>NC_092825.1:111640309-112944007 GCF_039878825.1 Excalfactoria chinensis
ATCATGACCGGAAACTTCAACTCTCATTTACTCATAAACTGACAAATGTGGACACTTGCAATACCATAGAAGAGTCTGATCTTCTACCATTTTGGGATTTAAATTTATTACAACCTGAACTCCAGTTTAATGGCACATGTGGAAGGTTTATTCTCTGTCAGATTTGCTTGCTTCCTCTTCAGTGTCATGTGATACCACCAGGTTCTGCATTAGGAGACTGGGAATTTCCATTCATTTTTGCCTATTCTCTATCTGATCTTCATATATTCTTCAAGATTATCACTACATTTTGATCACTTTTTCAGTGATGATACTGTTTTGAGTCCCTTGATCTTTACTGACACTCATCCTTTGTAACTCTACACCTGCAGTAGGGATCAAAAAATCTCATGTTTTCTTCTAAGCATTCCCTTGGCTCTGCTATCTCAAACCCTTGATTTTTTTTTTAAGTTTTACATAGGTAAGGATAATTTTAAAACTATTTCAACCTGAAATAAATCCCAGTCAAAAATTCCATTTTTCATTATGGAATCCTCTATCACTTTGGTTACTATATGTCAAGACTTCTGAACGTTAAACTTGTTTTTCTTTCTTCCTGAACAAAGAAATGGAATAGCATGTAACAGAATCATCCTCCATTAAACTCAGAATCCATGAAAATTGTACAGTGTGCAGCATGCAGTCCTGAGCTATGAAAGACTAGAGCATTCAGTTCAATGAGAGGTTTAAAAGCTCCTATACCTTCCAGGCATGGAGACAAATTCAGAGGTGCAGAACTCAGAACTTCTCATCTCCTGAAAATATTTGTCACCTTAGAGTAGCCCCAGAGGAGATTACATAAAAGCCCACTTCTAACTTCAAAGTCATTTAGTGTAAAACATCAAGTCAGATGAGAACCAGTTAGCAGAAAAAGTAGACAGTTGTTTTTGTTTCAGAAGGTTGGCTTTGTTTGTTTTAATTTACCTGTATCCTGGCACAAAAATTCCAACAAATTCTAATTTGATGACCAAATGCTCATCAGCTGGAAAATTTCCAAACATTGCAGCTGCATGGCATGCTCTCTTTTCAGCAAAAAGGCCCCAGTTAAAATGCGGAGCAGTACAACAGTCTCTTTTGAGCTAGCCAAGGGACTAGAAATTCCCACTTAATTCTGTTACCTTTGAAATGTAGGTTACATGCACCAGGCATTTCTCCTGAGAATCTTGCTCCACTATTGTCAAAGCACTTTTGTTCTAGAGCACTTACCTCTGGCCTCAGGATAGCCTTCTTACAGGCCTGGCATATAGGACCACTCCGGGAAAAACTGAGGGGAAGACGTCGTGTTCGATTCTGACAAGTTGGTTCCTCACATATTAACCAACCCTGCAGAAAGAGCAAAAGGAAAGAGAAGAAAAAAAAAAATTAGTAAAAATCCCAGGTACAGCTTGTTTTTCCTTCATCCAAACAGTGCATCATAGTCAAAGAGAGGGGAAACAAAAAAAAAACCAACAACTTGAAGTCCTCTTTGAAGCTGATATTTATCAACAAGTGTCCCTAAGATCCAAAAATCACATGTAAAGGGATGAAGATGCTTGTTTAAGGTAATACAATCCATGATGCAGAAGAACATTGAAGTCTTCTTGCTTCGAATGCCCTGTTTGCACACCTCAGTCATCCCTTCCTTGATACATACTGACACCTCTGTAGTTCAGTTCAGAAAATGCTAACATGTAACAGAACTACTTTATACAACCATACAGTCCAGACAAGATACCTCTAAATTTTAAAGTAAAGCGTCACTTCTTTGCTTACACTTTTGAGAGGAAAAGCAGTTTTAATTTTTAGGCTTACTAATGACAGCCAGAAGGCCTCTTTTTAATTAATTTTTTTTTTTTTTTTAAGTAGAAGCTATTGAGACTTTAACCCAAATAGACCCAGTCATGAAAAACTTTTTGCTGTGTTAAAATTATACAAAATCTGATCCAGTTTTCTCTATGTCAGCTCAAGGCGACAAAGAAAAAGGGTTCTCTTAAGAGTAGGAAAGGACAGTTGCTTTTGAGATCAGTAAGGATCTGCAAACATCCTTGGCACAAGGTCCAGACATAGGTTAAAGCAGCACCACACCCTCTTTACAAGAACATCACTTGCAAATGCCTAGGTGAACAGCGTAAGAGAAAATATACAATAAGTTTTTTCCAGAATATTTTTTTCCCAACTCTTGGTAATGGTGCAAAGACCTCCTCAATCACTTTCTCTCCCTATATTTATTAGTGCTGGATGCACTACTACATCCTCAACCCACTGAACATCAAGGGCTTTTTGAACCAATGTACACTTTTAGCATCCACAATACACTGCAGAACAACTATGCGCTGTAGAAGTGTCTTATTTCTCTCAAACACACACACAAAAACTCTTTTTTTCATGTCCTCTTGTTCTTGTATCGGAAGGGAGTAAGATTATTATTATTCTCTGCGTTCACCCTTTCCATTCCACTCATGATATTACAGACCACCATCAACATCACTTGCAACCAAACCCCTTTGAAACCACAGTTCTGCATGGTTGTTCCTTACATGGTAACCATTCCAAATCTTTGTTGTATTGCTCTAATCACTTGTAGGTTCTTTTTAGAATGACAGGATGGGAAAAATGGGACAAACAGGGAGGCAGACAAAACCAGTACTGCACCCTCTGCGCAGGATGCTTGAAGAACCTACTTGTTATCTGCTCTTTTACTCCAGGTGTTTTCCTGGTACACTAGTGAAAATCTGAACACTGAGCAGTCATTTCCAGAATGACATTTTTAAATTATACAAATACTACAATTTCATTACAATTAAGTCATAATAGTCAATACACACAGTGGATGCAAAATTAAGATTGGGTTTTTAGTAACTATATCAGTTGACATTCACTGACAGAAAATTTCACCTAACAAACATTAGTTTAACATTAGTAACTAACATTTCATTTGACTAACAAGTCAACTTAGTATCTGAAAGTCTTCCAGCAACTTTTCTCACTACCCGCTTTTACTAATCCTGAGCAGCTCAGCATTATTAAACTCTATTTTAGTTTATCAGAGATCTCTGCAGTAGAAGTTTCTGCTGTGAACAGTCTATTTCTGCCAGCATTTCCAAACTTTTGCTTTTGTTGCTCCTGCAAAGAAGCTAATCTAAACACACTAGGATTCCTGGTACTTCAATGAAAATAGTTCATACCAGAGGACAACTTGGAAAATTGCTTGCAACCATTCTCACTGACTGTGTAACAAGCTGCATCATCATGTTCCAGCAATGCTTTCAGCCAAACTTCCATCGTGGCAACCGAGGTTTCCGAGTTCTTACCACTACTGCCAGCTTGGTTCGAGGTCAGCAATGAGAGCCTTACTATACATCCAACTATACATCTCTGGTTGATGGAGATTCTGGCTTGCTGACAAGCATATTTGTTAATAAGATCACAGAATGAAAATATCCTGAGTTGAAAGGGACCCATAAGCATCACTGTGGCCAACTCCTGGCTCCACACAGCACCACCCAAAATCCAAACCCTACATCTGAGTGTGTTGTCCAAATGTTCCTTGAACTCTGGCAGACTTGGGGCTGTGACCACTGCCTTGGAGAGCCTATTCCAGTGTCCCATCACTCTCTTAGCAAAGAACCCCTTCACTAGACAAGTTTTCTTTCCTTGTTGGCAAGGACAAAACTGAATCTATTTTGTGACTGAGTAATTCAGTGTCCTGATTCAATAAGATGAAGTAAATCAAATATTTGACTGACATAATTTTATGTCACAGTCTTTCCTATTGTTTGCTGGATTACACAGAGAACTTCTTGGTGGCTTGTTCTCCAAGTAATCGGACAACCTGCACACTTGTCCTTTCACACTTATCATCTTTACCCCTTCATTCAATTCAAAAGCATATTCTTCTATAATCTTTTCACAAGCACAAGAAGTTTGATTCAGGGATTTGCTTTTTGATGTTGTTTTCATTGTGTTGTTTTTTTAGATTAAATGTCAACTCCTTTCCAACTGTTTATTCATTCCAAAAACCTCACTTGCACCATTTCTCCAGCCATGTCATATTCTCATCTTTATCCCACTTGGTGCCATGTACATCAAAACACTTTCTGCTTCTTTTGCAGAAAGGAGCTTTCACGTCCTTGTGGGCAGACCAGAATAATCTGTGAACTTCACAGCAAAAGCAAGGTATGCACCACTACTTAAAGATGTACGCTTAAGTCCATAATGCAGAAATGAAGTACACAAAACAGCTCTAAAAGACTTAAGAGTTGCAAAGAGTCAGAAAGTGCCCCATACATATAGAGGTAGGATTAATTTCACCCAACTTTCTGCAACTAAAAGCCTGATGGCCAGTCTAGAGATCCTATCATCTGTTTACAGTAAATGGAGAATGAAAAAAAGTATCTGCAAAAACCAGTTCACCAAAGATTTTGGGGTGAGACAAACCATTATGTAAGGGCTCTCTTAACAATATAAGGCATACCCCATGTCAGAATAAGCCGTTTTGAAACAGCACAATGTAACTGACACCCATGCTTGGCTTTTATTGTTATGCAGATTAATGTTAATCATTACATATTTAATAACGCAAGCTGAAAAAAATATCAAAAAATGCAGAGATCTTGTATTTCAGTCTGCTGCACAACTATTGCTCTAGCTGTCCCAGTACTGTTCCCACAGCTCCTTACAAATTTGTGGCAAATATCTCAAGTTACCTTAGAAAGATAGAAGCTCTGTGCAAAAGGATGGAACTACTTCATCAGTAGATACTTCACCAGGAAAAGTACTAATTCAGGCCTTGACCCAAGGTCTTTTGGAGTCACTAGGCATAAATGAGCCTCCAGTCAAAAAGCTAGTGCTTAGCTTTGGTTTTGAACATGGACTGTGCAAAAGAGGAAGGTGCAGATCAGTTGCTTCAATTGCTTTTTGTTTGTTTTAAACAATTTGATTTTAATAGACATGGAATAACTCACTTCTGTAAAGCTATTAAAGGGACAAACTTGAGATCTTCACATACTCCCTTCTGTGAGTACTGAGAATATTGTCAGAGCCACCGTGAGAGAGAACTCAAAAACATTTTTGGAAAAAATTGTCATGTATCTTTAATTAAGAAGACAGCAAGGGCATTCTCCCACTGGAAAGCTGTTTCTGTCATATTTGTCTTTTATGTGGTACCTAAGCCTTCCAATGAGTCATTAGGTGGCAATCTGAAATAAACAGGGCTTTAAAACATGCAGCCCGGCAGGAAGAGGTGCAGGAGGTATCCTAGCCCAGTCAGTCCCAAACCCTCCTGGTTTTGCATATAATTGTTTTGGGTGAAACTATTTCTGTGCACAAAAAGAGCACTTCCATGACTCAAGACATATTAAATGATTACGTTTGAACTATAAAACAATTTGTTACACTAGAAAAGCAAAGCATGAAAACTGTCAGATCACAGGGTATTTAGTTAGGGAATGCAAGTACAACTGAAAAAACAAAGCCTAGAATAGGAGCAGCATCCCAACTTCAGCTGAGCAGAACACTCAGAAACAGACAACCATGAAAATACTGCATGATAAAAGTAACAGTGCATTTTCTGCCACCTATTGGCATTTTTAGCTAATGATTAAGAATCAGAGGACTACGCAACTAGCAAGGTACTGCTTCTGTTATCAAGAAAGGGAGAATATTGTTGCTCCTGCCAAACCATGATTACATAATGACATTTGAAGCAAGTTTCTTTATGCAATTACTTCAACCTGCCGTCAAAGAAAATACTGTGAACTTTTGCTGGTCACAAAATATGGAAGGTGAAACGAGATTGAAAAAAAATCCTTGTTCAAACTAAATACAGTAGTTTGTGATTTAAAAAAAGAAAAAGCAAAAGCATTCAGATTCAACATCTTGTTACTATTGTACTTGTTTTTAACTACTACAAACTAATGGCTAAAACAGAACTCGCTTACATTTCTCAGTGTACTTAAAAAGCTGAGATCTAAGTTATCTACATTAAAAGATATATACATATATGTGACATATATGCTAACTGAATGCCCCTTCAGTTTATGGGGAAAATAGTTAATGTAATTTGCCTAGACTTCCTACTAGATATAATTAACATCAAAGAGGTCTTTTCTTCAGTGTCACCTCTCTACAGGACTTATTTGCGTTTGTTTGTACTTACTATCTGTTAATGTCTCTTAACAAATGACAACAATAACTTGCTATTATGCATGGAAATTAAACATGTAGATAACTCAGTAAAGGGAGCTATTTTTAAAAAAGCAGTATCAGAAACTCATAGCTCTTTATGTCTCTTGTTTTGCTTTGATAATTAAGGCATAGCCTTGATTTGTTTTAAACAGAAAACTTTTCCATGGTCATGAATGTTGCAATCAAATTCAATACATGCATTATGTTCCGATTCAATTTGTTCAAGTGTATTACTGTTAACCCTTATTTGATCCATGCCTATCGTCTTCACTGACTAAACAAAACCAATCCTTCCTTTCCCAGCAGCTATCACTAAGTCTGTAAGTTAATTTGCAGTAGATCAAACAAAATCATAATAGAACACCTTCCGTTTTGTTCTACTCAGTATCTGCAACACTGTGAAAAATGAAATACAATTTGACCAAAAAAATAAATAAATAGCCACCTAGAATTTCCAGTCATCCTGTCTACAAATGCTTAAATGCTTAATTCACTTTAAAATATAAAGAAAATGTCTTCAAAAATAAACCCTGAAGCAAATGCACAACATAAAGGAAAATCCCTCAAGAGTACTATGTCCACAAACTGTAGCTAACAGGGAGAAATTTGCAAGTCAAAAGTAATTTTCTTTCTTTGTAAGTCTATTCTTGAGAATTAGTCTCTCTCACTCTAGTGATCAACAAGTATTATAATATTACCCCAAAATACAGAGGCAAGTGGTTTTGGAACAGCCTTTCAAGCAGAAGTTGTCGGAGTCAACAACACGTATTTATTGAGCTTTATCTTAACCATTTTTATAAGCTATATTTCACAGCATAGTCTGGCTGCCTGCTACAGCAGAGAACTGGATGTGCTACTCTACAACACTTCTGTATGTGTTTTCCTGCAGGTGTTTTTCAGATAGCCTGGGTGCTGATGGACTAAGATGCTTTAAACTAACATGGAATGAACAAATGAAATAGTACAAAGGAAAAAGTTGCAAGAACTGAAAATTATTTAGGCCACAATCAGTCACTTTGGAGCTGAATATAAAATGTAATTAGTGCTTCCTTCTCAACAGTCTCCATTCAAAATAATCTTAGAGTGAATTTTTTTAAACGGGATCTTGGTGCATGGCATTCTGTCTCCAGATGGCTATAACACCTAAACTCAAGCACATTGGATCCAAACTTCATTGAATCATTACCAAGCACCCTCAAAAAGAAAGTGTGGGAAGACTATCTGGATCTGCTTTCCTAGTCAATCAGTGAGAGCAGGCTGATAATAAGCCAGTTTTTAGAAGGCTGAGTATCAGACAAAACAATGAAAATTTCCTGATTTGAGCATTATGGATAGCCTGGATTGATGGGCTGAGGCCAACTGTATGAGTTTTAACCAGACCAAGTGTAGAGTCTTGCATCTTGGTTACAAAACCCCCATGCATCGCTACAGGCTTGGGGAAGAGTAGCTGGAAAACTGTATGGAGGAAAAGGATCTTGGAGTGTGACTCAGTGGCCCTAAAGTTATTGGTTCCACTTGCTATAACCTGTTGTACATCTCAAGTGTATTCTCTGTGTCCACCTGTGTCTTCTATAAATATCTGAATGTTGCAGGGAACAGATAGACAAACACTCTTCAGTAGTATGGAGCATCTCAGGAATTAGAACTTGAGACAAAACCTTGGTTTCCAAATTCTTTGGCAAGAGATTTGGCTATTAATAGTAGCTACATCTTTTAAGAACTGCATCACAATTTACACTTCAAACACCACAGGTGGAATCAATTTCCACTTAAAGATAAACCACTACTAAAATAGTGAGGGAAGTTTTTCTGCAGAGTGCTAGAAACTCACAAACTTTTAAGTAAATACAAAGCTCAAGCTGCTTTTTTGTTTCTTCAGAAGAAATACTGAGGTAATAACACTGACACAATCTAATGCAGTGTTGATGCTCAGCAGCAATGAAAACCTGCATGACAGTATGAGGAACTAATGTCACACTCTGGGATTTCAGCAGATGATATGGACTTACATTCCCAAGTGACACTTACATTCCCAAGAGAAAAGCCCTCAAATCAGGGACATAAATATGAAACAAGGTTTCACATAGAAATCTTCACCCACTTCCTGAGCTGAAGCTCGAAGTTTAGTCAAGGAAAACCGGAGTTTTTCATGGGGAAATAAAACTAGTAAAAACCTCAGAAGAACCTCTCTTGGAGAGAAACCAATTCTATTGCTGGTAGGCACAAAAAAAATGAACTCATTCAGTTGCTAAAAGGCCTTTATCAAGATGGAGGTCTCAATGAGGAAAGGCAAGGATTGGCCTGCAAACACATATCACTCTGATGCCCGCTTGCTTCATACACTTTCTCTTTCCCAGCCAGATGCTTCATTCTGATTGTCCTCCCAGGGAAAACACAAAGATGCATAAAATAGCTGCTGGATCAGTACTAGTGATGGAGTAACTTACCTGTGAGTAAAGTAGACTTGATGGAGTCCAATTTAATCAGGAAAACTCCACACAGATGATATCTTAAAACATCTTGCCTAGTCCAGACTGTGCTTTTTCTAGACAGCCTGATGGATATGACCATTCCTTTGAAATTTGTAGCCACTAATGCAAACAGCTTGGAGACTGAATTACCTCAACTTAAAGAAGATCGCATCAACATGTGAAGGAACACAGTATGATGACTAAAGAACTCCCTTTTTATCATCCACTCTTTGGGCAGGAGAAACAAAAACAAGTAAACTCATTGCAAAGGTGAAATTTGGAGATGATCTTGCCAGAAATGTAAGGGAAATGAAAAAAAAAAATATGTATATCCTATCTCAGAAGAGCACTGTATATGGAAAATCAGTCATCAGGTTTCTTCTACATTCTCACATAATTCTGGGTCAGCAACGTTCCCCAGTATCCTTCAAAGCAAGAGAGGACACTCGCCATTCAAGCATATTCAAGACATTAACATCTGTGAGACTGTGAGAAGCATCTTATTTTTGTATTTGAAGGACACCTTCAGGATGTGCAAAGTTTCTTCACATGTAGTTTCAGGTATTTATACCAACCATTCCAACCTTCTTTTCCACTCTAACCACAACTGACTTTATAAAAGTTAGAAAAAATTACTAGAAAAGAGTCCTTTGTGATTTTCATTTGTATGGATTTCCTTACAAAAAGGAGATCAAATTACAGGAAATCAGAAGCCCTAAAGTCAGGTTCAAGAGATCCCTGACTAGAGGTATGTCTGAGTTTCATCCTAGAGTTTCAAGATATGTGTGCAAGTTCTTTTTAAATGCTAGGCATAACTAAATCTTTCACGTAAGTAAATAATCTCTTAATTTACCTAATATTTATACTCAAATCTAACAAAACAAAGGATGAACTTTGAGGATATCTTGTTTTAAATGACTTATACTGCTGTTCTCGCTGTAACATTTAATCATCTCCAAGCTAATAAATTAATTATTTTTCGCAGACTCTTAAAAGGTTGTTTTATAAAAAGAGCTGGGTCAACGATACTATTGATGTTGACTGACTAGCACTTTTGGCTGTTAAAGGAGATCTTAATGTCTTTTAATATATCACATTAAACATATTGCCAAGCCTGTTCTAGCTGAGAAGAAACATACTTTAGTATACTTAGCAAGGCAAAGCACCTTACATTTTCATAAATTCCTTTAAAAATTTATCCTATAGCTTAAATTCCTCACCCAGGGAATGCTTATTCAGTATTCTCTGGTATTCTGTAATGCATTGCCTTTAAGTTCCAAGAATTGATGCAAATAGTTTAAGTAACACAATGACTGAAACTTGTTCCTGAAATTAATCCATGAAACAATCTATAGTTCATTAAGAGATCTGATCACAGATCCAGTGTTACATAATAATGACTACCCATATCACAAGTGAAGAAACTTCTTTTTTCTTTAAACTCACTGATGTCCATTGGCTTCAAACTTCTTTTTTCCCTAGACATTAAATGTTGTACCCAGTTCCTTGCTCTGAAAAAATAACTTATATTTCTCACTATGAGTAGTTTCAGAGTCTGATGCTTCCCGATCATCCAATTTAGGAAAGAAGTAAACAGAGACTACAGCTTTTCACACTCCATTTCATGCTGCTGCCTCACTTCAATGCAAGTTGAAGACACAATTTCAATTTCTTTTCAAAGCACTTCCTCATTTTCAGAGCTTCTTGAGTTTTGGCCTATATAAATGATCTGAATTTAGCTGTGGGATGGAGTGGATTAAAAAACAAAACAAAACACAACAACACAATAAAACTCTCATAAAGAAAGGAAATGCCTTTCCTGTACGGTTCATTCTACTCCTCCCAAATTCATAATTTGCCTGAGAAAACATAATGCAGGACGATCAAAAGATAGAAGCAATCTCTGAGGAAAAATACAGAACTGCTTCTTAAATGAAATAGTAACAAGAAGATATGAAATGCTTTTGAAAGTGTACTACTTGAAAGCAGTACAGACCATGGAGATTGTCTGTTTACATATTCAGTGTTTATTCACAGGAACAACATTAATGGGTGTAATCAAACTGAAGCATGTTAGCCATCAGCTTCCTAGCATAAGCCAAACGATCACTTTACCATCCCTTGAGACAATACTTCTGGCAAGAGAGGATTCCCTCTCCAAAACAGTATCTACTGAACCCTTCTGTCCTCAGAGACACTCCCATCTGTCCACGCAGTTCCCTTCTGCGAAGCTGCCAGTCCAAAGTGACTGAAAGGCAACTGGAGTTGACAGAATCCACATCCTTGAAGGACCAGAGCAACTAGGCAACCTGTCATTAAGGGTACATAGCTTTACTAACTCAATACCTAAAAGTTGATACGAGAGAGAAAATAAATAAATACTGAGTTTCTCAGAAAAACATGGAGTGTCCTTCTGTCTTGAAAATGCTGATGATATTAGAATGAAAGAGAAAGTGATGTGGGCTCCAGGCAGCCATTACAAAAAGTGAAGCTTACCTTTCACACTGAACTGCTCAGATTCAAAATACCCAAAGAACAAAGCCCAGTTCCCTTTGAGTATTGCAGAAATTTCACGTGAACCACAGAAGGTTTAATCAACAACAAAACTCCATCCCATAAGAATAATTTTTATAAGTTTATTCACTTCTGACATATATTAAATACCATTTTATAAACTGGCTACCTCAAGATCCTATTAGTACTGTACTGCTCCTGTGACATAAAGTCACAGAAGATAATATACGTCTATTTCTATGCTACTGAAAATGAAATCCTGTAGACATCCAAGAATTATATGTTGTGATTTGAACGCTGAATGAAAACACCCACCCAAGACTGAAAGAAAACTTCAATAACCTCTAGAAAATATTAACATATATTAGAAAATATTAACGCAATATCAATGTACCCCACCACCCCAAGATGACAAATGCTCAAGGTAACATTAAAAGTGCCTTGAGCAAAATTAACTTACAAGACAGAAGTGAAAAATATCTGTAGGTCACTGCAAAAGTTTTACATGTTATTAAAAATTGATTTTTTTTTTAAAGTAAGACATCTTCAAATGTACAGTCATATGTCATTTCATACAAGTTATTTGAAACTTATTGATCTCATTTGTGTGGACTCTGTCATCAGTCTGCTGAAAAGATAATGGAGCACTCCAAACCCTTATGATAGGTTAGATGCAAACAGTGGCCCTCATTTAAGCACATGTAATAGCAACGCGAACAGACAAAATCCAACCTTAACAGCTGTACATTATACACTAAATTAGCAAGTATGTTCTGCTTTACTTCACATCAAAGCCAATACCTCAGTCTTGTTATCTTCAGTAAAATAAGGTTCTGGGCACCAAAGTACGCAGCCAAAACATAAAGAAGTATGGCACAAGCATTCACAGGTTAAAATACTCTCTCACAGAAAATCAGCAACTACCAGCCTTTTTATTTTACTTAAGACAATATGAAAACAACTAAATTAGATTTCAAGCGAGCAACTGGGAGAAAACTACTACGTATGGAAAATAACACTGAAAAAAAGGATCACTGAAATAGGTTTTATGTACTTCTGTATGGACATCGAAAACCTCTAGACAGATATTCAAGTCTATTCTGTAAAATGTTCTCCCTATTCATACAGCTCAAAGCAAGCTACATTCTTCAGCTGCAGCAGGTCACAAGTAAGTACAGTACCTTGCTTCAGAAATAATTTTGCTTTGTCTGTCAACTGTCAACAAAGCACAAAGAGCTCACACAGTCCATCCATGAATTGCCTGTTAAAGAATCCAGCAAAATACAAACAGTAAGAACTTGAGATTTCTTAAGACCCGCGCCTCTACTTTGCGTAGAAAGCTGAAAACACCATCCTCCTGCCATCTTCCACTATTCTGCCCTCTTTCTTCAAACATAAACGTAGTCTTTAACTTTACCCTACCACAGAAATGTTGTGCAGGAAGTTGGGTGACGTCAGACCTAACAAGACCATGGAGGGAACCAACGTGCCCTTGTACGTGGCAATGTCAGTAAGATATGTCAACTCCAGTACACATTTCGCGTGAGTGAAGAGACAGGGAGATGGTTTACAAGAAACATTTACCTTTGCAACATGATTAAGAACACCTCTAAAATACCGAGAGAATTAATACAGCTGGGAAAACTTTAAAAATAATAATGCACATACATAAATAATACGTAACCTTAGAGGAGCTCGAGAGAATAAATGACAGACAAAATGTTCTCAACATGCTGGTCAACTTAAACTAGAAAAGTTTAAGGCATCACTAAGCAATGTTTGTTCATTTAAGTTTAATTATTTTCTCCTTGAGAATGGAACTAATGAAACTGAATATCTTTCATGGTGTCCACGACCAGTCTGAATGGTCTGTAAACAGGGCTGAGGGCAGACAAGGGAACTGGCTGAGCTGGGGGGTTGCTAGGTGATGCAGAATGTAAACTCACAAACTTGCTCAGGTTTACTTAGCTTTCAGGCTGCTCTCACACAGGCTCTCCAAAGTTTTAAGAATTAATTTCCAGGTAGCTATTTAAAAACAAAAAGCCAAATAATTAAAAAAGAACAACCCTTCCTCCTCTTCACTGCTTCCCTAGCCTACCCCCCCACACAGAACAAAAAAATTAGGAAAGTAGAAAGAAAATTCTCAGCAATAAAGTGCAGGAAAATGCAATATTTTGAATACGATGAGAGGAAGACTCATATTTTCCCCATATAATTTGTATATTATTGTAGAGGACTGACACTTTAGAAAACATTTCATCTCCTTAGATTAATTTTATTTCGTAAATGCAAATAAAAAAGATTTCTGGAGCAATACTGTGGGCATTTAAAGTACTTACAGTGAATATCGAGTCGCATTTACTAATATTTCCCATACGGATTACAAAAGCAAACTTTCCAGTGGAGCCATTTGTTTCTGTCCCCGTCCTTTTCAGAGCTGTGGTTATTTTTTTTATTTTTTTTATTTTTTTTTTACTTTTTTCTAAAGTATCTGATCAGAGATTGTCCGGTAAGAGCACTTTATTAGATCATCAGTCAGAGGGTTTTACAAGCACCGAGAGCTATGGGCTCAAATGCAGCACATCAGTTTTAATAGCCGAAGGTCTAATAGTAAACTGCAGATACTGCTGAGAACTTTCCATGCACTGAACTCTTGAAAAAGCACCATCTCTCAAGCTTAAATGCAGCTGCCTCTTTCAATGCCGCAAATGGGTAAATTTGACAAAAAAGCCACCATTAAGACTACATGAAAGGCTCAAGACAACATCCTTTCAATGCTTTGTACTTCAGTAATCAGATGTACTTACTCACCCCCTCCCCCAAACCCGATCAAGAACTATTTCTGAATGGTAGGAAATAATTCCACTTTGTACATCTTTTAGTTAATCAAGACTTTCTATTCAGCAATTTGACCTTTTGTTCAAAACAGGATTATCAGTTTTTTCGCCAGTTACCAAGGGCGACTCGCATGGTGAACATAATTGCAATAATTTGCAAAACACCATGGCAACCCACATTACAACTAGGTAAATACTGGTCTTTTGTGCTACATTGTTATTTTCAGAGATGCTGAAGTCAAAGAACGAATGACAAATGAACACAAAATTTATATTTGCTTTGTCTCAAAAGAGAAGAAAATTGATAACAAGAATTGGGGGGAAACCGACTACAGCTGTAATTTCTAACTTGATTAATTAGGATGGTAACAGTCCTTAACAGTATATTCAACAAACAGCCCTGACTCGGTCTCTCCACCCACCTCTCCCTCTTTCCTCACTACTACCACTGACCCCCACCCCAGACAAATTTTTGCAGCTAGGAGAACAAACAACTCCATTTGCTCTTTTCTTCAACTTAATGGAATCCTTAATTACAGAATATTGTTCTCCCGTTCTTCATTACACTGAAAACTGCGAGTGAGAGAGAGAAGAAGGAAGCCAGTGCCACGCAGACGGGGTAGCTACAGTCATCTTATCTGCCTTTCTTTTTTTGTCCACAGCGGACCTAAAGATGAGATGGCATTTTTAAAAATAATATTAGCAGCTGCTGCGTAGCAGATAATTAAACTATTTAGTGCTCGAGTTCTCTCACGGGCAGTGGTAGCAAACCACGGAAGCTACAGTCAAGTCATGATTAAAATCCAAAATCAGAGGGAGTGACTGCTTAATTTTTTTTAGTTCGAATTACTAAACAAGGTGGTTTCTAAGAAAATACTTATTGTTGAAGTAATAATTGAAGTAATATTACGTATTTCATTAACTAAGATTTTTTTTAAACTTATTTACTTTTAAATTGCAGGGATCTTATTGTTACAGCATAGGCTTTTACAAAGACTACAGGAAGCCAGATTAAAATCAAGTATTTCAGAAATATGCTACAGAGGAATAATTCAGTTTAAGAAAAGAAAAAAATCACCTGAAACAGTGTAATGCACGTTACTAAAGAGACTTAAAAATAAATTTACTACGTACTACCAATGCACGAGTTCTGAGCTGAGGAATTTATCATGCTACAGTGAACTGACTGAATGGTTCAGACCTTAGTTTTCATGATACCATTAATATAAACAACTTACATTGCTACACAGGCCAAATTCTGCCATCAGACTGCACATGGTTCCTATAACATTAGCATCCTTCAGCAATGAATGTTCTCTGTATGTTCATGCAAAGAGTACATGAAAAATACATTAAGCTGCAAAAAGCATGCAATCAGAAGCCAGTGTAATCCTCATTTCAATTCCCTGTACATACAAATCATGTGTCAACTTACAGTTAAGGACCACATCTTTATTTTAATTCTCATTAAAGGTCTGGATTGCTATTAGGATGAAACAGGCTTGCAATCCCTGCATACTGCAGACACAGAGACTATACGGTAAAACAATTTTAAAAGTAATAAAACAACAAAATCCTGACCCAGAAAGCTGAAAAGTACTTCTGTCTCTGTTACAGAGATCCTCTGTGCTGCTGGCCTAGTCACTACAACTTCATTGGGAAAACTCACAAGCAACAGTCACCTGAAAAATCAGGCTGGTTTTGGTGAAATGTGAAGGTCTACACTGCTGAAGGTTGAGTATATGCAACTGCAACCTTAAAGCCAAGCTCTGCACAATGCTATGTGCTCTGAAAAATCTTTTGCATCATAGACCAGGTACCCACAATTTCAAGTACTTCTGACGTATTCACTCCATGTCTCATTTCTCTGAGAACTAAAAACAACTGTCCTCTCACTCTATAAGAACCATTTAGTACTACAGCGGAGCATGCCACACAGAGAACTCCTTGAGAAAAATAAATAACAAAAGGCAAAGTCACAAGGAGCGCATTCAGTATGCAACAGAGACAAACCATTCCCACCTGCCCGCTAACCTGATGAGTGCCATCCAGCCTGCAGGATGGCAGATTAGCTACTGAAAAAAGGTAACTGCAGATGCATGTGACTTGGGATAAAGTTAAGCAAGCAATATTAAATACTGTATTTCTCAATTTTCAAATGTCAAAGACTCTTCAAAGTCAAGATCTTTCTCCTATTTTAATTTATTTTTAAGAGTCCACCTTTCTGCCCATCCTTCTCCAAAATAAGGTTTAAGGGAATGCACAGATTTTAATGCTGCAGATAGTAACCCATAACAACAGTGCATCTCCTCCTTCTCTGTAAGCCACGTATTTTGCCCAGCATTTGTCAACAGCAGAGTCGGGCAACTTAAGATTTTTCTTTTATAGGTATCACACTCAAATTTAATTGCTTTTCCTGTCCAAATTTTCACTGGTCTATCTTCATGCATCTTGGTACTATTTCAAGCCTCCTTGACCAATTAAGTGCTTACCTAGTGGAATGCCAGTCTGAATAGTCTAATTTAGGCAAGTCTGCTGAATTCTGCTTCTTTGCGTTTCATTTCCACTACATCCACCGAGTTCCAGTTGAACTCTCTTGTGCCAGTTCCAGTCTCTTTGCTCACCTGTAGCCAATCTTTCAATCGCATTTCACATCACAGAACGCCTTGAGTTGGAATGTACTTCAAAGCCCATCCAGTTCCACTGCCTCCTGCTGTGGGCATGCCCCACCACCAGCTCAGGCTTCCCAGGACACCCAACTCAGCCTTGTGCGCCTCCAGGGATGGTTGCTAGTGTCTCACAATCCTCTGAGAACTTGCTTCCACCATTTTACTTTTTCTTTTTAATTCTTTTTACTTTTTAAAAGACATACCTAGCTCCTGCTCTGTCTGCATCTGAAGGCAGCTATTCTCATATTCTCACTAAGGGCCTAAAACCCATTCCTAAAACCCAGAATTCTGACAAGGAACTTTGCTGAACCTGAACATTTGCAAGGACCTGCTGATAAAATAACACATTAAATGCTTTTCTTCGAGCTTATAAATTTAAATAATTTAGGTGGATTTCTACATGGACAGCAAAAGAAATGAAGAATGAAATACATATTCTTCCTCTCAATCAAGCCATACAAATTGCATTTTAGGAATGGCAAAGACATCTGAACAACTGTAATACTGCTTTAGTGCACTATCATGCAATAAGAAAGTGATTATAATTAAAGCGTTTTCACGTGTGTGACCCACACTTAAATTACACTAGACTTTCCCCTTTCCCACTCCTCCTCAGGTGACCACAACACTGCATAAAAAACAGTTGCTCACTGGTGCTCATTAGGCAAATTCATATATCAACATGCACACATTTCAACTGCAACTTCTGGTTTTATAACACTTTAAAATAATTAAATACACCAATAGTCTTCTTTATTCTGAGCTAAAACTACTTAACTCCATTCTAAATGTTTCCATTCTCTTCCTACTTCTGTTATTCAATTAAACACAAGCAAGACACCCCAAAGTCTCAAAACTCTCTTTGGGAGTATTCCGGGATCATTAGGCTTCTTCCTTAGCCTCCCTTCAGCTATCCAATTATTTTTATAACTATGCAGGTCACTTCAAAAGTAATGCCTCCCATTTATCTCCATGGAAACTACTACAGAAACAAAGAACACAACAACACTATTTGATAGAGCAAATTCTCAGCTACAAAACACTATTTTTCAAGTCACAACCACGAGCTACGCATTTCTACCAGTAACAAATAAGTATCTGTATGCCACGCTCATAAAACTGCGCAGCAGAGGTGATCCACTGTTGCTGTCCCCACTGCTGAAACGCACCCCTACCACTTCACTGCACTCACATCCAGTGTTTGATTTCCATAAACATTCAGTAAGTGTCAATGAATGTCAGTAGGTACCACCTCTACCACATGGAAGAATTCACTTCCACACCTTTGCTTCATCTACACTTCCATGTCAGACACCATTGTGTCAGAGTGCCCCTCTGCTGCCATCAGTCACACGGCAACAAAATGGAATGATATACTGGTGTTTAGGTTCAACTTCTACTGCCATACCACCAACATTCACCTCTGATTTCACAGGCCATCGTGATAAAATAGGAGGCATTATTTTTGGAGCTACCCTTTTGTATGTTCAACATGTTCCCTCAATCTTCCTGCAGTCCTTATAGATTTTCTGTCAAACTCTCTCTTAGTCTGGCCGATTCTTTTTGAAAAGACAGCTCTTGTTCTCTCATCTTAGACTTCATTTACCTTTCCCACTACAGTCAGACTGCATATTCACTTCATCGGGAATGACTGACTGCTTCAGTAGCACCTTGCACCCAATGCTGTACCAATCTTCATGTAAGTAGTAAACACATATTGAGGGAAAATAGCCATAAATGTCACGATGCTCAGATGCAGACCAGAGACTGTGTCAAGAGAGTCCAGAGGGAGACAGAATTTTGAAGAATAGTTTAAAGCATTTGTTATCAACAATTATGTTTTTCAGGCTGGTATTGCTGCTACTTGCTGTGAATATCAGAAAGCACTCAAGAATCCAAGCTCATCTGCCCAATTTTCAGCACAGAATGGCTGAGGTGGGAATGGACCTCTTGAGGCCACCTGACCCAACTGCCCCAGCAAGGACACCCACGGCAGGGTGCCAGGCACACATCCAGGTGGCTTTCGGAGATCTCCAAAGAAGAGACCCCACAGCCTCTGGGCAGCCTGTGCCAGTGCTCCAGAAACAGCACAGAAGTGCTGCCTGGTGCTCAGAGGGAACCTACTGCTTATGGTCCTGGCACTGGGCAGCACTAAAAGGAGCCCCAGAGAACCGGATCCAGGACTCCAGGTGGGTCTTCTCCAACGTTGAAGGAAAGGACCATACCTCTCCTGCCCTGCTGGCAATACTTTGCCTAATGCAGCCAAGAATACCATTAGCCTTCTTAGCAGCAGAGGCACACTGTTAACTCATGTTCTACTCAGTGTCCACCAGGACCCTCTGAGTGATGCCACAAAGGATCAACATCTCAGAAGAGCTGTCATGAATTAGTTTACAATAAAAACAAACAAAAACAAAAAACCATTTTTCCTGAATCTTGAAGAAAACACCCATCAATCTAAGCTTAAATTTTCAGCTAGAATGCAGCTTTATGGGGATTTGACAACCATAATGGCATCTAAAATGTGGCAATATTTTAAAACTTGGAAAAAAAATAAAAATAAAAAATTAACTCTTGCAGCAATGTGGCTCACGGCAAGTTTTATTAAAAACTGGTTTGAGGCTGGTATGCTGCTCTGAGAGGTTTCTTCAACCTCAATTATTTTAGACTAGCAAAAGTGAACAGGTGGATTGTTAAGCTACATAAGCTACAGTGTAAGTACAAAAAAAAACCAACAAACAAACAAACAAAAAAAAAAACAAACAGGCCTGTCACAAGCTCATTGAACTAAAAAAATCTCAGAACTGGGAAAAGACTTTCCTATTGCTTATACAGTGGCGACCAACACAACAAGCAGGACACTCGTTGCACAGAGTTATAAATATACATTCGCAGATATAAAGAGAGGAAGAATCTACTATAAGTTATGTTTAGTACATCTCATTCAAGAAGGACAAACAGAGCAAAACCAAAGTATCATCCTTCAAATACACTCTTCTTCATTTTTCTTTGAAAAGGTTACCTGGGAGCCTACAGTCTGACAGAAAAACTGTGCTGCTATGCTGCTATGGTGTCACTGCTTTGAGTTTGAGATAGACGTACCACACAGACACATCTCTAGGACTAGTATTTTTCAAAAATCTAAAGAGAATACTTGCTGTAAGAAATTGTGTGTCTGAAACAAACTCTGACTTACACTCTGAGAGGTAAAGAAAAGTAAATGACATGGAGAAAAGACTGACTACTTATCAACAGCTATTATAATCTTATTTTATTTGGGTGATAGGGTAAGACAGCAGTGCCAACCCATTATACTATTTCTTCTGTATTTTGGAAGAGTAGAGTAACAGCCTGACAGCAAATCAAGAACTATATTTGGGTTTGTTAGAAATAAAATACAGTCCTTTAAAACTCGGAATATTCATAAAAATTAATACTTGCACTTAAAGTATTTACAGAGCTAAAATTATCTGTTACTTGCTGAACTTCACCTGACATTACTTCAAAAGACTGAGACTCCACCTATCTATAAAAATGCTAATTTTCCATTTAACATTTAAACAAGCTAACCAGGATGGATCTACAGAACAATTTGTATGCATCAGTCTAACACTAAATGAAAGAAAAACAACAGAAATACTGATAGAGACCTTAAGCGATCAAGCAGTTAAAGACAGGAATGTAATTAACATCAGCCAATATAATTTTACATAGAGCAATATAAACTAAATATGAAGTTCTCTCTTAGGTAAGATTACAAGTTTGTTTCAGAAATACAGATGTACTATAATTTATCGTCTCTTCAATGATGTTTGATTTACTTCCAAAGGACACTGCAGTAGAATTACTAGCGTTAATAAATACATGTGAAATGGATTAAGAGGTGCAAAGTTGAAGCATCTCAAAAAATCCATTGTCCATGAGACACAAAGTGATGACAATCAAATAAGCATTTGTCAATATGAGATGGAGAGGGATTCTGGTGATATATCACAAAGAAAAGGTTACAGTCCTACTTTTCAACATTTACATCAGTGATTAGTAGAAGAGATAAATCAATTCACATACATTCTAAGGACGACAAAAGCAGAACAGTAAATAACGAGCATCAGCAAACTGGTTTGGTAAACTATACTCATTCAAACTCATTTTAGAACAGCCAAAGAAAAAACCTACACACAGGGAACAACGTCTATAGTTCATACCTATAGAAGTATCAGCGGAAAAGGAGTCACGGTAGCTAAGTAATTCAGTGTAAGCTCTAAATGCACACATAAGATGTAAGGATTCAATACCAGAAATCTGTGCACTGAGGTGATTTTTCTTTTAAGATATTGGTGAGAATGATACCAGAGCACACAGTTCTGGTGATAAGAGTTAAAAGAAGTTGAAAGATAACAGGTACAGTGAAAAGCCATAAACAAAATTTCAAGGTGTTGAAAAAACAAGCAATGGCAACAGATTTTAGGTTTATAATCTCTTATCAAAAAAGAAGGATGAAAGGCAACTTGTTCAGAACTGTATGGAGAAAAAAAGTAGGTAACAGAAGATGCATGTAGAGAAAAAAGGAGCAAAATGAGCCACTGGCTGGAAAAATTCTGTGGGTTGAAAACTGGCTCAGTGACCAATCCTAAAGGGTGGTAATTAGAAGAGAACCTGGAGCTCCCAGCAGACACCAAGCTGAACATGAGTTCTTGCACAGAAGAGGAGCACAGTGGTATCTAGGACTGCATGAAGAAGCTTTGCCATCATGCTGAGCTAAGTGATCCTTTCTCTGCTCAGGAACAAAGCAGGAAGCGATAAGATCTATCTGCTAAAGTAGACAGGAGCATCAAAGCATTATTTCCATCAGGTCTGATAACCTACAAAGTGTGACCAGGATAAGGTTTTGGAGGGGGTGGCATCCAAAGCTTGGACAGTTATAGTACAAGGAGCCATGAGGAAAACATTCTCAGCACAAGGAATAAGCAGGAAGAGTTAGAAATCCATGCAAAGAGAACAAAAGCTTTACAAGGACTACAGAGGTGTGGTAAGTAGGTGAACGGCATATAATGGAGTGCTGTATAGGAAATTCAAGAAGGCCAGGCTAAGGATGGGAGGAAGAGGGAGTTGCAGTCAGTGTAAAGGAGCATCCTACATGTGTTGTGCTTTTCTCTGGAGTCACAAGCCAATAAAGAGCTTGTGGGTAAGAGCTGAAGAACAGGCTAATAAAGAGGACGTAGCAGTGGGGGTCTGCTACAGATCATCTTATTGGAAGGAAGCATAGAAAGAATTCTTTAGAAACCTAGGATCACAGCCTCTTAAGGGCTAGAAGGGACCTGTGGAGACCATCCAAATCCAATCCCCTGCTACAACAGGTTCCCTACAACAGTTTGCACAGGAAAAGAAAAAAAAAAAAAAACAACTTCCTCATCTTCAGATGGAACTTCCTGTGTTTCAGCTTGTACCCATTATCTTTGTCCTGTTGCTGGGCACCACTTGCCCCATCTTCTTGACATCTGGCCTTCAGGTATTTATTATAATCATTGGTAAGATCCCTTCTTAGTCTTCTGTAGGCTGAACAGCCCCAGGTCTCTCAGCTTTTCCTCATACAGGTGGTGCTCCAGTTTGCTCAATATCTTTGTACCTCTCCCCTGGACACTCTCCAGAAGTTCCCTGTCTTTCTTGAACTGAGAAGCCTAGATCTGAACACAGTACTGCAAATGTGGCCTTGCCAGGGTGGAGTGGAAAGGAAAAAATAACCTCTCTCAACCTGCTGGCTATGCTATTTCTAACACAGCACAGGATACTACTGGTCTTCTTGGAGGCATTATTTTCAGAGAAGTCTTTGTAACATCATCAGTTGTAATATGGAGCCTTGATATTTTGTTTTGCCCAGCATACATATTTGAAACCTGCGTATGGTTATATTAATCGACTTTCCTTTCTGAAGTAGTTCCACCAACATTCAGAGCACCATACATTAACACAAGCTACGGGGGCTGCTCTGAAAGTAATGCCTCCTATTTTATTATTTGACCCATGATGTCAGAGATGGACATGGCTGCATCAGACTGATCAGAAAGATCAGTCTCTTAAATATTCTTAAATATTCTGCTTAACCTTAACTATGTAGGCAATACATTTTGTATATTTCAGGAACATTTAAAAATATGCTAAATTAATAGACTCCCTTAGTTACTATGGTAATAAGCACTTTGTAAAAGCACATAAATATCTAAAATATGTTTTAATTCATATTGACATCAACCTATTTTCCTATGTTATAAAACATAAGAAATAACAGAAACTGAAGAAATAAGCTATTAAGCAAATTCTTACTTGAGACTTTGTGGAGACTAATACCAAATAATTTTCTGTTTTGTTCTGAAGTTACTTGTTTCTAAGGTAGAAACTTCGTGTAATTCGTACCTGAAAAGGATTACTCTGGGCAGACAGCATATTAAAACACTGTGGAAAAATAAAGGTAGTGGATGTTTTACAAAGCAGAAGTTTATGAAGTCTGTATTACAAAAAACATTACTCTGCATTATACAGATCTTGATCTAATTGACAAAGAATAACATAAAAGTTCCCTAAGAGTGGTACTTACAAAGTCAACACAACAACCCATAAACATTACATACAAATTAAATAAACAAAAACATATTTTGAGAGGGAAGGATATCAGGAAATTAAAAACATAGATGTTTCAAATTTCAGACCAAGTGTCTGCTGCTGGCCTCAGTATTTCTGACGGCTGTAACTAAATGGCAAGATGGCTCCTGCACTAGTGGATACCACTTGGGAACTAGTCCTTAATCTGCCACCAAACTAAGTCTACCCAGTTTCACAGAATCACAGAATGACCTGGGTTGGAAGGGACCTCAAGGATCATGAAGTTCCAACCCCCTGGCCTGGCAGGGCCACCAAACTTCCACAACAGCACACAGGTTCCTTTCCTGCCTTTGGACGCAGAGTTTCTTTTTAAGCTAGAAATCATAATGCACTTATTCTGCAACTCTATCAAATGTTTTAAAAACAGCAGCAAAATTCAAAAAGCAGAGACCAATTCATATATATAAATTCTGAATGCTTCTTCATAGAAGATGGCACGGGTCTTAGTTCTAGTGGACTCTCTAGTCTTATACTGAACTATTAAATCTGATACTCCTGTTTCAGACCATTTTAAAAGACCAGAACTGCACTATAGTTTCTTAATGAAATAATTTTGTCCCCCTCACTTCCTTTGACTGTAGAAAATATTCAAGACCAAAATTGAGAAAGACGACAAAATCTTAATATGCAGTTTGGTAAAGTTCTAGTCAGTCTCTGAACACGTTTATCAATCCAGTAAAGCTTGTGTTAATGCGATGTAAGAGTTTGCCAAATTCAACTCTAATGGAGCATAAAAGTGCTTTTGCTTGAAAGTGAGATCATTTTTAAAAATTCAAAGCATGATCACTTTTTCCTTTTTTTGCAGGAACAATCTGATACAGGCAGCAAAGCTTAAATAAACTAGAAACATTTCAAATGATCCATAAAGGATTAATAAGCACTGCAGGAAGTCCTATAGGCTCAGCGTATACATTTTCCATCTTTTTCTCCTGCGATAGGCATGACATGAAATTCTAAGCAGAACTCAAGTTTCAAAGTCACTGAATGTTAAGGTCTGCAGCTTTGATACCAGGGTAGAGAGGGGTCACCATCTTGAAATATTTGATTTAAATATATAACAAAATATTGATTTTATTAGCATAATAAAGCCCCCAAATTATGGCCCTTCACAAAAATTTTTTTCTACTCACAAACAGACAAATGGACAAAAGCAAGGCAAAAGGGGTAGTAGTAAGCTACAGGCCACTAATATAACAAGAACAAAATGACAGCTATTATTTTGGCAGAGATAATCTATGCTGAAACACAAAACACACACGCACACAATTTCTTTCAATACAATTTTCTTGTCTTCCCACTGACTTCTATGATTACCACAGAAAGCAGGGTTCTAAACACATTTCTCAATTGAATCTTCAATCAATAACGGTAAAAATTTGAGAAGGGAGATATGGGAAAATGTATTATAGCATTAGTAAGTGTTTGCAAAACAGACCGAACTTACCAATATGCATAAAAGTTGAAAGGGAATAAAATGGAAACAAAAACATCAGTAGCAATAGATCTCAAATATTTACTTTACTTTAAGTTAAAAATTCACTAAAACTCCAAAATCCAATGAGTAAGGAAAATTATCCCTGGCCTAGTGCAAGTGATTAAATTATGTAGCAATACTTTCTTTGTAGTATCACCGTTGTAAAAATAAGGAATAATTCTGAATTACCGAATGTCCTTTGGGATACAGGTGCATTCAAAAGTTCCTCACAAATAACGAAAAATAAATGATAATTGAATTAATTTATTGGAAGCAACAAAACTAAGCTAAAAGAATTCCACCTACGAATATCGGTCTCACATTATGAAAGAGAAATATCAGAAAACCAAGAATTAGACATCTGCAAAAACCCCAAACAATAAAACTTCTGCGATCTCAGACCAAGGTCAGCACGACCTAAACAAACTCAAACTGGTAGCAAGAATCCAGACTGACGTAGACAAGAAGACAAATAATTCATGTAAGAATTGAAAGTTCCTCTTGCTAGAAGACGGAAAAGTTCAGGCTCTACTTAGCCAGCCAGGCTGCTTACCACCCAGGTCTTTTTTGTTACGAGCCAAGAACTACAACAGGGGAAACTATTTAGGTGATAGTTACACACAAACTGGAGAAGTTGTTACAAGAGTGGAAAACTGAGAAAATTCAAAAACGCAAGAGATGAATTAAAAGTTACATAAGAAAATAAACATAAAAGCCAGCAAGGATAACATTGGCCACATCGGGGAGGGAGAGAGAGAGGGAGGGAGGAGAGATGCGGGAATGATAAATGCTAGCTCACAGTGAGAGACTGAAGCTGAAAGGCAAAAATTATGCTAAAATAATACACTAATCAAAAGGAAAAGGGAATGAGAAGAAAGAAGCAGAAAAAAAATTGAAAAAGTAATCATTTCCCTGTACAAAGCCAGCAGAGAGGCCTCGCCTGAAATGCTGTCTAGAATCCTGGGTGCATCACTAAAAATGGATAAAAGAAACCAATGCAAAGAACAGCAACAACAACAAAAAGCTCCACGGATAACAAAAAAGTGTGATACAATAATTTTTCCACTGGTTACAAACACGCCAGATACAGTGATATAACATTACTGCGTACTGCTCCATTCAGAGGGAGCAAAAGCATGTTGTAAAAAGCAAATATGTGTATCAAAAAGGTAAGTTTTGACTAGCTGAAAACAAGATCATATTAAATACACTCAGGCTTAGCAGAATTTGACACGTTTAGTATAGTAGCAGTTTAATTACAATCATCCATAACATTAGGAACAATCCCAGTTTTTTAAGGAACTAGGAAATAAATGCTACTATTGAATATTGAGAAAGCCAAAGAGATGAAAAGGATTTTGATAAATAGCTGTAGCCTTTGTGCATCCATAAAAAAAAACACAGCCTGCATCAATTTCAGTGCCCACTGTTTATTTTGCCACCATTATCATTGTAAAACAGATAAACAGGAGTGCAAAAGAGTCGGTGAAAACAGAAGTTGAAAAGAGAAAGACTAGAAATGCAGACAAAGAAGTATAGAGATGATAAACTTGGTTTGTTTACCTTTCTTTGCAATTCAAAACAGAATTTCAGTGAAGCTGAAAAGATTACAAAAATGAGAGCAGCGAAGAACAGAAATATCTGGAAAGGTATCAAATAGCCTTTGGATCTGCTTACCAAGAAGTGCCATTCAGAAGCTGTATCTAGAGAAGACCTGCCCATTTCACTTAGCTGAAAATACTCCCTGTTTTAGCTGAAATGGTCAGGTACTACCTAGAACTTGCAACACCTACAGAAAATTCTACTGGAAGAAAAAAAAAAAAAGCATAAAACAGAGTTCATTGAATCACAAGCACCCAGATAATGCCAGTCAGTACTCTAGGAAGATCTTTTTCATGAATCAAACTCATTTGTTCATGGGTTAACACCAAATCAATCTGCATTGCTTGGCTATGATACTTTACCAAATAAGCATAGAAAATCAGTCTTTTTTTTCCCCCTTGACATTTAAAGCAAACATGAGTATTTGTTTCCTCATGAGGCTTAAATCTGTTCCATTTTCACAATGTGTTCTTTTATGATTTGAGCAGTGCTAGAGAAAACAAGTGCTACTGCCAAATTAAGATTTTTCAATGCAAAAGTGCTGTACTTGATAACCAGAGAAACTTTAGGCAAAACTATGCAATATACTGCACTGCAGATTGCTTTTCCTACCTACAATCTCCCTTACCATTCCTGTCCAAGCTGTTTGCTGATACAAATTTACAATCAAGAATAATAAATACATATGTACATACATATATACATATATGTATATGTGTGTGTGTATATACATATATATATAGCAAATAAAGTCAATCTGTGTTTGCCAATTTTAATTTAATGGAATATGGAATCTAGCATTTCCCATTTCCAGCCTTGTTTCTCTCCCTGTAAATTCCTGTCTGACAGTAACAAATCAAACATTTACAATGAAACAAAAGAGACAAGAGAAGAGATGCAGATAAGTTTTAAAAGGTAAAGGAATAAGGAGGGAAGTAAGGGCAACAGAGCGAAGGTGCAAAATTGGTCTATTTCATAGTAAGAAGTTTCAAAGGGTAACAGTGAAATAGAAGAAATGACTTGATCATCACATAGACAACAGACTGTAGAGCTTGTATGTTTCTAGTACTACCCAAAGAGGGAAAATGTTATCAGCTAATAAATCTATTCATAATATTTTTACTGTAAACTTTGAAAGCATGTTCAACAGTTATGTATTATTTTTCAGAACAGTAGTGAGGATGCATGTTATCCTTCCCACTGCTCAGAAGTAATTAGTAGGCAGGTGAGGAAGGAGAAATATGGGAGATGATGTCTTTTTTTTTTCTTTCCTAATAGCTGATCAACTTGGCTCTTCCATAGAACTGAAAAGGCTTTAACATTAGGTGTTGAGAGTAGAAACGTGTTTTCTCAAAGGCATTATTAACAATTAATAATCATTACACAGTGGCTTGTTTACCTGACCCTGTGTAAATTTAGCAGCCTTGTAATTAGACTCATATTTTGCACATTTGTGTATTTCCATGCATAGGATTTGACTCATTCATTCATCCATTAAAATTTGCCTGACAGACATAGATGGATAATCAGGGTACAATTTGTATTTACTGGATTACAGAAAATTGCCCAAACTGTTAAGTTCAAGGAAAGCATGTTCTTATCTTTCTCTTGTGAAAGACTTAAAAGTAATTAAATATCAGAGGATGGCCCCAAGGCCCTCAGAAGAAGTAGCAAAGCTTTTATACTCTGATAGCTTTAACACAGCCTTGCACTAAAGATGGGTTAAGGGGAAGGAAAAAAAAAAAAGGGAAAACAAAAAAATACGGACTGGTATCTACATTTTCTTTTAGGCAATACAACAAAACCTTCAGCAAGAAACGCTTCCCATAAAAGCTAACACCCACCCTAGTATTAATCACAACTTCACTGAAGATGCATTTATATTTCCCCCATTTCCCTTCCTTGATGGGAAATGAAGTCTGTAGAAATTAGGCTATCTGTGGATTTTCTCCCACTTAACCACTTCCCAATAACCTCCTAATTTTCCAAGCAGGTAGAAAAATCATCCAAATACTTTCCCGATCTGAAAAAAAAGAGCTTAAAATTCAAACATTCGTAAGCATTATTCGTAACAATGAAATACTATTGCTAGACTTCATTAACCATTTTAGAATACAGTTGCCCTCTCCAACTAGGCAAACTTTTTATGGGATTCTTCTGAAGAAACCAATGGACTTTAACCTCATAAGTCAAATGTGCTAATTGAATGTATATCACGTACACACTTTTTAACAACTTCTTTAATCCAAAGGGATCTGAAAGCTGTGTAGCTGGTGTGTCAGAAAAAAATCACTTAGTTTCCTTTAGGGAATCCATACCTCATGGTAGGCTTTTATTCTTTACAATTCAAAAGTCTAACCAAAATAATAAAGCAGTTGCAAGAAAGTGGAGCGCACTCTTTAAAAAATAAAACAAACAAACAAAAAAACCCCAGTTATTACTATTTTTGGCATCACTTTTAACATCATAAAGTATCTGAAATATCAACAAAGTAATAAAAGTGAAGGAAATGTTTTAGTAAAGCATTAAAAGATAGTCCGGCAGCTTCTCCTCTGGTGACAGGCACTTTTTTCAATCAACTGAACACAGTCATCTCTGGACTCAATTTTCTGTGACCAAATAAATTGTAATGTAGTGAGTCACTCACATAATTTTAGACGATTTATGTGTCTGCTGTTATAAGCATCGAGAAAAGAAGAAAAGAACGCTAAAAGAACCTCTTTCCTAAACTAGGAAGTCTTTATTTGACTCTTAGTAATTTTAAGTCATGTTTTAACTTCTCTCCTGACATATCTGAAGGTATTAGACGTTCAAATTAGAGCAACAAGATGAGACCAAAAACTATCTTCCAGTGTTCTCATTCTTTCACTGTCCTGCAAAGGAAATAAAAATTCAATACTTCCCCTTGGTCCTCCTCTCTTTATAGATGGTAAACAAATGAGTCAAAACCAACATAGTTATCTCTTCCAAAAAATAAAAACGTTAAAAGAAATCCCTGCCGCTAAAAAAATTCTGTCCCACTTAAGGTTCTCTCATGCAATACACTTGTGTTAAGCATGTCTTTCCACTAAGACAACTCCAAGAGAAGCTGAAACAACTTAGCACCAGGATAACATCTCTCCCGCACGGTAATTCCCATACTTTCTCTGCTCACTCCAGAATCCTAACCTCTTTCCAGGCTGAATCCCGTTTCACAGGCAGGAATAGTTTTGCCCACATGTGAAAAAAATCAAACACCCTCTTCATAGAGGATCAATGTTTTGTATTATTCCAGGTGCAGCAGAAATAAGCTCATCCACACTGAAGGCATTAGTAAAGAAATTTCCATCAAATAGGGGAATGTTGCCATGTGCAATCATGGTTCAAACCCCCCCTTGCCCAGGGGCAACAGGGGAAAAAGAAGAATATTGATATGCTAACCATATTTTCATTAGGAAACAAAAGCTAGTTATTGCAAAATCTTTCTCTTCAACTCATGCATGTCTATAATCTTCAAAGAGACAAGTGATGAAGGAAAAAAAAATAAAAATAAAAGAAAAAAATCTCTGGGATGATGATGTTGTAGAATGGGCAGGTTAATCAAAGAAAACCACTTGGAGTTCATCATTCCTTGTTTTCCACATCTGACCTGTTGCCACCAATACAGAAAGGACAAAGACAAGACAAAGTATTCCTTTCCAGCATAAACAAAACAAAAAGACCTCATCTCCAAACACCAAACTTCTCACTTACTCTGTTGCACTTGCCTAGCGCTCTATCTTTTTAGATGCCTTCCAGACAGTTCAGTGGCTTCAGCTTAAGGGATTAAAAAGAATTTGAAATGTTTGTAACTGAAGAGTTGCTTGCAGTTCAGATGAGTGGAGGAAGGGAGCGAAAAAAATCTGACTAGATGCCTTCCAGAAAAAGAACTCGCCTGCAATTATTACAAGATGGAGTCTGGCTGTAACACTGGCATCTCCCTAGCCTTGGTTTTGATGCTAGTCTTTGTTATGAAGCTGGATCTTCTTATGTGGAGATCTGTGTCTAGAAAAAAAAAGGAACTAGTTCAATTTATATAGAAATTAAATATGCTTCTTTCTACAAAGAGCTTATAATTGCTCACTGGTTTCCTCATTCTCACTACAGTCCCTGATGTTCCTCAAATAAGTATTTGCTACAGAGTATTCTTGTAAGACACCTGATTACTGAGTGGCATCTTGCCACTAGCCTCATGAAGCCCTTCACAAATGGACTCACCAGAAAAATGTCAAAAGTAGAAGTTTGAAGTCATTCTTGACCATTTCTTGGCTGATAACGTAGTTTTGGAGGGGTTATGTTGTTTTTTCTTTTCTAATTAATTTTAAGTCCTTAAGATGCCTGCTTCACTAGATCATATAGAATTTTTAAATTATGAATTATATGTAAGGCATTTTAGTCTCTTTTACTTGATGGGTTGGGAAAGGAGCAGAGTGCCAAATACTAAAACTACTTTATTTTTAATCAGCCAGGAAACCCTCTTGAGAACCACATCACAATTTATTCTACTCCACTGTTATTGTTTCATTGATTGTGTTAAAACAAAACAAAACAAAAAAAAACCTAGCAAGGTGGCCCCAAAAAAGATGTCCCATTAAAGGAACAAGAGAGTATAAATGTTGATCCCATGTTGCAAAAAGAGAGAAAGCAGTAGGAGGGAGGGAGAATTTGCTTAATTGCTTCCTTTCAAAAAAGCATAAAAAACGCATGCAAATAATAAAGAATGGTGTGAAAATGCATCTCCAACACTGCATGAACCACTGGAAGACATTCTAGTATTTCTTAATAGCGGTACTAATTTTATTGACTTTATTCATATCTACAAACTTATCCATAAAAAGGCACATATACAGAAATACTACCAAATTCAAATTCTAAACTCAACTCCTGTGCTTGATAGTGGTCATAAATACAAGTACCTTAGTAGCTGCTAGTTCTATTGCAAGACCTTCACCAAGAATTGCTTCAACATGAGAAAAAAATATGCATTATCAAATCACAATTATTACATGAATTATATAGTTCTTGGGGGGAAAAAAGAAAGTAGTATTCTGAAACAGAATTCATCATTTCGTTTCTTTGTGTGTTGGGGGGCAAGGGGACTCTCTCCATTTTGAAACAATTCTAGCTTCTCTGTAGTACAGTCAGATGTTGCTTTGGATATTAAATTGAGAATTTATCTTAAATGGAAACAAACAACTTCGCTAAAAATTAGACATTTATGACTTGCAAATTACAGATACTAATTATTTTCAGTATATACAATTATGATATTCTCAAGAGGTATTAATTTTGGGACAGATGTGCTTTCATCATGTAATTTGGAAATTAAGTTATACTCTCACGTATGGGAGCTCAGAAGTCTGAATTTGTGTAAGGGTAAGATTGATAGAGAGGAATTTTGTCTTGCTAATTTTCTCTCTCTCTCTCTCTGATGAGAGTGTGGCCAGCAATCCTCACAGCTGGGTTGCCTTGCACTCAAAGGAATGGGGGCTGACTGCAGAGTTGATGAGGATACACTTCCACTTGACTCCACCTCCTATTTTGTCCTTTCAGATAATTCTTCCAAATCCAGTAAAAATTTAAACAATAATTAAGATATACCATCCATCTGTAAGATACGCACAATGTTCAATCTTTCACATTGGCAGAGAGCAGAAATAAGCTCATCCACACTGAAGGCATTAGTAAAGAAATTTCCATCAAATAGGGGAAAAGGAAGAATATTGCTATGCTGACCATATTTTCATTAGGAAACAAAAGCTAGTTATTACAAAATCTTTCTCTTCAACTCATGCATGTCTATAATCTTCAGACACAATAAAGACAAGTGATGAAGGAAAAAAAAGAACACTAGAGAAAACACCAATTAAACAGATCTCTGGGATGATGATGATGTTGAATGGGCAGGTTAATTAAAGAAAACCACCTGGAGTTTATCATTCCATGTTTTCCACATCTGACCTGTGGCCACCGATAAAGAAAGGAAAAAAAAGACAAAGAAGTATTCCTTGCCAGCATTAAAAAAAAAAAAAACAACAACGAAACAACAACAAAAAAACATCTTCAATCATCAACTTTTTGCTTATTCTATTGTATGGGTTAAAGATAAAGATCCAAGACATTCAGAGTATCTGCTACTACTCTGAAACTGAGGGCTTTTATTTTTGGATGGAATGAGTTTCTGCAAAAACATTTATTTTTATCTTGAGATCTGTTAGAAATGTAAATTTTTGATGCCTCTCTTTGTAAGGGCATCTGCAAAGATAATGATTTTGTTCAGGAGAAAAGGAAAACAGTTACTTGCTAACTTCTGCATAGCCTTACTTCTTATGGTCCAGCGGAAGATTTCCCCGTTCATGGCAAACCATCTTCCAACCCAAACCATTCTGCGATTCTATGTAGAAGTTTGGCATACCTTTGGAAAACCTCAGAAGCATTTCATTCCTACATTTGAGAATTTAAAGCCTAACAGTCACTAGGCTGAAGATACTTGGATAGCTGAAATTCTTCAAATGAAAGAAAATGAACAAGACAATAGCCTTTGTCATTTAGCTGCTGTAACAGTTTTAGCAGGACTACAGAGCTTTTCTTTTTTTCCCCTCGCTATGGAATGCTGCAGCTGTGGACAGATGGAAGAGAAAATAATCTGCATGGCATGAAAAACAGGGAAGGGATGTTCATCTTTAGAAATAAAAGGGTATTTAAACCAGTGTGCCATCACAGAACACAAGGCGCTACAGCACAGGCAAAGTTGACAATTGTACAGGCTCAATTCACAAAAAGTGATAGTACAAAAGCATGCTCCTATGAATAAAAATAGAGTAACTCACGTTTATAACTCAGTAAGAAATTAATGGTAAAGTCCATCAGCGGATGCCATTTAATGATCAGAACAGATATGTAGCCAACCTGACTGCTGAGCTTCAGCGACACAAAGACATGCACAAGGGAAGCTACAAGTAGATCAAAGCCTGTTTTGTACCACAGCCTTTTTATCATGAGATTTCCAATATGGGAACCACTTCTGTCGAGGAAGTGACTTAGAAACTTGTTTAATTCTTGAAAAAATATTTTACTAAGAAGTAGAGAGGTGACTAAAAGATAACAGAAATATTTTCTGACACATTTAACTACTCTCAACCAAAAACACTGAAATTACTCATTTAACAGCTAAAAGTAAGGAATCAAGCACTTACAAGACCCACCCCCACAACGCCAAAGCAAAGCATGCTGAAGAAAATATAGTTGAAACTTCTGTTGTATGTGCTCTCTGCCACCTCCCACCTTTAGTGACACTGTTATTCAATAATTGTCAGGAATTTGGACTATGAAAGACAACAACAAAAGCAGTTACCAAAGGAAGTATACCCTGCACCAAATATAGTTTAGCTTCCCAAATAATAATTTTAAAATGATAATAACTTAAGCTTTCATTTAAAATTGAAGGTTGGTTCACAATAAGGACTAAGAGACTTCAGGACAGGTGACTTAGTTTTTCATGCAATTATTATAAAACATTCCATATTTTTATGTGTCACAGATGGATCCACTGTAGTTTGTAAACAAAACACTTAAGGAGAGATGTTTCATTTACTAAAATTCTTGTTTGACTATAGATTTCTATATAACTCCTAAGTAACTCCTAAGCAACTCCTAAGAACACATTTCTGATTATCGCTTCATTTTTTAGGTCATAAATTTCAAACAAATGTAATCTTGTGAAAAGAACTACGTTCGGTGAAACTGCGATCTATTTATTAACAGTTGATATTCGTTGCCCAAAATTAGTGTATCGCATGAAGTGTATCAAAATCACATAAGAGCTGATGGGTTTAAATATTATATTAAGCCTTAGTTGAGATGAGCTTCCGCATTCCTCTAACATCTCTAATTAGAAACTAGTAAGAACGCTTTTCCATCCAAAATTGCATTTGGATTTAATTTAAAAGTAACAGCAATCTAAACAGATTGAAAATGGCCAAAAAACTAACATAGAACGGAGAAATATTAACACTGATCTTTTCAAGACCAGTGATTTGTCATGAATCCTCTTGTGATTTATGATTTGTTATTAAAGTAGTCTCAGAATAAGCAAAACCTACAATGCCATGTAGCATATTAACACTTCTGTCATTCCAAGGTGTTCAACAAGGATGTACTCGCTCACTCCCATTCTCAAAGTAGCTCACTCTGGCCCTTAATGTAATGTAGCTGTGGCAGTTCTATGTACAGGCAGCAGAGATTCACCCAAACGTTTACATTCTGAACTACAGAATCTCGTAGCAAGTACTGCAGTTGGTACACCAGTGCTAGTTAAGTTTGTGCTCAGTTTAAAGCTAGGTAAGACAGAGTTGCAAGTGTAACTGTATTACAGCAAAACATGCTTTCCAAGTGCTACCAAAATTCATCACTGCTTCTACTGTGGCAACAGATCAATTCCAACAGAGTACCTTCAAAGTGCTTTCCATAATCCTTTGAAGACAGCAACATCTTGTTATTAGAGAAGTGATTCAATCACCCAGGCAAACATTACACACTTGGTGGCAATCACAACCATGACCATATTTACCTGTGGGCACATTTCCTGTAACATGATCTTCACATTACTGCCATTCATAAACCTAAGCAGATAAATTATTGTGATAATAAGCCCTTACATTCCTGTGTTCTACCTACAGAGGAAATTACAAAGTTGGTTTCATTCTACTGAGGCAGTCTGCATTTCTTAGAACCTGTTCCATGCCGTGGCTAACCCATGAAGCATTTTCTGCAGTTAGCAGAGAGATGTCTCTACTGTCATTAAGAGTCTTCTCTGGCAAGGGACCTGACTGTGGACTAAGCACTAGCAATAAGCATCAGCAAACAGACACTATTCCTTTGTAGATTTCACTCATTCTCAGTGGCTGAAATTCTGAGTTCACAGAGTTGCACTCAATTTCACTCAGCCATCAGGGAGATGGATGCATGTCCATCATGGCTAGTAAAATCCAATGAAGAGAGTTAAACCTTTTGTAAAGGCATATCGATCATTACTTTGAAACACTTCACTAAAAATCATATTGATGCTGCAAGTCTAAAACAAACAATTCCTTTACAGGGCAGAAGTTGCAGTAATAGCGAATCAATCTCACTTAATAGATACCATGAGTGCTGTGACAAATAACTGCTTACTCATCCCCAAAATGCACTATACATGATGACCAAAGGGCTATCTTTCATTATTCAGTTAACTATAAATTACGTCAGTAAAGACATATAAAACGCTTTCATGTAGTAAAATACTGGCTGTGTTGGTCAATAATCAAGATGCTTCTAATTTCCTCTTGGTTAACCAAAACATGATTTTAAGTACAAACCGTTTGTCAACCTTATTCAAGGAATGAATCAGAAAATACTACTGTGGAGGGGAGGAAAACATCTTGAGAATTTTTGGTGCCAGACTCCCTTCCCTCTCTTGAGTTCCCAGTAAGTTGTGCATGGAATCACATTCATCTTTTATCGCTCACTCCAATTGCTTTCCATTTGTCTTGACTTGGAAGCTTTCAATACTAAAAATAAATGTCTCAGTTTCTGTATATATAAACTAAAATGACAGTGATACAATTTCAAGCTTGGAAGAGACTCAGATATCCATTTATACACAAACAGGAAGAACTCCCAAAATAATCATTGGAGATAATTGGACAGCAGCTTTTAGCTATCTGATTGTGTCTGCCACATCAATTGGTGTAATGATTCCTTCTGTTTTCTGGCTCTACACACTCTTTATTACGTGTCCACATTCTCCTGGTATTATCAGCACAACAATATTTAAAATACTGTACTACTGCCACTTCTAAAAACCTTCCTTTCAATCCAAAGAAGCTTCTTACCCTGACCCACCCACCAAACAAAAAGGGCTTTCAATACATAACTGCTCCGAAAGCATGATTACAAAAGTCATCACCACCATCTACAATCATATTTTCACCTGTTCATGTGGCGTACACCTGTGGGTTGTTGGCAATACACATGATTGCAGTGTGGGAGACTCCAGGTTCACAATAAGCCCTGTCATTTTTGTTCTCTTAAGCGAATGTGCCATGCTAACCCCAAACCCCATATGAAGGCTACTGCCTCTTATAATATTATCTTGTTTATAAATCATTTACTTTTTAAGTGCTTAAGATACAAATGCAAAACCCAAGAATACACATATATACATACACACAATAATCAAAACAAGAAATATATATACATAAAATAATAATTCAAAGACCTTGAACAACTGTACTAACATGCTTTTATACTGCGACCTAATGTGCAAGCAGTAGACTACCCCACCACAGGTAAGAAATGAGAAATTTTGAGGGCTATTGAGCACTGCATTTTCGCAGCTGAACAGTATAAAGTTATTTAGCAGTGTTCAATAGCCTTCAAACTCAGTACTGTCTGCGGGTTAGAGTGGTCCACTAGAAAGACTAAAATAAAGACAGCATAATAAAAGCAGGGCCAAGATTTTCTCAATATTAAAAAAACCAAACACCAAAAAAACCCAACAAACAGACCAAAACCATAACCCTTAACCCTTTTAAGTTTGCATTCTCAAAACATAAAAAGATGCCATATGCTTTAACTAAACAATATTAAAAAAAATCTCTATAAAAACAGGCTTCAGCCTATACTGCTACCAATCCCATGCATGTATACCTAGAAACAAGTTAAAAAACCTTGTGATTCAAGGACTACAAAGTCTTCAAGGCCATCCAGTTCAGCTGCGATTATCTGATACCACTCATTTGTTATATACAATACATACTTTTTATTCAGTTCCTTTCAGTCAGCAAAGCTAACAGCTAATCAAGACAAGGGATTCATTTTTATGGATATGAACTGATTGATTTTTTATAGAGATTTTTAAAAGAGTTGGTGTTTATTTACCAAATGCTCTAAATAAATATGAGTATTTCCAGTGGGAAACATTAAACGGTTTGCATCATAATTAGATCCTCTTACTAAAAATCATATGAAACTCTCCAGCACAGCAATTGGTCACTTTTTCCATTTATGCCTGCATATTTCAGCCTTCAGCCATTCTCTAGCATGGATGTTTCATTGATGGCTGAGGGTAACACTTCAAAAATGAACTAGCTAAACAAACTTCCCAGCAGCACTTGACAGAGCTACACCTATTCTTCCCCATTTCCAAAGCAGTACAGAATTAATTACCAGTTCTATGGATCTATTGTAAGTATAATAGACTAAAGAGCTATCACAGACACATTTATTGTAAAAGCACAATCCCAAGAGTGTCTAGTAGAGGGCCAAAACGATTAACACAAATGCTTTGTCAGATCAAAGATAAAATCTGCACCGCCCAATTGAGGAATGAATTAGAACAGTGGGTTATCTTTCAAATTAACCAGGGCAGTTAGTGAGGAAAATTTCATGAAAGTGTAATTCTTAGCCTTTGTGAATCCACACAGCAGGCATTCTGCCAGCTGACAAGATGATGAAATTTTCATGCTTAAAAAAGCCCTCTTCATTTCCCAATTTAGATTAGCTAGCGTTTCTCTCTCTTTTCATCTATTTGCTCTTCAGAAGCAGGATAAAAAAAATAAAAAAATAAAAAAAAAAATAAATCACACACCACACAACAGAATCAATCTTCCAAAGAATAACGCACTTCTCAAAAGGAATATTTGCACATAATTTTTAGAGATATTTACAATTAGGAGTAGGATTCTCAAAAATGATACCGTTAATACTATTTCGAAAGCCAAAATTACTGGAGTAACAGCGCCCATGTTTTAGAACACAAATAAAAAATTTAAGTGTTTCATTGGGAAAAAGGACTGAAGAAAAGCAATTACATAAAGGTAAATAATTTACAAAAGCAACGATATTGTAGCAAGCTTACAGGATTAAATTTGTGTACTTACACTTGCATCATTTTTAAAGGAAGGAAGAACATCACCAGTCTAACTGCTTATTTATCAACTCCCCCTACCAAAAAGACCACGTGGATTTTGCACTTTTGCCTACTATGCCATTCCCCTTCTAAGTTTATATAGCTACATATGGAAGCATTTCAATAGGCAGGGAAACAAAATGCAATGATTCTAAACCCTGACAAAAAAAGTCTCATTCAAAGCCCACTGAAAAAAAAAAAAAGCTTATTCATTTCTGCAAGCTGTGGTTAGGGCCAAAAGACTCCCACTAAGAGCGACTTCATAAAAAGTAGCTCCTTATTTTGAGGCTTAAAAAAATATTATTTATGAATTTTGTGTTTTTGTACTGTGCGTCACTTGACCAACATAAAAAGAAGTATTATCTAAAAAGAATATACTGAAATAAATGGAGTGACAAAGTTAATCAATATATTTGTCTATTTAAACTGACACTTCTGAGCCTCTTAGGTACAACAACTACAAGAGGAGACTTAAGTGTCTCAGAGTTGTGTCAAATGTTTTGTTCGGATGGTACTTTGCCATACTACTTCTGAGTGTGTCTTTATAGTTTATAGGATTATATGTATTAGTGCAAACATCCATTTGACAAATTTCAACTCCAGCTGTTACACAGTCACTACAAGCACTTGATGAAAGGAGTATACTAAAGCTCAGAGCACCTGCTTTTCTAAGAGCTAACGGGACAAAAAGTTTTCTTGCCCGGCTCAGCGGAAAGCCCTTCTTTTTAATGAAAATCGTTGTGCAATTTCAAAACTACTTTTCAAAATAAAATAAGCTCGCATTTCTGGAGCCTGAATGTATTCCACAGTTAAAAATACTATTATTTGAGATAACTAATAATTATTCGGTTAAAAGTTCTCAGCATTGAAAATATAATAAAGTTTGTAAAGCCTTCAATTACAAGCACAGTTAAATTCCTCTTGGAGGACACTTTATTATTATATGTACTAGGTAGTAAGATACATAACAGATTTTAATAGAATATAACTAAATTACAATGTTCAATATTGAAACATTTCAGAGTCTAGTTCAAAGCTTGGCCTTAAAACCAAGCCAAAACCAAAAGTCGGAGAACAAAGTAAAATAATACAGCATTTTTCATCCTTTAGAATTCTTCAGAAACAACACTTCTTCCTGTCCTTAAATCTTCCTTTATATATCAAGTTTACTAATGCATGTACCATGCATGTTTTCCAGTACTTTATATAGCAGGACCTCCTTAGCATTGGGGTTTCGTATTATCATAATGTTCATACATTACATCAAATGCACATATTCAAAAATCTAAAAAAATTATTCAGACGCAGAATTTTATATAAATGTCATACGACTAAATATATTACCTTGACCTATTATATAAACACACCTTATAATGCAGTATTCATAGTCATATCATGTGAATGAGAGTTTCGCAGCCACATGGAGCTGGCAATACAGTAACGCAAGATTTCACATTTGGATAACCTTACCCATCCAAATGATTTACCCTTAACTCCAGTGCAAAGGAACAATCAACCTACCTTAAGAAACGCTGTCTGGATTTAAATAGTCTAAGAAAGCTCTTTTTGATGCAAAGATCTTTAAAAGACACGCTTATAACTTCTGAATTTGTCACATTTCCAGAAAACACGTCAGAAAACATTTATTTACAAATTGCAATAGGAACTAATATAGAAGGAAATAAAAAACAACAACACCATGTACACTTAGTATTAAACCATAATTAAAACTGCTGTGCTAATGCTCAGCATTTTAGCTGCCATCTGAAAAAACATCTTGTAATATCTAAGAAAACAAACCACAAATTAGGCTGCCCTTTCATTTACAGGTCAAAATTTCAAAAATATTTTTAAGCATATCAAAGGTTATGAGCATCCAAAGGTTAGGAGTTCTTTCAAAAATGATGTCTGATCTGACGACTGTGAAAAAAGGTTCTGTGTTAGACAACCACATAGTGAAAGAAGTTATGAGGAATTCCAAGAAAATTTCACCAAAATGGCAAGCTGATAATTCACAAAATGCAATCCTTCCAGCACACTACAGATGCCAAAAATATAAAATAAGCTAAAAATCAAGCTATGTTTTCCCTAACCTGTTAGTTCTTTGGTCAGTAGAAAGATGGGAAATGCAAATATTACAGCACAGCTTTTTCAGTAATGACACACAATGCCAACCATTGGGAAAATAAGGAGCTACTTCATCTGTTGTAACACTGAAAACACTGTTACAAAATGTTACATACATACATACATATACACACTTGACTATTTTGACCTGAGACAGAAATGAGAAAAATAACCTAAATTAATATTTTAAGAATTATTAATTGATAGTTTCCTTTTCATAAAGTTAGGTCTTGCAACTGCACTAATTTATACTTTACTGAAAAAGAAGTGAGATAGTCGCTAAATTCAGAACCATTTAGACAACCAATTCCTTATGGAAGACTATATTCCAAATACTTACATCGTAATATTTTTTTAGGTAGCGTCTAATGTCCAAGAGCAATTTGTTGTTCATTTGAACCACGTGGTTGAAAGGAGGCTCTTCACATTCACTCTTACTGCACCTTTGCAAGCTAGGCTCAATAAATCGCCCCTGAGAAAAAGAAGTGTAAAAACATACATCATGACAGCACATAAGAGCAGCAAAAGTTATTGCAGGTGTTTAGACATAAGGCCTAATGTTAAAAAAAATAATCTTAAAGAGTTTTATTTTTTCAATTAAACCTCTACTATCTAGGCTTTCCTTCTTCCCACCACAGACAGCCACATCTATATAAAGACCTGTTTGATAGGACAGTTTTCCAAATCTCCTTTCAATGAGAGGTCTTCTGGAGATGATGCTTCTTCATCAGTCACAAAATTAATCATTCACCAAATTATGTCTCATCAGGGAGACTGAAGTTTTGCCTAAACCTACTGATCAGAACACTGAAATCCACCTTACAGATACCAATTACAGATGACCAACAGGGCTGTAGAGACAAACCTTGTTGCAAAAGAACATCTTTCATCTTCCCCAAGTGCAAAGAACAGCTCCTAGAGTTCTACAGCACCTCACTACAATCTTTGAATGGCAAACATTAAAATTTCAGAACCTAAAAGCAGCATCTGAAGCACTGAAATTAAACTCAGTAAAATTCTCACTGAGATAACAAAAGCCTGTTAGGTTGGATATTTATAACACTTTGTAAACAGTTTTCTATCCATTTAAAACTTAACACTTGCGCTTTTCTGAACCATCTTGGCTAAACTCCCACCCACAACATAAAATACATGTTTGTGTGTGTGTGTGTGTGTGTGTGTGTGTGTGTGTGTGTGCGCATATATATATATATATATAAAGAGTTTGACATCCACTTCTCTCCATCTCTCCAGTTAGCCCATCTGCAAGTTGTCAAGCCTATGTGCAATTAACTTTTATTTACAGCTGTAATGAACAAGAGTCAAGGATTTACATAGCATCACTCGATTTGTGTGCCTTTTCGTCTTGCTTGCTTCCAAAGACTGCTTTATTTTGATTCAAAAAAATGCAAAACATCTGCTGTTTGTCCAAATTAACTTAAAATAATTACTTTTAATTTAGATAAAAGATTTATTTGCTTTCAGTTTCAAGGTTTTCACTACTCTGAAGCTCGCTAATTTGCCAATGACTAATACATGCATAACATTGCTGGAGAGTTAAATACTTGGCCCTATTTCAAGTTGAGATCCAAGGTCCCAGATACATTTTTTGGCAGAACTTTTCAACAAGAATGCACCCCCATGACTTCTTATGTTCAATATGCAAAGACAGAAGGAAAGATAACATAAAAAAGCCTTACTGTGAAGAAAGGAAGTGGGATGTAAAAAGATAAACAGAAATTTCAAAACCACTTTGTTCCAATTAATATGATTTAGGATAAGAAATTGCCATAGCTACACGAAAGTTTCATTAAATAGGGAACTGGAAGTCACTCAGGTGTTAAGATAAGGATGCCTTAAAAAGTTACAGTTAACAATTATTCATGAATGTGGGCAAACAGATTAATGAAGCCAGCTTATCTCACATGTTCCTCCTAGACTACACTGCTCCTAGCTGAAATGCAAAATTGGGAAAAGTATTTCTATACCGTTCTCTCAGCAAATTTCTGTTCCAAAGATACAAATAAAAGTCCTTTAGCAACATGGTATCATCTACATTACATGAATGCTGTCTGAAAGGCCTTTTCCTCTACAACTATTTTCCCCCTCACCAATGAAGAGAAATAAAACGCTGAAAACGAACCGAACAGTCAAAGACATTGTCATAAATATTCTCTGTTCCACATTTGAGGCAGCAAAACTTGAATCTTTCACAGTCCCTATATTTCTCCTCATCAGTGAGCTGAGCTGGGCCACCAACCAAGGCATCATTCTCCTCATCTTTATGGTAATGGTGATGGACTCTGAATTGGGAGGGATCCAGTCCTATTAATAAGAAACAAAAATTTCAAAAGACTAAGAGGTCAACCATGCAAGTAGGCTCATTTTTCATATGCTTGGTGAAGCAGAGTCAAAAGAAAGTTACAAAATGTAAATTCAAAAGCTGAAAATCTCTCTTTAGCAAACACTGCTCTATAAATACAAATACATTTTACATTTTTTAACCACAAATAAAGGTTCACAAAACACGACGAAATCTTCTCACTTATCTTCTTACGCAAGATTGCTTTATAAATAAAGCAAGCACGTTGCATTATCATGGGAGTATGCAACAGAACATTCTGTTTCTGAGGAAACCACTCCTAACGGATGGCTTTATTGTTATTTTCTTCTTAAGTTACATTGAAAATATTTCAATAAAAATGTGCATCGTTATTAAGAAACAGTCTTTAAATCAAAACGGCACCATTAAAACTGAAAACAGAGAATAAAAACCCCATTAAAGAAGCACGGGTGCACTGCTATTACCAACTCCTTCAAGTCCGTATACAACTGCCAACTCTGATTTCAATGCAGTGGTCGATTTCATTTTGGCTCAGTGGTTAACAGCATGTAGGTTTCAATCTAATGCAGTGGTTAAAATTCAGCAGCAGCATTTAAAACGACAGCGCTGGAGAGAAAGCGCTTTACTTCTGATTGCCAGAACTGAAGATTTTAAACAAATAAATACACAAAAGGGATCCTAAAAATACTGATTCAACCACAAATAAGTAAATAAGCAAGCAAGCACGAAGTTCGCTACCCTGGGAATACGACTGCCAAAGTAAATTTAATAAAAATCCTTATTTTTTTTGTCATCCTTTGTCATGTTCAAAATTTCAAAAAGTCCATTTATTCCACCTATGGCTTTTCCTGTTGTTCTTACTGCTGTTGGTTTGTGATTTTTTTTCTTTTCTCTTTTTTTGTGTTTTTTTTTTTTTTTTTTTAACTCCAGTAAATAGCACATGATAGAAAAGAATCACCTAAAGAGCATGGAAAAAAAAAAGTGTACGGCTTACTTTAAAAATAATAAGAAAGGATCAAGGGGAAACAATTAAAAAAAAATAATAAAAAAAATAAGACTACTTTCCCAAAAACAGCAGCAGAGCAAAATAGTTCCCTAGGGAAAATATACAGAAAATATACAGCAAAAGAAATTTTGCTCAACTGTACTTTACCAATATTCAATCAAAAATTGTGAGAGCCAGTAAGAAAAAAAAAATATTTTTAAGGAAGACTAATTAAGCCAACTAACTAAAAGCTTGCAACGTTTCATCCTGTATCACACATGAATCTTAGTAAATGTAAGAATTGTCAGAGAGAAAGCATGAAAGACTGAAAATAAAAAGTGAAGCTTGACTTTACAGTTCCTCTTAAGCTCTTTATACTGTACCAAGAGACTTGAAGAAAAGGTTTGGGAACAATATTCAGTCACTCAGGACAAGTATTAATGCACACATAAAACAGCTGTGCTATACAAGCAGATACAGACTGCCTCTACCTAAAAGGTTTGCTATCTGTAACTTTATTATCATGATTCTAAATTTCCACTTTACAGCTACATGGCAAATTCTAAGAGAAGAAAAAATTACATTGACCAAAAAAAAGATTAACTGGTTCTTGAGAAAACAAGAGTTTCCACCAAAATTTCATAAATATTTCCAATTTTACTTTTATGAATAGAAACAAATGTTAGTGCAGAAGGCTAATATTTGGTCTCAAATATTATAATACATATAATATAATATAAATATATAATATATAATATATATATAATTTTATTTTACTTTATTTTATATATAAAGACCATATATATATATTATATATATATATATATATATAACAACTCTGTAGGGCTGCAGGGTTGCATTTTTATTTTTAATTTGTTTTTGCCTATTAGTTTTGGAAAAAAATGGTAGTACTACACTCCCTTCTGTTTTAAATACCAAGGAAAACGTACTGCAATGCAAACGTAGTAGATAAATGTTTTAGGAAGTGGAGCTCAGCTTCAGTATTAAGATCAAAAGAGGAGAAAATAAAATAAAATAAAATAAAAAACCAAATGAAGTATGCATCTAAGCTAGCAATGGTGAATAAAAATTCACAGATCACTGTGATTGGAACTGGAATGAGAAGCGATCCCTGCAACTTTGTAATACAGAAGCCATTAACATTCAGCTAAAAATCTATTTTCGGTAGTTTCCCAAACGCGGCAGTAAAGCGAAATAGTTCCCTAAGGAAACACGGAGAGAAATTTTGCTCAACTGTACTTTTCCAATACTCACTCAAAATGGTGAGAGCCAATAAGCATACAGATTATTTGGTAATCATTTAAAATGAATATATATATATATATATCTCCATTCTAAGAAGCTGAAATACACCCGTACGTGAACTTTCTTGCCTGTTTTGCTGGGGAAAAAAAAAAAAAACAACAACAAATCATAACAGGAAAAAGTATTGCCATGACTCCTGTGTATGTCTCACTTTCAGTGTGCAAACATCCCCAATGAAATCCAAGACAAGAAATCAGGCTTTTGAAGAACATGCCTTCTGCAATTATCGTGTGGAATTGGGATCTATTTTTCTACTATATCCTTTCAAGAATAGTTAGTTCATTCAATTAATCCGTTTCTGCATGCCAACTTGTCTCCCCTTGGGGGGACGCAGGTCATGCTGGGCATAATACAGCAATTGGAAAACAAAACAGGGAACATCTAATAAATGGGGGGAGTGGGGGTGGGAAATGTGTTTTGCAGTGTTGTGGTTTTGTTTTTAAATTATCTTTTAATTTGATAGAATGAGACGAGTTAGTGAACTTCTCTGAACTCTTGTCTTCTCTGATACCAAGAGAAAGCCAAGGGACCTTGGAGCTATCAGGGAATTACCTCTGCCACAGGTAAGCATTCTGATCTGACCAGAACTGTACAGTTGCCTTCATGATGAAAGAAAAACGTCTAGCGCTAAAAGTGCTACACAATAACACGGGAAAGTTCTACAAGTTGTTCCAGAATTATTTCATAGCATTATTAAAACGTTTGTTATTTGGTAAGCAGAAAATACCACTCTGTATGCTGAAAGGCAGCCGGGTGTATTTCACTGATCTCAATACTGAAAAAATAGAATTTCTGCAGATGTGTTTTGTTTTTGTTTTTCCCGGGTTTTCCACATGCTACTGGCTCCCACCTCTGCACCCTCCCAAGAGAAGAGAAGCAACAAACATATAAAGTGAAAGAATCGCCAAGTCCCAGCTCTGAAAGAGACACTCCGATATCAAAAGCGTTATCACGTTTTTTCCCTGATTTCTTTTTTATTTTTTTAATATTTTTTGTAACAAAGCCTGAGGGGTTGCTTGCTCGCTTGCTCCTCTGCGGATTTTGTGTTTTAAAGGCAGGTTTGTCAGAAAGCACCGAAGTTTCCCTGCCCGAGGCCCGGCTCCAAGGCGCTCCGTGACACGGCGCAAAGAGTGTGCGGTGCTGCCACCCAGAGGCCCGGCCGCGCCTAACTTCCCAGCCAGGCTCCAAGCCGGGGCGGCGAAGACGCTCTGGCTTTGCTGCTACATTTTGTCAGCCTGAAGTGAAAGGGACCCTCCCGTTCCTGGAAGAAGATGCTTTCACGGGAGTGCCTTCCCAGCTGTGGTGTGATATACACTAAGCAAGCATACAGGCAGGCAGCTCCCTGCACCTGAACTAGCGCATTTAGGCTCCAGCAATCCTCTCAGAGCTCAGTCTCCAACTCCATCGTTAAGGCAGCCCTGCTCTGCTCACAATTCTGACTGCAGGTCTCACTTCAGGGGCTCCACTTCCTTCTGCTATGAAGGGATTCCTTCACTCCTGCAGACAGACCTGCAGCTGACAATCTCCCTTGTATCCCAACCATCGCAGTTAGGGCACCTCTTCTCTGCAAACTACACAAAAAACGCATATCTATGGATAGAAAGTCTGAGCACCCAAGCTCATCTACAGCACTGCAAAGAAAAAGACAACAAGCAGCAAAATTCATTGAGTTTAGAATCATAGAGTTGATTAGTTCATCGTCATGAGCTTTAGCACTGCCCTAATCTTCATCTCCACCACTCTGCTCTTGCTTTGCTGCCTCAGGTGAGAAAAGCAAGAAAGTATACAGAACCTTGCACAGCTCCTACATGCCACCAGGCAAGTGCAACAGCTCTGTTTTTTGTCAGGAATGCCCATCTGGTCAGCTGCTAACCAGTAATGGAACCTACTAAATTGTTCTAGGAGGAAGAAAAATAGATTCAGTACCACAAGTTAGACAGAGTCTCCTTACAAAAAGGAGTTAACATGCAGACCCTGGGAGCAGAGAAAGAGGTGCTGGGAAGCACTCATAACAACAAGCTTCAGAAGGACCCAGGAATGCCCACCAAAAATCAGATCATCCTCCTATGAAATACCCAAATGTCAAACAACTCACAGGGCACCTACATGCACATCTGCTTGTAAAGCAGCAGCGTATGTCTCTTTCAGAAGACCATGAAACAGCCTAGGATAAAATTCCTTTTCAGCAGCCAGTAGCTTCTGCATTTTACAGGAATGGATGTTATGCAGGAACAACTACAAAAATCCCATGGTTGACTGACTGCTTCCATGATGTTTAGGTATTTCTGACATCAGAGAAACAACACGGGATTTCTCTTTGGGATCATGAGTATTATCTCCACAACAACAACAAAGCTTACTTTAACTATGTTAAGAGAAGCATTCTGCCAATGGAGTTATTTTTGTTTAAAACCTATGGATAGCTTCAAGACGATGTAAGCGAGTTCTCCGAGCATTGAAAATGAACACATTTATTGACTGTTATTTTTATCATTTATCCTCTGAAAACCCAAGAATCCTCATCTTGTCACTCCTATTCCCTGAGAACTTCAAGAAAAAGAGAACGCAGGAGTATGCCCATGCGTTTCTCATTTTTAGAAACAGTGCATTTCCAAGCTCTCAAAGGCTAGGCAGGCCTCCTACAATGTCCAAAAACAAAAGACAATTTTCAGCTCGATTCCATAGTGAATGAATTTGACATTTAAAGAGCTCTCTGCAATTTTTAGGTGTGGTTATTTGCTTTTGTTCTTCGGTGTCTAAAATAGCTTAGTTAAAGTAACTTACTTGGAGCACAGACAGAACAAAGAACTTTTCATCTTTTTTGCTGTGAGCTGAGCCTTCCTAAGTTCAGCTCAATTTTATCTACTTAGACTAACATGATGACTTGTCAATTAAACATACACCTTCTAAAGAGATGCTGTTAAATATGAAGCCAAGAATGCTACAGTCATTCTCCCCACACGGACACATAACACGATAAATCGCATCAGGGAACACACAAATGAGAATGCAACCACGCTCCAGCCTACAGATACAACACCTAGGCTAAACAGTAGTTTTCTTCTTCAAAACAAGAAAACATTTTATTTTGCAAAAAAAGGATATGAAAAATAACAAGAAATTGGCTGGTTAACAATAAAAATATTGCCTAAAAAGCCTAACTTAACACAAGGGTACTAGACTATCCCTCCAATAATGTTGGAAAAAAAAAGCATAAGAAGTAACTTCAACTTGCAACAATTAACATACAACTCTGATTAAGTGCTGCACATAAACACCTAAGCAGAATAACAGTTATGAGAAAGACCTGACCACCTCCAAGCTCAATTTATGCATTCCCAAAAAAAGCAAAGCTGGAGACGGAAATGATGTTTTAGGTATGGTCAAACGGAGTACATTTCACATCTAAGATTGTAATTAGATATATACAGGTTTTCAGACTAACAATCGCAGACTATTAATAAACTCTCAGCTGCACTATGCTATTACAGACTATGAAAAACATTTTCATCTTGAAAGTTCTACAGCACAAGAAAGCAGCATAGGCATCCGCAAACAGCACACGCTATCAAGTGGCATACAGGTCTTAGGACACTTAATTCAGGTGCCTGAAGGGAGCTAGTTTTTCATGAAAATCTAACCTGTTGTGAATAAGGAACAACTCTAAAATTTGAGCCTAACTCAACAGGACTAACAACCTTTGCAAAATAAAATAAATTACCTTCAGAAATCTAAGTCTCTCACCTAAACAATGTGCAAGTTTACCTCATACTACATAATTTTAACATATGTAAGACTGTTGGACTTTTCCAGTTTTGTGTGAAGCATAGCTGGCTCTTGACGTCAAGGGAAAGTTGCATACTGAGGCCCTGTCACATAAACAGAACGATCTGTACGGCCAGCCTGCACTTGCTAAGTAGAGCTGACACCTCTTCAAAGCATCAGAGATGCAACACCCAACACCTACAAGACACAGCCTTGCAGCCAACAGCCACATTTGTGGTCATTATGCTCCCAAATACCCACACCTTCCCTCCAACTGTTTTTAATTTTTTTGAAACTGAGATGGAAAAAGCTGGTTGCCTTAAGAGATGAGGAGCTTTCATGGCAATCACTCTGCTCGAGAAGCTGCAAGACTTACTTGTACACACTTTAAATGCAAACCACGAGCCCACAATGAGGACCGCCATCTCTAAGTAAGGAAGGTACAGAAGTGCCTTGTTCCAGGTAAACAGTCCTGATGAACAAGACACTGCCTGTTGGTTTTAAGTGACCAGTTCTTGGACCTTGGCCATCTCCGATACATAATGCTGAGGTCCAACTCCTCTTTTAAGGATTAGCAAGATTAACAGCTTCTTCTGCGTCCTTGAGTAACAGTTCTAAAACCTGACAGACTGGCTGTGGGAGATCTCAAAATTTCTGTTTACCAAAGTGATCGTGCCTGTTGGTGAGTCATTTTCAGGGGGGAAACACGACACAAAAAAGGGTTACAGGGAAACAATTACGTTTTCGGGGAAACATGTCTGAATGAACGGTAACGCTTTTTTTCAACACCTGTACCTCTTTCTAGGTAAAAAGCCGAGGGGATACAGAAGACAATCAGAACTGGGTATAAAAATATCTTTACCATTCTCTTAAAAGCAAAAACAACTCCAACAAGGGTAATTCCCTGTTGCTCATTTTAATAAAAACTGTTGATGCTGTGGATCACTGGCATCACTCACTTTTTTTTTTACAGCACCTTTTTTTTGGCTGTTTGCCTGAAGAATATGATTTAATGAAGACTGTTATTAACATTTTATGTTTCTATTACCTAGTAGGTCAGTTCTAGTAAAAAAACCTCCGCAATTACACACTACTAAAGATTGTATCCCTTCCGTATAATTATGACTGGTTTTCTCAAGAGAGTGCTAGAGGGTGCATAACTCAGAGAACTAGCGCAGTAGCTTAAGAAAATCCTAGAAACATGTAATAGTAACTGAACACCATCAGTACTGTCATATGAACATAAACTATTTGCAATTCTGAGAAAGGATTATAAGATTCTGTTCATGCTAATAAACACTTCCTGAAAAAATGTTACTCTGCTGTAGTTATAGAAAAACACAATGCAAACTGCTTTCTATAGACTGCATAACACATGCTACTGTTCACTGTAAAAACACTAATTTTCGGAAGCTTTTCTGTTATGAAATACACATTTAAACTTCTCATTTTGTCTCTCAATTCCTTGAATAAACTTAAGTTAGAATACTTACCTAACCACGTTGCAATAAGAACAGAATCAATTCCTTCTATGGGTTCACATATTCTAGCAACTACTGGATGTATTTGCTGTGACAAATAGTATTGAGTATCAATATTAAGATTGTCTTGCTTTTGCAACTGTTCTGGAGCATATGCTCGCTGGCTGGCACTGAGATTTGATCCATCCTAAGACAAGAGATAAATACGAAAGGGTGTGAAAAGTAACACTGACATTCAGTCTATACAAAGGATTATGCTTCAAATGTTACGTCTTATTTTAAGGAAAAATTCTTACACAATCACTCTTTGGGTGATTTATTCTGCATCCAATACAAATCCAACAGTGGTTAAAAAAAAAACTGCGCCGCTGATGCTGGCATCAACTAGCAAGTTCAAGAATGTAAATCCAGCTTGTGTTATTGCAGCCTACACGTGCAAATCAGTAAGAGTAGACAGAGTAAACAGTTCCATCTGTCAATTCTGAAATGCACAATGAAAACACATTGTAACCATCAGCCCAGTTAAAAATATGCAGAGGGCATGCATTTTGGATTCACTTTGTACTAAACTGGCATTATCATTTTGCACAACAAGCAAATTCCAAGTCCTGGATATTAAAACTATATCTGTTTTGCTAGGAAATTTATCCTCTTTGATTCTATAAATAAACAAATAAAATGAATAACTAGAGAAGGACCACTGTTCATTGTCATGTGAATTAACAGATAGTGGAAGAGTAACAATTTGAAAGAGTAAAAAATACTGGAAAAAAAAAAAACAAATGGTAACATCTGAAGCCAAAAGAGAAATACCACTCAGAGGCTTGGAGTATATTCCACTCTTCAGTGGAACGCAACTTATTTCGTCTGTAGAACCATATGACCAGTTCCCAACTTCACTAGGAAATTTTACTTTTTCATGCGTGTTAAAAATTCTAGAGTAAAAATTAAAGTAGTATTTTAACAAGCATTCAGTAATACAAGCAAACCTTAACAACGGGTTTGGGGGAAGGGGGGGAGTGGATGACTCAAGTTTATTTCTTGCTAAGTGCAATCCTTTTGTCTTTTTTTTGTCTTTTTTTTTTAATAAAATTTACACATGGACACGTTACATCCCAATTTTTCAGTTAAGACAAGATACAGGCTTCAATAGGGTCAGCAACCATGGACTGAAAACTCATCACTATTAAAGACAGACTGCAAGCCACTGGTCCCTCCTACTCCTTTCAGACAACTTAGTATTCAGAACAAAATTAATTTAGGACTATTCAGCTCATCCAGCTGCTTTGCAAAAATAATTGTAATGCAGTTCCTTCAGCTCCTTCTTTCAACAAGTACATTCTTCTCTTGTATTGTGCTACTGCTCAGCCGTACCAATAGTCCAGCTCTCAGAAGTCTTGGCAGCTTCCTCATGCTGGGCTAAGAACTCTCAATTAAGTAAAAATCGGTATCTTTCAGTTTTTAAAGATAAAGGAGCTGAAATATTAGGCCAGTGTAGAAGTCACGTTGCCAAACCCATCCATTTTGCAGAAAAGATCCTTTGGCCCATGTAATCTAACCTATGTATATATTTTTCTTTTTAAAGCAAATCTGAACTAGAATATATATTTGTGAGATAATTATATACAAGTCACTCATGCCAGTACTTAGCAACTAAGACGTACATGCTTCCTAACACTCTTTAAAACACAGTCATATCAAACATCCAAAAATTAAGCATGACCCACAACTGAGACTCTAGAACATCTCTCTGCTGTGAAACAGCAAATAATGCAGTGACATACATTTCGCACGGGTCACCCATGTTCTTCTACGTCCCCTTAGCACATGCTGTAGACAGCATTGCCTAAGGAAGAACACTTAACTGTTCCCAGTCTTCATCAGCAGAATTCAGCCTGCCGCCCTTTAAAAGGGCACAAACACAACAAACTAGTTTCTGGCCATGGTGTTTCAGAATGAAGTGCTAAATATTAAGCCAATGGTCTAACACGTGGTATGATGACTAACACCATACTGATATTAAATGAAACTAAAAGAAGGGTTACTGAATTTTATTGTAACGACTGTATTTCCTAGGACAAGCAAAATTTACCAGCAGGCAGCAAAGATGACAAGGAAAGAAAGCTGACTCACTCAAGATTCATTTAGCAGAAAGCAGGCTCAGTAATACCACAACAGCTCCCTACAGAACTTCATCAGGCAAACTAGCAGAGAAAGAAACTATGCCTGTTTTCTGAGGTGAAAGCCACTGCTGACAATAAAGAACTACAAGTAAAAAGCAAACCTTAAGCATTGTTCAACTAGTTGTATATAGGACTCTGAACAAGCTTTCATCAAGAAAGTCTCCGCCCTCTGTTATGCGTTTTATATCCCTTGGTGTTTTTATTTTTCTTGAGTTCATACTCAGGTTTAGAGTAATGAGAACACTGTGGAGAAATGGCTGGAAAGGAGCAGTCAAATCAACGAGAGGGGAATGGGTTAAAAGATAAATATGCATTCCACTGTGGTGTGAGTTACACTTCATACAGAATGGTGTTGTAATCCCTTCCCACTTGTGTGTAGAAAGGAGCATGGCACGTTCCTCCCACTGAACCACACACCCAAACACACTCATGCCATGTTCACAATGGTATTTTTGAACACCTTCCAGCAAGTAGCTTAATTTCAGAGTAAAGGAATGTGACTAAACGTCAGACTAAACTCTTTGAAGAGTCACAGTATATGTAGTGAAGTGTGTATATATATATATATTTATACATGCACACACCCATTTAAGGACTTTCTTGGAAGTATTTTGGGGAGTGGAAGGAGCTAGCGATTGAATTCTATTCTGATCCAATTTACATCTTTGAAGAAGAAAAAAAGAAAGATTATCATTGAATTAATAAAACAAAACAGTAGTTTGGGGTTGTAGAAGCAAATAATTCTCTAGCCAATAGGAAAGTTGAATAAAACATGTAAAGATGTATTAAGCACATATTTGACACCATTACATGGTCGTATTTAAATAGTACACCCAAATTTTTTGCAAAGAAAACTCAAAAAAACATCACCACTGTAGAAAACTGGAAAATAGGTCTTCAGCAACCACTTCATTATTCCAGCTGTCACTAAGATGATGTCATCTTCTTGTTTTAAATGCATTTACAAAATAAATACCTGAGAAAAGAAGGCTCTTCAAAGTGCTCAGCCTAACCAATGGTTACTGAATCTGGCACTACCTCTATGAATTGAAAAGATACAGGCTGAGGCCAGACTGATGACTGTAATATTTAACCACCGTCACCAAAGAACTTTCCAAGAAAGACAGGTTTGTCACCACCAGAACTTTTTCCTCCTTAGAATAAATAGATGTTTTCTTTAAAGTTAACGCATTAATATCAAATTATTAACAGAAATTAATCCGTGTAAATTTTATAAGCCACTATATTTGTAAGCCACTATATAAAAGCAAAACAAAAAAAACAAACAAGAAAAAAAAAACAGTATAGAAAACTGACTATTTTAATCTATAATGTAACCTCACTACCAAGAAATGACAAAACATTTTTTTCCAGGAGTTAGTTTTCCTTGTCGCCCCTGAAAACAGTATGTAGTATTTAGCTATAAATAATGACATTTTTACCTGACAAATGATATATGACACGGTATCTCCTGCCTTCACCTTTCGGCCTCCTTGAGAGTTTATCCACATGGCAACATGCACATGTGGTAAGCTTTTTTTGTCAGGATAATCCTGTGGATCTTTTGTCAGTGCCTAAGAGATCAAAGAAGGAAACAAAAACGTAACTATGAGAGAAGTATTTTGCTTCAGTGATGGACAACTCAGAACTTTAAGAGGCAAGATTATGTAGCAGCTACCTTCACTCACCTACTATTCACTACGACATTTGCAACACACATGCACAAACACAAAGAAAAGATGTGAAAATTGTGGTACAAGTGTTTTCCAGACATTAAACTTTAGGTACAGTCTTCCATACTTTTAAAATGTTGTTATTAGTAAAATGAGAGAATGCTTTTACAACTGCTATCCAAAAAGGCATTGTAGTGAAAGCGTCATAGTCCAAAACAGAAATATAATGGAATTGTGTTAAAAATAAAACCAGATGAGAGGTGAAAGCATTATGCAAAATAGAAAAATACCAGGTCTTGATCACATTTTCAACCTGCAGAGCTCAAAAGGGTGAAAATGAAAAGATCCACCTCAGAATTATTTGTGAGAGCTTCCAATCCATTCCTGTTACTTCATGGTATCACGAAGATCAGAAAGACTTATCAGGAGTCAGTATCAAGAATAGTAAAGCTTTACTGGGACACAAAAGAGCTGTGACTTCATTTACCTTATTTATTTCAAACTGATTTACTGGGATCTGGCCATTGATCACATTTTCTCCAATTTCTATAAGCCGCCTTTGAATATTTTCCACAATTACATCTCGGGGCTGATCAGAAAGAATCTGACCAATTACATAGCTGCAAAAACAGTTCGGAACAAAAGCTTAAAACACACAAAACAAAGCCATTGCAATAAACAAATTCCTCCCTTCCCATAGGTTACCTCTACAGGTTAAAGAACCTGAGGATGAAGTGTGATCCAAAATTTAGAGAAATTTGCCAGGATATTTCCTGTCCTATTTTATTTCATTTATTCACTCATTTACTAAATGCAAATTACTGTAAATAATTCTAACATTAAGCAGTGATTGGGAACTGTCAAGTCTAACTAGTTTCTGTTTTCTGTTCCTGTTTTATTCCGGCATTTATTATTTTTTACCTGGTATCTACAATGGGCAAGGAGGGGGCTGGAGAGAAGAGAGCATACGAAGTTAAAGTAAGCAAAGTCTTGCCTATTTCTGTATGTGGTTGGAAGATCTGCCAGCTGCAGATGAGTTAGTCACTAAAGAACACTCTCAAACATTTGTATAGCTTTAATTACTAATACATTCCTAACTTGGAAAAATTTGCTTCTATTATGATGCATCTTTTCTTAGAAAATGCAAGTCTTAAGAACAGTAAGCAAGTGTGTGGTGTATTTTTACAAATGTAAAAAAGTATTCATTTTTGGAAACATTCAGACAATTTATTTACATTTTCAAGACACGGTACGCAATATACGTTGAGTCAGTCCCCTGATCACCACCTCTTCATCCACTACAGTTTTTTCTTTAAAGTATTATTTCCATTGAAGTAAAGCACAAGAATGTTCCATGTAAAAATTCATAAATCATCAATCCATTATTCATCATAATGAAGTATCAGGAGAATCTCAATTGAAAAATGGAAGAGAACCAGCCCTCAGTGAACAGATCTTCTCTCTTGCACCTTTCAGACTGCACACAATACACTTTCAGCTTTAAAGAATGCTTAGAGAGCTGACCAGCAGAATCCTTAACCATTCTTGAAAAAAAATCTGAACGTGTGCCTCCAAACTATGGTAGCACCTACCACTTTCCCAAGATTCCAGTTGTGGTCAATTAAACTACAAACACAAAATTGCAGCAAATCAAATGTACAGTTTCCACAGAAGCTATAAAAGCAGGTAGTCGAATTAGGGACATTTAGACTTGCACAAGTATAATCTGTTACTCGTGCCAAAACGTAACGTTTCTCATTTCCTACAAAAATCAGTGAAGATACCCTAACACTGACACTACTAGTCAGAATCACAGTCTAGTGACACTAGTCCACAGGGCTCAGGAAATAGTCACACAATACCAAATGTTTACAAAGCACATACCACTTCAAACAGCAAAAAGTCAAAGAACTCACTTTCCAGTTTCTTTTGCAAGATCACACCAGTCTCTTCGGACTATATCCAACCCTTTCAGTTCTTGTTTAGTCACATATTTCCCATCCCCTGTTGGTTCCACAGTAAGGGCAGCATATTTCTTCTTCTTTAACAGTAGCAAGGACTTGAAGACTCCGTCAATATCAATCTCCAGCAATTTATACAACTTGTTCACCTCACTTTTGATCTGTGAAGGTACCAATATAAAAACCAAATGCAACACACCTTGGTAACTGTGAACACATTTAAATTTCATGAAGAAAATTATCATTTTTAAGTTAAAAACAAGCAACAACACATACTGTGTGCTCACATATATATTTTAAAGATTCAGCAGAACTAGTTGTGAAATCAGTGAAATTAGAATTAGTTGTAGAATTGTCAAATTAAGTATACAGCAAAGTTATTAAAGTTAAGGCCCATCTGTTGGCTTCCTATGGAATTAGTCTGCCATATCCACCTCCCTAACAAAACCAGACAACATAAGGAAGCACAGGACAGAACATGACCTTGCAAATACCAGGCTCTGGCACTTTTTCTTAGGGCAGCTATTCCACCAGCCTCTCAAATAAATTACACAAGGGATTTCAGAGTAGGAACAGATAGAAGATGATCACCTACAATACAGAGATAGCTTTAATAAAAGAAAATTAAAAATGAAAAAAAAAAAATAGTCCTTACCTTGTTCCCCAGCTTGAAGACCTCATCCAAATTAGTGCTGTTAGTGTTTATCATAATGGAATCTGTGTCTCCATAAATCACTTCAAGGTTCATCTAAATGAAACAAATTTAGAATGTTTCCTATTTAGATGAATTTAGAATGAAAACTAAATCCACTCTATTTTTTTTTCAAGTCTCCTCACTTTCAGATCACTGTCCATATATTTCTCAAATACTAAAAAATAGAAAAATGTATTTTTTTATTGCAAAGTCTGTACATTTCATGATGCATTTGAATTCAAAGAGAAAAACCAAACTTAAACCACTGTTATGCTAAAAACAAATCACCATTCAGTTGCATACGTAACATTGTAAGTAGTTAAAATTTTACCATATAAATACTAGAAAAGTAAGGAATTGAATAGTTCTACTCTTGAGAAACAAGAGGATCTCTAATCACCAATAAGTTTGGACTGTCAGGACACAAGAAGTTCATTTAGATTCAAAAAGACTGCAGGACATGTTCATACTATTCAGATAAAACATTTAGCCAATAGGCTCTAAGTGTAAGACTACAGTTAGGTATCCAACTTCATTTGTGGTCATCACACTACCATTGCAAAAAAGCCACTCTGGAGTACAAACAAACCCCAAAACAAAGAAAAGCTTCAGCAAACACTTGGGAGGTATTTCACTCCAACAGAAGCACTGATTAATAAATACAGGAATTAACAATACCATGGCCCTGTCCAAATTAGGCTGTTGTTCTTTCATATTTTGAAAAACTATGCATGTGTTTTAGCATTGCCGTCTTCACACTCTCATCTTTTTACTTCTGCTCTAATTCAGTCACTGGTGTTGGTCCTCCCCTGGCCAGTGGATCTTCCAGCCAAGATTTCCCTCTGGATAACGATCTAGCCACCATGATCCAATTTTTTTTTTACCCTCACGTTTAACAACTGAACAATTGCAGCTGGAGATGAATACAAACACCTACTTGATTTCTTCTCTTTGACTGACTTTCTGCCCTTCCTATTAACTCTCACTCTGATTCCTGAAGCAAACACCCCACTCACAGAAGACTGTATTCAAACAACCACCAGACTTCTCATAGTCAAGAGTGACTGTGTGATAATGGAGCAAATTCTGGACGCAATTAATCACATGAAATGCACCTGAGGTGCACATGAAAGACACAGCAAGGAACGTGAAAAGAAAAGCTACCAGTAAATGCCACCAAAATATGGCCAGATACATTCAATGACATAGTATTAGTATGATAAGTGAGAACCTGACATCTTCACTGGTGAAGAATCAATGCAGCTGTAAAAACCACAGCATGGCTATGTCCACGTTAAGCTCCATAGTCAGAAAAACACCCTGTGACAGAGTTTAAAGGATGCCAAAAAATAAACCATAATAGAACACATAATGTAACGGGTCTATGAGTAAACTCTAATTAGCACTGTTGCTAATTTGCTTGAAACAGTTGCACACAGGCTTCAAGCAGGGACTAGATCATATCTGTGGTAGGAAAAGAAAAAAGCTATAATCCATTAGGAAAGATTACATTTGTAAACCAGGCATCCTAAGATGTGATTTCAGGTCTATTTGGGTTACGGTTCGCTTGGAATAAAAAAATTCACCAGGTGTGCTCTTTAAGGTTTGTTGTTTAATGAAAATGCTCAGCATTACCTTTTGCACCATCTCCTTGGTATGCATCAAAATCTGAAATGAAAAAAATAATCAAAGATTAGCGTATGATATAATTACAAGCTAACGTGTGCAAACATATCCATTAGGTTGCTAATTCCAAATGCTCTCACCTTTCAAAACAAAGCAAACCACCTCTCTCCTGGCAACACACAGTCACCTCGATACTCCTATTACATGACTAAATTCTCATCTGACCTTGTATTAATGCTATGATTAACTCCCCTAAAACAAGATTAAAACAAATCTCAAAATTGCATATGCGTACACATTCTATAATAGAAAAAAAAACACACAAAAAAACCATGATCGAATCAAATGCTCAAGTAAAATCTCATCAGGAGAAGCCAGAATGAACATTCTCAGTAATTTAGGTCAGTCATCTTCTGCATGTTTCATCTCGTCTCTCAATATTGTTGAGGTTTTTCTCCAAAAAACAAAAAAGTTCTAACTTATTCAGTACTGCCTGGATGGTGTTTGCTTTCCAAGAATGTATTCTAAAGGTTAATCTCCTTCCAATGACCTCAAAATAGATCACCAAAAAAGCAAACTCCTTGGAGAAACCAGAACTGGGACAAGAAGCTGGGATGCAGATGGTAAATCAATGGGTAAACCTGCGTGTTAACCAGAGTTGGCCCCTCGGCCAAGCGTCCATTCTGTGTTTCCCAAATCCTCTGAATTTAAAAATAGCTATAGAGACCTCATACAAGCAGGTTCCTGCCTCAATATCTAATACTCATCAGCACAGTGAAGAGAGGTAGAAGAGTTTATCATATGAAGAAGACGCTGCAGTAGAGCAGACATAACCAAGTAAAGCAGCATCGTGAAGAGAAAGGTGTAGCTGCAGCAGCAAGGGCTTGGTAAAGTTTGCACAGCTACATGAGAGGCTCAGCAAGTGTTTAAGTGCCTCGTGTATTCTGTGCTTTGCTCTCTTGTAGGTGAACTTTTACATGTATCCAGGTTGGCTTGTTTAAACAATGGTCCAGGATTGTTTACTCTGTACCCTAGTTGCATCGGTGCAGTTAAACCATTCTGGTTAACCAATTACAGCAAAATCAGGCTCATGAACTGGATGCAAAAGTTGCACTTTCACTACATTCTTCAACTACATTACCTTCAACTTCACTCTTCTTCACTTCCAAACTTCAATTCCTTGACTCATATACAGTAAGCTCTACTCTAAAAAATCCCAGCACCAGTCCCTCATTTATTAATTCCCATGCCTTTCTTTCTTCATCTTTCCACCCTTTCTCAGTTTCCAGCACTTAGTTCACCCATTTCACTCTATACCCATTCTCTTTCTTCCTTTTCATGAAATCTTCTTCTCCTCCCTTCAGTATCTGGTCCATTCCTTCAGTCACCTGGCCACATTTCCAATGTATTCCCAATTTCATATCTCACCAGGCTGCAGGTGCTCTGGCACATGGTTCCCAACTGTGCTTGGTTCCTTGGCTCCCACCCTTACCTTCCTCACTCAGTATAACCGACAGAAATTTTTCAATTATTCCTGCTAATAGTCCTGTTTATAGAACCTGTTTAAGTAACTTAATTTCCTTTTATGGGAAGGTTACTAATCCAGATGACAAAGGAAAGATATTTAATGTCATCTTTTGGGAAACCCTTCAATACTGTTTCACACAGTATCCTTGTGGGCAAAATGTCCAGCATGCAGCTAGACAAAAAACATAATTGAAACATGTGAGTAACTGGCTCGGGCCTAAAAAATTATAGTAAATGGGGTTACATTAGGCTGCTAGCTGATAACTAGCAGGGTACCCCAAGGCTCCATTTCAGGGCCACTTCTTTTTAAAATTTTCATAAATTGGATATAGGACTAGAAGGTGTTTTGAGTGAGAGCTGTCAACTCTGTTAAGGGTGGAAGGGCCTTTGAGAGAGATCTAGACAAGTTAGAGTGCTGGGCAACCACCAAATGCATGAAGCTGGTGAAGTCTATAAGGGCAGGTAAGCTACAGGACAAGGGGAAATGACTTTAAACTGGAAGAGGGTATATTTAGACTAGATACTAGGAAGAAATTCTTTTCTGTGAGGGTGGTGAGGCATTGAAACAGATTGCCCCACAATGTTGTGGATGTGTCCTCCCTGGAGGCATTCAATGGTTAAAACTGCAACCTGATCAGAAGGAAGGTGTCCCTGCTTATAATTGGAACTAGATAATCTTAAAAGTCCCTTTCAAACCAAAATATTCTATGATATGATTCTGCAATTTTAACAAGAGTAAGTGCCAGATTCTGCACCAGGGAAGGGGCAACTCTGGCTATGCATGCCAACAGGGGATGAGATGCTGGAAAGCAGCATGGCTGAAAGAGATTTGGAGATCTTGGTCAACAGCAAGTTGAATGAGTCAAGTGCATCCAGGCAGCCAGGAAGGCCAACTACATCCTGAGGTGCATCAAGTATAGCACTGCTAGTCGGTCAAGGGAAGCAACTGTCCTTTACACAGCACTGGTATGGCCTCATCTTGAGTACTGCATGCAGTTTTTGCTGCCACAGAGAAAAAAAAAAAAAAAAAAAAAAAAAAAAAAAAGGATATAAAACTATTAGAGAGTATCCAAAGGAAGGCTACAAAGATAGTGAAGGTTCTAGATATGAAGACGTAAGATTTACAGAGTAGCTGAACCTCCTCTGTTTGCTCAGCACAGAGCAGAGGAACTGAGGGGAGGCCTGATGGCGGCTGCAGCTCCTCAAAGGGAGTGGAGGGGCAGCGCTGGGCTCTGCTCTGTGTGACAGCAACAGGGCCCGAGGGAACGGCATGGAGCTGTGTCAGAAGAAGTTCAAGCTGGATATTTGAAAAACATTCCATCAAGAGTGTGGTCCAGCACTGGAACAGGCTCCCTAGGGAAGCAGTCATGGCACAAAGCTTGCTGGAGTTCAAGAAGAGTGTTGGCAATGCTTTCAGAAACAGTCTAATTTTTGTGTGGTCCTGTGTGGAGCCAGAAGTTGGACTTGATCCTTACAGGTCCCTTCCAACTTGGCATATTCTATGATTCTACTGCTACAGGTTTAACGCTCTTAAAGAGGATGACTTAAAATCATTTGTTAAAGCAAAGATAGATTTGAGGCATTAGGACAGCCTGTACAGTTTGGCACAGTAGCTTTAACAATAGTCAAGCAATGCACCATTTTAATCAGATTATATTAGATTTAACAACTCAGTTAAGCTATGGCATTTTCTTTTTACCACACATGAAACTGCAATACTCCTTGGTCACATGTGACAAAAAGACACAATTACAACTTGAATTCAAGAAGCCTGTGATAGAGAGGCGAGCAGTAGGAATCAGCAGGGATGAAAAAGGTAAAAGGACAGAAAGGGTAGAGCTGACCATGCTCATGGGGAATACAACTGTCTTCTGGGAAATCCCATATCCTCCATCAGGCTGAGGAGCCTCAATCAGCCTAAGACAAACCAAGAGTCTTGGCTACTGTTATTCCACTGCTGCCACACAACAGTCCTGAAATATAGGCAACACATCCATCTATACTTCACAGTACACAAGCAGGATAAGAACCTTGGCATTCCTTCAATATTAATGTCAAGTGTCTTTATTATTGCTGAATCTTTAAACCAGCACAATGCTTGAAACTAGAAAGCATGAAGTTCCACTGTGCTTTTTCAGGTTGTATTGAATTATACACCACTGAAGCTATTCTCACAGACACCGGCATTCTTACTTTTATAAGACTTGGCTCCGTAAGCTTAACGTTTTCTTTCAATATAATGTTTGTACACACTTTTTAGCCACTTTCTCCCTCAAAGAAGAAATTTTTGCACAGAAGGATGGAGTAACTCTTCCAAAGCTACAAAGGCATGGATCTAAGCACGTATGCCATACTCTTCAAGGAACCTAAGGAAAGGTTAGGCTCCAAACCACAGTATAACTGCCATGCAATGAATGCCATTAAAAGGGTTACCTCCCAGGCACATATGGTTTGTACTCTCTGAATTTACTCTCTGAGTCAAGTTTGAAGCATCCAGTTGGTTTAAAGACCATCCACTGATGCGGTAAACTTGGTACTCGGATAACACAAGGTTTCAACTCTGCTCAAGTCTCAGACTGCAAAAAGCTGAGCTGGCTGTAATCTTCTACATAGGTAAAGAACATCAGAGAAATGAAGAACGGCAAAATGAGGAGTCTTAACAGCAGATTCTCTCTGTGCTGTATGTACTCAGGTGTGTATGATTCCATTTTAATTAAAATCATTAAAAAAAAGTATTCCACTCATTCCTAACAAAGTGATTCACGTGGCACTGTCCCACTAGCTTTACATGAAGTTCCAATTTTTTTTTTCCTGAAGTCATGGCATCGAATTTCATATACAGTCATTAACATTCTAGCTTATTCAAACTCCCTCCTTCTCTAATTTAACAGATACCTCCTACAGAAAAAGGTTTTATCTTTCCCTGAGTACTCCAAAGGGGAAACAGGAGTCTCTGAAGCAGAATTAAACACATTGGACAGTGACGTGAAGAGGTTACATGTAAAAAGGAAGGCCTACCATTTTTTGCCTTCGATAATTTCTGTCAATTTCTACTTCACTCTCCGAAATAATGCTATCTATAAAAACAGAAAATTCTATCTTAAAAAATATTATCTATCTTCAACTAAAGAAAAGCTTTGGCTGCGCAAAGACCATTTCTGAATTGTCTCCAAGAACAGAAGAGGATGTAGGTAATTACAAGAGGGTCACAGACAAGTTAGCTTCATCAAGTGACTGGCATATGCTAGTGCTACCCATTCTGACAGAAGATCGCTTGTAAGTGCCAACAGCTACAACACAGAAGGTTATAAAGACTTGCTAAAATTCATTAATAAGGCGGTCGGTAGTTATCTGATTTCACAGCAACACCTGCATATTTATCTTCTCATTACCAATTGGATGATGGAATTTTTTTCAAGCACATTTCAAAAATCTGCCAACTTCAAGTATTAAAAAAAAAAATAAATAAACTTTGTGGTTAATTTTTCCCTTAACAAAGTACAGCTGTTGAGAATAATTGTTCAAGATCTTACCCTGTAATGTCAACTGCAGCAGAACAAAGAGTATTTAATTAGCAAATCTATCCAGTAATTCAACACCTATTATATAAAATGCCTTCGTGATTTTATTCAGGATAATTTGCTAAGAGGGTTATTACTGACATTCAGATGAAATTTAAAATTCCTACGCAAGTCGAGTCATAATAGCAGTAATGATCCCCCCAATCAGGAGATACTGTGTCACACAAGGTTCTTTTGCAATGCAGCAGCCGATTTCCTGACTTCTTAATTCCTGGGCTCGGCTCAGTGAGAGCCCTTCACACCAATATTTCAGTCAGCAATACATCCTTAATGGGACTCTATTAAAATACCTAGAATAAAAATGACTTCTTTTTTTTTGTTAAGAAGAATGACAGCACTGCTATCATATCAATCATTAGCAGTTTCTCAGAAATGCGCAGCAAAGGAAGGGAGGTTTACAGTGAGGCTGGGAAGACAGAAGAAAGGAGGAAGAAAATAGGAAAATTGTTACTCGTTAGTTTCCTTTTGCAAATAATATTGCGCCGCTCATGAGAGCTGGATTGTCTCCTATTGCAGGCAATCCAAGTAGGAAGAATTAATTGCCTGGCAACCCATCTGTACAGCCATGCCCCCTCCCCCCCAACAAACATATACTTCTAAAAACCTGTGAACTCCTGCACACAGTGAACAGCTGTGAGATTCTAGTTTAACTTTTTACTTGCAAAAGCAAGACTAGCAACACACGCACGCTCTCGCCCATGAAATGTGAGTCGACAAACTGAAACGTTATAATTGCAGACCATAAATCAAAGTGCAAATTTCTGTCCTAATTTGACTCCAACTTACTAATGACTAAATCAAATGGGAACGTGATTAAGAAAAATACAAATATACAAAGAGCAGTTTTTTCCATTACATCAAGTATCTTATGACATACTTATTTCAAAGCCACTAAAGAGCATCTCTCAGAAAGAGGATTCTGTTGTGAAAACAAGCTAAGATTTCTAGCTGAGTTAAAATGCAATGGGACATGGCACAAAACTAGCATGCAAAGCAAAGACCTCTGCCGAAGACATACAAATTCTCTGTAGATTCCTGGGACCACAGACATGAAGGAACACAAAGGGAGACTTGTAGGTTGAAGAGACTTAGGAGAGCTATTTCAGAAATACTGCATCAAAGGTGCGTATCAAGGCAAAAGGAAGATCATTTATGCCTTTGAAAAAGAAAATCTCTAATGGCCTTGACAAAAACTACATTTTTGAAGACTATCCTGTAGATATCTACTGTGTACCCGGGATTTTTTGTCAGCTTCGATGTTCACTTGTCTAATTAAACAGTAATACTTCTGTTAGAAGCACTAACAATTCCTCCCATCTAGTCATTTTCATGATGAAGATGAATGGGCACAAACAACCGTGGTCACTACATATCACCACTAATTAATCCACATAAGCACTTACAACATATTCACTAGCTTTGTTACTATTTTGTGCTAAGTAACCTCTAAAGCTTGGCTGCAGAATACTGCAAGATGGCTTCTTTAAGGAGGATCCTCCAGAAAAAGATTTCTATCCTTTAATAAAAAGGCACGCATATTCCAGGCTGGATGTGGCTCTGGGCAGCCTGGTCTGGTGACCGGTCACCGTGCACATAGTAGGGGGGTTGAAACTACATGATCACTGTAGTCCTTTTTAACCCAGGCCATTCTATGACTTTCAGCAACACTGAAATTACCTGCCCATGCTCTACTCAACAAAGCTGACAGACAGACATCACTCCAACCTCGCTAGATGCTGTGCATAAAACCAAATTTGCGTGGTACGCCAAAACCAAAGGGAAACTGGTTCCAAGACACAAAGCAACACACAGATCCAGTGACACATTTACATGACAACAAAAGTTAGGATCTTCTGCCTAACAAACAACAGAAAATTCACAAAGAGGCAGCATTAGAAATGTTCTGAACACAAAAATCATGCGTATGTTTGTCACATTTTGACAAGGAAAGCAAAGATGACAGCAAAACACTGAAGAGGATGATATGAATCAAATTACAACTTGAAGACAATGTCCCATTGGTACCAGAAACAATCGTATCTTTGAAGTTCTACAATACCTTCGCTTCGAGTACTTGGGATGAGCTTTGATAAGAAAACAGGAAAACAAGAATTAATTCTCTATTAAGTTGTACCATGATTAGTCATTCTTCACAATACACAACAAATTATGCTACACTAAAGCAAATTTTGACTATTTTGGAAATAACTGCTTTGATTCTAGGATGGAAGATAAACACAGAAATGTACTCCTACAGCTTTGGACCAAAGTTACAAAATCCCCACACATCACTCCCCTCAAAAATCTCCTGTGTAGGAAAATTCATTTAAAATCCTGCAAAAGAAGAAATGGAATGCTTAATAACAAAGCTGAGCACATGATTGAAAAGAAGCTAACTGATTCAGTTCTTACCCCACCTTTGTGTTCTCAGAAGTATTAAGAACACAAAATCAGAATGGATGACAAGCTCTTAAAGGCATCTGTATGGCACAAGCATTTCTTAACTCTGAGGTCTGATAATGCTTGTTCCAGAGAAGCCACATCACAGAACCAGCAGCAGTTCCTAGAAAAGCACCAGGGCTCACAGTCCACCCCCTGAATTATTTTCTTCCTGAGCGACTCATTCAAAACAGAAAATCTAAAGTGAATGAAAAAGCAAGGAAGGTTTTTTTATCCCCACTATTTTAATCTATGAAAAAAAACAAGATCTGTAATACGTAAAGCCCCTTGAAGAACATGGTACTCAAACCAATTTTAGTTCATTAACTCTCCTGAATAATTTTTTATTTAAATCCATTAAATACATCCATGCTTGATGAACACTTTGTACTTAACTGTAAGATGTAAGAAAACCTTTTGTGCATTTCAAGTACATTGCACCTACATCAAAAGCTAGGTTTATCACAAACTAGAAGTAAAATCATGTCTAATACACAGAAATGAATCAAGCATCATTTATTATTTCCTAATAAAATCAAAATGTGTGTTAAGGTATTCAATATTTAAATGAATACAGACAAGTATATTCTCTTTAGAAGAAAAAAAGCAGCATTCATTTTAGTGAAATGAACATTTAGACAGGCAGGCTTTATTTTGGATTGTTTCCCAAACAGTGAGCGTTATTAAAATAAAAAAAGGCTTCTACTGAAAAATGTGGCCTTTCCTTTAAAGAACTGTAGGCACTTCTGCAGTAAGTATACAGAACTGAGCAACCTCTACACAGACACAAGTATATTAACCGAAAATAATCTTGAGATTTTATCAAGATTGAGAGGACAGGCTAGCCTTGGTAACAAATACCGCATTAGAATGTTGTGTCCATCAAAAAGTCATTTCAAGTGCTTTAAAACCAAACTGTTCTTTCATCATGACTAAGTGGTCTTCTATCAAAACAAAATCTATTTAAATTCGAAGACGTATTTTAGCCTCTAATTACCCACCAAAAAAAGTTCTTATACCTAATTTCTTAAATGTCATGCAATATTTTCAAACAGCATGTAATTTTGCTTCATTAAACTAGATGTATTTAGACAACATGACAGTTGTTTATATAAAATTAAACAATACTAATTCATCCTTCATGTTGTACAGCTAGTGCTGGCAGCAAGGCTTTGGCTTTTGTGACCACAGAATCCTCTTTGAGGGATCAAGAATCAGTTGGGCAACGCAGGATCTACGTGACTAGACAGAGCAAAATGATCTTTGTCAACTGTCTACCCAAGCTGATAAGAAAGGCATTAATTTGAATTGATGAAGGCTGAAGCACATGACCAACTACTAAGGATGTGGCAGACTAAGATAGGAAGGGTGGCTTGTAGAGCAGAGATAGGTACCTGCTCCTATATTGTGCAGTAGCTGTGTTAGTGATATAAATGATGGTGCAGAGCATACACTCAGCAAATCTGCAGGCAGTGCAAAATGAGGAGGAAAGTCAGAGGCACTGGATGGTTGTGCTGCTGTGCAGAGGGACCCTAACAGGTTGGAGACACCTCATGGACTACAGGAAGCTCATCAAACTCAGCAGAAAGAAATGGCAAGTTCTTCCCCAAGGGAAGAAGAGCCCCACAAACTCTGGGACTGACCAGCAGGGAAGCAGCTTTGTGGAGAAAGACCCGGTCATCCTGGCAGATGCTGTGCTGTCCCCAGTCCAGCGATGCAGACTAGCAGCCAAAAAGGCCTAGGAAACACTGGGCTGCAAGAGACAGCGTTGGCAGCAGGTCTTGGGAGGCGATCCTCTCCCTTCACTTGGTGCTGGTGAGACACACGAGGAGTGCTGTGTTCCACGGAGCTCCCTGATACAAGGTGCACACACATCGGATCAAGCCCAGCACAGGAGCACAAACACAATTATGGAAACAAGGAAATTCTGAAAGCCTCCAAAATAATCCACTCCAGATTTAAGACTCTCTGATTAAGGAGGCAGAAATTCCAGCACATTCAGCTTCCTAACTCTACTGGGATGTTTTGTTTTCCACTGAGCTACTCAAAGCTATAAGAAAAGACAACAATCAGGTATATGATCACTGCTACAATTTGTATAATTGCTCCTAAAACACAAAAGTATGTTCTAAAAGCAAGTTCTTTTAGGACTGCTCAATCAGGAAAAAAAAAAAAAAAAAAAAAAGAAAAAAGGATCTACTATAAGATGAATCTCATTGCATCAATGAAGTAACTGAACACGACTTTTATCATGTAGAAGCGTATACACAAAGCAGTGGAACAACTGCTATTTGAAGAAGGAAAACCTCAATCTTTTGACAGAGACATCTTTCCTTTTTAAGATTGAGAACTGAAAGAAATGCAAAAAGGTTTATTTCAATTCCAATGAACAACGAAGCCCGCATGAATTCAGCACTTGTAACAACAAATGGAGATTTTACCAGGGTACCTAAGCAGGACTAATTAATTATCACAGCTTAAGTCTCAGAAAGTCACAATCATGTTAGATATTGATCAAAGTAATGAAAAGATAGAGGTAGGGCAGGTACCACCTCCAGTACCTTTGCATTTAGCAGATCTTAACCATCTTCTTCCATGATAGCAAGGAATGAAATTAGTTTTGATCTGTGTGTGGGACACTTAACCTCTTCTGCTTCAGGCAGGACCTAGTGATTGTTCCAAGGATGTGAAAAGACATCAAGGAGCATGCATGGTTAATAGCATAAAGACTCAATCAGATTTCCTATTTGTTCAGTGCGACCTCTGCACAGCACTTGATGAAGCTGACTTTGATACAGACAGAAAGAGTTTCTAAGAGTGCCCACCAGAGTCAGCCATAGTCTTTTCAGATTATCTCTTCAAAATGAGCTTCCTGAATTCTCTACATATGTCTGACCTAACGAAATAAAGATGAAACTCCCGAGGACATAAGAGACCCCCAAAAACCAAGCATGTATATACAAATCATGACAGAGATAAGATCTACAGGGCTGACAGACAGTTCTAAGATGTTCAGCTAATTTCTGTCATATGCTGACATCTCCATGTGGATGAAAAAGTAAGACAATGATAATTCTAAAATTTAAGGCATATACATATATATATATATATATATATGTATATGCCTTAAATTTTAGAATATATATGTGTATATATATGTATATATGAATATATATATATATATATATATAATTTCTTTTTTTTGAACTTATTACAAAAGAAAATCACCAGTTAACAATCCTAACTAGTCTGTTAAAAAAAAGAAACAAGGCTTGCTACTGTAAGTCAACAAGAGGAGCTATAGAGTATATTGGGGCAACATCATCTTCCAGGCTTTTCCTAGAAGGAATAATATAATAAAATAAAAAAATAAAGTAATCGATGCCAATGGAAATTACTCGCCATCCGCACATGCACAGTAGCATACAAGTTATAATAAACACTTTAAAAAGCTGCATATGGATCAGTGTTCAGTGTCACATAGATCAGTGTTTAATGTCACACAGATCAATTTTCAATGTCATGGGGGCTTCCACAGAAACACGTTCACAGTTTCATGAACATACTACACATGCACTAAGAAAAGTTCAGCCTTATGCAAGAACAGATTCCTGAAAGGGATCACCTTCTTTTCAGTCTTCAATATTTTAGCAGTTAATGGTCAAATGGTTAAACATCTACAACAGCAACCTAAAGCATTTTTAAATACCACGTGTCTGCTCGATATCCTGTCACACAACAGGATGCCTGCACTGTTTTTAAAACCAGAAAAAAGTTAGAGACATATCAAAGCATTCAAGTTAATTTTTCAAGAATTTGAACTCATGAAAATAGATGACCATTCCAGAAGTTACTTTTATGTGTTGGTCTGTCATTAAGCACTCCTCGTATAGTTTGTTTCAGTATTTAGAGATTCCATATCAGAAACAGTATGGTTTTTTTACTAATGGAACCAAGTTATTAAAATATCATTGTAATATACCACAGGATATGGATTTATTTGATAGTAGTAAAGAGAATGAAAATATTAAGACTAGAAAAGCAAACAAATGTATTTAACCTTTCAGTGTGACCCTCTTGGAACTCAAGCCAAAAACTAACTTTCAGCCACGTATCAGATTCAAGTAGTAGAGTTTTGCCACTCACTCGATCCACATAATTCACCTAAAATGGTATTACTCAACAGGAATGCATTTCTATTCTAGATAGAAAAACCTCAATTATAAATGCAACTAAAGCATACTACCCTCCATAAATCCATTACTGCAAGAGAGGCATGCTGATTATTTTTAAATCCTTAATTTGTCATTTAGACCTACTGTTATCTCATTTGTAAAGAATTCAAAACACATTTGCACAAAACTAGCTTTCTAAAACATTAACTGTGTTTATAAATCTCTCACTTATTTCCCTACAGTTTGACAGGATTGATTTTGTACTACATACTTTAACTCAATCAATCTTTGACTTTGGAAATTTTCATTTAAATTCTTCATCCCACAAATTCAGTTAAAGAAAGAACATCACAACCTAAAGGTTTTGTTTAAACCTAAAAACATACGTAACAAGCTTTCCTATTTCTTATCACTTCGAATCATTAATAAAAACCTCAGCTTTCACTCATGTGCCAACGAAGCCTTCTTTCAAAGCTCTCTCTTGCTTTTACTCTTCAGTTTAAACAGAAGGCACCAGTACTAATTTACATTATTGTCACACCAGTCATTCAATATCCTCATTAGAATCATATCTGAAATGAGACCTGCAGGGCCTTGAAAAAAGTTTCAGTGCCAACATCATAATCCAAACACAAGCCCTGGTCAACAGCAGCTTAATTTTGTCTACTGCTATTACAGACAATTCTTGTGTCTCCAATAAACTAAGCTGTTTTTTAATGCCTTTGGATTACTGCAGGTGGCTAAAAAACAAAAACAACATCAAGAAGGAAGGGAGGAAGGAACCAAGGAATCAAGGAATCATGGAATCATAGAATTGTCTGAGTTGGAAGGGAACCCTATATTTCACCTAGTTCAACTCCCCTGCTGCAAACAGGGATCTACAGATAGATAAGGATGCAATATCCGAACAGAAACCCATGTATTAAATTTCAGGCATTCCAAGACCTGGTTTGAACTAAAACAAGAACAAACCATCATCTTGCCATCAAAACAAATTAGTACTCATAAAAGCCCCGACATATTTCCTGTAGAGAACAGGGGAATAACAAGTACTCATAAAAAACATTCAAGAGCACTAGATTTCTTTTTAATTAATTCAAAAATACATCTTAACTGCTATCTAGAAAAAAAACTTGCTGACCAGCCTCCATAGACATGGAAGAGACTCTGCTGCTTTCTGACACAGATAATGTTTATTTTGGCATCTTCCAACTAGCTGCAAAACAAGAGATTTGAAAGGGTTTTCCCAGGAAATACACACTAAATGAGGCTGATAAGAGACCTTCTCCTTCGTAAGTCATGCTCTTTTCTGAGGCGGTATATACTTCAATACTTCATATTTATTATCCTAGATATTTAGAATCATAGAAAAGCATGGGTAGGAAGAGTCCACAAAGTTCACCTAGTTCCAACCCCCTGCCATAAGCAGGGTTGCCACCTGCTAGATCAAGCATACCCGATCAGGATCCCATCCAACCTAGCCTTTAAAACCTCCAGGGATGAGTCATCCACAACCTCTCTGGGCAGCCTGTGCCAGGGTCTCACTGCCTTCTCTGTGGAAAAACTCCCCGACATCTAATCTAAATCTTCCTTTCATTATTTTAAAAACATTTCCCCTTGTCCTGTCACTACCTACCTGTGTAAAAAGCTGAGTTCCCTCATGTTATAATCTCCCTTTAAATACTGGAAGGCTGCAATGAGGTGCCCCCAGAACCTTCACAACCATATTTCTCAACTATTTATTTCAACCATACATAGCAAAGCATTTACAGGAATACTTTTTTTATTCAAAGTTGTGAACCAGTCTCAATATGATGGAGTTCAATAAAAGTTATCCTAAAATATTATAAAGAATACAGTATTTATTAATTCCTTCTCAAGCTTATGACCTTATGATACTAAAAGCTACAATCTGAAGGGGAAAAAAAATAGGCTGAAGTGAATCTTGACAATTCATCAGTTCATCTACTAGCCCATTACCATTCTGTTATTCATGTCAACTACATATAACAATACGTCTATAATGGATCAGATGTGCCATCCACCTGAACTACTGCCGTTTTTCTATTTCAGTTTTCCCTTTCCATGAACAGTTGCTCTGCTACAATCCGTCACATAAGAAAACTGTCACAAAGCCGTAATATGGCAAATTCAAAGTATTTGAATATTTATTTGATTAAAGTATAGAAGATTATCCTTATTCGGTTAAAGTATAGAAGATTATCCAGTAGATGAGAAAGGTAATTAACATCTAATTTCAAGCTTTTCAAATGAGCCTCCCCGACAACACTGGAAGAGTTCTACACTAAATAAGTTTCTCATTTTCATTCAAAAAGGCACACCTGGCAGACCAACAGTAATGGTATGAAAGGGAAAACAGAAGACAAAGAAGTATTCAAATCAAGCAAAAAACATTCTCCACGCTCTCTTCCACGTGTGCTTGCAGTCATATCATCAACCAAGTAACATCTGAATAAATGAGGTATGCACATCCTGTGAGAGGTAATTTAACAGGTTAGATAGAAAAGATATTTAAATTTCTCAGATGTCAAGCAATAAAAGCAACCTACAAAACCCTGAAGCACACAGACTTCTAGACAGACTTTCGAGATGGATTTGCTGACACCACTGGTGGTTGAATTTCCAAGCTTACAACATCAGGTATACAGTTTCGTGCAACAGCAGAACAAAATCCCCAGGACAAGCTGGCCACTTACAACAGACCCAGCTTCAATCAGTTGATCTGCTTAGAGTGTCAATTCCCCAGCACTGCCATAAGGCATATGCTGCTGGGACTTCCACAAAATATTTTGCATGTTTTGAGCATACAACTGCTATTTCTGGTACTAAGCATTATTATTTTCCATAAACTCTATGCATCATATTTTCCTCAGTGCTTTTCACTGAGCTATAGAAGACACCTTCAGCAAAAAAGGAAAACATAATGACCAAAACAGACCTCAAGAGAATTCAAGAACATAAGCTCTCCAAACATCTTGGTAATATAAGAAAATTCTTCAAAAATTAAAAGAAAATATCCAAATGTTGCTATCAAGAAAAAACAAAACCATATATATGTATGGTAAGAACAGTGAAGGTACAGGCTAGAAAGAAATCTTCATAACTTGGTAAACTAACATAGAATAAAAGTCAAATTTGACGCTCGTATCAGAGCCAAACCTGTTTAAAAGGCAGTGATCTAGGAGTAACATTAAAAACAAAGTGGTTTTTTTTTGTCCTTCAAAGCTTGACATTTTAATAGCAAGCCATAGATGAGGGACTTCCAAGGCAGACATCTTCTATATTAACGTCTCCCTATAGAACAACTATAGGGGTAGCTATACCCAAAAGTGTAGCTGCTCCAGGAATCCAAATCAGTAGAACCCACTAAAAGCTCTGGAGGAAGAGGTCACAATGTTTTAAGATAAGCTGTCCCCCACCTCCCTCTGCCAAAATAACAGACCTCTCTTGGATCAGAAGCAGCTTCAGAAAAATACTCCAATTGCTGCTCCTGCTGCGGAGACAGGAATTTATGATGGGCTATGGGAAGCACCCCACTGGCCTCAACTCTGAAACACCAATGAGGACTGCATCATAAAGGCCTTACACACTGTGAGGGATTGCCAAGTATACCATAAAAACAAGAACGCCAAATTACAATCCTAATCTTGCTTCTGAACCCTGTATTTTCAGCCCTCAGCATAGATTTGCCCCCCACAAAAAGTATTAAGTGTCAGAAGAGGTCCACTGATTGATTCCTAATCTAACTGGTTTCTAAGGCTAGTTAAGACATGGCCAAACTGTGTCCATGTCTTACTTAACATCAGCGTTCAAGCAAGTTTCACACAATCTGATTACAATTGACTAAAAGTGTCTTCCTTCAGTAATCACTTAGAATGAATTTTACATTAGCTGGATCAAGCACACGTCAGGCCTCAGTGGAAATGAAAAGGGCTTATAGTAATAGGATTTATAAATCCACCACATTAGGTTAATGGCTAAATGATTTACATGTAACTTTTCCCCCCTCTTCCTCCTCCTCACCCTTTAATGAAAAAAAAGAGTAAATCTTGCATTTGGCACTTTTAACTGTGAGTATCAAGGCAAAAAACAGACATTCATGTACTCCTTTTTAATTAGCTGAAAATTAAAAGCCACAAGTGACTCTTCATTAACTCTTTCAGAGCAAGAATAATCAATTCATTTTTTATGAAGCCAGAATGCTTGAAGACCCTTATGACCTATTTCAAACAAACACAACGAGCCATCTACGCACGCATAATGAAGCTCAAATGGTTTGAACCAATAAATATGCAACTGATAAAAATGAGATCCTTATTCTTCATAAATTGGCAGTAATGGAGTTCTTCATATGAATATTTTCAATTGCAGAGACGACTCTAAAAGCCCTTGCTCCTTCTCAGCCAGCAATTCAATCCAACCGTTAGTAGCAGTTACTAATGACACGGGAATACAGATGGCTTAGAGCCAGCACTCCCTCTCTGCAAGCATTGGAATGTCCTACACCATGTGGTAAACCAGGTGCTTTGTTTTGTTCGTTTGGCAGCCAAGGCTCTCATTTTCTGGAAATCTGAAAGGAAAGTCATTCAGCTGAGCCCCTGCAGCAACAGTCACTTTCATCTGCTGCCTTCCCTGGGTACAGGCAGGGAAGGGGCTCATAAGCCGGTCCTACCTGGCTCCCACCCCTCCTCAGAGTGAGTGCTCGGTCAGGAAGGAAGGGTGAAAGCTCAAGCTATACACACACCACCCATATATTCCCCAAAATTAATTAAAAATTGTCAGATAACAAGGTCAGCACTCCTCAATTACATGGTGCTTTACATTTTCAGGTCACTGTTCAGACGTTAATAAATGAATCCAACACCATATGCTTAAAAATAGCGCATCAAGCACCCACCCGTTGTCACAAGCATAGCTACATTAGCACCACCTCACTTTCTCTCCATGGCAGCAGCAGGCCAGCCCTCCAGTGGAGCAAATCCCCCTGCCCTGCCCTCTCAGCAGCCCTGGCTAGAGACATTGTGCCCCTCAAGCCCAGCTCACCACAAGGCCTGGGCTTATATACACCTGCTCGCTCCTCTTGGGAAATGCATTATCTTGTGGCCAGCTCAGGCCCAGCAGCCTGACAATAGCCAGGAGGAGTCGGTCGCTCCCCAGTCCAGCTGGGTATCAGATTCACATTCCTTCCCCGCGCACACTTGTCCTGTGTCACACAAAAGAGTGACCAACAAACCTGATACAGGGTTGTTAAATTCAGACAGTGAGGCACCACACAATGACCTTTGGAAGAACGATATTAACAGGTGGCTGGTGTCTAAAACAAATCATTATATTACACTTTAGCAGTGTGGACCGAAGTGGAAACACATTGTCTTGTCATCAGCAATTGAATAAGCCCCAAGTAATGCTACTAAAATACAATTTTCACACTTGGGAGATATTTTTCTTCTCCAGAAAACATCTTTCTTCGTGGAGCACGGATGAGGAGCAGCGATGTTCAAATACAGGGCAGCTCATCTGAAAATCTCCCAAGGGAATCTGATGTTTCCGCCTCTGAGCTCAAAGAGTCCTGCTATCACTCAGAGATCACACAGGAATTATTCAAGATTAAACTCAAGTGTTGCCTATTAATTTACCCCTCTTGAAAGCAGTCCACTGAAAACACATCCCTACGCCTATTATAAACAAAGAAATGGGTAATACAGTAGTTCCTAAGCAAAGTTCTTCATAACCTGAATGAGAAACAAGCGATCAAATTAATTGCCCTTGCTTGCTAATTAGTTTTCCCAACATCAATCATCTCAAGTTAGCAAGTTTTCATCAACTTTTAACCCTGAGACAAGTCACTGCTTTGACAGGAAAGACAGCTGTGGCAAAAGGCTGCTACGTTTTGGGAAAGGCGGCCATTTCCGACCACGTCCAGAGCTGAACTCTGCCTGGTGGGGGCAAAGAGGGGAGGGGAGCCCACGTTCCTCACCCTGACAGCCCTGCCAGGCCTCCACGGCAGGGAGTGCAGTGGAGGGCCCTGTTGCCCACCCCGCACTGCAGCCTGGGCCACGTGTTGCAGCAAGAGGGGCCAGGCGGCAGATCGGTTTCCTGTCAGCTGCAGAACGGCAGACACTTAAGCTGCTCAAAGGCTTCTCATTCTTTGCTTTGGAAAGGGTAGGTTCAAGGACACTACCAACCTAATTTATGTTTTACACAGGCAAAGCTATGACATCATACTTTAAAGCAAGAGGCTAACTGGTAACGTAAGGCTTTGGTACCGACACATGGCTGGATGGTGGAAGGAGTAACAAAAGTGCTCACAGTGAAATGCATTGGAGAGATACACTGCTTAAGGTTTCATATGGTGGTACAAGCCTTCTCAGCTGCCTGCTCCTACAGCCGTAAGCCAAAAGCAATATACCTGTTAGTTTGTTAGGGAACAGCCCACGAGCACCTCAAAGCGCATTGCACGGCACATCGTACAGCCAGCTCCATTTCCACAGCCACCAGCATCTAACAAGATACAATGAACTCCTACAGCTACAACAAACCAGAATCTGCTTTGCATTCCCTTTTGCCTATGGAAAGCAAATGAGAAACTGGCCAGCAGTTCCCATTTTGTTCCTCAAGAAGAAGCCTGTTTGGAGCAGTCAGGTCAGCCCTGGCAACTACTCCTCCCACAACTGGCTCCTCACTTCAAGCCTATCATTTTAATTCAGGTGAGGGTGAGAGTTGAATTATACGCATCTTCGGGAACACGAAGGCTCCCATCATGATTTATAAGCAACACAACATTGGTTTTCCATCTATCTAGTTGGTAAGTATTACCGATGACTAACTTGAAAAGTGAGTAGAAATAAAAAGTGGATGCTTTGGCAGTAAAGACATCTAACACTTTAGGAAAACTAAAAATAGGAGATAAAAGAACTGTTAAGACAAACATAAGTTTATAAGGAAGGTGTATCAACAAAAAGCAAAAGCCAGCTGTACAAATCTCCAGTCTCCTTATATATGTAAAAGTACCCAAAATCTTTTCCTAAAGTTTTCCTTCCACAACAAAAACAAATGAACAACAACAAAAAACACCACTCATTCCTATACAATCGGTGTCATCTTTTTTTAATTCCTATTAAATAAATATTTATTATATATGCTTTTTCTATTTTCTGTATTTATGATATATATTCACTTTAGGCAAGTCACAAGCTCTGTATTTCCTTTCTTAGTAGTCTGAACACTGAAAACAAAAGCAAAATCACACAAGACCTGCATAAAACAAAGCAGAAGTGTCACAATTACAATCTGGAACATCATATACTAACTTCAGTGACATGGTGAAATTACCCTATAACAATATGCTAATTTATACGAGTCAAAGCATTTCTTCAAGAGTTAACGTCTGACAATGATAACTTAAGGTAAAGGAAAGAATGCAGAAGGAAAAAAACAAACAAACAAACTTTATTCTAGATTTTGACCATAGATGTTTGTTTGGTTGGATTTTTTTCCTCTGGATTGAGCTCAGGCCCTCAAGCTTCTTGATGACTGAATAAAGATGTCCTTACTGTCCACTGTGAATTGTTCACAACCTAACAAAAGTACACTGAAGCCTTAAGTAAAGCACATCTGCTGAGCATCTGAAAGACTACAGTTACTAGGATTATAACTGGACCACCTGTGGACTCCATGGGGCCCATCTCTCCATGCCTGTGTGATCAGATCTGCTGTGGGGAAGACAGTGTAGTCTAAGTGTGCTGAGGAGAGATGGAGTCTCCTTGGCAGGACAGAGCAGAGACCTCCTGCATAAATTGCTAGAAGTGCAAGAAAATCATAAAAAATTGACAATCACATCATCAAACATTAGTCCTCAGCCACATCTATCACACATCCCTGATGCAAGAGGGGATTATTTTTACTTTATAAAATAATTAAGTCAGTTTATACATGAAATCAATTTTTTAAAGAAATGAATTGTTCACAGTAGCATGTTGTTTTATCTAGCAAATATTGCTGTATACCGCTTCACTTTAAGTGCTGATAATGTAAATGGCAACGCAGTCCAAACAAAGAGTTTTGTCAGAGGTCATAACTTCATCGGTACTCTCAAGATCTTATCTTCTGCAGGGAGGTTTCCTACTACCTACCATGCTATAAGTTTTTGATAGACACGTACAACATCTACAAAAGACAATAAAGCACACAAAGATAAATTTAAAGCATATTCTGATCCACAACTCTTCGAATTAAAGTTGCATGTTTCCAATAGTTATAAAAGCTATTCTACATCAAGAAACAAATAATCACACCTTGATCTTGTACCAAAACCTATGCAAATCACAAATTAAAGTCTAATGCCTGCCTATCATTTCATCAGCATTTGCTGGAAAGGTATCAAAACCTCAGCATCCCTCTATGGAAGGAACACAATGAGCAGATGCTGAAGAGAAGCCACCAGTCTCACAGGTTCCCCTCCTTGCAATTCACCCTTCTGCACAAAGATACATCTGCTTAAGCCTGGATTTCCACATCTCCCTGCTGTCACTGTGCATGACATCTGAATCAAAGAGAAACCATTTCTTCCATAGAAAAAAGCATAGACGCCCCACTTAGTATGGCTGACATTTACCCCCCTTTCTCTCCAGCATTGTCTCAGCAAAGAACACCAGCTTCTCAACTTCCTCTCCATAACCAGCTTTCATTATCCACGTTCTGTTATCCAGAGATTCTTCTCCTTTAATTCCTCTAGTAGCACTCCTAGGATTTTCTTCTTCTGTTACAGCTAAGTTTGCTCAAGTAGTTAATACTGTTACAAAAAGCACTGCTTTTGACAACTATTTCGGCTAACAGCCTGCTGGAAACCCTCACCAGTTTTTATTTTTGTTTGCTTTTTTGTTTTTTTACACTGAAGACTTACCATATTAAGGCTTCCACCTAGTTCCAGACAGAATTATACCATGTCTTGTCTCATCAGAAAAGACACAATCCATCAAAATTAGGTGCACCACCTCTTCAGTGAACCACTAGCTCAAGACTGCCAAACTAGAATTTCTTTCTCATGAAGTTAACTAAGAATTGAAATATGGCTCATTTATGCTGCCAATTGCAGTGACCCTGAATTTTGACCACCAAACACAAGAACACTAATCATGTAAGAGGACTTGTAAGACAGTGATAAGATGAAAGACATGAATAACAGCTGTCAAGTTGAACCACACATTTGGGGCATCGGACAAGCAAAGAATTTTGAATCTTGGCTTCTCTTACTGCCTGTTGTTCTCTGCCACAGCAGGAAATCCATACAATTGCTTCAAAACTTAGTGGAACAAAACTGAAGTGTCACACAGTTCACTGCATGGCAAAACGATTTAAGAAATTCATGACTGTCATTAAATTCAGCCCCCAAAAATCACACATCACATAGTCCTATATGGTTTCACGTTAAATATGGTGACAGCAGGACAGGACAGAGTGGGACATGACAGGTTCTTTTTGTTTGCTTTTATTTTAATCTGTTGTTGCTGTTTTACTTTCAGTAGCCCCGACAGCCAATCTGAGATGGGTATTTGTTCCTCATCATGTCCATAAATTATACACGGCCAGACATTCTAAAGGTATGTTCCCTAAAGGTTTCAGGACCCTACCACTGCTGTCTTAATTTATGTTTTCAAGGGAACTCCTGTGGAAGGAATGAAAAAAGTATTTTGTTGGCTCAGAGCAGTACTGTCATGATGGCTCCCAGATTATTCCCTCGAGGCAGACAGACTAAGTAGGAGGCTTTATCATCATTCAGGCAGATGGGTTATTAGACACATGACACCAACAATTTTAGTAGACTTGAACACACAAGCTTGGTTTCAAGGCTGAAATACCAAAATGAATCCACTCCAGAGGAAACCTCTGTTATCAAATGTATCTATTTGATGGATACCATTATAAGTATCACATCTACAGTGTAATGATTTAACAAAGTATTCTTATTTTTTATTCCTTACTGAAAAGTGTAAAAGAACTGAAACAGGCACATAAGTCCCTCTCTCTCTCTCTTCACAGGCTGCACCTGAAGGAGGCTCCAGTGTTGTACAGTATCACATCTAACTCCTCACCTGAAAAGTAACAGTTATGAAAAAGTCATGAGAGTATTTTTTCTGCACTCTTCACCTTTTAGATTCTGGGTAACTGGTCTCTTACAGAAGAGAATTACATATAACTGTAAATACTAAGGCATAAAAAAATCCCTAGCCAATAGGCTTCACAGCTAAAAATAATCAGCATGAAATCCTATCTTCAGAACCATTCCATTACGTTGACCCACTGCATGTACATCAGTGTTTAATATTTTAATAATATATGTACATATACAAGATTCCAATTTGTAAGCTGATACTATTTCAAACACGCAAAAATGCTGTAACTACAAAGAACTACCCACTATAAAATTCCACAGATGTCTTTAATAGAACGTACTAAGCAGCCTACCATGTATCCATCCTTACCACCTCAAAGAGAGCGACATCTTCAAAATTCACCCATGAAACAGGTCCATCCACAGCATAAGCTCCTGAAACTGTTGAACTTGTAGGCTTAAAGTAGAGACTAAGAATACAGGACAGAGAGAGAAAATTGAAGAGCTCTAGCAACTCAGAATCTAAAGACCCACCACCTGAATCTTCTCCCGGTGACATTTTGGAGAGTGACCAGCAAGGAGCATGCTTTGGTACTTTCCAGTTGCACTACTAATCCAGTTTGTGTAATTCTCTCATTTTCCACTCTAAAAAAAATGATAATAATAATAATAATAATAAAGTAATCTTCAGTTGTAACTGATTTCTGATATAAGCCCTACAATGCCTAACCTCATGTTTAAAATTAAGCATACGTTGCTTCATAGTTCTTCTTATTTAATAGGTAATAATAATCCAGGAAATTTATTACACTTGTCGTCTGATATAAGCTACACTACCGTATGCCAATAACATACAGAAGCACAAGTATTTAGGGACTAAATTCCTATGGAGTCCATACGTTCCAAGATGGAAAAATTCACATTATAATCAAATCATAATTCCTGTTCAAGAAGAGTTTAATGAATGTGTACTCCAGATATTTAGTCTGTTCTTATAAAATGAGAGACGACCTTCACTCTTCACTCTAGTAGCAACTGGTTTATACCATCCAGCTATGCACACAATGGCATTTCATGTTTGCTTTGATTGCTTGTACATGCCAGAAGTTGATGTCATTGATAGATTAGGGCTATTGACATCGTTATTATCCTCACACAAAAAACGTTATTAGCATTATAGAAGGACTGAAAGTGTGCTACCCCATTTTCTAAAAACCCTTCCCATCTGCTGCTGGATGACATACACAGATCACCTTCCCTTGCCTATTAGCCAGATATTACAGCGAGCATTTGAACTCCATGGGAAGATTCTGGATGCACGTATCTTGTGAACAACTCCAGTGTTTGTAAGATAATTACTCTGGCATTGTTAACTTGCAGCAATAATCAGGAATGAAATCACCTAATAAGCCAAGTTACCTAGTAATCTAACACATTATAACAGTAACGACTGCATATAAACTTTGAACCCCTGTTAATGCCAATTAATTTCAAGAGCATTAGCACCAACGGTAAACAAGTATGAAACAGTTTAACTAATTAAAGCTTACTATGCAATAGTCTTTTAGCTTCAATTATCATTTTTCATATTAGTCATCTGAAACAGTAATGATATCCGCCAGCTGGAAAAGTTAAGCACTTAGAACAGGGCCATCTATTCCCACAGCAACAGGTAATCGTAACAGCTTTTGAAACTATGTCATGCACTTTCCTAGGGAAACTGCTAACTAAGCCTTATCAACAGAGACAAACAGCAGATGGCAACAAATGTGCCAAGACACATTTCATCCTCCAGGAAGAGTTCAACACGAGGCATCAGCAAAAAAAAAGCAGAGCTGGAAACATGACTTCCACAGATCTTAGCCAGCTGCTCCCTTCTGTAGCGAAAAATAAATAAAAATCAAACCTAGTCAAGCAGTGATTCTCACCCTACAGTACAGGTCTCAGATGTAGCCCATCCGCTTCTCCTTCACAGAAAATCTAGTACCAGGTGCACCACAAGAAGGTAGCTGAAATCATTTTCCTTGTGAGAAGCTTCTTTCTCAGCCCCCATTAAAAAGGAACTCGCTGAAATACAGACATCGACTCTCAAGGCTGAGAATGATTCCAATGGAGTTGGAACCCTGTAACTGCATGCAGACTTCTAATACTGACAGTCGATCTCGTCTGGAAACAGCCTTCAACAACTCAACTGCTCACTCATAAAAGTTCACAAATGAGAAGAAATACAGAAGCCAGGAAGTAGAACTAATATAATAAAAGGAAATCAGTTATTCTGTGTAAGCTATGTTACTATTTTCAAAACAGTTTACAGTACAGCTGCATTAACATTTATGCCCCCTTTACATTTAGAAGGTAGTTAAAATCAAAACATGTAAAGGAGTTTTCTTCCATTAGGAGTATTCACAGTTTTAGGTTTTCTCAAACTCCAGCTCCTCCATTATTCACTGTAGGAGCTCAAAAACACAGAGGGCAACACGTGCTCTTTCTGCAGAACAAGCGCCAGTTTGGTGTGTTACCTCAAATCCTACACAGCTATTGGCCAAGACAAAACCCACCTCTATGCTCTGTAAAAGCTGATTAATGGGTTAAACATGCAAAAAGCCTCTTTTCTGTTTTTTTTTTTTTTTTTTTTTACAGATTTTTTTTTTAACTAACTTATCATACCATCAAAATCCAAAAACCACGAAAGGTGTCTACTTCAAACACTACCTGGCAAAGCTGAGTAGTAAAAGTAGCATCATGTCACATAAAACCGAAAGAACAAAAACTTATGACCAAGAACACAGAGCAAATCTGCGATGATCTGTGTGCAACACAAACTATTAATAAACCATTAACTCTAAAATTCTTCACAGAGAGAAGAGCAGGCACAAAACAGGCTTTCCTCATGTTATGCTAGAAAAGGCCAGGGACAAATACTAAGTCAGTACTGATACTTGATAATTGTGATAATCTACTGCCATGCATACCTTACATGCTCTTCACTGCAAAAGAAGTTGCTTGGCTTAGCAGAGAGACTCTCCCTTATTATGCAGACCAGCTGAGCCAAAAACTATGCAGTACTGTATGGAATAACAGAAGGATCATTTCTGGAATAGTCAGATAAATAACATCTCATACTGTTCTACCATATCCAGATCTCTTCTGATAGATACATTCCTTTTTATTTTTAAATAGAAAAAAAAAAAAAAAAAGAAGAAGAAGAAAGCAACCAAGATCCCTTCGAAAAGGAAACAACATTAAATAAGCTAATGTAATAAACATCAGATAACAAATATTTATTCCTACTGTAAAAATTAATGAAAAGGAAACGGGGACAGCTGCACAGTCCAAAATTGGCAGTGATTTTCAGAGAAGGAATAGGATCCCTGAAACTATTACTAGACGGCTCAGGAATCCCTGGCAAAAAATCAAACAGTTTCTCTAAAAAAAAATAATAATAAATTGCTGTAATTTAACACAGTATTTATGACAGAGCAAAGTCACACAAGCTCACACTCCAGACTGAAAACTAAGAGACACAAATAAAAGCCACAATTTATTAATCTTCCCTCAGTCAGCATGTCAGAAGCCCATCTTACTGGGAAAGAGAAACACACCAAACAGTGCAAACTAGATGGCTTGTTATATATGAACAATGAAATAATTATTTACATCTAATGTTTAAAATACATATATATATATTAATAATCAAAGATCAAGAACGCCACCAAAGCAGCAGATAGCAAAAGGTCTGTACTAGAGAAAGGTGCAGGTTGTGTCCGTCTGAATAAAAGATAAAAGGTTGTATTTGCTATGCGCTTGTTAAGCGACACAAGATTTGGACAGAATCTACCACAGAAACCTACAAGCAACCAAAATCATTATGAAAGCCACTAGATCACTGTGATGTGCATGTACCCTCCTAGCCATAGAAGGAAACACATTAATTATGAAATGACATAGTAGGAAGTAAAAGAAAGCAACTTGACTCTTCCCTATCAAGTGCTCAATTCTAAATATTCCAAGTGCAACTGAAAACCTTAAAAACCTGTATAGAACTGTAGCCTAGTCCAAAAATTTAAGGAATATTGGTCCAATTTAACAATCAGAATGCAAGTGGAGAGGAAATTTCTTGTGTGACAGCATTTCCCTGGTATTTTTTTTAGGACTGTCGGGAAGTTTCCCACTAGGAGTACCACGACTAACTCAATTTGTATGCGTGCATACACCAGCACAATGCACTTTTGGCAAGAGGCAGCTTTTATAATCTTCCATTCTTAGTTCAGCAAGACTTTTTTTTTCCCGGATGAAAAGTTTCAGTCTCCTAAATTCAGTCCCATCTTGTTACAAGTCAGAAGCATTTTTCCATGGTTTACATAAAAGCATTTCCACTGAACTAAACAGCAAATGACAGATATAGCAAATGGGTTCCAGATAGCATTTAAATAGCCGTACTAATTACAACACACAGATAGGAACATGATCCCTTATTCAAGTCCTCAGAATAACCACCTAGAACATTAAAGGGAAAAGAGGAGAAAAGACAGCAAGTAAAGGAATTCAAAAAACAGCAAAAAAAAAACAAAACAAAAACCAAACCTAAAAACCCAACAAGAAAAAAAACCAGCAACAGCAAAACATTCAGCGTAAAAAAGGCAATCTCAACTAATTAGACACCATGATGATCTTTCCTCAGTCTGTTAGAGGCGAGTCGTTGTTCATAACTTCACAGATTTCCTCCAATCCTTTAACAAGGAAGGATCGGCAGTTTCTAAATCATTATTGCTCTGTCATCCTGGGCCACTGCCAAGAACGTGGAACTTTGGGACACCTGTCAATTAACACATTCCTACTGAAGGCAGGCTCATCTTCAGGCTTTAAACCTACCAAGAATTGGCGATTACAAGCAAGCAGATCAAAACACATAATAGAATTAGAATTAGCCTCTTGAAGAACAGCTTTTGACAAAAGAACACGAAGAGCTGCCTCTGCTTTAGTAGCTATATCCATATTTTGGAAGACGAACTACATGATGTAATAGACCTTTTTCCATCTCTAGCATCTGTGGTATATAGTAGCGCATGCCAAAATGACTGGCCACCTGATGGACAATTGTGTATAAGAGTCAGATCTAAAGCTTTTCTCTAATCAAAGCTTTCTGCAGGGGTTCTCAGTCTAAGTACAGGCTTCTCATTGATTTTTCTTTTCCTCCAGGATGACTACTTTTAACTCTAAGTTGAAAAATATAAAGTTATGCATTGAAGCAAAAAAAAACCAAAAACCCCAAACAGTATGATACATATTAAAACAACAAGACAAATGAGCTACTGTGATCTAAAGAAACTGATGGATTTCTGTGCAAATACAGGAATTATATTTGTCTAAGTTAAAAGATGCTGATTATGTCGAGTTCTGAGGGAGACAGGCAGAGTGAGGAGGACAAATTAAAGTTGCTGCATAAAAAACAAAACAAAACGTCAGCTGCCATTGACTCATAGCTCGGGAGTTCAGAAATTAAAGTAAAGAAAGTTCTAGGTTCAACAATTATAATCCCAATCAGAGCAAAACCAATGGGGAGCCCACAACCCACTGGAAAACTAACCTAAGATTTCCCTGTGGTTTTCTGCCAGTCTTTCTAGTGTCAATTCCAAATTAAAATACAACAAAGCCTTTAACGGTTTGATATCCCAATAACATTACAAACACCAAGGAAGAAGAATGAAATAACACCAAAAATATTCTTTGAACTAAGGTCAACCAGGGAGAAAAACAAAAAATCTTAGTATGTCAGTTGTTGTAGCGTCTAATAGAATGAAGATACAGAGAACAGTTCAAAACACCACATCGAAGGGGACATCTATCTATGGAAGAAACCATTACCACAGTTATCCCTTTCATGGACAACTGTTTTTCAGATTCAGCTTCCTTGGATAAAAACCTATTTGTATTTGAAGGTCTTCTATATCACTATCGCAGAAACCCTTTTTATGCAGGTATTTCAGAAAGCATGACCTTCAACTTCAGCAAGGCAGCTTAGCACACGATTCTGCTTTTCTGATAACTTCCAATAGTTTAAAATCCACAATTTCTGGTCTGTCTAATTAACAAGAAATTAGACTTAATTAACTTAACAAGCCATGATCAACGTGAGATAACCAACCAAGCAGTTGTTTGGCTATGACTGCCTACTCCCATCTCAGTAGCAAGCATCACCTTTGGTGGGGGTTTGTTAGTTCATTTTTTAAACCAGGGCTCCCTAACCACTGCTACCCAAATTTTAAGCATTTCTCCAGTCTCATGTGATTACTAAGACTTGTACAAGCTCAGCTAGATACGTCTGCCAGGAAATAATCCCTTCGGTAAGGTTCAAATGACATTCTGACATTCCCCGTTTTTGATGCGCGCCACCTTTCAGTCGCACAAATGGGAAACACTTTACCCCACCACCACCACCACCCTAAAAAACGTTATTTTTTCTTTATCTCTAAGATTGTGACCAGTAATAAAAGTCCAGACACAGGAAAGGTAAAGGGAATTGGATTTATTTTTTTTTTAATTATTTTTTAGTTATTGAGTGTTGAAAAAGGATTTTATGGAGCAACTGTTTCTCAAATCAGCAAATGCACACAGTATCAAACTGCAGACCAGATATCAACATATATAAAACTAATCCTATTCCCCAAAACATTACCCAGTAAGTTTGACAAAGGGCATAGCCTGAACCCAAAGACAACACTGCCACCAGCAACATCTCCTGTCTTCTATAAAGTACAACTCCTTCACTCCTGGAGTGAATTTCAACCATTTATCACACTTAAACACTTGAGGGGATTTATGTCATGCACTCCAACACTACCCTCTCTCTAATATGGAGGAACTCTCAAAAATTAGCTTAGACTATATGCCTACCTTAGAGGCTTCCTTCTTCAAACCTTGCCTGTCTACATTAGAAAACCCTCACAAGGTACATCTCACCTTGTTAAACTACAGATAGTTTCCAATAATTCTCTGAACAAAGCAGAATTCTTGTTGTTTGCCAGAGCCTCCTGCATTCTTGCAAGGACAGTATTGTACCTACAGCAGTAGAGACCGTTCAAGACGATAGTTCACCTTCCACTGATAAAAAAAAGGTCTTGAACAGTCTTATCTGTCCTATATTTCAATGCTGAAAACAGCATAAGCTGTTCATATGCACATCTTCTAAATTAAGCCAGTGACTCTTGGCATAGGCCCAACAAAAGAACATACACAGAAGAGCCCACATGACAATCTATGCAGTAAAACTGGCATTCAAAATACGCAGCTCTTCAGCTCTAGAACCAAAACAGCCTTCTAAGACAAATACCACTGCTGTAATGTCTTACTCCTAGACTTCTTTACTTGAAATGAAAAGCTGCTACTCCTGAATCTGCTGGATCTAGCTGACCTTGGCAATAAATCTCATTATAAATTAAAGCAACATCTAAACTAAAGGTGATAAAACCATGTCAGTTGAAATGAATCCCTGGACATCATCTAATCCAGACGTCTTCCCAAGAGATGGCTACAACTGTCTGCTACAAGGCAACACTGGAAAATTCTGGCTTCTTCTTGATAGTCCCCTTTTTAAGCTTCCGGTCACCACAATTTTCTTAAGCTTTTTCCCTGCAGACTGAAAAAACCCAGCTCTAAGCTTCTCTCTCACACGCCACAATAGGATCATCACTACAACCCTTAAACCATTAGCAGAAAACAGCAGATCTCCTAGGCTCAAAAGAGTATTCATTCATGAGCATAAATAATAAAGCACGTAGCTGTGCATGGAGCAAGAAGCTTCCAATAAAGGCTGTGTCACAACAGTGAGCTTCTGCATAGAAAGTATAGTTCCCAGGAAATATATGAGAATTTTGATTACAAGACCAAAGCGTTGTATTTTTGATGGATGGTACGAATGAGGCAGAATTATCTTGAAGAACAACCAGTTTAGAACTGGCATTGTGTAAAGCTCCTGTATCTTTCTTCAATACAGTATCTCTACGCCAATACCTGAAGAGAGCCACAAAAGGATCTCTCTCAAATCTCATAATTCCTATTGAATTCTAGCTAGGTAGGATTAAACAATTCCTTCAACTAAAGCCTAGGTATGGCAAACTCTCTGGAGACTAAAGGATTCAAGTACACTCACCAACACTTTACTGCATACTTGAGAGTCTCTGCGGCTAGTACCAGATGTGGAGAGACATTTCTACCACTCCTGATTACAAGCTACCAGCTCTCACCCAACACATGGCTTCTACAAGAGCACATAGTGCTACATTTCAGATCTCTGAATAATTTGCCAGAGGCTTTGCTCTTCAGCATCTCCTTGTACCTTGGCTTTCAGTTTTACCACGATTCTGAGTGAGACATATCTTACTGCTATCTAAGCAGTCAGATTAAGACAAGATTTAAGTAAAAGCAGTATCTTTGGGCATCATGAGAATGATGCTGAAGATAGGAAACCATAGGAGAAAACAAAAGTACATGTTCATCCCATTAACATTAACCCAATAGTTTCACAGTCAGGTGTTAGCTGGAAAAAGGATGGTGATGTTTGACCCCTTGTAACTCATGCTGAGTATGTCACCGATTTCTGACCTTCTCCTTTCTACCAGCCCTAAGAGCACGCAGTGAGTCACTGAGTCATTGATTCAACAAAAATCAGTTTGGTAGAGTTAGTTTTCAAGTCAGATCACCAGGCTGAGCCAACTCACCACATGGCTGCACAACTGATAGAACCCATCCACAGAAATAAGCTGTCAGAAGTGAGAGGCACCACAAATTTGGTGACAGCACAATCTTAAAGTAAGCAGTTGTGAAAAACAAAGTCTCTCTGTTCATCTGACTTGCTGTACATCTCAATCTTCCTAAACATTACTTGGTGAACACCCATAATATAAAGCCTTTCTGTTCATTAAAGAAAAACAAAACCCAAAATCAAATGAAATTTCTCCTCCAGACTAATTTCCTTTTTACTGAAGGTATTCTGATCATTCTTTTGAACTGAAACATTTCATTTCCTCCCTTTGGAGATACAGAAGTCTTTATCAGACCAGATGTCATCTCACGTACTTGACTTAGAATAATAATACCCAATTCCAACAAACGTTACGATGTTCCACAACTTTTCTACTACTGCATTGTCTGAAATGTCTGTTGTAACTTGTTTTGGGTATTATAATGCAGCATAATATGCACAGCTTTACTGCTGGACCACAACTGCATCTATAATGATAAATATAACAGTGACCATTTAATTTACCTCAAAAGCTTCCATTTAGAGATACTGCAACAATTTAGCACTGCTTCTCCTAAGATCTCAGCTCACTGTTAAAAGCAAACTCACATTTAAAAGCAAGCAATGAAGTCTTAACCCAGACTATTGTTTTCAGGTTCTAAGTCTTTCAAAAATGTTATGTTGATAATATATTCTTCGTCTAAATATAGAAGACATACTTAGATGAAAACTTAGGAGGATCCTTTCCCTCATTTAACATTCTGCTTTTCTCCCATACCACAAGACAGAATAAGCCAGGTATCTGACAGTTGCCCCACTCACATGACAGCTTATGCAGACTGCATAACCAAGGCCTTAGAAGTAATTATGAAAAAGTATCTGATGATCATTTTCCTCATTTGAACATTACTTCGTAAAAATATATATATATATATATATATATATAAAGCAAAGAAAGATACCTGGATTTCTTCACAGAAGCCAATTACTATACACAGTGATTAACCTGCTTACCTACCCTTGCCTAATTTATTTATTTATTTTTAAAATGAGCTCATCTTTCTCCACTTCATCTTTCTCCTCCCTCATCCATTCTTTCCCCAGACTGCTGCAATAACATGCTTTTATTCATTCCTTTTGACTGCCAGGGCCTTAAACTAATTATTAACTGAGAATGTATCTAAGGATCTGAATGAGAAAGTTGGAATTAACCCAACTGCCTTTCTCACCTTTTTATTTTGCATACTGCAGTAGCTGATCTACCTGCTAACACTGTCGAAACCAGTAAATGCGTGATTTTCCTTTCAAAAGCAAGTTTGGTGGCCACTTGAGCAAAAATGTATAACATGAAAAATAACAGAGAAAAAACAAAGTAACTGAAAAAAGCCACAACTTTGAGTGATAGCCATTAGCAACCAGGCTGACTACATGTAACATTGTCTCAACAACTTTGCTGTAAGAAAATCCTGCAGTGGAGGGCATCCTGATTTTGGGAAATGGGACAACTGACACTCCATCAAAAGACTTGTCCTTTAAAGAGGCTAAAAAGGCATGACCTTACACTGCCTGCAAGTGCAGAGCTGGCTGGTTGTACAACACCGACTCATCTTGTTTCCAGTTGTTAAATTACATTAAAGGACAGCTAAAAATACATTAAATATTTTCCTATTACTTTTCCATGCAAGCAACTGCTGTAGTTACAGCAAGAGCAATGTCCGGGCAAACACTTAGTAACAGGGAGGGGAAGAAGTCCAAAACCCTTCCAATGCATTCTAGATCAATAATGTAACATTTGGATAGCAAATGTAATTTTTTTTTTCTATATTTAATCTTTAAATTTGTTCTAAAAACAAGAACCAGAGCGTTTCTAATAATCCAAGCAGGAAAACATTTTTTTTTTTCTCCTAAAATATTCATGTCTTTTCCTAAAACATTCAGCAGATCTGAACTATGGTTTTCATTCCCTCCCATTCCAAATCTGCTTTTTTTTTTTTCTTTCAAAAATACACTGAAATTTGTTCATTCCCCCTGTGCTATATAATGTCTTAAATTCAAAGGAATTTCATACTGATAAGTCCCATCCTCCCGGCTGCAGATTACCCACAACTGAAAAAAAAAATGAACAAGATGCATCTGAAAAAAGACGGTGTAGTCAATGTTTAAAGCACTTTGTGACAAAAGAGAAAATCTTAATTGATTAATGATCTCAAGGTCTCTATCGCCATCTAGTGAAAAATTACTACCACTACTGTGCTATCCAGATAAATTAAATCTCACGCAACGGAATCAAATGTGCTAATTTATCCCCTGGATCCAGCCTACATACGACCCCAGACATAAGACTTTCCTACATTTCTCCTGCATGTAGCAAGTACGCAAGGGTCAAGCACCAAGCCTGACTGATGAGTACTGAGCTCCTATGGGAAATTCTGTCCAAGTGTCATAGATTACATTGTCCCAGCATCTAGATCTGTTTTTATAAATGATGTTCTTTCTCAATTGTATATAACAATTCTGTCATTAAACTGAAAATATCATGCCATACGCTATCATACATTATAAGTTCTTAAAATAGCAATGAATAATCACAACAGCCTGTAGTCAAAATAAGGAGCTCTGTGGTAGTTCCATGACATTTTGTTCATTGGCATAGCCAAACCACAAACCAAGGTTACAGTCCATGAGGAGCAATATAAAGCACTCAGTATTATGCATTTGCAGCGCTCAGTTCTCCTACAGCCTTCAGTCACACAATAACAAAGCACCAGTTTAAGAAATTCAAAGCTCATTCTCTCTCAGCTATGTTAAAACTTAGTGCTATCATCAGCTTCAACAACTTACAACTTGAAACGTACATTCCCTGCTTTAAATTAATCTGACAACACTTACAATTGAACTGTACTTCTGCAAAAGAAATATTAATTTCACTTCAACCTACACAGGATTTTTCCCCACTTAGACACCTGCATTAGAGACATCTACTAATTCATCTGCATTTGTGCAGGTCATTACAAATACATATAATTTATATATAATTGTTAATCATAAAGATCATTCAAGTTTGAAACAATAATGTCTTTCCTGTAATAGTTACTTTCTTAATTTACCTGTCCACATGGAAGAGCCAAATCTCCCAATACTTAACATTTACCAATGTTATATAAGCATTTAGAGCTTTTAGAGGAAATCTTAATCTAAAAGTAACATTTTTCTAGATTAAATATTCCAACTCACAAAAACAAGCCGGAAAACTAAGGTGACATCTCGTGACATCTTTTACAGCACAAACTACTACTTGCAGAATAAGGAACTAACAAAGTTGTATCTGTTTATTAATTACCTACTTATAAAAGCAAGTTCTTGTAACAGAATGTATACAACGTGTTTCATCAGAAACCATCATACTTCCACAGAAGTACAAAAGTACTCAAGTTTTCAGAAGTTTGTTATTTCCACGGGATTCAGAGTGCTAGGAAAAAAAGATAACTTCAGCTCTACAAGAGGTGCTCAACTAGACAGAAGAGTCATACCAAGACAGTAATGTCCCGCTGATTTCAGCAATGCTGCTGGCAGATGTAGTCTGGCTCCTGCTTAACTTAACCTCTGCACTGTGCTCCCAGCAGCCCCATCTCACAGAGCTACCTTTAGAAATCACCAGTGATGACACACCTTCAGCCAATGCTGTGCCAACGTAAGAGGTTCTTCCCCAAATTCAGATCAACTACAAAACTGTAGATGCAAATGTCTGGTAAAGCCCTGAAGAATGCAAACTCAGGTCCAGTACCACCAAAATTCAAGAAGTATGAAATCCCTCTGAACCAAAAAATGAAGTAAGTAAAATAAAGCATCTGAAATGTTCCCAGTGCATTTACTATATCTATTACTGCCTTTCCTCACCACACAGTAAACCATTTTACCATTATTTGGGGACATCCAGATTGGATGGGGCCTTGAGCATCCCGATCTACTGGAAGGCATCCCTGCCCATGGCAGGGTGTTAGAACCGGATGAACATTAATGTCCCTTCCAACCCAAAACATTCTGTGATTCTATAACTCTGTGATGCAGGAACACCAGAACTGGATGCACCACTATCCCATAAGGCACAGACAACTGAAAATAAACAGTATGTGCTACAAAGTAGTAATTTTCCATCCTAACAGAGAAGCAAAAGGCTCCAGTATCTATACAACACCTTGTTTGTGACAGGTGCTCAACATGATTAATGGAGAGCAACAACAACAAAAAAATCTAAATTTAGAAAATACAACCAATGAAATATACAGCTACTCCTCATGCCAGACTTGCAGACAAATACAGCAGAAACATCCCCCTGCCAAAAAAGATAGCACTTCCTTATAGGAAATGTCAGCATTAGAATTCACATGGAAGCATAACTCATTTACAGTAATCAAAGCTGGAAATCATTTCCTTGTTAAATGCCTTTAGGGTTAAACATATAGGCTAAGTAAATCCTGGAGGAACAGCAGATGTGAGGTTACCCCAGAGAACTGTTCAGAGGGGAAACCTCTGAAAAATAAAGATGTTACTAGAAACATTATACCCATCAGCTGGGAGTCATAAATGCATCTACAGCAAGGACAGCTGTACTCTTAAGTCACAAGAGTCACATGCCTCTGAGCACTGACACGAGCTCTTCCATCTTCCTGATCAACTAAAAAAAATTGACCAATCATTCTGTCACATTCATTACTTGGACCGCTAAAGATTCCTGCTTGGCATTCTCTTTTTTTAAGAACTAACAAGCAGTAGGATGAAAAGATTGTGTTTTAAGACACTGTGTATTAGTGATATCTTTTGGATCCTAAATAATTATTTCCTCTCTCAACCCATGTGGAGGTCAGCATTCAGCCATCGTAGTAATCAAATGGAGCAGTAGTTACGCCTATAAATTTAAAAGAATCTCTTAAAAATACAATCTGTCCTCTTGAAGCTAAAGCAAACCATCATTTTAAAGTACAAACAGGTTTTGAAAGGCCCTAATATACAATCCATTGGCACCAGGGGATTAATCAGCCCTGTCACAAAGTCAGGGTTTCAGGCAACAGTGTACCAAGACACATGACAGACTGACCAAAGACAAGCTCATCCAGAGTTGATGTGTACCACTGAAGCAAAGAGCAATGCATGAAGCAGAACTGGAAACTCATGGAAAGCATGCAAACAGTCCTGATTTTTCTTATTTTGATTTTTTTAAACCATAATCCAATCTGATGAAACCAAAGCAATTTTACACATACAAAAAAACAGCTCAAGCTACAGTTTCAACTTGTCTTAATTTGAGACATGCATCTCACTCTTTTCCAGACACCAAATTCCTTTTTTCTCCTCAAATGCGACACAGAAGAAAACTAAAACAATAGTTCCAAAATTAAAACCAGGTTTGAAAACAAGTGGAGGCCTCTATTCTCTTCAATGAAAAGCAGGTAGCTCAAATTAACTATTAGGTACATGTGTTCACAATGTGTTTAATGACTTACCTCTCTCCCTTTATGCGTCACCAAAGCCGCCAAGGGTTTGGCATAGAATCTGCTGTAGGAAAATCCTAGGCAGCCATACATACTGTTAGCGGTGAGTTTCAAAGCTTTCTGTCTGATATCGTACTGGAAAGAAACATAACCAGCAAAAATGATACAACCAAAATGAGCCAACAGAGAGCAGAACTTAATCTTCAAAATTACATTCACAGCTTTTTATATAGTCTGCAGCAATGATGGGCTCCAAGAAAAGCACATTACAATCACTGCTCACTACTAATCATCCCTATTCTGCAAGGCTGATCAGTGCGTTTAAGGGGAGTGGAAGGAAAAAAAAAATCAAAGGAGTTCCATAAAACACACCTGTAAATAAAGGTCAGGATTTAAGTCTGGCTGTTTCATTAACTGCTTAACTTGGCGCCTTCTCTCCACAAGTTTCCTGATTTCTTTAGGCAGAATTCCCATTTCCAAAGAAGGGTCCGGAAGCTCTGGAATTTCTTCCTCTTCTTCCACCTGTCAAATGATCATCAGTGCTTATCACTTTGTGCTTGAGAGTCAGGTTTTACCACGCTAAGTGAACAGCTTTGCCAGAGGGGGATAATAAAAACAACACAGCTCATATCCACTAGCGTGCAAGAACATCCAAGCCCATTCCTGTTTACAACAACAGGCGCAAAAGGGCTTTTATCTACAGTATTTGACTACATCACCTGGTCCCTGCTGGGGCCATGGTCTAAGCCTGTCTCTGTACAGAGGGAATCCCAACAAAAACATGGACCGGTAGCAGTGAGATTTTTTACTTCTATATACATATGAGTGTGTGAAAGAGATACAGTTGGTACGAGATGTATACACAAAGCAATCCTTCCCTTGCTAAACTAATACACCTTTTATTATTATTATTATTATTATTATTATTATTATTATTATTATTATTATTCTCTCCTAAGTATTTTTGGTCTTCTGAGCTGTAAAATGGAGCACACGATCTGAAGAACTGATAATCTGAACACAGTAATTGACAAAAAGGAAATCAACAGTAATAACAGAATGAAAACCCCACCCCAAGCAACTCTAACACAGCAAAAGAACAGCCCAACAGAAAGCACGCATTCCTCCTATTAGCATTTGTGAAGAAATTATTGCTCAGCAAAAGTGTGAAGATATTTCAAGCATAATGAAAGAGAGAGAAACACACAAAGAGTAACAGAGACACTAAGGCTGACACTTCAGTAAAGCAGATCAAAAAGAAACTTAACAAGGAATGACATTAAAGCTTGATTCAATATCATGCCTTGAGAGAAATCAAAATGAGCTGTTTCAATGTGAAGCACAATTAAGAAAGATGAATAAATTCACAGCAAGTTTGGAGAAACACAATGGAACAACTCCACAATTTTCTCCTCATTTCTGCTGTGGTACTGGTATTTTATTTGTCATAAGACTAGGTCTCATAACTATGTATGGACAACACACTTATTCCAGCCACAGAGCCAATCTCAGTTAAAATCAAAAGTCCCAGATTTAACCTTTAAACCTGACAAGCTCACTGCCTCAGTTTACAGCACAACTCCACCAACAACTGCGCCAGAAGAGCTGAGGAAAGGAGCATAAGCAGCCACAGAAAGGCCATGGCCAACACCGATGCTGAGAAAACACTACATGAAGAACATCTTCAGGAGGTTCTTTGGTTGCATTTAATATGGTTTAACACTTTCTTAAATAGAGTGAATTTCAGCAAATCTGGTCTTGCAGTTGACATACAGCAATGCTCTCTGACACACATCCAAGACATACTGCCCTGGCATCTAATAGAAGGTTGTTCTATTGCACTCCTCCCTCAAGCATCATGCATTGGTACATTTTATGGTACATTTTATGAATTCTACAGCAACATAACTTTAAGGAGCTTCTACAAAGATATGAAGAAATGGGCCAGTGCACTCAGGAACTGCTAGAAGGACACAGGCCCGAAAAGGAACAATTGTGCCCAACTAAAATTCTTGCTTCATGAGCATACCAAATTAGAAATAGATTTTATTTAGATGGGAGATAACTTACCAAGACACTGAAGAAATATTACTGAAATGAAGACGGCATATGTGCTATACTCCAAACCAATACTTACTGTGATGCATCTTTAAACAAGATTCATTTTTTTTAAGTGTGAAAGGAAAATAATAAAGGAGTCAAACAATGAATAAGAACAATTTCTTAAAAAGCTAATTCACAAAAAAGCATGCTGAAATTAAGGCAGTCACAAGTTAAAGCACACAAACCTCTGCCCTTTTCTGTGCTTCCGATGACAGTCTCTGCACTGTGGTAAAGCAGATATTAAACTCTTGGATAATTGATGGGTACAAGCTGTTGAAGTCGAGAAGCAAAATAAATTTGTCATAAAAACCTAAAACAGAGTTTAAAACAAAAGGTATGATTATTCAGTCTTGCTGAGGACTTCATCCAGCTCCAAAATTTATATGTAAGTGACAGTAATACATCATATCTCATTTCTGCAGTACCATAAATCCCTTGCAATAGCTGTTGAGACGTACCGCTACCTACTGCAGACAGCTGTCAGAAGTGGAACGATCCAACTCTATTAACTCATCAGAGTTGAACAGATAGCTTCTGTGTTACTATAGGACACTAGTACAGTTTTCCCCACATAGAGGAGAAACTGAAAGAAAACTTACATGTCCATTAGAAATGAATATACAGACTTAATCTTCTTACATAAAGCTACTGGGAGTTGTATTATATTCAAACAGAAACAATAAATCAACACCGAACTCCTGCAAGATACATACATTGTGCACTGTTGTCTGTCCACATTAGTATATTCTACCTGTCTCTAATTTCACAGAAGAAAGGAAACTGAAACATCTTACCAACTTTGGGATCCAAGACTAAGCCCCCAGCATATGCTGCCTTCTTTTTCCCTGTCTTCGATTTATTCTGATCTTCAAAATCTTCATCTTCATCCACCTATATTGGACATTGTAAAGTCATTATCTGGCCTCCAAGATTTCTGTTCTACTTCTACTGTTAGAAAAGTTATTTTTGGCAAATCAAATACAAAATTGAGTGCCACTGTATACAGTTCCCTTTAAAATACACTCAAGACATGGAATTTTCATCATGGCCTTTATTAAAGCCCTCAACATCTCAGAACAGCATTCAAACCAACTTATACAGGAACAAATTGATCACAAGAGATTACCAAGACTTAAGGAATTGTCACCATTCACTATAGCACTACACCATGTTTTCTTACTGTTTCTAAATATAGACAGCAAGAAAAAAAATCAACTCATGACCCACAAGAAAATATCTCTGCCAATTAAAATCAAAATACGTTTTTTGGAAGTAACAAGGATGGGCTTTAATTAAACAAATAAAAGCAGTATTATTGACTTAAAGAGTTATTTTGCTATTTGTTTCACTGTGATAAGAACTTTTTTTTGAGGGGTTCAAAGCTCTTGTGAACCAACTAAAATTCAGGCACTGCTTTGATGCAATAATACAAACAAAAGTACTTATTATTCTGAAATATTCTATTGAACTTAAGAGTAAAAGGCAAAAAATAGTGGAAGAAATGCATTCTGAAGTTCTAATGCACTTGCTAATAAATATATAGATGTTTCTATAAATATATTACAATGGCATTATTCAGATAATTTTTTTCTTAAACATCTTTGCATCTTTCACCCGCGTTCTCAAATCATACGCCTTATAAATCACACTTTGAAGAACTGTTTATCAGTAAAAGATTCCCTTAACCACAGAGTAAGAATACATCCATTAATCAACATAGTCTGTCTTGGGTAATATTCTCCCACTTTGGCTCATTTCATACTGAAAGATGAAATGAGTTTCTATAGATTTGTGATACACTGAGAAAGGTGATACAACGTGCCCTTAAAACAAATATTTCTCCACTGTCAACTCAGCAAAAACATTTTTTGAATTAATCGTAAGTTGTAAAGTTAAGTTACATCTAAAACAGGCCATGTCTGTGCCATGTTCTCAGTGAACAACAGTCAAAAGAATGCTACTGTTTATTAATAATAATTCTCAAATTAAAAAAACAACAGTTCAACTCACCAGCTTCTGTAGAGGCTTTTTAAAAACTTGTTTGTCTGGGACTATGTAGTCCTTTTCATAAAATGCATGAAGCAGCAAGAACTCATTACGTTCAGAACGTCCACCCATCATTGTCCTTGACTATAGAGAGGGGGGGAAAAAAATTCTTAGCAAAGCACAGAAAACAAACATAGATGTGCAAACATAAACTAAGCAGTTTCTTACAACTATTTTAAGTTCACCTAGCATTACTGTTACACTACAGTATTAGCATAGACAAAGCTCAAACACAGCCTTGGTATGGAAGCTTTAATACTTGATTAGATTACCAAACACTCACCACAACAAAAAACAGCACTGTATATTCTAAATTAGAGCTTATAACTGAAAATTTGCAATAAAACAGAAAAAAAACAGCTCTAAATTTGTGGATGAAAAAAGGGGGTGGGGGGGAAACATCATAAAAACGTACCATAACGTTTCCAGATATGTTTGTAATCTGAAGGGCCAGTGGCAGAACATTCAGCTCACACATGATCTGGAGAATGAACTTGGCATCTGTCCAGGTGTTTTCCAACATGAATAGTAAGTGAGGAGAATCACTGGAAAAAGAAGTGAAACGGCCCATCAAAGTAAAATCAGGCTCGTGTACTACACAGAACACACCTGGTACTTCTAGGACACCGGCAAGAAAATAATTAAAAGTATATAATTCGCATATCCTATTAGGTTATCTAAAAATCAAGTCTCACAAATCAATTTCCACTGCATATACACTATCATGGAATTATAGAATCACAAAGGTTAGAAAAGACCTCCCAGATGAACTAGTCCAAATACCCACCTACCACCAATATTTCCCCACTAATCACATTCCTCTGTAACACACCTACACAGCTCTGAACATCTCCAGGGACAGTGACTCCTTCACCTCCCTGGGCAGTCTGTGCCACTGCCTCACCACTCTTTCTGAGAATAAATTCCTCCTAGCATCCAACTTGAATCTCCACAGTGCAACCTGAGGCCATTCCCTCTAGTCCTATCACAGTCACTTAGGAGAAAAGGCAGACCCCAACCACAACCTCTTTTCAGGTAGTTGTAGGGAGCGATAAGGTCTCCCCTAAGCCTCCTCTTCTCCAGACTGAACAATCCCAATTCCTTCAGCCACTCCCCATAAGACTTGTGTTCCAGACCCCTCACAGCTTCACTCCCTTCTCTGGACACACTCCAGGGACTCAACATTCTTCTTGTAGTGAGGGGTCCAAAACTGAACACAGCACTCAACACATTGCCCCACCAGAGCTGAATACAGAGGGATGATTACTTCCCTGCTCCTGCTGGCATCAGTGTTTATGATAAAAGCCAGGATGCCATTCCCCTTCTTGGCTACTTGACCACACTGCTGGCTCATGATCAGCCAAGAACCAATGCAACACCCCCAAGTCCATTTCCTCCACAGTCTTCCAACCACTCTGCCCCAGGCCTGTAGCATTGCCTGGTGTTGTTGCAACTGAAGGGTAGAACCCAGCACTTGGCCTTGTTGAACTTCATCCCATTGGCCTCAGCACAGCGATCCAGCCTGTCCAGATCCCTGTGTAGGGCTATCCTACCCCTAGGCAGATCAACAATTCCTCCCAGCTTGGTGTAATCTGCAAACTCACTGAGGGAGTATTTAATCCCCTCATCCAGGTCATCAATAAAGATACTGGAACAGAACAGACTCCAACACCAACTCCTGGGGAACACCACTCATTACCAATCACCAGATGGATTCAGCTCCATTCACCACCATTCTCTGGGCCCAGCCATACAGCCAGTTCTTTACCCAGCAAAACGTGTAGCTGTTGAAGTCATTGGCTGCCAGTTTCTCCAGGAGAATGCGCTGAGACTTTGTTGAAATCTAAGCAGCGTACATTGACAGCCTTTCCCTCATCTTCCAGGTTAGTCATCCAATCATAGAGGGAGATCAAGTCAAGCAGGACCTGCCTTTCACAAACCCACAATTGCTTGATACTCCAGTTGTCCCACACATGCTGTGTGATCTTACTCATGGTGAACTGTTCTATAACCTTCCCTGGCACCAAGGTCACATTATAGGCCACCACCCACCAGCAGTTTTTCATTACGAATCATTAAAATTATTTTATTCTACAAACACCAATAAGTTAAGTCAATGATTTCTAAATAGCACTTACACTTTCCATTGAAAGATTAAAAATACAAGTCAGCAACATACCTGTACATATTTTGAATTTCCTCTGGTAGAATTGTCACCCTCTCTGTTTTCAAGATCTGATGGACCAGTTCAGACAAATGGTAACTCTTGCAGCGGATTAACTCTTTAGCTGAAATTTCTACATCGCAGATCATCCGACCGCATGCAGCATTCCTTTCACCAAATCCTCCTCGACCCTTCACCAAATACAGAGGGAAAAAAAAACAAACAAACACCAAAACAACAAACAAAATGAAGCAATCATATTTCAACAAAGAACATATACCTAGAATATACGCTTACAGAACTCTGTCAAGTCATCTACCAATCTACCACTGGAAAATGCTCGCCCCCTACATGAATTCGTTACCAGTTATAACTTAAACCACTGTGAAAGTGATATTTGATTTTTTTCTTAAATAATTTGACCATTCTCAATGAGAATGTGGGTACAGATTTTATTTTTTTGTCCAAGGACAATTTTTTTGGAGCAACAGCAGAACCAAAAGTCAAAGAAGCAGCTACACAAAAATGCCCAGCTCAGCCTCTAGGAAGGACAGGAACAGACTGGAAAATAGTCAGGCTCTGTACTTCAATATTCTCTGAACAAATACATGCTAAGAATTACACAATTATTAACTTAGCAGTTCTCAGTGGGATGATTCACCAATCAATCCAAATTACATTTTCTCATTTCACAGTTACAGCAGACAAAGACAGTTACAGTAAAGACTATTGCAATTAATCTGTCATTACCATCATTGACTTGAAATCTGTAAACTAAATTAGCCTAACTTGAAAATTAGTTTAGCTTATTACTGTAATAAAAGTCATACAAACACTCATCACTTCTGATCTGGGACACGTGAAATCTAGCATGACCAACAGTCAAAATACATCAGTGTCACATTTACAGTTTCTCATCAAAATTAATTCATTTTTAATCATATGCAACATAAAGGGTCTTAAAAGACTTGAGCAATCTTCCTACCCCAAGCTTTGGCATATTGGACCTCCTCAGTCGACCTATCTTGGACCAGTGAGGGACTTTGCACACATTAATTCTTTGAAGCAGCACTTCCAGATCAAATCCATAAATATTATGACCCTTGCAGCAGAAAAAAATAACAAAAAAAGGTTACCACAAATGCAAATTGAAAGACTTACTTTCACACAGTTGGTATTCCTTTGCCCTTTGTGATTTTTTCATCTAATTGATGGCATTATCTCCCTCACAGAAAGCACTTTCTAAGAGAACGTTCATCAACAGTACTCATTAGTCTTAACACTAACAATGCTGCTCGGGAGAATACCAAAAACAGCTCTACAGCTGGCTCATAACACATAATTCAGCTTTATGCACTGATAACAAAGATAAAGATTTAAAACATTGTAGAAAAAAAATTATATTCTTTATACAGCATATAAAATTAGCTATGAGCAATTCCTTTTCTCTCTATTCTTATTCTTATTATATTCTTATTACTCGTATTATCGTTATTATAAAGTTATTTTCTATCCTTTGATACTGCAGTTAAGCACAGTTAAATCCAGACAGAATGATCTGTCTTCCAGTGCCTTTGTACGAGACTACTCCTGCAATATTTTAAATGTTTAAGCAGTGCTAAGGATATCTATAGCACTGGCCCATAACAGTTCCTGTAGGCAAAATGCTACCCTGCTTAACAAGAGTCTATGTGGAGTGGACCAGTCAATCACCATAAGGTGCAGGTTCACCATTTCAGGCACATCTGCATGGTACGATACACGCAACATGAGAACATTCTTAAAATCAACAGACGCTCTACAGCTGTAGATGAGTGGCCCTCCACCTATGCTGCCATACCTTGTTTTTCAACAGCACTAATTAAACCAGATGCAAATCAAACTACACTAACACTGTTCTGCTATTCTTAGGCTTAGAGCTCTCACATCTCCACAACGGGCAACCCCTTCCACTAATTCCTACCACTACCATCTAGAAGCTAGGCTTACAGAGGCAACAGAGGATATCAGTTGCAGCGAGCTGATCACATCAGGAATCTGACTGCTCATTTCCTTCTATGCTCAACACTTGTTTTAATTATTTATATATGCTTCCAGAAGGGTATGAAATCTCATATCACCAGCCTGAGATCACTTCAAATTGTCTTCAAAATTTCATTAATAATGCATGCTATTTAAACTTCACAAAAACAGAAAATGAGTAATTATAATAAAACCTCAGTTGCTAATATAGTAGGAAATAAAGCAATGCACATTACAAAGTTTTGCTTAGATCCCAAGGATTTCTATAGGTCATCATTTTGATTTACAGTGTAACGCAATATAAATGGTGATACAAATTATAAGAGCATCTAAACTGAAACAGACTCAGTATCCAAAGTGCTCCCATTTTTCTAGAAAGTCAAGAGGGTTTTGTTTTGTATGGTCTTTCCGAGTTATGGAAAAAAAAATACTTATTTCAAATACTACTGAAATACTACCTATTTCAGACATTATGGAAAATAATAGGATGTGTAAAATGCTTTCAGGGTGAAATTCTGTATTATCTTTGTACCAAAGTGTATTTGCTGTCTTATAAGCAAATTCAATTCATAAGGCATTCTAAGATAAACATAAAAGGAAACTGAAAGGGGATAAAGCAAAAGAAAAAGAAGCCTGACCAACTGACAATAGACTTTAGTTCTGAGACTTTCAGAGTTAAATTACTCACCACAACAACATCTGGGTCAATTTTGTGAATCTTCGCGAGGAAAAATCCTAGCAGCGTTCTCTCTGTTGCAGCAATTTCTATTTTAGCATTCTAAAAGGAGCAAGAGAGCACCTGATTTCAATGACCCAATAAGTTTAAAATGGAAACATCTCCTTTCCCCTACTAGTTACAAGACAATAATAAAGCACCACCACAGAGCTCTCTCTTTCCTTCTGTAATTCAAGGCTTTTTGTTCTCACTCATGTAGACACAGAAAGCTTTTCTCAGAGGCTTTTTTTCCATTTTGCTTTTGTATGCAGGTATCTGCTGATATTTTAAGAGCTTCCTAAGAATCAAGCACACCAGGAAAATGCTCCATGTGCATCCTTCATTCACAGACTTAAGATCACACAAAAAGAGAGGAAAAACAAAAATATGGTACTTCATTATTCTGCCAACCTTCACAACACCCTTTAGAAAAGGTAAATTTTGACAGATTTAACTATCTAGGGAAAGAAGAAAAACATTCCTTGTTTATTATTAGTACGTACTTGTGTATAATGAAAATTAATAACAATTTCAAGCCCTTCTGCAAAACATTTTCAACTGTCTAAACTACCTCATAAGCACTGCTAACAGCAGTACTGAAAGACATAAAGCAAACATCTCTGTTTACAGCAACACAAAATAAACCCCAAGATTCAGGTTTGTGGATTGGGAAACTAATGAAATAATCATGCCATTCCTTTGCACATTTCTTTTGCATAACTCATCCAAATCAACACAGTGGTCATATTTTAAGAGGCACTACCAACCAAATGAAATTACCTTCGTTTTAATCTCTTCTTTGAAGTCATAAGGAAAAATGCAATCATTCGGTTTGGAAACAACTGCAAAATAAATGATATTTGCTCTTACATACATGTTCTTAACTGTACCCTCCATAAGCATCCATCCACAACAGAAGGGGCTGAGGCAAACTAACTCATAATTCCAGAAAGCTAGCCTTACAGGAATACTTGCCTCTAATGACAAATGTTTAAAAACACAACATTATTTCACTAAAAGCCACGTCTACCAGATGACAACTGCTACCTTTTAAGAAGATCCTGCGCAAAATGTCCTCATCTGTCACTGATCACGCTAGCATGATGAACTGATGGGAACCCAGAATCATCTGATCTAGATTGTCTTTGCAAGAACTAACCAAACATTCCTCTTTTTTTCTATAGACGATTTAATCACTTCTGAATTTAGAGTGGACCTTACACATACGTGCATCTTTAAATAACTGAACAATGACATAAGTAGTAAATACTAGTCAGTTAGCTGTATATTAGGTTATCAATGGAAAATATTGTTATGGTTCACATCTTCCTAAGAAATTTCCCTCATAAGCATTCAAAACTCTTTATTACTATCACCTAGGGGACAAGTCTCAAAACGTAGCTGTCCCCACTGCAGGAGATTTTCAATAGCATTGTTCTATTTTTTATTTTTCAAGTTCTATTAAGAAGAACGGAACTGAAAAATAGCCAAGTGTTGGTACAACGGTCTAAACTCATAGGTGAAAAACATAGTATGAGAAAACAGAACAATTAAAGCTAACAACAAATACAGAAAACAACACAAAGCAAGGCTGCACCACATAAATTCTAGCTTCAATATTTTCAATAAAACAGCAGCATCAAGTAAGCGAGGAGAAAAGCCTACCTGACAGTCAAGTCATTCATTTGACAGAATGAAGTTCAAAGAAAGAAGCAACAGGAAAAAAAAAAGACACCTTCATGACCTGTTCCAAGTACATACCACAGAAGTGTGTCTGAAAAGGAGGCTGAGGTGGAGCTTTATCCAAAGGAAATTTCTGATGAATCAGAGCTGCCATAGCCACAATCTAGACCAAGGATGTACAAAATACACGTAAATATCAAAACAATCACTATCTATATCCATATCTTCCAACCCCCACCAAATGGGGTTTTTTTTTTTTTTGGTTAAATTACCTATTTTTTTCTCACTTCAATAAACAAGAAAAATATATTTTTTAAGATGAATTTCAAATACAAGAAGTTAAAAAAGGAGCTAAGAACTAATCTTAGGTAAAATAAAAATGTAATTTACTCATAAATGATCATCTTAGAATTTTGAGATGTGTAATTCTGGAAAACCCTGTATGTTATTTCTTCAAATTCTGTCTTAACAGGCCTGACCGTCCAAGGGATAACCTATGAAGTGCGTAAGGGCTGTGAGCACAGCAAGACATGCAGAAGCCTGTCCCCAGAAAGAGCTTCCCCTCTTCCAGCCAAGAGGCTTTAATGTTTAGAAGTTATTGCTGTGTTAATTCTTCTTGCTTGTTTTGCTGACAGAAGTCCTTGCTCCCCAACAGAAGACAAATCAGACAGGCTGCAGAGTCATTTTGGCAGAGTCTTGCTAGTACCTGGCTTACATTTCATTAGGTTGGCTTTTATTTGCTCAAGAGGACTACTTCTTTAAAAATCTGTCAATCTTGTTTTTCCCCCACTCTATAAGCCAGAGTCAACTATCCTACAAAGTGAATACTAAAATCTCCTCCTAAGTTAGGGAGACTTCTGTTAAAAAACTGTTAAGCGTGTCTAATTACACTCTGTGGTCTGCAGTCCACATCTGAAGATGGCCACCCATACCTCTCTGACTTTTCAAGTAAAAGTCTTACAGCAGAATCATAGAATCACTAAGGTAGGAAAAGACCTCCCTAAGATCATCCAGTACAACCATTAACCCATCACCACTATGACCACTAACCACATCTCTCAGTGCTACAGAGACACATTCTTGAATGCCTTCAGGAACAGTCACTCCACCATCTCCGTGGGCAACCAACCTGTCCCAATGCCTCACCACTCCTTCTGAGTGAACGAATTTTCTTCTGAAGGAATTTTTTCCTAATATCCAACTTGAACCCCCAGGCCATTCCCTTTCATCATACTGCTGTCATCTGGGAGAAGAGACTGACCCCTACCTCACTACAATGCTCTTTCAAGCAGTTGTAGAGAGTGATAAGGTCTCTCGGGCCTCCTCCGGTCTGACCAATCCCAGTTGCCACAGCTAATTCCCATCAGACTTGTGCTCCAGACCCTTCACCAGTTTCATTGCCCTTCTCTGAACACACTCCAAGGCCACAGAATCTTGCACTGAGGAGCCCAAAACTAAACACAGTACTTGAAGTGTGGCCTCACCAGAGCTGAGTACAGAGAAACAATCACCTCTGTGCTCCCACTTGCTGCACTGTTTCCCACATAAGGCAGGACATCATTGGCCTTCTTGGACACCTTGGTGTTGCTCATACAACTGGCCTCACCCTATTGATCCAGCCTATAGTAGAAGCTGTAAGGTCTCATAGATCAGATCAGATCTCATTCCAGTTAGGGTGGGGAAAAAAAGTCATTTAATCTAGGACATGTAATACTGTAATCCAAATATATATATAGATATATATAGATGTATGTATATACATATATATGTATATGTAGGATCTGCTGTCACCAAAAAGCCCCAATGAACCCACTCACGCTGATATTAGTGAATGTTTCTTTGAAACACTGGCTGCACAGAAAAGTTACTCAGCAATGTTTAGGCATTTTATAAACTGAAGTTTTTCCAAGCCTTTATGAAGTTTTGAATGCATAACAAACACAAAATCAAAAATCAAAAGCAGGTTACTTACCTCATTCTGGTGAGTCTTTGGGTTCTGAACGGTCTTCATGCTGAGGGACATTACCACAAGAGGAGGAGGAGGAGGAAGATCTTTAACCACGTTCACCAAGCCAGGCTTCAAGGCCACTGCCTCTACCTTACACCAGCTGACTGACTGATTTGAGGGCTCTAAAGAAACAACACGAACCATCCTCACTCTTCTGGAAATGACAGGTAAGAATTCTCTAATAGTACCATCAAAAAGAGTACGTTCCTCATTTCTCAGTGGTTTGCAAGGTGGGATGCATGCACCCCAGGGGGCACATATAAGACAATCAGCTGAGGGTTCAGGAAGAGAATATTTTCTTAACATTAATATTTTTTTAGAAATTGCTTATTTAAGGCCCTCCAACATTTTTTACTTTTTATTTTGGTGTATATTTTATAGTTAGTCACGTATATTTCGGATCTTGAAACTCTCCATAGGAAGTATGGAAGGGAAGGTACAAGTAAGGAAGAACTGTCTGATAAAGTAGATTAAAAAATTATTTGGCTTTGAGCTGAAAATTCTGTGCAATAACAACTAAAATGTACATAAACAACTAACTAAAAAACTGAATTTTCCATAGAGTAGGCATGTCACCATTTTGAAATGAACAATTCTGATACCAAGGTATGGACCCTCTCTGGAACCTGAGGGCTGTAACAAAGATAAAGGAACGGATAAAGAATTTCCAAACTTCCTTAATATACCATTTAACTCTGGGGTGAGATCAGCATCTGATTCCAGCAGGGTAGTCTAAGGAGAGACAATGCTCATCAACATTAGGTAAAAAGGAACAGTTACTGTCTGAACTGTTAGTTATCATTACCATCACGTTTGCTACATGGAACAACTTTGGCCTCTTTTCAGACAGGGAAAGAAAACACCAAAGGAATATGAAGTCAATTCTTGAGCAAAGAACACAGGTGAAAAGCTATTCTTAGGCTTTTAAGTTCAGTGCCAGGAAGTACACTGATGCTTGCCAAGGCCTAGTGGAAAACTCATCAGAGCTAATTTGTCTTTTGGTGTTCAAGAATCTGTTGCATCCATTCCAGCTGAAAATCCTTACTGGTATCAGCTGAATCAGTTTCTGAGCCGGGTGCTAAAGAAAACTGTTCTATCAGAATTCAAAACTGTCAATACTATATTTGAAATGCATCAAAAAGATTCCAAGAAAACCTACAGATTTTGTCAAGTATGATTAGCAACCCTATGGTTTTGGGAATTCACAGCACACATTAAATGAAGAACTCTAACCAAAGCAAAGTTAGGCTCCACATCACAAATTATCAAGTTCCACATCAGAAATCTTCAAGTGCAAGAGAAAAGAATGAATATATTAATTATTTAATCACAATCTACTGATTATATGACTCTTCTGTGTATATATTGCTTTTCTGGCAATGTAAGTAATTTCAAATAGCTCAGTATACATTACTCATATACAATACTCAGTATTCCTTTTGGGTATGTATCAAAGTTCTGGAAACTGCACCGCTCCCTCTCACCGCTATTCAAAGGTATAACCTGATCAGCCACGAGCAACCTTACATGGACAGAGCTTTCAAACAGAAAGTTACTATTTGTACTAGATAATGAAAACTACGTAGATAAATTAAGAAATTAATTTGTAAAATGAGAATTCATCAGTAGAAATTAATTTCTTCCTCCTCCCCAGAATCCCCAACTATGTCAGTTTTTCAACAAACAAGCATTCCACACGCAAAGCGCCATACGTGGATTTTTGATTTCCAGCCAGCACGGTCCTTTGATCTTTCTACTCATCAAGAGAAGTTCCAAGCTAGAAGTGTTAGTTCCAAACGCATGTGAAAACGTTTCTCCCTTCAGGTCTTGAGGAAGCCGAGGGTATTCAGCCTAACAAGTAATAAAAAGCAGCGAGTTATTTCTCACTACAGAAGTTCTCATGTTGACAAACCATATTCAGAGAGAGCCTTAACGGAACTGCAGAGTATCCAAAATCACTGTAATTTCCCTTCATGCACAGCCTTTGCTTGTAATACCTCACAGTAATTCAAGAAATTACACTACTGACTGTACTTAAATAGCTGCATAAGTACTTAGAATCAGGACACTAATATAATACCCTGAAAGCAAAAGTTCCTCATCCTCACTAGATGCAAGAGAAATATTATCATCAGCAAAGACTATAGCAGAGCCCCAAGTCTGTACAAAAACCACTCAACTGTTGTATACTTAAATAGATAGTTCCAGTCTTTATATGACAGACAATATTAAAGCTGGGTAATTTTGCACTGCTAAAGAAACATTTGCAATAGCTTGCAAACCTCTACAGGATGCTGCTTTAGCAACTAAAACCTGTATTCTGGACCTGGATTCAAAGAAAAGCTGTGCTGGGTCAGGGCCTAAAGTGCTGGAAGATGGTTGAAATTACTCAATAACTTCAAATGCTTTTCTTTGCAAGCTTAGGTATTAATTAATCTCTGCGTTTGGAAAACAATGAGTTAACTCCTACACCCTTAAACAACGAACAAAGCCAACAAGAAGATAACCACCAACTATTTACACAATGCAACAAAGCACAGACTCTAGATACAAAGGGTCAAATGCTGTGATTTTTAATCTTATAGAAACACAAACTTGCTGGGGATGTTCTGGTCTTTCATCAGATTAATTATACTTACCGAATATTTAACTTCTAAGTATTCAGACTTGGCTGGAACATCCGGGATCTCAAACGCATAGTATTTTTCCACTTTCTGAATAAAACAAAGATATTGCTATTTCCTCAGTATCTTCCAATTGAAAATGAATTCTTCCCCAAAAGGTAATGAAATAAAAGGCCAAACAAAGCATAAAACCTCAAATACAATGGTCTTGATTGCATGTTACTCCCATTTTAACTCATAACCACCTAATATAGTATAACTCTTTTAATTTCTGTATTTAATCTTTCCAGGGTTTCATACCATGAACTGTTTGGTACTGAATGAATTTACAATTATACTGACTATCACAAACCAAAGCCATACAACATAACAGCTAAGGAAACTCAGAAATATTTTGTACGTTCACAGTCTGCAAAAACATAATTGACAATTGGGGGTTGCAGACAATAGCAAAAATTCTGAAATGGCTGAGGTGTAAAGGAATCTAAGGGTGCTAATTAGAAGTCTATCACTGTCTACTTCCCTGCCTTCCCTAGATATTTATACACAGTGTCCCTCTCTACCCCTTACCCCTTCCCCAAGCCACCTCTGCCACCTCTACTCTAGGCTGAGTAACACCAGCTCTCAGCCCCTTATGACAAACGTCCCTGCCCTCATGATTCTCTCTCTAGTCCTGTGCTGGGCTTGTTCCAATACATGTTTTTCTTGTATTGGGGAGCTCAGTGGAACACAACACTCCTCGTGTGTCTCACCAGCACCAAGTGAAGGGAGAGGATCGCCTCCCAAGACCTGCTGCCAACACTGTCTCTTGCAGCCCAGGGTTTCCTAGGCCTTTTTGGCTGCTAATCTGCATCGCTCAACTGGGGACAGCACAGCACCTGCCAGGATGACCGGGTCTTGATCTACAAAGCTGCTTCCCTGCTGGTCAGTCCCAGAGTTTGTGGGGCTCTTCTTCCCTTGGGGAAGAACTTGCCATTTCCCTCTACTGAATGTCATGAGTTTCCTGTAGGCCACAAGGTATCTCCAGCCCATTGGGGTCCCCATCATCTAGTGCCTCTGACATTCCTCCTCATTTTGCACTGCCTGCAGACCTGCTGAGTGTATACTCTGCACCATCATCTATATCACTAACACAGCTACTGCACAATTTGGCACCTATCCTTACACTTCATCACCAGCGACTGGCCTCCAGATGCACTTTTGACCACCAAGCCAGCCTCATCTCCTTACACAAGGCTAATAGTGTGGTTAACTTAGTACCCTTTGTAAACCCACTTTGAGTGCTGCCAAGCACCTTACTGTGCGCTCTGTGCATCTGGCAACAGCTCTTACAGTTGGTTCCTTCACCACCTTCTCCCACCATCCGAGGTGGGGCTGACCATCCCCCGTGATGTCCTTCACAGAATGGTTGAGGTTGGAGGAGACCTCTGAGGCCAACCTTTTGCTCATCTTGAGGACACTGATGACATTCCCGTTCTTCCAGTCCTCAGGCCCCCCCCCCAGATCATCATGATCTTTCACAGATAACCAAGAGTTGCCTCACAATGGAATAGCCAGCTCTCTCCTCATTCATGAGTGCCACCCATCATGTGCCATGGACTTCTATCTGTGCAGCTGAATATTCCCTAACCTGATCCTCCTCTACTGCTGTCTTCCATACTCCAACTCTCCTTCTGGCCTCTTGGTACCAGGGATTGCTGAAGGCTGCACTTATTAACAAAGACCAAGGTGAAAAAGGGATTGAGCATCCAGACCCCTTTCATTAGCAGGCCCACATTTTCCATAGTTCTCCTGTAGCAGACACCTGCCACGACTTTACCCTATGAGATTGCCATATAACGTTGACTCAGAAGCTCCTGAGCTTTGTCCCCCCTAGGCAAAGCTCCATGCATACCCACTGCTTTTCCACATAAAAGCAACTCCCCTTCTTTGCCATTTCTGCTTTACCACACCCTCCCCACCACTTATCCATGATCACAGTGAATACCCCCATACCTGCAACACAATTTCTCCTTCCACACCCCATGCCTTTGGCACACAGGCATTTCAGAGAGGAACCCAAGAAAACTGATTTCCCAACAGCCTGCCAGCTGTTTATTACATGCTTTCTATTGGATTTTATTTTTCCATTTGAATGACTTGGGCTTTACTAGAAAGTAGTCAAGACTGTTTATACGTAACACAGAGATGGTTAAAGCAGTCTCAAAACCAGTACTACAACTATACTGAAAGTATCACTTCTGCTTTCTGCAAGAACAATAATGATTTTTTGTTTTTCAAGAACAATTACCTCCACTTTGCAAATAATTACAGTATCCTGCTTAGCAGGGCTATTGGACCTGCTGAAACGTTGCGCTCTACTACACTAGGCTCTGCAGTACTTCACAAACCATCTGCATCAGTTACACATCCACACTACAGAACTGCATTATGCCAGAACTACGCTGGGATGCTTTTACTCATACAATAAGAATTCCTAGAGCCCCTTTTAGTTAAAGGTCATATTTTCACTGTAGAGAGTCAACATAATATATAACATATAACTGAACAACGAAAAGCACGCAGAATTAAGTGCATTGTTACTTGCTTTTGTGTTGCGTTTTTGTTCTTTTTTTTATTCCTTAAAATAGTAGCATCAGCAATAGCTCCCTCAGAGCACTACAGTTAAGTCTGCTACTTCTCACATCACTGCAAAACCACTGGGATTTAAGGCCATGAAACCTGGGTAGAGAAGAGACGTCTCTCTGTTCAGCAGGAAGAAGGCAAATCCAGAAGCAACCATAGCATCAACAGCTACTCAGAAGCAGAAAGAAGCAATGTAACTCGGTATACAAGCATCACTATGAGGTCAGAACAGTGTAAGAAATCAGCCTTCAAATGTAGATCTGAACTGTTTAGCCAAAGCAGCACCTCACATGAGCAGCACATTACAACATTACAGTCATAAAGTAACAGATGGCTGCACACTGCTTTTACTGCTTACCTTTTTTTTTTTTTTAAAACTCTCAGGCTTCAAACAAGTTCTTGTTACAAATGCAAGCTGAACACAGTGTAAAAATAGTATGCGGCAGTGATTCATCTGCGTTATTCCACAGAGCTCAGCTCAATTACACAAGCCCCTGGTCATAACTGCAGTGAATGAATGCTTTGCTGCAGAGTAATCTGCCCTTGAAGTGGCCCTTCAGAGAGCAGAAATGAGCAGCAGTGATTAGCTGCTAAGTTTCTAAGTGGAGTATAAGGCTGCTTTCAAATTGATTTGTGAAGACTTGCTAACTTGGCAGCAGTGCAACCCACTGAAGCTGCAATTAGCAGCAGGTGCAGGAGGAAGTGATACGGCTTAAGTGTATCTGTTCAGAGGGACAAAGTTTGGGGCTGGCAAGGCCAAGACAGGCACACACGTGCATGCAGAGAACAACTTGTTTCAGTGTATAAATACTAGCTCTCTCCGTATCATCAGAAAACGGGATACTCTGAATAAAACAACTTCGGGAGCATCATAGGTATGCCAACAACTTTTCTAATTCCCAGCTAAAGGTGGAAGAATAAGAGTTTCTCCAAGTTTCAGACTGCCGTGCAAGAAGTCACACAGTACCCCAGTAGTTCCACCATTACCTTACAGGCAGCAACAGCACCCCCTGCTGCAGCCATGCAATCTGTCCTGGTTTACTTCAGGTAACCCTGTCACTGGGCACAGCAAAATTTTTTGTTGAACTATAAGAGCAGAGTTTACCATGTTTTCCTTCCAAAAGCCTCACCAGCAGCAATCCTTCCCTCCCCGTACCTCCTCTCACACCTCCTCCCACACTGCTACCCGTACCATCCTGCCTGCTCCGGTCCTCACTTCCTCAAACTCAGGGTCAGAAGAAAACATGCCAACAAAATAAAGCCAGAGAGCATTCTACCATATTAAGTTGGTTAAAACCAGTTATCTGGAGAGCTTGATGATTTCTAACAGTAGAAACACTGCTGTCAGGTTATTTCAGAGCTTCTGTGAACCCTCAACTCAATCCAGTCTAACTTATTCATAAGTTACATTTTGCAAGTATATTATTATGCTAAAACTGTCCTTTTATGTGTCTTTCTCACTGTTAATCTCCTTTTAATGTTTTTAGAGAGCAAGTAGGTCTTATCGTTACTCTTCACTTTACTGGGCTGAAAATAAAACTAAAGCCCTCTAATAGGAATCTCTGGTATAAACGATTTTCCTTTTGTTTCAATCCTCCTAATTAACATCTTCTATATCTACAGTCACTTAAGCTCCTTGTTCCTCATCAGGACGATCAAGTGTTATAAGATCTGATCTAAAGTATTACATCACACTGCTGCTACTTCCTGCTCCTGCTAAGGAACACCAAGGACCCCAGATGCACTGCAGTCATGTGTTTTGAAAATACAATTCAGTCATTCCTCCAAGCTCTATATAAAAGTAAGTAAAAAACTGATGAGCTTTGAACAAATATCAGAAAGAGCAGCTTACAAACTTTCTGCAATGGCTTGCTTAATTTCTAAAACCCATCTCTGAAAGTTAAACTATCTTACTCGGTTTACCTTATCCATACTATTTTTCCTGATCACAATAGAATGGATGTTTTTTACCAAGATTCTTTTAGCAGATCTGCATCTACTTACAAAGGTCTTCTTCCCTCTTTCCTTTTCTGGAATACAAGTATTTGCAACTTCTATTTTAATAGAGAATTGATTAGCCCTGAATTTCCTTTTTCATTCCTGAAAGGGTCTTTGAACAACGAGCTACTACAGAAGCATTGCTGATGTTTTCATTTCATCAACCTATATTCCCCAAGTACTCACCTCCTAAAGCTTCTCCCAACACAAATTACCCTCTGAACTTGCTTCTATTTTCCCTCATTTATTTATTGTTAATATTACTGATCACCCATCCCGGGACTAATATTATCAAGCCACAAGGACTCCTAGTCTCAGAAAAGTTACAACTAATCCCACGCCACTAGTAATAACAAGGAAAGCCAGCTTTACCTCACTAATGCTACTTCAAGAAACAGAAGAAATTTCCAAGCACCACATTTTGAACACATCTTTTCCTCCAACTAGCATGTTAGCCACCTTTCCCCCACACAAACTCCCTACCTCCATCCTCTCCCCCTGCCACCATCAAAAGATGGATGCATTGTGTAGTTAAATGAGGAAGCTACCTTGTACTAATTTCATCCAAATCTACAACACTTAACAGCATTATCTGCTCTTTCCCTGCGGCATTTTTCAATGCTCATTTAAGAATTTGATGAGTAAACAGCACAGCAACAATAAAACTGCAAAGTTATTGCACATAACTGTAAGGCCATAACAGCTGAAGCTTCAAGACTGGATGAGTCTTTAGAATACGTTAACTCATATGTAACTCACTATGACAATCCATGCCCCAAGCACACACTCAGGGTAAATCTGCCAGGGTAAAGGATGAAACACGCAAAGGAAAAACTTCAATATGACAACTGGACAAATGCAAAGCCAGTCTAATCCCGGCATACTCATCTCTCTGCTGAACAAAACCACCTTTCACTTTAAATACTAACATGATGACTTGATATCTGCATTCCAGATTAATCTCCCCCACTGGACAGTGTTTCAACAGACCTCACCTTTCAAACCAGAACAACGGAAAATAACCAAATAAAATGCTCGCATACAAACCTTGGATTTGAACTTCATAATCTTATACTTTGGTGAAATGCAGTCATTAAATTCCTTGAAAACGTTCATGATGGTTACTGGAGTCTCTGTCTCTTTCCCACTGGATAGATCCATCTCCTTAAAAACAGAAGTTTCGCAAATCAGACAGGACAAAGAAGCTGAATTTTGCTTTGATATTAGGAACAATTTATCTCCTCTAAATAAAACACTACAGCACAATCAGCCACGAAGTTCTAAATTTAAAAAATACTATTTGAAAGAGAGCATTAAGAAAGCTCCACTCTTTCTCATAATACTTCCAGACATTTTCACCCAGTGAGCAGCAAAACTAAACATAACAATGTGTCTGCACTTGTTAGCTACAGTCAGGGCAAAGCAGCAACACTACAACTGCATCTCACATGAGCTACACCATGTGTATGCTGCATGTCACTTTACCACCATCTGCATCAGACAATACTGGCTTCAACAGTTCATATAAACACGCTGCTAGAACTCACAACCTGCCACAATCAGAATGAAAGGCACTTACGTCTGACATGCTTAAAAGATATACTTACTGTTTCACGTGGCAGTAGATAAACAGTTCTCTCAATGTTTTTCACCGTCACACAACAGCTGACGTAGGTGTTTGCCGATTCAATCCAAACTTTGCCAAACAAAAATACCACACCTAAGGAAGAAGAGCAGAGCAAGGAGTTCAAAATGCAACTCTTAGTCTCGCTTAAAGAAGATAATTATATATTATTTCTACGTGCACAGAAACGCAAACGCTCCCTCACTTAGGTCCTTGAAAAACAGATCTTTTCTACGTAAGCAGTATATTCTAAATCATTTTAAACACCAGCTGTGTAAATGGATTATCTGCATAGTTCTTCAGACCACGACCTCCATCACGATACTAACAACATTGGTAAGTGAAATTCAAAATGGCATCACCCAACCAGCCTCAGAATTCCAATCTGATTTTCTATTTCTACCTACATTTGATTCATAAGTTGTGAGGAAAGAGAGGGAGGGAGAAGTCACTGAGAGCTAAAGATAATCAAAATGCCTGTGCTGTCAATCACTTCTGAAACATCTGTGTTTTCTGCAATTGCTTATTCTTGAGTTAGATTTGCACTATTAATCCAATCTTCCTTCAGCGCTGTGAGATTAAGGCTCTACTCCTAATAAAATCTGCAGAAACACATTCAGAAGACAACGGAAAGTTAATTGATTGCAAAAAGATTTCAGCTGTCTTTTCTTCCTTTTTAAGTAGATGAGGACATTGAAAGATGTATTACACTGCAAGAAATATGCTATGATGCAGTTATATTGCCAGTAGACATTTCAAAAAGCTTATATACAGCTGAATTAGCTGTAACTGACTCATCACAGTGAACCACATCATTACTGGACATGCACATACTGAGTCATTAAGAATCTGGCATTAGCAAAAAATGCCACAAACAGCTAATGCATGGTGCTAACCTCTGAAATAACACAGAACAAGGGTAGCTGAATTTCAAGTACTGTTCTGAATTACGTGTAAAACAAACTTCTAAGTGCACCCGGAAAAAACCTGATTTCACCTGACTTCCCTTCAAAGACCATAAATAATTTGGAATTTGATTACACACGACACAGTTCTTCTACTATTAATGAAATCAGAAATATCAGAGCTGTGACCAGCTCAGAAACAATGATTCAAATAAGGAAGATTTTAAATTTTGTAACCTACTTCGGTCTGACAATGCACAAAATAAGTCCTTTGTTAAGCGCTGCAAATTATCTTTGCCATGCAATCTATCAGATGTAAAGACACCTTTCTTACTCCATTAGATAGTAGATAAATCAGTGTAGATGTACTAAGCTGGATGACAGTGTTAGAGTGACAGGCGAAGAAAAATCATTTCTTGAGTGCTTGGAGTAGATGTGAACAAGACTACTTTTGTCAAGGACAGAGAAGAGAACGTTGCAGTTTTGAAGATGAGAGTGAGGATGCATGCTTCAGCTGCACAAAGTGTCTGAAGAGATTTTAATACAGATACAATCTTCAAGATTTGGACAGTTTGAATAAAAGGATCTAGAAGGGACTGAAATTACAGATCTAAGTGACAGGGAAGATGGAGTTCTTGTCCTTGGCAATCATTTCTCTTTTGAGAGACAGACAGACAGATTTGGGTGGGTTTGTATCATAGCAGGAGTTGGCCGTTTGAAGAGCTCATGATATTAAGAGCAGTGGAAGTTAAACTGCAGGAAGCGTACATGTAAGCAGATGAGAAGTAGAAATAAAGATACACAGGCCCGACAAAGAAAGGATAAAGAGCCACCTGTACTGCAGAGAAACTGTAATCAACTCCAGCATGGACAAAAACATGGCCTCATTCCCCATATTTCACAGAAACAAAGTCATTTACAACAGAAGGAACCATTGCAGGTCAAGTGGCCCCAAACACACACAATCTCTGAAAGCAGGGCCAACTTCAAGAGCACTCAGAGATATTTCATCTGTAAAACACAGAAATAAGAGAAGACAAGCAGGGCTCTATCCCCTGCGAGCTTGCTTGTGGAAAGAAGAAACAAAGGAAAAAAAAGTGTAAAAACACAAAATCTGAAAAAAAGGAAGATTAGATGCCTCTTGATCTTGCTTGCATTTTGATTCATTGACAGGGAAACTGTCTCGCTCAAGGTTAAGAAAAGTGGGCGTCTCTCTGGTTTTTGTAGGTTTTTTTGTTACTATTACTTTAAAGTGCTAATAGGATTACAATTGTCAAGTTCTTTTCAAGATGGTGAAGACAGTTATGAAAAGTAAACCTCCAAAAATGATTAAGTTTGAAAAAGTCTTATGATTACACTGTAGTATTTACCCCTTCAGACCATGCATTTGAGATCACAGCAAATGAGGCACAAACAAAGATCACAAGCATGTTAAACAACAAGCAGTACCAAAATTTTCCCTTTTATGCTACTAATTGAAAACAGGTGCAGTCTTTATTATTCAATCATGAAAAAGTCATAATGAGAAAAGAACACTCCTTACAAGTGAGGAACAGAAATCCTTTCATAATTATGTTCCATTCAGCAACCACTGACTTAGAAGACAAAAAAAAAAAGGAAAAGAACAATAGCAGGGCCTTTAAAAGGAGTAATTTTACATTAGAGCCATTGATTTCATCAAGATATCTATGATTATTACCACTCCCATCACTAAGCTGTTCAATGCAGTACAGTCTCACATTTAAGTCTGGCATCCCTACTTACAGCGAAAGGTGAAACAAAGATATCTGACTCAGAGCTTGCAGCATCGACCCCAGAAAACCTTCAAGATATGTTAGAACCCTCTGGTAAACCTGCTCTAAGCACATATTAGAAAAATAGTGTCTTAATCTTTAGAGAAATGGACAGACAAAAAGCGCTGAGAACAGATGAGAACACAGCTTCTTCTGTCAAGGCTGGTGGTCACAGAGATGAAGTTTTGGAGGTTTGAGAGCCAGGATTCACACTTCAGATGCACAAAGTATCGTACAGATTCTAATATAGGGACAATATTCAAGAATTACACAGTTTGAATAAGATCTAGGTAGAGTCTGTATCTTTCAGGCCACCTTCCTCCCTTTATTAACAAACCCACTTCTATAAAATCGTACGACTATCACAGAACTTCCAATAATCCACCACATAGAATTGCCAGAGTTGAAAAGGACTTCAAAGGTCATCTGGTTTCAACCTCCCTGCCATGGGCAGGGACACCAACCACTAGACCAGGCTGCCAGCATCTTAAAGAGCATTTCCAGAGAATCGAAATGCTCAACTATTGTACCACTAAGTAAGAAATAAACACCATCAGCTTATTCCTAAAGCATGTACAAACGTTAATAGAATCACAGTGTCATTCAGGTTGGAAAAGACCTTAAAGATCATCGAGTCCAACTGCAACCTGATCATACTACCCTAACAACCCTCTGCTAAATCATGTCCCTGAAACATCAAAACGGTTTCAAATATCAATAGGTCGTCAGCATCAAGAAGATCTAGTAGTTGCCCTTGCACCACCTGAGTAGTACACTACAATATACTTTGTCAAGTCATACTGCTCTGCATTCAAGATGAGGTGGAAGAAGAACAAAAGAGACTACTGCCTGCATAAGCTACAAAACACAGATAGAAAGGGTATCTAGACACAACTTAAGTCGTACAAAATTCCTGTTGCACAATAAGAATGAGGATGGCATTTTCTGCCTTTAGGTGAACAGTTACCTGGCTGACTGTACTGATCTTCATAAGCATCCAACCAATAAAATCTTAAGACTTGATCATCATTTTCCCCGTTCACGAGTGGAAGGAGATTGGGGTCCAGCTGAACATCTGTCGCCACCAGATCAGCTTCATCCTCATCTACTTTGTCCCAACATGAGATACCTGGGAGAGAATAACTTCTGCAGGTTTTGCAGAAGAAACACAAGAAGTAGAATTGGCTTTTACATTGTTTCTCCTTTTTTCATTCCTAACATTCTCACACCCTTTGTTACTCTTCTCACTACCAAGAAACAACGCCAAGAAATCACATTTCTTCAGACTACTTCTGAAGAGAAAGATGGAGCAACAAAGAGAAATCCACATGTTAGTATGGTTCTCATTACACGACGCACAGGCTTTGGAAGCCATACACCCGAAACTTCAGCTTTGGTCATTTAAGCCTTTACATAACTAAATCAATACAACTGTAAAAGTTGCCTAGTGGGAACAACAGATTATTTCAGCACCTACCTTTGAGTCATTCAATGTTTAAGCCCACAAGAATTTTATCATTTAAAGTTAAGGAAATATAGAAGATTTTTAACAAATAATCAAGAAAACACACTGAAAACACTTTTCTTCTATTTCTAAGATGTAGCTGATAACCATGACCAACTATTTCTAGCTACAATACTTTCAACAATAACAAATCTTATAGAATTCCATCTGGGTTACTTTGCATAAGAATCCTCAGCAATTCCTCATTTTTGCTTGTTGGGATTGAACTGTGTTCACACCCAAATTAAATCAACCCAGTGTACTGAAATACACTGTTATGTTGTTATGCGCCGAATCCCAAAAGAATTCAGTATTTCTTAATGAAATAAGTAGCTATCATCAGCATGTTCAATATGATCATTTTTAAGGTCATGATATCAACAAAAAATCACATTAGATTGTCACTGCTCTGTCTATATCACAAACATACCACAAGCAAAGGCAAATATGAAGGTAAACCTAAGGCTTGTTGATACTGAAAAGGCTACTTGCTAGGAGTTAAAAAGAATAAAAAGATTCTTACAAGACAGATGTCTCTTTCTTTTCAGATTCCAGCTGCTCTCTCTCTCTCTTTTCAACTTCCTTGTCTCTCTTCAAGGTTTCAGCTGTCTCAGGTACAGTTCCCACCAGCTCTGCTTCCATAGGTTCATCAAAGTCCTCATCATCAAAATCCATCACTCCCTGATCATCATCTGCAAGTGTTACACATAGAACAAAAGGTCTGAATCACTAAAATGACACAGTGCAGACTACACCTGCGCATGCAGATTGCAAACCACATATTTGAATGTTAACACACAATTCTCATCTACAAACTCAACCCCTGAGTTAAGCTATCTAATTCATCTAAGTAGAGCAAACTATGAAGAGTTTTAACACTAATACCACATATTTAATGAGTTCCCAGAGTCTGGTTTTTAATTCTTTTTCAATACCTTCAATTGTTTTTTCTTCTTTTGTCTTCACTATTCTTCCATTTTCTGTAGCTTTTTGCACACGCTTGGTGTTCTCATTCTCTTCAGAGGCTGTGACAGATTTTGCTGTGTAATTTGGATGTTTAGGATGAAATGAAGCTGGAGGAAGAGCTTCTTTCCTGAGTTGAACAGGAGCTTTTTTTGCTACAGGGGTGATTACCTGAAAGACATTTCAGACATGAGTTAAAATTTTCTTTTAAAAGCATGAAAAAAAAAATAAAAAAATCCAGTGCTTGCTATTTGCAGGAGTAGTAACCAGGGCTACGGGGAAAGCTCCACATATTCTGCAGCATGACAGCTAAAGCTCCTCAAGATTAAGCTTTTAATTCTCTAGCATCATTTCTGTTGTAACGCGCTCCTTCTGTAGTTTTAAAAACCAGTTTACAACAGGCCATAGTTGACACTTAGTTATTTTCATTGTTTTCCCACATAGTATATCCCCATTCCTAACTTAACCTGTGTCAGCTGAGTATATGACAATATGTCAGGCAGAGACAGGGCCTGGAACAACAAGGAAAGGCCAATGTGTTAGTCTCCACCTGTCTGGACCAGTAGTGAGTTCAAGCTTTCCAAAGGACTCCACGGGACCAGACAGCAGTGCTCCATGACAGAAAGAGTGAGGAAAATAAACATACTGCATTTCAACATTACTTGCAAGCCTGAACTCCAAGATGGTACACACAGAGTCTGCATTTCAGACAGGGCATAACTATGGTAGCAGCTAAAGAACCTCTTCTAATAGATGTTTATTAAATGGTCTTCACTATAACCAACAACAGGTTTCTACTGTATCTACTGGCCTTTAAACTGAAACAAGAGCCCAAACCTGTTGTTTACTGATGTAGAATTTAGAGTTGCACACAAGTATTTCTAGGGTTTTAATCTCAGTTCAGCTGCTTTAGTTGTGGTCACCAGAATTCAGCCCAAATTTGAACAGAAGCAAACATTATCTAACACATCCCTAGCAACAATTTCTTCTGCTAACTCAGCCAGATTAGTTTATTCATACTTCTGCTCTTGCCTTCCACAGAAGGAAGTCACTGCTACCTTGTTCTTTCATGATCGTTTATTTCCTAAGCCATACTCTTCATTTATTTCTCTGTTCAAATGTCCAGCTCCCCCTCCTAGCAGGAAGCTATCACCGTAACTGCCTCTCATTTCCTACAGACATGACTTCTCTTTTGCACTACAGACACACAGATCTCCTCTCTTACTGCATCTCCCGCTTTCTAAATTACTCCTACACTCCAACACAACTGCTGAAGTAAGAGCCAGTGGTGACTATTTTTAAGAGTTTATTTCAGTATGGTAGTAAGTTTTCATGCTAGTATTTTAATGGAAAACCAGATTTACTTACTCTGTTGGCTCCCTAGACTCCTAACAAGAGTCTCATTGTATCTCCAGCTACAAAGTCCTTCCCATTTTCCAGAACCTTTATCAAAACCCTTCCACCCACAGCAGAAGCCTGTTACTCCTCTCATTCTCAGTCTTCCAACAAGTTCAACTTCTACCCATAGCTTCAGTTTCCCATTTGTTCACCAGTTGTGCAGAAGAGGAGTCTCATACTTTTCCATGACACTGATGCTTTCTACTGCTTACTTTATTTCCCATCATCTCTTTGCCACAAGGCTTTTACTACTCTTAGTGAAAAGAGACAGAGGCAGAAGCTCACCTCCACACAATGCTCCTTACAAAAACAATTTCATCTGTCAACTCTAACAGCTACACACACTGTGGCTTTAAAGATACAAAAAGAGTAATGCTCTTTATACATTAACATGGAAGGAAAAGAAGAAAGGTGTGCTATTACACAGTAACACTGCTTAGGAAGCTAATGAGAAAAGTGATTTCTAGAAGCAGAAATGAAAGCCAACAGCAAACTAACCAGAACACAGATTAATAGTTAGTGGTGAGAACTATTTTGAAAAACTTTTACTTCACCTTCGGAGCTTGGCGCTGTACAGAGAAAGGATTCAGTGGCATTCCAGCAGATCTTTTCCTTTTCAGCATTAAAATTGGTGGTGGACTTAGCTGGACAGTCTGAATATTGAAAGAGAAAGAGACACAACGGAGAGGGGTTGTTAAGCGTTTTTGTTTGCCTTGGCTCATAACACCTTCCATCAGTGAGAAAGAAGGCCACCAATATATCTCACTCATCAAGCAAAGAAACTTCTAGATAGACTCAGCTGTGTAAAAAGAAAAAGTCATCTGAGCAATCAGACCATGAAGAAAGACACTGATTTATTTTTTTTGTAAATTTTGGGAGAAATATTGTCATAAATAATTATAACAGTTCTCAAATAGCGGACATTACAATAGCCTGCTGTGCCTTCAACATACAAGCATCAAGATAACTGGTGGGATATTCTTAGTTTCTGTCAGAACAGTAGTACTGAGAACACATGCTTTAAAGGCAGAAATGGTTTTCAAGCACTGCCATACTAGGGCAAAAAACATTTGAATGTATTTGTAATTTTTTACTCATCTTTATCAACAGAAAATAACAAAATAAAATGTTAGAAAACAGTAAACAAAGACAAAACAATAGCTAGCTATTACTTACATAGAACTTACTGCATAGTTATCAGCATTACTCCCCCCACTTCCACTTAACACTCCATAAAATTTGACAGCATTAAAATGCACTTTGATTAACGATTTGAGGGCTTTGATAGCCTAAGATACTGTAACTCTCAACCAGATGCCAAAGGGAGAAGTAAAACTGTCAAAAAGACTGCAAACTAGGAGAACAACTTTATACTGGAATCACAGAATGGCTCAGGTCGGAAGGGACCCTAAGAATCATCAAGTTCCAACCCTCCTTGCTCTGTAAAAATGTAATATACTTACAATGATAGAATACATTTTAATTCAGTATATCACCACAACAGCAGTTTCACATGTATTCATGCGAGCAATTCTTCAGCTATAAGAAATCTTGCTAAGGGGCAACAACTCACTGAAAACTCAGCGATGATCGGGAATGGCTTCATTAGAAACAGTCCAATCTTGGCTGCTGTAGCATTAGCACAGGTTCTAGGTCACACACTATAAGCTGTCCCTAACCAAGACATGCTAGCTTTGGCTTAACAAATCAGTAGTCATGCAGCTTCTGTATGGTAGAGACAACAGGCAGATGGATTGCAAACATAAATGGAATATATTGAGCAGATGTGTTACTGCAGATATCAATCTTAGATGGTCTGGCTTTCAGAAGAATTTCATTTTCTTTGCACGTTCCACAGCAAGAAACATAAATGGATGATAGTATCTCAGAGATTTTACCCATATACTTACTTCAGCATTTAGATCTTGAAGAATATCCCCTAGTAAATCATCCTTTGACAAGTCCACAGTTTTCTGCAAGACAAGTTAAGACAAACAGTTCTTAGCTATTCATACAAACCCATTCAGGAGACTAGCACCAAACAGCTAAAGGATCTCCATAAAACACCTGCACAGCTTCAGAAAGGCACTATACACAAGAACTGTTAGGAGCTAGACACAGGAAACTCAAATAAAACCTCACTTTCCCCCCCCCCCCCCCCCCCACTAAAACAATATAAAGTTAAAAAAATCTTTAAACTTCACCGTGGAGTAACTTACATCTGTGTTTTTCTTCCCAGCACTGGCTATAAACATAGATTTAATTGTGTTTGGCTTTGATACCGTGGGTTTTTTCACATTCTTTTTATCAGTTGTAGATGCCTTGCCACTTTTTCCTACAGAAAAAGATATAATTAGTTATTTCTACACTAAAAAGTTTAACATTCAGAGGTCCAGCTGGAGGCAAGAATAGGCGGATGAGGTAATCACTTCTTCCACCTTTACACTGCTGCCTAAAATGAGGCCTAATACTCTTTTGTTTGCTGCCAGTTTTCTAATGGTTGCCATACACAAAGAAAGTATGCAAAATCCTAGCGAGATAATATCTCTGCTAGTCACATCAGGGATGATCTTTGCATCCATACAAGTCCATACTCCAGAAAAAAGGACCGAGATACTTTACACAGAATCTGCAGTAGAAGTAAGAAGTACCCAGGAATTCAGCACTAGGCCTGGATTTTCAACATCTGGCTCCACTGCAATCATAAATGATGGCAAAACCACTTGATCCCCAATCTATAAATACATGTAAGGATTTTAGTGGTAAAAGAAACCACGCATCCCTCATACGTTGGCTTTGGAAGCCAAAAGCATTCCCCAGATGTGTTTGCTGTAGATCTGAACATATATCCCATAGAGGAGTAAGCACTAAAGAAGTTAGAAGTAATTTGACATCAGGTTGTGGACCCCTCCCTTCTGCACCATAGACCACTGACTAAAAGAAAAAAATTGAAGGTCGCAGCTATGGAACTACATTGCTTTAAGTAGCACGCCTTTGGCCATATTCACCATATTGTGAAGCCAAGAAGTTGCCCAGTTGAGAAGCAGCTGTTTCTTCCTACAGCAGTTTAGTTCCTCCTACCTTTCTTACTGGACACAAGAGCATCATCGTCTAGATCTTCATCAAAGATTTCCCGTCCATCTTCTACATAGCCTATCCCATCTGTACAAAACCAAAATAGTAAACATTTGCAGTTCAAGTTCTCTTTTGTGATATTTCTAAATATCTTCATAATCCAAAGCATTACATTTTTTTTCCTTTAATATAGAACAAGTGATATAAATGCAAACGTTAAAATTTATAGCACTCTCAGCTGCATCTCCTATTAGACTAAATATACTATTATTACTTAATTAGAAATTACCAATTACAGCTCTTCTTTTCAAACTTACATTGCTGATGACTGGAAATAAAGTTTCAAAAGCAATTATTAGTGGAAAAATATGTTCGCTGCTATCTTAATACAATGCTATGAGAACAATGCAAGACTCATTTCCATATTAAAGTTCATCCTTTTTTTTAATCCACTGAAAAGGTTCTAGGAATGCAATAACAGGAACTATAACTTACCTCGAAACACAGGCATTGGGAAATCTAGCTGGTTAGAATACTACAATTGAAATAACTCTCCAAATGAACCTTAACTTACCATCATCAACAATCCAGTCATCATCCTGACGTTCTCTGACTATCTTGGAGTACTGTTCTTCATCTATTTCATCGTAAACACCAGTGAACTCCTCAACCTACAGTTAAAGAACACTGATGATTAGCTGTCCTGTTACTTATTCATATAGGCCATCAATGGAAACTCAAAAGTTCCCAGGAACTGCACATCCTCCTGGACAGATGCAGTATTTTCATTTAGTACGCACAGGTATTCACTCAATTTAAGTTTCTTTATTTTTCTGGCAGTAACCAAAGAACTGTTACCAATTTTTAAATTATCACATTATACCAAACCTACTGAAAAACCAGTGGAGATTTCATTTGAACCTGATATACTTCATTGCTCATTTCACACCACAAAGAAATAAAACAATACATAAATCCTAACAATTACGAGCTGTGCTGTTCTGCTTTACTCTCAGGCACCAAGACGAGCTCAGTGAAAAGGAAAGTGATTTGATGTGCTGAAGAATAATGCTGAAGATGCTCTCCTGTCCCTAACAGTGAATTTGCATCTTAATAACCTGTGCATTTCAGACTTCTTCCGACTTATCCACCACAATATGGGAGCCACTTTCCAACACACTACAATTAACTGGACAGTCTTGATGCCACACCAACAAATTTGAGTTCTATCAGTTGAATACTTAAATGTTGTATTCTTTGTGGAAACAGAATACCAATATTCATGGTCTAGCAGAATTGATTTGATTTGAAAGGGGCTATAAAGGTCATCCAGTCCAACTCCTCCGCAATGAACAGGGACACTTACAATACATTACAGTATATACACTCCATATTAATGGATTTCAGTCACATAAAGCTTTGAAATTTGAAGACTAAGATCACTTGAAGTTAAAAAGAAAAAACAAAAAACAACCACTCACCTATTCCTATCATAAATTAGCTAAATTATATTTAAAGGCTGTCCCTTCTTTGCCCTCTGACAGCTACCGAGCAAAGATGTCGCATATTTGACTTGCAATTATTAAAGTTCAGTTTTGAAAATATAAAAGCAACACAAAAGAAAGTTACATTCCAAAATATACATATCATTAAAAACATAACCTGAAGCTGAACAGCAGATTCTGCTTCTCATAATGGAGGGAAATGCAAAGGGCAGTTAAACATTTCAGCTCACGTTAATTTTTTAATAAAGAGACAAGAGGGGGAAATTTCACCTCATATCTTAATTTTTCCCCAGCTTTGGCCTTTTTCAGACGTTCCAGTGCTTCTTGCTGACCTCTCTTTGACTTCTTCTCACGCCTAGAACGTGATGTTGCAAAGCTCCCAGACTCAGGCATCGCTAAAATGAATTAAAAAACAAGAGAAGAAATCTTAGTAACGAGCTGCTGTTTTCTCTGGTATTTAGTGTTCAGTGACACAGTAAGAGCTGGCTGTAGGTACTCAGGTAGTTACTGAGCAAAATCGCAGAATAACTAAGGCTGGAGAATACCTCCAAAACTACCAAGTCTGACTGTCAGCCCAGCACACCACACCCAGACCACATCCACACAGTTCCTGAACACCTCCAGAGACAGTGACTGCACCACCTCCCCGGGCTGCCTGTGCCACCACCGCCTCACCTCTCTTGATGACAAATTCTTCCTAATATCCAACCTGAGCCACCCCTGCACAACTTGTGGCCATTCCCTCTCATGCTGTCACTGTTACCTGGGAGAAAAGGCCAACCTCCACATCACCCCAACCTCCCTTCAAGCAGTTGTAGAGTGCGATAAGGTCTCCCCTGAGCCACCTCTTCTCCAGACTGAACAACCCCAGCTCCCCCAGCCGCACCCCGTAGGACATGTGCTCCAGACCTCTCACAGCTTCACCGCCCCTTTCTGAACACGCCTCTTAACAGGGCCTCGGTGTCTCAGTGTCTCAAACCAAACAGAGACCCCGACTGCCCCACACTTGGCTAAAGGCACAATGTCACAGACAGCTGCTGAGAAATAGTCCTGGCGTTAGGGAACACACGGCCTCAGACACACACAGAGCAAGCAGGTTCCATACCAGCCCACGTTCAGCAGGATGGGGAGCGATAACACAGAAGCGGCCCCCCGGACTTCCAAAGTACCCCTCAAATCTGATCAGCCTCCATCTGAAAAGGACCCACTCCATTTCCCCGGGCACTTCCAGTTCCTTGTATTTTGCATGTCTCCATGACAACTAGGAGATAGACAGGCAGCGAAGAGGCCCGTACTGCTGCAAAGCAGCAACGTTCGTTGCGTGGATCCACAGCGATTAAGAGCGCGGCTGCACTTGGCTGCTCCCGGTTCTTTCGCACCCTCACCCACCGCAGCGACCCCCACGAGGTGATCCCCTCCTCCTGAGAACCCCGCCCCCAAAGCCCCTTCTCTCCCACCGGGCTCGGAGAGCCCCCAAAGCCTCGCTCCCATCATTGCAAGCGGGAGCTCCCGGCCGCGCTCCCCACAGCCCAGCACGGCCGCCCGCACGGCCCTCACCGTTATCAGCCATGGCGCCCGCGCGCGCGCCGCTCGCGCCAAAGGCGAAAGTGGCGCGAGACGGGAGTCCCGCGAGCCGCCGCCAGGGCGGCAGCCAATCAGGAGCGGCGGCGGCACCGCTCGCCCCCACACGCACCTCCCACCCCGCCGCCCCTGAGGTGTGGGCGGGCTTCGCGCCGCTGCCCGGGGCTGGGCTGAGCGCGGACCGGAAAGGAGCGATGGGGCGGAGCGCCTTCCGGTGGGAGGCTGTGGGAGCGCGGGGCGGAGTGTCTACGGCCCAGCTGTGGGAGCCGGCTGTGAGAAGAGCATGCCGGCTGGTGGTGCAGCGACCTCCGTGGGCAGTCCTAGTGCTTTAAAGCCTTGTTGCTGGAAGGTGGCTTCAGAAACCTTAGGTAGTAAGGTGAATATACCGACTGCTTTATTTTTAAGTATCTACTAGGGGGAATTCGTGTATTTCTGAAGCTGTGAGTTATTCTGCTTCCCCACAAGAACGCTGTTGCTTCAGTAGGGGGGAAGACATTGAAACTTCAAACTTACCTACCCACTAATTGCTGTAGTGCTGTCTGTTGCTGCTGCGCCTTGTCTTCAGTGGAACTGTTAAACCTACCATATGTCTCACTCTGATTTATAGGAGGGAAAAGAGGTTCTTTGATATATGTATACCCGGTGTGAGATTAAGAAACAACTGTTCAAATGTTGGTCCGACCAGTTTATTACAAATCTTAATCAGGGTGATGGGGAATGGAGGGAAAAGACAGAATAAAAAAGGCAAGAATTGCATGAAGTGGGGATAGTCACCACCAGGATCCAGCAGCATCCTGTTGCAAGATGTTCCAATGGTCCAAGGCAAAAGCGCAGAGGGGAGAGCAGCAGCAGCATGGCCAGCCTTGGGCAGCAAGCAGGTAGCAGGAAGAAGCCACAGGGTAAGTCCAGGAGCAGGCAGCAGGTTCAGGAGTGTCTGTCAGCGGGCAGGACTTCCATAGTGAGGGATCTGATAGCAGACACCTACTACAGCATGCAGGTCTCAGGTCATGAGGAATCTTGTCAGAAAACCTTTCTTCAGCATGCAGGCATCATGTTGTGAGGAATCTGATGTTAGAAGACCCTCTCTCGTTCAAGTTGTGAGGAATCTGATGTCAGAAAACCTAACTTCATGCTTGCTGATTCCTCTTTTATCCTCCTTTTTTCCTGCCTTTGTGACATCCCTGGGTGCACCGCCGGAGGTAGCCATCAGGGATGTCCATCTTCCTGGAGATAAGCTCACACAAAAGAGTGCTTCCCAGCCATTAAGTTGCAGCTTATCTCTCTCTCCTTGCCCCTGGCCTTGTCCATTTGTGTACCTCAGAGGAAAGATTTCTCTGCCCTTGACCAGGATTTGCCTGGACTTGTTCATCTGTGTCCCTCAGCAAGCTTTCAGTCAATGGTATAAAAGAATAATCTCTTACACCATAGCAGCAGCATCAGAAGTGTCAGATATGCCCCCAACCATCCCAACAGCCCATCCCTGGGCATAGAGAGGAGACCACCCCTCTCAGTAACAGCTGGTCACTAGATCTGTGAAGCTGTAGCAAACCCACAGCCCTATAAACTTATCGCATTGGAGGGCTGAAGCTTGATGATCTTTAAGGTCCTTTACAATATAAGCCATTCTATGAAACACTGACAGCTTCAGAAAGAATGTCTATCTGACCTACAGATACTCTGCATCAAATGAAATGCTGTCTGATATATATGAAATTTATAAAATAGCTATCACAGAATCGTTCCGTTTGAATAAAGATACAATGACACTGCATTTCACATACATCTAAATGATTTCTTACACATTCTTTGTAATTCTGAATTTACTGGATTTTAGTTCAAATTCAATTAAATTCAATTAAAATTAAACAATACCCTTAGTCAGCTGCCAAACACACAGTGAAATGTTATTCATTCAGGTGATGCCATGATCTGAGATGATACACAATGATACGGTTAACTTATTGAACTGTACTTGTTGATGCAGCTCCGCTGTGGGACAGGGCAGACTAAACAAAACCCGTTTTCATGAATGCTTGTTCAATCCTGGCATTCATCTTGAGCCATAACAAGAAGGTATCTGTTTCCTAGAGCATAGCATAATAAGCGTTTAAGTGCTGCAGGGAGGGGGAAAAAAGGCTGGGGGGAAGGGGTGGGGGGTGGGGGAATGGGATGGGACAGTTTGCTGTGGAAAAGAAAAACAGCCCAGCAGGATCTGGGACTTCCTCTGCTAAATGGCTTTGTCACAGCAGATTACCTTGAGCTGAAGTTTAGCCTCCCCTGGGACAGTCATACAAGAACAGCTTGGTATGACCTTTACTCAATTGTCTTTGAAGTAAAAGAGTGGGAATTTCACTGTGCAGCTCCAAGCCACTCAAGGTTCTCTCAAGGAAAGTGTGATAAGCCTTAGAAAAAAAAAGCACAAGAGAAGCGCAATAATGAAGATGGTAGGCAGCCAAAAGCACAGAGCAGAAGAGGAAGCTCAGGAAACCTGCGCTCCCAGATTTCAACGAAAGGTGACAAAGATGTATTTTTCATGTTGTTTTCTGAGGCTGTGATTTAAATATGTCAGTAGTGACTCAAAAATAATATTTATGAATAGAAAATGCTGTAAACCACTGCAAGAGATCCAGGTTTATATATACTGCAGTATCTACTAACACAAAAAGTACAAATGGAGTATAATATCAAACCTATGCTTAATTGACGGAGTAATTACTGTATTGAGAATAGTTCTGTTCTTCCTTTCTATAGCCGTGCATGTGCAATCTGTCTCAAGGTCAGCAGGGCAAAAAGTTAAAATTCTCAGGTTCCAATACTGCACGTTAAGCTTACGCTGGGTAATTTTTATGATGATGGGAAAAAAAAATCTGTTGAAATTAAGAGGGATTGTATGATACAGAATGCAAGTAGACTGTGAATTGTAGCAGAGACAGCAAATTCAGCTGCACTAACTTAAAATGCCTAAGCATTACTATGTCATTGTTAAGGACAGAGTATCTTAGTGGAGAACTGTGTGTGTATGCATGCTACTGCACAGGATGTGGGTGCGTATATTAAATGTGTACTCCACAAACCCAGAGTATTTCATTCTCAGACTTCTAATCCTTACTTTGGTCTGAAGTAATTCATGTTATCACTCAACTTGAAGTTTATACATCTGGCATGATTTAGTTCTTTTCATTTTCATTTCATTCCATTCACTACTTCGTTTCAGCAGCAAGTTACTCAACTATGCTATTCACGTAACATTTTAACATGAATTACTTAAGCTGCTACAGCCAGTGCTGGCTGGATGAGGGACTGAACTACTAAAGGAGCATAGCATAGGTCACATAAATTAAAAATAAAAAAAAAAATCTCAAATTATTTTCCATCAAGAGTTCTCTGATTTCAAATCTCTTCACGTGTATTTAACTTACTTGTAGAAATATGAATAAAGAGATGCTTCTCTATTTGTTTATCAGTGAAGATGATAATGCAAACATTTATATTCAAAGAGTAGGCTTGTTAACTACCAGGCCTCTAAATGTGTTTTGTTCACTGCACATCTCCTTTTAATTTCTTACCTACGTTTCTTGCTAACAATAGGATAAAGAAAGATGCTGCTATGACACAAAGACTCTGAAGTGCAAACATGAAATAGAAACTGGAACAACAGCTTCCATTAATTTGCCATCTGACAGAAGAAAGTTGGTGTGGAAAGAATATCCAGAGATTTAAATAATAATAATAATAATAATAATAATAATAATAATAATAATAATAATATGTGCATTCTAATTGCAGTTAAACAGATCCTAGTAACTCTACCAAAATCAGTGAAATTTACCTAATAGTAACGGAGAGCAGAATCGAATCACCTGCTTCCCTCATACAATATTCCTTTTCAAGTACAAAATATTGTAATGGAGATTAAATAGGGAAGACAAGATAGAGCAAATGCACGGAGAATGAGCTCACATGTAATTATAATGTCTAAGAATTAAGTCTGGTGCCAGTGGTATTGAAAAGCATACAGCTATTGCCGCAGCACAAAAGTCTCTGTTTTAACTACTTTCAGCACTCTCTACAATTTCACAGAAGTGAACCATCAATGTATAAGCAGAACATTGCTGCAGAGAGGCTGTTATGTTTCAACAGCTGGCTGAAGATCAAATATACTTCCAACAGTAAATATTCCGTGTTCAACCTTTTAAAAACTCTTCAGCGGGAAAGACAAAACCGTCACACTATGCTGTGAAATAATTGCTGGTCTTGTTGCAGTGCCCCCATATCTCTTGCTGAATAAGTGCCAATAGAATCCATGCTCTCAGTATCAAAAGGAAGCAAGGGCTGGCTGCTCCTCAGTGGAGGGACCGGTAGGTCCATGTCCCACACAGTCTGAGTAATATCAATAGGGCAAGCACTGGAAGAGCGCTCAGGGAAGCCAAGTGTTCAGTCCATGCAAGTCCCTGGTAGTGAGGCAGCTCTGGGGTCAATGCATAAATGTGTCTCAGGGGCAGGTCCAGTGATGTTAGTCTGGGTCAGGCACAACCTAATTGTCTCCACGCATGCCCATGGTGTTAAGGCAGATCCAAGGTCAAAGTCATCCCATGGGTGAGGATCAGACCTGGTATCCAGGGTCAGACGCAGCCTCATGTTCACCAGACAAGTGTGGAGTAACAGGAAAGGTCCCAAGCCAAGATGGGAAGCAGATGTATGGCTGTTGCTGAACTGGAGGCTGATACTACTACAGCATAGTTCATGCAGGACAGGACATCACCAGCCAGGGCCTAGTCCCACAGTACTCAAGCAAAGTGAGCATCATCCAACCAAGAGTCCAGATCATAAGGCCATAAGGCAGGTCTAACATCAAGCCACTTTGTCAACCTGAAGGTCAGCTTTAAGATCACAAAATAGGTCTTTAGAAATAAGAAAGGGTTGAAGTCAAGCCAGGAAATCAGCCTGCAATTTCAGGTCCAGATCATACTGGTGGTTAGCGTATGATGGAGGTGAAGACTCATCCAACCCTGTTCAGGAAAGGGCTGAGGCTTAAATAGAACTCTTGAGCCCCAGATGAGGCTTGTCAGTGCCATCAAGTTCATTTAGTGCTCTCAGGGCCCTGGCAGATATGAAGTGACTTATATCCAAGACGGAATTGTACAAAATTATTGCAAGTGCCAAGCCTTTTGTCAAATTGTCAAATGGGCAGATAAAGGTTGCAGTAATGCTTTGGAGAACCCAAAGAACATCATGGAAGATAATGAGATGGTCTTTAATATATGACCTCCGAGAAATCTTTGGAGCAATTAAGGCTGTTTAGTGTAGAAAAGGCATATTAGATTTGTCAAAAAATAAAAACCTACCTGAATCTTTGCTCCAAATCCTGAAACTATTGATTCAAAACCTTAATGAAAAAGTAGTCAATGCCTACCAAAGGCAAAAGAAAATGAAACTGTTAGCTATGTCTGGTAGAAAAGCAAGCAACAGAATTAGACGGCATCAGCAAAAACTCAGGTTAGATGTTAATAAAAACACATTATGTTAAGAAAGTAAGAACAGTGGTAAGAATGCATTGAGTAGGTTGCTGCAGTTCTGGGAAGGGAATGATGAAGAGAGGTTAGCTAATTGAAATTCTTCACAACCTCTGTGCATCCAGCAGGAAAGTCCCACTGCTAGAAAAGCTGTCCTCCCATGACAACCCAGTAATTAAAAGCTTGATTGTTAAAAATAGCAAGGACAGAAAAAACAATTTAATGATGGGAAACACAGACCTAACGTTTCTCACTCTAAGTGACTAGCTCAATAGAAATATAAAATTAAGACAGCTACTCTCTTGCTCAAAAACCAACCATGATTTCTATCCATTTTCTTCAAAAGTGTTTATAAAAGCTGTTTACAAAAGAGAACGCAAAGGACCTCCCCCAAAGTGGGTAGCCCCAGTTAATACAGATAGATAGAGCTATCAGCCATGGATGAATGGCATTTTAAAAGCCCCTGCTTTGTAAAAAAAATGATTTTCTGACTATTTGTTTATAAATCACGTTGGAACTGAAATGTACTTTTTTTTTTTTTTCCTTTTTTCTTTCTTTTTTTTATCTTGTGGTCTACAGCTTCTCACAAGCTCTGCTCTGTGTGACAGCAACAGGGCCCGAGGGAACAGCATGGAGCTGTGTCAGGGGAGGGGCAGCTGGGGGGCAGGGAAAGGGGCTGCACCACAGGGCGGTGGGCATGGAACGGGATGCACAGGGCAGACTGGAGTTCAAGGAGTGTTTGGACAAGGCTTTCAGTCACAGGGTTTGGATTTTGGGTGGTCTTGTGTGGAACCGGCAGCTAGGCTTAATGATCCTCATGGATCCCTTCCAACTCTATATTATATATATATATATACACATATATTCTAATATTCTATGATTTTATGACTTTATTATTATTGAAAGACTAACTAATTTGATTCTATATATGTATTTCAAAAATATAGTATTTATTAAAAATCACATCTCTGCTACGGACAGACAGATATAAGATGATGTTACACCAAACCCTGTGGTTTTTCTTTTAGTAATTTACTGACTGACACTGCATATGAAAAGGTATGAATTTAATCCATATGCAATTCTGTAAGACGCTGTCATAAATCAAAACCATTTTGGATTTATTCTGACAAAAAGGCAATAGTTTGTAAGCTCTGTGCCTTCCACTGGAATGATGAACTGTACCCTAAAAGTGAATTAAAACAACAGTATCAGATTATGTGGAAGCAGCAAAGAGATCGTGTTGGAAGCCACAGTGTTGGATACCTTTCATTCACTGTCCAAGCAGGTGCAGAAAAAAAATGTATCACACTGTGGGGATTTAATCTCAGTCTAAAAATCTGTCATTTACTTAATTGATCATCACAACAAAGAGTAACCTTTTCTATTGTTTTGTTGCTGTTGTTGTTGATTACTAATTTTAGCAAGCCCAGAGTTACTGTGGCATAGGTAGGTAGATAAAGAGAAAAGTATTGTAACTATTCTGAACATAATCCATTCCTCCGTCTTACAAAATCTTTTGGCTGACAGTCATTGAAGCCTTCAGGATCCAAAATATACACACTGAAGCAAAAGCCAGCTCACCTGATAAATATTCAAGAACTGTGATGATCTTGAGTAGATGTTTGGCTTCAAAGTCAAACAGTGTTTAAGCATGTCTCTCACCAGTTTGCCATAGTCTCCTGTTGACTTCTGGACAAAAAATACCTGAGGATCTCTTTTCCTTTTTTATGACTTGGCTATAAGTCAGAAGACTACTTCAGCCCGTCTTACGTGCCGATCATTTTAAATACAGCTTCTGCTGTGTTACTTAGTGCCTCAGATCCCCTGAGGCACTTCAAGCATTTGATAATGTTCTCTAAGGACTGCAGTCCGTTCCTGTCCGTGCTTTTACAGAGGACATCAGAATCACAGGTGTCTTTCATTAATACTGCAGTCCCCAGCCTGGAGAATCTGCTTAGTATTTTCTGAATTCTCTGTAGTAGTAACAGCTCTGGACAGCTGAGGGCATCTAAGCCAAATTACCTGTTGGCAAATGGCTTAGAAGTATGTCATCACACTCTGCTGAAGATAGCAGGCTACATCTGTGCTTCAGAATTAAAAGCAGTATAAGGCATTCTTTGTTAACTGCTTGTGAAATGCATGTCATTTTCCTTCTTAACCAGTTTGGGGTCTTTAAAAAGTTTATTCCCAGTTGCCAAATAGAGGTTTCTCTTTTAGGGATTTTGCCGTAAGGCAAGAATGCAATTAGTATTCATTAAACAGCATGATTGTGACCTTGATGTAAACAGCTCAATGATGGTTCTCTCTTATCTTTGTCCATCAAGTACAGAGAAAGGAGAAGGCCCTCTCCAATGGAAGAGGCCTTGTTCAGATTTCAGCCACATTACATGATCAGTGCTATTCTACTAGAACTAGTTTAACACGAATAATAGGCAAAAGCATGATGGAGGTTTTACAGGTGCTGGTGTCTACAAGGAACTGAAGTTTATTTTATTAAAGTTATGGGCACTGATGAGTGCTTCTCTAAAACATATTAACAATTTTAATGGCTACATTTAAAAAAAAAATAATGGGAGATTTAGCTACGGTGGCCTAGAAACATAGAGGAACTTACACAGGATACTTGTCTTTGTAGTATTCAGCTGCACAGGAAGCTCAGGCAGAGATTTAAATGTAACGGCTAAACATATATTTATATATATATATTTCAAACTTGGATAATTAATTGTTCTTGTTTGTAAAAAGAATTTTCATATACGAAAAGTTCTATCATATCTCAAGGGGAACCTTGGTAGCCATTAAGAATTCCCTGTTTGCTGTCCATTTGGTTCAGGTCTTGAGCACTGGATCATGGTTTCTTGTGTTGTTTGCACAGAACATCAATTTATGCACCTGGGAACAGGATTTTCATGCATCAGATGTCTATTCAAGCCCAAGCAGTTGTTGCCAAGAATTCAGTCATTAAAAGTAGTGGCTATATATCCCTGTTACTTCTGAATAAATGGCAGGAGAATCCTCAGGAGACCACACTCAGCCTGATGTGAGATATTTGCTTACATACGTACAAGAAATGAGGTGCACAAACCATCCTACCCATCATTCTTTCTCCACTGTTCTTTTGAAAGTTGCTTCACTTGTAAGGATTTACCACTGGCTCAGCATTTCCAGTCAAATCTATTCCTTATTTATTTATTTTAGATGGTGAAGAGCAAACACTCCAGTTACTTGAAAGCCCATTTTGCCTGTGCAGGTAAAAGAGGAAGTCTAGGATATCTTATTCAAGAACATAAAGCCATTACATTAAGATCATGACAGTCAAGGTGACGTGACAAATTTTGTTTGGACAGACATGAGGAGATCCAAAATCTTCCCTTGCCTTCTCACCAGAGTCTCTGCCATTAATTCTCTCCTATTAATGAGATACAAAACATTTTCTTACTCATGTTCTTCAAACAGAAATCAAGGAAGCGTCATTAAAAAGTTGAAAAAGTTTCCCCAAATTGGAAATAAGTAGCAACAAAACTGACATTCTGATACAGCTTAGATAGGTGACAACACCACCGCAAGAGAGTTTTCTTTAATGCCACGTGTATGTGGAAAAAAAATATCATGTCTGTGGATGGATACAATAAGGGAAATAAGGCACTCATTGCCCAGAGAGGTGATGGTTGTCCTGTTCCTGGAGACATTCACAGTTAGGCTGGATAGGGCTCTGAGCACCCTGTTTAAGCTGTAGGTGTTCCTTTTTATTGCAGGAGGAGTTGGACTAGGTGGCTTTTTAAGGCTCCTTCCAACCCAAGCGAATCTATAATTCTATGAGCAACATTATGAAATACAAATCAAAATAGAGTCAGGCTTAATAGCAAACTCCCAGCATGAAAGCACAGACAGATTTCACCTTTTCATGCACAAATGAAGGGAATTTTTTGTTCCAACTTGCTGGCAATCACCCTGCTACCAGAACATCTATTCCCTTCTTTCTCCACCCAGCACGCACACTGGGTCAGTGAGGCCTGGGCACTGACTCCAGACATGTAGCTCACCTACACTGATCACCTGGAAACCAGCATACACCACTGGGTTTATAAAAGGGCAACTTGCTAGGTCCATCTATTCAAGTCCTAGCACTGTTTGCCCAAATATCCTAGTAGTGTAATGCTCCTTCAAAGCTTTTTTAATAAGAAAATGAGGAGGAAAAAAAGATTAATCCACTTCCAAAAAGTTATGAAAGGAGGCTTTATGTTACTCTGCCAGTGTTCTTATGTTCTGAAGAGGTATGGACCGGGTGCTCCTTTTAGCTGTGCAGAGGTTACGACTGAAAAATGAAAATGTATTATAGAATCATAGAACCATTAAGGTTGGAAAAGACCTCTAAGATCATCTAGTCCAACTGTCAACTCATCACCACCATACTCATTAACCATGTGCCTGAGTACAACATCCACATGTTTCCATAAGAAGGTTCATAAGGCGGATCTGGGGAACTACAGGTCTGACAGCCTGACCTTGGTGCCAGGGTAGGTTATGAACAGATTGTCTTGAGTGAGATCACATGGCATGCATAGGATCAAGCCCAGCTAGCGTGGGTTTATGAAAGGCAGGTCCTACTTAACCAATCTAATCTCTTTATATGAGTGGATGACTCACCTGGCAGATGAGGGAAAGGCTGTCAGCGTAGTCCACCTAGACTTCAGCAAAGCCTTTGACACTGTCTCCCACAGTATTCTCCTAGATTGAGTTTGCAGATGATGTCAAGTTGGGAGGAACTGCTGATCTGCCTGGGGGTAAGATGGCCCTACAGAGGGATCTGGACAGGCTCTATCATCGGGCTGAGGCCAATGGAATGAAGAACAACAAGGCCAAGTGCTGGGTCCTACACTTCAGTTGCAACAACACCAGGCAGTACTACAGATTTGGGGCAGAGTGGTTGGAAGACTGTGGAGGAAATGGACCTGGAGGTGGTGGTTGATGCTCAGCTGAACATGAGCCAACAGTGTGCTCAAGTAGCCAAGAAGGTGAATGGCATCCTGGCTTTTATCATAAATACTAATGCCAGCAGGAGCAGGGAAGTAATCATCCCTCTGTATTCAGCTCTGGTGGGGCTGTGTGTTGAGTGTCATGCTCAGTTCTGGGCCCTTCACTACAGGAAAGACATGGAGTCCCTGGAGTGTGTCCAGAGAAGGGCAGTGAAACGTGAGAGTTCTGGAGCACAAGTCTTATGGGGAATGGCTGGCTGAAGGAACTGGGATTGTTCAGTCCAGAGGAGGATCAGGGAGTCCTTATAATTTTCTACAACTACCTGATAAGAGATTGTATCAAGGTGGGTGTTGGCTTTGTCTCCCAGGTAACACTGACAGGATAAGAGGGAACGGCCTCAGGTTGTGATGGGAGGGGGGTTGGGTTCAAGTTGGATACTAGGAGAAATTTATTCTCAGAAAGAGTGGTGAGGCAGTGGCACAGACTGCCCAGGGAGGTGAAGAAGCCACTGTTCTTGGAGATGTTCAAGAACCGTGTAGGTGTGGTACAAAGGGCACGGCTGTGGGGAAATACTGATGGTAAGTGACTGGATGACCCTGGAGGTCTTTTCTAAGCTTGGTGATTCTGTGATCCTGTAGTTCTTGAACACCTGCAGGTATGACGGGTGACTCCAGCACCTCCCTGTGCAGCCTGTGGCAGTACTTCATCACTTCTTCGGACAGGAAGTTTTTCCTCATATTCAACCTGAACAACCCTTGGCACAGCCTGAAGCTATGACCTATCGCTGTTACTTACCCGGGAGAAGAAGCCGACCCGCCCCTCACTACAACCTCCTTCTTGGGAGGAATTATAATTCCTTTCACTGAAAAAACGGCTTTATTTTGAGCAGCAGAAATATACAAAAGCATTACCCAAAGAAGCTCAACCGAAGCTCAGGACCCTGTATACGGGCGCAGCAGGGGGCGGTCTGAGCGTGGCCGTTAGGGGGCTGCCAGGAGCTGTCCGTTCAGCACCGCGGACGGGACGGGGTGCCTCTCCCCCCAGTAGCGGCTCGGCGCCCTCCGTTCGCCGTTCAATGGACATCCGTATCTATGTCACTGGTTACTACCCGCACCTCCCGCAGCTCGGCCCGCTCCCCCTCGCCCTCTCCGGCCGTTCTCGCTCCCCGCAGGGTGCGGGGCGGGAGGAGCCGCCGAGCGGCCCGATCCCGCAGTGGCGCCGCGGGGCGGCAGCCAACCAGGAGGCTCCATGCAAATGAGCGCGGCGCTCCCCGAGGCGGGAGGGAGGCGCGGCGGCCGCCCGGTTGCCATGGCGACGCGAGGCGGCCGTGCCCCCGGGTTGTTCGCGGGGAGACCCCCCGCGGGGCGGGCACCCGCGTGACGGCGGAGCCCCGCGCCGGGCGGGCCCGGGCGGCGGCGACGACGACGGGGAGCGGCGGGAGCCGGCCATGCCAGTGCTCTCCGGCGGTGCTGAGTCAGAAGCAGGTATCCCGAAAGCCCCCTCTGATGAGCGGCGCTCCGGGGCCATGGAGGAGCTGGAGCACACCTGTCCGCAGCCGCGCCTGGTGAGTGCGGCCCGGCCCGCGGGCGGGCCCGTGCGTGGGGGCAGCGTCGGCGCGAAGAGGGCCGGAGCGGCGGAGGGCAGGGACGGCTTCCCCTGTGCCTTCTTCCCGCTACCTCGCGGCGCGGGCCGCCTTCATCTTGCCCTTGCTCGTTCTTTGTCGTTTCGCTCACTTTGGGAAACGCGGTGACAGCTGAGCGCGAGTTCCGGTCTTTTTCCGAAAGCGAAAAAGAAAACAATAATACAAAATCCCCCGTTAAAAAAAAAAAAAAAAAAGAAGGGAACGAAGAACGCCGCCGTGGGGCGGGCACTGCCGGAGCGCCGTTCTGCGGCCTCAAGCTCAGGTACCGCGGCCGTGGCGCTAGGGCAGGGCAGGCCGCGGCGGCTCCGGGCGGACCCGGCTCTCCCGTAGAGCCCGCAGCGCCGCCCGGCCGGGGAGCGCTCCGGGACCGCGGGAGTGAGGGAGCGCCCCAAGGATGCGCTGCGCTGTGCGGGGGGAGGCGGGCGGCAACTCGGTTTGTGCGGCCCCGGACGGTCCCGAGGCTGGGAGCTGCCTCTTTCCATGCGGTGATGGCAAGTACGGGAGTGTTCTCTTGCTTTTTGTCGAAACCTTTTGTTGTTCCATCGCACACGGAGAGGCAGGAGGCAGACAGGCAGTACCAAGATGTGGAAGTTTGTGATTGATGCAACAGCTGAGCGTGGAAATCAGATCGTTCAGCTCCAGCATTCAGTCACAGTCTTAACAAGTATTTAAGCATCAGACTTTGGTAATTAACTTCAGCGCTATATTTGAATTAGTTGACACCGTTCTAACATGACAAGAAGTAGCAACAGTCATTGGAGTTGACCTGAATTAATGTTTCCTGCTTGCTAGAGCTAGAACCAGCTTTAAAGAAAACCCTTATTTCGTTCAAGGGATGTCTTTGGAGCTGTGTTGACAGGGCAGGTTAGCTCACATGTGGTCACTGCTGCATTCTCCTACACGCTGCCCAAGATTTCCCTGTCAGAAGCTCAGATGGAACACTCAATTGAATAGATTACTACATGCAGTCTGACACTTTAAAAGATGTTCAGGGAGGCAGTGACAGTCTGATGCCAGTGTTTGTGGTATCGCTGACTCTGGTATAATTCCGTAGAAATTCAGGTGACAGCTGGAGTACATTAATAGAACAGGGATTCACTGCAGTGTTTTAGATCTTCATGTCTACTGGCAAATTCATAATGGACAGTGGAAGCATTTTGAGTGAAGATGATGGAAAACGTGTCCATATAAAGTGATATACTGACAGCCAGCGGGTCTACCTTGTCTTCAGGCAAAACAAAATAAAGCCCGTTGTATTATAATGGAATGAGGCATAAGGAGTGTTATAGACAAGTGCTGTCAAGTTTCCCTCTAGTTAGCTATGTCTTGAGAAGAGTTGAGAGCTGTGTCCTGAGGGGCCAGTCACAGCTCCACAGATGCTCTAGTAACATGGGCTTTGAAGCTCCTGTCAGACTCTTTAATATTTTCACTACCTTTTCTGATCCCCCTCCGTCACATACACAGGTAGATCACTGACCAAGGCACTTACTTCTTTAGTATAACTGAAAGAGGTGGTCTAAGTTACCGTCTTTGTATCGTATTGCTATGCTGGACTACAGGTTGTTACCTCAGAACGGTACCAGTAATAGACAACTTTTTGATGCTGCGCTTTGATTCTTACTCAACTCTAAAATGATCTGGACCTTCAAGTTCTTAGTACAGGTTCATTCTTAGGAAGCTATTTTCGTTAAGGAAAAAGATTTCAAAACCTGAAAAGCAGGTTAGTTGTTTTCTGAAACAGTTGTTGTCATCCTGTTCAATAAAAAAAAGGAATTTTGTCTTTTATGCCTTATATCTGTAAGTATTTTTAATGGATATCTGGCACTAGATCCTCTGATTTTAGGCTGTGTGGTCTGCTAGCTTGGCAGGAAGTGCCACAGTGGGACTAAGGAAAACCCCTGTATCCTTCAGTGAGCAGGAAAACAGGGCACATTGAAGGCAAATGTCAGGTAAGCTTCAATGTGTATTGAAAGCTGATGACTTCAGTGCATAGTGCTGTTGTGATAAAAATTGCCATGATTTTTTTTTCAAGACAGTCTTTGGGTTTTCTTAACCAACTAGGGCATTAATGAGCATTCCTGCGTCAGTCTCGATCATCTCTCACACACTCTTCGACAGCTTTATGTTCTCAACTTGTACATTTCCCAATGCCAGAAGAACTCTCGTAGGGTGACATACATACCTTAACCTTGATAAACAACAGAGAGACAAATGAGTTAGATTCTCAGGTTTTGTCAGTAATGGTAATCTTAGAGGTATCTTAGTCAAGAAAAAATACAGATAGCATTTTACCAATCCTAGTTTGCAGTCTGGTTTTTATCCTGTTCCGGTTTAGCTGGCTTGGACCACTTTTCAATCTATCACTTCCCCATCTTTTTTTGTGTTTGTTTTAATTTTTGTCAGCATTGCTTCTCCTGCTTAGACCTCCAGACATCCATGGTTTGGTCAGATATCCGTGGTTTGGTCAGAGGGACCCTCATTGTTTTAAATGGTTAAACATTGCTGCTGGTCATATCCTGACATGCATTCAAGAGATAGCAGTTTCCCCCACGTGGTGTTCAACAAGTTGCAGATTGCTGATGAGCTCAGGATCTCAGGGAATCATGCTATGGTTTGCCTATGTCTGCTTACACTGAAAAGGCCCATAAGTGAGACAAGCTCTTAGTTTAATGTGATGGCAGAGATATCAAGGGAGGAAATAGACAAGAAGTAGAAAGTCTTGTGAAACGGTGTGCTTTTTTTCTTTTAATCCTTTGGGATCATGAGCCTGACTTCAGTTCCAGAAGCAACTCTACATGGGCAGCTTATGGAAGGGTTGGGGTTCACCTTGTGAATTGCCAATCAACCTGAAATAAAGCAAAAGACACTACAACAGCACACTTTGTTCAGGAAGACTGTTCCAGATAGTGTCTTTGACCACAAAAAAAAAAGGAATGATGGCAGTTTATAAGTACAGCACTGCAAATAAGGCAAAACCGAATACACATTGAAACCTACCCAGAAACAAACTTCAGAATGTACCAGTTGGCCTCATCTTTCCTTTGAGGGTACTGAGGCCTTCCTTTCCTCATATGTCAGGTTCCTGTCATCTAATGTAGGCCTCAGTGAGAACATCTGGAAAAGTGCTGTTGGGACCTGGGTTAAAATGCATTCTCTTCAAAATTGGCTGAAGCCCTTGGGGTTTGATCGGGTAATGGGAATGAAGTATCTTGGAATGTGTATTTCCCTAGCAGTACGTATCTCACCGTGCTTTGAGTCTAATGGGAGGTAATGCTTGAGTCAGGAATACAGGCTTTTCTGCAGCGGGTGGGGGAAGTTATGCACAACTTAAGGAATCCTAAGAAATGTAATAACCTGAATTAGCCAAGATGAACTAAAGGGGAGAAGACAAGTTGGCCTGTGTGTACAGGGATGTTGGTGAGTACAGGGCCAGCAAGGAATTAAGGAACTTTTTTCATTATTTAAAAGTCTATCTACATGATGACCTAAGAAGCAGGTAGGTGGCTTTTGCTGTGTCTGCTCTTTCCTTGGCTATGTAGTCCCAAGAACACCAGGCTGTTTGCAGTTCTGTAACATCCGTGCTACCACAGAAAGCTACTCTCAGACATCTCAAGCTGAAGCTGGATCCCATTTGCCTGTGCAGCAAATGATATCAGCACCTTGTGTGGAAATACTGTACTAGTTTTTTTTTCTGACAGGGCAGAGAGACTAGCGGGAGACTCTGGACTATCCATATGGCAAATAAAACATATTCTGCCAAGGCACTGTAAGCACCAGTGCTATTTGAGGTTCACCCTGGCAACCCCAGCAACTGCTCCCGAGCCCGAGCTTCCTTCTACTGCCTTGACTTGAGATTCAGAAGCTACAAGCTCTTATGAATCCTTAGGACTTAGGCACCAGATACCCTGGGGCCACTGAATCTGTAATCATTTAGAAAATCAGATTTAGGAACATTTGAAGAAGACAGCTCTCATGTAATTTGAGGTATCAGCTGCTTTAGCCGTTTATTTTATTGTATGATTTATGTTAGAAGAAATGACAGCACAGTGGAGATAGCATTAGGCTCCTTTAGATTCCCATTCCTGCTGTTAAGAGATCAATTGTTAAGAACAGAATCTGAAAAAAAATAAATAAATTGCAAGAAACTTGTTAATGTCCTGTCTTCCTATATTTTCATCCCTGGGTACCTCACCTCCTTCGTATTTACAGGCTGTTTCGAGAAGGTCTGATGTAACCTGTAGAATCACTTCAGATATTTTACTTCAGTGAGCCTCCATATATCTTCGTATTTACCATTCGTGTCTCACTAATATATATGTACAATTTTAACCAGAGGAGCTGATGCCAAATTTAGGGGCTTTTATTGTGGTTTCAAAGCATCCCATGCGTTTGCTCTCTCTCATCTGATGTTATGACTTAGGGGGTCTGCCATCTGTTTACTTCAAACTGGAACTAAGAGTAAACGTATACATGAAAAGCTTGGCAATTGAGAAACCCAAAATGACTTTATGTGATCCAGTACCTTTTAGTTCCTTTACAAGATTTGTTTCTTCTCCGGCTTCATTTTAGTTTTCATACATGTTGCCTATTACACAAAAGCAGAAACTCTTTAAGAATGCCCAGTGTTTGTACTTGGGGCACGTAGCAGTCTTTACCACAGTTAACACATAAATAAAAACTTGCCTGTAGGCACCGGAAATCTGCTGTAATTTGCGTTTGCCGCATCAAAGAACACACATTTGGTATACGTTCCAGAATGCCACAGTCTCTGCAAAAGCATATTGCAATCCATGTTGATCAGATACACTGAACTACAGATAATCTCTTTGGAAGAATTCATGAGCAAGCCATAAACACAGCACGGGGACCCAGCACTGTGCATTGTGTTCCTTGTTTGTGAATACTTCTCTGCAGTGCAATTTCAGAAGAAGCTTTACTGGGAGAATGTTACTGAGTTCTTAAACTATGCTGTTGTTGCTACTGTGGAGGTTTGTGTCATGTCTTTAAAAACGAGTAACAAACCACTGTAAGCAGATACCTCTGCTCGCTCCCCAAAAGTGTATACAAAATTAGGACATACGTAAAACGTAAGAAGAACCCAGTAATACAGAGACAGGAATTACACATAGCCTCTAACCTCACACTTAGGGCTGTGCACGGACTGTGCAGCTGGAACTGTCTGTGTGTGTGCTTGCTTTGTTCCCAGGTAGCTTGCCTGTCTTTCCTTCATGCATGGAGACAGAAGGCAAAAGGCGAAAAAACTCTTGTGAGAAGCACCAGATAAGTCAGAGGTTTGTTACGAAAGCCCAGTGCACTTCCTAGGGCAAAATAGCTCATCCCAGGGTGCTCTTGTCTTCCAGCTGAGGAACTGCAGAGAATACTTGCCTTGTGCTGGGGAAAATTCTTTTTTCTTCTTTGTGCTTCAGCATAGCTCTATTTTGAGTAACAATTTATATTTTATATATATATATATATATATATATATATATATAAAGCTATCCTACAGCTGTCATGAAATAATTGGTAGACATTAAGTACCTTTATGTAGAAACACAAGTAGAGATTGAATACTGGGCCGAGTTCTGCCATAATCTCAGCTACAGCTGAACTGATTTCAGCAGATTAACTCTTGCCTACCTGAAGTTAAGTCCTTTTAGGCAGACATCAGGTATATACACTAATGCAGGTGACTAAAGAAACAGGCATTAGAAGTTAAAACAAAAAACGAGCCAACATCAGTGGTTTTTGGATTGCTCGATAAAACACAAAGTGGCAGTGGAGCAGAGCTTGCATGTTTAGGGTCTGTTGTACCTGCTGCTCAGATTTTAATTGCAAATGCATGACAGACAATTGGGTTCTGCAGTCTGGTTGCAGTGTTGTCCTTATAATGATGGCCACTTCAGGCTGCAGCTTGGTAACCAGCACCCTGCTGATGGAACTGTATGCTTCCTTGTCCTGAACAGTTGCATATCCTTCCTCCTTTCAGAGACCCCTGACAGCTTGAGGCTCTGTCAAGCAAGGCAGTAAGATCGAGGCTCACAGACGGCACTCTGCCTTAGCTTCAGTTTGTTCTTGCAGTACCTGGGTTGCTTGTGTGCAGCGCTCCTTCCAGTTGTTCTGGAGGAAAGGGGACAGATCCGTGAACTGCAGAGGTTCTTGTTTCTTTTCCTAGCTAGCGTTCAAGTAGATGGAAGAGCTTCATGATTCACCAGAGCTCTGCTTAACTTGGGATGCATCTTGCCTTGCAAGGGGTTTTAATTCTAAATACTGTGTTCCAGTTTGGTCAGCAGTTATGGCTGTCATGCAAGAGTCGTGTCACAGAGTTATTTCTCCTTTTGCAAAGATTAGAGTAGAATATTGCTGTGCTAGTTTCATCGTCTGTGCAACATATTTACATCAGTGTGCTTCTTGAGAAGGCAGTGGAAGCTTTTTTTCCTGCTATCATTCAATTTCTAATTTGTAAATACATCTCACAGTTAATCATGACTGACTTAGTACTAATGACAAGCAAAGTATAATTAAAGATAAAGCCCCAGAAAAAAAACAACAACTGGGAATAAGGCAATTTGGAATGTTTGCAAACAGAGTTGTTGGGTTTTTTTTTAAGTTATTATTTTTGTTAGGTTAGTTTGGCCTATTTTTTTTAGATCCACCTCTTTGAGTCAGCAGAATTGCTGGAGAATAAGCTAGTTTTTCTTTTGATTCATGTGTTAATACTGGAGCTTCTTCCTTCTGAAAGGTTTACCTCAGGGCACCCGCCAATAACATTCAGTTACGGCTGTCTGGGCCAAAGTTACTGAAGGCAATAAATACATCAGCCAACAGGATTTTCATTTTCTGTACTGTTCACTCCCTGAACCTCTAGGAAAAGACCTAGGTGGGAAGTCCTTTGACTAGCAAAGGGCATTTATGCTTCAGAAGCTCTATGTGTATTTTTAGTTCCTCCTAAAGAGTTTCAATAACGTTTTGCCCTCAGCAAATGTTCCTCAAAGGCGATGTCAGCATTTCCTGCTCTGTAATTACTGTTTGCTAACATCAGGAGCAGGTTCCCTAAATATTCTTTCTTCATGTGAGTAGACCTTACCCACGTGACTTGCTCCAGTAAAATCAGTTACTTGTTTTAAATACTGCCTCAGAGATGGAAGGAGATTGCAGCATCGTACCTCCCACAGAACTTCCCTGCCAGTAAAGCACAGGCCCTACAAAGCGCAGCTCTGTGGAGCTTTCCCTGTCTGGCCTTACCGGTTCAAGACTGAAATGTGCTTAGACCTCTGTCGTTGGCCAAATCCTTGGTGACATAGAGTTCTCTCTATCAAAGGAACAGTGCTGTGTCTGCTGTGTAGTAAGCAAGGTAGCGTAGCTGTGTTAATAAAAGTTTTAGGAAGTATAGCTCCTTCTATTTACATATGTTGCACGTGGTTACCCTACAGCCAGAGCTACAGTGGCAGATGCAGTATCGTGTGGATGGCTCTACATGCACCCATTTTCAAAAATATTTCTGTTTTCCTCAGTGGGAGAATAAAAAGAAATCCACAAGCCATTCACACAGCTAGTTATTCCTGTGAGCTGTAAACAAAATAAATGGTGTAGAGGTGCTCATACTTCTTAGGTGTTGTTTCAGCGGTCTGACTCCTGTTCCTCTACAAAACACCTCCCACTTTCCTTTAAATCCATTGGAAACATAAGCTGTTCATATTTATCTGCTGAAGTGCTGCTAAGTTAAATGGCTGCAGTAGCCTCAGAGGCCATGAAGACGGGTAATAAAAAGGCGGTGTCAAGATACAGCTGAAAATGAACTACTAGTAGTAGTCATGTGGCATTGCTTCAGTGGTTGTATTCTGACTCAGAAGGGAGTTCAGCTGGAGAGAGTTCCATGCTGCCCTGCACTCTCCTCTCACTGCCTTGTTAGTTATACTTGGGGACTGCTAACATACTGAGTGCAAATGAAGCTATCTGAGGCATTTACTTGGAAGCCCCTCTTTTCCTACCTTTCCATCTTTATTTACTGAAATTGATTGAATTTCGTACAGTAATGACATGGCATATGGACTGCTTAAATGAAAGTATGGTCTCCCTGCTGTTATCAGGTGCTTATGGCATCAGCTAACCCCGGAGTGTGAGCACCATGTAAATGATTTTCTATTCCTATCTGTTAAAGCTCTACAACAATAGAGTCATGAAATGAACACAGAATGCTTTGGGTTGAAAGGGATCATAAAGCCCACGCCGTCCAAATCCCTGCAGTGAGCAGGGCTGCCCCCCACCAGCTCAGCTGCCCAGGGCCCATCCAACCTGGCCTTGAGTGCCTCCAGGGATGGGGCACCACAGCTTCTCTGAGAAGCTGAGCCAGCGCCTCACCAACCTCTGAGTAAAGGATTTTCTCCTAACATCTAACTTGTATCTCCTCTCTTTTAGTTTAAAGCCATTCTACCTTGTCACTACTAGACCGAGTAAAAAGTCAGCCCCATCCTACTTATAAGCTCCCTTTCTAGAAATTGGAAGAGTTATCAGCTTGAACAGTGTATAAACCACCTTGTGGTTAACAGAGAAGGGCAACAAAAATAAACAAAGTTCTGGACCAGCTGTACAAGGGAGCAAATAATTCTATTATTTAATTAGGATAAAATTAGCCTAAAAAAAAATTGACCAAGAGGAGAAAAGAGAGAGAAATCACAAAATAACTGAAATCCTGAGAGACATGAAATGGGTGACTACGGCTGATTTCCAGTGCAAGAATATAAAACAATATAAGCCAAAATCAGATGCTGAGCAAGCAAAAGGAGATAATTTGCCAGTGAGCTCACGCTGAGGCTGTAGAGTACCCTGCTACAGGATGATGCAAATCTCAGAAGCTTATCTTGGTCCAAAATACGAGGGTAATTTGACTTGCTTGCCTAATTACAAAATGAAAGCGCCCAGAAAATAATGAAGACACAGATGAAAAGTCTGTCAGAAGAAGACAGAAGTACACTTGTCTAACCATCTGATTATTAACAGAACCGAAGCAAACGTCTACAAGTACTTTAATGGATTAACCAAAATGAAAAGGCTGCTACATAGATTATCTCTTCTCTCAGCTCCAGTTATTACTCACAAGAAAATGGAAAGATAGGAGTAATTATATAGAAGCGGAAAGGCGCTTGATAATTTATTTCTGGTTTTTGATCGCTTCTTGAAATATTTTATCTTACGCCATTGCAGACAAACCAAATGATCTTATTTTACTCAGAAGATGTTCTTGTTAAGCTTTGTGGCGTCTCAACCAGGCCTGAGAAAATGGAATAGTATTATATGCACTAACTGGGAGCTACTGACGTGTTTGACTTGATCTGACAGCACACTTTATTTATCCATTTCTCCATTTATATATTCTGCCTTTGACAGAATTTTGCTGATTTTAACCTGCTGTGTTTAATGCATTTTCTTATCCAGGGTCTGAGAGGTCACAGAGTGGCGAAAGCATGGACAAGTCTGGGTCTAAGCCCTTGGCCATGAGCTTTAACGAGTGTTTACAAAAACTGGCTTGATGGGAAGCTCATAGAGATTGTTCTCCATTTAGCAAAGGCTGAAAGAAAAACCTTGGTGTCATCAAGGTGTTTAAATGGACAAAAAGCCCCACTGTGTTTGCCTGGAAAAAAAAATAATAATCTTGCTGTGAACCAGGCCTATTTTCTTCAAATAATCTCTAAGGAAACAACCTCTGCCAAGCCAGGATCTGATTACCAGTTGCAGGCCTCAGACCACAGCCATTATTGTTTTAACATCTCTGCCTTCCTCTTTATCTCAGCACGAACCTGGCTGTATGGGCTCTTGTGTAACTTGACCTTGGTTGGAGATAAAAAGACAGGTTAGCACTCAGGGATCGCAAAGACAGAAGCAAAAAGACGGTATTTAGAAAATAAAGGAGGGAGCTCACGCTATATGATTATGGGTAATGCTCTGTGCTGTGCTACGTGGGTGGCCAGTTGAATAGTTCCTTTCCATGAAAGCCAGGCAGAAGTGCAGAGTTTGGCATAGTTTCTCTGTTTTTAACCTTGTTCTGTGCAGGGAAGCTGTGATTTTCATCACCAACATATTAATGTGATCTCAGATGATTTCCAGCAGTATTTGATCTTAGGAAAAAGGGGAAGGAAAAACAGAAGGAAAAATGTACATACATATATATATAAACGTTGAGTACCTTTGGGATATACTATTTGTTTTGTTTCCCCAAGCAAGAAGAGTTGAAAATTATTCTTACAGATCACTTTTTACTGTCATTCTACTACTGTCCTCTGAACTTTACATGCAACAAGACAGTAAGCACAGAGATCAGCAGCAATTCAGCCCTGTGTGTCTTTGGGTTTAAGCATCTTGGTCATGCTAAAGAAAATAAATGGTCAGTGATTAAGTGTTCAGTATCTAAAAGCTAAAAAAGTGTAAATAGACAGGAAGAGAGATTCTGTTACTACCAACAGATCTAATTTATAATGACAGCTGTGCATGGCATAAATGGTCACTGTCAAAGCCAAAGCAGTGGTGCAGGGCTGTGCGGTCCCAGCTAAATCATGGTGGAAGCAAAGTAACACCTCATCTCACAGAAACAGAGCAACCTAGAGGTTGGCTAATGATAGTTTGTTGTTTCTGTGATTCTGGAGAGATGTCAAGCCAAGAGTAGGGGAAGCATGTTTTTTTCATATCAGACCATATGGCAGATAATAAATACCTGATATTCTTACTGCCGAGAACTTCCTGCATAGGCATGAACAGAAAAATAATGTCTGTGTCAGGGTTTTCTGACAGATAACATCACGTCATTCTTCACATAGCCTCATTCTCTCACTCTTGTCTTTAATTTATAAGCTCTTCAAACCCTCATTGTGCTGTGACGACAGTTCAAGCATTTTAGTACTACTACAGTACACGTCAGAAAATGGAAGGGAATTGCAGCTCAGATAGCTCTGGCTAGGTAGGACTTCTGCTTGCAGTCCAGGCTTTATTTTGAATGGCTCCTCAAAGGTGTCTGAGAATCATAGAATCATAGAATTACTCAGGTTGGAAAAGACCTTGAAGATCATCAATTCCAACCGCAGCCTAACCAGTAGCCTATCTCTTAAAAAAAAACAACCACAAAACAGTACCACAACAACAAACCTCTGCTAAATCATATCCCTGAGTACCACATCCAAACGGCTCTTAAACACATCCAGGGATGGCGATTCAACCACCTCCTTGGGGAGCCCATTCCAGTACCTAACCACCCTTTCTGTAAAGAAGTTCTTCCTAATATCCAACCTAAACTTGCCCTGGTGCAACTTGAGGCCATTTCCCCTCGTCCTGTCACAAGTCAGTAGTGAGAAGAGACCTGCCCCACTCTCACTGTAAGAACCTTTCAGGTACTGGAAGACAGCAATAAGGTCTCCCCTCAGCCTCCTCTTCCTCAGACTAAACAGCCCCAGCTTCCTTAGTCTCTCCTCATAGGGCTGATTCTCCAAGCCCTTAACAAGCCTCGTTGCCCTTCTCTGGACCTGCTCCAGTACCTCCATGTCCTTCTTGTGCTGAGGTGCCCAAAACTGGACACAGTACTCGAGGTGAGGCCTCACCAATGCTGAGTACAGGGGCAGGATGACTTCCTTAGTCCTGCTCACCACACCATTCCTGATACAAGCCAGGATGCCATTGGCCTTCTTGGCCACCTGGGCACACTGCTGGCTCATATTCAGCCGACTGTCCATCAGTACACCAAGGTCCCTTTCCGTCTGGGAGCTTTCCAGCCACACCTCCCCAAGCCTGTAGGGTTGCCTGGGGTTGTTATGACCAAAATGCAGGACCCGACATTTTGGTCGATTCAGAACATTGAGGTTCTGATTAAAGACACAGCAGAACAGCATATGGTTCCAGTCATTTGTACTGGTGCTTTATTAGTTGGAAAAACAGGTACGTGTGAGGAGTTGGCCCATTTGTAGTATTCTAGATTTGAATTAGCTTTATTATTTATTATTTATTAGTTACACATAGCAAAACACATCTTGTTAATTTGGGCCTTTGGACTTGTTGAGACCAAGCCACGGATTAAGCTGCTAGGATCTACAGCCATCAGACCTGTCTCTTTGCCCTGCAGACAAAGCAGTTCTGTGCCTGCTCTCAAGTCAGAATGCTTGAGCTTCTCAACTGTAACCAAAAAGCATAAGTAAGTCCTAAGGGAACACGCCAGTGTTTAGCCTGGTTAGAGCATTCCGGCACAGGTCAGTGGTTTTTTTTTTGACTCCTTGATGACAAAACAAATTGACCTTGTGTTTTTCTCCCTTCCAGACTCTGACAGCACCTGCCCCATTTGCAGATGAAACAAGCTGTCAGTGCCGAGCACCCCATGAGAAACTGACCATTGCACAGGCCCGCCTGGGAACACCAGGTATGTGTAGAGAATATCAGCAGGACCATGGTACTCACAAAGCACAGGCTTTCCCTTGCAGATGTGTATCAGTACTTGCTTATTGCCTTCTCTTTGGATGCAGAGAGGCCAGCCTGATATGTGGTGCTATCAGGTAATGGGAAAGAAATGAGTGACTAAAAAAACTTGATTGTTTGCTAGAGAAAGAAGCCAGGAGAAAATGTTTCAAGCTAGAGTTTGATATTCTCATGGATACTTGCACGTTGTTAGAAGGAAGGCTTGCCAGCCCACTCCAGGCAACCTGAAAATTGTGTTGTGTAATGGTTACCACTGGAGTTTCTTTCACTGATTCCCTAGCTGACCACATAAAAGCCTTAAGTGGCCTTAATTAAAGACCATTTGCCCTTTGTAAAGAAGACATACTTAATTTGTGAGCTCTGTCTGAACGTTTTTTCCAGGCTTACCTCTGTGTTTGGGCCGGGGAAACAGAATAATTTCACAGAAAGTCCCAAATAAATATTTTAGCCCCACTGAATTCCAGGAGTATTGTGTATCCTCTGCATACTTACTCTATGTACTTAAAATAAGCTTCTAGATTACGTAAGCAGATCCACTGTAGAGGAGTAAATACCAGATTTCTAGTCAGTTGTTCATGGTATATCATGTGTTCTCAAATTTTTGGGGACCCCTGGATGTCCTGATAGTGGAGACATCTCTCTAGAGCACTGAAGCACGTTCCATGAATGTTAGGGCTCTGTTTTTCTTGTCTCTGCTGCCCTTTTGCTTGAAGGTAACTTCTGTGTGGCACAACTGTCAGGCCAGTCATTTGGTAAAGTATGTTTTACCTTTTCTGCCTAAAGGCTGTTGCTGGAGGTTTCATACAGGAGGAGTTCTATATGGGTGATAGCGGGTATAAGGCTGAAAAAAAAGATAGGCTTAGTAATGAGAGGACAGTGAAGTGCTTATGTGGAAGAGGTGAGTTATGGGGAAAAAAGCCACAAACCAGAAGGGAGAAAATGTGAAGCAATAGTAAAAAGCAAGGAAAAAAAATCAAAATCAAAAAATCCAGAAGACAGAACTGTCTAGAAAGGCAGAGGGAAAAGAACAAGACATATGGTGGAACTCTGAATGAGACAGGAGGATGACATTTTTGCTAAATTAGAATACGGGGATGATGGATGATAATAAATAGGCAAAGTTTGAGAGAAAACAGCAGAGTATAGAGGAGAAGAAGCAGTAAGCAGGATAAAGCTCCACAAGTTCACCCACGGAGGATTTTGAATATCAGAACTGGAGTAGATATTCACAGTGATCTTATCTGGGAACAAAAACCTGTTCAGCTGAATTAAGTGAAACTTGTTTGGGGTCTGTAAAATCACTGTTGTGTTTCTTTCTCCACAGTTGACAGACCTGTCAGAGTGTATGCAGATGGGATATTTGACCTCTTCCACTCTGGCCATGCTAGAGCTCTTATGCAAGCCAAAACTCTATTCCCAAATAGCTACTTATTAGTAGGAGGTAAGATCAGAATAATTTATTGCACTAAATTTTTGCTTCTGTGCTTCAGCATTAGAGTTATTGCTGTGCTCTCACCCCCAGCTGTTAATGCACTATGACTTTGAATGCTACTTTCACTCTGGGAGCTTTCTATAGGTGATTTGCCTTGACTTACATCTTACAATTGCATCAATTAAAGTAAAAGTCAAATTCTGCCCTCAGCAGCACAGGCACAATTCCCATTCTAGTTAAAGCAGGTGTCTGCGTGACTCTGAGCTTAGAATAGCTCCACATGAATAATTTACCTTTTTCAGTTATTCACTCAAAATTGTTCAAAGATGGAGATGAGTGAATGAGATCAGCCACTCATTTATTTCTGGCTCTTCAGTCCCTCTGCCAGTCAGGCACAGCCCACGTCCTCTGGCTGCTGGGTCAGTACGGTGTGTGTGAGCCCAGTCTTCACCATCAGCTGAGAAGCTGAATCTTGCCTGTCCTCATTGTAGACCTAATTGTAGATCATGACTGGAGCGTATTTTTCATCTCCCAAGTGTCCCCAGGCAATTTACATTCTTTTCAGCATTTTCCACTAATTCCTTCTTTTTTGCCATGTGGCTTGCTAACAGATGCTCAGCAGTGAGTATATGCCAGGGAAGTCACTGGAGAGTGGCTGTTTCCTGCCCAGCTGGCTGTGCAGGCACTGTTCTCGTGAGGCCCTGAGAACGTGCATTTCATTTCCAGTTTCCCTGCACCTTTGAGTTTGAGATGCACCTCAGAAATACTGCACGACGACATTCAGCTGCTCAGACATTCAGAGAAATAATAAAGAGAATGTGAACACAACCTCCAGACGCTTTCTAAGACACATGATATTGCATCTTTGTTCCAAATCAGTTAGAAAGAGGGAAGGTTAAAAAAAAGAAAATCGTAGAGAAAAAGAAAATCTCCTTTTAAATGCAGTCTTCAGCTTTACTCTTAAGTTTATGAATGGTGACAATTCAAAGGGAGCTTCCTGGGAGGGAAGTGACATCCCTTTGTTACCAAGGAAAAATGTAGGACATCTTGTTTCCCTCTTGATCCAGATAGCTTACAGAAGAAACTAGTGGAGGTGCAAAAGTGTGAAGAGTGTGAAGCTTAAAAAATGGAAATTATGTAGGTTTCGTTCTTGTTTTTAAGAGGAAGAGAGGTGAAATGGTTGTGTCACAGATAGGGAAGGAGCTCTGGGGCCGAAATGTAGTTTCGTTGAATTTCATGGCGTAGCTCCCTTTAGTTCAGGAGTGAAAGACAAAGCAGTCAGCACTCATTAGTACCTTTTCACAGCAATGCAGTGCCTTAGCATGTTTAAAGAATGGGCACTTTTCCACACCCACCTACAGTTTGTGCTGCAGAAGCTCTGGTGTTGCGTTTCTTGCTGTGCATCACAACCAATCGCTTTTATTTCTTACTGTGAAAACAATTATTTGGAGCTAAGATGTTTCTGATAGACATTCATACCTTCCCAAATCACTCACCTGAGCAGGATGATGAAAATAAAAGGAAATACAGACATCCTGTGCCTGCACTCTGTATGAACAAGTAGTACTTAAAAATTGAAATCTCACCTTTCTACAAAATTCAAGCAAAAATTACTGTTTCCCAATAATTTTAGTAGACCCTTTCTTCCAGGAGAGGGTACCTCTGAGATTACATAAAGATTGTAGACAAATATAAATGCAGTCTCAGAAAGGAGTCTTCCTACTTCAGGTGCATTTTCTTCATTAAATTTCCTGTCAGCAGGCATGAAAAAAAAAAAAAGGTATAATAAGAGAGATTAGCATTTAGTTGGCTGAAATACATATATATTATTATTATCTGACTTTGAATTTTGCCTGAACTCCAGGGTATTTACATTTTTCCTTCTTTATAGGTCCTTAATGACCATACATCAAGAACATCCATTTTAAATCTCAAAAAAAGACTTAATCTTTGCCAGAGCCTTGTCTGATGGGTTGATGTTTTCAAATTGGAAAGAAGTGGCTGCAGTTGGGCTGCTATCACACGCCTCTATGGCACTAATAACGTTGCATTTATCATTTGTCAAGTATATTTACTGTTTGCCCAGGTGTCACAGAAAAGTGAGATGTGAAAGCATGGGTTTGACCTGTGGTGAAGGACAAATACTGTCAACCCAATGGGTATCAAATTATTCCATGTGGGAGTCAAATGACTATTGCAGCTATTATGTTGGACAGAGTTAGAGCTGTGGGGACAGGCCACTGCATTTTATGCAACATTATATGATGCCAACTTTTATAATCTTCCAGTATCATGGATGGTGCTTCTTCCTCATTTTAAAAGTAATGTGATATAGTGTTGGCACATCCAAACTTAAAAATGCATTCCCAGGCTCTTCCCTCTCCACTGGAGCATATGGCTTCTCCCAGTCCTTTCCACAGGGTTTTCTTCTGCGATTTCCCCTTTGATCATGCCATAAGCCTTATTTCTCTTTCTATGAAGTCTGCTGAAGTCAAAGCTAAACTCAGGGACAGATTCCTGTAAAATTTGTACTGACTTGTTTTCTATTGGTGTTTATTTAATGAGAAACTGTTCTTCTGTGATTTAGAGCTGTGTGGGCAAATTAATCATTTAGAATTTTGTTTACGTAAGAACAAACCTTTATATTGTGAGGGCAGTTGAATGCTGGAACAGGATGCTGTGGGGTCTCCATCTTTGGGGTGCAGTCCTGCTCTAGTCAGCCCCCCTCCAGGGAGGGCTCATTGGATTAGGTGTCCAGGTATCTTCCTGCCTCAGCCATTTTGTGACACATGTAGTTTGCCACTGCACTTTCCATTTACTTTTAAAACATTGTCCATCATCAGCCCTGAAATCTCTGCTTGTAGTGGGATTCACTTGCCTCACTTGTGCCAACAGTATCACATGAGTTGTCCTGCAGTATCTCACTTGGGCACTGGCTGCAGTTCCAGAAAGGGAAGATCTCTCATATGTCTGTGGTTGTAGTTGCCAACCATGAGCTGAACTCCCAGAGGCCCTGGAGCCCTCCAGAATTAGCTAAGATGATAACTAAGTGCTTAATGTAATTATGGGAAGTGAAAAATGTCTGATCGTGCAAATTCTACAGCAGGTGAAGCCATTTTGATGATAGTTCCATATTTTAGTTTGCAGTGATGATTTAACTCATAAGTTCAAAGGCTTCACTGTGATGAATGAAACAGAAAGATATGAAGCCCTCAGACACTGTCGCTACGTGGATGAGGTCATCAGAGATGCACCCTGGACACTAACACCAGAGTTCCTTGAGAAACATAAGGTACGTTTCTTCTCTTATCCCCCTTTACCTTGTATGGACTGTCAACTGAAGATAAACAGCAAGCACGTAAAGTTGTGTCAGTTGAAGTAAATTATTTAATTCAGTTCCCTCTGGTCACCAAACTTAGGTACATGCTTTGCTTGCCCTCAGTTGGTGTCAGAAAATGCTTTGTTTCTCTTTGTTTTTTCCTTGGTATTCTGGGCTGATTTTTGAATGGCAAAATAACACTGAAGAATCATTCATACACTTAGATTCAGGAAAGATCATGAACCAGTGAAGTTATAGTAAAGTCTTGAATTAAATACCTATTTCATATTAATGTGAACAGGTGAAATACTTGGCCAGAAATTCAAAGAAATATAACCTCTTACACGCTATTATCTGTCATGCAGCACGTCTTAGCAAAAGCATAACTAACTAAACGTACTTTGGTGCCCACATCACCGGGAGCTGAGGGGACAGCATGGTTGGTCTACACGCACAGCTCTAAGGAGGCAGAGTCATTGATCCTGCCTCCATCGTTTTGCACATAAGGGCTTTGCCACTTGACTCAGTTCTTCCAGTGTCAGAAGCAGCTGTCTTCAGTTTTCTACAGAATATCACACACAGACAGCCACAGCAGTGTGTTAATGACAGTGCTTCTAGAGACAAGCTTTCTGTTCTTCCATTATTATCACAGAACTTAGCAGTTTCAGGCCTAAATCTAGTGCAGAATTCTAGGTGATGGCTTTAGGAGGAGAATGTCAAAAAAAAGTCAGCTGAAGTCAAGAGTTGATCCTCCACAACAACCCCTCACTGAACCAAAATTCAGTGATGTTGGCATGTGATTCTTCTTCTGTTCACTGGCAGATTGACTTTGTAGCCCACGATGACATCCCGTACTCCTCTGCTGGCTCGGATGATGTATACAAGCACATAAAAGAGGCAGGTAAGAGCAACTTCACACTTTTAGCACCTTTCTATTCAGCCTCAGCCTCTTTTACTGCCTTTTGACCACAACTGCTGTGAGAAAAGCAGCAGAGATAACACCATGTTCTCTCACAATCTAAAATCAGGTATTACTGATTTCAGCAGAAAGATTGACTTTGTAAAACCACAAAGGATGTCCTGTGCTGAATTCCTGCTGTAGTTCCCAGGAAAACATTCAGATCTGTCATAAAAAAAAATAGTCCCATCTTTTTCTCTTTAATGAATTTAGGGGGCTAAGGTGAGAACCATAAACTGATGGAAATTAGTTCAGTTCCCATAACAGCCCAGCCAACTGCAGCAGCTTGTTGGTAAACAAACTGATAACTCCTTGACATAGAACAAGCCTGAATATGAGAGGACACAGTGTAGGCCTGCAGGAGTCATCAGGATCCACTTCTGATTTACACCGTGGGTTTTTTCACTACGCTGGCAGAGGGTTTAAATCAATACCAGAGTAATTAATTTAGCATGACCATTTAGCAGGTTGGTTGATTACCATATTGCGTTGACTGTGAACAAGCTGAAGTCATCACAAGTTTGTCTTCAGTTCATGGAAGCTGATGGAAGCTGATCTAAGCAGACTCTGTTAAGCCACTCTTTGCTTCTGGAAAAATGAACAGTGCGGGAGGAGGAACTGATTATTTCTTTCTCCCACTGCTGTCTGGAAGTGCTGCTTTGAACAATGGAGAATCCGTCCTCTTCCAGGTCTTAAAGAAATTCAAGAACAAATCTGCCTGATGGTAATTTGTAGCACAAAGTGACATTCTCAAGCTATACAATGACAGCAGTAGAGCAGGTATTGACCCGAGCTGTACAAATAAGCTTTTTATAGCAGCAGTTCTTGATCTTTTTCCACTTGCATATGTCACTGTGGTGTTGGACTCACAGCTGTCCTCTACAGATTCAGAGCCTGCACCACTTTATTAGGCAGTGGAACAAACATACCTATGATATGGCTGGAACATATAGAATAGAATAGGTACAGACTGGAAGGCTATTTTGCATTAGGTCTGTGAGGTGCCAAGTCCCCCATACAACATGACAGGTGGCCTTGGTGTCTGTTATTATCAGACTGAGCTAGAGAGCGCCCAAACTTGACACATCCTTCTCTGCTGTTGCACCACACAATGCGAGCTTGTAACTTCAGGGAGCTGTGTTCTGTCCTTTGTCCATCGCTGAAGGATGCTGGAGAAGTGATTTCCAGTTAGATGTAAAACAGGAATAATGCTACCTTAGTTTTGAGATCTAATAATGTAATTGTCCTAACATTCCAGAATAGCATTATGGGTGTAGTGAATTTCCCCTAGGGTATTTTGTCTTAAATAGAACAGTGTTGTGGAAGCATTTGTGCGTTTTCCTTAGTTTCAGTACTCCCTTTTTCCCTCACCAAGTCGTTAGTGAACAGAGAAACAAATGCAAGGTTTGGAGCTTCATGTATAGATTTCCATGGACTGCTATTTCCCTGTGTAATTGATGGAAGAGAGGGAATATGAACAACTGTGAGCTCTGCAGCGGTGTGCTGACTAAACCTCTGCCCATCTGTAAACAGCTGGGTTTGAAAACATGAACTGGTTTAACATATGAAGCAAATAAAAGCAAAATCAGTGAGAAAAGGTAAAAGGGCTAAAGACAAAGTGGCTTTTGACACTTGAAAACAATTCAGCATTTGGCATAGCAAGAGTAAAGGTTGGCTTCTGTTAATGAATTCTTGTAGCTCCTATTTATAGAAGCTTCTGGCTTAAAGCGGGTGTCACTGCTTCCAAAAATACTTTCCTGAGTGACTGCTGCATGCCTGAAAAGCATGACTGGGGAAACCTCTCTGCTCTTGATTAAAATAATCTTAACTTTGAGGAGAATACTAATTAGAGATCAGAAGGAAAACATATCCAATATCATTTAGTCACAAGAGGCTGCTAAGCTTCTCGATTCCTTCCCCATTTGTTTTTCTAACCCTGTGAAACTGGCTAGCAGTGCCCGCCTTCTAAAGTGAACACGAGAATTAATTGATCAATAGCTATAGCGCTCTTTTAAGACAAAGCACTATTTTCTGTTTTTATTTTTTTACAAAACTATTTCTAGTCTTAACTCACAGCTCTGCCGTTAGCAGCTTAATACTGCAATTACACGATAAGTGATAGTAGCCATTTTTTGTGGCACTAAATAACTCGTAAGGCAACATGTGTTGGCATTACTGCCTTTGTCACTTGTTTTAACAGATCAAGTGATTGTGTCCTGATGAGGAACAGCGAAAAACAAATACATTCCTCAGCTCTATTGAAGAGAACAATGCAGCATTAATAAACTACCAGTTTTGTTAGTTGGAGAAGGGAGAGTGATAATGCAGCCACTTAAGTAGCTAGATATACATGATGGAGGGGCTGGAGGGCCTGATGGCCTCAGTCCCCACTGTATTCTCATACTGTAGTTTCGTATCTTGTAATGCAGAGTATACATCTTCTGCCCGAAGGTGCTTTGTGGTTTTCGCCAGTGGTTTGTCTAACTGGTTTTGTTTGGTTGGATGGGTTTTTTTTAACTTAGCAGAACAAAGACTGTCAGACAGAACAGCGCAGGAATGCAGGGGAGAGTAGAAGTACACAAGAGAGCAGCAGATGGTCTTTCAGCAGTGTGAGTGGAAGTTAATTGTTTCCCCCAGCCAAGGGCTGACTCAGGAGCCTCTGCCAGTCTGGTAATTTCATCAGAACTTGACGCTGTGCAGGGGGGAAGTTTTGGCCTTCCTGCAGACTGAGGGAAAACGAACCATACAGCAACCTAGCACCCTCTTACAAAGGAACAAGAAGAAAGAACTAGGAACAAGATGGCCAGAATTGCAAGTGTCTTGACTTTGGTTAGGCTTTTTGTGTCCCTTCTCAGCTACCTGCCGCAGTGCCTGGTCCTGCCGTGCTTTTCCAGCTGGCTTTCTTTTCCCACTTTGCTCAGGAATGTTCGTACCAACGCAGAGAACTGAGGGTATCTCAACATCAGATATAATCACAAGGATTGTCCGGGACTATGATGTGTATGCCCGGCGCAACCTCCAACGAGGATACACCGCCAAAGAGCTGAACGTTAGTTTTATAAATGTAAGTACTCTCATCCACATTTGCTTCTGAAACGTTCTCTCCTAGGACCCCAAGGGTACCATAGAGGCTAAGAAAGTGAATCTTCCCCCTAATGTTTTAGAAAGAGAAGACTGAGCTGGGAAGAACTAAATTTAAAAGAAATAGGTAAGCTGAAGGTAGTTTTAATTACTCTTAGTAATTAGCAGCTTCATTTCCATTTTTGGCTTTCACAAAGCTGCTGCTTCTGTCCCTCCTTAAGCTGTAAATGACATACTAGGAAGGAGACCAGCCCCACAGCTGCTGTCTTCTCAAACACTGACCCCATAAATGACCTGTTTCTTTATTCCTGTTGCGAGAAGGCAGCACAGAAAGCAAAGATTTTTATATCCAAACTTTCTCTTCAGTGTGACAAGATTAATAAAGAAAGAAACAACAAAAATGCTGATTCCTGAGATAACTAGAGAAGGCTAAAACAGGTTTTAAAACACAAGGAAGCGTGTTAGGGAGTAAATACATAGCATAAGAGTGTAAGTAGGGCAAGAATGCTGTTTGGAAGGATTGCTCAGAAAAATTCAGCTGCACCTTACCCTCCAGTAAACAGTGACAGAGATGAAAGCTTACTTCCCTTCATTTTCTGTTTCAAGTCCCAGTTTAAGGCCTTGAGGTAACCTAGATTACTGACGTCTTCCTCATGATTGGGCTAGATCATAGGGGGCCTTACCCCTCCTCCTCTGGAGCTGGGAAGCCCCCTCAGGAATGACTGAATTGTGTCATTTCTTGAGGATTTTGTTTACTTGTTTCTTATCTTGAAGTTTGGCGGATAAATTACAGCACGCTGGGCATAAATATTTCACAGTGTTTCTTCTCAGTCTTTTACACCTCTAAAAATCCTGCCTTAAGTATTTTACCCATAACAGTCACTACTGCAAGAATCCATTAAATGAGGGTATGCTGGATGCCTTGGGGGTTCTCGGAGGCATTCTTTTACTGCTCTGAGGTTAAGATACTGTTACATATCTTATGCCAGTCTCAAACCCATGTATTCTGAAGTCCCTTCTGACATTTGGTTATTGTAGCTTATTGTAATTTAAATGCAAAAATACTGCTTTTCACCAGAGACTTTCTGTGTTTCAAAACAAAAAATGAGATTTCGCCAAGACAGAAAAGCTTTGGTTTCCTAGGTAATGGAAGGCTGCCTGCTAGGTGCAAAGTGAGTTAGGCTTTTTTGGACTTTAATAATCTTCTTTGGTCCTGCAGCCTGCAAAGAGCTAGAATAACCTCACCCCCCAGCACTAAGCAATGTGCATATGGAAAGCAAATTAAAGGGACAATTAAACAAAGTTCAGAGGAAATTGAAAGCTGGTAGTGTGCTGTGTTGCTGTGGATTTTCATTCTATTTTCAGGGCCAAAGGTTTAGTTAGTTCTGGATGCTGTACTTCTGAGGAGCACAGAGACATTTCAGGACAAAAGCCCTGAAGTATTTTAGAAGGGTGGCCAAAGAATGGCTCTCTAACAGTATCTTCACTTTCGCTGTTTTGGCTACTAAGCAATTGGAGTTTGCTTTCTTTTCTGGCAGTCTGAATCTCCTGTTTGCCAGGCTCTGAGGTGAACAGAAGTTTCCTTCTGCTCTGCAGAAGTCTGACCTTAGGGGCATTTGTCAACCAAGTCAACATCCAGGCTGGCAAGTCAGCAGCAGGATGCATTCGTCTTTTGCTTTCTAAGTTTGAACTGTTCATTTCTTGCCTGTAATCTTGACAAGATTCACAAAATTTTCAGAGTGCATTCAGTTTGCAAACACATGCAGAGCGACGTAGTGGAATAAACATAGTAATCACATAAAATAGTCTTTTCAACATGCACTTGCTGTGCTTCATTACAGATACATTAAATGCATATATACATGTAAAGCAGATACGGTAATGAGATTTTTTTTTTCCTTCTTTGCATTCAGTGCATAATGTTTCCCAAGTAAGTCCCGGTATATTAACTGCTGCCTACACTTTCTAAACAGGAGAAGAAATATCGCTTTCAAAACCAAGTGGACAAAATGAAAGAAAAAGTGAAGAACGTAGAGGAAAAATCAAAAGAATTTGTGAACAAGGTGGAAGAGAAGAGCCATGACCTCATTCAGAAATGGGAAGAAAAGTCCAGGGAATTTATTGGCAACTTTTTAGAGCTGTTTGGACCTGACGGAGCCCTGGTAGGTATTCTGCCATCCCAGGGAGTGTGAGCATTGTTATTTATTTATTCTCCGTATCACAGAGTCAAAAGCAGATTCCTTTGCTGCAGTATTTACTTTGAAAGCCAGCACGGTAGGCTAATGCCAGACCTGCTTGCTGAATCCAGTAATGTGTGCCAATACTGCAGCCGGAGGATCTGCGATGCCTGTTGCTTCTTTGCAACAATTTGTGTCTTTTTTGCTTATAATATTTTTTAACCAGTGAGATATCCTGTCGTTAAGTAAGTTGCGATAGTGGATGCGATACTACATTTAGCCATGCTGCCTAACAGCCACTTATTTCTAAGCAAACAGAATTAATATGGTCTGTTTCCCTCTTTAGCACTAAATAAGACCACAGAGATAGCAGAGATAGGCTATACACCAAAGTTGATGGGAGAAACGGGAATATTAAAAACTTAATTGTTCTGTTCATTCTCTGCACTCAACAGTAGATGAGGTTTCCTAGTCGTAAGATCTACTGATTTTCAGTACTGAGAAATTCTCATACATGTCTGGTGAACCAGGTCATCTAACTGACTGCAGTGAATTTTCAGGTAAAACTGAAGCACTTTCGAAGGTCTCCTCAGTAAGTGCTGGCTCCACAGACCCCATTTACCCAGGATCTACTGGTGCTTTGGAACGGTAGTTAAGGGGCTGTAACACTGTCGTTTGGGGGAGAAATCCCAACGCACCACCTTCTCAAACTAAAATCCTGCAACAAGTGGTGAGTTGGTTTCAAAACGAAGTCCCAAAAGAGACCTGGCTTTCATCTTCCAGTTCTGATAGTTGTCAGACATTCAGAAGCCTTGTTTTCTTGTAACGCTTCCCATTGCTACCTTGAATCCAGGAACAAAACTTCTTTTGAATGCAGAAGTTATCATTTGTTAATGCAGAACTTCTTAGCCCTTCTTGTTGGGAGTCAGTCCTTTTCTAGCAACTTCTCTATGCAGACATGCTCTGGTGGAAGCCCAGGCCCCAGCCAAACCCTTCAGTACTGGTGTTATCTCAGACATGCTGTTTTAATTGCAAGCTCCAAGCAAGGGTTTTGCTCAGTTTGAGGAAGTTTTTGCAAGTACAGAGGAGAGAAGCAAGCAATGCAGAGTAAGCAGAGGAGAGCAGAGGAAGAACAAGACAGATACTCAGCAGAGCAGCAGGATGCTTTGGAGGTGAATTTTCAGACCGTGGCATGCAGACGGTCAGGCAGCTCCCCTCCTTATTTGAAATCAAACCTTTCACAAGAGAACTGTGCACAGCTTTAGCTGCCTACGGCTCACTGTTTGAGACTGAACGTCAACAGAGGCAGCAAGCCAGAAAAAAAGCAGTTTAGCAGGAGCGTGATGCAGATACTGTTGGAACATTTGTAAAGAGCCAACACACACAGTGTTCCCTCATCCTACTTTTATCAGTCTATAACTGAACAGTGTGCCATTATGAATAGTATGCTCTGTTGAAAGGATCATAGTAGAGCTCCTGTTTATAAACAAATCCATGTCAAGATGGTGAATTAAATAGCCCATGCAACAGCCATGTCAGAACTTGGTGCCACCAAGCTGCCTTCTGCTGGAGTTTTCACCATCACTATCCCTCTGCCATCACTTGCCATGCTGATTACAGCTCAACAGAGAAAAGCCTATAAGAAGGCTTTAAGAACATAGACTGCATCTTTATCATCTCCTTACAGCGACATCTGTCCCTTGTGAGGGCAGGTGCCCTCTGACCACCACATGTCCCACTCTAAGATGTACCTTTGTTGGCCAGTTGTTCACTGCTAGCATCACTTTCCTTAGGGAAGTGAAGACCACAAACTCTTCTGATGAAGAACCCAGGTCTACCTGCAGTGACCACATCCACATAAAAAGAGCTTTGTATGCAAGTTAGTGTTCCCAGTGCGGTCCTGTGGCCATAGGTGCTGAACAAAGAGATGCAGCCAACAGATCAAACCAGTGTAAACATCACACAAAATCCACAAGAGATGAGATGCATTTGGGTGTGCGTCGGGAAGAAGAGAAGTTTAAAGCCTTGATCTTATTCCCCTGCTCTACCAACTCAGAGCTGCACACTTAGTTCATTTAAAAACCATACAGTGATAAACATTGTACAGAATTCAGCTTATGAGGGAAAAGCTGCTCTGCAAAGATATTTTGGGGGAGATGCTGTGCAATGTCCTGAGTTAACGTCCAGACCACACAGTGGGAAATCTGATGCAATTGGAGACTTTTGCTAAGGAAAAACTCAGTAAGAGTCCAGAGGAGTGTAGTCTCCTTGCACGCTTGTGGGAAAAGCATCAGTGACAGCGAGCTGAGAGGTGGTGTGGCTTTTTTACATCAGTTTGAGCTTTGCAGCAGGAGAGACTTTTAAAATAACGATAACTTGCTATTAGTGTCAAAACTGTTATTAACATTAATTTGCCCTATCACTGTTAGTTAGATGTTGCTTTTAATGTTGACAGTAAAAGTATAGGAATCGCTATGGGTGTGGTAGATCCCTAGATCTGTAATTTGAATTCCATTAATATGCTGTTATTATTTCACAAATAGTCATTATAACGCATTTGGTGCTAGCATCAATTTTCTCAAAGTAAGGGCCGCGCAACCCACAAAAAATAGCGGCTTCTGACAAAGGTCACAGTGTCAGTTTTCAGAAGGAACGTTTGTAGGCAACTCGTTTATAATGTAGCTCACCTGCTCAATTCTCTGTGCGCGTTTCTTGAGAGAGTCCCAGAGGGGTCAGAAACGGCGACAATTTATATGGCACAGAAACTTTTGTTCTGGCTCAAGAGAGTTCCCCAGCACGGCCTGACCTGCAGCCCCTAATGGCACACGTGGAGCTCCATGGAAACAGAACTAACAGTGGGACTGATTTCACCTCATTTCAGGCATCTATGAGCGAAAGAGCTGCGTTTCTGATTAGATTAGCAGCAAGTAAAGCTTACAGCGTGTGACTTGTGCGTGAATCTTCCTCTCGGTGGGATGAACCCGCTCCTTCAGAGAGCCTTTTTGCCTTCGCTGCATGGGCAGAGGCAGTTGGGCACAGCCCTGCCAGGACACGGCTGCAGCCCCACAGGCAGCCAAGGAGGTTTGGGTGAATCTCACGTATTGCAGCTGGAGCCCAGGGCTGGTGTTTGAACATGGCACATGTCCGCAGCCTGGACCTTGAAAGTCAGCAGAAAAATCAATAGCACAAAAGCATTAGCCCTCTGCAGTGCCTCATTGGTGCCTGTTTTGTAAAACAAAGGAGTATCAACATGTAGGCAACGTAATTTCTTTTGCCCAGCCTGTCATGGCATGTAGCTATCGACATAGACCCAACCCTTGAGCTGCATGAATGCCACTACAAGGTATAAAATGCAGAAGTGGGAAAAACTCTTCTGCCCAGACGTAAGTTTGACAAACATAAGTACTGTCTCCCTCACCCATTGGAGGAATCCGAATGTGCTTGAAGCAAGGCTTGAAAGCTCTTCCGCTGCCTCCCCAAAAGGTCCTGGCACACAGCCTTGTCTGACCCTCTGGTGTTTAAAGCAAGTCATTAATGTTCGGTGTCACAGACCAGAGGACCACCTCCATCAGGAGCACGGGGATTGCAAAGATGTATGAGTGTCACTTACCCTGGATGAGCAGGGCCAGGGGAAGAGGAGTCATCCTGGAGTTAGGAATACCTCTGCCATCTCCTGCAGCTGGCTGTGGTTTTAGCTGTCGGCCCAGTGCTTCAGGCACTTGTATGAGAGGCAGTGGGGACTGGCTGGGCAACCCTCCTCCCCAGCTGAAGGTGTGAGCACATCAGGCTGTTCAATCACCAAACCCTTCACTGAAGCAGGGACCAGGAAAATGTCTTACAGTTCAGCTGAGAGCCTTAGCAGGAAGGTGAAATTCTCCTTTCCGGTCCAGGGGTACAGTCAAATGCCCACTGTCAAGTGGGACAGATAGAGCCAGGCTGGGCCACTTCATTTCCCCCCAGCACTGGTACCGCACCGTGCAGCATCACGTTACTGAGCTTTTTGAAACGGCCAGTAGGTGGCAGGGGCAAGAGAGTCAAAAGTGGCTCACTTGGCCAGGATAAAAATATATCAAACACCGTGTTTTTGGTAGGGCTTATTTACAGGGAGAGGATGAAACAGGCTAAATCAAACCAACACGCCGGGCGAGCAATTGGCTGACAGGGCAGGCTTTCAACCTGGGGTTACATGAGGCTGGCAGCCAGTCACTAGTGAGGTTCCCTGGTGCTCCGTTTTAGGGCCAGTTTTCTTTAATGCTTTCATCAGTGGTCCAGATGCAGGATTCAAATGCACACTAAGTAAGTTTGCAGGTGATACGGAGTTAAGAGGAGCTGTTGTCTTACAGAGAGATCTTCACTAATTGAACATGCAGTTGGCAATTACCAGCCACATGATGCTTAACAACAGTAAGTTCTAGATTCTGTTCCTAGTATGGGGCAACTCTGGACATACATATAAAGTGGAGAATGAGAGGCAGATCAGCGTTGCAGAAAGGAATCTGGGGGTTCTGGCTGGTGGTGAGTTGAATCTGAGGCAGCAGTGTGGCCCAGCATCCAGCGAGGCCAACAGTGCCCAGGAGTGCACCTGGCCCAGCACTGCCACGGGGTGAGGGGTTGTCCTGCTCTGCTCTGTGCTGCACAGCCTCACCTCCAGCACCGGGTGCAGTGTTGAGCACTATAATTTAAGGACATAAAGCTATTAGAGAGCATCTAAAGGAGGGACTAGCAGGCGTGGGAAGGGGACGAGGAACAAAATGTAACCTCAAATTAAGAAAGCCTTCAGTAGCCCAAGCAGCATGCCCAGAACCCAGAACATATCTCTGCACAAGTATTTGGCTCTCAGACCTGAATGATGACTTAACTTTGCTGGGGATGGCTTTTCCATTCCAGCTAAGCATCACCTATGAGCCGACTCCTGGCACTACAAGCAACACTGAGAGTTCTTGCTCCCTGTTTCCAAGAGGAGAAATGAGCCGCTCTGATTCTGAGTATTCAGCATGAAGCCGACGGCCGCTGCGCAGTACAAACCCTGTCACCTGTAACCGAGTCCCAGAGCCTTACTGCAAGGTCACAGCAGCACTAACAAGAAGCAGCATTTGCCTTACTGTAGTAGATCATTTGCCTGAAAATTTGGTCTGTTTCCACCCCACCAGCTATGGCAGGTTCTCACTCGACTTTAGCAAGCAAACAACAATAAAGCCCAAAGCAGAGCATACAGGCTGCGTGTGTTTCTCTTTTAACAGACATCTGAATTCTGACATAACCACCCTGGCCCCCAGTTTAAGGGTTTGGGCTGTGCACACTCCAGGTACCAGGAGCAGCACTTGACAATGTTGGGAAGGCACTGGGCTGCTGCCCTTGACAAAGGAGCAAGGAAAACGGCCTGCGCTGGCCAGGCGGCTGAGCAGAAGGCAGTTGCCTGTGCAGCACACCAAAAAGATCCTGGGAACAAGGGGAGGTCAGGCAGGGGACTGACTGTGAGCCGGTATGACTGTCACATCTAAAATGAGCCCAAGGTGGCTCCTCTGGTTAACTCAGGACAGTATACAATTTTCTCATACCAAGGCTGTCCTTGCTAGAAGGAAAGTCCTATCATGTCAAAAAACAGCTTATTGCGAGCTCAGCTCGAGAGGTGAAGTACACGTGGGATGAAGGGGCCGTGCTTCAGAGCAGAAGTCTGTCCCATGTTAAGCCCAGGTGAGGAGCCACGCAGAGCAGCCCCTCTTGCCCACAGACGCTTCCTGTCCTGGTGTCTTACTCAGAGCACCTTCCCACTTTGTTTTTGCAGAAGCAGATGTTCCAGGAGCGAAGCGGCCGAATGCTCCAGGCTTTCTCTCCGCGGCAGAGCCCAACCAGCAGCCCTACACGAGGCCGCTCGCCATCCCGCTCGCCATCCCCTCCATGGGTCTTCAACAAAGCCTCCCCACCCTCTTCTCCTAAAGCTGCCTCCGCCTCCCTCAGCAGCATGAGCGAGGGAGACGAGGATGAAAAATAAAATACGGATATTTTTTTAACCATGAGACAGAAGAACAAGCTATGGACTCAACCGCTGGATGGGGAGAAGCGTGAGGAACATCTGGGGTATCTCTGACAGCAGGGAACGTGCTCTGGGAGATGTTGGAAATGGACTGGAGCACAGCAAGGGAGATCTCAGGAAGAGCGCATCCCATCCCCGCTCCCTCGCAGCGCCTGGAGGCCTCACCGGCAGCATTTGCCTGGCACGGTGCCGGGGACTGGCAGAATAGCATCCGCCTGCGAGTGAGCTCCTGTCCATGTGCTGCTGCTTCCTGCTGCTGGGGGCTGGCCAGATCAGGGGTACCAGGCTGAGCGGGAGCCACAGCCCTCCGAAGTCCTGACCCAGCATGTGGGCACACAGCTGCAGCCAGCAGTTGGAGAAGTCAGACCCTGCAACCCAGAGCTCTTCCAGCACGCAAAGGAAGGGCATTGCTGCAGCAAATACATTCAGAAATGGGAAATAAACCTTCTTTTCTGAATGAAATCCACCCCAGACCTTGAATCATGCCATCAAAATGGAGCGTTGTCCAGCTGAGCAGATGGAAATTCATTTGATACATTCAAACTGCTGAATGTTGCTTGTTGACCAAGCCTTTGTTCAGGGCATATGTAAAGATTCCGGCTGTACAAACACCCTGAGCTTTATCAAATCTTTTTCCATATTCCTAGTGCCTGAACAGCTACATCACAACCTCTGTTCCCTAGGTTTGTACTTCAGAGACAAGGAAGTAAGTGAAGAGCACCCAAGCTGCATTTTCTTGCAGTGGGAAATAACTGCTCTGAGGACTGGCATTTTCTGCTGCTGAATGGTACTAATATATGTGGAGTCCTACTACCCAGGGACAGACAAACCTCTCCTGGAAACCCCACTGCTCCCAGACATCACCCTGCAGCAATCCCAGCAGTGCTGCTGTCCCCGTGTGCTACTAATCTAGTCAAAGAAATTGCACGTCACACTCTGAACCAAATGTGTCCACAGACAAGCTGTCCTTGCATGGGGTGCTGGGGCCATTCCTCTACCCTAATATGGAGAAGAGGCTGCCTCAGGCAGCTAATGGGGTCCCAGTGACTGCTGATATGAGGTGGGCCCTATCCGCACGGATGGGCCAGCCTCTGAGCAACCGGATCTAGCTGCTGATATCCCTGTTCATTGCAGGGGAGTTGGACTGGATGATCTTTCCGACTCAAACAATTCTGATTCTGTGATTCAAAATGGGCTTAGGCACTAGGATTTTCCTTCTCTTGCTGTGATGTACTTAAGTCCCCAAGCAGAACTACAGAAGTAGCACTAAGGAAGCTTTCTCCTCTCCATGATGCACACTCTGATCACCTGCAGCTTGGCAAATAACTGACTTGCCTTCCTCCTGGCTCTACCATGCAGCCCCTCAGCTGGCACTTGTCCCCCAGCATTGGAACAGGCTGCCCAGGGAGGTGGTGGAGTCACCATGGAGATGTGGCACCGAGGGACGTGGTTAGTGGGCTTGGGGATGGGCCAATGGTTGGACTAGATGACCTTAGTGGTCTTTTCCAATCTTAATGATTCTATGATGTGTCTTGGGGAATGCTTTGCCAAACAACCCCGACTACCACAGGACCCAGTAACTATCTCAAGGCATGCATTGCCTTCTGGAGCCCCGCTGGCTCCTCCGTCATGGAGCTGCAACAAGAGGTGAGCAGGGAACAGGACGAATGCTGCTTTCATGAGGAAGTGCATGAGAAGAGCCACAGTGAGCTCAGCTGCACACCTGGCGGGATGATGCAATTGAGACCTTTCTCAGCCTTAGGCAACCAGTTACTGTAATTTCATACCTGGGATGCACTCGTTAGTTTTCTGATCCTTTGCCAGTTCAAGTCTTCCCATCACAAACCACTCCTCCACCACGGGAACTGTCCGCTCGCTACTGGTGCTGTTCATACAACGAGCCATGTCCAAACACAATGGAGGTGGGCAGGTTTTTCTTCTCCTTGAGTTTTACTGTTGGTTTTAATTTCATAACGCTCCCTATTCAGCAGCCATCGGTCAGTGGTTGGGGTGGAAGACAGCATCCATGGCGTGTAGATGGGGCTGGAGAGAAACTCAGAGCGACCTCTGCCTGGCAAAAGCTCTTAGTCCCAGGTGGCGACCCAGTGACAAAGCCATATCCTGTACCAGGCATCCTTTTCCCACATAGGAGGACATCAATAAGCCGAAGCCTTTCCCCTGCTGGTACAGACACCAATATCCATAATGCTGTCTCCAGCAAACCAGAACCTCATTGTCTTTGGACACGTGGAAGGCCATTTTGCACTTCTGAGTCATGGTTGGCTTTTATTTTTCATGAGCATTGCTTTAATTCAGTCCTATTTATTGGCCAAGCTCCACATGAAAAATAAACAGTGTACAACAGAGATTTCTGCCTCTCACCTTCATTTTATGGCACGTTGGGCACACCAACACAGCTCCTGGCACAACCCCACTGACAGCACAGCACCTGTCACCTCCATCCTTTGTACCCCCACACTTCACACCCCTCATACCCCCTGAGCAGCCTCTCCGACCTGCCCAAATTCTGCTGCTCGCGTTCCTAGTGCTGCTCTCAGGAGCCCCACTCACATCCTCCCGCGGCAGCAGCTGTAGTGCCGTGTGTGCCAGGACAGCGCACAGGTGCACCAGGTTCCTGCAGAACCGCAGCAGCAAACATGAGCCACAGAGCACAGCTCCTGACACTGCCCCATGCATTCGGCTCTTCTGCAGCTCGGTCAGTCCGACCCTGCACGCTCTGCCTTGCCAGCTTCTTACAGAAGTTGCTGGTACTGCAGCAGCTGCAGAAATTTGTTTTGTGTTTGTTACTTTGTTTTCCTCTGTCGGTTCTGCCTTAGGCAGGGAGCAGCTGAAGCAGCAGGCGAGGTGTTAGGAGATCCCGGCTGAGACATTTAACTACAGAATAAGTCCAAACCTCAAGGTTGATCAGCACAGCAGAGAACTGTTGAAAGGCCCCCACCAAAACACCCCCGGCAACGCAAGCTTTATTGCTGAAGATGGATGTGGGGCAGTTTTGCACGGTACTCTGCAGCGCCTGGGAGACAGAAGACATTCCCAGAGGAATTGGACATTCTTAGAGTTCAGATAAACCCATCAGGAGCTTCCAAAATACAAAGAAGCAAAAATTATCCAGTGCAGCACATGGCAGAGAGCTCCTGTTCCAGCTCTCATGTAACACCTTAAAGATTCGCTTACTTTTAAATCCCTCTGTCATTTAAGCATGAAATACCATAGTCTGAGATCACTCATGTGAAGTTATTTAGCTCACGATACTCAAGGAAGATAAACGTTTTAAAACCAGATTACAATGTGTGCATATTAACTGTTATTTCCAAATGTGGTATGAATTCTCCTCAACTGCACCCAGATGGATACTGAGGAAGCCAGCCCTCTGTCCCGGTGTGTAAGCATCTGAAGGCAAGAAGGGAAAATCAAAGGGAAAATCCTACATGAAGGCATTAACCAGTCTGCATGCACGGCTGACATCTCTCGCGTGTTTTAGACTCCAAACCCAGCCTTGCTGCTTTGAATTATGGCCCCAACAGCCTATTCTATTATTTTCTAATCATACTTCCCCCACCAACAAACAACATTTATCAGTAAAATAAGGTAACTGAACTACAAAGCCATTGCCCACCTGGGAGAGGTGAATTATAACCTCCTCTTTACAGAGAAGTGGCTTTGAAACCCAGCAGCACTTCAGTAGATGCCACTGGAGCCTTATAATTTTCTTGAAGGAGTTACAAGTGCTTATAAATCCTGAGGGAAATGGAACAGTTTCCAGGTGGAAGCCCAGAGCACAGTTTCATAACCAACATCCCATACATCGCCAAGAACATCCCATACATCGCCAAGAACATCCCATACATCGCCAAGAACATCCCAGTTCCAGGGACATTTACAAAGCAGGAAAAAGGTGCTCACGTGCTTCAAGGAAAATGTGGTGATAAACCTCTGCTGCACATACACAGCACAATTCAACAATGGGGCTCACGAAATCTACCATCGCTCCCTTTGTTCTGTTGCTTATCAGGTAACCAAGGAGTTAAAGATGCAGGGGTGAGTGGAAGAGGCAGTCTGTAGCACTGAACACTGCAGCAAACGTCCCACTCCATAGAAGTAATAAAGGTGCCTGAGGGTGCAGGCCTGACGCTCCCTTTAGTTACTGGCATTGATCTAGCAAGCCTATCAGTCGCTCATTCAGTAAATGACCCAGTCTTGATCAGCAGTGTGGATCAGCCAGGGCTGCAGAGCTGAAAGGAGGAAAGCCCCCCATACAACAAAGTTGTTTGAGCAGAGGATGCAACAGCCTCACCAGATCTGTAGTGAAGTTCCAGATGTACTTACCATGCAGATGGTACCCAGCTCCTAAATTCTGTTCTTTTGCTTTACAATCCTAACACCTGCTCTGCTTCTGAACCCGCGTTCCTTCCAAAATAAAAGTCATCTGGAGAACATCAAATTCGTTCTTAAAATACCATTTCACGTTTTCAAAGGATGATGTTCTCAGACACCAAATATGCCCAAGGTATAAATTACCGCAATTCAGCACCTTCAAATTACATCTGCTTCCGGATTCCCTCACAGACATGAGAAAAGGAGAACATGGGGCTCCACTACAGCATTGCTGTTTGGGGCAGTTGTTCAAAGCAGCGCTTTCTCAGAAAGAGATGATGCTTTTCTTACCTCGATGTTGTCAGAAAGGAGCAATGAATGCTTGCTAAGGAGAGACTACAACAGGAGTTACTCAATGTTTTGAGCTCGGACTATAAAACAAGAGGAAAAATGAAGTTTTATCTCCAAATACTTCAGGGTACACGTTCCTACCTGCAACCCCTCACCCTCCCCCATCCTGCACTCCTGAACTACAGAACTTGAGAAGCCCGTCTGTATGGGAAAAGGAGTAGAATAAAGGAAGTATCTGCAAAAACAACTGACATTTCTGGTTTAGAAAACATGGTCACCACAACTCTCCCCCGCTGCAGTGTTTGCATTACTGGCATTCTGTAGGGAGATGCACCTTCAGATTCACAATGCACAAGGAATATCTGACAGTTCAGATTGCAGCTCTGATGAAGCCTCCATTTTATTTTCTACAGCATCACTACCTTCGTTAATATTTGGCACAGCAGCAAAACCAAGATCTGCAGTTCAGCTGTATCAGCACACGATGCTATCCTTTCCAAAACCAAAAATGTATCCCACAAGATTCACTGGCATAGCAAAGCTTTGGAAAGAAAACTAGAGCTTCTGTTGGAAAGGACCATTCAAAGCCAAGATGGGGTTTCACAGGAACAAAACACAGACAACATTCCTGACTTGCAAGCAGATTTTAAGCTCCCAGCTCTAAGTGCTCACCAAAAGGCTGAGGCTCACCTTGTGCTGTCCAACCACGAGAAGAGCTCCACAGCGTGCGATTCTGAATCAGTCCCTTAAAATGTTATCGTGTTGTTTTTACGTACTTTTATTTGTCAGCAATGGAAAAGAAAAGGAAAATAAGAGTATACACAAATTATGTACATGGGTGTCAGACTAGAAACAATTCCAACGCAAATTACAAGCAAACTCAAAGTTGGACTGAAAACATCAAGTAATCTCATGAAGAAAGAGCTCCCCACTCCTCGACTGGAAGCTCAGTTGATACCAATGCTGCTACCTCAGAGGAACAGCAACACACAACCTCATGGGTGCTGGGCACAGAACATGAGCTGGCACCACAGGAATTCTGCCCGTAACAGATGCTGAAATTGAATTCAATCGATTCCCACTGTCAGAAGCCCACATCAAACCCTGGTACAACTGGCACAAGTTCAGCACGTTGTCAACAGCTCAGCAGAGAAGGCAAGCCAGCAGGTTTTGGTAAGGTCAGCTCCTGCTGAAGAACCAGGTTCTGGCAGTGACACCAGCAAACCCGGCCTGCTGCCTGTCAGCGTGGTCTGCAGACACAGTGTGTGAACTTCCAAGGATTGTCACTCTGGCACCTCTCAGATGTATTCAATTTAAAGGAAAAATTTCAGTAATAAATTTAGTGAGAGTTTGGCAATGATCGAATTATCACAGACACACCGACCTTACCAAAACAAGTCTCTAAATTTAAGAAACGAGTTCTCTGTGTCAACCTCTGAGATCTGTTAAGGCAACTTAATATTGCAATTAGAGCAAGAGAACTTTAAATTTGCTCATTTGTTTTCAATGAGAAAGGTACTTTAGCTACACAAATCTTCATTGCTTCAAATTAACTCCAACAGCTGATCCTGAGAACAGATTCACCAAAGTGGGTTTATGTGTGCAAGCATTGGCTAGATTCAGCCGTGAAGTCGCTACGCAATCAATGCCTGTGTTCCTCACCTCTGAGCTCCATTAATACACTATTCTGTCACATGCCGTCACATTCTCTTAAGTTCTGCAAAGACACATTTAGATACAGTGACTCATGATGAGCAAGTATGGCAAGAAGAGATAAGAGCCACTAGGAACCACAGCACCTGTACGGCAACCAAGGGAACATGCAAACTAATTGGACATCTTGCAGTCAGATCTGGATATTGTTAGGAGATAAACACTAACCATAAACATTTAGTTTGTTTTCTACAGAATGGCTTATATCACTTAAGATCACTTAGCATTTAGCAACATTAAACACGTACAGATCTCGAAACACTTACTAAAGGTGAGGGAAAAGTGTTTGCTGTATGAATGAGGTCAAGGTTCCACACAAAACAGTCTGGCTTAAGGCAAACAGAGGATTGCACTACACTCCAGGATGGTCAATCTACCTGCTTTGTGGACTAAGAGCTGTTTAAGCAAAGCAAACATTCCACGTGCCACTGAGGAGAAAGGAAATTACATTACCCACTTGCAGCATCAAGTGTAGTTCACACAGCCAAGAAGTGGCTTGAGTTTTCCAAGAACACCAGAACTGACATATTCTTGATGCGTGTCCCAAGGGACCTGCCCTAAATGCCGCCCAAGAGATGGCACAAAGTGCAGCAGGACAAAGACTTTTGCCATCACAGCTAAGTTCAGAGACACAGACTGCACCTCAGTGTTGTAAAAAGAAGCACTCCAGGATCTTTCTTATCAAATGCCAACTCCTACGGAGAAACCTTGTTAGCCTCAAAACTAAGCCTAGAGAAAACAAGGAGCAGAGACACACATGTAATTTGGAGAGGCTTCAGTATCCACTGACAGTCAGCTAGACAGGGCAATACTCTCATATGTTCAAGACAGATACACCAGAAAAACAGGCAATGGAGAAAAAAGCTCAACTATTCTGTCACAGTACAGCATACAGAAGTTGTTTGTAAATTCCCAGGGAGAATCAAGCAGGACACATCTCTTGCTCAGTTTGTTTCTGTTAAACACCAGACGCAAGAAATACAAGGTATTTTCACTGAAAACATGTTTTCCTATTTACTGTGTCCCATAACCCAAGGCAAACAGGTTGCAACAGCATTAGCACACGTCTGAAATCCATTACAAAAGACATAGTTTGATATCATCACAAAGTTCAGTTTGGAATGAACTGCCCCAAAAATATTAAAATACATAGTTATGACTGATACTAATTAAAGGTAACAGCAAGTGAAAAAAAGAACAGCGTGTGCAGTTAAGCTAGGCGTAGTGAAAAGCTACCCACCCTCATTTTCAGGAACGCCTATTGGAAAGCTCGTCAAGGCCTGCTGCTGCTGTTTGCTAAGACCATTTTCAGACTAATGCTTCTGTGCAGAAGAGTGGCAAGAGGACAAGAAAGACCAACTGATGGCGTACCTGAGAGCTGCAGAACTGTGGAATGCACAAGCTGCTGAGTCAAGGTCGGAGAGGAGTAAAGCTGTTTCTCGGGTGTATTCAGCGTGATGCCTGAGGGCAAACTTTGGGAAAGGGAAGAGCACAAAGAATGCATTTTCTGTTTCCCTTCTCTGAGCAGTTCATACATGCTTGGGGCTCCTGGAAGCAGTTACCAGATCAGGGGGATTTTAGCTTTTGAGTACCATGGCACTTCAGTCCTGAGAGTCAACTAGTGGTTTTTGAGAAGAAAGAGGAGTATCTAAATACAATCCTCCACAGTGTTTTCACTTTCATTTAGAGTCACTCCATGAAATCAAAGTTCAGCATTTGAATCCTTTCTCTTTTGGCTGTTCTTTCTCCTCTTCGTTTATGAGGGGGGCAAATTTACTCCTACAAAATCCGATTTCTAACAAAAGCTCAGTTTCAGCTTCATATTTCTTGGAATGGTTTGGTCAGGAAAAACTGACCACATGCAAATGGGAAAAGACGAACTTTGTCAAAGATGTCTGTCTTTAAGTAAGTCCTCTTCTGCAATGAGTGCAAAAACACAACTTGAAACAAAATCAAGAGACAGTAGGAAGTTACGGGTGAGGGCAGAAGTTCACTGGCTACATTTCAGTTGGTACAGCTTCCACCTGAAATCTCAGTTGGACTAGTACACTGATATAGCTACAGCCACATGGCTGTATCACTCCAATAGCAATCTGCCTTCTCTGCAGCCGTGCCCACAGCCATAGGAAGTTATTGCTCTGGGGATCACACAAACAGCCCCATCAGAGGGCTCCATCTCCAAGCCTGGAAAGGCTCTGCTCACAGCCAGCACCAGGCAGCTCCAGCAGCCACTCTGCTGTTTGGGCCTCTGAAGTGAGTTGCAGCACTCAGCAGACACGTTCAAGATCATGCTAAAGCAACGTGGCAATCCAGCGTGACTTAAATGTACAGTGCAGAGATGCTTATAATAACCCAAGCTCTGCAAATTCATGACCATTCCTATACATATTCTTGAACTGACTGTGACAGCTGGGAACACTAGTCTGTAAGGCAGGGACTCTGACTTCTCAGAAATGAGTCTACATGTAACTTATTGCTCAAAGCACTCCACTATCCTCTGATGAAGAGTGCTATGCAGGTGCTAAGAACCATCATTAAGTTAAACTAAGGGCATTCTTTAAAAAAAATATCTAGGAATCTCTCAGCATTTCCCTGCTTACCCAACAGGCCAGTTCTCTACAAAAGGAAATGAAATACTGAGAGGACACGGACAGTTCCCCCAGAACGTTAGGAAACAAGTTTCAGTTTTCCGTGCTAAAATCTGTAATGTCTTTCAAAAAAATATTAAAGCATCTAGAAGAAACCGAAGGGTTTTTTATTCCTGTGGCTGCTTTATCAGCAGAACTTCGGAACCTCACAGGTTCCTCTGATAAGCCACATTAGCAGAAATGGTATTTGGCAGAGACCTGGTGAAGAGCAGTTTCCTACTGCTCAGTAGTAACCCTTATGAGAAATTTGAGGAGATGACGCCTTATCTTCTCCTCTTTAATTTTGTTTTCCTTTCAGATCGGGTACCAATTATGTTTTGCCCTTCCCATTTCTGTGAGAATTCCAGTTTCATTTATTTAGATCAATGACACTTCCCAAAAGCTGGTGTACAACATCTTTATATACACTACAAATTCAGATTACCAGACTACTGTCAGACATTGAATATATAAATAACTTTGCAAACTATTTACAGGTTTTAAGCTAATCAGGTTCCAAGAAACCAACACTCTTAAGGCAAATTTATGTGTATGAGTGGCTGTCTGGCCTTTCAGGTTTCTTCCCATTCCCCCACAGATGACAGGCGATAAACATAAAGTTTCATTACCTCCTGCTCTCACACTGACAGGATATTTTTTGCATGGAGATGATCTACCTACTTATGATATTTCATGAAAACGGGGAAAAAACGTTTAAAAATACTTTTGTGTTTCTGTGTCAAGAAAATCATTAAGGTGCATACCAAAAAGTGGAATTCCCCATGTCTTACACCAACACAATTTCTGTATGCACTGGACAAAAGTGGCTTGGGGAATTTGGGAAAAGCATCGGTTTAAAGCTGTACAACCCTTTTCAGAACTACACATTTATAAGCTCATCAGACATGAGATCTAGAGAGCTCAAAGGGATCTTCTGTAAGAGGTGACACCGCAAAACAAAATGCAGCAAAAGGTGGATTTTCAAAGCATACGCTTAGCTAGACTAGAGTTTCTCTCTCACACCACATTGCTGTGCAAGACGCTATTCACCATTTAAAGGGATTCTGCACAATTTGCTAATCCTTAGTGGGATAAAAATTGGCACTTAAAATAGCATCTTTCGTTACAGCAGTGTATAATTAAGTGCAATCCCTTTTGTCAATGCATGACTGAAGCAACCAAGCATATTCTGGTGAAACAGGAAGGATTCGCATCCCAAACGTGCTTAGTGCCTCCTGTAAGTCCCGATCATCACTTTGTTCTTACTATTTTTAATGCCCTGATTAGGTCTTTGTTTAGAAGTAATTAACTATTGTGGTTTGGAGGATTTTGGAACAAAGCAGAGACTTTATACTGAATGCAGAGGTCATCTCCAGCAGAGACAAAAGGTGGCAAATTATCGGTTAGCTTTGTATTTAGAAGCATCCCTTGGTTCACTGCTAGGATTGCTCCAGTCATCTGCTTCAGGTGTGGTCTTGTAGTGCCGCCACGCTGACTTATTAAAAACAGGAAGTCTTTCAAATGATTCACTTGAAAGGGCCTACGGAAAAACAAAAGCAATGGTAAGATATCACCTGGAGATACTGGAAGCAAGATGATACTCTGGGGGTTGGTTTAGTACAGAAGTTGTAACTGTGGAAGTGTCTCAATTATCAGAGCATTACACATCACAACACTATTCTAAAAATACTTTGACTTCGACCAGTCATCCCTAAAGTATCACATGACAGTAAGAGATAAAAGAAAATAGAATTCTAAAATATTTCCCTTCTTTCCAGGGAGTGGTGTTTATAAAGAGAGCAAGAGAAAAAATAACTTTTGGTCAGATGCATTTTAGGCTTCTGTACGAGTGCTACTTAGAACAATAAACTGACTCCATCAGTACAGTCCTAGAAACACGTTAGGTCCATCCACGTGCCTTTTTTTCTCTCTGAGAAACACCATACCTTTTTCCTCCATGGATACTTGCACAAGATTAAACTCATTAAAAACTGAAATGAGTGCACAATTCCAAAACTTGCTCACTAAATACAGTAAGGCATAGGAGCAACACTGAGCCAATGCCTGGTGCACGAGCTGTACTCTACAGTCTTATAAATCCCCTGATGAAATTCAAGCAGTTTGCTTCAACTGTGAGCCTCCACACAGCCTGCTATCTCCTCAAAAGTGCCAACAGGATCAGTGCGGTCTATTGCACAAAGGTCAAGGATAGGAAAAAAACCTACAAATCAGGAGTTAGTCAGTAGTCTTGTTTCAGTTTTGCTGCAATCAGAAGTTTTAGAATCAACAAGGTATTATCCAAAATTCTCTCATCACACAGTTGTTTGAAAAGTTCAGCTCTTATGATACATTTATATAATGCAAAAATCCAACACAAGTGACCACAATGAAGAATTCAAGGCAAGCTGACGAGTATGAGAGTCAAGGATATCTTTAAGTTGTTTTTATGACTCTGTGCAACTCGTTCAGATGAAATATAATAAAAATAGCAATTACAAATTTGAAAACAAATGAAAGAATGAAAAGAGAGAAAGTTCATTTGTACCAAATGGCACCTGCTATACGCTATAGCTATGAGCTACCAAGTCGCACTGCACTGCTAGTTTAGGAAAGGGTCAAATTCATACCTTCAAATAAATTACAGCATCTGATCCAACGCCTTCCATTGAGTAGAGTTTTAGGTCCCCTTGGAAGTACCTAGCATACAGACGAGAAATCGGCAAGCCGTAGCCAAACCCAGCCTAGAAAGACAAGAAAGAACAAATAGGAAGCTTAAAAAAAAAAAAGAAAAAAAGTGCTACAGATCATAGTGGTTTATATAACAGAAGATACCTAAAGATCAGATTTGCCTCCAATTACTCTTCAAACTTTTCTATATTCCTCACTCTGCACCATAAGTACAGATTCAACACTTGGAGCCTTCTTTTTTTCCTAGGCAGTTTTTGTTTGTTTGTTTGTTTTTTCCTTTTATGTACAGAAATAGAAGAAAACAAAGAAACAGAAAGAAGGCTTTTTTAGGTGTACCTCGTCCATTTTCAAGGCCAAGTTGGATGGGACTCCTGGCAGCCCATTCTGGTGGGTGGCAGCCCTACACACAGCACTGGGGTTGGAACTGGGTGGGCTCTGAGGTCCCTTCCAATCCACGCCTCTCTGCGATTTTATATTTTCCCCAAGGAGGTTGGTAGGTAGGTAGGTGTAATACCAGACATGCTACTTCCAATCATTAAAGCAAACTGGTAACTGCCTGTAGCTTCCTGTCTGATTACCGCTCTGTCTTTGATAATAGCAGATTTTTGACAGGTGCCACATTGCAGCAGAGATTAGAAGGTCTACTGCAGAAGAAACTAACTTCATTAACAGCACACAAAGCAACAGAAGGCAAATAATTCTTGGTATTGTTTACCCCTCCAGCAAGAAGTCGGGATCTACTGAGAACGTGTAGATGCGCAGACGATCTATTTGTCAAAGCACAATAGACGTAACTAACCACAAATCTAAGATTGTACCTGTCATATTCATAATCGCAGCCACAAACAAGTCAGCAATTCACACCTACTCCAACCCACTCATGTCAGAAGAAGTTGATGCAAAAATAAGACACTCACTGCTGACAGGGAGTAAGAATTTGGCATACATGCCATCATCTACATGACTGGGGACATCCTGATAAACACTGCATTTGATTATTTACTTGAACCTCCCTGGATTTTTCAGGGCTATCCAGAGCAATAAAGGAAGGATTCCAGGCATACAAGAATTTGAAACTAAGGATACTGAAGGCAATGCAGTAACAGAACAGGTGGATTACAAGAAGAATTTGATGCTGGAGAATCAGAAAACTAACAAACTCAATGCACTGCAATATTTATACATAAGCAACCTCAAAAACACTAGGAAAAGGGAGAGTTTAGGTTAAGAGTAAATTATTTTTGTTGAACCTATGCAATACTATGCATGTAATAACTGAATATCATGCCCTAATCTTGAAAACAAAGCCCCACAATGACAAAACCAATAATAATAAAAAGAAGGCTAAGAAGCATGAGCTCTGAGCAGTGTGTGGTATTGCATCATAATAAATCCTTTGGGGTAGAGGGGTGAGTATCAAAAAGCTTTGTATTACAATATTCATCATAAATTCTTTTGTTCTCATCATCTCTAGAGCAACTTTTGTCCACTCTGCCTTTTTACAGAAGTGTAAATTTAGTGATCTTCAGTGGTTTACAGTTACTCACAGGGGTGATTAACAGTTCATCTGTGTCATTTCTGTTTCTTGTTTTCCTAGCAGAAAGATGCCTTTTTCTACTCATAGTGCTTGTTAACAGTCATTAGTGTTCACTTCTACTATTAGAACAACAGCTTAGATGCACTTTTTCAAACAAAGCACGCTGCAAAACAATCCTCAAAGACTCTCATTACAGACACTGGCATCACTTTCTTGCAACTCATTTCAAGATGCATCACCTTTCTGATCTCTAAAAACGGGAAGTTCCAAAAAAGGTACAAAAGCTTGCTTGTGTCTTTTCTAGAGACAAAACAGCATGTGAGTGAAATTCAGGAACAGCTGACCTGCATGTTGTAGGCAGTGCACAGCCCCAGCTAGGGAAAAGGGCAGCACTCAGCAATTCTGAAAACATACTATACTTTCTCCTTTGCAGAACTATACCTCCTTAAAACCCACGTTCAACTTATGTTTGCTTCCTGCTCCTTTCAGGAAGGTCTTTTTTTCACTGCATGCTACTCTGCCTGTGTCATACTTCCAAAAGTGCCCTGTTAAGGCAAGCTTTGCTATAGTTTTCAAGAAGATGATGACAAAGAGCTGACTACTACATCGGCCTGTGACCTAGAGGAAAGAGCACAGTCAATAATGGCCCACCTGCCTTCAGAAGGGGAAGCTTTGTAGGATTAACTTGACATGAAATACTGTAGTATGTGCGATACAAATGGGAAAATATTTGTGTTACTAGCGTCAGTATGTTTAATTAATCCTGATGTAAGCCAAGTTTCTTCCACTACAACCAAATGCTGCTAAAGGAAGAATCATTGAACGCCCCCCTTTTAATTAATTTTCTAAAAATTGACTTTTTAAACATCGCCTTGTGTTTCTAATGTTTTCCTTACGTCTAAACCAGCACAAATGAGTGCAAAACCTGCTAGAATCAGAATGCTGCCATGGTAACAAAGTGTCTCAGCAGATTTAAAAAAAATCCATTTTCAATAAGAGAATTTTCACCAACCAACAAAACAATCCCTCCTTTCTGCCACTCCCCAACTCCACGCATGTTTCACAAACTAGACAGGAGAGGTTACAATAGAAAAATACACCTATTTGCACTGTACTGCAATTTAGCTAATGAACATTACCTAAGCCAAGAATGACAAGTGAGCACAGCGCATGGTAATTCTTCGCTGGCTTTGGTCCTTCACACTAAGTGATAAAGAAAGCTTCCTTCAGCACAGACTTCGAAGATGACTCATTTATGTGAAACCTTTCTGCTGAAAGATTTTTATTTCTTTACTGGCATACCAAGTACGGAGTAATTGCTTTTATAATTGAATCTGGACCATAATACATAATACGTATCAAGGTGCACTGTGAAAGCCCTTTCTCCTCCCTAACAATGTAATACAATGAATACAGTGTAAATCTCAAGCTGAACATCTTACAGTCAGTCACAAAGGAGGAGACATTTTAATGGTGAATACAACTGGCAATCAAGGTGTAAGTTTATAGGAAGAACAAGCTTCAGAAAACCTTTGTGAGCTCTGATAGTAAATTGCTGAGCAAAACTGAGACAGAAGAAAGGCAGATTATAAATGAAGAGAGCTTCCACCATTCCTGATCTCATGGAAAAAGCTCGTATTTGAATTAAGATCTGTCTCCTAGCACTCACTTCATTTCATTTAGGAACTTTTTGTTAAATGCATTTTCACAGTCCAGAACTTAAACAGAAGTCATTTTCCAAATTTCATGTAAGCTTGTGTATTACCAGGAGGTGTTTCTCAAGTGTTAGAACATACAACATGGCTCACCTCTTCACTACATGAAATAAACTCAGATTAACAGTAATTTATACAAGGAGGGGCTTTTTAGATTATTTACCTTTCTCGTAATGCAGCAGTAAAAATCCTACCCATGTACCTGTGATAATGCCATGCTCATGCAGATATGCTTGTTTCCATGAATAAAAGGTCAAGACAAAGAAAGGCAATTTCCTGTTCCAAAGACTAAGTGGTGATAACAGACCCCATTTTATCCTGATGTGTTTTACCTGCATGGAATTGCTAACAATAAACAATTACTTCAATGGAAAATCTGGTCCAGTAGACTGCAGTGAAAGGAACGCACAGAAGGACATTTAAATATGCATTACAATTGCTTACCAAAGGAACAGCTCTTGTGGGCTCCAAACTAGGCCTGGGTGCCGTTGAGTACATGTAGTTAAACAATCTGTCTATTTTTCTTAAAGGTACACCTCCACCTTGATCACTTATCTAAGGAATGAAAAGTTAGTTTTCAGCATTATGTTCTGAAGAGACTTGTAGTACAACACATGAAAACGTTACATAAATGACTTCAAAAACATTAATGAACATGAAGCATCAGAGGTCAAGCAGTACTTCATCTGCTTTTTCAAATTACACGTTAAACAATTCTAAATAGAGCAGGCTGGTAAGCTGCAGATGAACTTATTTTTTGGCACTTACCTTAATAGATAGATCTTCTTTCCCCAGTGTGACTAAGGTTTTGATCGATGGATACCCTTCTCTCTTACCTTCGTGCAACTCCACTGTAGCTCTCATTGAATTCTGAAGTTAAAAGAAAAAAAAAAGTGTTTCTGATTATAAATTCACCATATACACGTTGTGTGTCAACCTTAAACCTGGATATATTTTGTTGAATGTCTTGTCCTGTGCAAAGAGAAGGAAGATCATATTAAGAGAAATTGAAGGAGTGCTTCCAAGTCAATCAGATATTCGGTTAGATTTTTATACCACAACTCTACCATACATACATTTATCTATGACAGAAACTCAGAGAACCTAAAGCAAGAAGAATACTTCTCACTTCTGTGAGAAATCAAGGGATTATGTAAGAGACAACGCCGTTCTTCCAGCCTGTCTTGCAGAACACCATGGTAGACATAATGGTTATGGCACAGTCTATCATTCTGACTTTATCATACCTATTAAAAGGATTTTCACTGCCAGTCCATCACAGATTAACATTACTTATAGCTAGAATCTACTAGTTTCATGCTGTTTAACTACTTGTACCAAAGCATATGTACAAGCGCTGTACAAATTCTCATCTAGTCTTCTCTCAAAGTAACACTACAAATAGGAAAATAAGGAAAGATTTGAAACAAACATACTTGTCTAATGCCAGAAATCAAAGCCCAAATATTATCATTTAGGAAAAACTTCTTTGACTAAATGCACTGTTTCTTTTCTTGACTTCTCAAATACATGTGCACCACCCAGAGTCCACCTGTCTTACTCCAGCACATATGGTAGTTCTGTTCCATTTTCACTGTTGCTCGAATGGTCCAGAAAACACAAAAAAACAGTACAAAGCTACACTATTCACAGACACATGGGCTGCTCTTAAAACAGGCAGAAGACACTGATATTTGCAATAAAAAAACAAGCTTGTAGAAACAGTAAGAAGACACACCATCACTGCAAAGATTATCATGAGTCAAATCCATCGGTATCAAAAGGCCAAAGAGAGAGGTGGGAGAATTTTTCTTTTAATTATACAAGTGCATAAGAGGTTTGTGAGCTTAACTTTCACCAGAATTTCAATCTCTTCACTCAGATAAGAATAAGAAAAGAAAACTGAAATAAAATGTCAGAGCTGCGACTCAAAAGAAAATCTCAATTTCAACAGCAATGGGAGTTCACAACCCCCTTCCAAATATTAATAAGCACAACCTACCTTGAATAATTCAAATAACATATGAAACAAGTGAGAAGGTACGTAGACTACTTGAATAGGCTTGTTTGGAGCTTTAGCTACAAGAAAAAAGAAAAAGATTTTATTTTTTTTTCCCCAAACACTACCCTGTAGCATTTCTATTTACAGGACTACCATGAAATTATAGACAAAGTCATTGAAGCATGTTTTACTTTTCTAGGCGCAGAATACAGTCCATGAAACATCTTGCGTAAAAACAGATTTCAGTTGCTGTTTCCACCTTAAATGACACATGCTAATGATTTTTAAAGGTATCAACATCAGCAGACTTATAGAATGTTCACAAAACTTGATGAATCAGTGATTAATTTAGTACCAGATGTATACTATGAATAACAGCTTTCCCACTTAAGACAGAATTCACTTTTCTTAATACATACTATACTTAAGCATGCTTGCTGCACAAAGATTCTTAAACTAAGAAAAAAAATTCACTGCTTAATATTCTCAAAAGAAATATTTCCCTCACTTAAAAGCATAGAAAATGTAAGGTATTCATAAACTTTCAAAATACATTTCAAGCTATCAAAATTCTCTTGTTTCAAATCACAGCTTGCTCTGTCCATTGGTGTCCCTATTATTAGTATTTCAGTAGAGGTGTATGGCATGGCACAGCTCCGTACACCAGAGCATTAAGTGACCACATTTAATACGTTCCAGGACAGTCTGGTGCTCAAGATGCAGTCATTTCTGAAAATTCAAATATCTACTGGTGCTGAAGTCACACAGTCACAGCTTGTCAGACTGAGCAGCGGTCCACATGGAAGAAAAGTCACTTAAATCCCTGTTTCCTAAGCACAGGGAAACATAAATACACATGCAAGAAATGGCTAGAGTCAGTTTCACCCTTTAAATTATCAGCCCTCAAGTGCCATAAAGGTCCACTTTTAAAGACAGAGAATGTATTATATATAGTCTCATAATTATTTTATGAATACAAATAATGAACAAAACAATCAGTCAACACACTGATGAAGATTGTCTCATCAGTTCCCTAGCATATCAGCTTGTAGCGATAACGGAGGTTGACACAACCATGGTGCAAGACCTTGCACTTGGGTTTGTTGAACCTAAAAAGATTCAACTGGCCCCCACTGCTCCAGCCTGCCTAGGTGTCTCAGGATGGCATCCTGTCCCTTGGGCTTGTCAACTGCATGCCACAGCTTGGTGTTATCTACAAATATACTAGGAGTGTACTTGATCCCACTGTTGATGACATTGATGAAGATGTTACTGAGCATTGGTCCCAGTACTGACCCTTGAGGAACAACACTCATCACTGATCTCCATCTGGACACCAAGCCACTGACCACCACTCCCTGGGTACAATCTCACAATCAGTTCCATATCTTTCCAATTTGGAGAGGATATTAATGGAGACTGTGTCAAAGGCCTTACTGAAGCCTGGACATCAATGGCTCTTCCCTTGCCCACTGACACACCATCACAAAAAAGAGACAAAGTGGGTCAGGCAGGATCTGCCCTTGGTGAAGCCACACTGGTTATCCCCTATCACCTCCCTTTCTTTCATGTGCCTTATCATAGCTTCCGGGAGGATTTGCTTTATGATATTCCCAGCACTAAGGCAAGGCTAACTGGTCAGTAGTTCCACGGGTCATCTATCTACCCTTCTAAAAAAATGGGTAGAATATTGCCTATTTTTAAGTTACAAGGGACTTCACACAATGGCCATGACTTTTCAAATATCATAGAGAATGGCTAGGCAATTACGTCAGCCAATTCCCTCTGGATTCTTGGTTGCAAAACAAGACAGCAGAGCTCAAATTAATGACTTAAAATTAATTAGCAAAACCAAAGCCACAGATATTAGAAACACTTTCTTAAATGCGTCACTTAAATTAAATGAAGTTCTCAATTACCATTGAATTCTTCAACTTCCAAATCGGGTGCCACCAGATAGTACTGTTCACACAACATCTTAGCTGTTTCATATGCATCTACAGAAAGAGAACACCAATTAATGAAATGTCGGTTAAAAAAGACTAGCAAAGCTCAGTCAGTATCTGAAAGACTAAGAGCAGAACACTCACTTTAATTGGCTCGCAAGCATGATGCTAGCATCCATTCTAATCTCTTTATGTCAATAGGCTCATTGTCTATTTGTCAAGAAAGTGTGAACTCTATTTAAAATTAAAATAAAATAAAATAATTCCTAGAGACAAGCTATTTTTCATCTCTCTCTTTGCTTATATATCATGTCTCATGTCTCCCTGAGGAGAAATTACGAACTCAAATGTTTGCAACTACACTGCTTAAGTTACCTTAAAGAAAATGGTTTCAGGTAATGATTTTTTCCTCATTATTAGAGTTGGCTATGAGCAAGCACATGAACAGATGGGGTAGTTCTGTGGACAAAGAGTAATTTGCAAAGATACAGTAGCAGTTGCATTTGACCCAGTCCTAGAAATACCTTCTTCCTGTCCAAAGTGGCACTACAAAACAAAATAGTCACTGCCAAGACAAGCATAACAGGTAAAACCATTATAGCCCAGAAAGGGCTGGTCGTTGTCCATAACTGCTCTCCTTCAAAATGCCTACAGACAATTGATATTTGTGCCTGCTATCTGGAAAAAATATATATTGCTTATTCTGACATCTGCAAGGCTGAGCAAAACAAAGAAGGCTGACAGAGATGCTGCTGGAGCTTTAGTAAAATGGAATTAATCAAAGTTTGGGATGTTCTTGACCAAATCCAAGAACATTTCAAAATCACTCTCCAATAGGAGTCTTTTGTGCCAAGACAGTCAGTTCCAAAAACCTTCTCTAAAAAGGTCCTGTCATTAGCACAACAAAATGTGCCCTAGTCAAAATTCCATTTAATATCCAAATTACTGGATATAATAATGTTGGATATATACCTGATAGCCTTGTGAATAATGCTGTATTTTAACTAAAAAAAAAAACACATAAGGAGCACAGTTACCACTTTGACTCAGTCATCAACAGTTGAAGGTAACCATGCAGGTATTTTGACCAATAAACCATCTACATGGAGAAAGGACTATATAAGCATACTTCAAAGAATTTCCACACCTATGTGGAATTGAAAAAATCAGATGTGGATCAAGAAAGCAGGAGTTAAGATTCCTCACTGTGGAGAAAAAGCTCAAGTCCTCTAAAAAGAAAAGTAATAATAGAGTGATAATAAACCCAAACACATCAATGTATGAATGTACTGCAGATACATCCACTATGTAAACCTCAAGAAAATGAAGGGACTGAAAAATTCCATTTAGCCTCCCTAAACAGAATGTAAGACTCATTCATTTTCAAGAAGTAGCCACCCTGATGTGCTTGAGATGAAAATGCAGGAGCTATCACTTCATGATCCAGTAAAGCATCCGGAAAAGTGTCTGGGTGCAGACACTTACCCTTCTTCTAAAAGCCACCTTCATCTTTGGCAGAGGCCTAAGACTTTAAAATAGACCATGACAAAGAGTTCAAAACATTCCTCATGTTATGGCTTGAGGTACAACAGGAGTGAAGGGTCCATTGGTACATATAAAGTAACAGCTTGCAGAACAAGTCCAGAGTTGCTCTCAGCTCGAATAAACAAAAAATACTTCTGCAGGACAGTCAGTGAGATAGTGACCCACCTCAGGCATTTAAAGATGCTACACTTGGTAGAGCTGCTTGAAGTGAGAAGTGGGCATGTAAGTCATTTCTTTCCAGTCTGAAGGCCATACAGAGCCTGTAGCTGACACATACAGTGCCTAAGTCACGTCTGACTTCTGGCAAATTGCTCCACATACCACCTATTCAGTAGATCATTTTAGAGCTAGCATAGTATATAAAATGTATGCTAACCCCTCTGACCACTTTGAAGATGAAATAGCCCTAATTACTTTGACTCTAGACAGGCTCTTCCCCTAATGACATTCTGTTTCTTTGAAAGACAACAGTGGATACTGTTTTTGATGCCCTGATTTTGTTAAAGGATGAGTTTTTATATATAGTTTATCTACTACAGCTACTTGCTTGAAAACTGAACACCTGTTGATACCATGCACTCCTCTGTCCACGACAGATTACAGCTTATGATAAAATAGATTCAAACACTGCTATTAGAAGGAGCATTGAAATAAACAAGCCTGTACCATACCATACCAAGGTCAAAGTGGAACAGGATCAATCAAATGAAAATAGAGCTGCTGGAAAACAGCCACCTCAGAAGCCAAAGATCCAGATGACAAGAAGCCCTGCTAACACTAAAAATCACCTATGTTACAAAGCAAGCTATCATGCAGGCCAAATTCTAACAAAGTTCTCTATCTTAACTGAAAGCAGACAAAAAGAAAAAGGAAGAAACACATTCTCCTCTAGTAACTGCATAAACAGCAGTGAAGGACAGAGGGTGATATTCACTCCTAGTTCAAGAACTGTATTTGTAAATAGATACATCCAGAGCATGACTCTTCAATAAGCCAGTTCTTGATAGGAGATAGCATTGTCTCTTGCATATTTATTCATGTTCTGAAAGCATGTGAACATTCATAACATGAACATGTCTCTGGTACAAGACAGAATGGGATGAGATGTGGTAAAACGCATGTGATTAATCACTGGAACAACTGTACATCTGAGAACACTGTACTTAAAGGCCTAATGAATCAATCAGAAAACTGCACTTATTCCCAAATTTCTTCACTACCAGCATTAAAGAAAAATAATAGTGCCTTAAAACACATTTCTAAGGATTTGGAGGGAAAAAGGATATGTGATTTTAACACAGCGTTTAGATACTTAATCTGATATTAAAAAGGACATACTAAAGTTAAAGAAATAATAAAATTCATGCCTCCCTAGTTCTGTTAATGAACCAGAAATACAACAGAAGTTTCACATTCTTAATTGTAGAGACTTTAGGAATCATCGTAAGCAACTGCATGACTTTTGTTTCTTGTTGTTTTTGTCTTTGTTTTAAATTTATTAATTCAATGTACATCACCTTCAGTCTTTTGTATCAGAAGAGTATATTTGTTCATATTCTTATGAATATGGATATATTATGTGAGGACTTTTTAATCAACAAAATTATCAACGTAGTTTCCTTACCTTTAACCACGTCTGCCACATTACAATTAGGATCGATACTTCCAATATGTTTGGGATGAGCTGGATTAATGTCTCCTCCAAAAAGAAGCGCTATAAGAAAAAACAAATAGTAATAACTTGCCTTTACACTTGAGACAGCATAGCAAATCAAACTCTGAAGATCTCTTAAACTTAGTGGATAGCACAACACTCTGTGTAAAGACACTGCAGCAAACTGGCAGAAACCCTGCTGAAGACAACTCTCAGCAGCATGATTCTCCATTCCCACTTACATGCAAGGTCTGGCCCTTACCAAACCTTTTCCTGAGTGATGAACTCTCAAAGAGACAGAAAGACTTTAGGCTTTTTTGAAGAAGTGACTTTCTGCTGCTTTGGCAAATTTAGCAGTTCTGATAAAGAACCAGAGGCAGTATGATGTAAAAGATATGAAAGCTTTTCCTGTTCCAGAAATGGTAAGGTAATATACTGGCGCAATGCTCCTTGTAGAACCACACCATAATAAACAGCATCAATAATAAAACATATAAAACATAATAAACAGCATCAATAATGAAACAAAACATAAATGCCGAGTTATCTCACAGTATGCTTTGACACATGAGAGTTACTTGTACACACACTAGTCACGTGCCATGCTGTGTGTGAAGGTTACTGGAAAGACACACAAGATGTATAAAACCTCACAATGCACTACTCTGCATTAGCTCCCCACCATCTGTGGTGCAGTCATACATTAATAGGCCATTAAAGCTGAATACTGGGCAGACAGAGAAGCTCTTAGGGCTAAAAGGTACAAGATACACTCAGATATCACATGCTTGGCCTTAATTTTACACAAACCGCTCTCTGCATACTTGCACATAACAGGAGCTGTGCAAATAAATCCTTTTGCTCCGTAGTACAAGTATAAAAGGTTTATGAGTAAGAACACAAAGGAAAGAAACAGAATCCTGTTGCAAAAGATGACTAATTCTAATATTTATACTTTAATAGGGAGTAGGAAGAAGAGGGAGATGGGGGGCTGGGGGTCATAATTTAAGCCTCATGTCAGAAACACTCAACTAGTATTGGTTAAAAGGCAAGAAAGTCTACATAACTTGATGACAAACTAAGAAAGATATACACAGGGCACAACCAATTCAAAACCCGCGTCCTCCCATTTGATTATAAACACCAACCCTACAAATGATGTAAACAGATTTCTGAGCAGAATGATCTAAAAATACCACGCGTCACTATGCAAACTGCCTGTGCCAACAAGAATGAAAACTGAAAGCCACACTGCCAACATCCCCTAGTTCTGGAAGAAAGCATACTGGTGCTTTGGATTCATTTCTGATAGCTGTGAAGTACCAAATTAATCAGTTGTCAGTACAACTTCACCATCATTCGTGCAGAAAATTAAGAATTAGTCACGAATCTGAAACAAACAAAAGATACGGCTTCAGGATTACAAGCAACAACTAAAGCTCTTAAAGATGAAATAAGCAATTACTTACTGTGTTGGTTAATAAGCATACGGAAAGAGATGCGGTTGGTGTAGAATCTATCTAGAAAATACTGGATGTTACTGCTAACAAATGGGTCAAAGCCGTATTTTTCCTTGTATTCGATCACCCCTTGCGCCATGGTTGGAACCACATCATTGTGTCTGTTCCTGACTTTAATTAAAACGTCTAAAAAGCTAGAAGAAAAAAATCAGAAACAGATTGTTAAAGATAAAATTAAACTCTGTCTCTCGTTTCTGTTTTCAACTCTCCACAGCATAACCATTTTATCTATTTACTGTCCCACCCAGTAAATTAACCGGTTGTACCCAAACAAGCCTATTTAAAGGGAGGTCTTACATCAAGGTGTCAATCTCAAGACTTGTGAAATATTTATTGCCTCAATTCGAGTCATTTCTCCACAGAACATTCCTTTAAAATAAATATCTTCACGGTTAGCAGATCTCCTTATGACCTCAGTCACGTACATCATGGTAACTCATTTTCTGCAAGTAACAGTAGCTGGTAGACTGGAGAGGTAATTCAGACAAAACTGCCTTTCATGTTTCCTGACAAGCTTTATACTTTGCACTTTCTCCCCAACACTGCACCCCATGCAACGTCAGTTCTAAATGCATTTCTTTACCTGGCATCTATTCTGAAGTCTGAAAGCTGGGATAAATAATTATCCGTGTGACTTCTGTTCAGTTTCACTTTACACCACTGGATGGCAGAACACATACAACAGTGCTCAGACTGACTCTCCTCCCTCTGGCAGTTTAGGGGAAGTTTGAGGAGATCTTTTGCACCGTTTTTTAACAAACACTCCTCCTAGAACAGCTTGGGGAATTTGTGTTCCTCCTGCCAAGGGAACTGAACACCTACAACTTTCAAAGTGCTCGTCCTTCTTATTCCACACACAAACTCATGCATACTTGATGTATTAATAGCTTTCTAAAGCCTAGACACAGAAAATCAGTGCTACTCAGTGCTGCATTCTCTACTACTAAATATTGGCACCAGAACGATTACAGAATCTTGTTTCACAAAAACTTCAAACATAGCTTTTAAAGGAAAGGAAATTCGTTGTGCTGTGTCTACATGTGCACAGTTAACTTTTTTATTTTGGTTTAAAAGCTAACTATAAAGAACTCAGTAGATTAATACCAAACATGGAGAAGCAATGTATTAATTATTTGTATCTAAAGTAAAAATATGCACCAACTAAGGAAGGAAGACTAAGGTCACCAGAAGTGGAAAGAATAGAGTGTCAGCTAGTCACCTTGTCTAACACAGATGTAAAGCAGGTGCTTCCTTCCTTTTCATAACTAGACAGCTGAGCCAATCATTAGATAGCAAACCATACTACTCTTAACTAGTCAATGACCTGCTTTTAAAAATGGTTTCTCCCACTGTACACTGCCAGTTCCAAAGGAAAGGAAAATTAATATTCAATAACTTTTTCATAATTCTTGGTCTGATCATCACATTTTGCCCATATGTTAACAAAGAATTCAGTAGTTTCTATACGTTATTTTGTTGCATATGAAAGGAGAAGTCTGAATTGCATAATTTCCAAGTCTGAAGACTTTCACGTGGCTGTTCTCTATTACTCACCAATCTTTCTGACTTAACAGCTTGAAATGTACTGTTCAGTATCTTTACTGGTGATTTGGATTAGGGGACTGAATGCTCTCTCAGCGAGTTTGCAGATGATACCAAGTTCAGAGGAAGCGTTTTTCTGCATGAGGGTAGGATGGCCCTACAGAGGAACCTGGACAGGCTGGATCGCTGGGCTGAGGCCAATGGGATGAAATTCAATATGACCAAGTGCTGGGTCCTGCACTTCAGTCACAGCAACCCCAGACAGTGATACAAGCTTGGGGCAGAGTGGCTTTGATACTGAGCGGAAGAAATGGGCCTAGGGGTGTTAGCAGACACTCAGCTGAGCATGAGCTCCCAGTGTGCCCATGTGGCCAAGCAGGCCAATGGCATCCTGGCTTGTACCAGGAATAGTGCAGACAGCAGAAGACAGAGGTGATCAGCCCTCTGTACTCAGCTCTGGTGAGGCCGCACCTTGAGTGCTATGTTCAGTTCTGGGCCCCTCATTACAAGAAAGACACTGAGACCCAGGAGCATGTCCAGAAAAGGCCAATGAAGCTGCAAGGGGTCTGGAGCGCATTTCTTACGAGGAACAGCTGAGGGAACTGGGATTGTTCAGCCTGGAGAAGAGGAGGCTTATCCCCTTCCAAAGGGGAGACCTTATCACCCTCTATAACTGCCCAAAAAGAGGTTATGGTGAGGTGGGGGTTGGTCTCCTACATAACAATGACAATATGACAAGAGAGAGTGGCCTTAAGTTGTGTCAGGGGAGGTTCAGGTTGGACATTAGAAAATACTCAGAACGAGCGGTCAGGCACAGGAATGGGCTGCCCAGGGAGATGGTAGAATGACCATCCCTGGTAGCATTCAAGACACATTTCCATGTAGTACTAAGTGACATGCTTTAGTGGGAAATATTGCTGATAGGTGGTCAGTTGGACTGGATGATCTTGGAGGTCTTTTCCAACCTTGGTGAATCTATGAAATACTTTTAAAAGTTTGAAAACCCTTTATTGACTCTTAATCCTGTGTGATTTGTAACTACTGAGCTTTCTAGATAAGATGAGTGCTTAGCTGTTGTCATCATGCTTCCCCTTTGCTTCAGAGCAACAAGACTGGCATAAAACCACAATGTGAAAAACAGTTACAATCATATCTAAAAGACAACAACTGATAGCACCCTCTACTAAGTGCTAGTGGCAAACAGCTTTGCTTTTTATTTTTAAGTAGTTCCACTACCCACAGTACGATGCTTACATGTTCCATCAGGGCAAATCAGTCACTGACATCCTGCTACTGAAGGGTTCAAATGTGTGTGCAGGGCAAAGAGAGGGCTAGGATATTTACTTGTTACATCAGCACAGCATAGCTGAAGTTCAGTGTGTGAATGCATACAGTAAAGAGATTTTTCACTACTGCAGTGATTGATAGGCTCCTATTCTAACTTCAAAGATAGCTGAGTTCATTCAAGCCCTTCCATTAAGTAGATGCTTTAAAGGACCAAACATATCAAACTACGCACACATATTTCAAGGCAGCAGGGTAGAAACCGTCACACATTTCCTTCATCTTACCACTCACTCCTTACCCACTCCTTGTCCTACAAACAACTGGAAGGCATTTGATGCTTTCACTGTACCAACAAATCATAGGAGACCATATAAAGAAATTTTTAGGCTGCTCACAGGGATTGCTTGAGAAAAATCAACAGAATAGCTCTGAAGGCTTTATTTAGAAAAAAATCTTTGGAAAAATTCAGTGCACTGTATTTATAAAACTACAATGAATAAACAATACAGTTGGTTTGACAGATGAGAAATTACTAATATGAAGATACTGTAGTCAAATAGAATCTCTGGCTTCTTCATTAACAAAAGAATATTTGTTACCATAGCTATTAAATAAATTAAGTCTGCTATTAAATAAATTAAGCCTATAAACTTCTGCAAAGATAATTCATGAATGTCACCACACAAGCTATTTAACTCCCTAATGACTGTTCATATCATTCTGCTTTAATCCATCATCACAGTGAAAGAAAAAAAAATAAATCACAAGGACAAAAGGGGATTTCTGCTATGCCCATTTTATAGATGCCATTATCTGAAAAACTGAAGAAAAAAAGCCATGAGTGGACAGTCAAGATCCTTTTAAATAGAAGCAGCATGCAATTATTACTAGTGGTTTTTCATTAACCACTCTTTAAGTAAGCACTAGCTGGTAGTTGAGTATCTCCAGAAACAAAGTTCACACACTGACAGACTTCTCTACTATGAATTGCAACAGTTTTCTAAGTGCAAAACACTGAGTGAAACTGCCCATCATATGACTTTCAAGTAACAAGATGGCACGTTCTTATTCTTATTTACTGCAGCATTTATTTATTTTAAATTGCTCGCAGAGGAACTGCTTTCATCTCTATATTACAGAAAGAAAAATCATCTTTGTTTACTAAGTTTCTCTTGTGTGCATTATCTGCAGACATTCACAGTCTATTATTTCATTTACAAACAATTCTAGAACACTTTCTCTGACATGCTCCCATCTCACAGGGAAGAAAAAGAACCAGTGAAGAAGCTCACAGGTACAGGGTGTGCAGTGTTTTCTGAATGCCTGTAACAAACATCACTTTTTACAAACCTTTCATAAGTAGATTTGAAAAGCAACTTCTGTCTTTGTTTATCTGCACACTGACAGTATGGAAAGTTTCATAGTATCATCATAGTATCATAGTATCGTGCGAGTTGGAAGGGACCTTAGAGATCATCGAGTCCAACTCCTGGGATTCGAGCCCTCTAGTGTAGCAGAGCGGCAGTTTTACCCCTTGCGCCACAAGGGGGACTCGAACCTGGGCCCTCTGGTGTTGCAAGCAGCGGTTCTAATACTTCTGCCAGCTTACAACCTCTACTGAATGGAAACACTGTCCTAATGCTTCTGTAATCACGCTATTTGACAGAGCTGTAAAAAGACTTCCCAGCTGAAGCTGGAGGAAAGATGTTTGTGTCTCCAAAACCAAAGTAACCCAAGCTTTCCTTGTACGCCCATACCACTGGCAGCAACAGTGGCCTGCCAACATTGCAGCATGCCTTCATCTAGTCCAGTAACCAACAGAGCCTAGTAAAGAAACTAAAGCACCTCTGAACCTCTGTAACACAGAAATCCTGTGACAGAAACATCCCTTTGAAATACTTTTCCAGTGTTTGCAAAAAGTAACGCTCATTAACATTCACCCTTTCTCATATTTGTATCCTAAACACAGAGAAGTTGGGCCAGTCTGGTAAGCATTTTCTCCAGCATTAGCGCTGGTTTAGTTTAATTTGTATCTGTTCACCACTTCTATCTTTTAAGCATTTCAGCTCCTTTAACTCTCACTTGTGCAACTGTTCCCTTGTTACGTAATAACAGAAAGTTAAGTCTACCTCAATTGACCAAAACTGACCAGGGTGCTCATTCTATTTTCAAAAATCTGTTCCTCTAAAAGTCTTAATGTTGTTGGTTTGATTTATTGTTGTTTTCTTGTTTTTGTTAGCTTGAGGCTCATACCAAACTCAGCTCCAAAAAAAAGCAGCTAGGGTGTTAGTGGGCCAGAATTACTTCTGTTCAGGAAATCTCACATTTTATGGTAGAAATTAATCTACAGGAAGAAAAGATAGAGGTCATCATGAAACGTGTAAGTCACCTGGTACCACACAGGATACTGCAAACAGCAGCAATGTGATTCTACCTTACAATTAACATCACTGTTATCCTACAGCACACTAAAAAAACCCAACATTTTAAAATAAGCCATCACAAGGAAATAAATTACTCACTCATCCAGAACATGAGGATCCTCAGGACTTTTATTTTCATATTCTAAAAGCTCAAGGAAACTCTGCATGTACCTGAAACAAGCAAAGATGATAAAGGAAGTCAGAATAATTAAACCTAAATTACTTCTGAACTTTTACTTAAGCTTTTAAGGCCACACAACCCCATCTAAAGTAACAGAAGTATAACATGTTTGTCTGCAAAGGCTGAGATTTGCAAAGATAGCATAAACAAAGAGAATCAAAGCAAACAAAATACATTATTTTGAGTTAAAAGTTATTGTGTTGAATTAAAAACTACATTTTACGACCCTACAGTCCACAATCGAGGAAAATAAACCATGTTTTAGTTGAGACATTCAGTAAAAACCAAGTAACCATGGATGCTGTACTGAGGGACATGGTTTAGTGTGGAAATATCCCTGGTAGGTGGACAGTTGGACTGGGTGATCTTGGAGACCTGTTCCAACCCCTGGTGATTCTGAGACTCATGGGTTAAAATAATGGCAGCTTAATAGGGAAAATAAAAGCTGCAAGTTAAAAAATAAATAAATAAATAAAAGAAGCAGAATTAATTCACTACTTTCCCCCACCAATATGCATGCAGATGTTCAGCCACATCCAGGGGTGCAGACCCTCAGCACTCACAATGATTACTAGGGAATACAGACTTAATAACCGGAACCATCCCCTTTTCTTCCTCCTCTAAGATTTTACTGCTAAGCACAATGGCATACCGTAATATTGAATATCCCTTCAGATACCTCAGATGAACTATCCCAGCTGTGTCCCCTTCCAACATACTCTCAGGTGTGGGGGACAGGGAAGAGGGAAAAAGAGACTGACCTGACAGTGAAGAATCGCTGCTCAGTAACAGCCAAAACACTGGTGTGTCACCAACACCATTTTAGACACAAATTCAAAATAGAGCACTATATGTTGGCTGCTATGAAGAAAGTTAATCTCATCCCAGCCAAGTTACAGCAAAATAACTGAGATCTGTTCTACAAAGTGTTGAAAATTGAACATTCTCCCATTTCCCCACCAGGGCACAAATACTCTTTGAAAATCCACTTGTGGACAATGACTACAGTGTTGCAGAAACGTATACACAGATGATAAGAAGTGCAACTGAGGTTACATGGGACTGAAGCCACGATCCTGTGAGGAGAGGCTGAGAGAGCTGGGACTGCTCAGCCTGGAGTACAGGAGGCTTGGGGAGGGGTGGGGGTAAGGGAGAAAGAAGGGCTGGGAAATCTCATCATTCTCTATTATTTCCTGAAGGGAGCGGTACAAAGAAAACAGAGCCAGGTTCTTGTCAACAGCGCTCAGCATCAGGACCAGAGGCAATGGGCATAAACTAGAACAAAGGACAGTCCCTCTGAACAGCAAGTAGCAACTTCAGTGCTGTGTGGGTGATGGAGTCCTGACACAGGCTGCCTAGAGGCTGTGGAGTCTCCTTCTTGGAGATCTCCAAAAGCTGCATGGACATGGGCATGGGTACCCTGCTCAGTCAGGGACTGGACTACGTGGCCTCCAGGGGGTTACCTCCCACCTCAGCCATTCTGTGACAAGGTTATCATGCAGACTAGTGTTAGGAAGTGAAAGTTTGTCCACAGTAGTCACATAAAACTTCCAAAACAGTCCAGGACTACTCCAATGGAGGTGATCCTAGGCTAAAATATACAATTTCATCACACAGAGTAATATCTTCAACATGGTCAGCATAGTTATATTAGGTCCTGTCACAAGGATTGCTACTTTTTATGTTTTTTACTACAACCATCACAGATAACTACAGAAATCCCTCAAATATTGTTTGCCTGTTCCATGTTTGAGAAGTACTCGATGTCTCTAGTGCTGCTTACCTTAAAGGTTGTATTTTTATAATGCTAGATATTTGTTATAATGCTATAAGATCATCAATTCAGAACCACCTCCACAACATATATATTTGATCCATAACCCACCGAAGATGTGTTTCTGAACAGTGTAATATTTTCCAATTTGAAAGATATTAAAGTAGCTCTACTGACTGAGTAGTAGTAGTAGAGGATAGAGAAGCAGGGGAAAAGCCATCAACACTATCAGCTGGAGGAGGGACTTGGTTTCTAAGAGAGTGAAAGAGAACTAATTTCCTCTGAGAATGTGTCCTCAGATACACTCTCATTATTAATCCTCAATGGAAAATAACCGCTTTACTTTCAGAACTCTTCTGCTTCATCTGTGAGACTTATTGCATAACAAATATATGAGCACCCTCATTTACTAGAGAGAATGGCCTCAAACTGTGCCGGGGGAGATTCAGGTTGTTAGGAAATACTTCTCCAAGAGAGTGGTCAGGCACTGGAACGGGCTGTCTAAGGAGGTGGCAGAGTCACTGACCATGGAGGCAATGGTTTAGTGGGAAATGTTGGTGATAGGTGGATGATCTTAGAGGTCTTTTCCAACCTTGAGGTCCCTAGAGGACTGTATGATCTTAGAGGTCTTTTCCAACCTTGGTGATTCTATGATTTCTTTGGGGTACATTTTCTTCAACATTATCTTCCTCATATGAATCAAGATCAATCAAGCTAATCACAGGTAAGAATGAAAAGAGGTACAATTATTACAGTTAGCAACACACAGTTAAAGTACCTCCAAAATGAAAGATAGAGAAAATGGCAGATAATGCAACAAGACAATTCCAGGTAGAAGTTCTCATTCTTCTCAGCCTCTCACCCTCATCTTCATTCTCTCCCATGAAGTATTTATTTGCATTGATAATATGCAATCACCTCGAGCTTTCTCTTCTCCATATTGAACAACCCCAGCTTTCTGAGTATCACTAAGGAGATACACTGCTCTCTGTCTCTTCCGATATGAAAGAGTCTTCAGTAAGTCTGTGACAGAGCTAATAAAATCTCCAGTGGCACAGTAAGAGAGAGGAGATTAGGAACACGTTGATCCTTCACATCATACAATATCTTGAATGTCTCATTTCTGAATACACAGAATAATAACTATGCCTCAGAAGCTACAAAGATTTTTACTAGAACTACAGAATTATTGAGGTTGGAAAAGACCACTAGGATCAACTAGCCCAGTCATCAACACATCACCACCACATCCACTAACCATGCTCCTCAGTGCCACATCTACACAGTTCTTCAGCATCTTCAGGGACAGTGACTACACCACCTCCCTGGGCAGTCTGTTCCAATGTTTCACCACTCTTTCTGAGATTTTTCCTAATATCCTACCTGATCCTCCGCTGGCACAACCTGAGGCCATTCCCTCTTGTCCTATGACTGTTACCTGGGAGAAGAAGCTGATCCCCACCTTGCCATAACCTCCCTTCAGGCAGCTGTAGAGAGCAATAAGGTCTCCCCTAAGATTCCTCTTCTCCAGACTGAACAATGCCAGTTCCTTCAGCCTCTCCCCATAAGACCTGTGCTCCAGAAGCTTTGTTGTCCTTCTTCAGACACACCCCAGAGCCTCAGTGTCTTTCCTACACCAGAACACAGCACTCAAGTTGCAGCCTCATCAGTGCCAAGTACAGCAGGACAACCACCCAGCTAGCCCTGCTAACTACATTATATCTGGTTCATGCCAGGATGCCACTGACCTTGGCCACCTGGGCACACTGCTGGCTAGCGTTCAGTGGAGTGTCAACTAACAGCCCCAGATCCTGGTGTTAAAACACCAAACAGAAATCCCGAATATCAGCAATCCTGTACTAATGTTGAGGATAACATAGCAATGAATACTTCAGGTACTGAATGCAAGCAATACCTGATTTTTATGCTACCTGGATTCGATTGGCTGCTCACTATTATTAGCATGTTATATTTAGATGTGTACCTTCTATTTGCTCACTGGAACATTAGTCCTAAGACTGTTGCCTCTGTAGTAAACAAACATTACTAACTCTAAGCAGAAGGATCAGCACTTTCATACTACTGGTGTATCAAGTAAGGACAAGCCAAGTGTTTATCTCATGTAATGCAGGAAGTAACTGTGCAGAAAACAGTCTCAATCAGAAAGAAGACCAAAGCGAGTCAACCAGAAAAAAGCTGCCAAACATGGTCACCAATCCTGAGTGCAAGCAGCAGGCAGAACAGGTTTTAAGACCACTGGTGCTGCGTTGAGCAGACAGCATAATGAGGAACTGAGAGTTTCTGAAACCAAGGGAAATTACCCAAGCTAAATGCTCTAAGCGAATCTACAAACACACTGATGTGATTTATCTTTAGTATCTGTGGTGATGAATAATCTATGGCACTGAACAATGTTTTTCCTTTCAAAAGTGTTAGCAACAATATTTAGATGTCTTCCCAATTCTGAACTGTTATTACCTTAAGGCAAGATCATTAGCACAAGGATCGCATCCAGCAAGTTAGAGATAAAAGCTCAGAGGAAAGGCTATTAACATCAAATGTAAGCCATTCAAATTTCTTCCATCACTCTCTCTTTTTTAAACCCTTGGCTACATGAAGCTGGAAAAAATGAAAACATGTAACCTTAAGTTAAACAAATCTAACCCACTGTCCAGTGCCTATGGATTACACAACATCCAAACAGAGCTGCAAATGCTGGGCTTTTTGGTTTTGTTCTGTTGTTTTGCTTACGATTTTCGTGTTCTCAAACTGCTTACATCCCTTCATCCCTTACTCCTCCCCAAAAAGAGTTCAAAACTGAGGAAACTAGGAAGTAAAAACTTGTTTAAGAGGAAATTTAAAGCAGTGATGATCTATTAGTAATTCACAATGCTGTCGTAACAGCAATAACAGTACAGTTTGCTTAACAGTGCGGAGTCAGCAATGCATTACACCCCTACAGCAGTTAGGCTTGGTAAAGAATGTCACTCCCTTTCAACACCATTCATTCATTTAATTGAACTTTCTTTTTATTAGGAACATAGGGGGAGATGGATAACTGAAGGTTTTAACTGCAGGATTTACCAAGCATTGGAAATCAAAACCTGGTAGAGGTTTTACTCCAGTTAAGATTTCTACTTAGCTAGAACAAAGGAGAAAGGAATAATGGACAATTTCCTACATTATTAGTGAATGAATACAACGATACGGAACAGAAATCTGCAAAATAAATAAATAAATAAAAATGAGGGAGAGAAGAGGGAGAGAGGGAGAGAGGGAGAGAGGGAGAGAGGGAGAGAGGGAGAGAGGGAGAGAGGGAGAGAGGGAGAGAGGGAGAGAGGGAGAGAGGGAGAGAGGGAGAGAGGGAGAGAGGGAGAGAGGGAGAGAGGGAGAGAGGGAGAGAGGGAGAGAGGGAGAGAGGGAGAGAGGGAGAGAGGGAGAGAGGGAGAGAGGGAGAGAGGGAGAGAGGGAGAGAGGGAGAGAGGGAGAGAGGGAGAGAGGGAGAGAGGGAGAGAGGGAGAGAGGGAGAGAGGGAGAGAGGGAGACAGGGAGACAGGGAGACAGGGAGACAGGGAGACAGGGAGACAGGGAGACAGGGAGACAGGGAGACAGGGAGACAGGGAGACAGGGAGACAGGGAGACAGGGAGAGACGGAAAATGACAAAACAGCAAAGCCATAGCTGAAATGGGAAAAGACAGTGTCAGTTATACTTTGCCAATTTTGGTGAGTCATCAAAAGCAGAAATCAAAGCCTGTGCCCTTCAAATCTGCTGTCTTTCTAGAGCTTAATTATTTAGCATAGTCCACTACAACTCACTGGGCAAGCTCTTTGGCTTCAAGCACCGTAGCTTTGCTCGTTCTCAAATTAGCACAAAGTCGACTGAATTCCTGTCAGTCTGCCAAACACAGTAATTCCAGCATGGCACATTTCATACATGAAATCACTCTATGTGCTCATAATGCCAACTCTAGATTTAACTACCATTCTTTTCCCCCTCCTCCAACTTTTCTTTCCACCCCCTCCAACTCACACAAGATACTTTACTTTCCCTCTCCACAACATGAATTTCAGCAAGATTTTCTGTTAGAGTCTCTAACATCCACACACTGATAAAACCTGCCTCCATGGAAACATAACTTTGTTAGCATAGTATGAATGTAAAAAATAGAACAATTAATAATCCATGAACTACAGATTTCTCTAATGTGCCTTTCCAGGAAAGGCCCAAAGCAGATAAAAGCTAGGATTAATTAAGATGGGAATTATAGATGTGACTGAGTAGCTCATTGTGCAACTCTTGCACTTATTTTTGAGTATTTTACAAGTCTTGGCTGCTGTAAGTTTTTATTGCAATTATTTTCCCACATCACTGTAGCAATGATATCCTTCTAAGCAATTCTGTCACATATCCATATTCCACCTGCAGAGCACCTTCAGACAGAACATCCTTCCCAAAGCTGACCTATCAAAAGGATCTTTTTTAAGTGGGAAACTGCTTATAATCTGCAAATCTCTAGCATGCTGCTTGCTCATCTCTTATTTGGAATCACTCCATTTTGCAGTCAAAAGACATTAAATGCATTACTGTTTCACTTCCTTCCCTTGCAACCTTCAAGCAAAACACACGCGTGTTAAGTTATAAACTGTAATGGGGATAGCTTCGTGTAGATGTAAAAGCAAAACTCTACTTTGCGTTCATAATTCACTATACAGACAAAGCCAGTTTTCTTCAGAAAAGAGTAGATGAGTACAAAGGAAGGACAGCTGTCCTTCTTATCCTCATTACTGCACACATCAGGCTAAGGAACCCAGAAAGGAGAAAGACCACACTCTTCCAGAGCAGTTATTAGTCAAATCCCTGCTACACAGTGCAGTTGGGTGTATGCTACAGAAAGAAAAGCATCCACAGAGATGGATTAGAAGGCTGGAGAACAGAGTTTGTCTGCAGCAGAGAGTATATTCTCAGAAGCATCAGGATGAGACTGCTTCATAAGAGGCATAAGAAGCAAGAGAAATTCTTGCCATTTTGAATGTAACTGACTGCCTGGATGCAGGATTCATGGGAAAGGACCCACGCTGCAAAGTAGGTGGAGATAGCTTTGGTGGAGTAAGAAAACAAAGTTCTGTCTATATAAATACCTTATTCTAGTTTAAAAGTTTAATAAAATCTACCATAAGGACTAAGAGTCTTCCGAATTTTTTGGCAGACTGATATTAATGAACATATATTGGGAACTTGCAATTTAAGGCTCCAAATAATTTGGAGTCTTCTCAAAACTACATAGAAACACAGGGTTCTAGTGTAATGCAATAGTACAAATAAGCCATAATTATGCTAGTGACAAGACAGATTACTGGAAACTGGCAAATAAGCAGGTGAAAGTGAATAATGCATGAAGAGATGTATTTGCTCACTTGTGCCAAACATACATCAGCATTTTGGTTTGCATATTAACAAAGTGTCAACCTATGACAGTAAAAATAAAGGATTGTGAAATCTGACTTTCAAAAGCATAAATATGAAATGAATGAACAGGAAATCACAAGGAGGTTTCTTCATTTTACAAATGCTATTACAAAGCAACAACTGAAATTATATTTGTTTATTCTATTGCATAAGATTCAGAAATCTCTCTGTAAGTATGTCTAAAGCTTAGGTTAAAAACAAGCGTGTTTCAAAATTCCCTATCTTCATAGCTGCCTCGTGGTCTAGGTGACAAAAACAAACAGCTTTAACAAGTTTAAGAGTTAAGTGATAAGAGTAAATTTCGGCCAAGGTTCAACACTGATGTACGACAAGGTTTTATTACCCACAGATAAACTTTCTCTTTTTTAATTAAAATTCCAAGCGCAAAAATTGGAAAAATCTCATTCAAGTCCACATCTATAACCAGGAAAAGAACATTCTATAAGTACTTCTGAACTTCTGACACACGATCACAAATATATTCTTACATAATCACAATGAAGATATTTCCTTTCATAAAAGCCATTAGTTAACCAAAGATCAAAATCAGAGGACCACCAGGTAGGTTATCTACCTGAACCTCTTCATCATATTAAAGACCTTATCAGTTGTCTGACACTTTTGGCCCATTTAACAGAAAACTATCAGTCTACAGCTGTGATAGCACACATCACACCGTCACACAAAATATAGGATTTGGACAAGTATGTTACAGTCATATTCAGACATGCTCCAGATTTAAGTTGGCAGCATCTATCACAGCTATTAAACTCATCTGAAACCTGTAACAAAAGCACCTCTAAATACCTATTCACTCTAAACACCTTTGCCACAAATGAGGCAAACATTGCTTGGCTCTGTGTTAGCAGGGTGGAAGCCTATGCTGCAGAACATGTATTTTGACTACAGTAAAAATCAAGTATCATGCTCAACAGTTACTACAGAAAGATTATTTCAATTTCTCCATCTATCTATATTTCACTAAAAACAGCTTCACGCCATCTAGATCAGAAAAGCCTGAAAAGGCCAGGATATTAAGCACTCTTCTACTTGTTGTAACAGCTTCTGGTACTATCAGACAGACACAAGCCTTCAGTCCTTGCAAGCCACCACTTAATCACAACGAGATTACTATTATGTGGTTCTACTGCATTTACATTTACTTGAAGTACTTAGTCATTACATTTGAAGCAGTCATCAAGACAGCTAACACTGTCTCTCATAGACAAACACATTAAAATCAAATTGTGCAATACCACATAACCTAATTTACACTTTAAGTCTGACAAAATATGAGACGATATGCAGCGAACAATTTCTTGGCTCAAGAGCTACGATCGAAACTTGCGAAAGCCAACAACATCAGTTGTAACTCATGCATCTTGCTGTTAAGCTGTTGTTCACAAAGGGAAGTTTGATGCATCCCACAACTGTATTTTTATATAAATTCTTTGGATCAAGTATTTGCAGGGAAAGAGACAAGGAACACCCTTTGAACAAAAAAAGAAAAATAGAGCTTACAAGGCAGTTGTCTCTGAAATTCACAAATAGGCTAGCAACAAATTACTGTGGAAAAGATGGCAACATTTACCATCATTTACTATTTATTAAGAAGGAAGGTGTTGTTTAACAAGCAACAGAATTTGGTCCTGTTCCATGAATTCCCCTGAATAGTAGGTGAGAAGAATAGGCAGTGGTTAAACTTGCTTTTTGTTTTTTGGACAGAGGAAGAGTAAGGGGAAAGGACAAGCTATTTTAACTCACAGGTGTAACACAGCAAGGAACACTTAAGAACACAGCCGAATGTAAAGCATCATATATAGTGTTAGTTTTACACTAATTTTTCAATTCACTTTAAAAAACAAACAAACAAAAACTTACCAACTCTGCACTAGTCCAACTGAAGGCCTATTAAGTAAGTTATCAGGCAACAAATTGACTTCTCTCATGGTGTTAGCTAGCCGCACAGGCAGCTCTTTCCGCAGAAACATGTAGGAAGTCTTCTCACAAGCATTGTCACGACCTGTTATAGGGAAAGAAAAAAATACAAATGTCTATTGCAGCACATCAATTTTTAGACTCACTAGTGTCAAAAGATAAGTCACTGGAGGGAAAAAAATAGTAACTTTTTTCAGTACTCAGCTTCCCTCTCAGTCCCAACACACATCTTTGGGTGCTTTTTCCTTCAGTACAAAGGGTAGTACTTTTGACTTCCTAGAGCTCACCCCCTTCTGTCAATGAGACTCATTCCTTTTTTATTTTTACACTTAAGAGTTTCTGACTGCTTTGATCTAGTCTCTTCATTCATTCATACAGGCTTCAACCCAGCCAGCACCTCACAAACATATGTTACAAAGAAAACTAGAAACTGTCTGTTAGTCTCCAGCAGACGCTCAGCCCCTTTGATTACAGCGTCCACTCCAGTTCACACCTGCAGTATCAGACACCTCCTAACACACTCACATTAAAAATTTCAGATTTGAGTTTCTCCTTTCAATGTCCAAGGAAAGAAATGGCCTTGCAAGGAATGGTTCTGCTGATAAAGAGCATCGAGAAATAACTCTTCCTTCCATTTGCTAATGTTTTCTGTGTCTGCTCTTAATTTTTGAGACAAAGAAAATGCCAGCAAGGCAAAAGTTGAACAGCTGCAAGCATCCCAATAAAAACAACAAAAACCAAAGCAAACAAAAAAGCGCTACACATACTACACTACAGATACTCATTTACTATTCTGTATAGGATTTCTTGGGCCTCGTATACTGCTGCTGAAAAGGGTTACTGGTTAAATGTCAAGAATTCCTTTCCATAGTTCTGAGTTCTGTAGGAGCGTGAGATAAAAGCTGAATCTGAGCTAGCAGTGTGCTCTGGCAGCCAAAAGGGGCCATCTGAGCCCTGCGGTGCAGCAGGCCCAGCACTGCCAGCAGGCAAGGGAAGGGGCTGCCCTGCTCTGCACTGCTGCAGGCTCACCTCCAGCACTGGGTGCAGTGTTGGGTGCTTACAATGTAAGGAGGACATAAAACTATTAGAGAGTATCTGAAGGAGGACTTCAAAGATGGTGAAGGGTACAGAGGGCAAGACATGTATGGAGCAACTGAGGCCTCTGGATTTGCCCCGGGAAAAGCAGCAAATGTGGTCCCTTCCAGGGTTGGGCTACAAGGAACTCATCAGCCATTGGAAGGAAAGCAAACCTCTCAGAATCACATTCCAGTTTTGGAAAGCTGCAGCTGAGTATCTTTGACTTTCGTTTCTAATATACTTCTATCCAGTACAACATTTTTAAAAGTGAGAACAAGCAAGCAAACAAACAACCACCCACACCTCTTCAGAAAGCAAACATAAGACATGGAAAAATAATACCGCTTTGCTGCTGACCAGCTTGGAAAAAAATGATAAATTATTGGAGATCCTAGCCTGAACCAGAAGGACACAGCTGACAGTATTCTTAAGCTAAACAAGTCATCGGCAATACGTACGAAAACAAGCATATGAAAGCATGAGCTGTTAAGATTCTTGCCTAACTAGTTCAGATGGGAGATGAGACCTGGCTGAACATGCTTTCTGTACTTTGCAACCTTTCACAGAAGAGGGCATTCTTCATCAAAACTAATTTCCAAGGAGTCCAATGAAATTAACGAACAAATCCCACACAAGTTTTACTTGTAATGAGTAGTCAGTGTAATGCTTTCATCTAGAAAGGCACATCTTTTGTGATTATCACCAATACAACCACCTGCAAAACTGATGAGTGAAGGCATAACACTAGAGCTACAATTTATGCTCAAGCAAACCAGAAAGCCTTAAAAGCCCTGCTAGGCACATAATCACAAAGATTTGCAATTTGAAAGACTCAAGTATAATGTAACCAGCACAATCAAGGTGCTACCTTTATAAGAGAGTCCCATTATAATCAGCTGAACATCAGAGTTTTCTCTGCATAGGCAATGTGTCCTGATAGATTAGTTCCCAATCAAACTGTAACACAAGCGCGGGGGAGCTCACGGGAAGGATTAGGGTTTCCCCTATTTTTTTTTAATCATCTAAGCATCATCAATCAATAGATCGTCATTACGTTCTATTGGCATCAGCAGTTCCGTTACCATTCCCCCAACAAACATTTGTGCACCTGTTTTACTTACTTGCCTTTTTCCCTCTCCAATTACAAAGAAGCTCATCCTGTAAAAATTAGACAAAACAAATACACCACTACATTGTTGCTGTGAAGCACAGTAAGAATTTCAGAGTTCCAGCCTTCAGTGCAGTCTGACACTTGCCACCCAGAGAATGCAGCCCTATGGGCTGGGTCTTCAGGAAGAGTAGCTGGACAGCAGGAAAGAACACTCTGCAGCTGGCTCTCACAACACCTCTTCACTGGGGAAAGAAACTGGAATCAAGATTACAACTGCTTCTTTCCAATGGCATCTGAGAGAAAGTGTGGTAGTTTTCCAGGCAAGAAAAGGAATGAAAGACAGCCCAGACAGACAATAAGAAAAAAGTGGACAAGCACCCACAGCCCATGGCTGCCTATGCAAGGACGCAGAGGCCCTTCAAGGACACAGTCCCAGAGTTTGTACAAGGAAGGCTGCAAAGCTGCTGGACTAGAAAGCGGGACTGGCAGAAAAGACCCACGTCCTGTTCTCCCATAAGCAAGGGCTTATTTCTACTTAAGGTGTCTCACTACAGCAGTCCTAACTGGTCTCTTTTTAAAGAGTTGCCCTGCTGTGATTTAGGTATGGAGCATTTTTGGGGTCCCTTTGAAGTCACTTCAGGAAAAGAAGTGCTATTTCAAGACTAACCTGAAGTCATTTCACCATTAGCCCCAGTACATCTTTCTGTTTTGCAGTGCACTGCCAGAATAACATCTGCTTTGCTGCATGTAGTTCATCTGAGAGCCTCCACAGAACCCCTTCAGCTTCTAGCCAAAGGCTGGTTGGTTATGTGCCTCCCAAGCAGCATGTGTTCAGGGACAGAAAATGGCTGTGCACTGGGTCAGCAATAATTAAGCATTCTTCAGCTTTCAAAACATCATACTGTGTCCTGACAGCTGCTCCTTGGCTGCTGTTCCTTATAGCAACTCCTGAGCTATTACATAGGTCAAAATGAGTCCAAAAAATAAAATTCAAGTCTAAGTTTGTTTGTTTTTTAAATATGAGTGCTCTGCTAAGTCACAGTGCCATTTTCAAAGGTTTAAATTACAATTAGACTTCTAATTTTTCAAAGGTTGGCTTGATTTTTGCTCTACCTGCTACACCTTGTTTCAAAGCATACAGCTTTCTTTCTATAAATATCTTTAATCACTCCAGCTGGGTCATTACGCATTGCCAGAAACAAACTTTCATGTTAAACACCAGAGGCCATATCCAGTTTCAGTCCATCAATTTCAGTTCAACATAGTTTGAAGCCACACCCAGGGATAAGGAGAAAGTGAAACTTGTGCATAATTTCACTGTGATTTACCCAGCAGCTCTCAACAAGTTACTCCATAACACAAAGATGCACAACAAAGACCTGCTTACCTTTGCATAATTCAAAGTGTAAGAAAGATTACAGTAGTTCTATGCCCTAATGCAGATTACACTGCACTAGGCATCGAGGACTGTAATTAGCTTTATTTCCAAAAACAAGGGGTGCTGTGTCAGAGTTTCCTAATTGCACCAAAGAGCAACAGCAGCAGCAGATTTCAAGACAAAAATGTAATGATAGGGAAGTATAGTGCTAGCACAGCATTATGATATGCTATGAACACAGCTATTGTTATTAATTACTAATAGAGGGCACACCGCTTTTATTTTTTCAAAGCATTGCATAAAGCTATATTTGCAATGTAATCTTGTTAAATTATATGAAATTAACATCATGGAGACATGGATTGTCATCTATAAAGCACTGAAACACTGAACTTTAGGAAATAAAAATGCACTGTGAGAGAGACGCTGTCATTCAAGTACTAGTGATTAATTAAGGTTCTTTCTGTCTGTCTCCTTTAATAGTGTTTTAGAGCTACATTTGTCTGAGTGAAACGAACATATTCCAATTAAAAGCGGCTTACCGAACACTTGTTCAAAGTTTCAGACTCAGCAATCTCTGAATGTTGGATGTGCTTTCATTAAAATACTGCACCTGAATTATGATGCTTTTCTTTCACATTCATGCTGAGTTGGAGTAATTTGAATAAAGGCTAAGTTAACACTTTCACCTTAACAAGTGTTTCAATACAAACGTATGTTAACTTTCTTTAAATAAAAACACAGTAATAGCGGCTCTTTATGATGTACCTCTGTTTATGGTCATATAATTAAAAGCTGGATTTCGAACACTAGTAACAAATAAGCGCAATAGAAAGTTGTTTGTGCACCCGCTACAAAGAATAAGAGACAGCCTAAATGATGTTGGATTTCACTTTGCAGTGAAGCATGACACAGCTGAAGAACTGATTTGATAATCCTTGATCAAGTTTGAGTTGACAAATACATATGGATGATACAGATATGACTTAAAATAATAAGACTAAGACTTCACGAGAAGTTCACTCAAGAGGTGACATCCAACAGTGAAACCAATTGTCTCGTATGTGAAAAGGTGACAAATATTTTTAACAAAATATATCACGCCACTTAATGAAAGAAGTATCAGAAGGAAAAAAAATACAAGACAATGCATAAAGAAAACTTGCTCTGAAAGCATGAAGGTAACACAGGCCATAACAGTAGAACCTTGGATGCAACACGTCTTCAAACACAGTAGCAGCAGATGGACAAAGATCAAAACGGGAAAGTTCCCTATGGTGCATGTCAATGTTATAACCAGCACATCTTCAGAGAAAATTCAGGAAGCAGTTACTTCCAGTTTTCTGACATCTTTTTATTTTCCCCTTACTGGCATTTAACTTTATTCACTCATCTCTTTCCCTCTCACATTTTTACCCACACTGCTAAATGTCCGTAGCTTTTCAGTTCCTTCCATTGCACCAATGGAATGAGAAAACTATTGCAGAGCTGAATCTATTAAAAACAAAACAAAAAAACCCCTTCAATTCTGGATCCTGCAACAGGAGGCACTAACAACATAGAGACTATTCACACACACTCCCAACTGATGCAAATTGAATTCCAGCAAATTCTACTGATTGACCAAACAGCACTATGCTGAATAAGATTCAGATCACAAAAGAATTTGTAACAAATGGAAAGCTGCAGAAGAGGGTACGTACAAACTTCAATTTCACTCCAGAGGAGGTCAAACTCAGGACCCAAAAAAACATTACCAAATACTAACAGACCGTCTGCCAGATTCCCACATTCAGGAAGCACCCATTTGAGAGCAGCCTACTGGAGAATGCGTGATGGTCAAGGTTACTTGCTTCAAAAATATCACACGGCTGCCACAACTCTACTAGGTACTGGACTGCTGGGGCTTCATCATAGAAGCAGCAGTGGTTGCTGAGTATCAGCACTTACATGACAGCAGAGACAGGGGAAAGACGAGTTAACTGTTCTTTTTAGTCTCTGCACTGCACCTAGGGGTCTACTTCTCTCTGTTAGCTATTTATCCAACACTGAGCTGAAACATCAGCCATCACACTACTCTAAGACTCTAGAGCAGGAGAGCCCCACCTGCTGCATGCCAGAGAACACAGACTCCATTCAAAATCCACAAGAACAAGGTCAGAATCCTTTCACCCCTATCCCCATGAAACTACTATTGCTTCTTTCTATGGTAAAATAAGACATAGGAAGATAAGAGTGATTGACCATATCTACCCTCTTCTCTTTAACTTCTAGAGTATTTTTCAGCTCCTGTACAGGCAATCCAAAAAAGAAAGTGAAACAGATGGACAGAGAAAGCTTCAGAAGATGATGCAATGAGATCAAAGCATCAGAGCACACTGAGCAAAGGTCAAACTTAACCACTTGCTGCTGAAACTAGTAAAGCAGAACTAAAGGATCTATGGTTTCCACTGCTTATACATCGTTTCAGGAGCGTGGACTATATACTAAAGTCAAGCAACCTATGCTTACATAACAACAACAACTGCGGCTACCAGAAAGGAAAAAAAAAGCCAACTCTGCAAACCACCACCCTCCAGTCCTCCAAAAGTATTTATGCTCCCAAAAGGAACACAGACACTTTCAGTATACTCTCTAGTGCTCATCTCACTAACCACTACAACCATCAATCCCATACAAAGCACATAGAGTTTGTTAGCTCTGCAAAACCTAATAAGGATGATGAAGCAAGAGGAAAAATAACACACACACCATAATCGGAAATGCTGACTCTTGCCAACACTCACTCACTACCAGAGGCTGCCTCTAAGAATGCTCTACACTTAAATGGGATTCCCTTTTCCTACCTACCATGCCATGTCAGAGAATAGCAGCCACAACCCAGACAGATGTTCCAAGAGGGACAGCCAGCAGGTGGCCATATTTGACAACATAGCCCACACAAGCCCTAGGTGTTCAGCCTCTGCTTTTTAGAGGGCTTCAGCCCAAATTCTCTCTGCTCTCCAGGGCTACTCCCACCAACATCTACAATTTTACATTCAAGTACCATGTTTTAAGGACTTGTTTTCTCTTGGCATATACGATCTCAATATTAAGAAATTCATGATGTGTTAATAATGAATAGGAGAATGACTGAAGCTCAAAACAAAAAGCAACACCAAACCTGATGAATTAAGGACAGGACTGTATTTTTAGTTCTTCTGCATCTGTAACAATAAAATCACTTTTTAAAAGGCTGAAAAATTAAGATTTGTGAAGTAACTACTCCCTGAAAACTGGCTGAAGACAATTCAGACTGCCACTTTAACACAAGTTAAGGACAGAGTGTCAAATGGTAAGAGATGTCATCAGCACAGCTGAACATGGAGGAAATCACTGTAGTCATTATCACACCAACCACATGTTAGGACACATAGCTTGCTAACTCCAAAAAGTCTGTTTTAAAATAAATGATCCTTCATATGACCTGGAATTTGTTGGAAAGAAGTTTAGTTTTGAACTGGGACAGATAAACGGAATGAATAAACAAAGGAACAACACATCGCTGACCAATCAAAGCCTCAGTCAAACTGCAGATCCTTCACTGTCACTCAAGTCATAGACTTCCCTACAGTGGAATGATCCAAGGGAAGATATTTGTCCCCCAAGAAGAACAGATCTTCAGCCAACCATTTGTAATGGCTGTAAACTAGTATGTGTTATTAAATAAAACAACACAAAGTAACGCAGATAAATCAATATTCTAAGATAAGCTTCTTCGATCTAAAAATAACATTAATGAAGTAACTATTCTGAAGTACACGCTAAGAGAAAATGCAATAGTCAAGCAATAAATAAAGTTTAATGCAGAGGTGCTCAAACAATTACCACGGTTTGTTTTCTGTTTTGTTTTTCTAAGAATCCATATGTGTCTAGGACTGTCTGTCCCAAGACAGCTGGGGAGTAGCTGGAAGTCAGGGTTAAACAATTCACGTCTCTCCTTCTCTCTCACAAAACATGAGAGGCAGAGTATTCTTAAGAGAAATCACGGTTCCTATCTGGTTCCTGGCCTCCAAGCTACCCATGTTACCCAAAGGCTCCCTCCACCAAGCCCCAGTAAGCTTCTTGGAGAAAGCTGCTCCTCAGACATCAATTTTGTTTCTTTGAGCTTATCGCCACCTTTCCCCCCCATTAACGATTCACTTCACACTGTAGCCTACAGTTAGGTATCCCAAAGCAGCCTCCCTAAATTCTCAATTTTGACAAATTCCTCACTGACCTCAAGGGAAAAGATCTACAATTCTCAATAACTGCTCCACAAAAATACAAATCCCTGCATTATCTTTTAGTCCCTGCCAAAACGCCAACGGGAAAACTCCAATTCTCCAGCTTAAATATGAGCAAAAACACACAGTATCAATAACAACATTACTGCTGACAACACAGGGCCTGGATCTCCTTCAATCTCAGCAAGGTTTACTAGACTGTTATCCATCTTGTTACAAAATGCTTTCAGTGCTTAACAAACTGGGCTACAAAAAGATTAGAGGATTAATCCGTGCTGCCACCAGTTACCAGGCTCGTATATATTTATCCAGCATGTATTTTTTTAAAGCATAGAAAGGATAAAAGTAGCAGTTGTAAGGTTGTTCTTTTCTTTTAGCAAAAAGCAATTTGATGATTTTTAACCTTGCTTCTTTCTCTGTTTGTATTCTTAAATCTGATATTGACCAAAACAAAATCAACAAAAGTTGCAACAAGCACATGACTTACATGCAAAGGAATCAGTGAAAGCATTTATAAAACTGGCATTTCTTTTACATTAACTATAAACCAGTGTGCTACCTGTTTTACATATATATATATATATATGTGAGTGTGTGTGTGTGTGTGTATATGTATACACACACACACACACACAATAAGTGGCCTCTTCACAGGGAAAAGACTAATTTAAATAGGTCAAAGTAACACATAAGAGAATGTCAAATGTCACATTTACATAGAAAAGGTTCAGAGAAAAGAAGGATCAATATAACAGTCTCTAACAATACACAAAGAACATCAGGAAAATGAGGCAAATCCTAAGTTTCTGAGCCACAGCTCAGTGCTCTAAGATAATAACCCTCCCTTTCAGCCTATTACACCAAGAAAAATTAGACATTTAATTGATGAACATGCACAAAACCATAAACATTTTAAAAGGGCAGTAGTCTACAAACAACTTTTACAACTTAAAAAACAACCCTATACAAGTGTATTAAGGGTAACTGGCACCAATAAAAGCTGCTTCAATCCTGCAGGGATGGAACGAGATAAAGCAATTCTAAAATTCTAAGCCAAATTCTATTATCAATTACATGGTTTTGGGCCATAGAAATGCTAACTATCCATTGAAGAGTACTGGTCAAGTATTAAGTATGGAATATTTTCTAATGGATATTTGTGCCAGTCTGGTTGGGATAGCTCTCTTCATAGCAGCCCATATGGTACTGTGCTTTGGATTTGGGACCATGAGTGTTGATGACACCAGCATTCCTGCTACTGCTCAAAAGTACTTGCCCAGCTTCAAGGCTTTCTCCTTTCCTTTACTTACCTCCACCCAAGCAAGCAGGCTGGGGGCTGGCACGATGCTGGGAGGGAGCACATCCAGAAGTCAACCTTTGCTGATCACAGGGGTGGCCCACACAACACAACTTCAGGCTCAGCAATAAAGAAACAACTGGTGGACTTGTCTTCCAAGACAGACATTACTCTGAGATTTGGCATCAGTCCACTAGCAGGAGGTAAGAAGTGATTACCTTTGCCACACTTTCGTCTTCCTCTTTCCTTCACTTACAAAACCGGCCTTATCTCAACTCATGAGTTTTCTTACTTGGGCTCTTCCTATTCTCTCTCCCTGCCCCATGCGGGAAGGCAGCAAGTGGCTGTGTGGGGTTTTAGCTCCTGGACAGTCAGCCCACCAGAATGCTGCACATCTACTATACAGCAATCTCATGTTGAAGTTATTCTGTACTCTCTATTTTTATCGCCTTAACACATTTTTTTTTCACTGTTTAGTGCCATAATATCTTATCTGAGCATTTTATCATTATTACTTTTTATTTTTTCGGCTATTTAGTTCAATATGACTCACCTAATTTTGGGCTTATTCTAATGTCCTCCTCTTCATTCCCTCTCAAAGAGGAGCACTGTTACTGTTCAATTCCACAACCCTGGGACTATCACCAATGATTATTTCCATGAACCCCATAAGCAACAGCCCTGCTGCTTACTAAGCCAAAAGGGCCCAAATACATTTCAGCTTATCCAAACTTTGTATAAGGAACAAGGGGAAGTTAAGATTTCCTTTATTTCTCTTTTCCTGAAGATCAAAGATGAACTCAGTCTTTACCATTATGTATTTTAATGAAGTAAATGCTACACTGCAAGTTGTCTTCAGATTCTTTTCTCTGGCTTTCTATCCCCTGCCTTCTGGGGGTAACCTTTGCCATTACTTGCACTGCAACCCAAGATACACGTTCTTGTTTTAAGTTCGCATTTCAGTTCTTAACACTGTTATACTATCCTTATCTTTTGTCAACACCAGATTATTTATTGATTTATTTTCAGAAATCATCTGCTATTTCTTATACCTTAGGAGAGACTGTGTCTACTCATTTCCTTAGCTTGTGGAAGCTAAGCTACAGGAACTGCAAGAAATCCTCCAATATTCTTGAAAATAGAAGAACTGCACTTCAGGCCATTTCAATTCCACATCAAATTCAGCAAAACAAAAAGTGTAAGTACACATGTGAATACATACACATGTATGTATTCATCGTAACATCATATGCTCCCTCTGAGCACCTGTGGGCAGAGAAATGCAGAGCACCTTCGTTCAGCTTAAAGACAAACAGAACACAGATTAAGGAAGCTTCAGCCACTTAAGGAGCAGGGGGAAAAAAACCACAATGAATCTCATCCATTGGAGAATGCTCACCTGTAGACAGCTAAGCTTCAGGCAGCAGAACAGCCAGTTGTATTACCTACTGAATGCAGAATTTCCTTTGCCACACAGTCACCAAAAATAAAATAGGACTTATTGCATAATCAAAATCACTGCAAATTTAATCCAACACTAACTTGTTCTGTTTTGTTTTGAGAATCTTGCAGACCTGAATGATCAGAAATGTAACTACCAGCATTAGATTAAAGAAAAAACTTCTGAAAAAGCGCCTATTGGGCAAGCAGATTTAATCCCTAGCAGCCTCCAAAAGCAACCAATACAGGCAATGCTGTAAACAACCCCATTTGGTACCGCGATTGAAAATGACACAGTACTCCCACGCACAAAATAAATCTCTACCACACTGCAGTTCAATAGCAACTGCTGAACCCAGTTATGTAACCAGAATGACCCCTATGGACCTTCACAAGAATCAATATCAGAACTGATAAAAAACTTCAATGCTACAGCAAGTAACGCTGCAGTCAGAGCTGTAAATAGTAACAGGTTACAAGGAACGGTTGCATCACAAGAGGTTCCCAGCTCCCTTACTGCTTGGCAGCCCATACAAAGAAAGCCCCCTTTACTGTGTGCCCCCAGTGGCGCAGTGGTTTAAGCTGCTGCCTGCGGCACTGGAGGGCCCGGGTTCGAATCCCCCCTGTGGCGCAGGGGTAGAAGTGCCGCTTCGCTACACAGGGGGCTCGAAACCCGGGAGTTGGACTCGATGATCTCTAAGGTCCCTTCCAACTCGCATGATACTATGATACTACTATGATACTATGAAAAGAGCAAATCATGGTCCATGCTCACATCTACAGAACAGAGGAATGGATGCAGAAAAGAATTTAAAAAGCAATAAAATAAAATAAAAAATGTACAATTCAGCATCCACCTCCAGATTTCACCGGGTTGAGTCTTTTAATGTGAAGCCATTTAATCATGTGAAGATCATTTAATGTGAAGCCAAAAACATCTTTTAATGTGAAGCCAGAGTAAAGTTACTCTATCCCACAGTTAGGCAAAATTCATATCAGGATGCTATTTAAAACTCTAAGACGCAGAGGAATACTACTGAAAACCTGGGAAAAGCTCACATAACTGTGATGGTATTTTCATGAGGCTTTACAAAATCAAGACAAAATATTCCATCCCAGCATATGGGATATATCCAACTTCACAGAGGAAAAAACTCCAGGCATCCAAGAATGCTCCCCAATGAAAGCTGTACGTGCTGGGTGAGAGCTGAAGCCAGTCAGATTAAAACAACGGCAGTAATGTCTGACCAGCACTCATCTTTTTGATCCAGTTCAGTTGTTAGCATACCGATGGCTAACGTTCAGACTAAGAGGGAATTTATTTTGAAGGTACTCTCAAAATCAAACATAAGGTTTCAGAGTCAGTTCATAGATAGCAGGAGAAAAATTCAGTTGCAATGCAATAAATGATAGGTCATTATTTAATAGCTCCTTCTAGCATTAAATTTGTGAGAGTCTCAGCCACACAACCTCTCCACTAAAGCTGTGTTTAAAAAAATACATTATTTCTTTGTGTACACTAATCCTATATTGGTCCCCCTTCTACCAGAAGATTAATTATTAAGTTCAGAGACATACAACTGTTTTCAGCCTCTACTTCCAACCCCCCCATCTCATTGTTTGTATCTCTCCACTCACTGCCTTCCCCGTTTCCTTGTTTCTAAGCATGTTTTCAGTTTCAGCACTGACAGCCCTCCGGCCACCAACGCAGAACACAAAGTGTGAGCACTTGCAGAAGTCTGACCTAGTACTGCACGCACAACAGACAACAACAGCAGTGCCAGTACCCGGCCTACTCCTTCTAACAGTTTTGGAACAGGCCTATAAGCTTCCTCAATACAGGCCAAGTTGAATAGATACCACAAACTAATTGATTTCATAACAAAAGTCAGATATAAAAATGAGGAGGATCTGTCATATATTTGTTCCTCTTAGCCTCCAGATATGCCCCAGCTGCAAGCACTCACTGTTGCACATTCTAGATGTTCATGGTACAGTGCAACTGCTCCATTACCATCCTTGTGACATGCTTCAGTGCCAGTTTTTGCAGCAGTTGCCACAGGCATTTTTATTATAACCTACAGAATGACAGCCTTCCAAGCCATGTTCCATAACAAGGACTCACACAGCCCATGATTTACTGTCCTCTCCCTTAAGTATATACTCTTCATTTTTACTCAGTGTCACAAGAAACGACATGGTATTTAAGATTAGCATTGACAAGTAAGAGGGAATGAGTGGAATGAGTGCCTTTTTGTTAAGTTTTACCCACACGTATAAACAGTTACCCAAAAACACATGTAACCTCGACTACAAAATTCATCCAAAACATTTCATTTCAGACTTGCAGGGAAAAAAAAGGGAAAGAAGTCCAACTGGCCAAGACAGCTTTGGTATTAAGCAAGCTCCACAAGCACACAGTATGCATCAGACCTCAGCCCCTCACAAGTCTCAGGTACATCATTACCACGGTAGCAGTTATCGGTGCATTACACTGGTATAGTTGGCCAACATACATTCACAAAATACCAGTTAAGTACACTTAAATTGACTCTTTCCAGAATAATCAATGAACTGCACAAGTTATATCACCTGTACCTTTATTTGTGCTCAGTTATTTTATGAGCAGCCTTTTCAGTACAATCACTCTTTTCACAAAACATTCTACCATTATCTTTACTGTCAGCTGTTTACCGTCAACAACATGACCCAAACTGTGCAGCTGCATGGAACGTGTGAGCTCAGGCACAGCTCTGTTCTAGTTAGGCTGTAACGTTCTTGGCTTAAAGCCAGCCCTGAACAGCCAGGCAGAGTAAGCTCACGTCCTTCTGTGCCCTTTCTTTAAGTGCTAGGACACAGCTAGACATAGAAACATTACCTTCCCCAACAGACACAGCCAGCTGGTTACCTACCTTCTTTCCCAGACATACTTGACTGACCAGTTATCCACGTAAGAAGCTGATAGGACTGCAGGCTATTTCAGATTACCTGTAGTCCTTCAAGGCATGCTTTGCACAGCTGCGGCAAATCTAAACTAGGAGGATCTATCAAACACACAAGTCCAATACTGGTACTCCTCCCCACCCCCTGACAGTTTTGCCCTAGAAGTATATGAAGATTCATTTACCTGAATGCTATTAACATACAACTCTTGTTTCAAGGTTTACTTCAGAAAAGTTAGTTTAGAGGTTACAGCAGAACAGGCCGTTTAGGAATGCGCACAACTTGGAAACCCACCAAAATCACTTCCAGAGTAACTATCAAGTTTAATAGCACAGATATAAATCCATGTGTTCTGTTGGACTTTGTGTGTTGGGTTTTTTATTGTTTCCCCTTTTGACAGGGTCAGGGGGCGTCACATAAGAATAACAGGTGCCTCTATACACCTAGAATGACACACTGACATTAAACAAGGTCTAAAGTTGTTTATAATAAACACATCGAAGTCATTCTTTTGCAAAGGGCACAGATTGCACAAGAATCTCAGAAAATGCAATTTGCAACAACTAAATAAACAATATTCAAGAGGAGCCCCCAAAAGAGAAAACGAACACAGGAATGAAAAAGAAAAGCAGCACAGTCTGTGCTCTCTGATTGTGACACAGAGGTCCCAAGCCCATGATGACACTGTAACCCTTCACACAGTTGGGGCAGCTATGAAGATAGCTGCAAGCCTGACAGAAAATGCATCACATAAGGGGGTGGAGATACTGCTTTAAGTATTGCTTTCTGATTAGTTTTACAGGGCTTTGGTATTGATAAGCTGGTTTAAGTATTCAAACTGTCATAGAAGTTTAAATGAATTGAGCTACCTGAGCAATTTTTAAACTTAATAGCATCATGAATTTCTACCAGTGGTAGAAATTTGACAAGAAACGCACATCAGACAACAAGATCCCACACTGCCATTCACAAGTTTCCTCAGGGCTTATTCTTCTTTAAAGCCTGTTAGAAGGTTGTTCATGTTTTTGTAATACAAGCACTACGTTCACATCCCTTGGCAAAAAAACATACATTGTTTTACTAAATGCGAGAACAGTCGGCTCACGGACGCTACCTAAAACCAGAATTTCATCTTCCCATCAAGCAATCAGACTAGGTAAACATAACTGAGCTGCACCTTTACTATCACACTGTGCCTCACATATTTGCTCACTTGAGCGCTTGTGTCCGTTGCTATCAGTGAACACTTTGAGGTAATTCAGGCAGCAGGGCTGTATCTCCTGATGCAGTACTATATGTCAGAGCACCAAGTGACCAAGCCTTCCATGCGTAGCACATCACAGTTGTTGCCCCAACATCTGCCATCAGGGCATTTATTGGCGATTTCTCCTCAAAGTCTCTGAGGTCTCTGTTAGAACCTGAAATTATCCAAAGCCACCTACGCCCAGGGTTGGATAGGTTAAGTAACTGCTCTGTTTTTGACCTATTGGATTAGACTGCTGTTATCTTCCTACTCAGGTTACCTCAGTAAATACATGTGCCAAAGAGAAAGTTAGTGAAGCTGTAAACAGGCTGCAAGGCTTATTAAGATCAAGCTGACAGTTTTAGCGAGACACAATATCAGTTTCTAATCTTATGAACCCATGAAAACATCCCATGGTGATTATAGGAGCCTAAACCACAGCTGTATTTTTACTTCTTCTTCAGAGATTTTAAATGACAGATCATATAGCTTCCTGTCAGTTGTAATATATGACTACATTAAAACATACAGTGTAAGCACACACAGGGTTCCACAGGCACATCCAGTGACGGCAGCTGGGACCACAACCACAGGACAGCACTGGCCAGGCTCTCACTGACCCTTCCTGTTTTGTGCGCTTCGGTTAACAAAAATCAGGCTTCAAACAAAGAAGTAGGACCACCTCCTCCTAGAGAATCCAGAGACGTTCTTCAAATAGTGATTCTCTAAGTTTCAGAGCATTGTTTGTGACAGCACAGAACGACACTGTGTCCAGAGCACAAATGCTAGGCACGGCTAACACAGCAGCAAAGGCACACGTGGGGATGCCAAGTCAGACTCGTGAAGAGGAATGCACAGGTTCTAGTCAGGTTATCATCTTAATGTAACCCAGGACAAGGTGGGGCGTTGGGCCTTGTTTGAATGGCAGAACACCCTGTGTGCAGAGACATGGCAGCAAGAACACCTCCACTGCCGGCTCTTTGTAGTCGCAGCCTTTTTTCCACTAATGCCACTGCCATAAATGTGCCACTGTTTCCACTTTTAATTGCTTTCAGGCCTAATGCCTCTTTCCTGTCTCCTTGTGTCTTTAATATCACACTGGAATGAAGGAGCACTATATTAAGCCTCGTGGTGTTACGCATGACCTTTCTGTTTACTTCAGCAGCTGCATTTATAGTATAATATAACGTAAACAGCGCTCCTGTCAGAAGAGGAAGCCAATAACCTCTGACCCAGATAGAAGTGCATTGTTACCTAGATCAGAACCAGCTCTCCAGCAACACAAGGCACGCCCGGGTCTCCACTCAACAGGAAAACGCTATCTGTCCATCAGCATTGCTTCCTAAAGCATGAACTCTCCACGAGCACGACGGCTGTCACAGCTCGTGCTCCAGCTCTGGGAAAAACAATCTCCGCGCGGAGCGAGTACAATTTCCACATCCGAGCTCAGCGCCGAATCGGCGCCCCGCGCGATAAGCGCTCCCACCGACCCTCTCCCTCTCTCCCCCCCGCTCCGTGGCCTCCCGCGCCGTGACGGAGCACCCCAAGGCCTCCACAGCCGCCTGGCGAGGACGCGGGGGCCAGGCCTCTCTCGGGGCGGGCCCTGGCCGGTGCGGGCGGACCCTTCGGAGACCCGGTCCCGCTCTCCCGGCCCGCCCCGGGCCCGCCGAGCCACTCACCGAAGTCGAGGAACTGCTTGATGGAGAGCGGCGAGGGGGAGAAACGCGAGTAGTATTCGATCTGCTTGGGGATGGGGCTCTTCAGCAGCGCCCCGCACAGCCGCATGGCGCAACACTAACGCGCTGAGGCGGCGGCGGCGCAGCCACCCGCGTTCATGCCAAGGATCGGCCGGCCCGGCGAATCCCGTAGCGCTCTGCGGCCCTACCCTGCCCGGCCCGGCCAGGCTCAGCCCGGCGGGAGGGGCGAGCGGAGGGACCCCTCCGCCCCCTCCGCCCCGCCCCACTGCGCAGGCGCGCAGGCTCCAACCCCGCCCCGCAGCGTCGAGCATGCGTAGAGCTTCGACATCCAACGGTCCGGGCGCGTGGCGCGCATGCGCGGAGCGGCGAAGTGCGGCCTGCTGTGCGGACGTGCAGAAGGAGGCGGCGTGTGGGTGGTTCGGTGCGGGCATGGGAGTTGTGCTCTGTGGCTGCCTGCCGACTCGAGAAGCCCATGTGATGGGCTCATAGTTGGACTCAGTGATCTCACAGCGCTTTCTGACCTTAAGGATTCTGTGATTCTACCGTGCTATGACCTCACGCCACCACAGAGGTGACCACCTCAGCTCTGGTTATCCCTCAGAGCTCTGTATTCCTCTTAAAGAGAACTCATGCCCAGTCTCTGTCAAGTTTCAGCTCTCTGATAATACACACAATTGCCGAATAGCCAACTTTTAGCTGAGAAACCTGCCTGAATAAAAATAAAGGCAATTTTGATCGCTACACCCAGAGGTATACTCAAGGAACTTCAGCATACAGGAGATATTACTTTAATTTTTCATAGCCGAATCCCAAAAGGAACAGGGATTCTTCAGATACTGAATCTCCAGCCTTCCTATCTTGACTGTCCTCCCAGAATGTGAGACTGGGAAATCCTGACCTAACGTACAAAAAGTTTTCTAATAGCTGGAAAACGTTTTAAGTCCTTTTGAATTGCGTGTTATAGGTATGACTGCCTTGAAGAAGCATGTAGCATATGCAAGGGTAACCAAATATCTCCTGTAATTCTGGAGCTTTTTTGGCAGACGACGAAAGCTGTTTTTTAACTTCTGCTGTATACACTATTCAGGGATTGATTTTGATTTATCTACAGCTTTACTTATGAAATGAGTTGGAGAATCATGTGATAGCAAGTAGTATCTTTTCGCATTATAGACAGAGCAATGTTTCCCCAAATTAACATGAACATTAGCAGCTACAAAGGATAGTACACTGTCTAAATTTAAGCCTCATGATTATATATACCATTCACATTTTTAAGTAATACTAGCGTTATTTCACTTATGCCTTGAAAACATCTAAGACCAACTTACTGAGTTGTCTTTTAAATGCAAAATATTTTTTCCAGTATAAATGATGACACAACATTGTTTTTTTTGGAACACCAATAAACATATAAACCTAGTTCTTAAATAATCTGCCCAAACAAGGAGAAGTTGGGCATAAACTCTGTTAAGTAGAAAACATCACCGAGATCAATAGATGTGGAATATAAACTCATGATTTTGCCTCCTCGAGAAACTTTGCACATGTAATGAAATGTCTAAGAAGTGTGCAATGACCTTGCAAGGCACTACAGTGAACTAGAAGGGAAGAAAAGAGATTTTATTTGGGAACTGGCTTGTCATTTTGCCTCCTAGAATCACCAGCATTCCTGCTCAAATTGAGATATCCCTCTGCGGTACATAATGGGGTAATCAGAAATCTATAATATAATTTAGAAAGTAATGATATAATGTAATGACTAGTAAACAGAGTTTGATTTAATAGCTATCATCCTGTGTGGAATGAATTGGAGTAACTGGAGGAAAACTGGTACGGAATTGATACCCTAACAATTTGCATGACTGGCTTTCACATTTAGAAAATGAAGGAAGTAATGGAAATGATGCAAATATGTTTCAAGCAGAAAGGAGAAGCCAGAGCTCATCTTTAAGGTGAGGAGATAGGAGTTTATATTACACCATAGCTATTTATTAAAACATTCAGAATGTGCTGGTCAAAATAAAGTCTTGCAAACGTCTTACTTAGAGCTTTATTTCCTGGATGGTCATTGAAGTCAATATCTGTGAAAATAAAGAGGAGTGGGATCTTACTGTAAACTATGATCAGTACAAAGTAATTTTCAAGCTAATATTTTCAAAGGTATCTAGTCTTTGAAACAACAACAACAACCCAAACTTTAAAGCTTTCTTTAACCATTTCACTATTTTGCGTGCTTTTTTGTTTGTTTTAGCATTTTTAGCTCAAATCACATGAATGTATTTTCTGTGTAAAAAAAATTCTTTGCCATTACTTGTGCTCAGAAAGTTCCTGAGGAACCTGAGCATAATGCTCAGATGGGCACCTAGCAGAGCCAGCTTTGCTAGGATCCCTTCCCTTAAACTCTCTGGGGATGGTTTTCAGTAGTCCTCTGGCATTTCTGTATTAGTGCTGGAAGGACCGAGGGCCAGAAATATTCCCTTGCCAAAACCTGAGATTCTTTGCTTCTCCCTGCCCCATCCACTGGCTCCACTGAATGCCTTTACAAACCAGCCCATGTCTCCCCTAGAGTGGTGAGCATGGAGGAGCCTCTGCTGCTTAATCTCTACATATGTGAGTATCCTCAATACACGAGTTTAGCAGAGCCACGGGGATGGAAAAGGAACTTTTGTATGGCTAGTGGTGAGAAAAAATTGCTTACTAGAAATCAAATGTCTTACTAAATTTATTAGTGTTTGTCAACCAATAGAGAATCATTCCTATTCTGATAGAAATTTGTTGCAAAGTTTCATCTAGGCAATTCGGAAGTCACGTTTGTGTTATATTTTCAGATCCTGTTCTTTCTCGGCCTTAATGTTACATATGCTTCCGTTTTCAAGGAGCAAAGATTTTGCATGTAAAGTTTTATCCAATTAAATTTTTTTCTCAGTGAACCTTTTGGATTGTTAAGACACCAGAGCCATAATCTCCTTAACAAAGCTTGTTTTTCTCCACTGCAGAATACTTGCTAGCTGCAGGGGATTCAGCATAATGAACTTCTTTGTATATGTGTCAGAGAAGAGGAATGTTAAACCATAAACTAAGAAAACGTGGTTATTAAGTGTTTTCTAGACATTGACTTCATGGGACTCATAGTAATTTTTCAACAACAACAAAAGGAAGCTATGTTGAAGTTATTGTACCCCTATATCTTAAAGTTCAGAAGCAGTCACTGAGAATAATACAATTGAAACTCTAACAATAACAGTAACAAATAACAGTTATTTTGGGGAAATTCACACAGAGAATTACAGTCCCAAAGCACATTTTACAAAATGACAGGAAAAAACCCCCATCACAGCACAGGAAAAACTGGTGTAGTAGTTGATGTCTCATACAAATCACTTCTGCTCATAGTACTGATTTTTTACAGTAACACTGCTGTGTTTTCCTGCTTGCCATTATGCATTTGCAAGGGCCGATTAAAGCAGTGGGTCATGTACAGCTGCATTGGAAACACATGGAGTTAGAAGGGAGTAAGTGCTTTTGATGAAACTTTCCTAAACTTGAAACTTCATTTTTAATACTTTATCCCTTCCTGGTATTTATACACTCAGATGGTAAGCTTCAATGGGCTGCTACCCATAATGGTCAGAAGACAGATAATACTCAATGCATGAGTTTAAAGTCAAAATAGTCATTGCATTTGGAATCACATGTGTTGAATTAGATTATCACTATCATTGCCTACCTCTTCAGACATTCTTGTCTGTTAGTCACCAGGCTTCTTTAACAGGCTTTTTCTTTTCTGCCAGCAAAAGCTGGTTGTCATTGCATTTAGTATTCCACATCCTAGTTAGCTGAATGACAAAGCTGCATCATTCTATAACAACTCTTAAAACATTTCATCTCTGGGGAAAACAAATAGGTGATTTCCTTTTGAAATTGTTCAGGAGATGCAGGAGAGAAAACCCTTGCCACTAAATAACTCAGAGTAAATACAGAGAAGAAGAGTTTACCTACTTCTCTCTGTCAGTGAGGAAAGATCACTTTATGAGTTTAGCTACTCTTACCTAACGCTTCAACATTAGTCACACTTTTTCCTTTAATTCCATGGATGTTTCTCTCTTTTCCTCCCCCCGTTAAGAGTTTCGCATTGCCCTTTTCTCCAGTGTGTTTTAGGGGAAGGAAAGCAGGGAGCCACGATTTGTGGTTATCCAAATGGCTGTCAGTTCTCTACAATTTGAAGAGGGTGCTGAACCCCTCAGGGAGAACAGTCAGAAGGATGGAAAGTCACATTTTAACCACACATTTGTCAGAAAGAAAAGGTGCTTTAACCCTAAAAACTGCCTAGGAGGAATACCCTTCCTGCCACACAGTACTTGGGGGTGTAAGGATGATGCCTGAAACAAGTGAGTTAGAACTATGATCACTTGGTGGAGAGTTATACCAATACAACCTCTTCCCCACAAGAATATGTCTTACTGCTACTTCTACCATCAAGTGTATAAAACCAACGCAGCCCTGCATTTAAAACATGTGGAAAGCTGAATCTTACCTGTACACTTATTCCAAGGATTTGCATTTAATCTTCTCTTCCAGAAACAGCTTGCACAAACACTGTCTAGGGAAGAGTCACTAGAGAAATATATCTTTGTGTTTCATATCCTAGATCAATTAGATTGGAATTGTCAGCCTCCTCCAAGGAGGAGGACAGTGTCTCTAATGTAAATTCTCTTCCTTGTTTCTTTCTTCTTCTCTTGCAGTCACTCACCACCTTGTTGGGTAATCTCCCAGGGGGCAGTTCAAACATTTCTTTCAGACTGGGTTGATGTAACCATAGCCTGGCATACCTTACCACTGGGCAAAATCATCTCAGCATCTTTCTATTTGCAGAAATTGAAGCTTATGGATGCCATGCAAGGAAAAAGCTAAAAAAGGTACTAGATCTTGCTACATGAAATTTGCTGTGTCCAGCAGCAGAAGTTCTTGTGTCCTCAGATGTAATAAATCTGCAATTTAGGGGAGCAGGTTTGAGTTGCCTTGGCTCTGAATGTTCTCATCTGGAGAATAAAGTACTTTGCCTTCATTTTGCACAGAACATTTGTTTTCCACACACTCAGTTCTTCAAAAAGAACATCAGTTTTGCCCAAAAATTGCCATAATCTCATCACAGGTTGTCCTCATCTATACTTGTACAGCTGCTGCTTGACACCCTATCAAGTAGGCTTCTGGAGGACCGGAGAAGCAAGTTTACCAGGCTTTTCATGCCCCAGCCTCCACAGCTCTGCCAAATGGACTGTCCTGAAACTAGGGCTTTCTGGTTTTGCTGCAAAATATGAAGTGAGAACTGTAGACGATAGGAAAAAAAATGTGTCTTTCTTATAGAAACTTCAAAGTATTAAACTTCAAAATATTCGTGTTTGAGAATCCACCCATTTCAAGGGATTGTTTAAACAACATGGTATAGAAGTTTAGCTCCAGATACAAAGTGAATGAGCATTCGCCATAGTGGAATTTTCTGAATGTTAAAAATCTTCTACAGTGTAATTCCTGTTCCTGAGCTTACCTTCTCAGAGGTGGTAGCTCTGAGCCATTAGACAAATTAGTATAAAATTCTAAATGCCTTTGTAATGAGTTGTCAGCCATTTCTGGAAAAAGAGAAAGAGATAAAAACAGAATAGTTTGGTTTGAAAGGGACCTTTAAGATCATCTAGTTTCAACCCCCTTGCAATAGGCAAGGACACCTCCCTGCCTATGGGAAGGGAGAACACATTTTGTGTTTATTTCATCCCCCAGATCTTGGCAGTAGAAAGTGGGATGAGAGGAGTCCCTGTTCCATCAGCAGCTCTGCCCATTGAGGATGCAGCGATAAAACACTTTGTTCCTCCACATCGATTAGTCTTCTTTTCATCCCATTATGATATTTCCCTGAATTTCATGCACCAAATGCTAAAAGTTTTATAATTCAGTAGCATATGAAGTGCTTTATCTGAAATCAATAGGCATTATTTCCACCAGAAGGCCTCTATATAATGAACACGCAATTACAGCAGTTTTAGTTATCAGGTTTGTCTGACCTGCCAGGTTTTACTAACTACTGATTCCTAGTGTTCTTCAGGCTTTTTCACTCTATGTATTTACACATAAATTGGTTACTTTTTTTTATCTTAACCCAAGCCTATGAAAAGCTTAAACTAATGATTGTAGTTTCTTCCATTTCTCTATGAAAAAAACCTTTCTGCATTTACGTAACCAATAAGCTTTTATTGTTCCGTTTTTCACACACTTATTCTGTTTATATATCACATGTTTGCAAGCGAGCAGTAAAGAAACTGAACTGGCTTACATACCACAAGTAAAACATGCTCTTTAACCTTTTTGTGATACTGTGAACTTCAAATGCACTTTTGCACCTTCTGTTGATACTGCTTTTTGCCAGATTCTGGAGCTCGTCTTCACTGCAGAGTAAACATCAAGATATATTTTGTAGATATATTTTGTTTGACTTTCTGCGATGGTTTCCAAACTGAAGCCTGTAGATTAGCCTAAGTGAGAAAATAGGTAAACATGATGACTGCATCTATTTATAGTGAGTTAAGAAGTTGGCCCTAAACCTAACTTCCAGCAGATGAAATTCTGCGAGGAGAAATAAAATAGCCATTAAGGAATGATTACATCTCCTCACTAACACAAGAAACCTTTGTTGGGTTTGTAACAGCACAATAGTTTTTGGTTAGACATTGTGTATCATAACCCTGGTTTACACTCCCCTATGACAGCAGGGAGTCACACCTGAATGCCAGTGCGGCTGCTCAGACCAGTGCCTGCAGTGAGACACAAGTCCAAGGCCAAATGAGAATCTCACATTTTTATTCATCTTTAAATACCTACACCAAGGAAGAAGTGAATATATCATGCTCGTATGCTCTATCTGTGCATCTCATCTGGGTAAAAGGAGCAGACCTCAACTCAGGCCTGAAGGCCTCTAGCCCACAGCTGCTGGCTTTTCCAAGAGTTTCATCTGGCAAAATTTCCTGAGACCCTGTAGAGAGCAGAAAGAAGATGACTGAAAATTAGTGCAATTTAACAAGAGAAACAAGTATATATCTATATATATTCACCATTCTACCTACTAAGCATTTTGTGAACTATTCTGATGATAAGTAAGAAAGCATATCCCAAGAGTTTTGTGGGTAGGGAGAAAAACTTTCATTTCAGTGCTTCCCGGTAGATGTTTGTTTTGAGATAACAGGAGTGACAAAATGCCATTATTTAGGTAAGAAATGGATCCTGTGCTGAGATCTTGCTAAATAGAAGCCTTACTTTCTCCACATTGCATCTAAGTAAGCACAGTTCTCCACATTTGTTGTGAGATGGATTAGCTTTGAAAGATTAGATATGAGTATGGATAAGAACAGAAACACCGATGAGCTAAGGTCCTCTTTACACTTCATTAAGCAATCACACACAAAGTATGAAGTTCTTACACTCACATGATTAACATTACAACATCCATGTTGTCTTAATGTTTTTCTGCTGAATTTTGAGCACACTGAAAATCAAAAAGACTTCCTATTATTAGAATTGCTAAATGTTTGCCTTTAGAAGCCCTTTTTAGTTCTGTTCAATAGATATTCTCAAGGCAAGATGAGCCTGGAGTACCCCAACTAGGAGGAGAGGCTGAGAAAACTGGGGTTGCTCAGCCTGGAAAAGAGGAGGCTCAGCCATGATCTCAGTAATGTCTATAAATTCCTGAAGTGAGGATGCAATGAAGGCGGAGCCAGGCTCTTTTCAGCAATGACCAGAGAAAGAATCAAGGGAATGGGCACAAACAGGAGCGAAAGAGGTTCACTCTGAATGCCAGGCAGCACTTTTGTGCTGTGCAGGTGACAGAGCACTAGTACAGGATGCCCAGAGGCTGTGCAGTGTTTTCCTTGGAGATCTGCAAAAGTTGCCTGGATATGGGCCTGGGCACCCTGCTCTGAGTGTCCCTGCTTGGGCAGGGGTTAGGCCACACGGACACAGAGGGCTCTGCCAACATCAACCATCCTTCAATTCTATTATTATGGAACAAGAACGATGACATTTTTTTTTGTGTTTATTGGTACTCAGCATTCAAATTCAGAAAAACTGGCACAGTGAGCAGATCAAAAGGAGATCCTAAAGAATAGTATTCATGATATTGATAAATGGCTTGAGACCTCTCCTGCAAACAGTTTCAAGGAAGGTAAGAAGCTGAGAAAGCTCTGAGAAACAATCTCCATCCTGGTGCCAGCTGCAAGGTGCTCAGCTGGATTGCTAATGAATGTTCAGGCTTTGAAATCAAAGGGCATTTAGTGATTAATAGCAGCTCTGGATAAGCCAGTAATGAGTTGTTATGGAGTACTGCTCACGAAAGGCTGGACTTTGCAGTTCCTTCCAATTTTTATTCTTCTGGTCTAAGCTTGCAACTGCTCCCATGGTGCCATAAGCACCTCCACAAGCAGCTTTCCCACCTCTCCTCCAGCCTTTCCTGGGGATACCTCTGTGTCCTGCTGCAGGCACAAGTCCAACCTCAGTGTGCACCAACATAGGGAGCTCAATCTGCAGCAGCTCATTTACATCACGTAACATGTGAAGCAGATTTAGGAATGTGACACCTAAATGCAAAAGCTCAACTGAATTGAAAAATGGTGTATTCCTTCCCACCAGTTACCACCTAAACTGCCTTCTCTTGAGAAGACTATCAATATCTTATAACAGATCCTTCAGGGAGACGCTTCATCTCCTTACAAAGAAGTAACAACAGCAGACTTGCACCAATCAAGATTTTCACTGAACTGATTAGGGAATTTTCATTGCCCAGTAGGGCAATCAAGACAAGTACACCTCTCATCCATTAAAAACAAACACAAACAAACAACTTTTGTAATCTCATTACTGTAAACACTTGTTTTATTGCTTGAATTACGATTCCCGCTAGGAGCAAAGCAGCTATTGAATCAAAATTCAGTCATTTAGTCAGAAAGGCAAATATTGGCATTGCCTGGAGAAAGAAGAGCTTTATAACCTTTAAAACAGCATAATCTGCCTGAACTTTCTGCCACTTTTTCAATGGGCAGTGCAGAATAAGTGGATTTTGGACACTGCTCTGTGGTATTGAAACTGGAGCATCCCATTGCTACGGAGCTCAAAATATTTATACATCAGTAAGAGCAGAGACTGCCATAATTCCCCCAAGAAGTCAAAGAACTATGGCTGAAAAATCTCAATGCTCCCATCAAATAAAATATTATTTTCATAATACCATGAGTGGATTTGCAGAACGCAGCAGCCCTGGAGCTGTGTCTGGATGTCCACGCCAGTGCTAGCAGAGTCAAGCAAAGTCATAGAACTATTACAGCTGGAAAAGACCACTAAGATCAGATGATCTGTCCAACCATCAGCTCATCATCACTATGCTCACTAACCATGTTTCTCAATGCCACATCCCAGTGTTTCCTGAACAGCTCCGGGGACTGAGATTTGGGGGTTGGACTTGATGATCTCTGAAGGTCCCTTCCAACCCCTACAATTCTGTGATTCTAACACCTCCCTGGGCAGTCTGTGCCAGTGCTTCACCACACTTTCTGAGAAGAAAGTTTTCCTTATATCCAACCTGAACCTCCCTGCCACAACTTGAGGCCATTCCATCTCATCCGTATTGCTGTTACCTGATGCCAGCCCTCACTTCGCTACTTCCTCCTCTCAGGTAGTTGTAGAAAATGATACGGTCTCCCCTGAGTCTCCTCTTCTCCACCAGAGTCGTGTCACCAAGGCAAGCTTACTGCAGGCTCTCCTCCTTGCTGAAAGAGGCACTTCCATGATGGTTTTGTCTTAATCATTAATCAAAGGCAAATATAATGCAATGAAGGAAAGCAAACACACATATCATAGCACAAATGCAAACAAGTGTGTTGAATGGTGGGGCAGGTTTCCCAGGTTAAATCAGAAGAATGGAGGTGAAAGAGAAGAACTTGAATGGTGCAAACATTTTCACTGTAGAGTCATATTCATGGCAAAGGTCCTTCCTCAGGTGAGCTACGAAGGCCTCAATCTGTGCTGTAGGTGGCCTGACACACGTGCCTAGGCAATTTGATCTGTGTGCATTTAGACACCTGGACAGCTGCTTGTGCTGGAAATGCTTCTGAAACTACCTCCACAGGTCTTCTGCCTTCATCAGGCACTGATTCTCCTGTGTCACTGCTATCTAGCTTACTCAGCAGCCTTCTGCTGCTAGCTTGCTTTGTTAGGGAGGAATCATCCCCATCAGATGCCAGCTGCTCTGGCAGGGCTGGGGATGCAGTCCTTAAAAAAAACAGCTTTGGTGAGAGGAAGATGGGAGTCTGGGCTGGTCCACCAGTCAAAAGTTCCTACTTTATAAGTATTTCTATAATTGTCAGCCTAGGACTTGGATCCAAAGGAACTTTTAGGAAGAGTGAAAGAAAACGGACTGCTTCATTGATTGTTAGATTTGTAGGTTATTGCTAGTAATTAAAACTACAGAACCTGTAGCCCAATGGGGTACAGGCTCAAGGGCTGTTAATGCACTATGGGTAGCACTATTTAGGGAAATGAAAAGGGAAAAAATCAGTGTGATTTAAACCCCACCCCTATTCTGAAAGCTGTCCTTTCAAGAGGAAGAAGCCCCAAACTTCCCATCCACAAGCTAAATCCCTGGTTTCAACAAACTGGCATTCTCCTTCACCTGTTTACATTAGTGTAATTCAGGAGCTTGAACCTGCACTGTCTGTAGGCTTCAGAAGACAACTGTCTTTCCAAATGCAGCTATTTAGGGATAGCTCTTATACACAAAATGCCAAACGACCATAGATGCAATATTCATTTACCTCCCGCATCCAGAACATCATTTCAGTTTTTATTCTCACCGCAGCCATTCGTTGTTCCAAATTCCTTTCAGTAAATGTCCCCCACAGCCACCCATAGCTTCTGCAGAAATAAATCTGAATATTCTGCAGGCAAAAAATAGCAGAAACACTGAAAATCATACAGTTCCTCTCCAGAGTGGATGACTGATGAAGGACACATTTCAAAGCCCGTGAAAATATGAGCCAGAAATAAGTATCAAATGAGATTATCCTCTTATTGATTTCTCCGCAGTACATTCTGACTAACTGGCAAATCAAAGGAGCTGTTTCCAGCTGCCCAACAAGATGACGTTCTTCATCCTCTGTATGTGAGGCTTCCGACAAGTAAGTGGTTTCCTTAGTTATCAGATGCCTGGTGCTTTTCAATTCTCCTATCTAAAAACTTTGGTCTTTGTCCTAAATATCTGAGCTTTCCAAAGGTGCATTCTGATCCTCTCTTTATTCCCTCCAAAAGAATCCACCATAATATTCCTTTTGGAGATCTTCTACAGCCTACTTCAGAACCACCACATCTTGTTGACAGTGTTCTGGGGCACCTGGACCCTCTGGAGTTGTTACAGCCACCACTGGGACAACCTACTGAGGACTGGGGGAAATTTCCTACCACCACAAGATACTTTTTTTCCCTCAGAAATCAGTATCTCATTTTTATCTTAAAGGCTTTATGTGTTACAGTGAATGGCTGGATCAGAAAATGCTTTTGGTGTTGGTAAGAGCTGTTTAGCCTGCACTCCTCCATGGTATCACCAGAATATATGAAGTAGTTTAACCTGCCCTAATCATAATTAAAGAATGCTAACGAGGAGAAGCTAAGAGAACTGGGATCATTCAGTCCAGAAAAGAGGAGGCTCAGAGAAGATATTAGCACTCTGTGCAACTGCCTGAAAGGAGGTTATAGCAAGGAAGGGGTCAGCCTCTTCTCCTTGGTAACAGTGATAGGATGAAGGGTAATAGTATCGAGTTTCACCAGGGGAGGTTCAGGTTGGATATCAGATAAAAAATATTTCCAGAATGCATGGTAAGGCATTGGGACAGACTGCCCAGGGAGGCTCTGGATGTGTACAAGAAACATGTAGATGTGGCACTGAGAGACATGGTTACTGAGCATGGCAGCGGTGGGTTGACGGTTGGACTAGATGATCTTAAAGGTCTTTTCCAACCTTAATGATTCTATGATCAGCCTAGAGGTTGCAGCAGAGCAAAACCATGTCTTTAGCTTTAATCTGATGGGAACAGGCATCTCATTTTCAAACACTAACCTGCAGCCCAGGTATTCAGCTCTCTGTGCCTCAAGGTTTCCTTGTGCTGTGGACAGCTGTTCAAAATGGGCTGAGTTTTGGTAACAAAGCTGTTGTCCAGCTGCAAGAATAAGTACAAAGGAGAAATTAAGTAGATAGGCGAAAGTGAAATTGTAGTGACAGTAATAGCTAGCAGATCGGGGATTCAAAGGGAGAAATACCAGAGCAAACGAGCAAAGATACAACACACACACACACACACACACACACAAGTCAGAATATCAGCAGACTGCAGTCAGTGGAGAGAGGGACCATAGCCCAGCCCACAGAGCCCAGAAGCAGGAACTTCCTCTTCGGATCAGCATCCCATAGAGATGTGTGAGGTGCCTTGCTGGGGTGCTGAGCATCATCAGTGCTCCACTGGGTAGTTTGCTGGCCATACTTACATGCTGTATGTGACTGCCATGTTCTTGAAAGTTGCAGCCTTTCAGTATAATGCAAGGTGAGCAAGCAAAAACAAAAAGACCCATTGAGAACCCCCCTGAGGTTGCAGGTATGAGTGCTAGTCCTGCTTCCCCTGTTCTCCGCCTGCCCCTGCTTTCATTCTTCTAACCACGCCGTAACACTTCAAGGTCTAAAGCCATCAGCGAGGGGGTTGCTGTAAGTGCTGAAGCATTTTTTTTCCACTAGTAAGTGCTATCTGAATGCTCCCTCCAGCTGTCTGTAAAGGAGAGCAAACGAGGATGTTAAGCGGTGTCTGACGGTGGCTTTTTAATCGTGCGTTTAGGAAAGAATCGGCTCTCGCTAGAGGGCACATGAGCCCAGATTTTTATACACCCTATTTCAGGCGTGAACGACAAGCTGCAAACCGGCAAGGCTGAATGCAGCCACTGTGTGACCGGATCCTCTTAGAAAGCAAATTATAGCACGGCTTTAAAATGTTCCGACCCCCAGGCACCACAGACCATGGGGCAGGGCAATGGGTTATGTCATTTTGCTGTGAAAGGACTTCTGCTGCTGGTACTGCATCCATCAGCACCACAGAGGGATAAATCTCTGTGCCAGTCGCAGCAGACGCTTCTTGTGGGGGCAAGGAGGAGAGGAAAGAACAATAAACATGCATGTTTTCCCTGATTGCTGGCAAGATTCTCAAAAAGCTTTCATGTACAGGGGCAACATACAGTGTGGAGATAGGGACAGATTTAAGGACTGCTACTGGAAATGAAAGAAGGTTGGGGAAAATCTCATGCCAAGTCCCAGGAACAACAACTGTAAATCTGTAAGTGTAAATCTGTACAGCGCAATGCTTTCTTTTGAAGCCTCGCTGTCTGTGTTACTGACATGTTGGCATAGCTTTGGGCTGGTCCCACAGACCAGGTGCAGGGGTTGGGCTGAAGCCTGAGGTGTGGAACCAGCAGGAGGGCAGGGTGCAGGAAGGGTGTGCCTGTTAAAGCTTCAGGTCCCATAGGAGGCCTCACGTTAGCAAGACGGAGAGAGCCAAAGATACAACAGCAGCAACTTCAATGCCTCTGTGATTTTTACAGCACGGAGGTATCTGTATGGCAGGAGATTCAGCATGTTGGAGCCTCCCTACAGCTGCAGCCTTCAGCCCTGTTACATAGCCTGATTTGTAGTGCCCTCCCCCTGCTGTTAGCACCTCTGCATGTGCAGGTCTGAAAGTTAAATGTCTTAGCTGCATAAGTAACCAAGCTCACTTATTTTACATCTTACTGACATATCAGTGCACTGGAGGCTTGACCAAACTGCCTCGGTTTGGGGATGGGTATGATGAGAATAGCATGGGCATTACCTGCAGGGAAAGAAATGAGGTACTTTGCTCATTGCAAGCATCTTAGGGGATAATTTGTCACAGAAAAAGTGTTTGTTTCTGAAAATTGCTTTCAAAATGTTAAGTTTTATGCCACGTCTGGCATAGCATCACCTTGAGCTTTCCTAGGAAACTGAAAATGTTCTCTGATTTAAAATAATAATTGGGGGGAAGAAGTGAGAAATATAAATCCTGTAACAAAAGACAGCTATAGAGAGGTGCAAGAGTCAGGGGAACACCACACTGCACGCTGCCTGTTACCAAGAGCTGGGACAGAGAAATCTCTCAGAGGGCTCAGGGATGAGGACTGCCCACAGCTTCCTCACAGGACAGGAACACACTCAGGAGCAGGAGGGGAAGGTGGCAGGTTAAGTCATCAAAAAGAGTGGTAATGCCCTGGAAAAGACTGCCCAGGAAAGTGATGGAGTCACTGCCTTTGGAGGTTGCTGACCGTCTCTCAGATTTGGTACCCAGCTGTGAGTGGCAGAAGAATATAGATAGAAAAAAAGAAAATAATAATAATAATGATAATAAATAGTAATAAAAGTGAGAGCAGATACTACACCCCAGCATAGAAAGGAAGCATCAGCAGCAAGGCTTGTCTCAGGCAGCTGTCACTGCTCACAGGGAAGAATTTACTCAGTGCCTGGAAACCTGCTCAGACTCAGTGGAAGTCAGCCCAAGGATGGGATAAGGTCAGTAATCTTAGCTAAATCCTATTAAGCTACTAAAGGACTCTGATTGCCTCCTCAAAAAGAGCCATTCAAAAGGTGGTTTTAATATTAGAAAATTAAGGAAGATAAATCCAAATTAAATCCTTTTAATTACCCTCCATTTATCAGCACTGTTTTTCTCAAGGGAGAGACAGGCCAAGGATGTTGACTGAGGCACAGGCACGACACTAATGTTGTCTTCTGTTTCAAGCTACAAAAGCAATTTAAAATCTTATTAAAATCATTACAAGAAAAAAGATCAAATTGGGTTTGTCTTTTTTTGTAGTGATCCGCTAACGTGGTTTTAAGATAAGAGGGAATGGCCTCAAGTTGTGCCAGGAGAGGTTCGGGTTGGCTTTTAGGAAACATTCTTTCTCAGATAAAGTGGTGAGGCATTGGAATGGGCTGCCTGGGGAGGTGGGTGAGTCACTGTCCCTGGAGGTGTTTAAGAACCATGGAGATGTGGCACTGAGGAACACGGTTAGTGGGCATGGTGTGGTGGGTTGGTGGTTGGACTACATGATCTTGGTGGTCTTTTCCGACCTTAATGATCCTGTAATTCTATCTAAGAAGCCAAAGCTGAAGGCATAGCATAGCAGCATCACTCACCTGAAGCCAACTGCTCATGCTGCCCAGCTGCTCCTTGTTCCTCAGAGCTGAAGGGCTGATCAGGTTGCACCCACTCCTATGGGCTGCAGTGTGCAGGGCCAGCACCTCACACCAGGATGATCCATGCAACAGACAGGGATTGTTGCCATGGCCCAGGTGTCAATTGGGTGAAACATTGTGGAAATTATAGTCAAATAGTTTTCATGGTGAACTGTACAAAACTAACTACCCCAAATTCATACTTTGGCACTCTCTGCATAGCATATGTACGTTTTCCTTCTTACAGCACTGATACCAGCTTTGCATGCAACTCAGCAGACAGCAAATCACAAGGTAAAGCAACAGCTCACCAGCAGATTTTCACAGAACTGCGGGTGTTGGAAAGGACCTCTGGAGGTCATCTAGTCCAACCCCCTGCCAAAGCAGATCCCTTAGAGCCATACAGCTCCCATTTCAATGCTCAAGAACCTCTTCACCAGCCACTTTTTGGGTTGGAGCCTGTGAACTGTTCATTACCTTCTTAGTGTCATCCACAAGCAGACAGGTGACCTGGTAGCTTTGTTATTTCTTCCCCAGCAGTGCAGGATCCCCATCAGCTCCCAGGGTAACAAGCACAGCAGAACATCATCTTCCCCAGCTACCAGGTGTGTCATTTGTAACTCAGCAGCTGCTCAGTAAGAACAAGAGCAAAATGGTTTGTGTTTTTCCCATGAAATAAGGATTACTTGACCGGAGCCTGAAATGCGATCCTTTTTGGAAGTAAGAGATAGCGCACATAGGGAAAATAAATAGGTTCTGAAAAAATGAAGAAACGTCTCCTATCAAACCTATGAATCTTAATGCATTGACCCCTGAGGCTCACCTGCTCAGGCTCTTTTTCAAATTGCATACAAGCAGAGGAGGGATGTTCCTTAAGAGAGAGAGGAGAAGATGCTCTCATAGCTCTGGGGACCTGACATACAAAATATCGCCTCTAACCAAAGCAACCAGTTCAGATGTGAGCAATTTCTATTGAAGCACAGAAATAGCAACAGCTGATGTCATTAACAGAAGTAGGAAGGTGAATAGCAACAGGGGGGAGCATTAAAAAAAAAGAAAAGGAAATGAGAAGTGCAGCCTGGAATCACAGAAGTGATGGTGATACATAAGCAGAGAATAATAAAAAGCAAAAGTGGCTGAGAAAGGGAATAACTGTCAGCTTGCATAAAAATGCAAATACGTTCCACCTGCGTGGAGCACTTCCATCAGTGTGAGTGCTGCCTGGCAGGCGTGCACGCATAGCAAAAGTGCTGGTTCTGCAAAGGAAGAAATCCAAGCTCTACTGACAGGCATCCATGAACACGCTAAGAAAAAGCCCCAAACAGTTAACACAGTGGAAGCATTCAAAACAGATTAGTTAAGTCAAGGATTATTCCAAGGATAGAATTCCCCTGTGATGAGTCATGTACACCTCAAGCTCAACCATATCACGGTGACAACTGTTGCCATAGCTGACTGTAGACATGGGAGAAAACAAGGCAGAAAGAGGGGGCCCCTTTCCTCCTCAGGTTTTGCAGGCAGGCCTTCTGTTTGAGGGCTGCTGGTAGGTACGAAAAAGCTATGGCAGATCAGATACCACTTAAAGCCACCCTACCCTCACTTGCTTTTCAGTGAGATGTTTTAGGGGAATGAGAACAACAGAAAGCACTGCACACTAGCAGCAAGCAGTCAGAGCTCACCTGCCATACACTGGTCACTGCTACAGTGCCCAGAACTACTTGCAGGTTAGTCTGGATAACACCAGTTTCTCTCAGCACACTGCCTGCTCATGGGGCATGGGCTCCTTTCCCTGTTTGCAGCAGCCAGGTCACACCCTTCTTGTCACCAGGCTGCACTTTTCTTGCACCAACAAGGCCATCCAGTACCTTTGGATGGGGCTGGCCTGGCCACGAGAAGCAAAACACACCTCCTCCTTGCAGATGTTGCGAAGTGTAGAGAGTTTTGCTAGCGCAGTGCATTGAACTATAGGGGTAGCAACATTTGCTGTAAGCAGTATCTCTCTAGTGAACAATAGAACCCAAGGGACACAGCATGGAGCTGTGCCAGGGGAGGGGCAGCTGGGGGGCAGGGAAAGGGGCTGCACCACAGGGCGGTGGGCATGGAACGGGATGCACAGGGCTGTGGGCACGGCCCCCAGTGCTGGAGTTCAAGGAGCGTCTGGACAGCGCTCTCAGACATAGGGTTTGGTTTGGGTGGTGCTGTGAGGAGCCAGGGGTTGGACTCAGTGATCCTTGTGGGTCTTTCCAACTCAGGATACTCTGTGATTCTAATATCTGGTTATGCTCATATTATCTGACAAAGCATTAAAGTAACAATGATCTGGGATGATATTTGAAAGTAGAAACACAGCCTGTGTTTTGCAGTGTTTATTTCTCCCACCTACAGATCTGCCCTCCTAGTTAATGGTCCAACCTGAACATCCTTTCTTTCTAAATCCTACAGTACATCTTTGTTCCAGGAATGCTTTTAAGGAACAGAACATAGTTCTCCAGGAAGTCTGGTTTCTGAAGTGCACAGAACTCAGACTAAAGCCACAGCTTGAGCTCCCTTTATTGGTAATAGAATCTAGTAACTTGGAAAAGTCGGTATTAGCTTGTCAGCAAGAGAAATAGCTCCTTTCACAATAATAAAAAAGTATCTCTGGCCCTGAACAAATAATGATTTGATTTTTCAAAATTAACATCAAAAAAAAGCTCCTGACAGAATCAAACTAATTAATAGAAGACATTACACAGCAGATACCTACACCAAAAGGAGAGCAGTTGGCCTCTGGGAAAACCAAACACACCATTCTCACACCAAGGACATAGGCCCTTCTGCCATTAGCCTTTACATTGCTTTTGATGTTATACCGTGTGTTAATTATTTCCAAATCACAAGTGCAAACACTCATCCTGATTGGAAAATTAGCAGATTTCAAACTCAGCTAATTTGCCCCTAATGAACGGAATGTAACAATTAGCTCACACCCTTTGCTGGCTGTGTATTGCAAGTCTACCAGAAGGTACAGAAACTCACTTTTTGCAAACATTTAACTAGAGTGAAAATGGATGTAAAGTCAGATTTTGTCTTTGTGCTGTTTTCTGCTCCTCTTCTAGCTCTTGGAGCCATGGTTCTCTGAGCACATGCAGCACAGACCTCCTGTATTCTGTAATCCTATCTCTTTAGGCCAGCCTATTTAGATGCCTTTTGCTATGTGCCAAGCAAAAGGGATTTAATTACTTTAAAAAATTAAACTTACAACTTCTGGGTCTGTACACATAATACACAGGTAGAACGTGCTCCTGGGCTCTCTGCCCCTGGCAAAGCACAAGAGTCATTACTGGCCAGACCTTCAAGTCATACCTGACCGTCAACAGGGAAAAACTGACACTTTTTGGCTGCTCAGTTGCATTAAACTAAAGCCATTTTACCCTCCCATTAGTTTTGTCCATATGCCTGACTGTACAACAGGCACTGGGCAGTCAGGTCCCTTTGTAGTTGCAATGGAGAATTGCCACTGGACAATTTTTCTCTCTCTTAGAAATAACCGAGAATGTCCAAAATATTGTCAAGGCTTTAAGTCTGATTTCTTACCACTAAAAAGAAAAACAAAACAAAACAAAAATACTAACAAAACAATAACAACACACAAAAAAGCAAACATTTCTTCTTCAAAGTTTCTTCCTCTATTTCAGACTACTTTCTGCAGCGTTGTTTTCTTTCTTGTTTGAAACGCAATATAGAATTGTATTGTTGGGGTAGAAGCATCTAAACAACATCTATCTCATCTAACCATTTAATTCAGGCACATGTAGATTTCTTTGTGATCTTAATGGTGATTTCTGAATACACAGAGGTAAGAGAAAAGGCATTCCCTACAGCCTGGTCCTAAGCTGATAGAAAATTCCATTCTCTTACCTCCTAGGGCAAGTTTACCAGATTTCTTGCTCTCTGTGTTGTTTTTCTTCACTCGGGTCCATCCTGGAGGCCATGACTTGCAATGTTCTCATTTCAGGAATATCTGAACGAATGTACCACAGTGCAGGGCTACCTGCTGCCCTGCCTACTGGCTCCTAGATGGCTGCCCTGTCACACATGGGCATCAGCATTGCATGGGCTATTAGTCTGAGCATGAGGCGGGGAAGAAATTCTTAATTTACAAAGCTCAAAAAGACAAAAGGATTTATAACAAAAAAGCCACACATTCTACTGCATTCATGTAAGCTGTAACTCAGGAAAGCTCTTAGGCACATATTTAAGTATACCTATTTTGCTCTCAAGAGGGTTCTGTGTAAGCAAATGACTTCAGGAATGAGACTACATAGTAAAAAGGAACGTGTTTGCTGTCAAATGTGAAGTCCACTGGACAGTCACCACCTGACAGTACATTTTATTGCTGAAGAATGTCAGGTGAATACAACAATAGGTATTAAATATCTGCCCAAAAGCATAACAGCTAGTGACACGTATAGATAAATCAGGCCTACACCCATGTTTACAAGATATATTTAGCAGACATTTCAGAGACGTGAAACAGACCAGACCAAAAATGATGGAAGAAAAAGTCTCTGTTCATTGAATAAGTGCCCCAAAAGAAGAATGGGTGCAGGCCTTCAGGTGCCTTCACACGACAGACAGACCACCATTTCTCCATATGCTCCATCTGTTTTCAAAAGTGTTCGGCACACGGACCTGTTCTTCCATGCAAGAGATCCCACTCACCAAGACATCACCTTTATAGAGCTGCTATAGAAAACATTTTCCAGTAGCGCTCAATCTAGTAATTAAAATCTTTTCCACAGCAATTCACAAAATACTTCACCAAATCAACATGTTTTATTTTCCAATTTTGAAGCTTCTTCAGCTCACAGCCAACCATCCCCAATACTGTTATGAAGTACTGCTCCACAAGTTGATAAGAGAAACTGTATGGGAGATTGGTAATCACAGCCTGAACCTCTGATTAATCAGCTGAGGCAAGTGTGGGGTCAGCTGTGGGAGCACAGGTGAGAGTGATGTAGCTGTGCTCCCGGAAGGGGTGGAGCTCGACTCCATCCCCTCTGAGACCTCATTTAAGGGCTGACTCCCACTGAGGCAGCATCTCTTGGAGATTGCTCTCCAGTGAGGACTGCCCCAGCTTCTTCAGCCAAGGTACCACCACTGGTGAGTTTTCCTTTGCTTATTCCTTCTGTACATTTGCTACCATCTGTATAGTAACAACCAATACAGAAACGTAACAAAAATACACGTGCCCTGAACGGATATAAAACATTAGGAGTATGCTAATAGCCATAATGTTAAATTATATTAAGAAGTTTTCTCACATTAAGATATCAACGGATTTGTTAATTCTACTGACACACTCCAGAGCAGAATGAAAATTTTCACCTAAATTATTTTTCAAGGTAGATTCTCTCACATTATTGCAGCTCAAGAAACTCTATTAATTGCATGGATTGCCCGCTTAGAAGAAAATTCATAAAAACTGCTTCAACCACTTCAAACAAAAAAATAATTCAATTTTTCCTCATACCATGGAATCTCTCCATTGTTAAATACTATTTTTTACCTCAACCAGAAAGAAAGCATTCTGTTGAATTCAACTTCTTTTTCTTCTCCCAGTTTATTCACCAGCTAAAGCTTTTGGAGAACCTCATTTTCCACAGCCAATTCCCAAACTGAAAGTATTTTTGGAGCTCCCTGTGAATGAGAAATAAAGCCCCACTACCTGCCTCGCTCGTCTCTGATGAAAAGTTGTATTTGATACCATATTGACAATGGATGTTAATAACATCTTTTCCAACATGAAGCGTTTTCCCTATCTCCTGATGGAATAAACATTCCTGCTGTATGGATGAAGTATTTACTTCTAGGCATCAGACTAGATGTGAAGAGACAAGTGCTAGCATACAGTTCTGCACCTCCTTTCCCAACACACAGCATATCCCAGGGTTTACCAAATCTGCTGTCATATTATGAACTATATTGAGCTGAATCAAAATAATTAGGCTCATCAAAGAGCAACAGGATCTTCTGGGGAAAAAGAAAAAAACAAGAAACAAACAGCAAAACTGTTTTCAGCAAAATGAAGCGATGGGTACAAACACTGAGCAGGACAGACTTGGAGGTGGAGAAACTGGGGAGGTAGGTTTTTGAAAGAGATTCCTTTCAATGGTACTCATTCCCATAGCCATCCTGCATGCAAGGATCTTGAGTATCATAACTCCCATTCTCCACACAGAGAACCGAGTAATACATAACACCACAGAGCAGTGACAGAACATCTCTCAGGCCGACTCCTACTTCCTTTTTCCAGACCAGAAATGAAGAATCTCCTTTCTCTAGCAAGAGCATCAGTCAACAACATACAAATGGCAACCTGGTTTTTACCAGGTTAGGAGGTGAATTGCCAGGCAATATAAAATGTCTTGTCCTAAAGAGATCATCATTTATGTAGGTGGAGAGCCCATAACAGTCTGAGGACTTCAGAACAAACATTTACCAATCAGACTTAGCTATGGTGACCTTGTAACACTGAGTGAGAGCTGATAAGTTTTAATGCAGGAAGGATGGGAATATGCTGTTTCAGACATACAACAACAATCCGGGCTACCGGAAACAGAACTAAATAAAATCAAAAGAGATGAAACGGGATCAGCATTAGATTAAATCACAGCAATTCTAATAGCAATTAAAAAATAAAAAATCACATTTGAGATCATTTGACTACCATCAAGTGCTGAAGAACAAGATAAAAGTACGTGGTACGAAAACACTCACACCATGTACGTATCACTGGAAAATAAACAGGGTTATCTTTCCACTCGTTGGTCATTTCAGTACAGCTCACAGGCATTTCTGTCAGAAGTTGTTCTGACACGCACTGTGGCTACACACAGTGAAGGAAGCTCCTGAAGATGAGCTCTCAGCTCCTGCAGAACAGGAGCGCTGGAAGCTTCTAAAGCCCTCGCAATCCATCTTCACTAACTGTGACGTTCAGGACAGGAGTCTGCTTCTTGACCCCAGCTTCTTCAGTGATACACTCTGGAGGGTCAAGCTCATCGTATCTTCTCCGATAGACCACTCTTGAGATTAAAGTTATTAGAAACATTTCCATGATGAGGATCTGGTGGGTTATGTCTGGGGAAAAAAAGGAAGGAAAAAAAAAGAGAGAAAAAGGACCATTTTATCAATCTTTGTGCAAAAGGAACAAACGTTACCATTCTGTTCCCATAACAGAGTGCTTCTCACTCTCGGCATCAAAATCATTTACAGAGTTACAGTATTGCTCATCAATAAGCATGCAATAAATTACACATCCAGAATCCAACAGATTTAGCAGTAATCATGCACATCAGTTTCTCTTCCTATGATTTCAAACCACAACTCTTAAAAACTCCTTATCAAGTTTTTCTCTGTGACACCCATAGAAATTATGTTAATGCTTTCTTAAATGAAAGCTGAGATTGTCCAGAGGCTGTATGATCCCAGGGAACTCATACCTGGGGAAAACATTAGATATTGCATTTAGCAAAACTGAACTGATACCTTTGTAAGAAAACAAAGAACATCCTTTCCAAAAGAACTTACATGCTCCTCTTGCTGGAGAAGAGAGTGGAGGAACACAAGGGATAATTCTTTGCATAGCCAAAATGTTGATAATAGCTGTCTGCAAGTGGTTCAGAATGAGGATAAACTGCACCAGAAAGAGAAAACAGATGCCTTAGTTACCAGAAAATAAAGAAATAAAAGGATTATATTTCACACAACTATTCTGCTTTCATAATAGACCCTCTTTTAGCTCATTCTTTTACTTCATTCCTCCTTTCTTGCTCTCCCTTCCAACTCTTACCAGGCTGCCTGCCATCCTGCACAATTCATCTTTGGGTCAGGATGCTGTTGCTTGAAATGTGAGTATTAAATAAAACCTCTGTTTTAGTAGTATTTTCTCAGCTCTTTGTCTGGGAGGTGCAACAGAGAGCGAGCTCCCAGTTGGGATTTTAAACAATATTGAGCTCTGAGTAGTAAGTAAAATGTCTTAAAAGCTTCCTGTTAATCTCAGAGCTTATGCTCTTACTTAGTGAGAAGAAGCACTTGAAGAATGGTATTTCTGTTGTCTCATCTTTTTGTCACAGCAGGGAGCTGCAGTGTCCCCCCAGTCATTTATACAGAACTCTCTTTTTTGTCAAAAAGGATAAAGATCTCGCCACTTTGGGTTCAGCAATAATCTGCTTTATTTTACCTACTGTTTGCTAAGCTAGGCCTTCACCAGATATACCAAAGTGTGTCTTGACGCTGATGTTACTCAGTGTAAACATTCACACTCACGGGGTTTGCCACTTTAAACTAGATTCACGTCTATGTAGCTTCACATGTGCAACTATCCTACTTGCTGCATTTATAAGGGTTTGAGATCTTTTAGTTAACAGAGCCCTTAGCACACCAGCTTTACTACATGTCCTGTTCTGGAAGGCTGTATAGCCAAGAATCCTACTGTACTCTCTCCTGGGCCACGTGGGAGAGGGTAGACCTGTCCCTGCCCATAACCTACCCGGGTCTGTTCCTTACTGAGTCCCAGCCAGTATTTTCATTATTATCTAACCCTGAAGTGCACAATGGCCAAGAAAAATGTTGTCAAAACAAAATGACTTGCTGAAATAGCTCAAACAAAACCCACTCACACAATGCTCCACATCCTCTCCTGGTTTTTAAAAGTACACACCAGCTTTTTAACATTGTCTTTCAGGATGCGGCACCTAAAAAGCTTCCTTTGAGCCTTGCAGCTGCCCAGAGATGAATGGATTTCACACAGCTCACACCTCCAGGATGCTTGAATGACTAGAGGTAAATTGTCTCAAACTGACATTGAACAACAGACAAGGAAAGTGCTTCCGAGGGACGTAGCCTTAATCAGGTAAAAATATGCCATTGCACGGTGCATTTAATGGAAAAAAAAAAAAAAATACTATAATCCTTAAGCAAAGGACTAAAAACCTGGATAACTGGTGTTACATCAACAGCAAGATCAATTCTTATCAGAAATACTGAATTTCTCACCTGATAAAGAGCAAACTTTGGGATGATCTTCTTACAGTTGAGGAGAACCCTAACTTGTTGAAACATGATTCCAACCGGCCACAGAGCAATAATGGTAAGGATAGCAATGAAGCAGCTAATCCATATTGCAGCTCCTTTGGGAGATAGCTGAAAGGCAAATCAAACATACCTGTAAACCTTTATAGCACAAATGTTGCTATTTCCAGGCAGAGCTGTGATCTGAATGATGCAGACATTAAAATGCCTGTTTCTGTCTCCATGAAAGCTGATGTCAGTAACAGCTGCTGGGGCTTGTATGGAAAAACTGTGTGGTACCATCAGAGCGCTATCAGCTACAGGAAAAATGACACAGCCCCTCAGTCTGACCTCAGCAGCACCCAAGAGTACTCAGCTGGCTCATGAGAGCGTACTCAGCATGCCATCTGAGGCATCATCTATTTATCTAACGTTAAACAACAACAGAAGTACTACTGTTATTTTGAATTATCTAGGGGAGGTGCACAATTATTAGCAGATATGGTTTTCCATCATCTTGCAGCTTGCACAGTACCATCCCTCTGCTTTGTGCTACCTGCCATCGTTTGCAGAAAAGCATAGAATTAGGCTTATTACACACCTGTGCACACACTTGCTCCTTAGAGATGTACCTTACAACACACAGAGAGCCATGTGTATTCTTAGAGCTATGCCAGCTCTACAGAGTCCAACCTACTCCGGTGCCCAGTCTCTTTCCAAGAGAGGCCAGGAGACACAATCAGAGGTGAGATACTTCAGTCAGAAATGCTCTCAGGTTCCACAGTTTAGTTGTAGGCTGAGATACTAAAATCAAACCAAAAGCTATGGGTTCTGCAGACCATCTGTGATTAAAATGTTCACTTACATTGGAAACACTGTAATTGCCATTGGTCCAAAGCACTGTTGACAGAAACATGAAAACAGGTCGAAATAAAGCAAACTGGAAGGTGCCCAGCTTCAGCCAAAAGAGGGATCGCCTGACCAAAAGAAATATTTACACATATCACAGAGGGAAAAATCTTATTAGCAACCTTGATAGCATTTTTTTGATGTAGTCAAACAGCAAAACTTCTCCAGTCCTACCGCACACAGCTAAGCTCTAGGGAGGAACAGCTTCAAAATCCAAAGAATTACCCAAATGCCTAAGGACATGTCTATTAGAGTGTCTCCAAAAGCAGTCATTCTCTTGTTTGGCAACAATTAAGATTAACCAAAGCTGAGCAAAATCACAGAATCACTAAGGTTGGAATAGACCCTCCGAGATGATCCAGTCCAACCGTCCACCTATCACCGATGTTGTCCACTAAGCCATGTCCCTTAGTACCACATTTACACGTTTGTTGAACACCTCCTGAACACAAATGGGGCGTCACTTTTTGCCCCAGAGCAAACTGCAGAGCTGACAGAAGCAAAACCAGCTCTGAACAATGCCACTTGCTGCTGCCTTCTTGCCTTGCCATTTCAGTTCTCTGGGGAAACTGGGCAGAGTAACCTTCAGCTGAATGGCAAAGTACTACAGAGCCTAAATCCCTGCCACAGGCTCCATCTTACTCCCATCAGCTCTGAAGAACAATATGACAAATACTGCAATCCCTGCAATGCGAGGAGTTGTTTTTTCCCCATCAGACCTCTTCTGACACATTTCTACCTACTGGACAGCAGGTTACTTTGTCTGCATATGGAAGCAATATAAAACTGGTCTTTCTCTGTCACAGCTTGCTCATCTGAAACAAAAACAACAAAAAACAACCCTCTAATGGGAAAGGGCCAGAAATCAAAAGCAGAGACAACAGGAGGGTTCCCCTGTACTAGAGATTCCAGAGAAAGAGTCAAAAGGCCCTCTTTTGCTGAGGCTAACATCCTCAGCCCTCTAAATATTCGTGGATAACCTGTCATAGGACTGACCATCAGGAAGGCAGAGTAGAGGAGGCTCTCTCCATCCTTCAGCTGCCACAAGAGAATACAGAGGGTGACACACATGGGAAGAAAAATGAATGCACTAGTGATGTTACAGATCTGCAGCATGTTGCTGTCCTGTAGATTTCTTCAGCATTGACTACTGACACGAGCCTGAATCAGTGCCCATCAAGTTCCTTCTGACATAGACACACAGGCCCTCATAGAATCATCTCTATGCTACAAGCTCAGTCTTTGAGCTTGACCTTTCAATGGAAAGGAATTGTGCTCTGAGGGATCTCCTGGCAGATCGTGCTCTGTGCCAGGAGGAAAACCCTGGATCATATGAGGCTTTCAGGCTGGGAGCAGCATGTGAATGGTGGTGTGACTCTGACCAGAGGTGGAGCCCCAGCAGGCAGCGCTCCAAGAGGGCAGGGTTTGTGTTACACCAAATCGCCTCCTGAAGAGGTGCAGCTCTCCATCCATACCACTCTTTTCCAAGGTGCCTCACTACTAAGTTTAGCAGAAGAACATCTCTGTTTGGTTTTCCCACATCAGACAATGCCATTTCACTGCGATCTCAGCTTTCCAGGGAAAACATTTTAATCTGAACTAGTTTTAAAGACCAAGACTGCATGAAACATTTCAATTCAGTCCAGCATGAAAAATCTTCTTTCAAGACAGCCTCAATTTGACAGTTTTGTTTCCAAAAGAAAATTACCCATTCTGGAATGCAAACAAACCAAGATCTCAATTACTAGATTTTCTAGAGAGGAACTTCTCTCTGCTTACTATAGACAAAGTTTCCTGAAAAGCAATGAGATGAGCTGAGGAGACACAATAGAGCTCATCGTTACCACAGGTCAGAAACATGGCATGGGGTTAAACCAAGTTACCTCATTCTCCAGCCCTCACATACAATCCCACGTTACAAAAATAAGTGTTGTTGTACAGCCCTGTGGGATGGCACTGTTTAAGAGACAGCTTGAAACCGGCTTTCTGGAAGGAGGGAGGCCCTTCGCTTTAAGTGAGGCTTGCCAAATTGGCTGGATTCCACCAGGAGATTTCCAGCTGGGAAATCTTAAAGGGCAACTCACCTAGTGATGCGCACTCCGGGCAGGCACAGGCAGCAGCAACAGCAGGGCCCCGTGCTGATCTTGAAGTGACCATTTTCAAACCGTTTCAGGAACAGCTTTTGACCCCCGCACTCTTTAATCATCATCATCAGGAACTTGTGGATAACGATGGCAAAAAACCTAGGAGAGGAAGAAAAAGCCAGCTTAAGCTTTCCTGCCCGTCTTTCATACACCTCTGCCAGAGCTGTGAAGGTTGCTTAAACCTTCAGCCCACATTCTTTAAAGTTTATGCTTCACAATAAGCCAGAAAGCCCAGCTCTAGCTTTGAAAACTCCACAGGTCTTTCTCTAAACGTGCTGGTGGCTTTTCCAGCCCAAGTCATTACAGATGTATTTTTCAACACTTATCTAGTCCCGACTAGCCCAAACTTTTCAAAGCAAGTCCTATTCCTCCTTAGAGGAAAACAAGAGCAAAACCCACATGGGTAGGTTTATTTATGCATTAACCTAACATCCCATGCACCGCCCCAGTTGGAGTGCAGTTCCTCTGCACACAAACCTGATCCAAACAGTGACTACTACAGACCCACCTCTCCTTCTGTCACCAGCAGCACATTCTCAGCCCTTCCCAGAACAACAGATAGCACAGCCACCCTTTCCTCCTGATCCCATACTGAATTAGGGAACTGATTCACCAAAATCCAGTTCTACCAAATAAAGGAGGTCCTCTCCAGCTGTGGTAACTGTTTGACGGAGCCTGCAAAGCAGCTGGAGAACTGGGAGTGGTAGGAAAAGGGAGGGAACGGGAAGCTGAAGCTGCAGATTGGACTAGGGAGGAGAGAGATTGAGATGGGCTAAAAGTGCCATAGGACTGGGTCCTCAGAAGTCCTGCAATACCAACACAAACTCTGGCACAGTAAAATTCCCGCCAGTTTGTTTTCCATCCTTCTTTACTCTCTTTGCACATGCAGTGTGACAGGGCCTAGGGCCATGCAGGAAGCTCTGTGATGTGGTCATGCAGTGGTTTCAAAACAACCCTGGCCCTTCTGGAGCACCCAAGGCTCCCCACACCTGGCTCTGCCTATAAGAGCTGTCCCATCACATCCAGAAAGCAGGGACCGTGCTTCATTCTGCTTTGCATGTCAAAGCTGTCACATGCACAGAGAGGGCTTTTATCAGGACAACTGTGGAGTATTTTTATATTGATATACTCATTGGAGGTTCACTTGCTACCATTAATAACAGGCCTATGCAGCTCATCATTAACAAAAGCACAGAGGAGAAGCCACAGGTCAGAATCTCATTCTACATGACACTCAGAGAGAGAAAGAAAAGGGTATTACTTCAAAACTATCATCAATCAAGACAATCAATTGCATGCGAGTCACTGTTCTTCATGCTGACACTCCCACTCTAGGGGGCTGTGGTGCTGGGAACTGCTTCAGCGTTTTCCACCTCTCATAAAGGAGATGCCAAGAGATTTCAACTCAAACCAAAAATTACTAAACTGTTCAATTTACAAAATGACTGCATTTACCAAGAGGAGCAGACATTTAAAGGGAAGAAACGCGGGGTTTGGGGGGGCAACGAGCAGGATACTCACACTGATGCTGTGAAATCTGTAAACATTGTTGAGCGAGGAATCCACATGCCAATGCATGAGGTTGTAGCAATCACCTACAGAGAAAGGGAGGAGGGTTGTGTGGATAAAGCAGGATCACGTGGATTTCCAGGTTAAGGCTATTCTCAATGTTATTTTCTACAACACTTACAGGAGCTGCAGCATTTATCCAAATTAAAATGGACCTTTTGGAGGAGGGGATTTTCCTGTAGATGTAGATCACTTCTTCTATAAAGACCAGATTGGCAATGAGCGTCATCAGAGTCAAGATCGCAAAGAGAAATCTACCAGCTAGGTCAAGGCCTATAGAAAGAGCAAAAAAGAGAAAAGAACACACAAAAAAATCTGGTTCATATGTTTCACACATTCGTGCATTTTGAACATTGAACATAAAAACAGGATCTCAGAGCAGCATCTTAGTCCTATTCCTGAAAAATCACGTGCCAAAGTGCAATGAAGATGGAGCCGGGCTCTTTTTAGTGGTGCCCAGGGCCAGGGCTAGAAGCAGTGTGCACAAATTGGGGCACAGGAGGTTCCCTCTGAACACCAGAAGTACTTCTGCGCTGCACAGCTGACAGAGCACTGGCACAGGCTGCCACAGGCTGTGCGTTCTCCTCTCTGGAGATCTGCAGACGTCTGGATGTGAGCCTGGCACCCTGCTGTGGGTGTCCTGCTGGGGCAGCGGATGGGCCAGATGGACTCAGAGGGCCCTGCAAACATCAGCTGCCGTGTGATCCTTATCCTTAGCTACAGGCACGGACCACTCACTCCAGAGGATGATTCGAGTAGTTAAGTTTGTGAATAAGTGTTCCCAGAATCCACAGGCAGCATTCAGGAAGGATATGCCTCAAAGCATCATGCAAAAGTCCCTTCGGTAAGGGGAATTCTAGGTCCAGCATTCTTAGATGAGCACAAATGAGTAACAGAGGTTGTTCTGGGAGCTTTACCAAGTAGGTTACAAACAGCAGCATATCTACACGGTATTAGTTCTCCGCTTCCCTTACAAGTCCAAAGGCGCGTTCGTGCATCACTTCCTTATGCACGCAGAGTCCTGGGAGGCTCAGTGGGAGTTTTGCGGGGTAGGAGAACACCGTCCGGCCAAAACCTCCCTGCCCACCCCGTTCCCTCTCCCTTCGCCCAGGCGGCTGCGGGCCGCCCTCCCTCCTCTTTTCCACTCAGCTTTCGCCATGACAACCCCCTCGGCCGTCATCCTCTCATCGGCCGCTCCCTCCCCTCCGCTCGGGGATATCCCTCTCCCGGCAGCCACACTTACTCCCCAGCAGCTCCTGAGCGTAGGGAGGTTCGCTCCCGCCGCAGGACGGCAGGAAGGTGCCGTTCGTCTCGCCCTCCATCGCGGCGGGCTGCCCCTCGGCCGTGGGGGAACGGGGAGAGGGCGGGGAGCCGCCGTCGGCCCCGGGCAGTGCGGGAGCAGCGATGCACGCAGCCCGGGGCGGTTAATGATTAGCGCCGGGCCGGGCTCCGCGCTGCCTCCTGGCGCCCAGCGGCCGGGCACCCAGAGCAGCGCGGGGAGATGGCTGCTCGTATGGCCGCTGCTAAGCGCTTCCTAAAGGCTTCCCGAGGTGTCCTCCACCAAGGGTCTCCCATTGGTTTTGGCTGGGAGGAGAGGAGAAGTGGCACCTTTTTATGTTGTGGCTGAAGGAGAGCGAATGGAAGGTAGGAATGCGCTAAGGGGTTCTCTGCTTCCCCATGCTCGTTTCAGCTGCTGGTAGGATCTCTGTGGTGTCTGGAGCCTGTGCTGGGCATCACCTTCAGGTTGCTTCCTAGAAAAGAAAATGGGTAATGCATCCCGATGGACTGGAACAGGCTGCCCAGAGAGGCCGTGGAGTCTGCTGGAGATGCTCCAGTGCCACCTGGATGCCTTCCTGTGTGGCCAGCTTTAGCACAGGGCTGGGCGATCTCCAGAAGTCCCTTCCAGCCCATACAGTGCTGCCATTCTGGGTAGTCAGATCAAAAGCTCCAGTTTTTGCTGAGACGGAATGATAGACAAAAGACTTTGAAGCTGCCCCCAGAGCAAAGACAACAGCATTCTCATCTACCACTCCTCTTTTGAAGGCCAGCAGATGTTTATCTTATCTCCTACTGATGACGACTTTCACCTGCCTCAATGATATAACAGTTTCCTCCCAGCTCCTTGTGTAGTTTTCCTGTCAGTCAGGAGGTGCTGGTATCATCTATGCCTTCTTCCTGGAGTAGGCATACTGGCTTCAGAAGGTGACGAAGCCCCTTGGTCACATTACGGGGGGGGGGGGGGGTCCAAGCCTATCTGCACATTCCACTGCCAGTCCTAACTCATAAATGGAACAGTAGGGGATCCTGTGGGCTATCACAGGACAGGCTCTAAGCTCCATCACATAGAACATATAGGATAGGCTAAGCTATTATGGCTCTAGGGGAATCTAGCAGATATCATCATCAGTGCAGTCGAAGAACTTTCCTGGGGGAACAAATTCTGTTCAGCTCAGTTCAAGCTAATAAAGAAAAGTTGATATTAGAAAAATAAATCAACAATTTCCAGAGCTGTAAGAATATATCTCAGATTTCCCCAAATGTTGAATACCCGACCAGTCAAGAACAGTCAGCTAAAATGTTCCAGTCCCCAAAAGCCTGTACAGGTCAATTTTAATAATGCAATTAAGTCTGATTTCTCAGGTACGGTATATTATGGAGTTGAATTTAGATGTGACTTAACCTTTTCCTCAATAAAGCCATTGACTTTTCACCTACTGCCAGTAATAAATTGGAAATTTCAGAAAATGTGGCTCATTAATGTAACATCAGGGAGACCTATATCACAGTTAGATAACTTAATGACGGGATTTGGGGTTCCTGGTAGCAATTAAATACAATCAAGAAGTACAGTGACAGTATGAAACTGTGATTGCATGCCCGTTCAGCTGGACAGATTTCCATGTGAAAAAACAAAAGAGTATCAGGTGTGCCAGAAGCTTTACAACTGTGCTTTTAGGAGGGAAGCCTGGACAGAGATTTTTACTCTACATCTGTACAGGGGCAGTAAAAGAGAAAAGAGAGGGGCTTGCGTTAAGACTTAACCTAAACAGGAATTTGATTTGATCTCACTGCCAAAAGAGCGAATCAGTTTCTGGCAGTCAAGGTATACGAGAAAAATAAAGAAGCAGAATCAATCAATCAATCTTATTTTTGTTGTATATCGTTACATTTTCAAGCAGGCATCAGTAATTATTGCCACACCTTGCGTTCTTTAAGTGCCTTGTGAGCAATTGGATGTGACAGTAGAAGAAGAGAAAGGAAATCACAGTACTTCCCAGTAGAACAAAGAGCTGACAGAACCTTATAAAATTAGGACCCTAAATTGATGGTGAGGGCGGTGAGCCAACAATCAGCATCCTGAGGTAGAATAGAGGCAGGAAGTGCATTTTCTCTGCCATTGCTGCGATGAAGTACATATATTTGATTGCAGAGCTCTTCAGCAATGGGAGAGGCTTTTTCCCCAAAGGAGTGTTGATGAGCAGTAAGACAAATACATCTTAAGGACCAAGTAAGTGCCATTTTGTGAGCATCTGCTATGTGGCCAAGGACAGTGAAGGGAAAAGACAAAGCTCACGGATCTCCAGCATCATGAAGAATAGATTAGGATTAAGACATTCTTTCCCTAGTGTAAATTTCTGTAGGTGGTTTTTTTGTTGTTGTTCTTTTGTTTTTGTTTTCCTTTCCAGTCTTAATATATGATCCTCAAATCCTAGAAGATGGCTGACAAGAATTAAGGGACCTCTTTATGGAGCAGGTTATCAAGCGTCAGTACAGCTATGCTCGAGGTCATGCTTTACAGCTGTTTCCCCAGAGAGGAAAGTAGGGGTCTCTTTATAAGATATAATGTTATTCTACTGGAAGAAATTGTCAGGCACTCTGCAGTTAATGACTAAGACTGCTTTTACCACAGTAACTAGGTGCTGGGCAAGACAGGTCATGCATTTCTTCCCACAGGTTATAACATGACAGAAATGCTTTTTTCCCCTCCTGAATTGCTTTTACTGGTAAGAAGAAAAGAAAGAAACAGAAAACAAAGTATACACACACAACTGGAAAGCTGTAATATAATAACAAAAGAAGCAAGACAGAATAGACTTGAAAACTAGGGGTATGTTGGCCTCTGTAAGAAGCAGACCTTGCATAAGAATATATGAAGAAATACGTATACATGTATGAATGCAAAACATCAGCATGAGTTTTATTCGCACAACCAGTGAGACTGCCTGTGCCAACAGCTTGAGCACTGTGTGCATACAAAATCAAAGCTACATTCTGAAACCACACTTTTTACCCTTACATAAGCACAACCTATTAAATTCTGAAGCTCAGTTTGCTAGTAATGTTACAAGTAGAAGCTAATGAACTCTGTTCTCTCAAAGAGTGATCAGGCACTGGAATGGCCTGCCCAGGGAGTCACCATCCCTGGCAGTGTCCAAGAGGCATCTGGATGAGGAACTATGAGAGATGGTTTAGTGGCCTGTGGTAGCAACGGTAATGGGAGGATGGTTGGACTGGATGATCTTGTAGGTCCTTTCCAACCTTCTGATCCTATGATTCTATGATTCTATAAACTTGTTGTATGCTTATATGATCTGTTTTGTTGTCCTCCAGAATGAACATTAGTTGTTGCTTTCCAAGCAGTGTTAGAGATGAGCTCATAAATCAGAAGAATAATACCGGTTTTAGTTTGATGCTATTTGAAAACTACCTCAGTTTCACATCTGTCCGCATATTCACGGGAAGTTCTTGGTTTTAAAGACATACTGAAACCCCCTAGCAGTGTCTGAGATTGCATTGAACTGTGAAGGTGGAAGAAGAGCACAGATGTGCTTCAAATGGCACTCCATTTTGAATTTTTGTTTTGCAGTACATACACAGACAGAGCCAATGGGAGCAGTGCGAGAGATTCTGGTAGAGGTACAGGATCACCTGGAACACAGCCTGATTGGAAAGGAAAAGCAAGATCATTCAAATAAACATCAGACACATTGGTAATGGCTGAAAAAACAGCAGTCTCCTGAGGAAAACCGGGAGTTAGGCTTCCTGAAAACTAGAACTGAACAACTGAGTAGTCTGAGATGTTACAAAAGAACATGGAAAACTTGACCAAAAACAACAACAAAAACAAAAAAAAGAGGAAATGGTTAGCAAGAAATTATCAGCAGAAATACACATCTTGTGAATATAATGAAGTAGATTCACGGTGGCTGTGATTGGGCAGATGTGTGGGTAGACTTCATTCCAAAGTACAGGGTTAAAGGACTCATCTACAGAGAGACATACAGAGAGTATCTTTTTGTTCTAGGGGGTAAATTGTTCATGTCAACGTTTAAGTTGCTGGTGCGCATTCTCACATACTGAGACCCAGGTAAGCTTTCTGCTCTGGCTTGGCAGTACATGGCATCTCTTGGCTCTGCCTTAATCTGACATCTTTCAGATTTATCTCCGCTTGCTTCTTGTATTACCTCCTCTCACTACCAATTTCCCCTTTCCTAGCACTTGACAAGCTGAGTAGCGCCTTCTTATAGCGACTATTGCAGCTCCCCCAGCATCTTCCAGCCCTTTGCTGGCAGCTGGATATTATGGTATCTGTCTGTTTCAGAAACGTCATTCCTACATACAGAGAATAATTTATCAGATGCTCTTTGGTTCTTTTTATCCCCTGTCCCCTCACTCTGTGCAGTCAGTTTGCACCTCCTCCAGTCTTTACTCCCCAGCGATTCATTCTGGTTTTGTAGGCGGGAGCTGAAGGAGCTCCACCTGAGTGCTGAGTTGTGGGGTTTTCGAGGGGGGGAGGTGTTTGAGTTCCGCAATAGAAAAGATTATCTTGTCTGACTGACATGTAATACTTAGGGTTCTATTTCTGCATTACAGACATAATTACATGGTCTAAAAATAATTTCCATAAACATTTGACAACATTCTCTTGGAACTTACTATGCCTGACAACATTAGTGTCAATAAAACTGATTTAGAGAAATGCCTGCAAAAAGGCCCGTCGTTCTCTCTCCAGAAAGCAGGGAAACTTCAGAACACTTGCATTTGTTTGTTGGGTTTTTTTTTGAAGTCAACTCTTCTACAGGAATCTCAGCAGATAAGTGTATACAGATAAGCGTATATCTTTAAATCTCATCATTCTGTGAACCAGGCTTATAGCAGCTTAACGCTGAAGAGAATATATTCAAACCAAAACTATGCTTTAATGATTCTCGGGATATTTTCTGCAACACTTGACAAACCTGTTCCCTCTTACAAAGTCGGGTATAATGCCTCGGGTGTTTAAAAATAGACGTAAAGCAAAGTGCTGTTACATGCCCAGTATGGTTCCCAGATGCATTAATGTGCTTCTTCACACAGTTCTTACAATACTGGAAGAAGGGGTGCTTCTGTGCTGTTATTTGCTTGCTGCCTTGCAGCTCCCACTGCCTGTAGTAGCCTCTGTGGAAGCTGTTTCTCTCCCGCTGTAATGTTACTGAGCTGGATACAACCGTGTGGAGCCAGCTGAGGGAGTCTCTGGTAAGCAACGACGCAGCAAAGGCAATACCCTGTTCAGGAGGTTAAATATCTGCCTGTGTCTAAGCGATGCACTGCTTTTGTGTGCCCATGGAGAGCATCTATATCTCAGCTGTGTGCTGGTGTCCAGGCTCTCTGCCTCCCTCACAGCTAAAGAAAAAGTTATAATTCTCTTATGTTTACATGGAATTTCCTGTGTTTCATTATGCTCATTGCCTCTCATCCTGTCACATGGCACCACTGAGAAGGGACTGGCTCCATCCTCTTTACTCCTCTTTAACTGTCAGGTACTTACATGCTACACAAAAGGCTCGAATCCCGGGAGTTGGACTCGATGATCTGTAAGGTCCCTTCCAACTCACACGATACTGTGATACTATGATACTTGAAGAAGATCCCCCTGTGCCTTCTCTTCTTCAGGCTGAACAGTCCCAGCTCTCTCTCAACCTCTCATCATACATGTGCTGTAATGCCTACCAAGCCATTTTACGATGTCAGCTGCATTGCTGGAATACACTGGTTTATAAATGCCTATTTACAAGACATAGGTATTTCTCTGACCTATCAGTATACCCGTGTACCTGTTGCCCAGTAAGGCGGTGGATGCCCCATCCCTGGAGATGTTCAACGTGAGGCTGGACAGGGTTCTGAGCACCCTGACTCAGCTGTATGTGTCCCTGTTCATTGCATGGGAGTCGGACTAGAAGGCCATTAAGGGACCCTTCCAACTCAAACCATTCTGTGATTCTATGATCTGTAAGCAAAAATAATACTAAAATGCCAGTATGTTCTTACCTCTACACCTACATCAGATGCTCACTGCTCACCAAGAAGTAGGCTACACCAGCAATCCTTCCACATGCCTGAGGAAATTATGTAAAATGGCTCACATTACATTTTGTACATTTGGTACAGTGTTAGTAGCAAAGGTTTAAAGCACTAGCAAACCCTTACTCCATCCTGCTCCCTACAAGGATTCCAAAGGGGAAGGGAAATCTACAAAAGGAGGGAGATCCTACATACAATGGATCCTATATACAATGGAGAAGAGAGGAGACAGAAAACAAAGAGGAAAACTTTAAATGGAAAGTGAGAGAAACTGAGGGGTTTCGTGCCTGCTGTGGCACATAGGTGGGAAAGGTAGGTGGAGGTACATGGGCAAAGGGAATGGCCTCTTGCATGGCTGTGTGACAGCACAGTCTGTGAGATCTAGCAGTCTCAAAGACCCAGCCTGGAGGGCACAGGGATGGCTGCTGCACCAGAGGGATGAGGAAAAGTTTAAGTAGCTATAGGTAAGTATAGGTAAGCTTAGGAACTAGAGATAACTTATGTTATCCTTTACATCTATCTTGCAATTGTTTGTTTGTTTGTTTATTTATTTATTTTCCTTCAGCTGAAGTACTGTTATTAAGGCAACTGACTTACGTTCAAGAGTAAATTGAGGAAACGAACACATTGAGCCCCTAGGACCGTCTCTCACAGAGGGTGAGAAGTGCAGGAAAAGAGGTGAGTGATCTCACTTAAATGTGTCTCTTTCTTCTTGGTCAAGTCTCAGTAGAAAAGCTGTGCAGCCAAAAGAGGTACCTTTAGATTGCGTATCCTCAGCTGTGAGCCACGTTTAACTTAGTTGGTCCCTTGGGTATTACAGGGTAGAACCACTCCCTTCTGTCAGGGTTGTTCTGACAAAATTATCAAAAAAACATGAATTGTACAATCCAGCCTATCTGCTTCTTTGGAAGCATTGTTTCTCTGTGATAAGAACTGACAGAACAAATATTACCTATCAGTTGCACAACCTGGGTAAAGTCTCAAAACGAAAGACACCCTGTAAGGAGCGGAGAGGCCAAAACCCAGAGCCAGCACTGTGCTAGCAGGAATCTACACCTGCTCATGTGTGGGAATTATACTATGGCTCAGGGAAAGAGGGAAAGGCTGTGCAGATGTATCCAGCAGAACAAGGATGGAGGTACACGTGTACATGCCCAGGCTGTAAGGCTCTGAGGACTGCACAGGCCCTGTGAAGCTGGCCAGCCCTGAAAGAAATGCTGTGCTAGGAGAAGCCAAGGCAGAGTGAAGGGCATATTTCTGCTCCAGGGTGAGCACAAAAACACCACTGGGCCCAGGTCCTGTGTCATGGCGATCACCAAGTGCACATGGGCAAAGACAGGCTGTCTCTTAGAAAGGGTGTCCGTTGCAGTGATTATCACCTTCATCACGATGGTTACCCATTGTCAGCAGGGTGGATAATTATATTATCCAAAATGGCAGTGGGCATAGGGTGAAGATCAGAGAAACACAAAAACATTAAGATTCTAGGCTTCCAAGATCATCAGTCCCACAGTCAGCCCATCACATACCATACCCACTAACCATGTCCCTCAGTGCTACACCTGCACATTTCTTGAACACCTCCAGGGACACTGATTCCACAGCCTCCCTAGGATGGAGCCAGGGAATTTGGCATCCTGCTATTGCCACCTTGTTCACACACATTGTAGGCACAGAGGACGTCCAGACTCCAAGGGCGTTTTGCTGATGGAAAGGCCCCAGAGGCTCTTCTGGGGAGCAGGAGCATGGAGTGGCGAGGATCTTGCTTCACCTAGCCACAGTGAAGCTTAAGGAATAGGTAAAAAAAACCTGTCACAGGCAAGTTACTGCCACACACATCTCCCTGGGAAACTTAAGCACGGTTTACTTGTTCTTCCATCTCTATAAAAAAGGGTTTCCCTACACCCCGTACAGGGCTTTGATGAAGCCATGTTCACCAGAGAAGTGGTAATGTCTTGTGCTGTGGAGGTGCTATCAGAGGTTATCACACCGTATGATCATGCTGCTCCTCCTAGCTTCAAGCCTATGCGCACATATGCAGAATTAAGGGTGCAGCTCATCTTTCTTCCCCTGCTTTGACTAATAGTGGAGCATGCTGGCATTTCACATACAGCCATTCTGTGTATACGTGTTCTTTTTGAAGAATACTTCTGCCTAATCACATCTGAGTTCTCCTTATTCCTTTACCCAAAATAAGACCTAGACAGTAAATGCTTTATTCTCTAAATATTTAAAAAAGGGGGGGCTGGGGGATGTCAAAGTTTGGAAAATAAAGGTGTCTGAAAGCAAAGCTGAGAACATAAAAATTAGGGAGGAGACAAAGGGGGGAGAGGCAGCATGCAGGCTTTGCACAGAGACAGCTCCACTGAAGCCAGAAAACTGGGCTGTTCCCATAAGAGTTTTCATTTTAATGGATACACCGCTTCTGTGATGACAGAATTATTGAGTAAAACGTCGTTACTGCATGTACCCTGAATTCCCTCATGCTATAATACCTTTTCTGCAATACCCTTTATTTCACTTGCCCTCAGAATACCGGTATACTTATCTGCTTCTTTTCTCTTTCCTAACAAGAAACAAAACAAAGCAATAAGTCACAGTTCTGTGAGGTACACAAAGCTCACCATACACAGCACGTTTCTAAAAGGTAACCTGTATAGCTGTAGACAAAGTACTGTATGTACACCCAATAAGGTGAACTGTTCCTACAAGCTGTCTTGAGGCAAGCAAATCAGATAAACATTTCTTCACGGGTTTACGATGGGAAATTATGGCTTCTCCTTCGCAGCACCATCTATGTTCATGGTTAAAAGGCTTTCAAAGACTGCCGGCCTCCTTTGGCACATCATTCCTCTAAGTCTCATACTATGACAATAAAAACTGTCACACGGTGTGGAAAAATCTCCCCTGATTCAGGTATTATTCTTCACTAGAAAGCTATACTGTAGTTAAAATTAGCAAGGTACTTCTGAACCCTTATTTAAAGCGTGTTTGCACTGACATCCCAAGAAAAGAGTTTCTTTATTTAATTGCACTGTCAGTGCCGATGCTTTCAGCTACAACCATTTGGAGTTAGACCTTCTAATAGAAAGTGACAATTTAAATTGCCACGATGGCAGCATAAATGGTGCTTAAAGTCATTACAGACCTGATGCTTCAGTTGGCTGAAGACCAGCAAAAGAAAGGTGGAGGGAGTAGGGGAAGAGGAAATTAAGTGGTGAATCATTAATTCCTAAGGTACTCGGTGTAAAAACATTACCTGTGATGAACACATTTGTTGCTGTGATGGAGAAAATGTATAAGCCCTCCTTCAGTTGGCATTAACTAACATAGAAACAGAACCATAGAAAGGTTTGAGTTGCAAGAGACTAAAGTCCATGGAGATCCAACCCCAGCTGTGGGCAGGGCTGCCCCCCACCAGCTCAGGCTGCCCAGAGCTCCATCCAGCCTGGCCTTGAGTGCTTCCAGGGATGGGGCACCACAGCTTCTCTGGGCAATCTGTTCCAGCCCTCACTAGTGAATTGGTGTCAGTGTTCCATGCTTGCTCTCCTGCTGGTCAGTGTCCTGGTCTCCTCTCTTGCTGCCATGCTCCACACAGCAGGCACCTCTCACTCTCCCCACTCCTGGGGGCTCAACTGGGCACCTCCTTCACTGATGCTGACAGCTCACCAGTGGCATTTCTGTTCTGTCAGTCGCAGTGAGCCCGTGCAAGAGGTTTAAGGTAAGGTCCATCCCTGCCATTGCCGTGTTTAAATTCTTCCTGAGATTGTTCTGTCTGGAGAAGGTTCAAGGGTGACCATTTCACTCCCTACAGCTGTCTGAAAGGTGGTTGTAGTGAGGTGGGGGCCAAGAGGGATTTCTCCAAGAGGGAGAGAGGGAAGTGGAACAGGGCACTCCCCATTCAGAGTGTAGCAGCGCCCAATCCAACACCTTGCAGCCAAACCCCTGCCTCCCTCAGCACACGGCAGCACACGGCTGCCCGGGACTCGGCCCTGCCTGGCCTTAGCCGCTGTTGCCACCTAGCGACCAGGCGGCCCCGGCCTGGGCCGCCGTAGGAGAGCAGAGTGAGCTCCATCACTTTTAACAGAGCTGTTCTACCCCTGAGGACAGCCCCATGGCATGATCCGGGCGGGTCCGCTGTGCTATCGTTTCTTTCTCTCGGCCGGGTTTAGCTTGACCTTGAAAATGAAAGCCAAGAGCGAACGGCCCGAGGGGATTTCTGCCCGAGGGCACCAGCTCCCTGCTGCAGCATCCTCTCCTCTTGCCATTTGTCACTGCAGGTTCCACTAAAGGGATCACTGATTTAAGGCTCACAAAACCTCTTAGTGCTAACGAGCTAAGCGTGGTCAGGTCTGATGAGGATTTGGATAGAATTTACTTAATCCTGTGTTAGGCAAGGAAATCCTGCCCAGTGTGCGCGCACAGCACAGGGCACACAGCTCTCGACCCCCAGGTCAGAGTGCCTCAGGGGCAGGAGCGATGTACCCAGCCCTGCAGGCTGGGCAAGGCCTTAACAGCAATCCTCCAGCACCGCCAGCACTTTGCTGGCACCTGGAAGGCACAGCCTAGGAGTGGCCCTGCTGGGCATCCAGGGCCAAAATGCACCGAGCAATGAGCTGCGTGCATCATGCCCTCAGCACCAATGTTTTTCCCCAGCAGGTCCTCCTGTAGGCATCCAGCCTGCTGACTAAGGCAGGCAGGGCCTTCAGGACCAACTGTATGGTACCTGCCGTTTGCGGTACAGTCGTCAGAAATGAACAAAAAGGAAAAAAAAATGCTACCTTTAGGCACTTGAAACTGAACCTGAGAGGCCTTTGTCAGTTCAAAACTGCTTTTAGATTTTCAGAGTTAGGATGGTTAGTTTTGTTTCCTTCAAGGCAAGCTACGTGACAAACCAAACTTGCCAAACCTTTTGGACCTCAGACACCAGTATGTTTCATGGGTGTGTGTTGTGCACCGAGGGACATCTCCTGGCTTCTCTCACTCGCATGCTTTTATGCAGAGATGGAGAATCGCACCCTTCCCCTCACTAGAGAGTGGGGATGTTCCTTTCAGAACATGTCTTTTGCGATAGGAAACACACTGCAGCTGGTGCCTAATTGCTGATTCCCCCTTCCTAGCCACTGTCTTCTCATTTTCCTGCAGCAGGAAGGAAATCTTCCCTTATTCCTTCCAGTGCCCGAGCAGGTCCGTGTGTCACATTCACTTGCCTGCAGCTCCTTTCAGAAGCTCTCAGCTGCACAAAAGGACATCTAGTGAAACAGGGCCGCCTCTCAGCTTTCCGCTGTCCCACTCCTCCTGCTGGCCCCACAGCCCTGCCGCAGCAGGGGGGCAGCCATCAGGAGGCCCCACATTTGATGGCAGGCCTCAGTCTTTGTTCATAAGACAGCACTGGCTTGCTGCTGTTTACAAGGCATACGCTGGACACTGTAAAGGTCTGCTATGCGGCAGTGTAGACTGACGTATTTCCTGTGCACAGCTCAGCTTTGCTGTGCTATTGTTGAGCTGCCCGGTGAGATAGCTGCTTCGGGTGCTGCTGGAAAGGAGCTCAGTGGGGCTGTCTGGTCACGTATCAGCATTGCTGCCAGCGGCCAGAAAGGCTTCAAATTGCTCCTTGGCAGAGGACAAGGCTGCTGTATGGCAGGCTAACAGCTGAGGAAAAGCACTCTGGTAGTAGGTCCTGATTGATATGCAAAGTGGTATTAATCATACCATTATTATGTTTTAAAATATAGTAAATGATAAACACGCATAAATACCCTCAGTTTCGCGTATTTCTCTTATCTCTCTGCTTCTGCCGACCACTTGGGCTGCTGCACCACCCAGCTCCCACACCTGTGCATGCCTGCGGGGAGTGATTCACTGCGTCAGATGGATGCAGCCCTCACATTCCTCGTGTTCCTGGGCTGTGTCAGACGTAACATGCCCCAGTTTTCCTAACACTGCCTTGGCGGTACCAGCCTTAACAATGTTCTCTATTCGTGCTGGTGCAAGAGAGAAACAGGGGCCATGTTACCGCCTCTTTTTGCCTGGGCTCATGCCAAGATGACATACCAAGTTGTGCCTTCAGTTCGGTGGCAACTCTTTTCCAGGTGTGCAGAGTTCCTCTGTAATCCCAGTCAGTGCCTCCAATAGCAGTACGCTGTGTTGTCCCTGACCTGCTCTGAGCGCGAGGCACCTGTCCTTCCAATTCCTCACTGCAGACCATGCTGCTGCCCCACTGCTTACTGACATCCACTCAGCCACACCTTCACTAGTCCTCCATCCGCCGTAATTGTTTACATGTTGTTTCCTATTAATTATATACCATTTCATTCTAATTACTACCTTTAATAAGCCAGTGAAACACATCGACCTGTCAGCTGGCTTCGTGTTTTCCTAATTAGGCTTTCCAATGGAAGTAAGGCTTTCAAGGAAGCCCTGATTGACGCCAGGCTTTGCTGCCTGCCCTGCTGCTGGTGTGGCTGCGGGCACCTCGCCCAGGGGAGCTCCAGCGGGCTGGCCGCCAAGCAGCCAGGCTTTTATGGCTGAACGAATGCAAGGAGGGAAGGGTTTGCCAGTCCGCATGTGCGAGAAGCAGCAACTGCTCCTGCCTCTAACTCCCAGCAGCCACAAATGTGTGTGTTCTGCAGTGCCCAGAGCATTGTTGGCTCTGTAAGTGGCTGAGAAGCATGGGAGGATGGAGAAAACAGAAAAAAGCAGCTGGTGGGCAGCTGAGCCACAGCTTCATAATATGAAGAGCTGCCCCACGTAAGCCTTGCTGTACATCACACCAAGATGAGGAGTGAACAAGCAAGCATTTCCTCAAGGCACCAGACGAGAGCAAACATCCTGAGGGCACCTGGGCCAGCTAGCAGCCACGCTTCACCTCCTCCTGTTTCACACAGGTCAAGAGGGCAGCGGCACTCCGCAGCAGCTCTGCGATCGGGTTAATGGAGGCAGTTGGATGCCATCAGGTTACACTGTTTAATTCAGCTGAGCTTAAGCACTGACAGGGCAGCGGGAGGACCCATTTCAGCAGTCACAAGCCCTCTCTCGAACCCCGCTACCAGGGGCAGCCCTAAGCAGCAGCGGGCTGAAGAACCAGGGCACAGGCAGCAAAACAGAGCCAGCCAGGAGCTTTGGCACAGGGCAAGGGAGAGGGTGCCAAGCGGGGCCACCAGCTCCTGCCCCACTGCGTGCCAAAAGAAGAGGCACTGAGAAACATAGTTTGTTAACATCAGTGGCAGTGGTACAGCTCATCTGGCTCAAGGTCTGCCTTTTTTTTATGGGGGGGGAGGGGCAGTGTAGTAGCACTTAAAGAGGTTGCCACCTCGCTGAAGAAGATTAAGGCACCGTAAAGAAGCATGACAGACATTAAACCTTTCACCAAGATGGGTTTTGAAGACCTATGGTCTACTTGTCTTGCCTTCCCAGACATCCCACTAACAGACACAACGAGCTGAAGACACGGGGAGCAGAGACACAGGCTGAAGCGCGTTAGGTCTCACCAGGAACTCACCCCTCCGAACACTCAGCCCCGGTTACCGGCATCAAATAGACCCAACATTCATTAACAGGAAAATACTTTGAATTTTATTTTTTCACGTTATTATCAAGTACACAGTTACAATAATGTCACACATCCCTATATGATTCTATGTACTTCGTTTTTTTTCCTTTTGTCTTTTTTACAAAGTGTACAGAAGGGAAGGACGTATACAATATTTAACAGGGGGGTTTTCTACAGAACAATAATTTATAGTATGTCCTTGTAAAAATCTGTACCTTTTTTAAACATTAAACTGAAACATCCATTCATAGCATTTGCTAAGCAAATTATTTAAGGATTCAAACTAACCTGTAACTAATGTCAGTACATTAACAATAACTATATTTCCATTTGCTCTTTATACAGACAAATACATTTTACAAAATTCCACTTGACCAAACCCTCAATTATTAAAAAAAAAAAAAAAAAAAGAAAGAAAAAAAGAAAAAGTTTCAACGTTGTGCTTAAAAAAAAACAACAACAAAAAAGAATAAAGGTGTTTGTATGATTCCAGGCTACGTAAGAGAAAACAAACGTGTAAAATTGTGTTCTTTGTCTTTCAGCTTATTTAAAAAAAATCAAGTCAAAAATGGCTAAAATCCTATGGGAATTTATGCACATTTTGTACACTTCTCAGGTTTCCAGTGAGAAAATGCCTGAACGTAAGAGGAGGGGGGAAGCCAAAGAAGGGAACTCTCTGTAAAGAGACGCGCGTGGAGAACCTCCAGTGTGTGTTTTAACACATCTCATTTGGCAACCCGTAGGCGACAGGCGGACAGCTACGGCCACACAGAACATCCACTGACTGCAGCGCGGCTTTCAGCCAAGGCGCAGAGCAGCGCCACGCACCAAAGGGTGACGGCCAGCCGCTGGCGGGGCTACACGCGGCACAAGCCCGGGGGGCACTGGCAGGCAGCATCCAAAGCAGCAGCGTTGTACAAGGCAGGGACGTGGCTTTAGGCTCTCCTGAACCAGCGAAACAGACACAAGTACTGAAGCTTACGGTGAAACACAAGGGTTCGGTAACAAAACCTAATACAGCACGTTTAGAAGGTGCACATCTGAGAGGAAACCTTTGTCCCTTTATGGCCCCAAACTCGAGATGGTTACTGAAATTCCTGTTTAACAGGACTCTCGCCTGCCTACAAACAAGGGAAAGCACTGGGACGGGCCCTGAACCCATTAGTTAGTGACTGGTTGGTTCCAAATCTGTCCAAATTGGGTCCAAATTCTGCAATGCACAGCCAGCTGGCAGCTTCAGGGGGGATCTGAGAAAGGGGAGCGGGCCTGGGCCCTAAAATCTGGCTTATAATTAAATCCTTTTTTCTATTTTTGCCCAGCGGTTGTTGTTAACGTACATGACTTCACACTTTGTACACTTATTTAGTCTGCAATTAGCAAACGATACAGCACTACTTTGTAATAGTCTTCAGGTGGCAAAACTGCGTACAATAATTGTAATGTTCTCCCAGCTGTTTATAAACAAGACTACAAGAACTGGGTTAATTCTGGATGCCGTACTCATTAATAAACAGCAGCTCAACACAGCAGCTGATGGCTCAGGAAAAACATTCCATTTAGAAACAGTTCTGCTAGTGCCCTAAGTTACTGTTCTGATGAAGGATAGCTACACGAAAACACCTCTCTACTCCTTACGAACGTTAACTGCCCCGTTCCGACCCCTCTGAAGCTCCCAATGTCAGCATCTCATTTCCAAAATCGAGGCACCTCTTGGTCTTAAATTTTATTCTAAGTCAACTCAGAATAGAAACGTGACTTGAACAGCACACCGTTCCTCCAAAGAAATGCTAACATACATAAAACCATTACAGCGGAGATACATTTACCAGCACATACAGACAGTTGCGACCTATCAACTCTGCAAACGGAACAACAGTAATTCATGTTTCCAATACAAAGCCGGCAGTAAACTGAAAGTAAAAAGCCAACTCCTCTATAACACGCAAAACCTTTCCGAGACAAAGAAGCACAGAACAACAAGCATGTTTGAGCGTACTTTTAAATGCGATTAAAAAACAATAAAAATGCCCCAAACCATTTTAAAATTTCATCTTTGAAACCTGAATTAAAATGCAGAAGCTTTCCCGCAATAACGTCTGACGTGTAACTCCTTAAAGGTAACACAGTTAACTCGCCACAAAGTCTGTATAGTCAGAACAAGACAATCAGGTGGGCCCTAGTGACTTTAGCATTACAATTCCCCATTTCATACACACCTCTGACAATTTCAGCAAGAGAAATTTCATAGTTTTAAAACTCACAACAAAACTGCATTAACATGGACACTGTGAGTATCAACGAGGTCAGTAAGATAAATATACTTAAGCTATTACGGTTGAAAAATTCATTAAGAGACAGGGTTTACTTTATTAAATGCAACTTTATTGTTGCCATCTTTTCTTCATTTATTAAACAAACTGAATAGAATTCAGAACACGCTATTGAACAAAAGGTATAAAAGTCAACTAGAAGCAATAATCCTATTTTTATACAGCAACAAATCAAATGCACAGTATGGGGGTATTTTTTTTTTGTTGGTTTTTCTTTTTTCTCTCTCATGTGTGTGTGTGTGTCTGTGTCTGTGTGTGTGATCGCAGGTGATTGGCTTTAAAATAAGCTAACTGCCCGAAAGGCAAAATTCCTTTGCAATTCCAGCCGTAAGTCTGTGAAAGAGACTTTAAGGCAGCCCAACATCTTTATGATGCCGCATAATGTGCTGGTTCTTCTCTGAAGGCCTTCGGAAACCCTTCTTGCAATACTCACATCGGTGAGGGTAGTCTTTTGTATGAATGGAAATAACATGCCGTTTGAAGCCTGAGGCGTCTGTAGTGCTATACTCACAGTACTCGCATTGATACACTTTCCTGCCACTGTGTGTTTTCATGTGTTTTTTCAGCTCGTTTTGTTGCCTAAAGCCCTTCCTACATCTCTTGCACCTGAATGGAAGATCCTTTGTGTGAACTGAGAGTATGTGGCGACTCAGAATAAACGGATCTGCAATCTTAAAGTCACAATGTCTGCATTGGTGTAATTTTTTACCCTTGTGAGCCGCCACGTGTTTTTTCAGTTCCGAAGGCCGGTGAAAGCCTTTATCACACATATCACACTTATGGGGATAGTCTTTTGTGTGGACTGAAATTATATGTCGTTTCAGATCACTCGAGTTTGAGCTCTTATGGTCACAATGCAAACACTGATGTGTTTTGCTTTCTTGATGCATAAGCGTATGCTGCTGTAGCTCTTTGGTATCTGAAAAAGTCTGGAAACAAATATCACACTTGGACGACGTTTCCTTGCTATGTTTAGTCTTTACGTGAGTTTTCAAGTTAGAAGAGTCGGCAGATCGGTATTCACAATATTGGCACTGGTATGGTTTCTCACCAGTGTGGATTCGCATGTGCTTCTTCAGCTCCGACGGATGACGAAATCCCTTGCCACACTCCACACAAATATGAGGAAAGTTCTTGCTGTGGACAGCTAAAAGGTGATGACTTAGCAATCCTTGTTCTGCTGTCTCATAGTCGCAGAATTTGCACTTGTGCATTTTATTCACTCCTTTGTCCCTGTGCACCATCTTGTGCGCAAACAACGCTCCCGCGTGAGAGAAGCTTTTCCCACACTCATCACGCTCAATAAGCTTTTCTGTTTTGTTGGTCAGCTTATGACTCTCCAAGTGGTTATGTAAACTTATTTTCTTATTCGTAGTGTAATCGCAGTCTGTGCATCTGTACTTTTTCTTAGTAAGAAGGTGCTCCGGGTGGTTTTTCATGTGCCTTTTCAAGAAACCTCTAGATTTAAATTTCTTTCCACAAATCATGCAGGGATAGACTGTCAGTGGATGACCATCGGGGCCAATGATTATTGCTGAAAAACAACAGAGAAAACCCTTTCAACAACTCTATGCTTCAGTCCATTCTTTTCTTTCAACCTTAGCACTAAGCTCAATTGCTAAATAAGATCGAGTCAGGCACGCATGCTTCGCTATACAATTACCAAGCTTGTTACTGGGCTAAGTAGAAGAATTGGAGAGAATTAGTATTTTCATCTATTATCATCATCAGGAGAAAGGAAATACTGATCTCAGGTGGAGACAACCAAAGCATCATCCAATCGATTTTCAGCTCAGGTAATTGTGAGGTCATGCACTGAACACACACAAAAGCCAATACCAGTGCAAAGAGCAGCAGGCATCTCATTCAGCATTACACAGTGAGCCTATCACACTGTCATCTTTGACCTTCCGTGAATCTGCAGGTTTGGCAGTTCAGCCACCTATCACTGACTACAATCCATGTCCCCACACTAACACCTCCTTCTAGTGCCATCTGTCAGTTATCATCTGAAGAGTTACCAAGCAGAGATCAATGAGAAGACGTTTCACACACAGACACCTCAAAGCTTTGGAACTTGTTTGCTCTGATCCATCAGCCTGATTTTCCTATACCAAATTTGTCTAGGCACACTAAGAAGCTCTCTTATTCAACAGTGTTTTAGGAGAACTGAATATGTAGCTGGAAATAGAAAAAGCCAACTTGAAAATTAAGACTTGCTGGGTTTACTTAGTCAGAGCTAGACAAAACAGAACTCCTACGGTTAAGTCATGGTTTGGAAAGAAACTTTTAGTATAATTTAAGGCAGGGCTACAAAAGAAAAGCTGCATGCCTTTTCAACTTTATCAGACCAAAGAAACCCTTCAAAATGTAACACAGCAGTAGCAGAAACCAAATAACACCAAAATAGTGTATTTGTTCTTACAGATACAAGTAAGAACACTGCAATGAACACTGAGGCAATTTATTTCACAATTTAAAAAGGGCATTTATTAAAGCTATCCACTAAAAAAATACAACTCTCATATTTACCAGTTACTAGCTGAGATGGTGTAACAAACTGTACTGTTCTGTATAATTTCAATGAAGACAAAAAAGTTTTTTAAAAGTACTATTACTGAGTACTGTTTATCAATCTAACCTTATCTTTACAAACAAGTTACTTTCTATACACGTGGCACATACTTCTATCAGCGTGGCAAGTGAAGTTCATCTTCTCTTTTTTTAACCTTTTGCTATGATACTGTTTAATTGAAAAACTTCAAAAGAAAACATGCACACTTCCATGATCTAGAAGCGTTGCCAACAAAACAACTTTCCAAGTATTCATTTTAAAAGGCATTACACATCCTAACAGCAAAGCATTTGTTTACGGACAAGCACACAGAGAGCCACAACTCACCTGTTTGATACTGCCTGGACTCAGGTCTCCTTTTCTTCTTTGGTTTTTGCTTTGCCAGTCTCCCAAGTCCCGCTGACTCATCTATGTGCAAAAGAGCACTTGCAGTGCCATTCCGACTTTCAATGCCATCGTTATTATTACCTAATAAAGCAAGTTTAAAGGTTACCTCTTGTCATCACACCACAGATTATCTGAGCAACACACTCTATAATGCTACTTACAAAAAAGAAAAAAATAAACGACTGTTTTGACATTTAATTAAACCATTCTAACATACAGGATGAATTAAAAAACTGCTCAGTATGATGAACTGTGCTTGGTACTATGATATCAAGCTGGAAGCCTTGGCTCCATAAAACTAATTTTTCAGGAGTACACAATTTATGGCAGTGAATGAAAGGCTTTCCGTTTCACCAAGAGTTTAGGTGCACATTTTTTGCATTTCTTTGGCTACTAATTACACCCCAGATGTTTAACATCAGTAAACAAAAACAGGCCACAGTGTTTATTGTACCTGATGGTCTTCAACAGCCCTGAAATACATCCACATGTGCTCTCATTCACTTCTGGGAATCTGAATTCGCCTCACTAAATCTCCCAAACTATGTTTCAAAACTGTGATCAGTCAGTTGTTCTAAACAGCCCATAAACTCACGCACAAATTACACTGCAAGCTCTTTGCACTCCTCTGTATTTTAACAAAAACTATTCCTACAGGGAATAGAAAGCATGTGTAACACACAGAAAACCACCTTTGCTTCACAGACCTTTGTGTTTAAAAGAACAGCACGCAAACAAGACAGAAAGACTAAAGTGGGAGTCAGAATAAGATGCTCAATAGCTGTTCTCTTCATTAGACTGCTGTGAATGTAAATTCATGCTTGAATGAAAAAAGAATCAGAACAGTAACAGCCATGGGCAGAGCCTGAAGATTCTGATCTATCTGCTAGCTCAAGTGGTGAACAGCAAACATGGCAAGTGATGTAAAAATTGAACAAAAAAGTTTCACATCTTACACACAGATAGTACAGTTTGCAGTAGGTGTATGAAGAGTCCTTCTAGATGGTAACACACACACACACACACAAAAAAAAAAAAAAAAGAAAAGAAAGGAAAAAAAAAAAGAAAAAATAGCCTTAAACATTTTCTAATACTAGAATAAAAGTGTGGAGCTTTTGAAATACAATACATAGAAGAATGGGGCTTTGCTATGATACAACAACAAAACAGGTTTGCCACTGTAAGATCCCATTTGTTCTCAACTTTTAATATCTCTTGAAGTAGAGAAGAGCTCTGCAAAGTGCAAATGACAAACCTCAGCCATTCTCATGCCTTCATGCTTCATTATTTCTTCCCTTCCCCGCCAGCTCTCAAGTTGCATGTCGGGTTGCTTACTGCTGATGACACAATCACTCTACTGTTTCTTATGTTCTTAACTCCACTCCAAATTCTACCTCTGTGTTCTTAGCGGTCTGCTCAATTTTTTCCTAGTTCTCCTCAATCACTGAACATTCCGCCTACAACCGTTCTCGAGTTCACTTAATTTCATTTTGAATTCCCACTCAACCTGACTTCTGTCCTTTCCTCTGAACTGAAACTATGCCCAACAACATTCAGCCAAAGGCAAGGCTCTGGGTGCATTACCATCCACAACCTAAGCACTTTTCACCACACACTGCTCCCTGTAATCCTGCCCTCACTTGACTTACATCCACGATTCCAGCCCTGCGTTGCATTCTCAGCACTTCCCTCTCAGTAGTTTACTGACACCATCACCAAAATTCACATCATGCAGACACACAACCTAAGTTTTGTTCTCTACTCCACTATTTCTTCTCCTTCATTTACTCAAAGTACATTCAGTAGGAGGATGGGAGCAATAAAGCAAAATTTCTGAGGTAAGATTTTACTCTACCAGCCTATGTAAGTTTTGGAGATCGGTTTAAGCACCAGCTGGTGCACAGATACTAATGTTCAATAAATACTGTCAAGGCTCTGTTATAATTTTAAGATGTATCCCTCCAGCATCTTTTTTGTTAATTAGTTATTGCCATTTGTGAAATCACATATTTATGAGTTCCTTCCAGAAAACACTTAAACCAAGCTAAAGGTCATCGATGCTCTTCATAGTTACACTGAATGCCACATATTCCCATCTGCTTTTTTCTTCCCAAATAAAAAGACACAGAGTCCTGTTCCCAATCAATATATACTAAAATTGTGACAGACAAATGTAATTGAGATGCAATTTTTCAACTGAAAGGTTCTGCACTTCCTGTTCCACATCATGACAATGTGAAGGAGAAGGTCTGATAAAAAAGGAATAGAAAGAAGCCTGTTTTGCAACTCCTCTCTTCTCTTCTTTTTAATTTTAAGCCTCATTATGCTCAGAAACAATTCCTAGACTAAAACAGGTACAAAAGCACAGACGTTCCACTGCCCTCCAAAAACCAACCCAGTACTTTCTCATAGTGTCACCAAGAAGAATTCTGTGAATATTACTTACCATAAGCTGCTGCCCATGCTATTGGCATGAAAGTTTTAATCTCATTGTCATCAATTTGCTGCTCATGGGTGACTGCTGCATCTTCCTCTCCTACTATCACTTCCATGTAAACCTCATCGGCTATTTCTGCAACATCTAAGAGAAACAGAAATCAAGAAAAAAATTAATAAGAACTGTACTGCTGAAAGTGAAAATCCCCGTTCCCAAATGAAAGCCACCTACTTACTTAAATCTTCGTCTTCGTGCTGAGAATCATTTACGGTCATGTAAACCATTTTCTCCCTTGGAATACGAATACTGCTATTTTGATCAAGTAAGCCAACTGCGTGATCATTTTCTGGCTCGCTCTCCACAACGTCTACTGTGCCCCCTAATCAGGAAGACCAGGACAAAATATTTTAATACATTTTGTTCAAATTCTATTCTAAACTGTAGAAAACTAAAAGTTTGCAACTCTTTCACATTTAGACCCACAGCTCCTTACAGCTGACTTGAGAGAAACCATCGTCTCTAATTATGCAAAATTTCACATGTCAGGTTGGAGTATTCTAAAATGAGCATGTTTTACCTAAATCATCTTCTCCAGGGTCTGCTTTGAATATATAGACCTTGATGACTTCTGGACAAATGCCATCCACTTTACAAGATCCACTTTCTGACTCTGCTTCCATGGTAATTTCAGCAGAACCTTCATGTTCTATCTTACCAGCATCATCCACTACAAAAACAAGTTATTAAAATTATCCAGCCATATACAGACAGACTTATGAAAAATTTTATTTCTCAAATTTGGAAGCGGTTTAAAATTACATTGTGAAAAATAACCTACCCATACATAATTTTTTTTCACATCCTTGAAATCAATGTCAATAAACAAATAAATTCAAGTCATATCTTCTGGTTAAGGGGAAAGTGCAAGTGTGTTGCATGCCTAGAAGCATAAGCACCACACCAGGCAACACTGCTATGGAAACTGTGATCTGCAGCAAGATGGTGGTAGCGAGGAATGGCACGTTAGTACTTACTCTGTGGGGTAATTTTACTTATTCTCAGTTTCAGCTGTTTTCCCCTTTGTGTCTAATAAGCTGTTAATCATTTATTTTCCAAAGCATTATCTACTGCTTGACTCTCCCTAACGCAAGTGGCACTACTTCTGCCAGTTCAGTCTGGTTTCTTGCAAGGTGGTGTTATTAATACTTCTTCTGCTGCACTTTTTCTCATCCACTCAGTTTCACCGCCATCACATTGCAGCACCTATCCAACTCACAGAACCATTACCAGAGGGGACCTGCACTGGATTTTATTCCGTGGTCCTATCAACTCTCCTGATTATCATCTCCAATTTTCTTCTCTCCCTCCCAGAAGTGAGCTGACACCCAGCTCCAGCATGAACTGCCATAACTTGCCTGGGCCTCCCACACAAGCATGGCAAGCAGCCAGTTTTCTAAGGAACACGTTTCTGATTTTTAAGACACACTCTCCACGGGCACATGCGCACACACACCCCATCTCACTGTGCCGAGCATGGGTGTTCAAGAAAAAAATGCTAAATATGCGTTAACAAAATCCAATCCAGTATTTCAAAACCTCTACATGATCTTCCAGTTCCAAAAGCTCCGCAACTTTCTCACAGCGCTGAGATTATTTAAGAATTCTTCATGTGACAACATGCCTTTGAAATTGGTGAGTTCACTCTATACTACGTTTAAAGGCAGATTCAGCTCCCTCAGAGCCAACTGTAGCCTTGATTCAAAACATGAAGGTGTAAGATATACACTAAAAAGAAGCATAAGAACTGTCCAGTAACTGCTGCAGCATTTTTAGCTACCATGCGTAGCACATAAGAACTTTTAACACAGCGTGCTCGTTTCACTGGCACACACAACTCTACCCTCATAACTACATCACAACTTTACCACTACTCAGTGACTGCAAATCTTCTCTCTACTTGAAGATCTACTTAAAATAAAAGACATAAGCTCAGAAGATCATTACTGTTGTTCTCCTGCCAGGAAGTCAATGAATTAATTAGCTTTTATGTTAGATAAAAGTAGCATGCATTCTGTCTCGTGTATCAAACATGACGGTATATAAGTATGATCCCTCAACACGGCACCATTACTCAAAAAGAAATAGGGATAAAGTTAAATGCATTAACAAGCATGAAAATAAATTAGCTTCTCTCTCCTCACAAGAACAGCAGCAGAAATCTTAAGACTCTTATTCAGGATCTGTGACAGTTCTACAGTTCCTTCCAAGTAGCACAGTATTTAAAAAAATGACGGCCAGGGACTATTTAACATCCTTCAAAACTGAACCCCAAAGCACTTCAGAAGTAAAAACCTTAAGATGTTGTTTTGAATCACATTAGAAACGTAGCTCTACAGTACATGCACTCGGTTATTGAGTGGACTTCTATAAATTCTTCGGTATACACACGAAACTTCAAACTTCACTGGAACTCTGACAAAAAGACTTGCTTTGGTTCCTATTAGGTATGTGTAGCTGCTCTCCTTTAACTTGGCTGTTACCAGTGTCACACACGTGTACTTGGAAGGCTTTCAAATCAGCGTAGACTGATTTTACACCACTGAAGCCAAAGGGGAAGTCTGCCGCCAAGTTCAACTGATGCTGGAACAGACTCAATGAAGGAGAATTAAGGCTGAAGCAATTAAAGAGAAAAACCTACATGCACTGTACAGAACAGGTTGGTTTCCTTTAACAAAAACAGAATACACATAGAAGTATCCACTCATAACATTTATACAACAGAAGAATTCCGGATCTTAAAAATACACTCTGTTTGTTCTTCGAAGTAAATTCTCCAAGGTACAAAAGCACCTTTCAACAACATGATGAAAATAAAGTTCCCTACCCAATTTCTTATTTGTTTATCCCTGACTTCACTCCATATCCAACAGTATTTTTAAAACCACAGAACCGTATGGCTTGGAAGGAACCTCTGGAGGTCACCTGGTGCAGCCCACTGCTAAAGCAGGTTCCTTACAGCAGCTTGCACAGGAAAGTGTCCAGGCAGCACTGGAGCACCTCCAGAGGAGACTCCACCACCTCCCTGGGCAGCCTGTTCCAGCGCTCTGTCACTCTCACAGTAAAGAAGTTCCTCCTCACATTCAGACGGAACTTTGCATTCCAGTTTATGCCCATTGCCCCTTTATTGTCACCAGGCACCACTGAAAAAAAGCTCGGCCCCCACTCTCTTGACATCTGTCCTTCAGATATTGATAAGCATTGATAAGACCCCCTCAGTCTTCTCCACGCCGAATATTCCCTGGTCTCTCAATCAAAGTATTGTTTAACAGCACCATTCAAATGTAATGGAATTGATTTGTAGAAGTACTATGCCAACTCTTCTCATACGAAAGGGAAAAATATAATACTCCAACAGATGGTAAGAAATGAAAAACTAAGTCCTTGAAGAACCTGAAAAAGTAATAGCATCTGCAGTATAGTAACAAACGGGAAACATGAAGGAAAGGGCCATGGAGAGAAAAAGGAACAGAAGACGAGAAGAGAGAAACAAGGCAAAAGAGAAGAGGTAATCTATCACACTAAGCACCACTTTCACAGCACTTTGTCCTATGGATATACATAAGCATTTATCTATACCGATTCCTTAACGCTCTGGTAGCATTTATGAAATCTGATTTCTATTTGACACTTCCCTTGTATTTCTACATTTGCCACGTATCTCAGTCACACAATCAGAAAATTATTCATAACTAGTTGACTGATCAATGTTAGAAGCTGGAGCTCCAATGATGTTCACACTTTTCATTCAAACTCACAGTCCATTAAAGGATCCCACACACATATTCCTCTTTGAAATTACAGAACACACACACAAAAAGCCCATCTGACCAACCTTAAAATCGTCAGTTTAGCTTATATTTCTTTTCAGGTAGACAAAGTAGGTTGTTACTAAGCTTGAGTCACACGCTAGAAAAAAAATATGATTAGTGATATTCCAACACACAAAACAAACTACTCTATTTACCTATTCAAAATCAAAAAGGACACAGTTGACTCTCTTGCTTCTCCTGAAATAATCAAAAGCACGCTGCATTCCCCAGACAGACCACTCAGTTATGTGTGGTACAAGCATTTCACTTGTACCTCGCTTGATAACAAAGAATTCCTAGCTCACTTATTTCTTTTACCATCCAGTTATTCCTTTAACGGCAAAGTAGGTTCCCTAACCTGTGGGAAAAAGAGAAATGTGCTCCATTTTCATTTCAATGCCTTCCCATACACATGAGCAATAGCATACCCTTAAGAGTCTGAATTTCCCCTCAGGGCAGCAATCAAGGAGCATTTCCTCAGCATCTAACTCTCACTCACCCTTCTGGTTCTGCTCCCCAGACCACAAAACAGAGAGAGCACCGAGGCAACACCCAGACAGAGGGAACTCTCCCTCACTCTCACGGTGACCTCCTGAGCGGCCCATCTGCAACAACTGCTGGGGCCCGTGCTGAAGGCCGAGCAAAGCACAAGGCAACAAGTTCTGTCTCACAGAAAGAAAAAAGTTCCTGCATCCTTAAGGGCCTCAAGGGAAAAAAAAAAAAGGTGAGGAGGGGGGTACCCATTTATACTAGCTACAGCAGAAAAGCAAACCAAAACATTCTGTTTCCTTGATTAGAAGTCTACTGTATGGCAAAAGTCAACTATGGTATGGCACCAGTGAAGGCACGAACATTATGGCTGTGTACATAAGATCCATTCCTTTCAACTAATCCATGGATGAGAACAGATGTGCTTCCCCTGAACCTAGGAAATGTCACAGTCATCACTGTATCCTTGAGCATCCTGGATTCTGATTCTTGTGATGAAATGCATTAGTTCAGATACAGCATGCAATGATGCACCTAACTTGGTCACAGGACATGGACCTGACATTTGGATACACGACTTAACTTTCTAAAAGTCCAACTTAAAGTTTGCAAGATGACCCTTCCTCTCCCCACACTCCTCTGGTCAAAGCTCCTCAGTGCCTCGCTGGTTTTATTGCAATTAAATACAAGAATACCAGAGTACAATGTCTTTGTCTTTTGGAACTAGTTCAAGCATCTTACTTTGCCAAATTGTTAAATATAAATAAATAAAATCAAACAAGCAAAAACCTCAGTTTCCTTAATACAATACAACTCTCCTTTGCCAGAAAGTGCTGTTTTTTCTTTTGGTTTTGCTAACTACCACCTATCTCACCATTACTGTTTTACATGGAGAGAGATGATTTTACAGGCCTTCAGAATTGCTACCAAACAACGTGGATGGGTGTGAGTCAGAACACAATCAATCCTTTCCTGATCAAACTTTATGGGCAATCCCCATAAACTGGCTTGTTAAGCCTTACATGAAAGAAGAACTGACTTATCAAACCTCCCTGAATCCTTTTCAAGCTACTAATTAGTAGCAGTTTGCATTCTCTGATGAATGAACATATACCTGACTCAGCCCTCCTGTGTCCCAGATCTACTACAGACCAAAAAAGGAGGCTTGAGGGCAAAGCATCCAAGAAAAAAAGGTGAGTGTATCAACCAGCAAGTGATAACGGAAGCTGTGCCAAGGAACATTATCTTGGAAATTACAATTTATTGAAGGGAAGTCATACAGTGGAACCCACGGGGACTACACTCACTTAAGATACCAAACAGTGTGAAACCAAGAAAAAAGGCAGAGACGCAACATTAATGTACACACACATTAGTCATTCTGAAACCACTATTTTCAAGATAAAAGTGAAGAAATTATCTTATTGGAAAAAAATCTGTGTAGGCTCAGTTCATCAGGAACAAGAATGCAAACATTTGAAGAAAGCCAAAGGACAGGAAAAAGATAGCAAAAAGGTTCGGTCTATGGCCTTCTGTCAAGAACACAGACTGCAAAACCTATGAACACAGAAAGAACCCAAAGTGTCACCGCCTGCTTTACAAGCAAACAGAGAAAAGAAGATGAGCAAAACCATTCCTAACAACATCTACCTCCCAGCTCTGGGAAGCAGCCACATTTGGCTGTTGTAATGGCTGACAAAATGATATTCCAACATCCACCCCAGCAGCTCAAGGAGGTTTGCCAAAATCAAGCATGAACTTACAGGTTAAGATGAATAAATAAAAACCAGAGTTGATTTTATTTCCTTCTAAAAGCCACCTACGGCTGAAGAACTGAGACAGTCCACAGAAAAGATGAATAAACACATACAACTGCTGATGCAAAAGAAGAAAAGGAAAGGAAATGAATTCAGATAATGTCTTCCACACAACGAAGAGACTATTTGGAAAGATTGCCTTTACTTGATGGGAAAGCACTAGCCTCTGACTCTGCAACCAGAAGAACTCGTTATGCAGGCTTTAAACACAGTAGGTGGTAATAGGGAGCTTCCCTTTAAAATGAGCAGTAGTACGTATTTAACATTTTAAACGCAAATAAAGAAGATACATGTTCGGTAATAAAAACAAATGTTTTAAATGCTGCCTTATTTAAGGTTCCGAATGTAAAGAAACTACTTTGAAAGACAATACAGGGGAATTTAATGCTAAATAAAGTATCAAAGCACAGAAATACATATGGAGAAGCATATGACTAAAAAACTATGACTATCCCAGCACAACAATCAGATTCCTGTTTTCTGTCAGGTACCAACTGCTGACGACACCTACATCTAACAGGCTGGTTGGGTATTTTAGGGATCACACAACATGGCATCAAGGAATACTCTCAGTCCTCAACCCTCTATGCAACTACACCAGAAACGCTGAATGGGAGACTTCTCTATCCACCCCTCCCCCTAAATGAATGCAGACAACAGCATGCCAAGTGTTCCTGTGCTTGCAGCCTGAGAGGTTTCACAGCTGTCCAAGATGCAGTATGCTAACCTGCAGGGGAAGGGTGAGCAGAGAAGCAGGTGTGACAGCATTTGGAAGAACTACAGCAGAGGATACGAAACACATAACGATCACCAGCAGGGCCCTTACAGTCAGGTCTCAACTCCATCAGTGGGTTATCCACTTCATTGTCTAACTATGCTGCACATGCAGAAGCATTTAAGCTTAATTTCATCTAACCAAAGTGGGGACCAGAACTGGAAAGCTTCACTGAAATGCTGGGTATCGTACAGAGAGCATTTATCAGTTTGGATATATGATATTGCAAGGAGCAGCATTCTTGATCCCTTCTCTCTCCACTTCAGTACGTTCCTGCAGCTTAATTTTACAGTATCTCGTGTTATCCATATATTGCATTATCCCATTTGTTTTCATAGAGAGTTAACAGTACCTCATATAAACTCAAAACATGGCTGCACAAGGTTACTCAAGGAACTCAAGAGATGATAAATTAAGAAATGCAGTGATCTTAGGTAAGGAGAAACAACATTAAAATCCAAAAGCACAGAACATAAAATTAAAACAAATTATCACACATTTCAAAGGAAGCGTCCAAAGCAAATGAAAAACAAGGGAAAAAAAAGGTAAGTGAAGGAGGGCAAAAAACATGCCTCATCAACAGAGTGACTGAATGCTGGACAAAAGTGAAGTGCCTGGAGTTGCAATTAAATGTATCAGCCTAACAAAGCTTTTCTATTTCTACGAAAAACACATTCAGTAGTGACAGCTTGATGTTCCCAGGTGCTGCACTAAGTGAACATTGCAACAGATAACATACTTGGAACAGGCTCTACTTCACACTCATGGATATCCTCAGTAGAAAAAGGATAAGTAATACGATGTGTTTGCCCACTTTCTAAGCCTTCTGAAATGTGAATCAAATGCATCGTGCCACTGTTCTACTGAAGACTAAGATATTCACAACTGCTTCTCAGCTATGAGCTCTTTCATTAGCAGCACACCTCTGTCCCCTGCTTAATAAAGACCACATCCTAAAAAGCAAGGAAAAAGATGCTGCGGTTTGTATCTAACTGTAAATGGAGCGGAAGGAGAGGCCTTCAGGAAAATAAAAGACAAGGATAAACTGGTGTTTCAGGCTTCCAAGAATCACTTTTCTGACTCCCCCTTTTCCACTGAATACGTTTTAGGTTTTCTTATTGACTTGGCAGTAATCTTTGTAACCGGTACATAAGTGGTTTTCCCAACAATGTCACATTTATTTTCTTTGACTGCTTACTAAGAACACGGCATACAGCTTACTGGAATTCTTACTCTATTGTTCATATCTATAATCAGTCATACATTTGCCAGTAGTTCTCTCCATTAATTTCACCAGAAGTTTAGCTTGTACGCATTCTTAAAGATACCTTAGTTTAAACACGTTAGTGAGACCTGCATTTCTTTCAATAATACAGAAAATATGATTCTGATTCTGTTGTAAGCCTTCATTCACACATTCCGAGTATCACCCAAGCCCGTATCATAAAAATTTTGATGGCTTTACCAAGACACTTACGAGAAATCATCAGATAATCTTCACAGTTGCCCTTCTCGTCTTGATGTTCCACAGGGATCCCATTGGCATCGATCACTGCTTCCGATGCGCAGTCTGCCACCAAGACTTCTTCAGAAACCACATCTGTTCCCAGAGTATCAGTGACAATATCTGCTTCTTCAACGTTATCGTGAACTACATGTTCTACATGTCCAACTTCAGGTACATGCATTGACTCGCTCGTCAGTACATGTTCTGGTATAGACATTGCTTCTGCTGTTATGTCTGAAGCCAAAACATCATCTGGAACAGTGCAATGAGCCAAAGAAACCTCTTCAGCCACGTCTGTGTCCAGCACTTGTTCAGGAATAATGACAGTTTCAGATACGTCTGGCTCTTCCATAATATCTGGGCACTGAACATCCTCAATGACAACATCCTCAATGACATCTTGGATTACTACAGAATCTGGATCGTCAGGAACAAAATTATGCACAGTTATATCTGAGTCGACTACATCTGAAACAAATACTGTTTCCTGTACTTCCACAACAATCTGATCTCCATCCATATGTGTGGCATCAGCTCCTGAAAAATACAATTAACATTTACATTGTAAAACTACCTCAGATGAAGCAGTTAATATTGAAATCACTTCTATTCTGCTTCAACTTTGACACTATGTAGCCATTTAGCAAAACCATCATAATAGCTTATAAGCAATTAAAACAGGCAGACAGATATATAGGAGCTGATAAAGCAAATCCTCTGTAGATGCTAACACAACTAAAATGAACAACAGGTTACCAGATTTTAGGCTCTCCCCCAGTCCAAATAACTATTACTTCACAGAAGAGTAGCTCATTTGTACTGCTTTGAGTAACAAAAGCTGATGAAAATCTGAAGTGACGACCCTTTACAAAAGCACTGATGAAGCATAGCACCTTTAAGCAAAGACAGCATGAACTAAGAGCAGTCAATAGCATTTGATGTGTACATTCTTATTTACATATTATCTCCTGACAGACCTGTTGGATCAAAAAATGCATTTGGCTCATGTGGCTGCAATTCAAGCCCATCTTCATCCATGGCCTTTAACTCTCATCAGTCACAGTGTCTGTAGAAGGCAAAGAAGAAAGGTTATTTAAGTTATAAGCATTATGGTAAGAAGGTTGCCTCTGCCTGTGCAATACTCATCACAGGAAATTTTGGGCACATGAAACTGAACAGAGAACATCTCTTGACCTAAAGACAGCCTACATATCACTCAGAGTACATCCACTTGGCATTTGAGAACTACTACCCCAAAGCACCATACATTCACGACTCACTATGAGGAGGCCAATCTCTTGACTATCCCAGGCCATTTGTCAATAAACCAGAAATACAGAGAGAATAGAAAAAGCTGTGATATAGTGATATGTAAATATGATGATTTCCTTATTATCAACAACAACAATGAGATAAAGCCTAGGAAAGTTCACACTCAAGTGGTTTTGGGTTTTTTTGGGTTTTTTTGGGGTGGCAGGGGATACAATGTTCCCAAAGCAGGAAAGGTCAAGAAGACGAAGTTAAAGGTAGGCAGCTAGCAATCTGAAACACCTCACTTCTGCCTCATCCCCGTTCATACACTGGAAAGAGCATATGATAGCCAAGAGAAAGTTACTCCTCTTAGTTCATTTCAGGAACTGACTACAATGTAAACTGTTTCCAGAGTATAACACCAGGAGTTTTCAAACTTCAGATGTGTGAATATTTAGAATACACATGCCACACCACAATGTACCAATTTGCTTTCCTATTTAAAATATCACCAGTTCTCAAAAATTGCCAAAAGTCACAGTAAGTCAGTCAACAGAACATCATCTTTTCTTCAACACCTAACACTTTCACTCTTACCAAAAGAGCCACTTGGCATCACAAAGTCAAAACGCTAACTAGATCCAAAACTCTACTCTGTATTTTTCTCTTTGCATATAAGCATTGTAATAAGGATAAGGCAAACCTAGTTGGGTAAAATATGATCTAACATAAACTTCCACTTAAAGACAACGAACTTTATAAGCACTTAACCAGCAAGAGGCAGCAGAATGCTGCCTAGTATTTCAGTACAAGTGGACAACACAGACTTCAGCAGTTCTCCTACCCGCCAGCCACTTTTCAGTGACAGGAATCCGCCAGCTTTGCTGCTACCTTCACAATAGGCCTAGAGAAAAACATTAAGATTTTGCCCAAGGTTTCCCTAAGAATCATCATCTTTTCAAAATGACGTCAACTAACATTTATGAGGATAAAAGCACAAAGTTGCAACAGTCATTTGCAGCAAAGCCTGTTTGACTGATGTGATCAACTTCTGCTAGGCCAGAGAAACAACAACAGAAACAAGGTTTCATGCAATCATTACTGAAGATTTATTCCTGCCCAAAGTTGTATACTTCTATCAGAACACGGCCAGCCAAATTGCTACAAATTTCTCCCATACACACTGCCATCTTTAGTGCGGTTTTCAGATCTTACTCTTGTTGAACTCTAACTTCTAGCATCTTAGTACTTACATTGTCCATTACTAGCTCATCTGCTCACTTAATCTTTGCAGTTTACAACTATAGCACGCTCCCATAACTCACGCAAAACCACGCTACCCATAAATTTGCAGCAAAACTGTATAAGCTTCCTGGAGATTTCCTGAGCAGGAGGCAGAGGCATTAAGGGTTGGTGAAAACTCAGGGCCTCCTTCCTCTGACAATGCCCATCGGAAGCTAGTGCTCATATCCAGGTTTCAGATAAAAGCCAAGACGCTGATTATGACTATGCTTGTGAGGGCTTTGTTACCATACATGCTGGCCTCTGATAAACAGGAACCCAACTAGCCTGAAGTGTCAGTTCACCACCAGCCACTAGAGGAACTGGCATCCGTTTCTTCTATTTCCTGCTTTCGCCACCCACCTGACCACCACAAATTCCCACTGCTTATGACTCACGCACTCCTACTTTCTCTATCCTGTCCTTTCCTTTCCCCAGATTCTTCACTGTCTCTCTAAGTGGGGCTCTCTATCTTCCAACTGTCTGTCCTCTTCCAGGTGGGACTTGGAGAGCACCACCACATGCCAGCTTTCAGAGCAAACCCACCAATACCACTTTCTCTACCACTGCTGCCCACATCCCCAGTGATAGCTGCTAAAACCAGCAAGTCTCTGTGGTGTTCACCATGATGCAGTTTTACAAAGACACAGCCAACTGTGCCGACAGCCCAGCAAACCTTGCATACTCTGTGTACCAGCACAGCCTCTTCTGTATTAGCCAGCTCTTTTTACCTACAGGGGCATAACACTGCAAAATAAAGGCCCATGTTCTACACAAACCGACTGGAGATGCTTCCCGGGCAACTGAGTTTTCAAGACTCAGTCTTTAAAAGGACACACATCTATGCTTTGGTTTCCAAAGAAGGAAAAGAAGCATTTTATCTGAATCTCTTCCTACATATGGTTTCCCACAATGAACTCTGTACCCAGATCCGGCCAGCAAATCCATGTACACAAATCCTACAGCTGTGCAGAGCCACAGAAGCTTGAAAAGTGCTCCAGTAGGGCACAAACTCACACACAGAAACATGTGCTGCTGGTAATGGATCAAAAAGAGATCCTGAAAGCACTTCAGGGTATAACTTTCTAAGCAGCGCATGAAAAAATGCTGCGCTTCTTCCTGTTTGCTCTTCATCTGATCAGTGGACCAGCGCAGTGCTCCTAGGTTCACCACACAAAGGAAGGTACGCCTAGTGGTTCTGCACCCAGTGGCAACTCTGCGGTGAGACCTCTCTTCTACCACGTGAGAAATACCAAAGCACCTCACTGTGAGCACACCATACCAAAATGCCTTCACATTCCTTGGTAATCGCCCTAAATTCTATCTTAAGGCTAAGGAGCAATTCCAGCAGCTCATCCTGCAAGGTTTCAAGAAGGGCAGAAACTCCTCTCAGCTCTTCAAAACATTCCAGCAACACTTACCTCAGGAACGGGGGCTCTGGCAGTGAAGCAGACAGAAGCATTTCCAGTTCTGGTTTGGGAACCAAAACTCTCGAAGAGAAGCAGGTGCCCAGAGAGAGAACGCTTGGTCCTTCTCAATGGCTGAATCTATATGGTTCTTTGCTCAAAGCACAGTGATTTGGGAACTGCTTTTCTAACTAGAATGGGAAAAGCTCAAGTACCTTAGCAATGGGTTTCCATCTCTCCAAAGAACTAAACCCATGCACCTTTTACTTGTTTGGGGTTTGTTGTTATGTAGATTTAGAACTAACACAACCCTAAAAACACCTAATTTGACCTGTAAAGGCAGTGATTTCTTACAAATTGACTTTCATGTTTATTCAGAGTTTCGCCTGGTTTTGGTTTTATGAATATCAAGGCAATATTTTCAAGTGAAAGGACAAAAAGTAACAAACATATTTGTGGAATGAACACTATTAAGCTGTAAGCAATAAAATGAATTCTGCAAACAAAATACAGCCTTTCCCATAAAACTCCTCCTGAATACAATCAGTCAAGAAAAGCAATGCAGACATGAAACAGCGTTGCCACAAACAAAACCTTGACTTAATAGGCCTAGCAAGGTAATCAAGATGAACTAAGAAATGACCAAGCTGTCAAGAGAGAGGACAACTTTAAAAATAGTTACTTGAAAGAAATTAACTCTATAAAGACCTTTAATATGCAGCAGAAATGGTCAGTATTTCAGCTAAAAAATAGGAAGCAGGAAACTAGAGAGAAAAAAAAAAGGTGGTGGGGGGGAAGACCTTGGAAAAGCCATCCTTAGTATAAAGAAATATACAAACTACTCTTTTGTGTACTCCTAAGGAAAGAACAGTTTATCTGTTCATCCAGGATGGGAGGAAAAAAAAAAAACCAAATACCCACATTGTGAAACTCTCATCCCAGAATAAAGCAAAGAACAGCAAAATTTCCCATTCTTGTCCAAAAGCCCCAGCCCACACTAAAAATACTTGAGTACAACCACAACCATGTCCCCATCATGCCTTGCTACAACACACGAAAAACCAGCACGCCTCACATGTCCCAACTGGACTGGAGCCCTGAGCTGTCCAAAGCTTTGTGGTGGCATGAGACCACCGTGGGTTCAGCCTACGCCACTGCTGCAGCATCATAACTCTCCCTACGTGACCCATTTACAGAGAATGCCATGTGCACACGTGTTCTCAATCACACACACGAAAGGTTAAAAATGAGACTCCTGCAGCGCCTAATCCTTATCTTGGATATAACCCCCACCAAAACTAGGTGATTAAATGGAATAAAAACAATGTTACAAAGATGACAGTGTAATCATTTTGCTGTTTATTTCTTCATGCATCTCCCTCAGTTTTGGCAGGAGAATCAGCACTGCTGTTTTCATTGTGGCACGGTAAAAAAAACAAAACAAAACACAAAAACAAGTCTTTTTCTCTTTGTTGTAGTTCAGGGATGTGAGTATTTGCAGAAACTGGTTACAAAAGAGGCTTTTCTCCAGATTTCACAGAGGTTCTGAGCACCAGGCGACACCTAAGCTAATGCTCAACAAAACCTACGTTAAGGATATAACCAGTCCTGGGCGTCCCTCAGAAACTACTTTCCACTGTGCTGGAGACCTCTGCAGCAGAGGGGTCGGTCAGCTTGGAGGAGAAGAGGCCACAACCGAGGGGGGCCCAAAGGGCCGGGAACACTGCGCCTCCTCACCTGGGTCCTCGCTGGCGGCGGGGCAGGACGCTGAGGGCAAACCTCCCACCGCCGCGCCGGCTGCGCAAAAACCCGCCCGGCCCAGGCCGCGGGCAGGCGGGAGGCAGACTAACAGCCCCGGCGCTGCAGCGCAGGAAGCTACCGCGGGCCGGAAAGCGTCGAGCTTCCCCGCGACTCGCTGGCGGGGAGGAGGGAGAGGCGGGGGAGCGGCGGGGTGGGCAGGCTGTCCCTCTGCGGAACCTGCGGCCCGGCGCCGCGCAGAGCAGAGCGGGGCCAGGGGCTCCCCCCTCCGGCCCGGCCGGGCTGCGCTTAGGCGCAGGCTGTGGCGAGCGATTAATTCAAGATGGCGCCCGGCGCCCTCCGCCTCCCCCCCCCCCGCGCGCCGCCATTTTGTCTCCTCCTCCACACACTCTCCGAACCCCCTTCGGCCGGGCCCGGGGCCTGGCACCGACCTCGCCCGCCTCCCCCCGGGCCCATAACCTCCCCCCTCTGCTCCCGCCCCCCTCCCGCCGCCGTCTCCGCCGTCCAGGGCCGCCCCGGGCGCGCGGAAAATGCCGGCCCGAGCCCTGCGGCCCGCTCTGGTGCCGGAGCCCTGGCGCGGCCTACCTGCGGCCTCCTCGGGGCCTGCGCCGCGGCCTGCTGCGGGCAGGGGAAGGCCCGGGCCGGGCCGGGCGGCGGGGCCCGCTCCCGGGCTGCTTACCGTGCGGGTGGCGGGCGGCGGCGCTCGGCTCGGCGCGGCCTCTCTCAGCGCGACTGGGCCGAGCGCGGCGGCGGCTGCGGCGGGGCGGGCGGGCGGGCGGGAGGGGAGGGAGGGGCCGAGCTCGGAGCTGAGTGGAAGCGGCCAAGCTCCCCGGGCCGGGCCCGCCGTCAGCACGTCACGTCACTGCCCGAGAGAGACCCAGGAAAAGGCGGAAGGGAGCGCGCCGCCGCCGCTGCCCGCCGTCTCGGGCCAGCCGTCCGCCGGGGCCTGTGCCGGGCGCGGCGCGGGAAAGGGTGGCGGCGGCGGCGGTGGCAGCGGGAGGGGGAGGCGCGGCGCGGCGGCGCTCGGCTCCCTGCGGCTCCTCCTGCCGCCGCCTCCGCCGCTGCTCGGCCGCCAAGCGCCGCTCGGGGCTCCGCTTGCGCTCCCGGAGCGGAGCGACGGTCCCGGGGACCCCCTCCCGACCCGGCCCCAACATACTGGAGCCTCCCCCGCCCTAAGGCCGCTATCCCGCGGTGCAGGCCCGCGGCCCGGCCCGGCCTTGTTGTGGCGCGGCCCGACGGGCCCGGCTCCACCGCCGGCCTGGCCGAGGCGTCCCGGGGTGCGGATATGTGGGGATTTTGGGGCGTCGAGGTGAAGCGATGGGTGTTGGGGGACCTAGGTCCTGTGGTGGCCTTATGTCACCGGGTGCAGTTGCACCCCGCAGGTATTGCTAGCACTAATAACAACAATTAATCAGAGGGGCCCCAGATTTCAGTGAGGAAAGTGACTCCCGCACGCAATGGGAACGGTGCTAACCCTAGAGCTACTGGCACTTATGTAAAAGGCAGCTGTGGTTCCTAGGCCCGGCGCTGCTCATGCAAGGAGACAGAAGTGGGGGGAAAAGAAAATTGGGAAGGGGTCTTCCTTTGTAGGCTGCAGAGCATTTGGAGGAATATTAGGTCAAAACCAATGTGCTTGGTTGGCTGTGTTTTCTGCTCCTTGTCCTAAAAGTTGATCAGATTTTCTGTTGCTTTTCAAGCAAACAGTCACTGTTGATCCATAAGAGATACAGTCTAGAGTGTTCAAGCTATCAGAAATTACACACCACAAGCAGCCTCATGGCAACAAGGAAGTAAATTTGTGTAATTACGTGATCAGGGCTTGAGGAGACTGCTGCTTGTGCTATTCTCACCATTGAAATAAACTGGAAGTAAACTGGCTGTCAGGCTTATCAACTGATGCAAGCGTGACTTATCTGGTCATGAGCGGCACACACACAATGTTTTTGTTGGGCATGTTTATGCTTTGGGCTCAACATTGACTCAGCTGTAGTTTTGTGCTGTAGTCTTTCCCATCCCAGCACACAGGCTGTAGAAGAAATTTGGGATTGCTTGTGAAATTCTTACATGGCAAATGTGTACCCTGACCATGGTACTGTGAGCAGAGGAGAAGTCATTATGCTTTAGAAACAAATTTCTTTTGGTTCACTTCACCAGAGTTCTAGTTAAGCTTTCATAGAATCAGCACAACCTCATATTGCAGGACAGGTTTCTAAAATATTTACCTTAAAAAAGAATTGTTAGTCTTCACCATAAGTGTGATGTAAATGTAAAATAAGTTAATATTCTTGTTAGGACGAAAGAGGCCAAGGAAGCAAGAGCAGAGAAAGATGCTCACTGATTCATAATCAACAGCAAGTCAGATCTCATATAGACATTTTTTACAAAGGTAAAAAATATTTATTGTTTTTTACATGTGCATTGGTAAGTTCTGTGTCTGGGATGTGCCTCTAATGGCTTTTATTATACCATATTTCATAGAAGCTAGGCCACTAAAATGGCCAAGGTACTGAAGCATTTGATATATGAGAAGAGACTGAAAGAGCTGGAACTGTCCAGGCTGAAGAAAAGAAAGCTTGGGGATTTTACCTGTATACAAATACCTCATGAGGGGACTGAAGACAACACTCGTTGGTGTTCAGTGTCAGAGTGAGAGGCAGTGGCACAATTTGAAATATAAGAAGGGAAAAAATACTGTAAAGTTAATCAAACTGGTGGCTCTCTCCTCTTTGGAGATGCTCGGAACAGAATTGCACAAAGCTTCAAGCAACCTGCTGTTGTTTGAGACCCTGATCTGAGCAGGAGCTGGATCAGATATTCTGCAGAAGTACCTTCCATTTTCATGCTTCTATGCTTTTGAAGCCTTTTTTTTTCCCCCCCAACAAATTCAAAGTGCATAGAAAATTATAATGAACGGCAGGACATCCCACAAACTGGTTAGTTCCAAGAACACACAAATTGCTCATTCAGCTGAGGCATGGAAGTCCAGAATATGTGACACATTACCCTCAACTATTCAGTGTATCCAAACATGAGGTCATTGGAAGGAGAGGCGTCAAAAAAGCTGATGCCATTGGAAGACATATCTCCAGATGTCTTGTGAAAGTATGAATATCAACCTTTTTTTCTGACCATACTTGGTTATTCACACTGTCAGCATGTGGCCATTTCACCTCTAAGGAGAGACTTAGTCCTGATCTATTCATCACCTAAATGTTATCCTCAGCTACTAATGTTTCTAATGTCAGCCTGTGTGCTTGGCAAGATCAGGAATGGGAAACTCCCATTTCTTGAGCTGCCAGAAAAGAAGCCACGTTCACAACTGATATTCACAGCCATTTCTTCTCTCACATGTAATGAGGGAGTCCAAGAGCAGGAACATGCTTGAAAACTGTAGATAAAATGTGTGCAAGAGTGCTTGCACCACTTGTAAAACCATAATGCATTTGCATAAATGTTTGTGTAACTTGCACTTTTTGGAATGCAGTAGACAAATGATAAGAAATACATGATAAACAACAGGATTTCAGACCTCTATCAGAGGTGAGATTGGGCTAGATTTAATACAGATACAGACGATAGCTTCTATGTTAGTTTGTAGCCCAGTTGTTCCGCAGCCTACAAACAGAGCCCTCACCTTTTGATTCTCATTTTACCTGTGGTCCGGCGTGTCTTTAGTTTTCCCTAAAACTTGTTTTAGTGTCTGTTGCTCAGCAGTAGGTAACCTTGCTATATCAGACTTTGCACTGACCAATTGAGCTTGTGGCTTTTGCTGAAATACCCTTTTGAATTCTACTCAAACTCAGTCATCACCGGGTTAATTCCGAAGCTACACAGTAGTAATTTCTTACTTGGAGACTTAATTATTACGTTGTTCATTGTGCTGTTTTGCTCAGGCTCCACATGGGTTTTCTCAAAAGGAGTAAATGTGCATTCTACCAGCTCTGTACGTCATGAAGAACTGGTGCGGCTGGAAGTTGCTATGGCTGTTAATGCTTGCACCCATGTCACTGATAATTTACAAATTCCAGAAATTAGTAAAAAGCCATTTTCAGTCTCAGTTCCTTCCTGTCTATCTTGTGCCTTATTTCCTGGTTATCAACAACATGTTTAGCAAATACAAAGGCCCAAGTAACCCTACCACATTTCTGAAGCTCTAGGCGTACCATTGCTAACTAACTGCCCTAAGTTACAGAAATGGGCAAGTTGTAGAGCGTGAATGTTTGCTGGGATAGGTTTGTTAGCAAGGCTAGTTCCATTATTAGAATTATTTTACTTAGGAAGAAGTGTAGCATAAATCTTAATAACCAAAGTGGTGATTTACAGTACAAGCTACAACTGTACTAGGAGCATTTTTCATGCACAGTGTATTTGGGATAGTTTTACTGAAAAGGATTCCTTGTAAAGGGGTGTCTGAAAATGAAGTACGAGGGATGAGCAATCATTCTATTCCTATTTGATCAGCAGTTCCAGATAACCCTGGAGTCTTATAAGTAATCATAATAAAGAAAAGGCTGCCAAACAAAAGGTCTGTTACACCTCACAAGGTATTTCTGGACAGCAGCAATTAGAAAATGCCCTACGCTTGTACTTTTCACTAGGCAAGTGTAGAGTGGTACCTTCTTCAGAATTGCATGGTGACGATAATGTAAAAATGGTAGTAAATATCCAAAAGGTTATCTAAAGGAAAAACTCACCCATACGGAAGCATTCAGTCTGCTGGGAATCACTGAGGCAATATCCACCAAGGAGCAATCTCCAAGAGATGTTGCCTTAGTGGTGGTCAGCCCTTAAATGAGGTCTGGAGGAGGTGAAGTCAAGCTCCACCCCTTCTGGTAGCACAGCTACATCACTCTCACCTGAGCTCCCACAGCTGACCCAACACTTGCCTCAGCTGATTAATCAGAGGTTCAGGCTGTGATTGCCAATTTCCCATACAATAATACACTCCTGCCTGCCTCTGTCATTGGAGGAGGTAGATGGTTCATTTAGTGTAATAAATATAAGTCTCAAAATATTTGAGCAATTTCAGAAAGAGCGCTATCAGGACAGTTCTCATTTGGCTGAACAAGATGAGCCAGGTACTAATAAACCAGCCCATCGTGTTAAAGTCAGCCCCCATTAAAATCATGGATAAGAAAACGCACTATTTCTTTGATGAAGAGTAAAAGGATAAGAGTATAGCTAACACCAGTGAGTGTGGCTCAGGGAGAAAAGTTATTTCTTAACATGTCCAAGTATGAAAGAATTTGTATGACGGCTGCTCCAAAAGTAATGCCTTCTACTTTATTATATTGGCCCACGACATCCAAGGTGAATGTTGGTGGTGTGGCAATAGAGATTGAACCTTCCCACCAGTATCCCATTATATTTTGTTGCCATGTGACAGATGGCAGCAGAGGAGCTGTTTGACAAATCTAAGTGCATGTGAAGTAATGCTGTGGGATTGAATTCCTCCATGCAGAAAAAATGGCTCCCAGTGACATTCATCAATGCTTGCTGAATGTTCGTGGAGACCAACCAGTGGATGTGAGCACAGTGAGGCAGTAAGTGGTGCATTTCAGTAGCGGCAACAGTGATGTGAAAGATAAACCATGCTCTGGACACCATGCAGAGCTGTTGCCCCGCAAAATGAAGAGTGTGTCAATCAGCTCATCCACACAAGTCAGCTAATGGTGATTACTATGTTGAAAAATACATGAAGATGTAGCCAAAATTGGTAGCTGGATGTTCAAACAGCGGATTCAATTTAAAAACCAGAGCTTACTTTCTAAACAATAAAATGTGATTAACCACAAGAAAACACAAGGGACAGAATGGGTTCCCTCCCCCTTCACTTCTTCAGCTCAAGACAGGTTGGTTTTCTCATATTTTTGACTGAATCCAAGCCATTTGATTCAGGAGTGAGTGAGATCCAATGGCTTATGCCATACAGAAAGTCAGGGTGACCTTGTAATTTCAGAAGTGGAAAGAATTCCAGGTATCTATAAGAATACGTGGAAACTTATTTTTGGTGTTCAGATTTTTCTTCTGTTTAGGAATAGTTTCAAATCATTCCTTCTGCTGTGTCAGGACATGCCCTGTAGGTAGTTATTGCTGTTTGGCAGACAGTGAGATACTGTAATTTTTGTAGTCTGCATAGGGCTGTGCAAATTTTCTAAATGACTGTCCAGACATTAATTTACGAGTTAAACTAATGTCATTAACTAATATTGTTTTGGTTTAGCCACCAGTTCAGCACCCCGTAGCTGTTTGTTCTCTCCACGCTCTGAGCGGGATGCGGGAGAGAGTCAGGGAGGAAACAAAGTAGAACTCATGGGTTGAGATAAAGAAACTTTTTACTAAGACAGAAAATGAGAGAAAAGGAAAATATTAATAGTAATGATAATAATATGCATTTACCAAACAAGTGATTTACAGTGCAATTGCTCAGCACCCACCGGCTGGTGTCCAACCAGTCTCCAAGAATGGAAGCCCATCCAGGCACCTTCCCTCAGTTTTATAGTATTTTCACGTGATGTCATACTGTATGAGGTATCCCTTTGTCCAGTTCAGGTCAGCTGTCCTGGTCTGTCCCCTGTGCCCTGAAGCCCCCGTCACTGCCAGTGCAGTACCAGAAGTTGAAACATCATTGGCTCTGTACAACACTGCTCAGCAAGAACTAAAACGTGTGGTAATAACATTGATTTCTCACAAAGCCAAAACATAGCATTAGATACTATGAATTAAAAGTAACCATCACCAGACCATCATCACGGTCTCAGGGCTTTCCGTGCAGGACCTGGAGGCATACAGTGAGGAGCTGGCTGTGGCCCACAGAAGTGCATCAGAGCTGGTTTAATCCCAGCCACCATGCCCAAAACTGGGTCTTTAACTCCTTTCACTTGGAACAAGAGGGCACTTGCTGGCACCTCAAAGAGCAGTGCTGGTTATTGCTGTGTGCTGTAATAAAGGCATATGGCCATGCACAAGTCTGAATGTACAAAGTGAAGTCCCTTGAAACTGCTTACAGCAAAGTGAAGGCAGTTGAAGTCATATGGAAGTCACAGGATGTCTTATCTGCAGTATGAGGTGTTGAGTCATTTCATGCCCAAGAAACCAACATCATCAAATTCACAGAAATCGCAGCACAGGACAGATGCAGTGAGACAAAGAATACAAGATGCCCCAAGGAACTACAGGATATTTAAAGGAGCCAGGGCTTGGAATTCCTGCTGCATGGAGGAATGAGAGATGAATACCATTCATCTGTCATGTAGATAGGGAATTGCAAGCCTACAGAACTGCCCATGTATCACTAAGCAAAGGGCAAATGCTTTAAAACCTTGCAACCCTCTTCCAAATCACAGCTCTTGTTGGTATTCTTTTGGCACCAAAATGATCACAGGCTCTTCTCAAGTAGAGTTTTGCTTGTTCTCCAGGTGGCTCTGCTAGTTATTTGCCTCACTGAATAGAGGATAAAATCAGCACAGAGCTCTGTGGCAGTCACCTGCTCTGTCCTCTGAGTTCAGCACCTAGCAGCAGTCCTCCTGGGTTTGTTTTCTCATGGGATACAAAGCTTAGAAGGCACAACCTGGGTTGGAGAAGCGCCCAGGCTTTCAGAAAGCCTGGGGTTCAGGCAGCATCTGGCTTGATGTTTGTCAGAATAAATGGATGGCCCACTGAGACAGGCACATTACAGCCCATTCCAATATTCGTGGCACCAAGCTACTGACCAGGAAGCTCAGAGATATAAGTGCCAAATGAGCTCAGGCGTACCGAGCTACCCCACGATGTAGCCTAATAATTACCTCTAGGACCAGAAATGCTCTCCTGTTTTTTTTTTTCAGCAGTGTGATTGAATTTGACCGCATGTATCTGTCTCCAAATTTAGGATAAATTTAGACAGATCAGCTGGAGATGTTTAGTGGGCTGCTCATGTGTACAGGCAGTTGAAATCCTTGGGAGCCAAAGGTTTAGGTACTAAGGAAAATGAATAAAGGGATAAGAGAAAAATATTTCGATAGGAAAGCTAGTTGTAGTTAATGAAATAGTGAAAAAATGATTGACTTGAGGAATTGTCTACTAGTACACTACATTCTTCTGAAGTAATTGCCACTAAAACTGCTTATAGAGTCATAGGATTGTAGATTAATTAAAGTTGGAACAGACCTCTAGGGTCATCCAGTCCAACTGTCCATCTACCACCAATGTTGCCCACTAAACCATATCCCTGAGTGCCACATCTTCACATTCCTTGAGCACATCTAGGGGCAATGACCCCACCACCTCTGTGCTCAGTCTGTTTCAACACTCGACCACTCTTTCAGAGAACCAAGTTTTCATATAATCAGCAGTCTTTCAAAGCACACTTTCATAGAACCATGGAATCATGGAGTTTGGAAGAGACCTTCTAAGATCATCGAAAGTCCAACCATTAGCTTGATCTAACAAGTCCTCTCACCAGACCATGTCCCTCTGTGCCATTTTGATATTTCTCTTTAATGCCTCCAGAGAGGGGGACTCCACCACTTTCCTGAGCAGACTGTTCGACCATGTAATTTTTCCTAGTCCTGCTGTAGACCTTGCTGGGGTCCTTAAAATGATGAAAAATAAGGTATGAAGGAAAACCCTATGAAAGAATTATAACTTTTTTCATTTGGAGGCAGTTCATCATGATAAGGATGGGATACTGAATGGCAGTAGGAAGTAGACATGCTGAACAATAAAATGGGACATAAGCATTGTATTTGTTAGCGTAGCTTGATATCTGAAGAATGGGCTCCGATTTGGACAGAGCCTCCAGTTGTTCCTACTTACAAAGAAGAGTAACAAAAAATGCATTCCAAATTACAAGTCTGACGACTGACTTTTTTATTCAGGTATGCATCTCAGAGAACAGTGTCTGACATAAGAAAACCCCCAGCAGAAGCATGAAGTGAGTTTGGAATGAGGGGAGGAATGTAAAGGGCCTGTGTTGGGTCTACTTGTGCTGTGCTCTGCAAGGTGGCTGTAGGGATGTGACAGGAGAGCATCTGTCTGTTTACATTCTTTCTCATGGTGGTGTTATGCAAAGGCAACGGGTTTAAGCTGACCTAATATGTCTAAACTGGTGAAAACGCTGGAAGGCCAATGAGATCTGCCCTGTTGTATATCTCAGGTAATCTCTGTAGTTAAATCATTGGAGTCGGGCAGCACGGCATCCCTTACTTTGAAGCTGTGTGACACTTTGCACCACACGAGTTTTCAGTTGCTCGTAGGATTTTGCCAGCCTTCACAAGTCTGAAATTTTCCATTAGGGGTGTTGGCCTCAATCTGGTTTTGTTTTTGGGAAGGTTCCAGACACCATTTTTAGAGCTGCCTGAGGTCAAAACTGCAGATTTTCTTTTTCTTTTTTTCCCCCCTTGTTAAAAAATAATGATAATGATAAAGAAAATCAAATTTATGGGAAGAAAATTGTTCCGAGAAGAGATCTTAATTTCAATCAGCAGAGTGGTCCTTGTGCAGAGCAGGGATCCCTGCTGTCCTCTGGAGAACACATGAAAAGCACTGACGTTCCTTGGTCTACCAATACTCAGCGGACTTCTTGACATTTAGTTGTTAAAGGCAGAATTTCCACCTTAATTTCATAATTGAGTGCTGCGCAAGCCTAAAGGAATTTTTAACGGGGTAGGGAGGTTAATCATTTATTCCACGGTTTCAAATAACATCCTCTTGGTTTAAATTCTCATCGTTTTAGGGAAAAACAAAAGAAAAAAACCAACAATCCAAGGCTTACCTTATAATTCTGTAGGCTCACATTTCATTTGTCTTCTTTCTCCGAGAATCAAACATACCTCTTTGTGAGCCGTTGGTACATGTGATGAAGGTGAAAGGAGCGGTAATTCAACCCAACACATTGCTGGAGGAAAGCCTGAGAGACCCTGACAAAAGAAGGGCTGGGGAGGACTCAGACACTTAAAAGGTATTTTTATTCTCTTCTTGGCTAAAGAAGTTGCACTGGGCCCTGAGGGCTATCTGCCTCGGTGACTATACAAGCATTGTGTTTTGAAATAGGACTGTGCCAGCCCCTCCCTTCTCTAATAAACAGTTAAGCAAGGCAGTGGGGCATTACAAAACAAATCATTACGTCGAGGGGCAAACTCTGCTTTCAGTAGGACTTGAACTCTACAACAGTATAAACTTCTTTTTTTTAGTTATGTATTTATTTTTTCAAGACTGAACCCGAAAGTGGACTTTGTGTCAAGCAAAATTCTTGCGGCTACGTGTGTATGAGACATGACAGCACTTGGAAACCCTCAGATCCCAGATACCACATAGACATGAAAAGTGGGTTCCTCCAGTACAGACACGAGCAATTTCTTTCCTAAACTTACATGAAAATACATGTTGTGACGTGACATGTTCATGTACGATTAGACCTACAGGACTTGAGAATGGAACAAAAGTAAAAGCAAAGCACAGCTCCTGGAAGTAAAGGTCTCTCTGTTGAAGCCCCTTATTTCTTCATCCTCACTTGAGTTGGAATGCAGAGTCTGTGGGCTCCTTACATTGGTGGGGGGTTTGTGCTCTGTAATAGTGTGCACAGGAACTCGTCAGCAGCCCATCAGCTCGCTAAGTCGCACTGGTAAGGATGGAGAGTCCACTTGTCTGTACTAATAGTGTCTGCACAGACATCTTGGCAAAAAGTTAGAAGTCCTTTAAAAAGGCAAATGTTGCATTGCAAAGGGAAAAAGTAAATTTCCAGCACAAAGATACACATTACTGGAATAGCAATAGCGTGAACTAAGGAACATGAAGAAAGGACTGTGCCTCCTTCAGGAAAATGGAAGTAATTTAAGATTAAAGCTCTGAAACAAAACACGAGCTTATCTTTAAGTGCCTGACAGTCCCACGGTATTAGTAGGACACTCCATGTGCCTGAGGTGTGCACACACTCGGTGTGCTGGGACACACTGGTGCTGCTGGCTCAGCGCATTAACACATGTGTTACCAGATAGGCAGGCGAGAGGCCAAAGCCAATGTGGGAATATGGGAATGCCTGCATGTGTTGTGTAAGGAATAATTATGATCTCATACCTTCGTTGGTGAAAAGTGTGACTCCATTTTAGATTTATAAAGGATTGAGTCCTTCACAATTACTGCTGAGGGGATACATGGGAAATACTTTTTGCTAAGCTTTATTATTGGTGACATTTTCACTGTGAGCAGGAAAAAGTAGAAAAGAAAGAATATTCTACTGCTGTATATCCAGTACCAGCCTTATAAAACCATAATTTTTAAGCTGAGGTGTTCAGTTCTGAGGGGGGAGTAGTTAGAGTCAATGAAACATTTTGAGATTAATAACAGATGATTGAGCACAAACAGGAACAAAAATGAATCATACAGCCTGAGGGAAAACCTTAAGGCACATTTGAAGAAGGAAAACCTTTTCAGGCACTTCAATCATATCGTAAATAAACTGAAGCAGTAACTAACTGCAGTGTTGGCAGGGGAGACGGCTGAGGGTATCCTTCTGTTTAGAACGACCCCTGTCTCATATGTCTGATTTCTTTATCAGTGTTTGCAGAAAGGCAATGAAGGAGAGCTGTGCCCTGACACATCTGAGTGCTCCAAAATCCCTTCAGATCAGCCTCACATCAAATAACCCCTATGCTGCCAGCAGGAGAAAGGCACATAGACCTGCCCAAAGGGCCTTGCTCCTACCATGGGCAGGAGCTTGAATGGCCAGCAGCTGCCTTCTGGCCTACCCCATGCTAACCCCTAACCAGGGGGAGAAAGGGCGCTTTTTTCAGGTTGTCATTTTTTTTTTCCCTTTCCAGTTGAGAAAGGCAAACTTACATGTCTGTGCTACTTACAGACACGTCTGACTGTAGCAGCTGGAAGCAGCAGGCAGTGTGCTGAGCAGCGATGGTAATGACGGGACACCCACCGCGGCTGGCAGGCAGCTGACTGCCATCAGGCAGGCACAGGCGCCATCGTATGGCCTGGAAGGGATGGCCAGGCAGCGAGATGCCGTCTAGAAGTGCAGATGTGTTTTAAGACGCTGAAAAATTCACGCTTCTTCGGAGCGCGGTGCGAGCTGTGCCTGCACTTGGCACTTCCCAAAGACACGTGAAAGTTCCAGACAGAATCACTGCCGCAGCGCTGCAGCTCTGTGCCGTTTGCACAAGAGGCCTCCGTGCGGTGCCGCAGAGCTCTGTTGCGTCACACCGTCTCCTTACATCATGCTGAAGTAACACCGCCTGACACAACGCCTGCAGTCACCCTCTGACAGTGCTCTTGTTTAACAGGAGCCACTACAAAATGCTGTACGAGAGGTCAAACAGCAGGGCTGCACAGAAGCTAACACAACTGGTGCCAGGCTGTCAGAACCGCTATTGCGTTCTCGTTATTTCCCTCCTGTGTTTTATTTGGGTTAGCTTAAAAGAGACCCCTATGAAATACCAGGAGAGAGCAACTAGTCCTGTACTTCAGGAATCTTATTTCTTGCTGCCTTTCGGTGTGATTACAAACCAACTTTTCCTAAAACCTCTTTTTCTTAAAGCACACAATGCAACAAAATAAAATGGTATCCTGATTCTTTTTGCTGAATCTAAGCCTAACCGTGCTTTCAAGGCTTTCTCAGTGCCCTATAGTTACTTCTTCAAAGAACAGACCCCATAAAGCATCACACACTGTATGGGAACTGCCGAATCACAGCCTGAGCCACTGACTGATCAGCTGGGGAAAGGACCTGCTCAGCCCTGGGAGCACAGGTAAAAGCAATTCAGCTGTGTGACCGGCAGGGGTGGAGCCTGGCTGTGCCTCTCTTATACCTCATTTAAGGGCTGACTGCCACTGGGGAAGGATCTCCAGCTGGATATCCTGCCCTTGTAGAGTCCATTCTGTGAGCCTTGACCTTTGGAGACGGGTGAGCACATTTACTTTTCCTGTGAAATATCCAATCTGTGCTGGTCCCTCTGTTGTTACACTTCTGTATCACCCTTCCACCATGCTAATCCTTCTGGTTGTAACACACGCAAATAGAAACTCTCATCTTTCTTTATTCCTTTTCTGCATCTCAGAATTATTCTATTTCCAGCACAGCTGCTCACTGACCTTTTGCTAGAGAGCTAGTGTTGCATGTATGCAACAGTGTAAGTAACAAATGTACTCATGCTTTAGAGAAATGCTGCTGTGTCATCAAACAATGACGTCTTCCCAGTATTTCTGTGACACCGGGCAAAGCCAGCTTGTAGCTGTTACCAGCAGCACTAGCACACCGCTGGAAGCTCTCCTGTGTAACCCTTCCAGCTATACAGCCAACCAATGTATTCTAGGAGAGATGCTCCATACTTCGACATGCCTCCTCCCTTCAGTCAGCTCAGAGTAGTTCTGAACACAACTAAAGCAGCGGAAACGGCCAAAGCAGTGGGGAAAGACAAAAAGGCATTTTGGTTTTATTTTGTCCATCACTAACTTGCCCCCCTTGCACAAAAACAACAAAAAGCAACAACTAGTTGGGTAGTACTTGCAGGATATATAGCATGGTGCTTGTCACAGAGATCACAGCCCACAAGTTGCCTAACATCCCTACCCTTAGGAAGGCAGGAAGAGACTGTGGTCCAGAGTTCTTCAGCTATCATCTGCGCTAAGGCAATGCTTGTCCTGCATGGCACAACATACATGCACAAACCTAAGCATTCCTTAATATCATTTACACTCTGTATCCACTTAATAAATTTGGTACCTACCACAGCAGTTGGTATCAGAGAGAATTTTAGGCCCAAATTAAGTAATGACCCACAGATGTGCAGCTGGAAGGATGTAGATATGACTGCTAGTCCTAGCAGTAGGATAAGACAAGTTCTTCGTACTTATTAGTTACCTATGTGAAGGAATATATTAAGGCTTTTGGAAAGATTGCAGCACTTACTCTCAATTACAGACTGAGACAGTAAAACCTAATCTCCAAAGTATCTGGATACCCAGAAACACCTATGGGTGCATAACCGCTTTCAGAGCATTCTGGCATCTCTGTAGTGTTACACCCATGCATTCAGTACGCTGAGGAAGAACTCTTTGGAGTAGATTTCAGTTTTGGGGCAATATTGATCCTGCTCTCTGTGGCGGCCCCCATGCCCATAGATTAGTCAGGACCCCGGTGGCACATGGTGGAAGAAATGCCGCTTGCAACACCGAGGGCCCAGGTTCGAATCCCCCCTGTGGTGCAAGTGGTAGAAGTGCCGCGCTGCTACGCAGAGGGCTCGAATCCCGGGGGTTGGACTCGATGATCTCTAAGGTCCCTTCCAACTTGCACGATACTATGATACTATGACTTCAGCTTATCTAAGGTTTTAGAATTCAGAGTTACAGAAATGAGCTTCCAAAGCACTGAAGGTGAAATATTTGAATGACACATTCAAAGCTTTATGCTGGTCAAGTAACAGAAGAATCAGGAAGAACTGTATCTGACGCTCTCTTTTAAAAAAGAGAAGCACTACACAAATACTCATGTATTTAGTCTCAACACCATCTGAGGTAGAAGTACTTTACAAACCAGGAAACTGAGTACAAGAACATAGATGGAATAAGGCAATATGAAGTACAAAGCGCAATAGGAAACAAAACCAGCCTGCTTCACCGATGTCCACTATGGTGAGTGAAAAAAATTGACCCCCTGAATGCTCTTTCAGGTACTAAAGAGAGTAACTCAAATGAAGGCAGTACTTTGTATAAAAATGTGGAAAGTAGCAGGACTGGCTAAAGAACTTAGTATATAAAATAGCTAAAGTTAAGTACATTAGTACAAATGGAAACATTAAATGAGTGTTAGTACCCCACAGTTGAGTATACTACATTGTTTTCTCCTAAAGAGCAAGATTCAGACTAGCCAAGCACACGTGGTCGATAAATCATTCCCCCCATCCTGATTTCTTCCTCCAGAATCATTCCCTTTACATCCTTTTCCAGGCATTTTATAGTTCAAGATCACAGCTATGATTTGCTCAAGAGCTTAATATAAATTAAACTCTGACACATCGAGTTCCACGAGGACAAGGAGCTACGGTTCAGACTAACTATGTTCTCTTCATAAATCCATTCTGAATTAAGTTCAAAGAAAGTACTGCTGATTCAGATCCAGTTTGTGTCTTTCTCTTGGGGGAGTTTATCTAAGGGTCCTTGTAATACTGGAAGGGACAAATTTAAGTCAGTCAGTGCCACCATCTTAACTATAAGGCATAGCACAGCCCTACACACAAACTTAGGAAGAAAGCTTTTCCTGTAAACAGCAGAAACACCTAAACAAGGCAAGAGGATGCACAGAAAGGGCGCTAGTCTTCAAGGCCAGAATAACTTCTGCTTGCCTTTAGCTCTTGTACTGGTTGAACAACCACCACTGTCTTTTGTTACGCAAAACATCATATGATGAAAATAAGCAATATTTTATTTCAATACCACATTTATCATTTGTGTGTTACACTGGGGCTGGCTTGACTGATGTTAAACAGGTATGTCCAAAACACACAAAATAACATAAATTAGACATGCCGTGAGACATGTACAATCAATTTCTACTAAAACGTGGATAATGAAACCCACTTCTACGCCAATTCTTTTACACTTTTAATGGTGATAGTGACTAGTATTTTAGTAAGAGGGTAAAATTCAATAGTGTACAACAGCCATACAATTCAAAGACAGTGGTTGCACAGCTTCCAATTCCATTATGAAGATACACTCCCTCCAAAATAGAAATGGGCTCCTCATCTTTAAAAATGAAGCGTGCTTTTTTTGTTCTTCAGTCGTCGTCAACAGTTGGTTTGATTGTCACTCCTCTTCTGATCTGACCCCAACCAATTAAACTGAAAAAAAGAAAAACAGTTGGTATCACTTTTAATAGCAGACAGAAACACCCAGAAGGGATCAACATACTTCTATTACACTTAAGCCGTCAGCTCTTAAGACGCTTGGATTCTTTCCCCACTCACCTCCCTCACAAACCATCCCACCAGATCTAAGAGTGGTTAGTAGAAACAGAATAAAGAAGGATGGGGGACGCAGAACGTTGGCATGTCTGTAATCAATGAAGAAAGTACTGCTGAATAGTGAATTTAAAAATGGAAAATTCTGTAATGTATATTGGAGTAGCTAACTGTAATTATAGCTTCATCGCTTTCTACCTGTAAGTGCTGCATTACTTTCAAAGAGAAAGGAACATGGAAAAATACAGACAACTGCAGTAAACTGCAAATTTAACTCTTAATGAACTTGCAACCCAAAATGGTAACTCAAGTCTCAGGTAAGTTTGGTACAATCAAAGCCCCTTTTATAGGCCGCTGTTGCCTCAGAATAATATACTTAAAAGAATGTGTTCATTTTCACAGTCAGCAGGCAGTCCATAGAACTATCTTTAACACATTTTTCATTTCTGGCAAGGGAGATACACAGAAACCGCAAGTGCGTTCCCATGTAATTTGCTAACAGTAGGGCTCCCTCTGGACTTAGACAGATAAGCAAAAAGAGGAACTGAATTATACTATTGCAGCACTTCCTACTTTTTGAGACCATATTCATAGCTTGTAGCCATCCCATGTTTGAAGCCACAGTTCCTTACAATCACTAACGCACGTCGTTTGCTTCGCCATTTGCTAGCTACTTAACTTCTATGCCTTTATGTATTTATTGCCTATTTTATTTTTCCTTTTCTTGCTTTCTCATTTTCCAGTACTCCATCCCCTCAAGCAGTTAAGTTTCCTTCTCATTATGCCAACCATAGAGAGATAAGTCAGCCTTTGGCAAAAATTGGTTATGTTTCATGAGCAAGAAGTAATCTACAAAGGCCAGATGCCTTGGAACAAAACTCACATTAGAATTTGCATAGGTTGGCAGTCTGTGGCTTAAAATAGCATTGTTTCCAATATACGTAGTTTCTCCTTTTCATTTTGCTTTCATTGACTGTAATTGGATTGGGTTTTTTAGTATGTTTAAATCACATCATTTTTTTTCCCCCATTTTTTTCTTCCCTTTCCTCAGGGAATAACCAGTTCTCTGATTTATCAACTATCTCCAAGGCAGCACGTACTAAATTGCTCATGCTTTTCTGATATCTGAAAAATCATCCATTGATATTTAAATCTCAGTTCTTTTTCATACAGCAAGAACATCTCAGATGAATGCTTCCCTTATACTGTCTCTCACACTGTAAGAGCTGTGTAGGGTCAAGGAATCCAAACACTATTACATTCTTATTCTTTTATGTATATATGGAATACGTAAAAGGTACCATATGTATAATCATCTACAAAGAAGTACGTTAGGCCTAAAATGAATCACCAATCAAACCTGCTCATCATTTTCAGCCTCCATATATTTCAGTGCAGACAGACATTTTATAATTGACATTTAAACAGATCAAAGTAGTTAATACTTTTCCCGCTGTTCAGAGTACGTGTAATACTAGAACTTCATATGCCCCATCTCCACTCCCCTACTACTTCTTTAAAGGTTGCACTGCAAGTTCAGAGGAATTCTTTAAAACAGAGATGCCTTTTCTAGAGCATGATCAGATCTACCTCTTTCTTCTTAATATGATTTAGTTTTTATACAGTAACAGCTAGGCATTCTACCAATTTAACACCAACTTACCGCCAGTGCTTCTCAACTCTTCGACTCAGGGCAATTTTTTCTCCCACTTCTGTGCATACTGGGTTAGTCAGAACTATCTTCCCCAAGTCAGCCTTTACTGCGCTGACTCTTCCTCCAGTAGATAAGGATCCAATATTTACCATTAAAACTTCATTCTTTGATAATTTTTGCACCTGAAATAACACACACGAAACTATGAAACATAAGCTGTTGTATTTGAAACAATCTATTCACACTAAGCACAACAGTATTCAACAGCACAATCGCTCAAATGAAGAAAAATACCACAGGCATTATTGAACACCTTCTGTGATTCAACTGCCACAGAAACGAGATGGCTGAGAAATGCATAATCTATATATAGCCCATGCACAAATGATGCAAAAGAGCATTTGTGGATAAAAAGTTTTCTATTTTTAACTCTTGTGAAGGACAAATGTATAAATACGCTCTGCATGTAGTAGCACAGATTCTTATAGAGGAATCCCAACGAAGCGTGTAATGCCATTTTCTATAATACATACCTAGCACTGCTCATACTGCATTGAAAGCAAAACAACTGTCTTGGATATTGCTATGAAGTGGAATGTTTTACTGTTTCTTTAAATTATCTGTCTACATACATCAAAATGATTCCTCAAAAACAAAAAACCCCAAACAAACCAATTCACGGAGGATAAAGTGCTAAAGCATCTGATTTACACAAAGCAGTCTATAGATTTTAATTCAAAAAGGAGCTTTAATACTAAAAATGATCTTGTAGTTTGATTAGAGTAAAAAGGATCATGGAACATGAGACCACAGTATGCATTAAGTTCACGCTTTCTTTTTGACTGCCGTGTTTCAGAAATACTTAGCTTTAAAAAGCTCTTCAGAGAGAGAACCTACAAGCAGAACGTAGATCGGTGTGTATATAAAGCTGATTACTGCACACATTAATAGGTTGATAGAAAAGGATAACAGCTACAAATGAGGTTAGAAGAACTTCTGAATTGAAGACGTAAATACTTCACGGTATTTCAACCTACTCTGTTCTGAATTCCTACTCCTCTGAAAACTTTTATTCTACAGCAGTAAAGAGACAACAGATCTATGACAGCCATGTATGAAGAGGGAAACAAAACTACTATATGGTTCCAAAATGTACATATTAATACAACTTTGCACAAGTTATCTTAACAGAAATCAGAGAACAGCCCGCGGTACTCTGAAATTTATTAATTCTAAATTTATTAAGTACAGACCTTTGCAGCTTTCTTGTCTCCTTCAGTGCGCACACCCAGCAGTCGTCTCAGCAGGAAATAGGAAATTTCTAGCTCTGTAAATATTTCAGGCAATGCTCCAACCGCACCAAGAACTTGCCCTACCATTCGGTCAGCCCGGCACAAAGTTGGGTCAATCTTAGTTCCAACACCTACAACACAACAAGGAATGTCACAAGGAGTAACTGAAAAGTGGCCGTCACATTCACATCTTCAAATACTTGAATGAGATCTAAAAACAATATACCGAAAATACACTGAAAATGAACTGGGCATTGCCTATTATCTGGGCAGCACTGTCAGAATGTCAGCAAGACTGCGATCTTTGTCCAAACAGAATGAAGAAATATTCTACTGTTAAAGGTGATACAATTAACAATTTAAGCTGAACTGAATTGGCTACTGACATCCAATAAATTATTTCATAAATGCAGGTTTTCCATAAGCATCATTTATCTGTCTCTTTCTAACTACACATTAAATTGCTCATAGCCTTTTTGGTTTCATTTAGCAATGACTTTTAGTATAATAATCAAGTGTTTTCAATAAGCATTAGGTAATAAATCTCTTCATAAAAGAATATCCTATCCTTACCTATAAGTCCTCCTGGAGCAGCGTATTGTAAATCGTTGTGCTCAGCAAAGAGTGACACAATTTTGGAAAAGATTGGCTTGCACATGAGTTTTCCTTCACTGTCCTTGGACACAATACCAGGTCGGACCTCAATTTCCTGACCGACCTAATTATCAAAGTGAGAAAGTGGTTGACAGGTTGTTTCACAGGAACTCAAAGCTAATCTTCTAGTCACAGGCAAGACATGCGTATTCCAAGACTGTAGTATGGACACAAACCCTTGGTTCTGGGCTACTGCAGATCTTCTGCGCTATTTAGTATAAACCTAACAATACCTAAACCTCTGAATCTTACATCCAATGAAACAATTACTTTTCTCTCCAATACAGTCTAAATAACTGCTTTTGCAAAGGATTTTTATTAGTTGTAACTCCAATGTGCAAATTTTAGGGTCTGCATTTATTTTTAAATATTTCATTTAGAAATGTTACAGCACTGAGAAAAATGGAGTTAATTTGATCCATGTAACCGATGGCCAATAAACTAAAAGATAAAGAAGGTGTACGTTGAATTAATGTTCAAAGATGGTTTGTTTTTTTGCCTAACAGAATAACTTTTAAAGTTCTCATATATTAACAGTGTCCCATGAGAAAAAAAATATATGCATATATATATATACACACACAGAATACTTATGTGGAGAAGTGGGATCTCTAAGAACCCACACACAGCTTAGAGGTACCTTTGAAGGCTTTCATCCTTCTCCTCAGAGTAATTCGGAAAGTAGGAGGGGTGGGACAGAAAAAAACCCAGCTCCCTCAATGTTTGTAAGCAATGAAGATGACATCATCAGTAGAAAAAGCTAAGACTGAAGTAACAAATACATATCTACATCTATCTATCTATGTATAAGTGCAAGGTAAACATTTCTTGTTCCTGTAAAAACCAGGGAAGCATCAACGAGGCATGGCACATAAAGACAGGTGTATACAGATACATATAATTCAATTTCATATACTTATCTTGTACTAAGCATGCAAGAAGAAAAGCAACAACAACAAAAAAACCCTACTCATCATCACTACAAATTTCCAAAGAAGGAAGAGAAGATTACCTTTAAAACACCTTTTAGAATACTACCACCAGCTACACCCCCCTTAAGGTCATCAACTTCACAGCCAGGCTTGTTAACATCAAAGGACCTAATTACTAAAAAGAACAGAATATAATCAAGTTTATGATTAAGATCCAGTTTTTAAAGAACTTGTGCCTTTCTTTAACAACTTTGATTATTTCGCTATTCCGAGAAAAGCTTCACTATTCACAATGTCACTATTTTTTGTAACCTTGTTTTAACACTCTGCGCTCATATGAATTAATAACTTCTTTTTAAAAGGTCTTCCACATTTTTGTGGCATTACTGGGAAAGACAAAAAAAACACAGATCCCCTGTAGCAGAACTGGATTTCTAAACATCCTGGACAAGAACTGAGTCTGCTTAATATAGAAAATCTGACCAGGCTACCCTGTCTATAGGACTTTCATATAAATAATTTTCATATACAAGAGCTTGTCAGTACTTTGTTAAATGGAATTTCTAGCAATTGAAGTTTTAATCAACAACCTTCTCATCATAATCACATTTTCCTGCTGCTGTACACACGATGTCAAGCCAGCAATTACCTCAGATAGATTTAAGTGCGGTAGTTCAACTATGAACAAACAATATAGATTTCAGGAAATACTTCAAAAGGAGGAGAACAGTTGAACACTGTTTTTAAACCCACCCCTTCTTGAGAATCCTGCCACATGGTATTCTAAGGGCATAACAGATAACAGCCACAAAAGCTCAAACACAAGCATCTACATACCAATAAGCCTTGGTTCAGATGTAAAGTCTCGCAAAGGGACTGGAATTTTTTTCACTATATACTCGCAGACTACCTCAATGTTGTATTTCAGCTGTGCTGAGATTGGAATTATTGGAGCTCCTTCTGCAACTGTACCTGAAAGAAGTTTGACATCAAGCCTTAATACAGGATTTGCAGAAACACAATCAAGTGTTCTGTAACTGTCAAAAGCACTAATGAAGTTTGAGGTGCACTTTCCACGTGCTTCCCAAAGCAATAAGTATCACAGCATCTGCCATTCCCTTCAACATTTCAGCTCAAACCAGACAGACCTACTTTTTAAGGCAATCTGAAACAGACTGCCACTGCGTTGCCACTGGGTAACTGTGTACACTGAAGTTTTACAATTGCTCTATGAAAACTGCTTACAGATAATGTTCTGCTTTTCGGTGATCAGAAAAAATCTTAAGAGAAATTCCATAGAGAGATTGGATATCTAAATGTTCCATGCATCAGTATTAATTTTAAAGACAGATTTCGTTTTGATGAACCAAAATTCCTATCAACTTAATAATCAACCTTTTCTAAGGCTTGCAATGCAACTAAATATTTTATAAAAAAACTTATTTATATGGAAAGAAGAATTTAGTTATCAAGGTTTGCTAAACATTATTCATTTTAATTCTATCTATATTTCTCAATGTCTGCAGCTCTCACAAAGGAATTTGGATTTCTACCCCAAGCCGCTGACATAGCTGTTACAAACAGCTTATGCAAGGCAACTGTTGTGAATGAAGGAGAGACCCATTAGCTATCTCTGATGGTGACAACCCAGCTCTGCAGTTTTTAACATATCCCAGTTAAACCAGACAAGCAGGGAAAGTGGCAGAAGCTTCTGGGAAAGATGAAACCTCAAAGTGTTAGAATAAAATCAAACAGAAATGATGGACAGAGGAGGATAACGTTGCTTGAACTGGACTCAAAAAGAGGCAAGGCCAATCTTTTGTGAACAGATGAAAAATGATTTATACCCACAAGGTACACCACCCATGAACACTGCTTCACTCTCTCCTGCACCACAGTAAGATTACTGCACAGTCTCTAGCAGAGAAACTGTCGGCATTACCAAGAAGAAACCACAAATTCAAGGGAAACTACAGGACAACAATGAAAACTACTGCTACTAGTTTTGCATCAAGTGCTTTGAGCTCTAGCCGTAATATTATTGTATCTAAGCAGTCTGAAATATGGAAGAGGAACAACTCCAATGGTCTATCTTTCTAAATTAACAAACCACATACACCAGTGTAGTCCAAGTATGAAACTTCTTTCACAAATATATAGAAACAATTCTCCCAACAGTGAAGAATTTCTACCACTGAGCCAGACTTCTGCCGGTGAAAGCTTACCTTGCACAAATGCAAGAATCTGCTCGTATTGTTCTTTAGCCTGGCTCTCCTTCACTAAATCAATCTTATTCTGCAGAATCAAAATGTGTTTCAGTTTCATGATTTCTATAGCAGCTAGATGTTCTGAGGTCTGGGGTTGAGGACATGACTCATTACCAGCTGAAAGAAGAAAAATGATTGTAATATAAAAAACCATAAAGGGAGACAAAACTCACACAGTTAAGAAACGTAATTTCTGCTGTGTCTTCATTAAAAACAAACCAACCAGCATGTAACAGAGACATGACTATCACTGTAGACCACTACGGTGTTCCGCAGACAAACATAAGTTTTATTCACATCCTATTCTTTGCAAAACAGAACAATTTCCTCAACCAAGTTTTGTGTCCTATACCTTAATTTTGCCCACATCCATCTGGATTTACTGTTACTATTGATATGTGTGGACTCTTCTATGGGTGAGGCTAAAGGTTTAAAGAAAACTTCAGAGAAAAGTCAGAATTAACATTTCATGGAAATGCACTGACTAAATGTTACTGTAGTACAGCACCACAGAGTTTGGTCTTGACCAGCTGATGGCTACCAGGCTAATGAGTCCATACAGCTATGTTTAAAATAAACCCACAACAGCTAGTCAGGTTATATTTTCACTATAAAATTACTTACTTAAGCTTCTTAAACACATCTCAAAAGCACTCATTTGTTTTAATAACTCACCTCATCCCACTTGACTTCAAAACCTGCATGAAGTTGACCTACGGCATTTAAAATAAAGAAAAGCACTGCTTTCTTGTAGCAATCATTACCTATCAGCAGTAAAGCTGCATCCATTACTGCTGCGCCGTTCAGCATAGTAGCCATCAAAATGTCGTGGCCAGGACAATCCACAAAAGAGACATGCCTGTTGCAGACAACAGTGAGAAGGTCAGAAAGCCAATTACCAATAATTTCTGTGAATGTGAATACCTAAGCAGACACACAAATTAAACGAATCCTTAAAATGAACTAAAAAGCAAATAAACAGGAACATGAAACCAGATGCTGAGAAGTAATACATTAGAAGTACATTTGTAGGAATACAGACTAATGGAAGGCTACTGAATAAAAATTCGGAGTTCCATGATTTAATACTTTATATTCATACTATGCATTACTGTAGTATTTCACAAATTGATGTGTATATGAGACTAGGCTCAGATGCACCAGAACAACAACAAAACTCAGAGGATACAGCACATTATATCTCATTTCTCATCTCTCATAAGTTGTCTCCCACTCTGAAATTTTTAAAAATGATAAACCTTTAATTCTATGATTAAAACTACACTTCACTTCAAAGATTTACACACAGAAACAATACTAACAGCCATTAGCTCCAACCTTATGCTTTTATTGTGCAAGACCATAACAGTCAGTGCACTGCTTTCTGGTGCGGATCGGCTCCATGAAGAAACCACATAACACATCATCAAAGAGCAAGGGACTAGTTTGCTGCTTTGTAAACAGAAATTAAAAGCCTACTGTAAGCAAATAAGCAGCAAAATACAGAACCTAATGCTTTTTAGCACTATCTTAACAACAGCTGTGTAACAATCACCCTCCAACAGGAGTTAATCTTACAAGCGCTCTACCAGAGATGTGATTAAAAGAAGGAAATGCACACTTAGAGCAATGCACGTATTCCATACAATAGCTTGAACTAAGAATCCTGTCGTACAACAGCCTTTGTGACTACTCTCATTCAGTCACTGCAAAGACTCATGCAACAACTATTTAGATTACTATACTTCTCTAATGACCACACTATGATTGTCAAATTAATAAAGGACACCTACACTCTAGCACCAAGACTGATCTCACGTTAAGAATCAGGCTTTATTTCATATTCTTTACTGGAACTTGAAAAACTTTTCTGCCTCTAGTAAGAAAAAGGAATTCAAAAGAATGGGTATGTAAGGCCTGCATTAGTTTTTATTCTGGTGGTTTTAATATCTACTTTAATATGTTCAGAGCAAGAAAAAAAAATTGTTTCACTTCAGAGCAAAGCACTCAGGGACAGAAAATAGAGTTGTGCTTTACTCTGGATTGCGTACCACAACTAATAAAACGAACACAGGTTAAATATTGCCTCACATCTGGGGCATCCAATCTAAAGTGCCTAAGAGCACGTGGTCTGCTGTTCTCATTCAGCTTGCAGCTCAACCCTGACTATTTTTAGTTATGTAAAGTATAACTAAATTAAACATAATTTACACCACCAATTCCACAGCATTTACCTGACTAGTTTGAAATTCCCTTTAGTGCCAGGAATATCTGTAGGGAATTCATCTGGGGTACTGCTTCCACAGGATCGGTAACATTCTGGTCGGGAACAGCTTGGGTCATCCAACTTGTAAATCTGCAAGTATTTTTGTTGTAAAGTTTCATTCATCAATAGTTATTGATAAGCTTATGTCCCCCTTGTAATATCTTAGTGACATACTTGCTTGATTTCTAACAGTGACTCACCTTTGCATTGGCATAGCCCAGCTTGATCGTGATATTTCTTTCCAGCTCATTTTTAAACCTGACAGTATGAACACCAGATATAGCTTTGACTACCGTCGACTTTCCGTGGGCTACGTGGCCAATTGTACCTATGTTTTAAAGGCAAACGTTTGTCAGTTAACTGCTGTTCAACGTGCACAGTGACCATCAACACAATTACCCAAATGCTCTGGAGCCAGTAAGCCCAGTGTTACCATCAAAATACATACAGATTCCTTAGCTGTTTTTGTCTAAACGAACAACAGCCTAGAATGAGCCTTCAACAGATGCTTTTACAATCTACGCTTCTGTGATAATCATTTCAATTCCCAATCTTAAGATTAAAAAGACTTAGCATCTACACCCCACTTCATTCAAAGCAGTACTCATGAAGTACAACTGTAGTGTTTGTCAAGTTAGAAGGGTCTGACAAGTCTCTCAAAACACGTAATAGAAATACCTTATCTATATCACTGTGTATAAGTACAAATTTCTGATTTTATTTTCCCCACACAGATACCATACATTAACACACGAGCAGTACGAAGCACCACATTAACACATTCCCCGCTCCCTCTTATTTAGATGTTATTTTACCTATATTAATTGTAGCTTGTCTGCTGATGACTTCTGGTGAGAGAGGCGTCAGCTTGGTAACATCCTGCATGAAGGAGATTTTACAGTTTATTCATTTGGTATCTAAATGCTTGTACATATTTTCTCCACTGATCTGAGTCTGACTCTCTCTGTGCCATTTTCTGAACCTGTTCATGGTAACTTCAAAGCCTGCAGTGAATCTCTACGGATGAGCTGCTGAGTTCAAGCAAAGATTCATGAAGCATCTTTGTTGCAGAACAGGATATAAAGCTTTGTGAAATCACACCATGTTCACACTCAGACACGAGCAGGTTCTGTATGTTATTAAATCTGACCATAGCTGTGTTAAAATATAATCTTACTTATATCTCAAGTATTAAATGAGTAATACGTCCAGGTTCAAAACAAAACGATTTCCTTCTATGTACCACAATTATACCTTTGTATATCTTGACAACTAACTTATCACCTGAGCTCACTGAGACCGGCGATGGGCCCACGACCTGCAGATGGCGCTGTGCAGCTGGATGACAGCGCCGTGAATGATGCAAACCCTGTCACCAAGAGCCCTGTTCCCGAAGTACAGCATCAGCACTAATGCCATTTTTCTTCAAGGCTGGCATAAAGTTAAGCTCAGCAACAGGCTACAGTGAGCTGAAGAGGCCCACTGAACAAAGTACAGAGTGGGGCTGAATGGAAATTCCTGTTGATCAGGAAATGAGGAACTGCTGCACTCTTGCCAGCTGGCAAAACACCCAATGAGAAAGAAAAATAAGAAGCTTTCTGAAGTTACCAATGTGCTTCACTAACAAACTTGCTAGAACACAAAAAGGATTCTCATATTCAAACTCAAAGAATATGAACCATTGCTACTGACAAGAAAATAATAACAAAAACCACCAACATGCAGTTTGTCAAAACGTTCTGTAGTTTGTCACGCTGTGCCGGGATCTGTCAGGCCGAACAGGGCTCTGAGCACCCTGATGGAGCTGTAGGTGTCCCAGCTCCTTGCTGGGCACACAGATTCTTTGGCATTTAAGGCTTCTTTCCAACTCAAACTATTCCGTGATTCTAAGAACAGGCACCTTCCTCGGCAGCTCTGCACAGCACACCTGTCCAACCCGGGCACGCCGAGCAGCCCACACTACCGGCCCGTTCCGAAGACGCGGCACCCTATTTATCACAGTGGGAGCCCTCGGCACTCCAGGCCGGCCAGCCACGCGGAGGCCGCCGCGATCCGCCCAGTTCTCACCGCTCCCGCTCAGCCACCCACCCACCCACCCGGCCGGTCCCCACAGCAGCCCCGCCGCGCCGCTCGGCCGCAGCCCTCCCCGCCCCGCCGCACTGCCGCCGGCTCGGCTCCCGGCCCTCAGGGCGGCGGCGGCCCCGTGGAGAGGAGCGGAGCGCTTCACCTGCCGCACGACGCCCCCCGGCCCCCATAGCCCCCCCCGGCGCCGAGCGGGCGCCCCCCACGCGGTCCGCACCAAGGTGGCGAGGTCCTGCCGGGAGAGGTGCGGCTGCCCCAGCGTCACTCCCGCCTCGTCTCCCGCCATCTTGGCCGCAAAAGGAAGCGGGGCTGCCCGCACGGCCGCCTGACCCCTCGCTTTCCTCGGCGCCGCCTTCACCGCGCCCGGCACTCGCCGCCCGCCGAGGCACTGCCGGGCTCACAGACGCTACGCGCTGGGCGGCGCGTAGCCGCCCTCGGTCCCGCCGCGAGGCGAGAGCGGCTCAGGCGCGGCGCTGGGCAGCCCCGAGAAGGACCCCGCCGCCCTCGCGCCGGGTGATGCAACCGGACCCGTCAGGAAAGCGAGGCTGTGCGCACGCGCGAGTGCAGCACTGGCGTCCGCGAGCATGCGCACGAGCGGGGGGTAGTGCGCGTGCGCCTCGCGCCCGCTGCCGGGTAACGGTGGAGGGTCGGCGGGGCTAGTTTGTATATGGCTCTCGGTAACGGCGGCCGGGGGGATCGGAGCCTTCGTGTGTGTCTGTGGGACGGGGGCTGTCTCTCAGAATGGCAGGCCGGACGGGCGCGGGGTCACCGTCTGCTGCTGAGTCGGAGTAGCTGCGGTGGGAGGATCAGCATGAGGCCCGGCCTGGTTGGGAGGCGCCCCAACCCAGGAGGCTTTGGCCTGTGCTTGTGGCTGTGAGGACGTCGGCGCTTGTCGATGCGTATCTAACAGCATGGAAACGTAGGTGTGTTGGGGGTGTTTGAGGGATGCGGTGCAGAGAGGAGACGGGGGTGTGAAGTTAAGGCAGTGTGTGCCTGTATGTACTGGAAGTGAGCATCTCTGGCTTGGTGGCCATCAGCTTATTGGCCCTAACGGTGAATGCTGCTCTCCATATGTTAGCCATCTCTGCTGGCCATTGGCAGGCCGTAGTTAGCGTGTCCTCTGTAGGCTAAGTGCTCTCTAAAGCCCAACACAAGCAGCCTGAGCCTTTGATTCCAGACAGCTAGCACCTGTTGCTTTCAGAGTCAGGTGAGCCTTGCATTCCTTGAAAATCAAGTGAAATCCCTGATACACTGATGACAGACAGTTTGGAGACCAAGGTTCAAATTCACAACCCTCCCCTGTGGAAAACTGAACTGATTCCTCCTCTGTGGAAAAGCCTTAGAAGACACTGTTGCCAACAAGATTTCTTTTATGATCAGAGCAACTGCTTTCAATACAAGTAACCAACTGCGTCACTTGCATTCACATTCTTCAGCAGTGTTTTTTGCCCACTAAAGTGTGGAGCTTCACAGATTCTGCCTGACTACTTAGGTGAAAGCAGTAATTCTCAGGCACCCAGCATATGATTGGAACGCGATGGTGGAAATGTGTGCCAAACCAGTACGCCTTGTTTAACAAGTCTTGTCACTTCCCACTTCCACAAATGCCATTTCCATTCTTTCCTGATAGTATTTCCTGATATACCTGTAGCAAATGCATTGCCAGCATTCTTGTTTTGAAGGAAAGGATACAAGAATGTGGTAAGAAACCGTACAGTAACGATGTTGCTAATGACTAAACACATCTTCCTATCAAATAATTTTACACATTGGTCTTGAAAATGAATGTTCATTTCTAATCTTCCATTGGACTATGTGATGTTGTACCATTTTTGTATAAAATATCTTGCTTCTGAGAAAACTGCATATGCTTACGACCAAGATATACAGAGCAAGCATGGAGAATATGATGCAATACTCAAATGTGGTTGCCTCAGCGTGAGGCATGTATGATTGCTGATGAAAATGAGCTGAAAATACTGGATTCTGTAGGTACTTAGCTGCTGTAATTATGCAATAATACAGCACAGTATAGGATTAGAGAAACAGTTGTTACATTTGCAGCAGCCTGTGTAAATGATTTACTCTTTCCCAATAAGTGTCAGTAATCTGAAGAAATACACTATTATTTCTGTTTTAACAATGAAATTGTCTGCTTTACACATTCTGTCTTATTATTTTGCATTACTGTACTGGGTAATGTTTGTAGCGTGAAGAAAAATGCAAGACTAAAGACTGTCTAGGGCCTAAATTTAACAGCGCTGTAGTTTTAATTAGGAGATTGAAGCATTCGGTACAAGTAAATTATCCAATACGGAGGAGTCACTTTTTTTTATGCTCTTAAATGCTGTCACAGCTGATGCATGTTTTTGTTTGTTTATTGTTCTCTCTCTGTTTGTTTTTTTGCTAGGTTTGGATCCATGTCTGTGGCAGTGTGTAGGAGCGACTTGAAGATCATCTTACACCTCAGCTTACCACAAACTGCAAACAGCAAAATGACAGTCAGGTAAAACCAGAACAGCCCTGCCAGTCTTCTTTATCCTTATTGACCTACACAGGTTGAAAGTCTGAAGATTGAAGAGGGATGCGTGATGTTTTGTTGTGTTGGTTCTGTATGTGAGAAATAGGTTTTCTGCTCTAGATTCTTTTTGCCAAATCACAAGATGTCAGTGCTATGTGCTTGGTATGGCAGAAGACAGACCCAGTGAGTAAAGGAGAACATTTTTTATACTCTTTTGCAGGGTCTGCTGTGATAGGAAAAGGGAATAATGGTTTTAAACTAAAATGGGAGATTAGGTTGGGTATAAGGAAAAAAAAGGCTTTTTATAATAGGGGTAAGTGAAGCACTGAAACAGATTGTCCAGCCCAGAGAGGTGGTGGATAGCCCATCCGGGGAGACAGAGAAGGTGAGGCTGAACAGGGCTCTGAGCACCTGATGTAGCTGTAGGTGTCCCTGTTTGTTGCAGGGGAATTGAACCAGATGTCCCTTCCAACTCATTTGAAAGATCATTTGATTCCACGTCTTTCCCTTGGGACTCAGACAGGAACGGTAACTGCTTTGATAACGATTGGTTATATCACCTTGGTTGCACGAGTAACAGGTTTTGAGACAGCTACTGGGGAAACGGGGCAAATTTACTGTGTGAGTTAAGTGCAGGAAGTGGAGTGGTATGAAGCTGGCTGAGCAGAGAGAGGTCAGGTCACCTGTATGAAGGAGTCAGTGAATAGGAGAGGGCTGTTTGTAGTGTGGAGTAAGTAGGTGTGTAGGAGCCATGGGAGGCAGTGGGAATAGCAGTGGGTAGTCTTTTGTGAAGCTGTGCGTGCAACAGCAGGTTCATTGTGTGAAGCGGTGAGAGGTGGGATAGACATTCAGATCGAGGGTGGCAGTCATAGAAGAGTTGTACTGTTTTAGAAATCAAGAATGGGATGGGGGTGGTAACGAGCAACTGCAAATAGACAGCGAAGGGGGTGGGAACGGCAATGATCAGGGAGAGGATGGCGGTGCACAGCCCGTTATTTAAAGCAGTGAGTGACATAGCAGGCAGAGAAAAGTCTGAAGGAAGCAGGGACAACCCAAAGCACCTCGTAGTTTCATACGGTGTCAGGACATCCTGTGATCGAGCACATGAGGAGGCTGTTGGGCTGTTTTACCTCTTACTTTTTATCGGCCAGCGGCAAGCTACAGAAAGCAGGAGAAGCCCGGGCTAAGGCAGAGCCCCGCTCAGAACTGGGAGCCGCTCGTAGTTCCTTGCGCGCAGCCGCGCTGAGCAACCGTAGCCGGCGGCCCCGAGCCGCCTGGCTCTGTGACCTGGTTCCCACAGCGGCTGGCAGGGCTGCCTGTGACAAGGAGGCAGCCGGGGTCAGCCGCAGCGCCCGTCGCTGCCAGGTGCGAGGGGGAGGAGCTGAGCCGGCGGGCCGCTGCCGCTCGGAGCGGCTTTCCGTACGACGTTCATCCTCGCCGCGCTGCTGCCCGAGGGGAGCGGGAGGTGCGGTGCTGGCGCCGAAGGGGGCCGCTGCGAGCGGGAGGGCTAAACGACACGCTCAGCCCTACAGCCGCCCGCGGACGAGCCAAGCAGATGACGCTCCTTAGGACCGCATTCCCGATCCCCAGCGGCGGCTGCTCCCGGTCCCCGGTGAGAGCCTTTCCCCCTGCAGGGGATCTCCCGCGCGGGATCCCCGCGGCCGATGGATAGGGCCCGGCCGGTGCCTGGCCGGCACGGCGACGCCCGGGAGCGCCGCCGGGCGGGGGTGGGCGTGCGGGGCCGGGCCGGGGAAAGGCGGCGCAGCCTCCGCCGCTCCGGGCGCGGCCCCCCGCCGCCGTCCGCCGTCCCGGGCCCGCAGGTGGCGGCGGAAGTGACGGGCGGCGCGGGGCGCCCGCGGCTGGGGAACATGGCGCCAGCGGCCTCTCTGGGCAGCGCCGAAGGTAACGCGGCGGGGGGCGGCCGGGCGGGCGGGACCCCGTGGGCGAGGTCGGGCCCGGCTGGGCCGGGCCGGGAGCTACGGTGCGCAGGCGGCGCGGGCGTGCGCGGTGGGGGGCGGCTCCCCCGACCGCGGACGGTGGGGAGGAGGAAGCCCAGGGTCCCCCCTCTTCCTCCTCCGTCTCCTCCTCCTCCTCCTGTCGGCCGTGCCTCGGCTGCTGCCCCTCTGCTCAGCCCCCCCCTGGCGCGGCCCGGCGCCTCCGGCTTTATGCTCCGTGCGGGGCTCCCTCTCCGCCGGCTCAGAGGGAGGAGCCGCGGTCCCGGCACAGCTGCCGCCGAGAGGTACGTGTAGCCGCCCCCGGGCCTCCCGTTTTCTCCCTTGGTTGGTCCGGCCTCCGCGGGAGAGCCGTGCGGGGCCGGGGGCGCGGAGCGGCCGGTGAGGGCTCTCGGCCGCGGTCCTCCTCGGGGCAGCTCCCGCGCTGCGGGCCGGTGTGGGCGCGTCAGTGGGCGAGCTGAAGTAGGTCAGGCACCGAGTGCCGGCCGCTGGCCGTCGGCAGCGTTCGGAATAGTAGTTTTAGCGGAGAAATAAGAATCCTCAGTAGAAGGAGCGGGCAGCCGCTCAGGGTTGGTGCTGATGTTTTGGTTTTCGTTGGTTAATTCTTAAGTGTTGCTTAAAAACACGAAGGTTGCTTTTTTTTTTTTTTTTTTTTTTGCTTTTCTTTTAGAAGAAGATTAGCATAGCCGTCAAACTGTCCCTCGATACAAAAGCAGCACTGCTGCAATCTGCATGCTCTTGTCTTTGCCGTGTCGTAGGGATGTTCCTCAGATGTAACCCGGCACTTCCACCGCCATTGGCCCAATTCACACTCGGTCCCTTCAGCACACCACCACGTGTCAGCATCCTTGCTGTGTTGTTCCTCCCGACATCCAGCCCATGAGTTTTAATTTCCACCGCAAGTCCTATAAACTTTCCCACTGTCACTCATCTCCTTTCACTTTCCTTAATTACATCCTATGGCTGCTATGGATCTACACGTGCTGATTTGCCTTTCAGCAGGCAGAGCGGGCCAGGTTGCTGCTGGGCTCACCCTGGAGGTACTGGGTCTTTATCATCTATGGAGCTGCCAGCCTGGGGAAGCTTTCTGTCTTTCTGACAAATGAAGTTGGCGTTTGGCAGTGCAGTTTAATGCTGTGCCTTGGACAAAGGGCATCATCTCTTCAGGCATATTTTCTCAGAGGACTACTAAAGGTGACACTAAGTTAGCAATGAGCTTACCGATAGCAATGAAAAAGACATTGAGTTTTAAGGTGTAGTTCAAGTAAACCTAAAAGTAAAAAAGTAAACCTAAACCGTTGACAGCTAGAATTGCTTTTACTAAAATATCACTGCCTGCTCCTTACCATTTATTATTCTTACAGCCCAAACACTCCTGTAAACGAATATAATTAGATTTTTGCACCATAATTTTCTTAATAAGTGTCTTGGCAGTGAGAAAATCAGTGGTTATTAATAATCCTGGCATTTGATGAAGTTATAAGATGCAAATATATGTAACAATGAATGCTGACTCTTGGGGAAGGGTGGTCCTGTCTTTAAGAGCAGCGGCAAATGCCTTATTTTCATCAGTGCCATCATATACCTCTTACGTATTAGCGAAGCAAGTTTTTCTTGCAGATTCTCATTTTTACGGTTGTGTTAAAAATATTTTAGACTAGGTTCTTGGCATCAGTAAATGTAAGTGGACCAAGGTTGGGCTGAGCTTGCTCCATGCAAGGAGCGTGGTTTTATGTACAGGTGGAGCTGCACTGATATTTTAGTCAAATGGTTCAAAGCTATTTTGATGTCTGTCAAGTGCACTTACGTCATCCACTTGATGCACATAATACTAGGAGAAACTAATGTATACCTCGTTACTGTTAATTTGTGAGAGAAACTTAGTGAAGTTAAACTGGTCAAGCAGCTACAGCTGCTCCATGTGTCTGGCAGCCTTTAAAAAAGGTTGTGAGGCATGTACTTTCATCAGAGGCCTTTTGATGATCATCACAGGGCTTGATTTAGGAGCTCATCTGAGGAACGCATTTTGTTCTCTGGTGGCTACTGTTGTGAAATGAGAACTTTCTGCCATAAAATCTGCTGGTATGCATCTAAATGCAGTGTATGTAAAACCTATGCTCCAACGGTGTTTTAAAACAGAATGGTTCTGATTATATATGTTTCTTTGTGCTTGTGACATTTGTATCCTTCTGCACAGAAGGACTAAATCAGGTTACGATGCCAGTTTTTAGGAACAGCAAGTAGCATGAGTTGAAAAGTTATTCCTTATGAGTACATGCAAATAAGAGCAGCAGTACACATGCTGTGGATTAGAGGTGTTTCCATAAGTAGCATAGCATGGTAGCATGGTAGGTGCTCTGTGAAGGCAGCCACAGTGCACTTCCAGTGTGATGCATAACACAGCTGTGCTGAGACAGTCTGTATGTAGTTGTGAGTTTGGTCACAGCTAATTCTGATGTTACTTCTAGTGTAACCACAGTGACCTCGCAGGCAATTGATGCATTGCAGAAGGGCTACAGCTGTTATAAACTGGTGCAGATTGCTTGCGGGTAACAATACCAGTAAAGGTTGTAAGAGGAGCATTTGATGTGTGCCACTAATAGAAATCCTTTCAGGGGGTAATTCTCAGGAGAACCCAAGAGATAGCTTCTAGGGCCATGGCAGTGAGATACTGCTGCTCAGCTCCATACTTGTGGAGCAGCCTGGTGCTTTGGGAACACTCACCTTGGGCTGCGGGAGGTCTGCAGTGTGAAGCTACCAGGTAGTGTCAATGTGTTTAAAGAGAAATTGTTCCCAAAGCTTAGCATATTCATTATCAAGGATTTTACATATGCGGAATCTTGGTTATTATTTACTTATTTGTTTCCTGCATCCGCAGTTATTCCAGGAATGGAAAGTTTTGATAGCCACTGGTTATTGATCTTACTCACTTCTAGGTAATTCCTACCATTGCTGTTAGTGGAGAATTGGGAGGAAAAATGATGGCTTAGCCAAAGTTTAATAGCACAGTGTCAAACCATGTAAATAGAGGTTTAGTCTGTGGGGGTGCGTTATCTGTACAGTGTAAATGTGTCAATATACTAATTTCATATCTAGCTGCATTCAGAGGCCCAGTGGTGAGTTTGAGTAACTGGAAATGTTTTGCTTGTATGTATAGCATTTTCATACGTATGTGTGAAAACTGACTATGGAGACGTGTCCTGTTAGTGCAGGAAAGCGCTACTTTGAACAGTGTTTGGGGCAAAGAATTGAGCTCAAAGCGGCTTATACTGTGTGTGGTGCTACAGAAAGCATATGTACCAGCTATACAATTTGCATTGAAATGCATGCATTGACAGATGAAAGGAATGGGATAGATGGAACAGACCTTGGGTTTTAAGCTCTATTTTAGAACTGCGATACCAAAGCATAACTCTGTATGTCTGGTGAAATATCTTTTAGTCTAATCTGTATATACAGCTTTCTATTCTGTGAAAAATCCTTGCTCAGCTGTGCTCATGGAGATGCCTTCTCAGGATTTCCAGGAGGCAGGTAGAATGAACCAAGGAGTATTTTATCAGCAGGTGGCTAGTTCTGTCTCAGCATCGCAAGTGAGATATTAAGGAACAGCAGAAATCTGCCTTTCGGATGCTGTGCTGGAGCTACTGCTTTACTATAGCAATGTATTTCTGTCCCTAGAAAGTGCATGCAAGCTTGCATACATGTAGATGCTTCTTCGTAGTGCGTTTTATTTTTCTTTTTGCCCCCAGGGAAATTGTGCTTTTGGATAGATTCTCAAGCAGGGCATGAACCACAAACGAGTATTCCCTTACTTCATCCTTAGTAGCTTGCAAGTTGAGCCTCCCTCTCTTCTGCTTGTGCCTCTGAGCCTCAGACACTCTGAGTAAAGAAGGTTCTCCTTGTTTGGCAAGAAAAATAGTCTGGAACAAGGTTTACAGACTTCTGTTACAACTGCAGAATAAAGATGAGAAATCGATGTTCCAAGAAAGAGCTTTTACAGCCTCGGCAGACGCTGTAATGCACCGTGTGCTAAAAGAGGAAGAAATACCAGGAAAAGCGAATAAGGTTAAGAGTGTTTCTCATTGGCTTTTTTTTTCTTCCAGCAGAGAATCTTGCTTCCTGTACTGCATTATACTGATCAGCTCCAGTATGCGCAGGACAATGCAGAATGCCAACTTAGATCCCCCCCCCCCCCCCCCCTTCATTGTTTATAGGTTGGATTTTCTTTTTGTTCCAATTTTCTTACAGACTACCGTAGGCTTCCTTCAAATCAAGTGAGCTATTGTGATTTGCACGGGTGGGAAAAGCTGTAACTCTTGAATTTTGCATTTTTATTGAAAACAGGGGGGAAAAATGTTACGTTATTATCTTCTGGGAAATAAGCTGCAGCATTTGAATAGCGCATAGAATTACATCTAAGATGGAAAGTGTGTGGGAGGAATGAAGATAGCTATGCTTTAGAAAAATGGCTTAATTTGTGAGTATTTTGTTATGCTTTTCTATTATTTAAATGGCCGCACTGCCATTTGCTTTCGACTTAGTGTGCTAGCTTTAGAAATGAGGACTTCTCCCCCTTGGTCATAATATACATTTAACTGTTAAGTCTCCCAGTCTCTGTACTGTTTTAACCCCTTGTTAAAATAAACATACTGCCCAATACATTTCTTTAGTTGTAAAGAGAACTATAACTTCTGATATGATGTATGGTTTAGTACCGGTAAGGGGGAATTTGCTCATTTAATGGAGGGAGGTAAGTATTCTTCCCCACGTTGCTTGTAAGATTCCGAAACTTCTTTAGATGTCTCTTTGGCTCTTCTTAAGTAACCCATTGAAAGCAGCTTGATGTGTGTGATGAAACATATTTTGGTACTGGAAAATGTGGATTTATTGAAAATAATACAGGAAATGCAAAAAGAAGAATTAAATGACTTAAAACTGAACAGTTTTGGAAACGTTCTGAAATAATAATTTCAGAGTGCTGATTACCTGCCTCCGTTGTAGAGTTTTGTGTCTGACATCCTGTTTTAATATATCTTTTTTACCAAGTAATCACCTTCAGGGAGATGTGCGAATTGGAACCTAAGAAGTGTTCTCTCAATGCAGCCTTTATTTAATACATTTTGGTGATTCTTACCACCTTACTCTTTAGATATGTTGAAAATTTGAATGGTAATTGTTCATTTCTGATGGTTTTTGTCTTCTTAATAGAATTTTCCTTAAAAATAAATAAATAACAAATCAGTGCAGTTGCTTTAAGAGCAACATGACAGTATGGTTAAGGTTGCAGTGGACGTGTGGAGGCTATGTGGTCTGAGCCCCTTGCTCTGAGCTGGCTGCCCAAAGCTGTCTGGTGCTGTGTTGTGGATTTCATGACGTAACTCATTTGTTTTCGTGCTTAAAAGAAACTTTTTGGTGCTTTTACCTTCTAAGATTTGTCTCTGCTTGTCTTCACTTGCTGACTTCATATTCCATTGTGGGTAGTCTGAGTGCTCTTTTAAAGCCCCAAGTTTCTTTATTCTTATTTGTAGAGTACAAATAATGTAAGTCTTTTTCAAGACAAGACAAGGGACCCCAGCATGTCTTTTGGAGGTTCTTGGTACTGTTCTTTCTGTACGCAGTGATGTGTTTGAAGAAACCTTGTGATTTGCACCAGATGAGCCGATGTGGTAGGAGATCCTGTTGTTTTCAGATTAACGCATGTTGCTATTTTTTTAATTTTTTGGTCTTTTTAATTTTTATTCCTCTGTTACTCCGTTCAAGTCTAACGTTTGCAGATTCCAGCTGTCCTTATGTCACGTCACCTTGGTTCATCTTGTAGTTGGAGCTGAGGCACACACTTGGTTGTTCTCCTAAGGAAAGTTGTACTGTCTGAGAGCATTAACAGCCAAGTGGCCATTACATTTCGAAAGGAGAAAAGACTGTAGTGTGAGCTCAACGTCAGAGAGCAGGGAGTGGAAGGGGGGTATTGTAGATGTTCTAATGAAAGAAAAAATGCTAATATTACTGCTTGTCTTGTATTTGGTATCATAAATTCGATTGGAAAGCACAAGCTTTATGCTTTCTCATCACTTTGTTGCTTCTTTTGGAGACAGAGAATTCTTTCATTGCCTGCTTTTGTACAAGAATGATCAACAACTAAGAAAAAGGTGTTCGATGGTTATTTTCCTTTCTGGTAGAAATACTCTGTATTCAGGAGCAAGGGACTCAAAATGCATAGTTCTAGAGCAGTTTGAATTGTCTCTCTGTCTTCAGGGACATTGAAGGGAGTATGCTACCATGGATACTGCTAAGAAAGTGATTGGATTGACAGCTTTGTCTCTTGCTACTGCCCTAACCTTGAGGAGTTTGAGTTTTCTTGTCAGGCCTCGGTTTTCATATAGACTCCTGATAATTCTGTTGTCAGCAGGCTTGGACAGTGTATGAGTGGTGAGTGTTCCATGATGTGTGGCTACCAACACCCACTCACCTTCGTAGCTTTGCATGGGCAAGGAAAAATTCCCTTTTTTCTTCCCAGGACGGGTGCAGATTGAAGTGAGGAGTTGATCATCCAATCAAATACACCACAGTTACAATGGCAGCAGTTAGAATGTAGTACTGAGGAAGCAGGGTACAACATAATTGCTTTCTGAAGTTGTGAAACCTTGGCCAACTGGGTGTCCGTACTCTCTTTTTACACTCTGTAGACATGAAAATTAACAGTTTGTTACATGTATTGATCTTAATGTTACTTGGCTTTGTGTGTGGGTTACCAGTACCAGTATGCTGCTGCTTCCAGTTGTTAACAGTGTCAGAGTTATGCAATAAAACACACAAATAGCAGTCTGAATGAATCTTCCAGTGTGATTTGGAGTGGGGTAGAGATAAAAAGTTGTAATGGAGTATTAATGCCAAAAGGGAAGGTGTTACCCTTCCACCATTTTCCTGCTTATGTGTAATGCCCTGCCCTCTGTGTCAGATCTGTCTCCTGCTGCCAAACTCTGTACTTGGTATTCCCCACAGTTTATTTTCTGTCAGATTTATGAGTTGAAGGGTTTTCCAGAACAGTCCAAGGAACACCAAAAATGCACGAAGTAGACAGGAGGAGCTCAGATTCCAGAATGACAGATAAGAGGAGTGGAGTGCACCGTTGCTGTGGGGAATGATGATAAATTGTCGCTTAGTTCAGGCTTCTTACTGGAGCTGCCCTTCAGCTGGACACTGGGAGCAAGGTGTTGAGAAGTTCTTGTATTACTGAGTTGTTTTTGACACAGCTTTTTTTCTCTGAATGTTTGGATTCCTTAACAGGGCACTGGGATGGTTTTGTGTCTTTTCCATGGTTTTCTTTTTCTTTTTTTCTTTCTTTTTTTCTCATTTGCAGTTGACTCTAACTTGCACAGAAGTAGCGCAATTTCTTTATTAATATTCACATGCTTAATAAACACTTAAGCTTCACCAAACTCAGTATGTAGAATATTATTTATTACCATGTAATCCTGTCAGTGCCTCCTATGGCCTTAGTGTTCACCAGTTTGTAAATCTCATTGCATAAATAATTCTCAGCATAAGACACTGTAAAATTGGACTGTATCGTTATGAGAGAAATGAGATGCACACTTGAATAATTCATCTCCGTTCTGTTTCCTCACAATAACTTACGAGTAAACCAGCACACGTTTTAAAATATACTGCATTTTGTGGGGAATTACATTTTGTATGGACCTTCTGGAGTTTGCTTCTGAAGTGAAGGAAGTTCTGCTTCCTTTTTTAAACCTTTGATAATCAAGATGGGGTGTTTTATTACTTTCCTGAGACAACTTTAGAAAGATCGAGGAGGGAAGGGAGAAACCAGTGGCAAAGTTGGCATTGTATGTGCATTATCCTAACCTCTGAGTAGTTTGAAAAGAGGAATCATTTTGGCCTTATTTCGTAGTTATTCACGTTCATTACCTTTTCTTTAAACGGAGAGTATTTTGGGGTGGGAAATAACTAAAGTTTCAGTTGTAAGTCTCAAGTTAATTTTTCAGCTGGAGAGAAAACAAAGATGGGGGAGACTTCTAAGTCTTGTTGAAAGTAACTTCAGTTTGCATTTATCTGGTCGGAAAGAGCTTGTGATATGTTCAATGCTAGAAATAATTTATTTTTATTTTTATTTTATTTCTTCCTCAGGTGATTCATGGCAGGGGACGTGGAAGGGTTTAGCTCCTCCATCCATGACACCAGTGTCTCTGCTGGATTCAGAGCACTGTATGAGGAGGGATTGCTCCTTGATGTCACACTTGTCATTGAAGACCACCAATTTCAGGCTCATAAAGCACTGCTTGCCACCCAGAGTGATTACTTCAGGATTATGTTCACAGCTGACATGCGAGAACGAGATCAGGACAAAATCCATTTGAAAGGTCTGACAGCTACAGGCTTCAGTCATGTCCTCCAATTCATGTATTATGGAACTATTGAACTGAGTATGAACACTGTTCATGAAATCCTTCAGGCTGCCATGTATGTCCAGCTTATAGAGGTGGTAAAATTTTGCTGCTCTTTTCTCTTAGCTAAAATCTGCCTAGAAAACTGTGCTGAAATTATGAGACTTCTGGATGATTTTGGTGTAAACATCGAAGGAGTCAGGGAAAAATTGGACTCTTTCCTGCTAGAGAATTTTGTGCCGCTCATGTCCAGACCTGACTTCCTTTCATATCTGAGCTTTGAAAAGCTCATGTCTTACTTGGATAATGATCATCTGAGCAGGTTTCCAGAGATAGAGCTGTATGAAGCTGTTCAGGCCTGGCTGCGCCATGATAGAAGACGCTGGAGGCATACGGACACCATCATTCAGAACATCAGGTTTTGTTTGATGACACCATCCAGTGTTTTTGAGAAGGTTGGTGCATTTGAAAAGCAGTAGGCAGAATTTGAATTCATCATTTAGCTAGGGCAGCATGTCGTTAAACAGATAAGATTCCCAGTCCTGTCAGGAGGGGCGGTAGACCCGTAGAAAACAAACGTCTAGAAGTAATGCCATCTGATTGTTAGGCAATAGTATGTACAGTGGCTGGAGAACAGGTAGGTTTTAATACATGTGTTTAAGTAACTTCATATGGAAAAGACATCTTAAGACAAGGTCACGTATCAGGTTTTATTCCAGTCATTCTTTGTTTTCTGCAAGTTGTTTCTTGCTTCCCGGAGATTTTGTAGAGCATATATCGTGACAAATGTTACTGATATAATCAAAACATGCTGAATGTAGATCTTGTGTCTTTTAAGTACGTTTTTCTTCTTTACAAATGAAAATTGACATCTGCTGTTAAATCTGCAGTGTTTTTGTTTTTATTGTATCTTCAGTACTTGTGCTATTACACAGCAGTTAGAAATTAGCCCTGATCCTGCAAAGTTACACATCCATTTGATTTTACTCAAGGCATATAATACAATCAGAAGTGTTTGACAGTGTGGAATGTAATGACTTACTTTAAATATCGGAGGAGTCTTTGTAAGAGGTGATAAATTCAACTAATGATTGTATGTGCTAAGAGGTTAAATGAGAACTTGCTTTTTCCACTGTTCTGTTGAAGAATAGACAAAAATGCTGCTCTCTAGTTTGTGAGAAACTTGGGAACATTTGACGTGGGTAGAGAACTACAAAGCTTGTAAGCAGCTTGCACAGGCTACTAACTGTAATACTAACTGTATTCAAGTTAGGAGTTCTTCAGCTTGTGCTGTTATGTTATGTCGTTGTTATTAATCTTGTGTGTTCAGGTGAACTTTTAAATTCTGTATTTTCCACCTCTCGGTGAAGTAATAGGATTTAATGCCCTGTGTATTTTGTTGGGCTTCTTACCATTATTTTCTCATACATTTTTACTTTGGTATCTATACACAGATAAGACTGTATTATAAATTATAAAAGCTATTAATTATTTCAGACTGAGTTATTACATTTTTTTTTTTTTTTAACTTTCTGTGTGCGTGTGGATTCAGTAGACTTAGTACATAACTTATATTGACAACCCTGTATTAGCTTGTGGACATAAAAGAAATCTAATTACCTAGAATTGTTTTAGAACACTAATGTGATGTTTATATCAGGTTAGAAATGATTTTCCAGCTAGCAGGAGCTGGAATCTGCAAGATGCTGTGTAGTGTCTTGCTCTTAATAAAACTTCTACTTCATTGCATAATTTAAGGTCTTCATTAGGAAAACCGATGTCATCAGATATTCTTATAGTCAATCTAATAGGTTAAATTCATGTGAGAGGGTCTATTTCATTTCTTTGAATTTTTGGAATAGAAATTCAAGTATCAAACTGTTTTCAGAGAAATTTCTGCAAGCACAAGTGAAAAATGTGTGTTGTGCTTTTTTAGTGTTCTATTTAGGTATAACTTCGAAGTTGGTTTTGGTGTCACTGATATCTGTTCTGCACACAGTGCTTCTTGCAATTTCTCTTGGCAGCTACAAGCAGCTACGGCATAAGGAGAGATGTCTTTTTCAGCATTCCAGGCTACATGGTCACCTCTAAAAACTTTTTTTCTGTGAATGTCCTATCCATTAATTGCATGAGACAATGAAGTGAAACCAGTCCAGTTTCTAATGTGGGACTGTTCTACACTGAGCAGAGGGGAGTAGAGCTAAACATGTATGTCATTTGGCACTGCAGCTAGGTTGAGGAGCGCTGAGTAACTCAGAATGACCAGTGACAAAGGACATTTGCAGTTGAAGCTAATGTAAAAACATGACCGTGTTTTTAAATTTTCCTTTATTTAATGAAAGAGTATGTTTGTTAACTGTTCTGTCAGTAACTTAAAGGAAACACGCCCATTTATGTAGAAAGGGAAAATACTGGCAACAGTGCTTTTTTGGAGTTCGGAGAACAGATAAGAATTCATCCTTTGCTGAAGCACAGGATAAAATCCTACGTGAATGTACCAAGTACAGTCTGAGGCTGACTTACAGTTGAGCAAACTGAGCATTCATGTTACACTCAGTGACTTGTCATATGTATTCTTATGTAACCTTTCTGATAGGCATTTCTAAGATGCCTGTCATTATACTGGGAGATAAATAACTTACATAACTTAATTTTACATGTCACAGAAAGGACACTTCTTGCATCTTAAGCCATTCTGTTTCTTACAGCATTTTTAAGAGAGATTTACAGTCTAAGAGGGATGGCTTGTCTTTTTCAAAGGGAAGTGATGAATGACTGGGTTAATACTTCAAGACTGGCACGAACCTGGGATGCACAAGGGAAGGTGTAGCCTGTGTGCTTACTCTGAACTGCCCTGGAAGAACTGCCTCTGAGGTAGGAATAGGTACTTCTGTTGATGCTTGGCCCTTAACATAGAGGCGTGAGGAAAATGGAAGGATTTGGGGAAATGGTTAGAAAAGAAAGGAGAGGTTTATGGCTAGGAAGCACATGTTCCACTGCACGTGTTACATTTGTCTTATTCGAAACCTATCCACAGGTCTGTAAGTCTTGAGGAAAGCTGAGTTTCTCTCTCTGTTACTGTACTGTGACCATGTTGTTCCTTTCATTTTTTCATTAATCTCCGTTTAGCTTCTGTGTATAACTCAGATGACAGTGTTGTTTCAAAACCTTGTGTCCTTAAAGCTGGGATTTTTTTCTAATACTTTTTGTTTAGGATTTGTTACAATTAGTTCATACTGATTTCTAAATTCCCAGTTCAAATCAGAGGTGTATTAACCACTGGGAGTATCAGCCTGTACTTCAGAGGTAGGATGGAATGCATATTAATTAGTCCATCTTTGAGTATGTGCTTTCCTGTGCTCAGCAGATCATCATTTTTGAAAGATGCCATAATTTTATGTCACTTTGATTTTGTCTTTAGAGATATTCAGCGCTTGTTTATCAGTGTTTTTCTCACCTCCATGTCTAGTGAATCATGTTGAATATTTTTTACAACTTCATATGCTGAAGTTGAGAACAAGAAGTGCCTAGTGGTTAAGGTTACAGGTTCCTACTTCTCTTAAACGGGCTCTGCACTTGGTATTTTTCTGTCTGTGGGTTATCGCTGACTTGGGTAGACTTGCTAGCAGTGTTTATCTTTTGCTGAGCACCTTGATTATGGTGTACAGATTGCTGGTTCTGTTCTGACTTGAGAGTTCTTTGCGGTTACATTCCAGCTTGACTGTGACAATTTCTCTTGTTGTTCCCTTTTATAAACTGGTGAAACACTGATTTTTAAGGTATTGTCCCTGCTGCAGAGAGGCTACATTGTTTTATCTTTTTGTAGCTATGCTGGCAAACAGAATAGCCTTCGAAGTCCTGTGCAGGTACTGACTGGTTTTCACATGTAAATAAAGATCCAGACTAGGAAAAAAAGTTAAATACAGCAACTTGTCTGTTGTATCATGTATACAGGTTTGTGGTTGCAGGTTAGCTTTGGTTGCTAACCAAAGAGACGTGTTTTAGAGACGTGTTTGACTTTTTTTGTTTCACTTCAAAATTCTGTCAGCATGTCAAAAGTTCAGTAATGTTTTTTGACAGGCGTATAATTACGTTTCGAATATGGCCAGAGATAAGTAGATATGAAAACAGTATGAACCGTAGGAAGGTTGATGAATCTTTAGATTTCAGTCAGCATAATCCCTACTCAAATTTCAATTTGTTTTATTTATCTGCAAGGAGGAGGAAGAATTCGCCCTCTAGAAACCTGATACAAGTACCTTTGTTCATTGAGAAGACATAGTATAATTTCTGTATTCCCAGTGTTAACTTTGTGTTACTTCACTTACACATCCAGAATTACCCATTTTAGAAACTCATGACTGAGTGAAATATTATGACCTTTGAAATAGTTGTATGCCTTTGTGGCTGGGAATGACAGAATCTTATTATGATCTACACAGATTTTAGGAGGAAATTTTTTACTTAGGAGGGATTTCTTTACTTAGAGGTTGGTGAGGTGCTGGCACAGCTGCTCTGAGAAGCTGTGGTGCCCCATCCCTGGAGGCGCTCAAGGCCGGGTTGGATGGGCCCTGGGCAGCCTGAACTGGTGAGGGGCAGCCCTGCCCATGCCTTGGGTTGGGGCAGTGTGGCCTTTGAGGTCCCCTTCCAACCAGAGCCATTCTGTGGTTGTTGATGTTTTTATTAGTTCTACAGAAGGAACCAGGCTCATTTGTACACCAGACAATAACATGTTAAGATTTAGTTACCGAGTTTACAGATAATAGACGCTTGATGGGGGCATTACAAAAGTGTCTTTCTGGATGGTTTTCCCTAAAAAACCAGATGACAGAAATTAAAGTATAGCAATAGTTATATGTGGTTGCTGGAAAAAAAGTAAACTGTACTGAAGACAAACATTGTTACATAAAATTTGCATTTCGTTACCTTTCTTCTGCTTAGTAATTTGCTTATTTGTTAAAAGGGAAAAATAAGAGTAATATAGGGCACCTCTAATGCTGTGCAGAGATCACTTTTCAGATAGAAACTATGGTGTATGGGCTCGTATTTTGACTTCTTCTGTTGTTAAAGTATAGATAGAAAAACTCTTAAAACTATTTAAGCTGGTGGGGCAAGAAAAGTGTGTGGCAGTTCTGCAGGGAAAAAAAGAATAAGATCAGTGGCTACTTTATTTTGGGAAGGTGATGTTTTACTGATTCAAAATGAAGTTAGAGGAAAATGCATTCCAGCTCCAATGTACTGTGGCTGGGTGGATGGCAACAGTTTTGTTGAAGCTTTGATGTTTTTGGTATTGGCTACCTGAGGGATAAGCGTAGGTTGATGTTTTTAGTTACTTTCATCATCTTTCTACAGAAAGGCACATTTCATTATATTCATGCTGTTCCCTGCCTGTCTGATGTAATGAGATATTTCACCTCTGGTTCTCTGGGCAACTGTTACATTGATGCCATGTCCTGTCAGACCCTGTTAGGAAGATTTTGTTGAGAAAACTGAAGGGAAATATTGGGAAGAATGCGGAAAAAAAAAAAAGAATCACAAACGAAACTTTTATCAATGGGAAAGAGAACAGAAAGTCTCTCTTTATACTCTGTGAATGCTGTAAAGCTTTTGTATTTTTCTAATCAATTCAGAGCTGATGATGTGCTCTTAACAATGCACTTTTTTTTCACCTCAAGATTCATCGCAGTCAGTCCATCTGTCGCATTTTTTTTTTAACAAACTTATGAGCATGCTCGTTGATTTCATATGCCGCTAATTGGGTACATGAGCCTTTTAGAGTTTCTTCATTTGAACTTAACAGAAAAAGTATGGGTATATTAGCACTTAGATATTTCTTGGCCAACTACTTCTTGCTTACAGGGAATGGCAGAAGCATACTTTTGAATGCTGAGCGTTTTCCTTCAGTCTATATTGGGTGTCAGACATCAGTTCCCACAAAAGGCTTGCTTTTGTGTTTTTAATTTACTAAAACATGCCAAACTTACTGTTGTGTTTTTATAATGGCTAAATTTTAATGCTTGCTTTGCTTTTTGCGTATACACACAAGAAATTAAAACTATTATAAAATTACTCAGAAGTGTAGGTGTATGGAAAGTTCTCCTTACTGTGGGCTGAACAGGACTTTAACATAGTTCTGAAAGATCTCACACAGAAAACATGTGAATATAAAAGTGGGCAGACTGTCCTACAGTTGCCTAGTGTTTAATATCAAGCAAACGTGAGCAGTCCCTACTTTCTCATGTAGGCATATACTAGCATTCATTTTAGACCATCATTTGAGCCTCAGGAGAAGTATGGTTCCCATATAGCAGAGGCTGTGCTGGTAAGAGCATTTTTTTCCCAACAGCAAAGACTGGGAAGCCTCCAACTATGTTTTCTTGCAGATGTATGGGGCAAACAGTATTTGTCGCCCTGTTTTTCTTTTCTCAGTATTCTGAGAACTCAGAATATTCTCATCTGTTCAGGTTTGCAGTTAATTTCTCCACATACTAAAGTGTGAGAGAGCTGTTTATACTTGGTAGATGCATTTGCTTCTTGTTGCCTTACTGGTTTAAGGCAAGAGATTGAGGCTTTGCTTTGATATTAGTGCCCTTACCAAGTTATGTAGTACCCTACTAAGAGATTGTCTCACTGGTCTTGAGAAGCTGTCTGAAATTGCTTTTCACATACATGATAACTATTAACACCATTGCTACACGTAGGCTGTGGTACAGGCTTTTGTCCCTTGGGAAAGGGAATGCAAAGAGGTGGGGGAACAGATACAGAAATATAGTATCTTCTCACGTTTTCTGCTGGTTGTTTTGAAATTTTGGAGCTGTGTGACATTTTTTAAAGCTCCTTGTTTTGGAGGTGGTAGGAATTGTATACAAAGCTTTTGAAGGCTGTCCAGTTTTATGTGAAAGATACTGAAAGCTGGGATCAAATCTGATAGAGAATTTGTGCATTTGGCAATATTTAGCTTTTTGTTTGTTTGTTTTTTAATTTGTTTTAGTGGTATAAGTCAGAATGCTGTGTGAGACAAGGCTGTCTGTACAGGAAGAGTGAAGCATCTTTGAAGAGAGTTACGTGGTAATCCAAGTCCTGTTTGGTGCTAGATAAATAAAAATGTTCAGATCAGAACGTTCAAATCAGAGGATGTATTTTGGAATCATTGCAGGACCAGTTGGAGGAGCTCAAATTAGCTTAGGTAGTAGGTAGAGTCTCCTTAAGAAAATCTGAGCAGGCTTTTCAAATTGAAGACTGATAGTGAGGTGTACTTGGCAGTAGTACAAAGGTTGTAAGGCTCACTTGGCAAGTAGGAGTTCAAACTTACCTACACAATTTAACAACAAAATGTGCAAGCAAAGGAATGGTGATTGATATGTTTTCTTCTTGTATTAAAGGTATGTGTTAGCTTGAGGAGACGTACAAAGATTCAGCCTTGTAGAGTGAAGAATGTGATCACATATTCTGAAGGAAGGGATTCTGAACCTTCCCTTTCCATCACAATTAAATAGTCCTGTGAGCAGAGCGTAGTGTTTGGGAATACCTACTTGGTCTCTGTTGTGAGAATTCATTAGAAGCTAGTCGAGAGTAGACTTAGGTAAATGCAGAATGGGTGTGCGGAATATCTTTAAAAACCAGGAAAATAGTACACTTTTAAGTTAGACGTTTCATTGATTAAGCAGAAGATGTACAGAGGCTTTCTTGGGAAGAAGGAATAATGATTTCTGGACTTGGGTGTTTCACATGTGCATAATCCCTGCTTAAATTTTGTGTGTGAGTATTCCAGTGGCAACTTTAGCCACTGTGCTTTTAATCATTAAATTGCCTTGTAGATTTTGAATGACTGTACGTTATCTTAAGCTTCCATACATGAATGCAATAGTTGTTGAGAATACCCGAGTTAAACTAAAACAAATTTTTAATTACACGTAGCCATTTAGGTTTTCTGGATTGTTTCTCTTGGTCAGAATTTTAATATCTTTTAAATGTATTCATAGGTAAAAACATCAGAGTTTTACCGATACTCCCGGCAGCTGCGACATGAGGTTGACCAAGCCATGAATTACTTTCATAGCGTTCACCAGCAGCCTTTGATGGAAATGAAATCCAACAAAATTCGTTCTGCCAAACCCCAGACTGCCGTGTTTAGAGGAATGATAGGACACAGTATGGTAAACAGTAAAATTCTTCTCTTGCACAAACCAAGGGTATGGTGGGAACTAGAGGGTCCTCAAGTACCTTTACGACCAGACTGCCTTGCCATTGTGAATAACTTTGTGTTCCTGTTAGGTGGGGAAGAACTGGGGCCAGACGGTGAGTTTCATGCTTCATCCAAAGTGTTTAGATATGACCCAAGACAGAACACTTGGTTACGAATGGCGGACATGTCTGTCCCGCGTTCTGAGTTTGCTGTTGGAGTTATTGGGAGGTATGTTTATGCAGTGGCTGGGAGAACCAGGGATGAAACCTTTTATTCAACTGAACGGTATGATATTACTGAAGATAAGTGGGAATTTGTAGATCCCTATCCAGTCAATAAATACGGACATGAAGGAACTGTCCTGGGTAACAAGTTGTATATCACCGGTGGAATTACATCATCTTCAACTTCTAAGCAAGTGTGTGTATTTGATCCCAGTAAAGAAGGGACAGTGGAGCAGCGAACAAGGAGAACTCAAGTGGTCACTAACTGTTGGGAGAACAAATGCAAAATGAATTATGCAAGATGCTTTCACAAAATGATTTCTTATAATGGTAAGCTTTATGTCTTTGGTGGTGTCTGTGTGATCCTCAGGGCCTCCTTTGAATCTCAAGGATGTCCATCTACAGAGGTTTATGACCCCGATACTGATCAGTGGACTATATTGGCTTCTATGCCGATTGGTAGGAGTGGTCACGGTGTAGCTGTTCTGGACAAACAGATAATGGTTCTTGGAGGCCTCTGTTACAATGGTCATTACAGTGACTCAATTCTCACCTTTGATCCAGAGGAAAACAAGTGGAAAGAGGATGAATACCCAAGGATGCCCTGTAAACTGGATGGCTTACAGGTCTGCAGCTTGCACTTCCCTGAATATGTTTTGGAACACGTTAGACGTTGCAGCTGAAACAGAACAAACACTCTCTGTGAAATATGAGAAGCTGAATCTTATTTGTCAGAAAAAAAGTAATAGATCATTCCGAAAGTAATGCCTCCCATTTATTTCCATGGAAACTACAACATTTACAAGGAGCACAGTAACATTACTTGATTGAGCAAATTCTTGGCTGCAAAACACTATTTTTCACCATAGTTACCAATGTGGGCAATGCATTCTCGACAGTAATGAACAAGAGCCTGCCTGCTGTGCTTAGGAAAATCTGCTCCAGCGGAGGTGACCCACTGTTTTACAGCAGCTTTGATGGCATAGTTCATAGGAAAGTGTTGTCCATGCAGTCTGTCTTTCATTGGCTTGAACGCATGGAAGTTGGAAGGCCCCAAGTCCAGATAATAGGATGGATGTGGTGGAACAGTCCAGCCTAAATTGGCAGTGTCATCCACGGTCTTCATACTAGTATGGGGCATGGAGTTACCGTGTTACAGGAGAAAGGCTGTCTTCTTTTTTGGTTTGTGTCGCATCCCGTCTATCAGCTAATTGTCATGGCAACAGCTTTGCACTGCAGGTGTTTGAGACATACCAAGCACACCCCAAAAAGTCATAAAGTATTTTTTGTTGATCTTTTACAGCCTGACTGTGGAAGTTTGAGCCTTCAGCTTAATCAGTGTCATGATGGTCAGAGTGGATGGTTTATCTGGGTTTCAGGAAATCCAGAAAGACTGCCGCTTTCCTATCTCAAAATACCGTGCAAATATTTTGCCTGCTGAGGGCTGCATAATGAACTTTTTCTTTGAGGAATTCACGCTCAATGGACTGCTGTTTTTGAAACTGGCTCAAAATTTTGACAGCAAATCTCTTCACCAGTAGTGATGCGATCCAGAAAACTATCACTTTCAGCCTTGCGTCGGATTCCTGGTCATAACTCACTGATTCACACAGATGGTCTGATTGAGACACTCCTCATTTCATGACGTGACAGCTGTGTACAGCCATCTGGAACATAGCTCGTCTTTCACATCGCTTACCACTGAAACGCACCACCCACTGCCTCGCTGTGCTCGAATCCACTGTTGATCTCCAGAAATGTTGTGTCAGTGAATGCCAATGGGTGCAATTGTTTCCTGTTTTGTTGGAGGAATTCCAATCACACGCACTTCACACCCACTTCCTCAGGCTGCCCCTCTGCTGCCATCTGTCACACGGCGACAAAATGTAATGGACTATTGGAGGGAAAGCTCAGCCTCTACTGCTGTACTACCACCATCTGCCTCCAACATTGTTGTCCGACGTAAAACAATAGGAGGCATTACTTTTGGAGCAGCTAACATACAATCAAATTTAATTCCTTCAGAGACATTAGCATTCTGTGTGCTAAATGATTAAGAGAAACAGGATTTACAGGGAGAATACTTACCAAGTTTATTAGAAAAGCCAATAGTTGGTCTGATATTGTAAAAGTTGTGGGATTTTTTTTGTTGTTGTTGTTTTTGCTTTAACAAATGCAGTTGTAAACAGGGGAAAGAAAATCTATATTTTTGGGGGTGTGCTTATTCTTTTAATAGCATTTCATGTCCATAACAGTTTGATTTTTTTGTTTTGTTTTGTTTTTTGTTTGTTTTCCTGTGGCCACGGTACCAGATTTCTTCTGAAATCAATTGAATTTAACAAAACATTTGTGGAAGGAAGAAGGGCCTGATTCTCTTTTTTAATTGAGCATCAAAGTAGAAACTCATCAGCTGTTGTAGGATACAACTAAGTTTAAAAGAGCAAACCTAAAACCATTTTTGTGTCTCATGTTGTGTTTGGATGCTCTTCCCATTCATTGCAAGATATTCTCACATCTGCAAGGTGTTTCTGTTTTCCCTTAAATACTGTTAAGTATAACCTCAATCTCTTTGCATGTGTTTTTGTTTTTTTTTCCCAAGTTTTGTATATTAGTACTAGTGAGTCTGCCAAAATGTGAATTACGCGTTTTCTACTGAATTGAAAAAACTTTAACTTTTAAAAAAATATTATTATTTAAAAGACTATTTCTGTGCTGCCTTCTGTTGTCTGCATTATGTTTGTTGGTAAGTAAAGTATGTACATATGCATACATATACACTGTAAAAAAGAATAATCTTTTTACATGCAGCTGTATTTGAACCAGTGCACAAATTCAGCCATATCTGTTAAATTTAAGGTGTAGTTTTATCCATTAGTGAACTAAATAAGTCAAAGTTCTTACGTAACTGGAAGCCTCGTTTGGTATCAAAATATCTTTATCACATACTGATTGATTCAGTGACTTTAAAATCCTCATACTGATTTTACGTAATGAACTGTTAATAATTTGTTGTTTTATAAATTATTTAAAAAAAAAACACAACTAAATGCATCTTACCTGAGTTTGTTTTATGTGTGAATGTGCTACCAGTCTTCTTTTTTATCAAAATGGAAAACGTCAGTAAGCAAATGCTCACAAGCACTGCTTTGACCCACAGCTGTTTTCAGAACTGGATGTACTATAGTGTATTCTGAGCATTAGCTTTGCCTGTGCTTGTATAGAAGTGGTAAATCTTTTATTAATAGTATTTTGGGGTTTGTTTATTTTTATTTTTGTTTTTGTTTTTAAATTATTGGCTGCTGTGAACTACTGTGTTTTGAGTTAGGTGGTTGGATGGCTACTACCGTTTATGTTTCTACAGGAAAAATAGCAACCTTTATAGCTGTAGCTACTGACCTTATAGTGCCTGAAATGAAACGTGCTGTTCCTGAGGGCTTTTAATAACTCCACTGTGTTAACTTGCAGATATTCTTGACAATAAGTTGGTAAGAATGATTTGCCAAGGTATAAATGATGACAATTAATTCTTACTTTCCTAAATGTTATAAAAACAATCACTTCTAGAATCTGAAGGAGAAATGTGGGTAACTCAAAGGCTTACACTTAATTCAGGGGCGTAGGGACAAAATGCTGAAACACGCACTTGCATCTTTTGTAAAGTCTTATGCTACTTTGTTTTTCTTCAAGCAGCAGGCTTAGCAATGCAGATCCACTTCATTTAGCATCTTCCAATTAGAAATCACCGTAGAAAAAGAATGTACTGTACTCAGGGAGTTTAAAAGAATGCACTTGCAGAGGGACCAAAATCACTGCAAAATATCCCGTGTTAAAAATAACACCTACTTACCCAAACTAAATTTTAAGTCATCAATAGAAGTTAAAACAACATGTACAGCTCCTCATCTATATAATTCGTGATGTCTTTGTAGTAATTGTGTTCTGGGTTGAGATGTGATAATCTAAATCAGATCAGTAAATCACTTTTTTTTTTTTTTTTTTTTTTTTTTCTTAAAAGTGATTTATTGAGCATTTTCTTTCTGTAAGTTTTAACAGAAAGGGAGAATTTATGCCATCATAGCTGTATTCATAAGTCATCTATGCTGGTAGTGACTGGACCAAATATTGATCTTCAGCCTTCTAATGCAGACTAAGGCTTGCTTTTAAATTCAAGTCATCACTGAGTGAGAAATATAATTTACTTTCTTAGCGGTTTCACTTAAAGCCAACTTCATTTACACTAAAACCTCAGTTCTACTGTGAGACTTGTGTGTACATTGCCCTTTGTAGGTGCAGAGATGACCTGATTCCTGTAGGTGCTGGCTGTGTGCAAGTAAAAAGGTTCTTCTGTACCTATTTCAGAGAATATTAGGGCACACACACAAAAACATCCTTTTCTTTGCTATTCTTACTCTTGTCACAACCTCATTTCTTAATAAATGTATGGGGCAGCAGAAATCGAATCCTGCTTCAGTAAGCTTCAAGGGGCTTAATAATATGTAGCTCACTCTGAAAGTAATGCCTCCTATTTATTTTCATGGAAACTACAACGTGTACAGAGAGCACAGTAACACTTTGATAGAGCAAATTCTCAGCTTCAGAACACTATTTTTTACCACAGTTGCCACCATTAGCTGTGCATTCTCAGCAGTAATGAACAAGAGCATGCATGCTACAATTGTAAAAATCTGTAGCAGTGAAGGTGACCCACTGTTCCCCAGCCACTATGATGCAGCATTGAAAATGTTGCCTATACAGTCCTTCTTTCACCAGCTTGAACAGAGGGAAATGAGAAGGCCCCAAATCCAGACTATGTGGTAGGTGTGGTAGGACAGTCCAGTCAAGACTGGCAGTGTGATCCATGGTCTTCAAACAGGTGTGGGGCCTGGAGTCATCATGTAACAGGAGAAAGGTTATCTTTGTCTCTGGCCTGACTCTGGAAGTTGGAGCCTTCAGCTTAGTCTGCATCATGATGCATGGGTCAGAGTTGATGGTTTGTGCACGTTCCAGGAAATCTGGATGGATCGCACCTTTCCTATCCCAAAAGACATTACTGTGCCTGCTGAGAGCTCTCTTGTCTTTTTCTTTGATGGGGAATTCACACCTTGCTGCTCCAAGGACTGCATTTTTGACTGTGTCTCTCAGTGTAGACACCACATCTCATCACTGGTAATGGTGCGGTCTAGGAACCTGTCACCTTCAGCCTCATATTGGTTCTGTAGGTACAGACAAACTTTCATACAATGTTCTTTCTGTTACTACGTTAGCATTTATGGCACCCACCTGGTGCAAACTGTGATATTTCAACCTTATTTCTAAAACATTGAAGCAGATACTTATCCTTTACAGCTTCCTGATTATAATCTGCAGATTGACATGGGTGAGTTTTGTAGTGTGACATCTGTGCGTAGCCATCCAGAATGTGGCTTGTCTTCCACATCACTGTCACCACTGCTGAAACACACCACCTACCACTTCACTGTGCTCACATCCACTGTTGGACCTCCAGAAACGTTCTGCAAGTGTTGTACATCAGTGGGTGCCATTTTTTCCACATGGAGGAATTGAGTTCCACACCATTATTTCAACTGTACTTCCATGTCAGGCAGCATTGTCAGAGTGCCATTCTGCAGCCATCTGTCACACAGCAACAAAATGGAATGAAATGTGGATGGGAAGGTTCAGCATCTGTTGTTGTACCACCAACATCCATCTCTGATGTTGTAGGGCAATGTAATAAAACAGGAGGCATTACTTTTGGAGCAGCCCTTGTAGCATATGGTGTTTTACTACAAGGGTTTGTCTGAGAAATGGATGTGGTTCTGGGAATCTGGTCTTCCATGATCCAAGTGTAGTAAATGGATGTCACTTAAGACTTCATTAGAAATCTTGGTAAGGGTGGAGCTGTTTCAAGTTATTTTTCAGGCCTGTATTTAAGTAGCTTCTGAGTTCTGTGGGCAAAGCAACTGCTAGTGAAGGCTTTGGTGTGTAATGATACTTGAAACATTAAGAACCAGATCACAGAATCACAGAATGACTTGAGTTGGAAGGGACCTCAAGGATCATGAAGTTCCAACCCCCCTGCCTGGCAGGGCCACCAAACTTCCACAATTACTAGATCAGGTTGCCCAGGCCCTGTCCAACCTGGATTTGAACACCTCCAAGGACGGGGCATCCACAGCCTCCCTGGGCAGCCTGTTCCAGGACCTCACCACTCTCCTAGTAAAGAACTTCCCCCTAACATCCAACCTAAATCTACCCTCTTTCAACTTAAATCTATTTCCCCTTGTCCTGCTATTATCAGCCCTTTCAAAGAGTTTACTCCCCTCCTGGGTGTAGGTTCCCTTCATGTACTGAAAGGCTGCAATGAGGTCGCCCCGCAGCCTTCTTTTCTCCAGGCTGAACAAGACCAGCTCCCTCAGCCTGTCTTCATAGGGATCATTTTTAGGTGCTCTACTTTTCAAGTTCCTGTTTATCTCCAGCTGTCCAATTCTGAAAGATGTTGTTCAGGTTTGTGAAATTCTTGCTTGAACTGTTGGTTAGAGCCTCCATGCAGTCATGTCTTCAAGAAGCTGGCTGTAACCTTTTGAGCTTTAGAAATGATTGGAATTTGCTTGAGTTTATAACAGGGGTATGTGAGAGTGTTTTGCTAATTCACATTTCTACCATGCTTTTATTGTTTCAAGCATGAATTGGAGGCGTATGTTCTCTTTTCCGCTGCAGTGGAACTTGTGAGGCAGTTATTTTTGCTACGTTCTATGTCAGAGGGGTATTTTCTGTTTTATGTGAAAGTTTGGGACTGTTTTGGTTTTAGTATTTACCTCCAGATTGATAAGCATTCAAATAAAAACAAAAGCCATCTGGCTAAAAGGAGGGAGGATTTTAAAAGCACGTTTCACTTGTCAAGAAGGTAAGTTGTGATCTTTGATCAGTTTGAGGGGGGTTTTGTCTATTTCCACCCCATCCTTCATGCAACACCCGCAAATCTGATCTTGCCTCAATATTTCAGACTTAACGTGTGACCTCCTTTAAAATTGCAAGCATACTTGTCTTTCCTTAAGAGGGTGGACATAGTGAGTTCCAGTCTAGTTTATTCATGCTTATAGCAAAAAATTATTGGCTTCACTTCTTCATTTAGCATCTAACTCCAGGAAGGGGTTTTGTTTCCGAATGAGCCAGGATGGATAAAAAGCACAGTGCTTCTGTGAGTTGGTTGAATGCTGCCTGTTGCCATTCAGCGCAATGTTATCTCTGTTTTAACAGATAATTCTTTTCAGAATACTACGTAAGGAAAAAATAGCTTATTTTTTCCCCACAGGTGTTGGCAGTGGTTTCACAGTGGGAGGAATTAGGCTGAAAAAAAGACACCCTTTTGAAATTCTTTCCCCTCTGATTCAGCTGGAGGGAGGCAGTATGTAATTTTTCAAGGCACCTGCTATTTCAGAAAGCACTACCAGTGAGAGGGGCTAGTAGCTGTGTATCGCGTACCCGGCAGCCTGCTTTTGTTACCTCCTTTGAAACATGCAGTTGCCCCACTTTCTGCAGTGTGGTAGCAGGCCTGTTCATACAAGTTCTAAGGGTTTGTGACTTTAATGTTTCTCCGGTCTCTGAGGTTTGCAGCCATTATTTCTTACAGACCTTCTGCCTTAGAAACGTAAGGGCTGCCTTTTTTTCCTGCTGATAATATGGTACATATTTGCGTCAGGAATGAAGCACTGATGCTCAGGAAGTAAAGGATAACATTCAGCAGGTCCAAATGAGAAAACAAAAACACTGCTTAGCTCATTATGTCTATTCTTCTGTGAAGTGAAGGTAAGCATTGTGTGCCCCGGTGGCGCAGCGGTAGAATTCCCGTTTGCAACACCAGGGGGCCCGGGTTCGAATCCCCGCTGTGGAGCAGGGAGCAGGGGGTAGAAGTGCCGCTCTGCTACACAGAGGGCTCGAATTCCGGGAGTTGGACTCGATGATCTCTAAGGTCCCTTCCAACTCGCACAATACTATGATATGGGGAGATGCAAGTGACCCTAAAAGTAAATTTATTTCACCTTTGTGAATGACAAGGCTTTTTTAGAAACAGAGGTGATCACATTTGTAGAGGTGTTTTGCCTTTTAAAGGTATTTTTCCTTGCAAAAGTAGTGAATTGGGCGCCTCAATCTTTAACGCTTCAAATGTGGACTTTACACATGCAAACAGTCCAATATAAGGAATACATAAAGCTCCAGGATACTTAAAGGAAAGCATAAAGGCACAAACATGATTAAACATGTGCCTAAGTGATTACAGGGCTTGGTAATCAAAGAAAACAGCCGGCCTGTTCTTCATTTAGTAACAAATACCTGGTGAAGTTACTTCAGTCAGCACGGTCTGTCCCATGTGGCAAGACGCACTGCAGGAATGAGGGAGAGAACAGAACGGGGAGATAGATGTAATCTGTTTAGAAAAGAGCTTGCCAATAGTTAACATGTTGAGGTTTTAGTGTTTGCAAAGCAATTTGAAGCTGCTTAAAATAAATATTAATGACTACTTTTGCATCTGTGTTCTATTTTTGAGTGTTTGTAAACAACTTAGATTTTCTCTTTGCGTGGGCTGACTTTAAAAGCAGTCATGTGCCAGGTGGCAGAAAAGTTTCACTGGATCTCTACTAATTTATATATATATATATTTTCACTTCCCAAATTAGAATTAATGCTTAGATAGTCTTTTAAAATAGCTTTCCATGGTCAAATACCTTTGGATTAATATTGAGTTGGTAGCTAGGGGAAAACCACTTCTATTTGCAGATGGTAGATTTGATTTATGGGTCCAGTAGAGGAAGCGTTGCTGTAAGTCTAGGAGATACAGTGTTATGTAGGACTGTACTGTAGCTGTGCTTAGGGGGCTTTTATTACCTCAGTGGAACCCACCTAACTTCTACGTCAGTTATGGGAACAGGTGAAGGGGAGAGTGAGCTATGTTTTTTATTTTTCCCGATATATTATTATTTTTTTAGATCTTTTTAAAGTATATGGTTATATGCTGGAGAATGCAATTCTGCTATAGTATCCCACTTGTTTCTAGCGTACAATATCAGAATGTTTGCATTGAAAGGAATGTATTTGATAACGGGAAAAGTTATTTTCGAAGTCTGCCGTGTTTGTGTCTAGCAATTGGAAATACTTTTCCTATATAAAAATAACATTATATATATATATGTGACCTCATATGTACATTTGGATGAACTGTCTAATGACCACATCAGGGCTGCTAGATACTTATCTGAAAAAAAATTAAGACTTGCCTCTTTTGAACTGTTTTAAAAAGCCTTTTTTCTTGTCTCTTTTTGGCAGAAGGTGACTATCCTTAGCTGTGGGTACAGTATGCTCAGACTTGCATTTGTGCTCTGTTCAGTTTTTAAACTGAAATATATATATATATATATGTATAAAAATATGTATAAAGAGAAGTGTAAATAAAATATTTTTAAGCTTTAAACCCTCTGCTGTATGCTTTGTAATACTTAGTGTAGCGTGCCTGGATTTCAGGACTCCAGTGTTTACTAAGCTAAACAAATCTTGAAAAATGTCATGTGTTGCTATCACTGATAATGCTGTGTTAAGGATAGCTGGTGTCATCGTGACAGGAAAAGATGGATGTCCTTTGATAGCATCACACTTGTGTCTTTTGCTATATTTTATAATCTTCCCTCTGTTAATTGCCTTGTACGTTCATTTGTATGCACTGTATTTCAAGTGTGAATCTGTGTTCTGAGACTTACTGGTTACGTTTGTAACCTAGCATGAAGGTACATTGAAACAACAGTGGGAATTAAAGCCAGCTTTTGGTGTTAGTCTGAGCTGGGAGAAAGATGGTTCAGTCAAATCTATCAAATGCAAGGAATCAAGGGCTCTGAAATAACATGCGTTTACACACTTGGACATCAAAGTGCCAGAAGCCTGAGTCATAATCCTTTAAGTTTTCCATAATGAAGCATTCATGTCAGGATTAATGCCTCAGATTAGGACAGCATCCAGTACCAAGGGAAGGGGTGAGGTAAAACAGGAGAGAGACCGTGATCTCGACTTGCTTTCATGAGACTGCTTGAACAATCTTCCCTGTCAGTCCCTTACCACAGCTTTGTTTCTGCTGCTGTCCGTTCTTCAGCAGCTCTGTGCGTCACAGTCCCTGCTTTAGAAATCTGCCACAAAAAATGTCTGAAGCAACTCTGAAGGTCTCTCTCTTTTTTTGCCTTTCTTTAATCTCGAGTTCTAAAATAGTGTTTTGATTTTGTTTGCATGAAATCATTTTCCCCCTCCCTCTTTGCTAACTGAACTTGATGCTACACTTAGTTCTGTTTAATGAGAGAACGGTGGAGATGTGGAGTGCATCACAAGAGAAGGGGCCTCTCTTATTTGTGATATTCCCTAATTGCATTGAAAAGGAGACCAAACGTTGTGGACTGATAGAGTGGAAGAGGAGAAGACTGCAGTCATTCCATGTTGTAATTTTATTTCTTTAATTTTTTTTGTCTTTTTAGCTTTCGGTTGTGAGCCAGCTTGTGTTTTTGGCAATACCTTTTTGCCATGATAGCGGCCCACGTATAGATTCTGATTCTATATGTTTTTGGGTTCATAACATACTTGTTGATGTATCTCCTCCCTTCTCCCAGCCATTAACCCATCAAGTCTTATTTACTCAGTGTCATCCTTTCACCAGCATACCTATTTGGCCAGTGTAATGTTCTTGGCACATGAAAAGTTTTTGCTTGTTGCAGAGAGAGTGCGGGGAACATGAGTAATTTCTTGTTTTCATTAATGCTTTTCACTTCTACATTCTTCCCTTTAGTTGCACTGACAGGTGCTCTTTTTTCTTTTCATTTTTTTTTTTTTTTTTTTTTTAAAATAAACCTCATCCTGATCTCTAAGTACCCCAGTGACTCTTCAGTTTTCTGTCCACATGAAGGAATGTCAGCATTGTGTCTCACCCTGATGTCACCCATGGTAACAGTTCTCCTAAGGATAAATGTTCAGTAAATGGCTCTGAATAAAAAAAATACTATTTTTCTAATCAGATAGATGGCTTTAATTGTTAACCTTTTTATTGCACTATTTGATTTTATGAGATACATCTTTGACATAGATTGCCAGCTTTCTTTCCCACACCCACCTTCTGCATGTCCTCAGGCACAGTCTAAGTATTGCTTCATGTACTCCCTTTTTGTCACGTAGCTCACCTCACACATTTGAGTTAAACCAATCATATAATCCTTTATTCTGTGTGAGAATCTTCTCTCTGCTGAAGTCAAAAGTGTATGTGATGGGTGTGTTCCTAGCTATTTCAGACTGTCTAAGTTTACCATCCTGAAACAAAATATTTCATCCATATGCTGCTGTGTGGTTTAATCCGAAGGGAGGAATTCCAGGCTGGTCAGTGTATTCCTCTCACGTTTACTTTCCGAGATTGCTGAGTCATCAAAATGCATGGAATTGTGTTTATGGTGGTGACGCTGGTGCCAGTACAGGGGTGGCCTAAGCACTTTCCTCCATATCGGTGTAGCAATAGCCTTCATTTTCACTCCTGGGAAGTGAGGGATTGCTGACTTCTTGCACCTCTCAGAAAGCCCCGCTGGCTGATTTATTCCCAAGATGGAGCCTTAATTATTTGCATGTTCTTGACCAGCTGTGGATGTTCTGTGAGATTTGCCTTGTAACAGCTCTTCTGGCTCTGGACCTTGCAGGTTGTTTCCCTTGGATTTCTTACCTCACAAGGGTGGCAGCTTAATACCAAGAAATTACTGTAACTTCCAATGGTAATTTTTAATATGACAAACTCAAAACATTAAAAACGTAGGCATTTTACAGTGCAAAACATTGCCCCTTGATTCTCACTACATTATTGCAGCCTTTGCTGTTTCTCCTGGGTCACAGAATCACAAGAATGGAAAGGACCTACAAGATGATCTAGTCCAGCCATCCTCCAATTACTGTAGCTGCAGCAAACCACTAAACCATCTCCTGTAGCTCCTCATCCAGACGCCTCTTGAACACTGCCAGGGATGGATGTGGATTATCCAAAGTGCTGGAAAGAATTGTGCAGTCAGGGGAAAAAAAACCAAACCACAGATTATTATAATTCACTGAACTAAAGCTTCTATTTTAATGAATATTCATGTTCTTAGTGCTGGGAGCTGATCCAGCTATTGCTAAGCATATTGGAAAACGTTAGCTGATTTCTGAAAGAACTGGATTTTGACTAAGTACTGTTTTCTGAAACCAAGAGGAGCAAGGCTCACCTCTGCATAAGTTAAATAAACTAAATACTCCAGCCAAAGGAATCTGCATTCAAGCTTTTAAACACCTAAATAACCATTTGTACTTCAGAGAAGTTCTGCTCCTAAGCAAGTGTGATAACTGCGTACATTCCAGTTCTATGCCAGCTTTGCGGTACAGTTGGATTTGGTTTTATTTTCTGTAGTTACAATGATCTGTTCTGCTAAAAACAGGTGTGAGAAGCTGTATTTTCGTATTTGCAGCTAACCTGCACCATGCAAGATGTAGCGCAGCACACAGCGGTTACATTCTCCAACAGTTTCCTTTGTATGTGGGAATGGGTAAGTCCCATAGATTCTCACTGTTAGAAGTGTGTGTGGATGCTGTTAGAAACATTAAAATACAGTTAGAATTCAGGTAAATGAAGTGCTACATTTTGTGTTTATATAGATAGATACTGAAGTCAATACCTCAGACAAAGATATACTTTCTCCTGCTAAGAAATTCAGCATTACTGTGAAAGTAACTTTTTAATTAATTTAATTAGCAGAAGAATTATTAAGCAGCGCTGGGATGGTGTAATTCCAAACGTGGAACTCGAGCTACTGATGGCTGCAGTAAGAAGTCAGAGACCTGGATTATGCAAGGAACAGTGCAGTGCTTAACCAGCGGCGCTATCAACAGTGAAACTCAATTCAATTGGATTACGCTCTTTTTGCAGGATACGTTGATCTGATTTACCTGTCACCCCTCAGGATTTAGACTGCACCAAGTATGTTTTGGAAGCTGTTAGAATGTGACAAAGTTGATGACACAGCATGTGCTAAAATGCAGAAGTGCCTTTGATGCAGTTCAAGGTAGGTCAGTGGGAAACCACGAAGAAATTTGCAATGGCACCTGTCCTTTAGTTTTCAGTTTAGTTCTTCAATGTATTGCTACAAACCTTGTAGCTTCCAAAACAGCAACTCTGAGAAGCATTCCACTCAGAACGCTTTAAAAAATACTCGCATTTAAGAATGGAAAGCAAAAGTTCAAGGTAAGTTTAACTCCAAATTAAAGAAAAAAAAGAAGTTATTAAACACAAAAATGATAAACTTGTTTTTTAACTGGGGAATGAGGAACACAGAATTAAATAGGATGCTTATGAGTATCCAAGCAATACTCCCTCCAGAAAGGCACATGGAAAGGTCCATCATTGCACATCCCTATGAAGGAGAGTTGAACTGGCTGTTTGTAACAACTGTGCTAAAATTCACGTGAAAAACAGACTATGTTTTGGAGACCCATCTGGCAAAGCTGTATACTTGACGTGCCATGTGTGACTGTGCTGACAGCAGAACATTTAGAAAGCCCACCAAAATATACAGCCACTTTCAGTTCAGTTTGTTGGAGCCCTGGTGGTTGTGTATATTCCATTAACAACATACTTTCAATGTAAGTTGAAAGGAAAAGAGAACTGCCAAACAGTGTTCCTTTTAGTTAAAACACACACAAGTGCAGTAGGAGGCAGGAAAGCAGAGTGTTTTATAAAGATTTTAGAAATTAGTGTTTAAACAGGCTGGCAAAACAGTAGTGGCAAGCCATGACATTATGCATTTCATTTTAGTGAAGAAATGGTGCATGGGAAAAATATGTTTTAAAGAATATACGAGATTTATCATGTAGGAGAACACCAAAATAAGCAAGCTTTTCAGGTCTGTAATGTTTTCCAGTGATCAGTGTTGCTAATTGCACTGGTATTTAATAAGTAGATATTACCAGCTCAGATTTTAACAAGACTGTGCAAGAAATCCATTTTTTTCTACCATGCCTTAAATATGTGCCAAATAAATACCTGTCATGCTGCTAGTAAAGGATTGTTCCTGTCCTACTGAGAACATTTCAGCTGTAAATAACAATCTAATATAGCATTAAGAAGGATCAGACTGGAAGGCAAAAAGTGAGTTTCCTTATATTTCTGCCTGGACTGGCATAGTTTATGAGCCGTAACAACATTTTCAATATTCTCTGAGCTGTAGCTTTCTAAACAAAATATTTCTTTCACGAGTATTTAGAAAAGCTGTTTACCAAGAAGAGGGAAAGGTACTGCATGCAAAATTAAACTCTACTTGGTATAGATTCTTACCTAACATTAGAAACAGCCATGAGGTGATCAGGCCAAAGGCCTTTATTCTTTAGCTTCAGCTGCAGAAACTTCAGTTTCGTTTGAAGTCTGACAACTCTTTGTCCTTTAGGTATTTATGTATCTATCAGTGATTGCTGTGTAGTCACTGCGTATCAGTGAATCACAGAAATACGTATTTGTAACATATATATACCGTTAATGAATAAAATACATCAAAAAATGTGCCTGCTTTGCGAACTGCCCAGTCACTCTGCACGCTCACAAAGCTACCAAAAAATACTGGAAACCACTTTTCCAGAAATGTTTGCTGTACTCTGATGGCTTATTTCCCACGTGTATCACTGACTGCATAAGTACAATTCAGTGGTGAAAGAAGCCCATTTGTATTCTTTAATCAGAGGTCATTTAGATGCAACTAAACATCAACTAACATTTTAGTTACAACTCTTGTTAAAGAGTTTACAATCAAACTTGTGATAATAGATTTAAAAGCATTCCTTACACGCATGTCATCTTTCACTGTAGCAATACGTGCTATGTTACCAATGCCTGTTATTAGTTGTGGTACTGAAACTCGTACCACTTGTTTGAAGTATTTCCAGTATCCCATTAACTCGCAAGCATCACCTGCTGCCTGTAAAGTAAAACAGAAAGATATGATAAAGCTTTAAAAAGAAAAGGCAGGCACAACCTGCGGTCTTCTCACTTCACCTCTTATGGCTCCTGACAATAGTTGAATCTATCAGCGAATAAGGACTGTGCTATTTTTACAAACAGCACACTGAGAAGCATTGTCCAGTTCTTTTATATGAGGTTTAAACATCCCCATTCATCAGGAAAATATTTATTCTTGCTTCACCTGGTACATCAAGTCTAGGCTGCAATGAACAGATACAGGAACTTTCTCTAGGAGGGACCAAGAAAACTAATCACAAAGAAAATCCACGATTGTAAGAGGTACGTGGCTCACCTGTCTTTCCATGATACACGTCCTGATGAACTATTTACTACTGTGTTCTTTCAGTGCTTTACCTTTTAGGTATTAATTCTTTTTGATATTTTCCGCAGGACTAATTGTCTTCGCGTTCTAAAGGCAATATTAAATATTTTAAATCACTGTGACTTTTGGACTTGAAAAAAAGAGAATGAAGAGAGGATCGATGTTATTTTCACATATTTATTTGCGTGTTTTAATTAGAAGTGTAGAATCACAGAATCACAAATGTTGGAAAAGAGCTCTAAGATCACCTAGTCCAACTGTCAACACATCCCACCATGCCCGCTAACCCTGTCTGTCAGTGCTGCATCCACACGGTTCTTGAACACCTCCATGGACAGTGCCTCCACCACCTCTCTGGGCAGCCTAACCCCGTGCTTCCCCACTCTTTCTGCTTCCTATTATCCAAGCTGAAATTCTCCTGCCACAGCTTACGGCCGTTTAGCTCTAATTCTATCAGCAGTTACCAGGGAGAAGAGGCCGACCCACACCTCACGTTGGCTTCTCTCCCGGTCTCAGGGAAAAGGACTGGGTAGATCGCAGAGCTCGTTTCAAAGCAGAGCGTGGGTGCTCAAATGCACGAAACTGCGTTACTATGTGAGCACGATTAAGCAGGAGATATAAGTGTCTACCAAAGCGCTGCCCGGCTCCATCCCGCAGACACCCCCACCTTCCCGCTCCCAGCCACAGCGCAGGCCCTACCTCTTACCCCGCCCATAACATGGCGGCGGCGGATATGCGCATGCGCCTCACCACAGCGCCGGGCGCAGGCCGTGACGTACGCACCCAGCGGCCGCTCACCGATGTCATCACAACGCGACGACGCGTAGTTCTACGTCATAACTGCGACGCGGTTGGCAGGGGTGGCCGTAGCCGGGTGGCACCATGCTCAAGGTGAGGGAGCCGTTGGTGGCCGGCACTGCCCGCCCGCCCGCGCGTCTGCCTGCTCCGCCGCTGAGCCCCGGGGCTGCTCGCCCTCACTGCTCAGCCTCTCTCCGCGGCCCGGCCCCGCGTTTCCCTCTTGCCCTCCTCCGGCCTCCACAGCCCCAACCGAGCCTCGCAGCAGCGAGGAGCCGGCGTGCCTGCGGGCGGGAGGCGCCGGGATGGTCAGGGGGCGGTGCAGCGCGGTGTGGCCGGCAGGGGGCGCCCCAGGAGCGGTGCCGAAGCCCGAGGGGGGCGCGGAGCTCGGCCCTGCGGAATGAGCTCGGAGACGCGGCGCCGCTTTCCCGCTGTACGTGCCGGAGCACGCGTTATTTATAGCTCCCGGCACTGCTATGGCTGCGTTGCTTTGGGATAGGCCACCCCGGTGCGGCTGTGGAGTCACTGTCTGTGATGGTGGTGGTCGAGAACCGTGTAGATGTGTCAGTAAGGGATGTAGTTAGTGGGCACGGTGCGGGCAGGTTGGATTAGCTGCTTTGTCTTTCTCTGTGCGAATGATTCTGACGTTCCGTGATTCTATTTAGCAACTTCATACACTACGGCAAATACCAGCTTTCCCCAAAGGTACGGTGAAGGACTCTTTCTGTTGTTTTCATCCCCGGCTTTTATAAGCTGATAATAATGATAACAAGTGAAACGTGAAACCTCAGATGTGAGGAAAAAATACGGCACAACTTCTCTTCCATCACTTGTTTTTGAGAACTGATATGCGATTTATGCCTCCTATTGGCGTTCTGTGGTTAAGAACTCGGAGGAGGGCAGTATGGAGCCAGGAGGCTGCCTAGAGAGGCTGTGGGTGCCCCGTCCCTGGGAGTGTTCAAAGCCAGGTTGGATGGGACCCTGGGCAGCCTGGTCTAGTATTAAATGTGGAGGTTCGTCACCCTGCCTGTAGCAGGGAGGTTGGAGCTTGATCATCCTTGCAGTCCTTTCCAACCCAAGCCATTCTGTGATTTCATGATTGCTGTTGGTCCCTTCCACCTCGAGGTATCCTATGTTTCTTTGAAATGTGATTATCTTTTCCACTCAAAATTGACTTAGGAGTGTTTTGGTGTCTTCAGATAAACTTTATTTCTTTAAAATAAATACAGAGCACTGCCCAGACAGAGCCTATTATTTTTTTTTGTATCAACTGAACAGCTGTAAGACAGGCAAACTGAAGGCACAGCTCTACCAAAATGTGACACTAAGTGATACTAAATGAGTTGGTTTGACAATACAAGATTAATATGGAACTAAGACATGAAGTCCAAATGTAAGGTTTGGAAGCAGGAGGCAGAACTGCTCATCTCTCACACCAGTGAATATGAGATTTATTGTGCTTGTATGTATATGTGGTACTTGATTATTGGTAGCATCTGACCTGGGAATGTAGTCGATATGGAGGGCCATTGCTGTGTAGCTTGGTTGGTGCACTAAGGAGAACTTGATCTCAGACTTCTGATGGTTAACATGTAAATGTGAAATGGTCAGAGACTTCTTGCACTTCTGTTATGATTAATATGAGCAGCAGAAGTTTTCTGTTTGAGTAGTTGTGTGGTCAGTGAGGTTTCTTTGGGGAAACCGGGATTGTTCCATACTTGTGCTTTACAGCTTATATGGAAAACTCAAGTACTCTGAAAGCATTTTGGACTTATTACTTCTGCTGGTGATGTTTAGAACGTAAGTAGTGTTTGAAGCAGAGCCTTGCCTACTGTGTAATGCAGCAGGCTGGATTTGTTTATCCCGATGAAACAAATTATGCTTTTAATTTTGTTATTATTTCACGATGATGCTGGGTTTCATTGTCAGTTTAATACAGTAAACACTTGTGGAAACATTATGTGGAAAATGTCTGCGTGTTTATTTTGCATAACAAACCTTTGCCATATTTGGGCATTAAACTTCAGCTCCTTGTCTCTGTGCCTTCCATGGAGTGATTTTTTTACAAGGCCTATTTCAAAAAGAACGTGCCTGTTCAGGTAACTGGTAGGTGCAGCTTAAATTTGTTTGAAATCACTTTGATGAAGGTGGATGGGTATCTTGTTCTCTTCTGTAGCCACGGGTTTTATTCTTAAGCGTTTGAAAGATCACAGGAAGTAATATTTTACTGAAAGCGTATTTCTCGGAATGAAAATGCATTTAAAATCTTTACCTTTTCAGTGAGAGAACAGCTTTGCAGTGAAAAAAAAGGCAAGAATGAGGAAATATATTCTGCAGTTCTGAATGGTTAGTGGTGTTTGTGCATCTTGGCTAATGGGAGTACGTGAAAAGTCTCTCAGCATCACCACTGCAGATCGTTCCCATCTTTCCTTAGCTCTGAACAGAGCTGACCCAGCCTTTGTGGTGTTCCATTATAGTGCTGTAGTAACGTGTTCGTAAATACAAATACAGAAAAACTTCACTTTAAGTAAGTTTTTCCATACCTTTTGATCCATCAGATCCCTCATGTTTTATTCCGAAAAGCAATCCTACGACATGGTTCCTGCGCTGCCTTCTCCTTCTTCATCCTCCCTTCTCTGGCTGCAGAGCCCTCTGGTGCTTGTCAGCACAAATATGTTCATGAGTAGGTTCGACTTGCTGACCCCACACGAAGCTCTCCACTTGTGCACGACTGGCCTGTGCCCAAATGGGTCAGGTTAGTTGCCTCATGATAGAGGTGTCTGCCACCAAAGCAAGACTGCTGGGAATGGACGCTGCGGGCAGAGCTAGGCCTAGCTGTAACTGCTGCACAACTGAAGCACAGGCTTATCAGAGCAGAAATGAGTGTGTGAGACACTGAGAGGTTTCTTGTTGAACTGTGTTTATTGAGTAAAGCATCGCTGTTAATAATGAGATGTGTTTGTTGGAAAATGCTTGCTGCGTATTCTTGCTTCATTATGCAGCTGATATTTTTATCTTTTATTTTTTTCTGTTAAGAAATGCAATTCAGTGTAGGTCGAGAACATAGGAAGAATTACATTCACCTTCTGTGAGGAAGTTGCGTTGTGTGGATTGAATCACGACTTTCCTACAAAGGCGGGCTGCACTCCCCTGCAGTGAACAGGGACATCAAAAGCTAGATCAGAGTGCTTGGAGCCCCATCCGGCCTAACCCTGAGTGTTTCCAGGGATGGGGCATCCACCACTTCTGTGGGCGACCTGTGCCAGTGCCTCACCAGAGAAGCTGTGGTGCCCCATCCCTGGAGGTGCTCAAGGCCAGGTTGGATGGGGCCCTGGGCAGCTGAGCTGGTGGGGGGCAGCCCTGCCCACTTGCAGGGGTTGGGGCTGGGTGGGCTTTGAGATTCCTTCTGTGATTCTGTGTCATTCCTAAGATTGTTAGAAATTGATCTGATGCTTTCAACAACTAGAAATAAAATGTTGAATTCTTTGGTACTGAAAAAAAAAAAAAAGAAAAAGAAAGAAAAAAAGAAAAAACAAAGGTGCTATGGGTACTCATAAAGCTGTTTAAAACATGAATATCATATTGTTAGAATTTATACTAGCAAGGTTGACAAATGTGGGAGTAAACAGAAGATCTCTCGTGAGATGAAAGCTTTTATAGCTACTCTCTCCTTTAGTGTTAGGCTTTTCTAAATACCATCCTAATATTTGAGACGTTGTCATATGGGTGCCTGACAGCATTAGATGTTGCACTGCTGACTTCTCCCTCTCTCCTGATTTCCGTGTTAATTTATTGTTCATCATCTACTGGGCCATATATATGGTCTATATGGGTGGGGTGTATTCAGACGTGTTTGCATTCTGTTTGAACTTACAGGTATGTTTGTCTTCCCCTCATGTTTCTAGGTAATTCGGCTGGGGGCCACCCCAGTAAGCCTGAGCTTGCTTTCTATCCAGGTTTATGCTTCCTCTTCAGAGAAGGAAACATCCAAAAAAGTGTTGTTGAAAATTGATGAAGTAAGTATGGTTAGAGCAGCTAGCATTCTATACAGAAATACCTGCACTATTCTGACAGATGTTATACTTTGATGTGTAAAACCCATTTAGGTACTTCTCTTTATACTTTGTATTCCTACCTGTAAACTTGCTTCTCAGTTTTTAGCATTAGAGACATTGATGTGACTGTGCTGCTTTTACCTAGGGCTGCATCTAATGCTCTCTGCTTGACAGCGTAGACGTGTCTGTGTGCAAGACTTCTTTGTGTTGAAGCCTTCTGTTCTTCATTCAGAAATTACCTACTCCTGTTTGTGGACGTACTGTTTCATGTTTAAAATCCACGGGACTGTTTTTTTTTTCATCTGAGTCAAACCACATATTTTTAATGATGAGTGAACAGTGCTGGAAAATTGCAGTAAAATTCCATTTGCGTTTTCCAATAAAAAAGCAAAATCAAAAGGTTTTATTATTAAAAACACAGCAATTTATTCTCTTTTTTTCAAGCGGAATTTTTTCTTGGTAAAGTTTAGTCCTGAACAGTGTAGCCTACAGGCTGGGCTGCCTCTGCCAAGAATTATACCAGTTTTCCCTGCCTCGCAGCATTCAGGTGTAACAAACAACTAATATGAGTAGTAATGATAATAACTACCTGTTGCTTTATTTCTTCTCTAAGCTGTTACAGATGTTTTGGTTGTTTCGTAAGGAGAGGTCTAGAACGCCTTGTTAGACTGTAGTGTAATTACTCACTGGCATTGCTGTATAGGCTTGAAACAGTCTCCAACAGTGAAATGATGTGTCTTTGTAGTTGATAACCATATATGGCTTTACGGTTCCCCTTAAAATGTTAAGTATATCAGCCCGAGCTCAAGTGTTATGTGAGCAGTAAAACAAAACATAACCTATGTTTGCGCGTTCCTGCGTTGTCGGCGTGTGTCTGCATCAGCAGCTCCCGTGGATGGTTTGAGAGGAGCAGTGGTTGAAGCAGCCTCCTGACCTCGTGTTGGTGACCATAGCCTGGACCCCTGTGTGTCCCGTGCCTCCACTGGCATGACCCGGTGATGAGGCAGCAGGCTGACGTTAAGTGTATGCTGAGTCATTGGTTTGCCTACCAGCAGCAGAGCAGACTGCAGCACTGGGTTTTTGGCTGCTGTTCTGAGCATTCACAGCCTATGTTCATTTCAAACTAATCAGCTGTCCAGCTTCATAAAATGTATGGGAATTTCATTCTCCCTGAGGCTTCTGCTCTGGTGTCAGGCACGTCCATTAGGGTGTCTGTCGGGGTCAGAGTTATAATGGTACTGAGTATGATAGCAAGAGATGAGCGCATTTCCTGAGAAATGAAACTTAAGATGTTTGTCTTTTAAAATATTATGGGAAATCCATATCTTACAAATGTGCTATAAAATGAAAATCTTCCACTGTAAGCATCGGTGCAGTGTATAAACCACTAGGAGCAGTTTTTAGTTTGATCTGAACTTTACTGCTGGGCAGTACGGACTTCGGCCTTTTAATGGAGTGCTGCAGTCTTGAATGTGTTAAGGTGATGGTAATAAATATATTGCGATGCAAAACTCTGAACACTGTTTTTGTATCTATCACGGTCTATCACGTGAGGCTGCTCACCGCTTTTCAGGTGGCTGTTACAGTTTCTGTTTGCTCAGGCACATGGTGCTATTAATTCTGACAGTTGCTGATGTGATTAATGCCTGCAACGCTGGGATGTAGCACCATTTTCTTGCTCAGTAGTAGCTAAATTTGTATTGGATGTTACCTGTGTTAGAAACAACTTTAAACTCTTTAATGATGGCTTGTGCAAATATAAAAAAAGATCAACTGTGATTTCAGAGTGTCTTAACTGGGAACCTGAAGTGCTGATTAAGACCAGAAACATTTTTCACTATTACGTTTTGTATTCTTATTAACTAGTTTAATATTAATCTACAACCTGTGACTGGGATCATATAGCAGCAATGGATTAATTGCATAGCAATTAGAAGTCATCTTCATCACAGTGTGTAATTAAACTTCATTCATAATGGTTGTCTCAAAGCTGTACCTGAATTTTTATTGCTCATTGTTCATATAGTAGGCACCATGTTAGATGTTCTCTGGTTAAGCTGTTTGTATCCTGAGAACTTATTTACACTTACACCTTTATTTTTAACCTCTTGTTTGCTAATATTCACAGCTGTCACTCTACTCCTCTCCAGCTCGTGAGACTAAATATGTGGAGAATCCACAAACCCAATTGGAGGAGGGGGTTTCACAGTTACGGCATGCTATGGAGCCATACACAGCCTGGTGTCAGGTATAACAGTTTGTGTTGCATCTGGTATTGGTATTTGCTGGTAAGGATGAACGTTGGGTCCTGGTTTTAGGCACAGAATTAATGGATAGCAACAAAGCATTTTTAGGAAGGAAAAAAACAGTTATGTGAGTATTTTTTCAAAATGCTGCACCTCCTAGTATTTTCCACAAGCTAGCTTGTATTTACCCCTTACCACATAAGCTATTTTTTCTTTCTGTTAATTAAACACCTACTTTTACACACTTTCTGTTCCAAAAAAGCTAACTAACTAAAGCTTAGAATTACTGTCTGTAATGTTCTTACAGTTAACTTTCATGAGGTAGTTATCAGGGAACAAAGTTACTTGAGAGGTTGATGATCAACTTCATAAACTGAGAATCAGTTGTTGTTGAAAGTGCTGATGTCTCCACAAACAAATCTTTTAAGTTTTATTTACTTATTCACAACAGGAAAACTTACTGTTTTGGAGTTGGTTTTTTTCTGAAGTTTATCTTCTAATGTTTGTAAAATTATCTTTTATTGTTTTTAGGGTAGTGCTGCCTGTAAAGGAAACTTTCTGTGCAGAGAGCGTTACAAAGGCTTTTGAGGTGTCCTTAGTGATAAAACTAGATACTGGAAGCTAATCTTTTTGACCAAAAATCTGTTCAAGTAGGTTAATAATGTAAAGTCATGTTTGTTCTTTTATAGCAGGCCTTTAGACTTGCTAATAAAACCTGAACTTATTTTTTAGTACGATTAATTTGCTGCCTGTTTTCTTATATAGAAGTTCAAAAGTTTATGGTATCACAAGGTGTGGTATATCTGGATTTGGTACTGTTCTGTGACTCAAGAAGACGGTGGCATTTTGCATGCTCAGGCAGTGTGTTTTGCAGGCAGCTGTACCGAATTGTCCTCATTACAGCAATGACACGTGATAACTTTGTAAAATAAAAAATAATAATAATAATAAAATAAATAAAAATAAGTATTTAATGAATTGGAATGTTGAGAGCAGGAACTTGGCTCTCCAGAGGAGCAAAAAATCCCCTAGCTGCTATTCAGGAGCAAACTTGGCCTCTGGGCCTTCCCCTGAAGCTTGCTTTTATATTTTGGTTAGGTATCACACTTATAATAAATAGTCATGCAGTACAAAAGTAGTCATTGGAGCATAGATGATAGCGAAGATCTTTGTAATCAGGGTTTAAGTTATTGGTGTTAGAGGACTGAACTGTATTGTATCTCTCCTGACCCAGGGAGTGTTGAAGCTTACTTTGGAAGCAAGGGCATCCTTGTCACCTGGTTGCCTCTTGGCAGTGTTTCTCTACTTTGCAAACTGACAGCTGTGAATCCTTTCGTTAAGCTGCAAACTGTTTCTCTTGCTCTGCATAAAGAGCCAAAATGTTCAGATCGGGGTGTCCTTCCTGCCTAGAAGTTGTGTTCTGTGGTACTGACCATTATGTACCATAACATTTGCAGAAATATTCAGTTCACAGAACGAAGTGTTTGACATTTTGAGAGATCATTCTTGTTCTCAGATTAGCGAAGTGTTACTAGTAAAAAGTACCATCATCAACAGAAGTACTAACTTCAGTTCTGAAGATGATGGGCAATTTTCTGTAATAGTTAAGAGTTCTGGCCTCTAATTCCCTCTTGGGTTACCTGTGGTAATTCTGAGATGAAATTTGAGATGAATTGAGTTGGCTGATAGGGCTGATTGCTCGTAAACTCTCAACACTGCTTCATGTCTCACTGCCTGGTGTCTTTTCATTTGCCTTTTTATTTTGTTTGTCTGGATAGTGGTCATGTACGTAAAACGTGCTGTTCTGTTTACATACAACAAACCATTTCCTGGCAGTGGTTTACTGACTCGTTCTGTGAAGAGAGCATGTAGCCTGTATGGGCCTGAGATCATCTTGCTTGCTTAACTGTAGTCAGGGATCATTTAGATTTTTACCCCAGATATGCTGAAGAAAATCATCTTTTAGTTGTCTAACAGTTGTCTTTAGAAACACAACCCACACTACCTAGGAAATTGATTATATTCATAATTTTACTTCTCTGAAGTTACTTGCTTAAGCCTATGGGAAACTCAATTCAAAACACAGACACAGAAATGAACTGGTTTTGTGTGAGCTGTGGTAGATCAGAGTTGCTTAGCCTATGTGATCCTTAGAACGGTGTGTTTGTTGTTTCCTTCACTGGCTTTTAATAACACCCATATAAATTTGTTGTGTGTCCCATGCTAAGACTTTTTTTTTTTTTGCCACAAGTTTTTGTTAGGTCACTGTTGGCTTTGAGGAAATGAAAGTTCTTCTAAAGGTGCCATCCATGTGCAGTATCTCCAACAAATGCTTTTCCACAGATAGAGCTCAAGTGGTATTGCAAGACCATTCTCTTCTTTAGCTTTGGGCATATGTGTTAATGAACTTGTTCCCTAATTAATGAATAGTCTTATGCTGTCTAACTTGTCAATGATTATTTGCTTAGTAACGATTAGCAAGGCTATACTTACCCAGTTGTTTGTTTTTTTTAATTTGATAAAAGATGATGTGAAGTCTGCATATATATTTATGTCTGTCTTGTATATTTTCAGTCCAAGAAGAATCTTACTTTGATACAGTCCCTTCAGTCTACGTAGGACAGTGTACCAGCATCTCTTTTTTCCAAGTCACCTCAGAAATCCATTTTTGTTAGACATAATTTCTTGAAAAGATTAATGTATCACCTCGCAAAATGAGCTACATCTCCCCATGTAAAGCACTAGGAAAGAGTTTGTTGCAGTGCTGTACTGCATTGACTAAACACGCTGAAAACCCTGAAATGATCTCTGAAAATAATTTGGATACGTGATCAGGAAGTCAGTGAAATACTGAAGTAGACTCCTATGTTTTGAGCTATTATGTTTAATTTCCATCCAAAGACCACTTGGAGGAAAAAAATATGTGCGCTAGCATAAGCCTGCAGTAAGTGGGTGGAGAAGTGGGAATAAAAATAAGTAGCTTTCTTAAGATGGGTAAAATTGAAACTGAAATTGTTCCGTTTTTCCTTGGTTTCTTTGCTGACTTTGTGTATTAGTATAAAGCAATGCATGTTTTTCTTTGTTTGTTTGTTTGTTTGTTTTGTCTTTTTTGTTTCCCCTTTATTTCTTTTTTATTGACTCAAAAGATATACAGGTAGGTTTTATGGGTCCAAAACTACAAAGGCATTAATAACTAGTTTAACCAGGAGGCTCTATGAGGGACACAGCAGTTTTTGGTTCTATTTTTTTGTTTTTTAGTGAAAATCTATAGTTAGTGTTTCACCTAATTGGTATCTATTTACCATTGTTTTCTTTTCTTTTTTTTAGGATCTTTATGCCAAAACTATGCCCAAATTAGAAAAAGCTGTTGATCATGGTAGAGGTAAATCAGTTTAGTTTTCTTAACTAGCAGTTTAAAATGTAGGACTGTACTGTATCTTTTATCAGAAGGTAGTCTCATTAAGAATCATTGCGTATGGTTTCCTTTATCCGGCTGAGGCTACTTTTCTGTGCACAGTATATCAGTTTAAATTTTCTTTTCTAAACAACTAGAGTCTGAGACTTGCGTCTATCATAACCAATGTCAGTAAGAAAGACACATAAGGAAGAAAAGACTGACAAAGTATTCCTAGCTGAAACCAAGCATAATATATTAATATTTGCTTGACTCGGCCCAGTAAATGACATTTGCCTCATGCTGGTTTGTTTCCTTGAGTCTCCTAAGAATTTTGAATTGATTCAAAGTACCTTATTATTCATTTCTGTTCTGGAAGCATCCTTCCATATCTAGTCTCATTGAGACTGAGCGTGGATGCTATCTAGGGCTCCTTTCAGATACTGCACCTCTTTTTCCTTCCTGAATTCAACAGTCGCAGTCTCTTGATCTCTTTAATGACAGGTTTTTCATCTTCCATCAGACTCCCATCTTGGAGTGAGCTTTGTTTTTGCTGTGTTCTTCCTTTGATCTGTGATGTTTTTTGTACAGTGTTTCACTGACACTAATACTTGTCATCATGTAAATGCAATAATCTATTTTGTAAAGGATATTGAACATTAATTTGAAAAGGTTATAATCAACATGCAAAAGAGCAAAGCAAAGCAGATGGCCTGGTAGCAAAGGCAAAATCTTCTATGAAAATTGGTAAATACAATGCAATATTCAGTTTCATTCATGTGTCACTAGAGAAGATCTCAAAGGCTTTGAATTTTATGCCAGCAGATCTCAAATGTGCATGATAGTTAAATGTGTTTTGATAACTCAGTTTTGTAACAATTGCCAGCATATATTGATGATTTCTTATCACAAAAACGCTTTCACATTACATTAATGCACTGTGCTCTGACTTCTTTTCAGAGGGCTGTGTATTTCTGCAAAACCCCCCTGCTGGATTTTATCCAAGGCTCGGTGTGATAGGTTTTGCTGGAATTCTTGGATTGTTTCTTGCCAGAGGTCAGTGGGAACCTTTTGAACTGTTTATGGTAAAATTTGGAATAAAGCATTTATTTGTGGGATTCTTTCTTCTTACTAATTTTTAACTGTGTCACGTGAGATCTGACTTAATTGTGCAAGCACGTTTCTACAGAATTCCTCAAATTATACAGAACCTTCTTGTAAAAGGTTAATATAACCATTAATTAATGTTTATGAATTTTGTATCTGTTACTGGACTCTAGCCTTTGATCCGCTTCAATTCTAACTTAATATAACAAAAGCAGGAAAGGTATTTATTTTTTTTCCTAGCCAAAAAGTCTTTTTTAGTTCTTGATCACATACATACGTTACTGTAGAGAACTACTGAGTTAGTTTCATTGCACTAGTTGAAGAAACTAATAACGTTCGTACTTTCACAGAAAGGAATGTTAATGTTACAAATGTTAAGAAATGTGAATTATGAACAGATATTTTGTGTTTGTGGTGGGATATTCTTAATGTGGTGAAATGAAGTAATACAAGATGAATACTTTTTGGTACTGGAACTGAGAAGTTGCAAAGCTTAAATCCTAGGGAGGATTCGCTTTGGTTAACGGTATACCTTAGTAGACTCCATGTGTGTTGAAGAAACAAAGTGTATGCTCGGCTACTCAGAAATTGAAGTAATCCTATGAATATATACATTCATATGTGTACTCCTCAAAATATTTAATAATGCTTTCTTTTCTGGTGTGTGCACTTTCATGACAATCAAGGTCTCTGTTTTAACCCATTTGACATTTTCTCTCTGAACTCCTGCTTCTTGAGTTACACAATTATGAATTATATCAATTTCCAGTTGACTGTAGCAAAATTATGAGAAACACAAAGATCATGGTGGGGGGGTGTCATGGTTTTGTGCTGTTGTTGTCAATATTCTACATCATGACATCATGTGCAGTATGAATCATTAACTGAGGGTACAAATAGTGGTAAACTGTTTTGGTGGTATAAGAAAGAGTAGTTGTACGGGGGGGGGGACGGGGGCGTGAAGGAAGCAGTATTGAGACTGAATCTGAAAGTGAAGGTCCTAAGTTTAATAAAACTAAAAATCCCATGTAATACAGATATTTGATTTTTATATAGTTGGAGCTTGATGATCCCTGAGGTCCCTTCCAACCCAAGCCATTCTATGATTTCATGGCAGTTATAACTAAAAATACCAACTGTTACTAGAAGTGCATATGACTTTGCACATAGAAAAAGACGTTCTATGAGGAACAGAATTACTGAATCCTGACTCCAGTATGTCTCTTCTGTGACCCCATTTCCCTTTTTTTTCTGCTTTACTACTTGCTTTGTTCCTGTAGCTGCTCCCATCTACATTCCTTGTTAAACTGCACTGTGCCCTGTGACTGACTCACCGGCACGCAGCTGTCTCACTGGCCAGCCAACAGACACGGCCTGTGGCCAGCTGTGATAGAGGATGTACTTTTTAGGCAGTTACACTATTCAGACTTGTGCATAACTGAATAGAGTTTGAACTGATTAAAATGTTCAGGATTTACCTGGTGATCGAGCCGTAGGCGTACAGCTTAATTGTTAGTGCTTTCTTCTGAAAAATACTTCTGTTTTTTTGTGAACTGCTGTAGTGAAACAAGAAAACTTAGTCTTAAGAACAGCTATGGACATATAAGTACTTGTGAATCAAGGGTAACTTACAAACTTCATAGTAAGCTTTTCTTGTTCTGTGTGATATATTGTAAGAATGGTGACCTAAACTTTCTTTGCCTCAGCTTTTCTTCCTTTAGAAAAGAATATCAGTTGGTATAATTCTCTTAGGTATCCCATAACTGTGGTTTGTGCTTCATTGGTTAGTTTGCAAATAAATTATGTATTGCTCAGTAATTGTAGTTGTAAGGTAATATTCACTACAGAAAGATGTTAGTGTTCCAGTAATACTTTTTTGTTCTTTAAATCAGTCAGACTAAGCAGAAGATATGTTAAACTCTACATAACAGAATGATGTTATTTATAAGTAAAAGTTGAGTAGGGGCATTCAGTTGTCTGTTAACATATATTCTAACAGTGTATTTTTCATTGCAAAACAGGATCAAAAATAAAGAAGTTGGTGTATCCTGCAGGTTTCATGAGTATTGGTGCTTCCATGTATTATCCTCAACAAGCAGTTGCTATTGCAAAGGTCAGTGACTATGCCTTTCTTTAAAGAAGTGTCTTTTACTTGGAATTATTGCTTGCTATCTTCAAATTAATCTGTTTTGTTAGAAATCTGGTCAGCATGCTCAGCACTTAACAAAATAATAGTTTCATCAAAGAAGATGTGGTATAGGTTGAAGGGCAGGCATGTTGTTTGGCGCCACATTCCTGGAGGAGTTCAGGGCCCGGCTGACTGGGGCCCTGGGCAGCCTGATCAAGTGGGTGGCAACCCTGCCCTTGGAAGGAGTTGGAAATGGATGGACTTTAAGATCCCTGCCAACTTAAGCCTCTCAATAATTCTAATTCTTTCAGTGACTTTGTTTTGTTTTTGAAAATCTGATGTTGTCTTCAGTTTGAGGTACATAACCTCCTTTCTGAATCCCAAACCTCAAGGAATTATAAATGAACATAAATGAGCTCAGTACGTACAGTTTGCAGGTTCAGTTACCAGGAAGCCTGAAATGTCTTGAGAACAAATGAAAACAGGGTTTAAAAGAAAAAAACAAAACACAAAAGGAGATTCTGTACAGAAATCACATGAATAATATTTTTGAGATAAAGATCATTAATTAGGTTTTGCTGAATAGAGTTTGAAGAAAGATACTGTGCACGTTCTGAAATGAGGTAAGGGTTCTGCTGCTTATTGAATGCCTTCTCTGTTGATGCATTTGTTGTTTCAGGCACTTGCACGTCATTCTAACTTAGATTTATGGTGCATTTCCTGGGGTGGGGAGGAGGGAAGAAAACTGAAGTGACAATTGCTGGCAGTCCCTGTTCATCTTATATGCCTTGTTGTCTACACACACTTTACTGTACTGGTAGATTCCCCACTTCTACATCAAATTCTGTTGTTTTTTTTTCTATCTCCACTAAGTGTCTGTACTTCAGTGTATTTGAAATATTATTTCTTTTTTACTTTAGGCTTTGATAAATTGGCTTGTGTATAATGCTGATATGTAAGGATTAAAGAATGATGTTCTCAAGAACGTAGGGCTTGAAAACTGAAATGTCATTGACTTAAGGAGAGTTCAGATACAGCATTTTTTACTTTGTCAGCATAGTGATATGCTGGTGTTGGAAGGAATTTGCTTTTAATGCTTCCAGGATTCAGATGCTCTAAATATGGATAATTCTGTTGACTTATCCACAGAGTGTGAAAATTTTATAAGTGGCAGGAAAAAGGACTCTTAACATTTAAGAAGCTTAGGTATTTCTGTTGTGAAACTTGACATTCTGTTTGTCTTCTGAACAGTGAAGTGGGAAAAGATAAAATGGTGATCAAACTGATGTTATTGTATTTAAAAAAAAGCTCTGTTCAGTCTTAACTGGACAAGCTGGAGAAGTGGGCCCATGTTAACCTAATGAGGTTCAACAAGGCCAAGTGAAGGGTGCTGCACTTGGGTCGGGGCAACCCCAGGTATTTATACAAACTGAGAGAAGATCTCCTTGAGAGATCCTGGGGGTCCTGTGGACAAGAAGCTGGATATGAGCCAGCAGAGCACACTTGCAGCCCGGAAGGCCAACTGTGTTCTGGGCTGCATTAAAAGACAGGTGGCCAGCAGGGAGAGGGAGGTGATTGTCCCCCTCTACTCAGCTCTTGTGAGACCCCATCTGGAGTACTGCTGCCAGGCCTCGGGCCCCCAGTACAGGAAGGACCTGGAGCTCTTGGAGCTGGTCCAGAGGAGGGCCACTGAGATGATCAGAAGGCTGGAGCACCTCTCCTGTCAGGAAAGGTTGAGGGAACTGGGCTTGTTAGCTCAGAAAAGAAAAGGCTCTGGAGAGACCTCATTGCAGTCTTACAGTACTTGAAGGGAGTGTTTAAACAGGAGGGTGGATAGTGATAGGACAAGGGGGAATGGTTTTAAACTGAGTCAGGGGAGGTTTAGGTTAGGGATTAGGAAAAAGTTTTTCACACAGAGGGTGATGGCACACTGTAACAGGTTGCCCAAGGGGGCTGTGGATGCCCCATCCCTGGAGGCATTCAAGGCCAGGCTGGATGTGGCTCTGGGCAGCCTGGTCTGGTGGTTGGTGACCCTGCATGTAGCAGGAGGATTGAAACTAGGTGATCATTGTAGTCCTTTTCAACCCAGGCCATTCTATGATTCTGTGATTAACTGTGGATTTGCTACTAACAGCTTCACAATACCTTGTTTATTTTATCATAACTTTGAAGTGCATGGTTGTGCTTTGATCAGTTCATGGTTCTCAGTTCAACTTGAATAACAAAAACATCCAGTGAGGGACTCTGAGCCTGGAACTTGATTGGAGTGGGTTTAGCTCTATTGACTTGGTCAGGGCACTAGATGTAAGAGTTTGAAAACTTCTGTGGAGAGAGCGATATCCTAGATACACTGTTTTGGTCCCTCTAACCTCACACGTGCTTTTCTTAAAGGAGAAAAGTTTTAAGCAGATCACATCTTTGTCATGGTTAACCCGTGTCTTATCTTTTGTATGTTTTAATCTGTAGTTGGAAACACTCCCCTAGTAACTATTTGGAAAAGTTTCGTAGGCCTGTGAAAAAGAAATATTCTGTAAGACTGAAAGAGATGCCTGCAGCACTAAGCTGGTGTGCCAGGTTAGTAGAGGACTATAGGAAATATTCTGGAACAAATCACGATTTTGTAAGGGATTTATGTCTTCACTGTCAGCATTGTTTTCATTTGTGTAACTCAGAACAACCAGTCAGGCTGTGTACGTGGTAAGGGAACCAAATTTAACATTAATGTTTCTTTTGTTGTAGTGGAGCTTCAACTAGTGTGTTAAAAGCTGCATTGCTTTTCAGCTAACCATAATGCATTTCAAAATGTTTTGTATTAACTGTGGTTTATATTCCAACTGGAAAACTTTCCATTATTAAATTACTTACATCAGTCTCTTCGTCATTAGAATTATTATTTTTTTCCCTGGTATTATAAGTTCTCATGTTCCATGTAGCAGCATGTGTTTTATGCTTGCTTGCTTCTTGAAATGAAAACTTCCTAATACAGAAGCTTACTTACTTGTAAACAAACACAATTGTTTTTCTTCTGAATGTATATCTCTTCCCATGTCCATTTGATTCTGCAAGGCATAAACAGCTACGCTGACGCAACTGAGAGCGTGACACAATTACAGAGACTATAGATTGAAAAGGAGGAGTTGGGATCAATTGATCCACATTCACTGCAGAATAAAAGAGGCATGTAAAATTGTACTGTGACTATTTCATTAGCAGTGTGTAGCAGAAAAGGCAACAGATCCTCAGTTTAGATTCTCAACATGCAGTTTTGGTAAAGATTTGCTACCTATAATTCTACTTGATAATCTTGATGTACAGAATACAGCATATTCAGTATTATATACTTACAGTCTTGTGTGGAATTAAAAGATGGAAGTGTGTTCACATGTGCGTTTGGCCTTAGGATATGCAGATGGTGCTACAGCAGGGCCAAATATGGCTACTTGTAGCCCAAGGTCACTTTCAAACTATTTCAGAGGCCCTGTGGAAAACCAGTCAGTCTGACTTTTGAACTTGTTTGTTTACATTTTAGCACGCAAACTTACTTCCAGTGTTGCACCGAACAGAGGTATTTTAGCATGTAACAATTCAACGCAAACAAACTGAAAATTACCTTCCTGAAATTAAGAATTGCAGATGATTGTCAGAAAAAAGAACATGTCCTTTTCTGTAGGGAACTCTGTATCAGTGCTCAAATGAACACTTAGTACAGTAGAATGAACTTCTTGTACTTACTGTTCCTTTTACTTTCCTGGATTGAAACTGCCACTCCCTAGAGCAGTGGTGCTTACTGCAGTACCTGCCTATTTCCTCTGAAACTACGCCATGAGAAAGAGAGAGGTATAAAGTACAAGATACAACACAACCTCCAGCGTTCTGCTAACAAGAGGGTGTCTCAGATGATTATCAAGAATTTCTTGGCAATAATTCTGTTGACCTTGTAACTTGCAGCTTACAGTCTTACTAGAACTGTGTTTCTCAGCACACATGAACTGTGAGCTTCTGTGTGGGTCCTGCCTCTTGAGAGGTGTGTGCAACATTGGAACATTGATTGACTGTGGTAGAATAACCTATGTGGGCTGCTGTACCTTATGATGGAGCTACTTTACTCCAACAACTTGAAGGGCCAATTTGTCATTTAGTATAATTCATAATAAATCATACGGCTCCTGTTATTAGAATATTTTTAAATTGTGCTGTTTAGTTTTTAAGCAGGACCAAGAGATATTTTATGGATACTTTTTGTTTCACATTTTGTGTTGATTTCTGCATGTCCTCAATGACATTGCAGCAAAAAACACCCAACCCGGCATTTGTGTTTTGTAGCAGTTATCTTCCAGTCCTGGTAGGTTTATGCTCCTTGCACCACCCTTCCAGATCAGGCAGAGGTTTTCAGAACTGGTTTGTTGGAGTATTCAACAGTTTGCACTCCTGAATACTGTTATATCTGTTTTGTTTGCATTGAAGAATTCTGGAGGCTTAACACCTTCATCCCCAGAACTGTTTGTATTTTGGGTTGGTTTATTTTTCTTCTGAAGACCTTTATAGACTTAAAATATAGGGGAAATCTCTGTGCATTGTATCAACTTGTTTAAAATCAAATCACTACTGTAATCATCAAAGATGATGACAGAGATCTTAGCTGTTGGCATTTGAAACATCCTACATCTCAAATTTAGTTGTGGCTGAGAAATGCTGTTGTTTATATGCATTTTGATTTCGAGTTTGTTTGATTTTTAATTCCTGATACGTTCATTATGAAGTAGCCTCTTCAGTAAGGTGTGTGCAGATTTGTGGCTGGCTGTTGAGATTGTCTGGTTTTCTCTGTATTTTGATAAGTCTGGATTTAAGAATGAGAGATTTGTTACTGAGATGTTGATGCCAAGCTCCTTGCATGGTGACGGTGGGCTTAATATATCAGCAGAAGGTCAGTGATGCTGCATAAAGCCTCTGGGTTTTCAATACAGTGTTTTTTAGAACCTCATGCATTTGTGGACATAAGCTGGTCTGTTAATCTGTTTCAAATCCTCATGTTACTGATCTGAGTGGAATTTTATTTGCCACCTGAAAAAGAACTCTATGATCCTTACTATGAAGTATTTATCCTTGTATGCAGCTTGCAGATGGGCAGGCTTTTATTTGCACTTCTAAAATATAATGCAGCACTAAAAAAAAAAATCACAATATGAGGCTGGAGTACAGTTTGAACGTTTGTTCTGTAAACTGCAATACAAGGGTGGCACAGTGATCTCTGCCCACATCTGTCATGGTGATGGAGCACAATTGATGTCGCTAATCTTGTTCAATCAAAAGGAGGTAGTTCTTTGTGTGATATGTGCCTAGCAGTAGAACTCAGCATGTGATGTTCTGGATGCTAAAAAGACGCATGTGACTTCAGGGGAGATGGGATGAGTTCATAAGGAGGTGTTCACTGGGCATTGTTACATACAGGAATTGCCTCTGTGAGCTCAGGGAAACTCTGAGCGGCGCATTGGTAGAGGCTGGAAGAAACTTCGGACAAATCACACTTGCTCTGATCTCATAGTGGTGGTTGTCCAGTTTTGCTATGGAAGAGAGAATGATACCTTCTCATTTCTCCATTTCATATAATCTTTAGTTTAATCCGTCTAGTTGGACAAATTGTCTTATTTTTGCTTCTGTCTTTATAAGAAAAAGGTACTAATCTGAAAATTACTACTGATGTGTGCCTGGAGCTGTGAAAACCTAAAACTCTTAGATGTTAGGATGCTATGGATCTATCAGTGCTATCGTTACTATAGTTCCATATCACAGAAGGGGTGGGAATTCTCTTATTAGACTTAGGAATTTGTCCTGTTACAGAATTCCCTGTAGGTGTAATATAGCAAACACTGTCTTTCCTTAGCTGTCTCCTGTTTTGAGGCTTAATAGCTAATTATTTGTTACAGCCATCTGTCAGCAAATCAGGTTTTTCTTCTAAATTGTAAATAAAAAGAAACAAGGGAGCATTCCTACTAGTTTATCAAGACAGCATAGATTACTCAGATTATAAAACCTAGAATTGCTTCCGTGCAGCATCGTTCCACTCCTTTTCATACAGATGTATTTCATGTAGTCTTCTAACAGCTTTTTCTAGCAAGTTGGCTTTTTAATTTCCCATGTATTATTTTTTCCCCAAAGATGTTCATTAGGTCTTTATTCTCTGAGTTTGAACAGGAAGATGTTAAAGTTTTTGGGTTCTGGGATTTTTTCCACGTGAATGAGAAATATGTTAATACTTCTGAGATTGTTAGACTCATGCTTTCAAATATCTTTTGTTTCAAAGGTTGCTGGTACCCAGCTGTATGACTGGAGTCTCCAGGGATATATTGCTGTAGAATCTCTTTGGAAGGATAATCCTAAAAAGAAGAAATCTGGGAAAAAAGGTGATAAGGTAAGAAGGCTGAGCAACTTGATTTCTGGATTAGGAGAAAACCTACCAGCGTGTTTTCAGACAAAGGAATGATTTTACCTACTCTGACGCAGCTTACATTTCTAAAGACAAAGATTTTATATTATATTTATAAGCTATGGAAAAAGTACTGGGCTTATTTCAATTTCAGAAAGTGGTTGGAAGTTTAACGATATGTCTATCATTGTTTATTTTTATTGGATCTGTATGTCGTGACTGGATAGCAATGCCTGATAGAGCAGCATGTAGTGGCATTGCTATGCTCAGGCAGCTATTCATAAATACTGCACAAAAAAGAAAACCCACAGAATATGAAGGAAGGTGCTGTTTTACTTCACACGCATTTTGTAGGATGCAAAGATTCAAAATTAGTGCAGTGTGATTGGTAAGTGATATTAGCTGACAATTAGAATTGACTTGTGAAGAAAGGGGAACTCGTTTTGTTGAATCATTACATTATGTAACGTCTAGATCATAATTTATAGGCTGCCTAAAGCTTCTGGAGTTAATTATCTTAATGATGCTTGTTTTTTATCTACTGCACGTTTCCATTAGCCCTCAGGGGCAGGCTGTCCTTGTAGTTGTACCTCTGATATAGATGAAGAAACTTTATCCGCATATATGTGAATGGCTCAGTGAATTGCAGTGTAAGACACCGAACGATTGTGCAGGTTGGTAAAATGTGCATGAGGGGCAGCCTGTAAGATTTTTCAGGGACATTTTTTAAACTTCTAGTTAAAAATTCGACTATGTAACATAAAGGATCTGAGGTTTAAATTCCACTGCTAGACTCAGTGCATATTTTTAATCCTCATTTCTAAGCAACTGTATTACTTCTGTTGATACCAACTGCTGCCTTAGCAGCAGTTTGCTTCCCTTCTCTTACTTTAGTTATTTGATTTAGCGTAGCAGAACTAAAATGGGATTTAAAACTAATTTTGAACCAGCAGAAAGCCTTGGTGGTTCACTGTGAACTGGTAACAGTTCATACTGATAAGTATGTTAGCACTTCATGCTAGATTGATGATGATGTGTTGCTTTAACGATGGTGTTCTGGGAACAGAAACCAGAAGTACTGTCTGACCACAGCAAGATATTTGCAACCCAGAGGTCTAAGAAGTTGGATGGCCACAAAGAGAAACAGTTTGCAGAGGGACAACTGCACTTGAGAGAGTATTGGGTATTGGAGTGAGTTTCCTGCGTGGGTCTAGGTGTAGCACTGGTTCCAAACAAAATGGGTTGGAGAAATGCTCAGCTGTCTTAGCAGTTGCTGAGTCTTTTGAGCGCTGTTGTCAGTTGGCTTTTCTTGTGGATACTTACCCTGTTTTGACTTCTAGGCTCTTCAATTAATGCACCTGTGTTTCTCTTTGAATAACCAAAGGTTAGTTAAGCATATTGTACCTCTCCTAAAACCTTGTCTATCAAAAAATGTCTCAAAAAAATAGGCAACATAAAAATATTTCAGGAAGGCAGATGGACTGAATCAGTAACAATTAGCCGAGCTTTTTATTTTATTGTGTCCTAAGATGTCAAAAGGAAAGACGTGGTTGTTATTGGAAGGCAAAAACTTTTGAAGCTTTCATCATACTATAATGTTTAGTCAAGCACTTGCTACCTCAGCAGAAAAACAAAGAACATGCAAAATTGAAGAGATCATTCAGTAAACAAGCTTCTTTCTCTTCCTCCTTGCAGAATCTTTATACCATGCTCCTCAGTTTCCAAAGTGTTATTTGCACAAAAGATTGAACAATTCCCTTCTGGTGTTAATCTAACTGGTCAGGTGTTGTTGGTGTTAACTGTTGTCAGTTCAGTTGGTGATGAGATAAACTGCCTTCGTTTCAGAAGTTTGATTTATTTTATTTTATTTCTATCCTTAGGTCTAGGTTGGTGAAACAGTACCAAATACGTAGTTGAGAAGATATGGGGTGTTTTGTTTTGTTTGTTTATTAGTGATAGTGTAGTGATGTTCTATGATGATGTGGTCAGCCATAACCTATTAATGAAAACCTCCACTTTTTCTTTTGTACATGTAGACACCAGAGCACCACTAAAATGAGAGGGGAAGCCTCCGGTAGAAAATCTTTTTATCTTTAATGCTCTTTTGCTCTAACGCACAAAGGTAGTTTTTGTTTGTACAGTTGATGAGATCCAGCAAAAGAGTACCAGCTATTACCGACCTTTACAGAAATGTCAAGAAAGAGAAATAAATACTTGTAATGATCATATACCAGTGCTGACAAAGCATTCTGGCATAGGTTGTAGGACTACAGGGTTTTTTTTCTACCTTAATTTGACAACGTGCTGAAATTATCAGGTTGTTTTTGTATATTCTTTCCTTCTTGATGTAGCAGGCAGCTCGGCTTCTTAAGTTCAAGCAAAGTTGTGCTTGAATTCTTATCCTGGTGGTTGTAACTTATTTCCTGAGGCCATGCCAGAGCAAATGATGTTACTTGTTTGTTTTTGTGACATTTGCACTAGCGTTTCTTTGTTGCTACATAAAGGATCCTTGCAAACAGTTGAACTGTATATGGGTGGCTCTTCTTGGCTTGTGTTAATTTGTTACACAGCTCATGATTTGTTTGATGGTCATAGGCACCACAGCTGTGCATAACTTCATGTTTGTGCAGCAGTAAGTCATTAAAATAGATGTGGTATGCTGATTTCCTAAAGGTTTTATGAGGCAGTAAGCTATGCCAGATTGAGGTCATATCACCTACGTTCTGCCAAGAAAGATGAATTCCAGGACTTTTTGCTGCAGTGTTTGAAATGCTGACTGGAGCCCCTCCATGCACCAAGTCAGTCTGTAGTTCTGAATATGTAATTTGCAGTGTAGCATTCTGGTATCCTGACACTGGCTCGTAGAAGGAAGTGGTTGTCAGATCAGAAGCGTTCAACTGAAACTATACAGGTACCATAAGCAACAATCTATGTCCGTGTTTACTATTTAAAGAAGGATGAAACACTTTCTTTGAAAAGGACACGAGGAGTAGTTATTCAGCTTCTGTGTCTGTTACCTTGATATCAAGTGGACAACTTTCCTATGTCTTCCCCCAGACAGAGAAGACAGAGCAGGAAATGTAACCAGCTAATTGGTGGGCCAGGTGTATTTTGAGCATTCTATCTTCTGAATATTTTTTGCTTACATGATTACTGTCTCCCAAGAAGTGATTTCACAAAAATCTGTGAAATTACTGTTAACGTTTATATTACCAAGTAGTAAGTCTTCAGGAAAGGTGACGGTGAAGTGTAAAGGTGGCAGTGAAGTTCAAACCTTGTTTATCTTGGTTTGCAGTTTATAGAGAATCATATCTGTGATTTTATACAGTTTTTAGGAACGATGAATACTGTTTGGAGCTCTTTTGAGTAGCCTTAGGCCATACCAAACTTTCATTACTGTAATTTTGCAATTATGAAGGCTCATACTCTGCATTGGCTCTGGTTAGTCTTTGTTAAGTAATTAGTCTCTTTGCCCAATTAAATCCATGCAAGATCTCCTTCCTCTACGCTTTTCTTCTTGCTTTACCATTCAGTGCTTGCTGAACTGTGAATTGCAGCTTCTTTTTCTCCCCCCTACAGGCTCTCTGTTTAATTCTCCATGAGTTTGGTAACTGTAATACCTGCTCTTAGATAAGATGGCTAAAACAATAACAATGGCTGGAGTATTTTTGCGCAACTGCTTTACGGGCTGTAGTTTTATATGCGAAAGATGATAACTTCTTTACTGAAAGCTACTTAAAAGTCTGTATTTCAGACCCTCAGTTTAATGTATCTGAGCTGTAAGTTTCTTGTTTGTCACTCGGCTCATCTGATGATAGCTGTCATAAAACGCAACCTTTTTTGTCCTTCCCCTTTTTGTCTCTGGTTTTGCTATTTTTGTCCTCTGTACTGTTCTGTAGGGTTGTTAGCTCTCATGCAGCAGTGGTCGCGTCTTCCAGTCATGAAGGCCTGTGTGTTGGCACCGAGTCACTTGCACACAGGTTTTGTTCCAGCCAGTGAGCTGAAACATACTGAAGCACAGAAAAATATTGTGTGCTTTTTCTTACCTTGTTCCAATCAGTAACAAGATCTTACAGAAGACTGATCTTTAGTTTTTCCTTATGCTGTCATTTGTTTATTTTTTTAAAGGGCTTCAGAAATACAGGGAAACTCATACAGCTCATTGTTTGAGTTTCATTCCTGGTCTAGTGACAGAAACTATCTGTAATTTACCAATGCTTTCTGCATATGCATAAGTACATATGTATGTATGTACGTAACTACACATGCTTAGTTAAGCACAGCTGTTTGTCTATCTTGTTAAGCATCAGCTGGTTGCAGAGTGCTTTCAAGCCTAAGGACTGTTCAACTTTGGGGTGCTCATTTCCTGCGCTTGCACCAAGGGAGTGATGAAAGTGGAAGTTGTGGTGTCAGTGTCTTGACTGGGTAACTTTACCATGAACACGATGAATGGTCACCACAGCAAACCTAAATTGTGTTTTTGAGAGTTTTGAGTCACTTGTGGTTTAAGTATATTTTAAAACAGAGCATAAGCAGCTGACAGATAGATAGGACAGATAGATAGGCATTTCCTGTAAAAATAAAACATTAACAATTTGGTGGCTTCTTGAGATTGACAGCTACCTGAACTAAGTGATAAACATCTGCCTCTGACAGAAAGTACTGCCTGCTGTCATGTATTCACGTCTTATTGTTTGGTAGTAAGACAAAAACAGAGTAGAACTTGAAAAGGTTGCAGTTTATTTTGGGCTGGATCCTTAGTTTGGGTTGTGATGAATATAGGTGTTGGGGTGTAGGGAGTTGGAACTACATGATCCTTGAGGTCCCTTCCAACCCGGGTCATTCTATGATAGGTGTTTGAGAGGTGAAAAAGGAAGAATCTACCCTACAAAAGGTTGTGCTTTTTAGGGTGACTTAAAATACAGTAACATTTTTAAAGTGCTCCATAGTTCTGAGAGGGCAAATTTGAAGCTCAACTAGAAGTAAGCAGCTGAGAATGTGTTGTTATTGACTGACTGGGAGAGGATATCTTTATGCTAAGCAATAAATACCTGGCAAACAAGAGACAGAAGAAAGTGCAAATTAATTATGTGTGAGCCTAAAAGCTTTGTTTTTCTTTTGTAATTCCTGTTCTTTTCTGGGGCCATACTCTATCTTTTGTGAGCCCCACTGCTCCCTCCCTCTTACTTCTATTATTTTCAATTTCAAATAATGATATATATATATATATATATTTCTTTAAGTCTTGTGGAATCCTGGTGTATTGAATGCGTTAGGGAGATTTGTTACAGTCACCACGCAGTTGAAAATGTCAGTTGCATAACAATACAAAATATTTCCGCTCCTGCTGTGGGATAGAAATCTGATGCATGAACTCCTCTGTTCACCCAGATGTGTTATGAAGTGCTTGTGTTGAGCCAGAAAATAGGAAGATTTTTGACTATGTGCCTGCTTCTAATTACAAGAAGGCATTGTGCCACGGAGGAGGCTGTCTTTTGGGTCACTGACCTAAACGTGTTTGTTTGCTTCTAATTTGTTTTGGGTGTGACTTGAGGACCTTGGCACTTGGTTAAATTAAATGTGTTTGTATCCTGTGCCAGCTCGGAGGACTTCTTTTTCTGGCTACCTGCTTTAATGCTTTATCAGGCTCACTACTGATGCAGTAAGCACAGGCTGTGGATGGAGTTAAAAGAATTTATTAACTGCTAATTGAGCAAATGTGTTTGTATATGAGGAGTGATGGTTTGGCAGTGGTTTGACTAGAATTAAACAACTCCTGATGGTTCTGATGAAGACAAGCCCTGTGATGAGACCTACTGATCTCACCAGCACAAAGGAACTGAGCAAAATCCCTGTTTCCCTACATTTGTTATTGTTTGTTGTATTGGCTTTTTTGTTTGTTTGTTTGTTTTTTCTCCTTCCAGGACCAAAAATACCCCCAGACAAACACAAAAAAGAAAAAACACCCTACCAGGGTATCATTTTCATTTTTACTAGTCAAAAGCAAGCAAGTGGAAAGAGCACAAACCTCTGTGAACAACTTATTTTTAGTTCATTTGCTCAGAATTGAGTAATCCCTGAGATGAGGCATCGTGAGTCACTTTGTTCATTGTGGACTGTGAAACGTCGGAATGTACAAGTTCCTGTACATGAGAATTATGAACTATGTCATTGCTTTGACATGGGTGTGTTCTGCGGATGTGACTTCATTTACTATGAAATATCCAGGATAGTGATCAAAACGGCGCTTTTTTTCTTTTTAAAGAAAGATTTATCTTTTAAAAGTCCTGCTAGTCATATTTTGAGTAGGAACTGTGAGAGTTATATTCATAATCAAATCTTAGTGCATTGGGTCCTTATCTCCAGCACAGCATATGAAGAGTTCCATGGACTCTGTGCCTCTACCATAGTATTTAACTTGTGCTGGAGCATAAATTGTAATGATCCTGTAAAACTGTCGTGTTTTCTAGTCTCTTCCTGCTTATTTTGTTATATTTTTCCATCACATTTATTTAAGGCACACTGATAAAAATCTCTCTTCTGAATACAAACAAGGCACAATTTAATTTTAGTGTTGAAAATGTAAAAATAACTGAGGTTGGGTGTGGTCTCCCATCATTTCATCCTTCCCTGTGTTCAAGGGAGAACCAGCTTTGAAGACAGATTTGGCGGCATGGGCCTTGTCCAGTCAAGTGGTGAATATCTCCAAAGATGGAGATTCAGTAACTTCTATGGGCAACCTGTGGTGTGATTTACTCTCCTCTTTCCTAAGATCTACTACTAGAAATTTGCTGTGCTGCTCCCATGTCCTTTGTTCCTTGTCCTTTTGGTGTGAACCTCGGAGAAGAGCCTGGCTCTTCCAAATATGTAAATGGCCATTAAATGACTGTGTATAGAAATTGGACTTCCCCTTTGTCTGGTCTTCTCGTGTCTGAAGAGGCCTAGGTCTTTCTGCCTCTTCTACAATGTCGTGTTCTTCATTCCTCTGTCCGTGTGCATGCCCCTTTAAGGTTTTTTTCTTTTTTATTGACATCTATTTAAAACTGTAATCAAGTGACTGTTTGTTATAGCATACTTGGCAAATAGATAGACCAGATGCTGTAACAAGCCTCTCTTCATTCTTTGATTTCCATCATTTATTTCAGAGAAAGTGTGAGAACCCTCTTTCAAAGGATATGTACTAAAAGAGGCCTATTGTATAAGTCCACACAGAATTCAAAGAATGCAAAATAGCAACTACTCTGTGGGAATTCATCCTCTGTTATTAGTGCAGGCAAAAATGAGTCAATTAAAGCATCTTCTCTTGAGCTACTTGTTCTTTCAAATCCATTAATTGCTGAGCTAACTACAGGAAGACTAAAATCTAGAAACAGTTTGGGGAGGGTATCACAATGAACCGGCCTCATCAATCACTCGATTTTTTTGCAAGAAGTTTTTGTTCCAGCTTTTGAGAAGGGCTCCTGTTCTAGCAAAAATGCTACTAGTGGCTTGCCTCAGTTGAAGTGTTGTGCCTGTTTTTCTCTCCTTAAGGGTGAAGTGGAGGGTGACAAGCACCTGGAAGTCCATGCTGCTTCAGATGAAGAGCGAGCCCTGAAGTAGAACACCAGATCACTTGATGTCAAACAGGTAGAGGATAAAAATCAGTAATAGTATATGACTGCAGCAGCAAAGTAACATGGACACATGCAGATTTGACTTTTAGGTAGTTATCTTCTTTATATTGATGTAAAGGAGAAGAGAGGTAATAATTTCAATTGTTTGTTTTTTTCTCCCCATCCCATTTCTGCCTCTAGTACCAAAAAACTGCTTGCCTGTGCAGGTATGAAGGGGAGAGGATCCTATTCTCTGCTCTTATGTTTTCTCTAAAGTTTTGGCAGTTTCAAGGTGCAGCCTCATCTTACAGCCTGTAACAACCCATGGTGTGCCTGACCTTTCATGGTGGGACACCTCACTAATGAGTCTTGCTTCGTCAGTTGGGAACCACAGTGGAGGAAATGGAGGCATTGTTCCCCAGTGCTCTGAGCCAGAAACTAGAGTTGATGAGACTCCAGTTGTGTTTTAGGCTGCTTTCGAAACTGTAGGAAGTCCTGTGATTGTTAATTTTCTAGAAAGAAAGAATACAAAACAAAAGACAGAAACATAACTCTTAACTTCTAAAGGTAGTTCTAGTTCATAGAACAGAAATAGCTGGGTGTGCAAGGCCTATTATTGCTAATGGTTATGTAATTAGACATCATTTAGGACAAAATATCTGATTACCTTCTCACACAGAAGATAATAAGAATGTCTTTTATTTATTTATTTACTTAAGGAAAGCAAAGAGGAAGTAAAGCTACTCTGAAATTGTGCTGCTTTTTAGTTAGGACAGCATTACTAAGTGATAAAGTGGTACTTTGTGCTTATGGCAAGATTTCTTTAAGAAGAAGAATTAAAATGAATAAAAAGAAAAAAAGGGAGGAAAAGCTGTCAGGAAGATTTATACTAAAGTTATCCAAAACCATTGTCCTCAGGATTTCAATCTTAAGTATACTCATACTGTATAAGTAAAGTGAGTTTTGAGGCATGCTTTTTTTAACAGCTGCTGCCTCCGATGTTCTGTTGTGAGAGTTAAGATCACTCGTCTGCTTTAAGTATCTGGGTGCTGCTGGTTTTGAAATCTGCTTGCTTTACCACATGTTGTTTCTGGAGGAGATACATAAATACAACTACTAGAGTTTTGACCTGGAGCAACCAAATGGTGGAAGTTCAATTCCGTCTCAGTTTTTAGCTGTTGCGTGGGGGTGGCAATTTGTTACTTCTGCTTGAAATCAAATCTGGTTATTTAACTCCATACTCAAGTCCAGCTGTTTTGTTGGATTTGGGTGATCCCAAACGTTGGAGAACACTGCTGTGATCTTTGAAAAGATGTGTTTGTTTATTCTGAATGAGATCAGTCCTGAAAGTATCGCTGTATTTTAAACTGTTGGCAATACTCCTAGTTGAATCTGGTTATACAGCAAACACGGTCTCATTTTCCTTATAAGGATTTGTCACAGTTTGGGTCTTTGAATTTTGACTAATCAGCCAGGGACAAAATTGCTTTGGCTTGGAAGGAGTAACACATTTCTCTGTTCCAAAAAAACCAGCAGCATTGCACTTCCTTTAGTGCATGTTTGTAGTTGGCAATTATATGCGAACTGCGGCCCAAACCACGTCCATCCCATTGTGAGAGAGACAGGCTTTAATTTTATCCAGTTATAGTGCTGGTGAACTTCATGGAGGTGACAAAAGTTTGTGGTTTTCCATGGCGTCTGTCATTTTTAACCTGCTCAGGTTCTATTTGTTCCAATTCCATTACCCTAGATTTATACCAGAGTAAATCAGATTAGAGAAAGTATACCTGATGGGGATGAAAATAGAGTTCCATTTGAGAACACTCATTTATTACGAAAGATGACAATTAATGCTTTGTTGCTATGAAATGTTCTTTCTCTTCTGTGTTTCCATACAGCACAGCTATAGGAACCAAGGAACTTGATGATCCTTGGGGTCCCTTCCAGCCTAAGCCATTCTATGATTAGTGCTGTCATGTCAGAAATGTGAATGCTTAAATCCCTACGCAAGATGTTAGTAGTGAGTGTTCATCAAATAGATTTTAATCAACTTTCAGTGTCAGAGAAAAAAGTATAAAAGGCCGATGTTGTAATTCTGTTTTTTCTCTCTTCTTCACCCCCATCCCAATATTATCTGTCCCCCCTCTTTTTTTTTTTTTTTATTTTTATTTTTTTAACTTCAGGCGAATAAAAATAGAGATAGAAGCAACGATTCCCTAGGAAAAAGAGGATAACCATCGGAATCCATTTTGATTTTGAGTATGACTAATCTGCCTTCTGCCTCAGGAAAGACTGCCAGTGTGCTGCTCGGGCTTCTGGAATGGTGTTTGTGAAAGGACACTACTACATATTTCGGGTCAATCTTGAGACCTTGTCCTCTGCTCTGCAGTGGGAGTTAAGTCTGCCATGCTTGTCCCGTTGCAGGATCAGCATTGCAAGTGGCAAGTCTCAAAATTCTTCAGTCTTGTTGTTATTTATGTATAAAATAAAATTCCTATTACATAAAATGGTTCTGATTTCTTTTCCTTTCCTGTGTTCTTTAAGATCATGTGTCTGACCTTGGTGTAATCTAGGAAAGGTTCTTAAGATGCTGTTGATAATGCCAGTACATCTAACAGTGAGGAAAAGCTTGCAGTAGCACAGTGTTTTGGTTGACACTAGCTAATGGAATTATGCATTGCAACTATTACAGCGAATCTTGTGTTTTGTCTGAGTCTCCCTCTCCTTTCTATAGGAATCTTCTGCCTCACCAGTGCCAGTGGGAGGTATATAATGAAGCATCTGTGAATTCCTGTCTAGTAGACGGCTGGGAATGGAGCTGTTAATGTTTGTCCTTGTTTTTGCTTGACTGCACGGTTCAGTGGGAATGAGAATACTATGGGGGTGAGAACCGGCTATAGAATAACTTGTCTGTTTTCTCATTCTGGGCTAGGGAGGGGAGAAAAAACAAAGCAAAGGGAAACACAAGAAGATTTCAAACGTTTCGAAATCTTTTCACTATAAAACCATTTCTCACAATAAAACCATCGTTTGGTGCCATTTTCAGGAATCAAATCTCTCCCTTGATGGTGCTTCAGGAGATTCTGATACAAAGTCAGTTTTGATGCTTGTCATCCAGGCAGCTCGTAGCATTTAAAGTTCTGTGGGTGAATCTTAAAATGTTCCTAAATTAATCATCAGTGAATACGAAGGAAGGATGGAACTAAACGAGTGCCTGTAAGATGAGTTCTGAAAGAAAAAGGCAAGAAACGACAAGGTAAACTGGATTTAAACTGTTTCTAAACGTCTTTGTTGTTACTTGCTGCGGTGTTCCGGCTGGCTGTGTTTCCAGACTTCCACAAAGGAAAAACAAATGAACCTTGGCAATGCTAATGCCAGTCTGTGTGGGCATTATAAAACAGGCACATTCTTTGATACAGGCATAAGGCACGTAGTTGCCTCAAGCAGAAAATAGTATCCCGCAACATGTTCAGCACATGTTTTTATGAGTGTTTTAGGCTGGTAAATAATCGTACGTGTTGTGTTTAAAGAATCCCAGGTTAACTAAGCGTAGTGACTTAAATGCTTTTCGTTTGGGTGCATCCTTATTTTGCCTGCTTACGCTGCTGCTTAGAAATGCCCCAAAACAATAGACTGCAAATGCTTTTATCTAGCAGGAAAAAGGCTGCCTTCAGCCACCTGCATACTCAGATGAGGGGATGGTTCCAAAATGGGAACAAGACGTCCCGAACTGGAATCCTTGTCTTACCTCTGCTAGCAACAGTTTTTTACAAATACAGAAAAATAATGTTGTGTGCTTTTGAGAGTGCAGGAGGTTGTAGGCATTCAGCTCATTCGGCACGCTCCCGATGAGGAACAGGAGAGCAGTTGGCTGCTGTTTGTATGTGTGTATATGTATACAGATGCTGTGGCCTCTTTTCTGCATGTGTTATCTTTTGCCTGGCTTTGCTTATGAGTATTATAAGATAAAAGCAGTATATTCCCCACCCAAGTTTCACATCAGCTATTTGATCAACCTTCCACCCTAAGCCTTTCGACTTGGTAACTGGGATCTGTGTAAATGAGGAAACTGTCCTCATCTCAGCACCCTCAGTCGCAACGTCAGCATATTTGTTAAGGATGGGTTGCAGTGCTGCCTCTTAAAAACACGTTCTTTAAGCTCTGCAGCTTGTGAAGATGTTCTGGTTATCCAATTCAGCCCTTGGTGTATTGTATTTTGACACAAGTGTTTACTGAAAGAAAAAGGAAAAGAAGTTGGGTCAGTGCTCTGACTGCAGGAGGCCCCCAGTACGAGTTTATCAGCAGAGGTGGTAACCGAAGTGTTCTGGAACCTTCCTTGTTGTAGCTGTCACTACTGAAGAGAGTTACAATTCTTCAGTGTGAGAAAACAAGATAGGGGACAGCAGGAGTGGTATTTTGGAGCTGGACGAGTGGCTTGCTGCCCTTCTATAAACTCCAAGGTCATTGTAAAGCCAGTTTTAACATAATAATTTGCTATTAATGGAGAGCGTTTCAGTTCTTCAGGCTTGCCAGAGGAGCCCACGTACTTTCCCTCTGGGCTTTTCTGAATCTTTCTGAATGTTGCATCTCAGAACAGGATCAACTTTTGCACCTGGATGGCCTGGCAGCCGCCTGGGTCAGCAGCCCTGGGCAGTGTTTTTGACAGGTACAAAAGCTGCTTGTTTACAAGGAAAACCTTTGATAGCAATGTGGTAACTACAAAGCAGAAGAGGAGATGTCTCTTAGCAGGAAAAGAAAAAGTGTTGTGTAACAAACATCCTGTCCTTCTGCATCTGGGCCATCAGCTGATTCTGGTGTTTCTTGGCTGTGTCGTCTTCTTGATATGTCAGGAGCTGACTGCTTTCTCAAGGCCTCTCTGAAAGCAGTGTAGGTGTATTGATGCGATTGCATTGTTCTCTCCCATTCCATGTCAGTGAAGTTCATTGTTGGTCATCTTGCTAAAGCCCAGTGCGTGATCTGGACTTTCATGTTGTTATCTTTATGTTATGGATTCTGCCAGAATGCTGCTCTCACTACCATGTTTTCACCTGGTGTTGCTGGTAGATGTTGCGTTGGGCTTGAAAGCTGGGGAAATCAAAGGTGGGCTCAGGATGTCTCACAGGTGGTTATTAGTCCTCTTCCTCTAAAAATGTTCTGTTCTCCAGTGCCTGCTCCAGGCCAAGCTGTCAGGTCTTTTGATTTCTACCTACCTTTTGTCTGCCAACACCCGGAGCCAGGTGGGTGTGTGAACCTTATCCAGCTACAGCAGGTGAGCTGGGTGTGATGCTCCATGGTGAGACCCAGACACTGAGGGGTGATCTTGGTAGACAGTGAGGTGTCCTGGGGGCTGACAGAGCTTTGCTGGGTGTTTTGGTTTTTTTGGTTCTGTAAAGAGAGAGGCTGCCCCTGGGTGACTTGTTAGTACGTTCCCAGGAGCAGCCATGCAGCAGTCTGAGCTGCACACGAACAGGATCCCAACATTCAGGTCTCTGCCCACCGTAAAGACAGAGAAGGTTGGGAAACTTACGTGTTTATACTGTGAATATTGGAACTGCATAAGCCTCGGGATGTTAACATGATGGAGATTAAAGCTAAAGGATGTGCTTTACTTGTAGTCTGAATGCTGAGGTTAGTAACATAGCCACAGAAGGTAGCAAGGTGGGTTGTTAGTTGTGGTGTGCTGTGTGGCAGAGGGCAGTTGCTCCAGAAGACTCTTGCTGTAGTCCTTTAGCTACTTGGCTTCTTCAGTCCTTCTGCCCAGGGAAGGCAGGTTGCAGGTTAGCAGTGGGGAGCTGGTCCAGGTGTTGGACCAGGACTTGCTCAACATGCCTTTTAACATAGAAATGAGTGACCATGTGGCTGAATTAACTTAGAAGCAAGAATGAGAATCTCCTTTTTTCAATGTTGCTGCATGATGGCTACACAACCACACCACTTCCCATACTGGAGTTCTTTGAAACCCTATGGTCTCTGTCCCATCGTATTAATAAACCCAATTTCTATGTAGTCAGTGTGATGCGCTCAGCTCCAGGGCACAACACCCACACTGCTGGAGGAGTCACCCGCTGCATGGAGCTGACCTCAATCCCCAGATGGACCCAGATGGAGCCTGCCAGAGGGGAAAACAGGCCTAAAACAGAAATGCACAGAGGTACTGCCTTGTGATGGCTTCCTGGGGGTGCAGGAGAGCACTTTTGTGTTCCTGGAGGTAGGGAGAAGGGTTAAGCATTAAGCTGGGCAGGACTTAGTGGCTGCATGCGTGCACCAAGCAAAACTTGTAAGCAGAAAGCCATGGAGGCTGCCCAGGGAGATGGAATCACTGTCCATGTTGGTGTTCAAGAGCTGTGGAGACGTAGCACTGAGAGGAACGGTTAGTGGGCATGGTGGGGTTGGACTGATGGCAGACTAGGTGATCTTAGTGGTCTTTTCCGACCTTAATGATTCTACGGCTTTGTGTTTCTGGATCCTTTCGTTTTTGTTAGTATCTGTGTACAGAAATGCACGGAGCTGTGCAGTCATCCATAGTGAAAGGGATTCTCCCCCTCCCCCACCCCCTGCCCTAGATTAAGTCCACAAACGTCTCTGTAAATACAGCCGGCCTCAGACTCACTTCCTGAGGGAGCCATTTCCTGACTTGTAGGGCGCTCAAGCAAGTGCTCATTCATACCATGAATCATAAAGGTAACCTCAGTTCAAAGCGCTGTGCTATGCTTTGGCTTCCTACAAAAAAACGGGTTTTGTTGTTGAACGCAGCCTGCTGACATCAGCTGTGCGCCTACCATTGAAACTGTTCCCATAGGGTTTTTTGATCTATCTTAAAAGAATAGTTTCCAACTTTGCCTGGGCAAAAGGTGGTTGCTGAAGGCAGGGAGGCTGTCTGGGAGCAGTATGTCTGCTGTCATGCATCAGGCATGATACATGTTTAGAGTGGCATTAGCCCGTGTGGGACCTGTCTCTATGTTCTGAGGTGTGCTAGAGGGCCCGTGCCCCCTATCTGGCTGCCTTCCCAATGCTGCTCTGGCCTTCGGCCCTTCCTGGAGTAACTGGGAGAGCTGTCACACCCTGGCCTCCCCTGCTTTCCAGGCTCCATTGCTACGGGTCCTTCAGGCTCCTCACGTGCGGTTATTGCTGCAGCTTTTATCACTGATCGCATGACTACGTTTCCATAAAATGCAGGCAGTCGTTACCTGCAGAGACAGAAAACGGTATGTTCACTCTTTTATGTTCATTTATTTGGAACGTGGTGCTTTTTAGCTGGGTTAATTTGTCACTGTATTGGCCCCGTGGCCTCACTGACCTGTCATGGGGCTGGACTCTGTGCCAGCTCTGTACCTCCAGCTGCATGGCTGGGCTCCCCAGAGCCCTCTGCTGCATTGCCTTGTGCCAAGGCAGCTGCCTGAGACTGTCCCCTGTTGCACAGCAGCCTCTCCTCTGCCAAGGAGGCAGTGAGAGCTTGCAAAGAAACTGCACTGGCTTCTTTTTTGTGTGTACCCTCATTTCAGGCCTTTCCACACCGGTTTCCTGAAAGCAAAACTCAACACCCTGAAGTAATTTATTGTAGGATAATTCCAACCTGGTGCTTGTTTGGGGTTTATAAATGTTGTGGAATGCTTTGCTGAAAAGAGCACCAGATGTTTGTTATGGTGCACACTTGAAGGTCACAGCTGCATCTCATAACTTTATGGCAGATGCAGCAAAGGCAAGGATTTCCTGCTGAGTGCTGGGCTGCCAGTACGTTGTTTACCTCAAGGTGAGCCAGTTTGGCAATGGATCGTGGTGGGGCAGGAAAGAGCAGATAAACCTCATGCAGTGGAACCTCTGCTTGAAAAGAAACCATTGAGTTTCGGATTCCTGACTGGTATTTTTATGGCTTGTTTGAAGGGGCACCTGGCACTGCAAGAATTGTTGGTGCTGAGCCATCGTGCCACACTATAGAGCAGCTGGAGGAAGGCGTTCCCACAGCATGGGATTTTATGCTCTTGTCAGTGGTGCCCAGTGCCAGTAGCAGAGGCAATAGGCACAAACTGCAGCACAGGAGGTTCTCTCTGAGCACCAGGCAGCACTTCTGTGCTGTGCAGATGATGGAGCGCCTGCTGGAGCCACCCACAGGCTATGGGGTCTCCTCCTTGGAGATCTCCAAAAGCTGCCTGGCCATGGGCCTGGGCGTCCTGCTCTGAGTGACCCTGCTTGGACAGGACCTGACAGTCCCATAGGACCTAACAGCCTCAGCCATCCTGTCATTCTGTGATTCAACCCCTGGGAGCACATACGTGCAGCACTCAGTTGCAGCGGGTTGTGGTACAGGCCCTGTGCCTCTGGCTGCCTGCACTGTACATGGTGTTCAAGACACACCATGGTGTGTGGAGGCAAAGTTGGTCCTGCTAGGGCATGCAGCATGGATCCTGAGGGCATCCAACTGCAGGGTGAAAAGTGCTTTGGCTTTGCTTAGCCCGAAGCAACAACCAGTTCCAAATGGCAAAAAAAGCAGTGCTGGCAATGTGGTTGTTGCTTAGCTTCCTCACGCATGCAGAGCTTCCCCTGGGCATAGCTTCCCGCATGTCTTCTGGTCAGATTTCAGGCAGTTTGGTGATGGCAAGCTTGGCTTGGAAATGCAGAATCATTTTACTGCTTCCCTGTGCTGAGAAGGTCATCGCCTGATGCCTATAAATCCCACATATTTGCTTATGGTAAGGCTTTCTTCTCTGAGGCTCTCTAACCTTGGCCTCAGTCACTTCCATTTGAACTGGCTGCACTGTGTCATGCAGTGGACTTCATTCCCTTGGCCTTGTTTACTGTCTGCCAGCTCTTGGAGATGCATGGTTACATAAGATGGGTGTGTTTCCCTGCAAGGCTGAGGAGCACTGTGTACTGACTGCCGTTACCCTGGAACCTCCAACCAGTTTGGTCTAAAAGTGAATTAATACAGGCTTATTTCTTTGATGCCTGTTTGGTGCTTATTTCTGCCTCTCTGCCAGGCCTGCCCGGTGCTGCTCAGACACAAATAACTCCTGCTTGCAAATGCATCAATGTGTGGCTGAAGAGATGGATGGAAGGTAACAGTAATCCAGGGGGTACCTGATATATCCCAAGAATTTATCTATGAGATGTCCCCTGCTGCAAAGTAAGAGCCTTCTGTTTCTGGGCCAGTTTCACAGCCAGCCCTGCATGTGATGCCCCGCAGTGTTGCAGGCCCTTCTCCTGCCCTTCCATGCTGTGTTGGCAGCCCCCACATCTCAGAGACCCCAGAGGAGACACCAGTGAGTTCACCCTGGCACCTCCTTGGCCATTCCCACGTTGGGTAGGTGTCTGTATGGGCCACGCTGGAAGTTTTTCCTCTGTTTCTTTGCAGTTTGGCCTGTGCTGTTTCAGATGAATCTAATGAGCAATAAAAAGTAGCAGCAATTTAAAACCAAACAAACAAATAAAAAACAAACCACGGTACCCCTACCAAATACTGTGGGCTGATGCACATCCTTTGCTAAGGGCTTCTTGAGTGCAGGGAAGCTCCTGGAGCATCTTCTGCTGCTCCTTTAGCATCCCAGACAAGGAGGAAGCTGCTCCTTTGGGGTAAATCTTGATGTTGTCATTGTTGTCTTTTAAGGGACAGGGGACATTTATTTCTGTAAATGCAGCAAAATGTATTCTGGCTTTGTGGGGGTAAATGTTCTTGCGAATGTGTGTTAGCCCATGCTAGGAAGTTGGTTTGAGGGGGGAAAAAGAGGAATTCAGCTGTCCAAACTGATTGCACCAAGACTGAGCTTGTAAAGCAAAACAGAGAAAGGTTCTGTGTTTCCTCCTATCTGTTTGGTTGTTGTTGTTGTTGTGCCAGTCACTGTAACGGGGCTAATGGAAAGGTTCATGGAGGTCACAAAGACCCAGAGTGGAGTTTGACCCACCATAAGTAAGGCTAGAGGAGGGCAGTTCAAAGGTGCCTTTGCAGTGGTAGTGGGATGCCAAGTGACAGCAACCAGCCTTGAAAATACTCCCCTTGCACTTTAACCCTTGTGTTTTGAAAACACCTCAGCACCTTGGGAACGCTGCTGGCTGGCAGGCAGTCACTTGCTTCTGCCCACAGCGGGCTGGGGACATCCTGCCCCCCTGCTCTGCATTGGTGAGGCCTCACCTGCAGTACTGTGTCCAGGTGTGTGATCCTCAGTACAGGAGAGACATAGACCTGTTGGAGTACGACCAGGGGAGGGTCACAAAATGATCCAAGGGAAGGAACACCTCTCCTACAAGAACAAGCTGAGGGAGATGGGGTTGTTCAGCTGTGAAAAGAAGGCTATGAGATGACCTGGTAGTGGCCTTTCAGTCTCTAAAGGGGGGTGGTAAGAATGAAGCAGTCATAAGCAGGGTTGGTTGTGATAGGACAAGGAGAAATGGTTTCAAACTAAAAGAGTGGAGATTTAGAATGGATATAAGGAGTGTTTTATAGTAAGAGTGGAGAGGCACCCACACAGGTTGCCCACAGAGGTGGTGGGTGCCCTTGTCCCTGCAGGTACTTGGTGAGGCTCTGAGCACCCTGATGGAGCTGTAAATGTCCTTGTTAGTTGTAGAGGAGTTGGACTTGATTGCCTTTAAGGGTCCCTTCTGTCGTTCTGTGACTATGGTCCTGTGCCAGGGAATGAGCAACCAAACATGCCTCACTGCTGCCAGTTCTTCAGGCTCTGCTTGGGAGAAGGAAGAGAGCCTTGGGAAATGGAGGTGTGTTTGTTCAGAAGGAAACCACTGCCAGCTCACAGCTGCTTGGTGAATGGTGCAAACGTGCAGGCATCCAAGTGCAAATAAACAATCTGTGTAACTTACAGGCAGTTCTACAGCCAGTATTTGTTTTGCATTCTCATGAGTTAACCACCCCCTGGGGCTTTTTTATCTGAAATCCTTCAAATGAAACTGACGCGGGTGTGAAGATGAATGTTATCTCCCTGCCCTGTTTTCAGCAAAGAAGCGTACCTGTGCTCGGTTCAGCTATCAGATGTATCTGTTGTTTCTGCCTGCAAAGAGCTTGGATCAGCTGGGCCTTGGGGGCAGGGCGGGAGCTGTACCTGGGTGGCAGAACTGCAGCCTGCTCTGAGATTGCAGAGAGACTAAACAGCAGCTACAAACACACTAGCTGTGTTTTGTTGTGTTTCAGAGCACCTGATGCTTCTATTGTAATTACATCCTCTTCTCTGAAATAGAGTTCCTGGTGTCTGCTGGAGCAGCCTTGCCCATGCAAGCGCATTGATGGCAGGTTTCTGCACCACTGGGGAGACTGCAAAGAGACCTATGGGCCAGGGGCTGCAGTGGGACAAGGCATGGGGGCACAGCTGAAGTCAGGTGCATGGTGTTGAAACATTTCAGTCTCCCTCAGACGCTTTGTAAGGTTTCCTCCTTTAGGGCATTCCTGTCTTGTGCGTTTCCTTCCTGTCTCATCAACAGTGGGAGCTGAGAACCAGTATTATGCTAGCATCCAGCCTATTTGCATTATGTTTTGCAATGGCTTTCTGCACCGGGCTGCGCACATCCTGGTGTTTTCCCAGCATCTATGTGCCAGGCTGTACTGTCTGTGGCAGCATGTGAGGTCATGCAGGCACTGCTGGCTGCTCTGGGAGAGGTCCACAGCCACTCCTGGGAGCAAGAAGAGGGGAGTGGGTAGTGCTGTTTTTCTTGCATGTTTTAAGTGAAATGGACAAAAAAGAAGTCCTCGCTTTAGGCTGTCACTATGGCTACGGTTGTGAAGGAGCCTGTGAGCTTGAAAACACCCAGAGGGGAGAGGCAGGGAGCTGCCCCTGTGTCCTTCCCCTCAACCCAAGGCTGCCTTTCCATCCCCATCTGATGAGAAGGTTTTGGTTGCAAAGGTTTCTCTGGCTCGCTCTGCACAAAGAGCCTTTTCCCAGTGTTTCTGGGAGGGCAAGGGTTACACCCCCTGCTGCAGGCAATGCCATCTCTGTCAGTACACCCCTTTTCTAGCTTCCCCAGAGGCAGGAAAACCAGACCAAACAAGTCAGATAAGGCAGGAGGCTGAGATACCCTCAGCCCACACACAAGTACAGGGCTGGTTTTGTGCTTCCTGCACTGAAAGTAGCTGGTTTGCCAATAACGTCAAACTAAAACCAAACCTTAGCACTGCTCTTTCCTTGAGCTACGCCCCATCACTCTGTTAAGGGATGGTTTCAGAACCCCTACCACAAGCCACATCACAAAGGTTGTCTTTACCTCTGTGTGTGAAGGCTTAGCACAGCTGCAGCTGGCTGTCTTCTCCATTACCGCCACCTGCCTCGGTTTTCTGTGATGCCTTCAGAGCGTGCTTCAGGGAATTCATTTAGGAACAAAACAAACAACGCTTCTGGCAGAAGAAGATGAGCAAGATATGAGAAACACTTCTAAATTGCTTGAAAATAATGTGTCTGGGGTGCCTACATTCCTAATTACAGCGCCTAATTAGTAAGCTTGTTGCATTCAGTCATGCTGCTTTGATAGCTTGATTGTGCTACAGGAGCGGGGCTGGACGCTGAAGCAGTTCTGTCCTAGATATCTAATGAGCTGTTAATTTGAAACTAAAAACATACTTAAACTACTCTACTAGGAATCAGCCTCTGCCCTGACACACATCCAGCTCTTAAATTTAGGTTAGGGTCACCAGGGGCTCGATGAGGAGACATGGGTGTAAAGCTTCCTTTAACCCATTGCACTTTACAAGGCTGATTGAGTCTCTTTCCTTGGAAGCGAAAGCAGCATTGGTCATTTCATTGTGAGCACCCTATGGAGCAAGAGGCCAGGACTATGAAACTCACACATCCACTCTCACTGTGGCCTTTTGGGAGAAAGGCAGACATTAGTGGAAATAAATGTATCAACTTTGCTTTGCAAACATCAAAGATTAAGGAGTTGATGAGCCATTCAGCTTTATGCCCTCCCTACAAAGTATATGCTCATTAGTGTGTTCCCCACAGTGGAGGCTGTGGAGATGCCCGGCCATTGCAGAACCTCACCCCTTGGCTTGCAAAAGTGTGTTTGTGTGACACAAGTGGTGCCATCCAACTCAAAGGCTACACATGAGAATGAAGAGTCAGACTACAGCCATCCAGTGAAAACTATTTATTTTATAAAAGGAAATAAAACAAACCCTACCAGTGTGTACATTGTACACATTTGAATGACACTTACAAGAATGAAGTTTCCATATACAAAGATTACAAGTTCACACTGGTAAAAGGATGGATACAAGCACGTATTCAACTTGAGATGCCTCCACTCCAGCTCACAGTACCAATTACTCTATGACCACAGTTGCACAGGACTATAGCATCCACACTATTTTATTCCACTACGAACACAGCAAGCAAGAAGGAGTTTATTCAGAGAGCGCGTATATTCATTTGAAGAGTTTAGTTGCTGGAATCTTCTCTCACTACTCTTCTGTCGCCATCTTCAAGAGATACTCTTTGTCGATTTTGAAGAGCCTCCAGCCCTCTTCGGTGGACAGATCGGAGGCACCCCTTCTCTTGTAGAACCTGATGGAGGGCTCATTCCACTCTGCAACTAGGAAGTGCATACTGCTGCAGCGGCACTTGACAGCAACCTGCAGGAGCGCAACAACATTTCAAGTAGCAGCCACAGGTCAGCAGGTCTGACACTAAGCAGCAGCCAGCTGCGTATCGCTCCGAGTCATTAAGTTCACTTCATCTCTCAGTTCAGCACTCATTTAACAGCCACTAGACAGTGCTTAAGGCTGCCTGGTGCTCTGTCATCTCTCTTAGTAACTCAGATATGCTGATCCTGTGTAGTGCTCGAGGAGAAACTTGATTGCAGCTAACAGTAAAGCAAGACTAGCAAGACTACCGCTCTATCATGCATCCTCAGTGCTGTTTGTTTAGCCTTAACACTCAGGCATACCTGACTCAAATTCTTCAGAATTTCTGATCCAATGCCAAGTCCTAAGGGAAAAAGCAACAAAAAAAATACAGTTAAGGAAAAAACAGTGAGAAAACTTGAGTTTTAAAGCAGCTCTGTAGGAATCAGCTCCTTTAATTCCATACTACTCACCTCTGTATTCAGCCATCACATAGAAATCTTCAAGATACAACAGCTTCCCAATCCATGGATCGTAAGTGAAGTAATACATAGCAAAGCCCACGATGCTGTGCCCTGAAACAAAGCACGCAGCTTTAGCTGGTCTGAAGCTACTAATTTGCATTCAGCCTTACATGCAGATTTAAATATACAGATAGTGACATGCAGCCATTTGCTATAAGGTTAGAATAAGAATTAAGCACAACTGAAAACATCAGTATAAACTTGCATCAACCTAACGGAAGACTGCCCTCTTCACACCCTGAAATGCTCAAGAGCAATGTTATAGTAAGCAGTGAACAAAGGCTTTTTATTCTACAAATACATACCCTACTGATTTATCAGCACTTCCCTTCTGGAATACAAAGCAATACAGAGCAGTCCAAAGCCTATGTAACCGCCCCAACGCTGCCTTTCTTGGCAACCCCGGCAAGCTACAAAACTCTACAGAAGGTTCACCTTCCAATGTATCTCTCAGTAAGTACTGCGAGAGAGGGGTATGCTCACAGACAACTGTTACATTCTGATACATTTCTGATGCACTGACATACCCATAGTATCGCTGTTTTGAATTCAGCACCAGCAAGTCAAGCTAAATAGAACTGCAGCCTCAAGTACAGCTGCGCTGCTCAACAGGGAAGAGAACCCAACTCTTCCAGCAGTAGCATATTCAAATCTAAGCCTTGAAAATCGCAACGTCTACCACAATACTCTGCACATACTCTAAAGGAAGCGTGCAAAAACTTCTGATCTACTGTGTCTTTGGTAAAGGTTTGGGAATAGCACTTGTCCCTGTAGACCTTACCTCATATTATGATCATCTACTTTATTGTGTAACGGATCTTTTAGTTACCTCCCCGCCCATCCATGTACACAGAAGGGCCATGTACATGGCGAAGCTAGAGACTGTAACCTGAAGATTGGGGACAAATTAAAGAAAACATGTGATTCAACAGGATTACATAAGGTTAAGTTAGGGTCAAACAAGAAAAGCCATTTAATTACTTGGCATTAAGTACATTGTTACACCTGATCATCCAGCATCTCCAAGGTTAGCAACTACTTCAGAACAGCATCACTTCTATGTTACCGCCATTTTTAAGCTTAGCCTGTTCCTCCTACCCCGACTCCTCGCTGGAACCTCACGTAAGGTACGTCACAATAAGCACAAGGCATCTCTTACGCGAAAAACAAACGAGCGGCGCAAGATCTCACCTTCAGCCGACCACTGCTCTTTTGGCACCTCCGCAACGAGACAGTGGTAGAAAGGGTGCTCTCCAAAGCCATCCTCAAGCAGCTCTACAAAAGCAAAACAAACGGGACACCTCAGATGCGGCCGCCGGCACCGGCTCGCAGCAGGGCGGGCAGCCACCGCCGCCTGCCTACCTTTCTCGGTTAGCACCACTTGATCCTCCATGTCCTCGTACTTGGCCAGTTCCTGGAAGAGCACAACAAGTCAGTCGCCTCCCCCGGGCCGCTCACCCCCCCCCGCTCCCTCCCCCCCCCCTCGGCCTTGCGCAACGCCCTGTTTGCGCTCAGCCGGGGCCTGCCCCGGGACCGGCCGCCTTCCCCACCCCCCCGGCCCCCCCCTCGCGGCCTGACGAAGGCCGCCCGCACCTTGATCAGTCGCAGCAGGTCGGAGCAGTCCTCGGGACGCGCGGCGCGGATACTGAACGAAGCCATTTTCGACGGCGTTTCCCCCTGCGGCCCCCTCGGCTGACGAGTCCCCGGTGTGTGAACAGGAGGAGCAGCTGCTTCTTCATTCGTGTCCCGGGCGCGGCGGCCACCTGCGGTCAGTCAGGCTGCGAGCATGTCCCGGCGGCGCTCAGCAAGCAGACGACTTCCACCCGGCTACGCTTACACTCGAACTCTAACTGCGCTAGCGTCGCTTCCTCCGCCTCCATTTATAGATGACCGCGCTCCGCCTCTCCCCGCACAAGAGCCAATGGGAGTGCCCGCAGCGCTCGCCCCCAGCCAATGGTAGCGCCCCTCCCCGGAATCTTGCCTCGCCCTGCCAGCAACAGCTGCTGCGGGTGTCTCGTGACTGCCGGCCTCCATGGCGCCCCCTGGCGGAGGCGAGCGGCGCAGCAGGACAGGCCCGCCCTTCGCTCTGAGAGGCTCGGGGTGGCTGCGCCACTCACAGCCTGTTTTTCAGTGCACACAATAACTTAAGAAGTTCACCTTCATTCAGACACAGGGACCAGTATGGAACATAATACTGCAAAAGGATTGGACGGAGAATTGTATTCCGGTGGCCAGGTTCGGTCAAGAAAATCATCTGGCACATGCTTAGAGTCCTGGAAGGCTCTAACATCTTAAATTCACCCTAAATCCAGTTTAGCCTCTATTAGAACAAATATGGAACTGTCCAGAGAACAGATGCGTATAAAAAACAGGAAGCGGCGGTCACAAAATCACATAATCACAGAACTGTAGGGGTTGGAAGGGACCTCTGGAGATCATCGAGTCCAACCCTATAGCAAGTTGCACAGGAAAGCATCCAGATGGGTCTTGAGTATCTCTGAGCAGCCAGTCCCAGGGCTCTATCATCCTCACAGTGACGAAGATCTGCCTCATGTTAGTACAGAACTCTTTGAGTTCCAGTTGCATTCCAGGTACTTATAAACAGTTATGAGATCCCCTCTCAGCCTTCTCCACACTGAACAGTTCCAGGTTTCTCTCAGCCTTTCAGTCAATAGTTAGTAGAAGAAAAGATTCAGGATCTGAAAATCCTGAAAATCTAGTAGGGACGCAACCAGAATGAGCTATTGAAAACAGGTCTAGCCTAACTACAATGCATTTCATGAGTAGACATCGTTTCAACTCCTAGACGTAATCTCTCTGGGATCAGCAATGGGGAATACTGTCTCTATCAAAAAGAGTAGGTGAATTGTCTCAGCTGTTTTTTATTTCACAATGAGGAAGTCACACTATCAGAAAACGCTGTTGTGTAAGAGCAGAAAGTGGCTGGTTTCTTTCACTTTCAAGTCAGAAGAGTCGTGTGATTTTACAAGTTTCAGGGGAAAAAAAAAGCAAAGACAAAAACCAACCAACCAACCCCAAACCCCACATTTTCCAGCATGAACATCTTTAAGTCTTGCTCTAAGTAGCCTAGAAATATGCTGACATATATGCTAACCCCAGTTCATTGGAGTTAGACTTCAAACTCACAAGGCACAAGAATAAAACACTTCAAGAACTCCTAGCCTCAAAAATAAAAAAGCTTTATGAGCCTATAGGAAACACAGAAAAAAACAACCCATCAACCCTCCTTCACCCCATAAGAAAAACCCCACTCATGCTTAAGATATCCAAATCTCAGAGCTTGTGATGCAATTCTTTACTTATATATTAGCGTTGGTATTTTTTTCAGTGTAATGGCAAGCATATTTAACAAAGAGGCTTTAAGAATGTTTTACGTCATCTCAGCATCACAGAATGACTCACCCAGTAAGCTGGAAGGGACCCTAAGGATCATCTAGTTCCATCCCCCTGCTGTGGGCAGGGACACGTTCCGCTAGATGTGTTTCTCAATGTTGCTGATGTCACTCTTGGTGTAGCAGAAACTGATACTTCAGTTCCTGGTGATTTCCAGAGGGCTTGGTCAGTTTATTTATTTACACTTCTGATGGGAATAAGCGTGAGCGTCTTGGTATCCATAGTATTAACTGGTATTTATACAAGCATATGAGGTGCCATGTATTTAACTAAGGCATGTTCTCCACAGAGACAGCAGCCCAGTCTGGTGTCAGCCCAAAGGAAACGGTCCTGCTGGTTCCCCACTATCCTTTTAATGGCGATGTGATCCAACCTTTTTATTCAGAGCGTTGGGAAGCTCAGCTGGACACTGATAACGTGCTTTTAATTTGCACCTAATTGCCTCAGTTTTCTCCCCCTGATGAAGGCTGGTTCTGTAAACATAGAGTCATAGAATCACAGGAGGGTTTGGTTCGGAGGGATCTCAAAGCCCACCCAACCCCAGCCGTGGGTAGGGCTGCCCCCCACCAGCTCGGCTGCCCACAGCCCCATCGCACCCGGCCTTTAGCGCCCGCCACCTCCCTGCCTGGGGGCGGGAGCACCCAGCGGAAGGACCGCGCTGTCCAGCCGCGCCTCTATGGTGCTGGAGGACCGCGTGCCTGCGGCAGGCGTGGCGCCGCGGCGGGGCCCCTCCTGGCCGCGGTGGGGACGTGGGGAGCACCATGCTGACCGGGCGGTAAGGCTGCCCCGCGGCGCGGGCTGGGCTGGGCAAATCAAGTCAGGGGGGGGGCATACCTTCTTCCCGTTACCCCGCAGTCCGCCGGGGTAGCCCCTAACGGTAGGGCTGGGCGCGGTCACCGGCTGCGGTTGTAGTGGGGGAGTGTGGGAGCGGGCAGCGGGCTCTGAGGTGAGAGGCAACAGGTCGGCTGCTGGCCGGGCCGTGGGAGGGCGGCTTAGCCCCGAAGCTGGGTCCTTATGGAGGGCTGCACCATCACCACCGCTCTGATCGCTGTGTATGGGGCTCTGCGGAGCTGCGCGGACTTCTCCTCTGGTGCCTGGGATCATCCTGCTCTTTGGGCTTGTTCAGTGTTGTGCCCGTACCAAACCATGTGCAGAAACACCAGGGTTAGCCGAGTGGCACTGAGTTGGAGACTGTGTGATAGGCGCTCCAGGATACTCCATCTAACACTTCTGAACATTCCAGCTCTGTGCAGTCAAAGTATATATTTAGGGTCATGGCCGATTTTCCAGATGCACACAGATCCTGTCTGTGTCAGGATGTCCATGGTGTAAAAGCTGGTGTTCAGTCTAAGCTGGTGGCCTTAATGCATCAAAGAGTCATACAGTCACAGAATGGCTTAGGTTGGAGGAGACCTCAAAGCCCACCCACTCCACCCCCTGCCATAGGCAGGGCTGCCCCCCACCTGCTCAGGCTGCCCAGGGCCCCATCCAACCTGGCCTTGAGCACCTCCAGGGATGGGGCACCACAGCTTCTATGGGCAGCTGTGCCAGCACCTCGCTTCCCCCTCATGGAAAAATTCCCCTTGTCAACTAACTTAAATCTAGTCTCTCTTATTTAAAAATCGTTCCCCCATGTCCTATCACTATCTACCCACATTAAAAAAAAAATGATTTCCCTCCTGCTTCTGAAAGCCACAGTCAACATTCACCTCCAGTGATTCATCCTTCCTGTTTGCAGACGGTAGCGGCTGGCTTGAATTGCTGTGTTCATTGCATCTGGTTCTAAAACTTGTACTAAAAGCAAGGCGGGGAGGTTCTGAAGTAATCAGCGCCATTCCAAAGTAAATCTTATATTATTCTCATAGCCTTAAAACTAATCACACTGATTTTCCTCCATATAGGTTGTACACCATGCAGAAACTTCCTTCTCTTCTGGCTAGAACGCTGGTGTCTGGGACCAATGGCTCGCCATTGCTTCCAGACATGGCTGAAGGTAAAGTAGTTGCCTTGTACTTTGAAAGATTTATAAACGTTTCTTAGCAGCTCACTTTATTCATATGGTTTGTGTGCATTGTGGATGGGCACACCCTTGCCTCTCTCGTTACAAATGTTTAGGAAGCATCAGAAAATTACTGCATGTTTTTGGAGTTTCATGGCAACAAACATATGTAGGTCACTGAAGTTACAGGTGTCTGGATCTTTAGTCTTGGAAGAGCGAGCAGTTCTATTTGGAGGAATGACTCTAGCTAGAAAGGCAGTGCAATAAAGGAAGGTGCTAAGGGACCTGAGTAAAATGGCCAAGAGACAGGAACTGAGTGGAAACAATGAGTCGTACAGAACTTTTAAGTTGTCAGTACTGCTAATTTTATGAAGTTAGAGAAACCTATTAATCTGATTAGCATGATTGCCTTGTGAAAGTGCACTTTGTCAATAGAGCTTTGTGTGGAAAGATTGTTTTAACACTGCTACTAATAAACCACAGTGTTGCTGTTTCAGAAGCATTAAAAATGTTTCCTTGCGTTCTTATCCCATATACTGAGAAATAGGAAGGAGGAAGAGGACTGAAACTAGATACAAACTATTCCTTTGTGGACTTCTGCCTGTTTCTGATTCCTTTTTTTATTCTTCCCTTTACTCTCCAAATAGAAACCCCGGGTTATCCAGTTAAAGAGAAGATGAAGGTTTTTGGTTGTTAGGTGGCTTATCCTCAGTATTTGTTAGAGAAACATTTGCTGACATAAGTGGTAGCACTGGGTCTGAAAAGTGTTTGGAGTTACACTGCAAGCAGATACTACATGGAGCCAGTAGGTAAAGGAATTGTAAAGCTGGAAAGGAAGGACTAACTCAGCTGAAATCACAAAGGTATTGGCTATAAATCTTAGCCGTGAGCAAGGACAATTTGTGTACAGTTGCTTACTAAACTTCAGGGCTATCTAATTAAATGGAGTTTAAGCAGGTCAAATAATTAAGTAAACCCCTTAATGGGTGTAATTTCCGTTGTTTCTTTTCACTGTTAACCTAAGCTGTGTTTTCCACTTCACAGGACACTTACCCATTCACGTGAATAATGGTGTGTTGTGGTAACCTGTATATATTTTAAGATTTGCTACAATGCTAAACTTCCTTAGCTACTGTTTTGCCTTACTTCAGCATTCTTGACAAGTGAAGACCTCTTCTTCTCTGCTGACTTGCTTAAAGCCCCTTTTGCCTTCTTTAAGGCTGTTGGACATGACAAGTGAGTGTCTCTGGTCATCTTTGTGACCAGATTGTTGTACTAGACCTGTGCTTGTTTCTGATAGCATGCTGGATAACACAATGTTAACTGCCTTGGTAGCAGCTCCTGCAGTACTTAGCTTTGTGTTAGGTGACTGAGTGAAGAGGGCTGTCAGTTCAGATGCAGTGGGTATCTTCATCCTTCCCAGAAAGCCAGACCAAGGTCTGCACCAGATCTGGTGGTAAAATGTATCCTGGTAATGCCTGGGGAGGCACCTGCCTGAGGGAGTGTAGATGGTAGAGGTGGATGCAGTGAGCTTGTCCAGCAGCCCTCATGTACTTTCTTACTGTACTACACAGCTTAAACAAACTCAGGCCCCGCTGCTCTGGCTTTAATGATCCATTGCTCACAGATGAGGAATTAGTGTGAAATACACAACGTGATAATAAGGGATACAATCCATTGGTTGCAATTGTTACGTGTGTCTGAGATATTTGCAAATAATAATAATAATAATAATAATATTTTTTAAAAAGTGTGTGATTTTTTATTCTTTATTCTTTATTACTTAATTCTTCAGTATAAAATAATTGCCATCTAGAAAAGCAGGGAAAAAAGAGAGGAACTACATACTTACGAGCCTGTAAGATGGACTGGATTTAGATGGGCAATATCTTAGAAACACTTTTACTATATGTCCTCTTATTGATAAAACAAAAATTATGTGGTTTCAGCTTGGCAAATGTATGCCTAGAATTGAAATCAGAAGTATGAAATGGGACTAACAGTGTATATACATGTTTGCAGGTTTGGACCCACGATATTTCAGAGCTTTTTACCTCTCTAAAGCTGACAAGGAAGATGAACCTAGTTTAAACCAAGACAGAGAAAGTGCTGTTTATTCCCTTTCCATCCCTGCACAGCCTACGCACTATTGGAAACTGGTGGTTTTGGGTTCTAGAAGCCAAAACAGTGTTTCTGCTAACATTATATTAATCCGTGCATGCTATGACAGCTTCACAGGTGGAGTGTGAGTAACAGGAAAGTAGTACTTATTGTGCAAGCAAGCCTGCTGCTTCTTAAGAAAAAGAAGTCAGAACCTTCTGCCTCTTCAAAAAAGCACATACACACCAAAAAATCAACTCTTCAATCCTTTTTTTTTAATGGACAGTTTGTTGTTGGAATTGGTCGTTGAACTCATTTCAAAACGTATTTAGTTTAGTTTCCCCCCAAAAAATGAGGCCTGAGTAGTCTGTTTTTTGTCTGTCTTCTTGTCCCCTTCTTCTTCCAGAACTCTTTGTTGTCTGATGCCAGCACAAACCTCGAACCATGTGTCCAGAAGGTTTGTGGATATTGCCTTTTGAATCAGGGATTGTGAGGGTGCTAGACCTAGTGTTGCAGGTTGGCCAGTGACCTGATGGCAATTGGCAAGTACCTGGGCTCTGTATGTATGGCAGCTGGCTGTCAGCCTGGCATAGCTCTGGGCTGACCACATCTCATGCTGGTGCTTGAATGGAGGATGAGCAAAAAAGAGATAGAGATGTCCAGAGGGGAGATGAGGGTGCTGCAGGTAAGGAACTAATGGAGGGCTCTGTGATTTATATTTGTCGGGAATTGGGCTTAGCTCCAGAGTTCATTGGACAGCTGGCTGGTCTGTGTGAATACTCACAGTAGTGTAGGGAATGGAGGGAGCCTCTGGAGATCATCTATCCCAACCCCTGGGGCTCAGTTTGTAGTGTGCAAGGTCTGATGGTGTCTCATAGAAATAATCAGCTCATGAGTCATCAGCAGCCTGCTTTCTGTTTCCTTGGGAATGGCTTTTTTTTCTTCTCTTTTTTTGGTAGCCTTTCCCCGATGAGTCAGCAACTATTTTCTGTAAAAATCTTTGTAAATAACCAAGGAATCCATGCTATCCAATTCTTAATTTATTTTTTCCTGAATTTGGGAATTTTTGCTACTTATTTTCAGGTGTTTCCAAGTCGCATACATTCACCTGCCTAACAGTGATGGATAATTGTCATAGATGTGATGAGACCTTAGCATGCTTAATACTCCTATCCAATGAAAGAGTAGAAGAACTGTTTAAGGGGGTTATTATTGATATTTAGGAAAGCCTTGGGCAGAGCTAATATTTGGTAAGCAATTTTACAGAGCTCTCTTCAGTGCTTTTCTTTAAGGCTGATAGAAATTTAGGCTGTAGAGTCTTCCTGGCAACAGCCAGTGTGCTGTCATTGCTTGCTCATCATGGGTAGATCTAGCTAAAAGTAATCTTTTTTCACCCTCTGTCCTCCAGCTGCACTATTCTTTTAATGGTCCCTTTATGACTTTCTGATCTGTGTTATCTTTGTTGTCTGTTTGTGCTTAGGCTAAAATATTTTCACATCGGGATTTTGTGATCTGGTCCTGATCAGCTCTTTCATTTGGCTGTTAATTAGTGCTGCAGGCATTTGATTGCATTAACAGGCACTCAAAATGCATTCTTTATTGGTTGTACAAAATAAGCTACGGAATCATGTTACTCAGCCCATTATTGTGATACACCTACTAACAGCATTGGTGCATTTGGCCAAACTTTCTTTTTTCAGGCTACTACTTGCATGAATTTGCTTAATTTTCTTATTCTGGGATGAGGATTGTGCTTTTTAGCACCAAGCAACCCCACATTCATCATGTGCAGAACCAAGCTTGGTTTGCTTTGATTTTTTGTTTGTTTGTTTTGTTTCAGTGCGAAGCAGATTGAGGGATATAGTGGGAGCATCTACCAACTGGAGGTACAGTGTATATTAAATGTATATTACTTCATGTCTTAGTCCTGAGGGAGCTCAAAGTTGTGGTATTAGAAATGAATAGCTAGGTGATGGGAAGAAAACAAGATTGAAATTAAAAAGTAGTGCAAACAAAGTTGTAAGTTGTTACTTCGTAAATCACAAACTTCTGGGGTTTCTCTGGCAGATCTTCTGCACCAAGGGAACAAAATACGTGAGCTTGACACTTACAAGATTCTCCTGTTAAATTAGAATCTGATGGAAGTTTAAAAGCTTTAGAGTTATACTAGAAATGTTATGTTACAATTTTCTCTTATCTGCTGGTGTGTTATCCCCATGGTGGCTTTATCCTGCACTGGATTCTTAGGCAACTGGGTTGGTTCTACTTTAAGCAGGCTGTGCCGTGAATAGTCTGGCAGCATCTGTGCAGACATAAGAGTGTCACCCTGGGGCCTGTGCTCTCCATTTGGGAGTATCTCAGGCATTTCCTCTCTCTACTATAACTTAACTATAGATTAATTTACATTTAATTTGCATCATCTTAAGTTTTGCCTTTATCCAGCTTGCCTACCTCCCCCTCTACTATCTTCAATAAGCCAGAGTTTACTATAATCCTGTAGCTCTTAAGAGTTCTGAATCTATCAGCATAGCAATCAGGGGAAATTTTGTTGCAGATTGGCTGGTTCCATATTTATTTTCTTGATCTTATATTTGCTGAGCTCATTTCACACTTAGCGCACTGATAAGGAAATGTGGAGAGGCTTGCCTCAGTGGAGTGTCTGATATATCCTGGCACCCTAACTAGGTTCATCTGAACAGTGTTATAGGCACACTAAAGGAAACACCTGAATCTGGGAGGATGGTTTTTATTTGGTAGGACTGATAACCAAGCATGATGGGTCTTGAAATCTGTGGTGGGTCACCTGATAATGTGAGGAGTTGATAGAAGTCTTTCCCTCGGCCCAGAATGGCTAAGGAGGAAATGTGCTATATGAAGTACTGTCTGAGGGTCAAAGCCTGACAAGGCTCTGGTCAAATCTAATTTTCTATCGTTTCTTTTCCCCCCACTGACACCTGAAAGAAGAGCTGGGTGAAGTCAGGATCACCACAGCAGTGTTTTTCTTAGATAGGTACATTTCTTGTGCCATGTAAAATACAACACGAGTGGTTTGCAGGCAGTTGTATGCTTTAACTATCATGCAGAAGTATGGTCATGGAGCCCATAGTTGAGAGTGCTGGAGAATGACAGACTTACTATGTTTGAAGGATGTGGATCATATAGACTTTGAGATTTCACCTCCATGATGGGCCATCATGAAGTTGGCACATGTGGAGAGTGAACAGCCAGTACCTTCATTGAGTTAGACCATGAAATGACCAAAGAGGATCAACCCAAGGGAACAACTTGATGGGGTTGTGATGTGGGAACATCAGTGGCATTTTTTTATTAAGAAGAGACATCTTGCTTATTTAGTGATTCCATTTTTGTTCCTGTGTAGCTAAAACAATGTATTTTTTCATAGTTAATATGGCACAGTAATTGTTACTATGAGTTTGACGTGTTTTTACATAAAGCTAGATCTAGATTATGGAGGATTTAGCCACTATTGAAGTCAGTAGGAATAAGTAATCCATAGAAGTGTATGTAAGAAGGCCTGTAAAACTGTTCTGAAGTACAGGCTAATGCCAGATTAATGGGATGACTACATCAATTGTAACGAGGTCTAGTGTAAAACTGTAGCCATTTCAGAAACAAATAATGTTGTTTTGCAGGACCTTTCAGGCAGTTATTAGCTACTACTTAAACTGAATATTATTGCTGTATGACTGATACTGCAGTATGTAGAAGTATTGTTGGTTGAAAAATATTATTGCCGCGAGCCCGATATTTCTGTATATTGAAGAGTACGTTCTGAAGCTGAAGTCAAGAAGAGTTCTGCTGCTGACCTGAGAGGAACCTGGAAAGCACTGGTGAAAACAGAATGTAGTTGAAATTTTGTTGTTTTTCGTGTGCTTGTAGACAAATTTTTGATTGCTTCTGATTAATTTCTCTTATACCTTTCACTGAAAGTGTGAATATTTGAATACAAATGTTTTAAGAAAAAAAGCGAACATAAAGGTGCATCATCTTGGACACTGCACCTTTTCTTAGTCAACTGATATGTTCCGTTTCTGTGCAGTGGCGGAACTTAGAAAACAGCATCTTTAGAGTTGGTTGTTATCTTCTCTCTTTTTCTGAAGTCTGTGGTAGTCGTGTTGCCCAAATGAGGTAAAACATTTCTTTTTTAAGAGTAAAAAAGAAAAAAGACATTTTATGCTCAACTTCTGCTGTTTTTAACTATGGAGTATTACTGCTTTCTCCCTCTCCTCAAACATAAAAACCCAAGCCAAAAAAGTCATTATCTCATATTATGACTGATACTCAAAATTAATCCGAAGCCAAAACTGAAGACAAACTTTCTTTTTGGTGAAAAGGTTCTTTCTTTTTTCTTTTTTTAATTGACTTTGTTAAATGGGATGGCACTCAAACCACAGCAATGCAGCATGCGCTATTGAATGAATGGCACATATCCACTACAAGTTTACCATTACATTTGGTTAGTGTTTTATGCCTTCTCCTGCACTGTGAAATGAGTTAATAGTTGTCCATACACATCTTGCTTTACACCTGAAATATCATGTGCTTAACCCTGAGTTTTCTAATGCTTTATTGTGGATTCAAAGGATGCTGTGAACTACTTGCTTTATTCAGTTAGGCTGCACTATTAAGGTGAGGATGTTTTGGATGAACAGGTAAGAGAATATGATGGGCAAGATTGTTGCATCACAGATAGCTGTGCAAGGAACAAGCTTGGAAGATTGGAAGGAAGCGAGAGTAAGTTGGCTGTACTCCCTTGTGAGACTTGCAGCCCCTCTGGACATGGTGGGGCTGGAAAAGTAACTCTGAATTATTTCCCTTCTATGTATTATTTCTTTTCACAGCTTTCTGGTTTAGTTGTAAGATAACTGAATAGAAAGGGAAATACGTAGATTAATTCTCATTTTATTTTGTGTGTGTGTGTGTGTTAGTTAAGTGTATGCTGTGTGAATTGATGCCGAGTGGGAAGAAATCATCTGTAGATGATAGCAGTACTTGGCACATTAGTTCTCTTAGTTCTTAGTACTAACCAATACGTCTGCTTTACTTCTTGAGGAAGATTCTAAGTTGAAGGTCCTCTAAAATTGGAAGGGCAGGAAGAGTTGTAATACAATAGCTATGGAAGACATGAATAGGCACAAAACATTACAGGTTCAATTATGCATGAGCTATGTTTTTGTTTTACTTAAAGCTACTTAAAGCTTTCCTTCAGTAGTCTTGCTTTGTAAATCAATTTATGTGCCTTTCTCTTTCATTTCAAGACACGCTTGTTTTGCCTTAGAGTGTTCAAGTATTTTTTGTTTTCCTTTTGATTATATGAGATCTGTTAGGTATGGTCTCAGCTGTCTAGTATACTCCAGAGAGTGTTTCTTTCCTTGCCAGGGATCATGTGCAAGCAATGCAAGAAAGAAAAGCTCTTCATACTTTACTGGCAAAACGGCAGGAAGATCTGCCCCCTAGAAGAATGAAAGATAGCTACTTGGAAGTTCTTCTGCCTCTAGGAAGCCAACCTGAAATACGAGAGAAGTATCTGAATGTACACAATAGTGTAAGGTAACAAAGCAAGTATATTACACCTACAGCAAAGCGTTAAGTTTGATGTATTATGGATTCATTTATCTAATTGTCAAAAAATGTATCTTACAGGTTTGGAAGAATACTTGAAGATCTTGACAGTTTAGGAGGTGTGTATGTGAGCCTGTGAAAAGAATACACTAATAATGCAAAGAGAGTGAGTTTGAGTACTGCTTGTTATAATGCAGTATGTCCACAGATAGGGGATCACATCAACATGATGTCCTTCTGTTGGGAGAAGAAAACAAGATACTGATGTTGAAAGAGAAGGAAATCCTAGAATCGTAGGGTTTGGTGGGGACCTCTGTAGATCACCCTGCCCAACTCCCTGCTAAAGCAGGTTCCCTAAGCACAAGAAAGCATAGGGGCGTTGGACCATCTGCAGAGGAGACTCCACCACCTCCCTGGGCAGCTTATTCTGATCAACTTCAAACAAGATTTTGTCTTTGGCAATGGGATTCTTGTAAATCCCATTCAGACTCTTATTAATTGTGTTGACGTCTTGACTGATAGGCATAACAGTTCTTGGCATTAGGGAATTATAGAGAAGAAAACCTTGCATTTCCTTGATGGGCAGAGATTTTTTATGTCATTAAGTACAAATAGATAATTTGAAAACTGTACTGCGAGAAAACCACTTGAATACTAAGAAAAATATATTTGCAACATTGTTACTCTGAGTCTGTTTACTTGCATATACTCTTCTGAGCAAAGCTAATTGAGTTAAACAGTCATTTGTCTAGCAGGTATTACAGCCTGATAAATACCTCCAACCATGCCTTCATGCCTGTGAGGCATAGTTTATCTAATCAGCACCTCTTTAAAAGAATCAGTATTTGAAAACAAGTTCTCAGATAGTATGTATCCCTGAACAGCCTCCGTGAAATCAAAGTAGACAGGGGGAGGGTTATGAAAGGTCCGAAGCAGACAGCTGCAAGGATAAGGGAACAGATGAGGTGGGAATGGAAGGAGTGGAGCGATAGGTTGATTTACATTTCTCTTTATAGTAAGTAAATATCCATCTAGCTGATATGGCTGCTAAATTACTGTGGTGTTTATTTATTGTTCTATTTATTTTTTTATAGTGATCCCCTGAGTTATGTACATGAAAACGTGGACGTTGGGCACTACTGTAGTATGATACTTCTGATTGTGTTTTGTAGATGCCTCTTACACTTCACAAAGATGGTTTTGATTGGTTTTGTTAAAGTTCTTGTTAAAAAACAACAACAACAAACAAACACAAAAAACTGGAAAACTAAGATCTGACTGCATTTTGGTCTCTTCACAGTTCTTATTTGCTACACTCACACCAAGCAGGAAGCGCAGCCCAGATCTCCCTTATCCATAGTTACAGCCCTGGTAGATAAGATCAGTAAGTGGCAATTTAATCAGTACAAATGTTTTCATCTGTTTATCTTACTCGCTCAGCAGCTACTGTGTTGCCATGGTTGTTGCTCTTAGCTTTGTTATTAAACAGTATTTGTCTGCTGGAGCTGGGCCTCACTCCTGTCACTTTCTGCTGAACCCCTCTGTGGCTCGGCCATCTGTCTGACAGGTGCATGCCTGTTCCTTCTTCTTGTTTTAGTAAAAACAGGTAAAGCGGAAACCGCAGTGTTGTCCTTTGCAGTTCCTATCTTTTCTGACTTCATGTGTGTTGCTGCTCACACAACACAGATACACACACCCTAGAAAAAACAGTCTTTCTAGTATTAGCTGTGAGTGAGCTGTCTCCAGCAGTCTCCAATGTTTGTCTTGTAGATTTGTGCAAGAAAGTCATATATCCGGACTGTGACATCAAATTTACAGGCAATGTTTCTTGGGTTGGGAAGACCTCAATGGAAGTGAAGATGCACATGTTGCAGGTCAGTTCCTGTGCCTTCTCTCTCTGCTACGACAGTCACAATTTGCTTCAGAGTGAGATCTGGGTGGTTACATTAGCAGTCTAAATTACATTTTCTAAAATAACCAAGATGATTTCCACTGGTCTAAGTGCTGCAAGGTACTCAGTTGCTATCCTTTCTTCAGTACGTTAAATTTCTTAAGCAGCATTTTGTAATTAACTTTGAGAACAGTATGCTCATAGAGATAAAATGGATGGTTCCAGTGTAGAAGCTAATGCTACACACTGCATCCTGATGCTGAGAGTGGTGCCAGTTTGGTATCAATAACACACTGTTGTTTTGTCTTTTCTCAGAGTAAAGGGTAAGTCATTTTATAGTGCCTGTGTTGACTTTATTCTATTTTATTTATTTTATTCTATTTTATTATATTTATTATTATCATTATTATTATTATATATTTATATAATATAATATAATATAAATAATATTATAATTATAATATAATACATTTATATTATATAATTATTATATATATTTATAATGTATATAATATATATAATATATATAATATATATTATATATATAATATATAATTATATATTTATTATTATTATTATTATTATTATTATTTTATTATATTTATTATTATTTTATTCTATTTTTCCCTAGATGCAAATAGCATATAATTAACTTTCCTTCACATAATGTTTTTGTTTTAGTATTCCTGAAACTGGAGCTTTGTGTTCTTTTCTGCTTAGCTTTTTGTGAGGGGTTTTAGGTGACAAACTGGAAGTTAACTGTGATCGCATAGGTGATGTCAGCTGAACAGATTGATAACAAACCTTTCGTAATTTGAGAGTTTAAAATATATTTGTTTCCTATCTCTCCCAGCTACACGATGGTGATTACAGCCCTGTGTTAGATGCAACCTTTGTCATGGTGGCCAGGGATCCAGAAAACAAACGGTAAATTGTAGGATGATAAAAGTCTTAACAGGCTGCTGTTGTGGTGAAAGTGTGATACATGGCAGCTGTGTATGTGTGAAGCTGTTCAGAGTGGGCTATAAATGATTTGTATAGTTGATATATTCTGTTGGCAAATTCGACTTCGCTAGGGCAAGCTTCAGAGAATTGAATTCAGGAGTCAGATGGCACTAGGAATTGCTGTTAGCCATGTGGTCTGTCCCTTTTTTGTGTCAGATTTTCCTCTGTTTGAATGAATTGTCCTCATGAAAACAGAAACCCACGTGTTATACAGTAATAGTTAGAATTAATTGCTTTCTTGCCTAAAAACCTGAAAGATCGAGTCTCAGTGGTTCAGAATCACAGAGTGGCTGAGGTTACAGGAGGGTGCCAGGCCCACATCCAGACAGCTTTTGAAGATCTCTAGGGAGGAGTCCCCACAGCCTCTGGGCAGCCTGTGCCAGTGCACCATCAGCTGCACAGCACAGAAGTGCTGCCTGGTGTTCAGAGGGAACCTCCTGTGCCCCTGTTTATGTCCACTGCCTCTGGTCCTCACGGCACCTGCTTTAGAAACGGGCTGAGGAAAACTATGGAGAAATCTGCATGGGCTTATGCAGGTAGCTTAAGTCTTCATACAGACTTCAGTGGCTGTTCTTCAAGCCAGCTGACCACAAGCCCACTGTGTTCAGAAAGTATTCAGTGTGAGATAAAAGCCCTTCAGGAAGGTACAGAGTTTGCTATGTTGGGTATAGTGCCACATGTGGCTGTGTAGCTTTTGGACCATAGCAAACTTGTATTTCTTGCATCTTGGGACTTTGACAAGAGAACTAAAGGAGAGGGGTCCTGAGCTGGAGATGGGGAGAATGAGCTGTGCGATAGAGCGGGAGCTGGTGTGATCCAATGGTCCAACATTATGGCAAACCAGGGAAAAGAGCAGACAGTTCCAAGTGAAAGGTCTTCTGCAGGCTTTTTGTTGCCAAAAGATAAAGGCTGAGGGTGGAGGTGAATTGCTTGGCAGATTTGCATGTTTCTATGTGTATGTATATGAGTGTTTGTGTGTATAAATACATACTATTCTGAGCATTTGTATAAATATTTAAAATTTAAAAAACAATCTGTGGAAATTACAGGGAAGAATGGGTCTTGAAAATAAGCCTCTGCCTTGCTTTGTGAGAAGAAATAATTAAGCCTTATACAACTACATTAGAGTACATTTATTTGTGCAGTTAAACAGACATAGGAATTGGGACTCGAGGCAGCCTCACACCATCTTTTTTGATAAGCAGCACACACGTAAACAGCTTTTGGCTGTTGATAAGGCTGTCATGGGAATGTGTAGATTATAAGAAATTTTGCTGGCTACATCACTGTGTTGTTTCTCTTCCAAAAGGAATGTTACTGTTGAAGTTTTGTTCACCTGCTTTAGACTGCTAGATCACCACTTCTTGAGGAAAACTGTTGAGAAACTCAGCAAATACTTTAATGATATTCCATGTAATCTGTGGGTACACTTTTAGCTCTTTAAGAAGCATTGCTTCATCAGCTATTTTTTCTTAATTAAGCTTGATTGTGGTTGGCTCACTTCACTGGCTCTTCAGGACTGAGGTGAATGTGATATTCTGTTGGCAGTTGCCAAACTATGAAATAATAGAGTTCATTTCTGTGATGCAATCTGAAGTACATCTTTTAATCTTGTAGCACGTTTGTGAACACAAATTGAACACTTAAAATGCTTTTACGAGACAAACTCTTTTATAGTCTGTAACTTACTAAATAAGTCTCTGTCCACAGGCCAGCCTTTGTTAATCCACTTGCTCCTGAGAGCCCCGAGGAAGAAGAAATCTTCAAGCAAGGAGAATGTATGTTGTATTTCCTATCAGAATGCAAATCTGCCTTAGGCCCTATTTAGTAGCAGGAAGGAAGTAAATTGCAGAAGTTCTGCTTATTTTAACAAATGATCCTAATTTGTTTAAAATCAAATTTTTTGTCTTGTCTCATGCATCAATATTGCCGAGAGTTTCAAAGCCTGCTGGAAACTCTTTGGCTAAACTGATGGGCAAGGATGCTCCTGGTGTATTCTGCACCCCACACTTCTATTTCCAGACTGCTACCTTGATGTCAGTACTGAGAGGAATGTGGGCTTTGAGTTTGGTTGGTTGTCCCCTTGTCCCCGTGGTGGGTTTGCTGGAGCACATCACAGCTCCTTTTCTGTCTGGGTGTCCATATTTGATTTTTCTTAGTTGCAGTCAGTCCTAAAATCCAGATCTATGTTTTTGAGTCTGGTAATGTGAACCTCTAGCTTTTAATTCAATGGAGGAAAAAAAGAAAGGAAAGTCAATTGATTCCAGATTAAAATCTCGAGAGCCAAGTCAAGTGTGTGGTTTGGTGTTTTGTTTGTTTGTTTTTTTTTTTCCTTTCAATTCTAATATACCCTTATATTTTCTGCTTAGTGAACAAGCTGAAGAGGATTGATTTCAGCACTGCTTCGTTACTGAAAATGGCTCCCACTGCAGAAGAAAGAAATGTCATTCATGACATATTCCTTAATACACTGGACACAAAGTAAGGAAGGGAAGGGTGGAGGGGAGAGGAAGTCTTGAGAACAAAAAGTAATGCCTGTTTTGAGTGGGCTCTTTGTGGGTAGTCTGGTATAAAGGCATACATTTTGCTTTCCCATTTCAGCATTTAAACTCTGAGGCATTTCACTTGGAAATGCAGGCACAAACTTTCATGTCCAGTCTGTGCTTCTTGAAAGCGTTATTCATCATCCAGGAGCGTTAGCTGTGCCAAGGTGATGGAAGGGTTAGCGCAAAGAACTTCTGAGCAAGCTGTTATGAATAATCTCAAGAGCTTAATGATGTTTATCCAAATAAGGGCACTGAATGGTTTTACAGCTGTGTGACTTGTACAATGCAGGAGTTTTCTGCCTCAATAGAAAAGCCTCTTTCAGGGCAGGAACTGACCATATTTAGATCAGGTAACCTTGCAGTGCATTTAAGGTATGATACCTGCTAACATTTTTGGAGTGAGATTTCTGTGAAATTGTCCAGTGTATGTGATTGTAGAACAATGTGCAATACCATCAGTGCACCGTTGTATGATGTTAGGAAGTTAAAGAAATTATACACAAATGCAATTGTTATTTTTAAAGCTGTTTACCACAGTGAGACATACCTTCCATTACATTTAACAGCTGTGTTTTGTACACATTCTGCCTGGATCTGAACAGCTCCAGCTCTCTACATGCTTGATGTTGAATTTCTCTTTGAGCTCATTATGTGCTTTCAGTTCATGGTGTGACTTAATGAGTGATGTAGAGCTTTTCAGGAAAATGGTATGCTTTGTGGATGAGGCTTATCTTTTTTCATGTACCTTTCTCTTGTTGAGATTAATGGTTCACATGGGCTTGGACATGAGCAGACAGTTCGGCAAGATGAGAACTGTAGGCTTTATGATGCAGTAACAAATCAAGAGTATCATTTTAGATAAGGCTTCAGGATCAGTTGGAGCTGCTTTCAGTGATATCATTTCTGGGTGGTGGTATTTTTTTGTCTGTGTGTATGTGGATGTGCATTTGCTTCTTGTGCATTTCTGATTTTCTGCATTCTGTTAATGTAGGTTGTAAAGTGTATTGTCTCATCCGTAGGACAGTAAGTTTTCGGAGTCGTATACTGCCACCCAATTCAGTGTGGATGGAAGATGCAAAGCTAAAGGGCCTTCAGATTTGCCATCCTCAGGTATTTTGAAAAACATAAATAGATTACAAAAATAGTTATTTACTGAATTATGATTTGTCTTTTAAGACTACTCAATCCATTATTTTGTTTAGGTCCTGCAGTCCTTGCAGTGTATTTGATTTTAGTTTTTGTCATTTTTCTACTAAAAGAACAGAAAATCCATTATTTAGAAAATAATAGAATAGAAAATATCGATATGGGTTGCCACTGTAAAATAGGAGTTTTTTCACTGTCTTTTTTTCCCTACCAGACTGCTCATTTTGTCTAAAGAAAATCGTTTGCAAATTACTTAAGTTGGACTTTCAGTTGATGACAGCCTTGAGTTTTTGTGTTATGTTACCAGCCAGATGAGTAAAGCTGCCTAGGACATTTGAACTTCTATGTGTATATTTCAGTAGTGCCCTTCATGCATTCAGAAACTTTGAGTTGAATTGAGGTGCAGTCTTCAATACAGCACTTTAAGAAGAACAGATGTGTTGTAACAGTTTGATTTTTGTTATTTTTTTCCGTGTACAGGAGCGGAACATCTTCAACAGGATCTTTGGGGGTTTCCTCATGAGAAAGGCATTTGAACTGGGGTGGGCAACTGCTTGCAGTTATGGGTGAGTTGCAGACTTGCAGTATATATAGAATGACTTAGGTTGGAAGGGACCTTAAAACTCACCTAGCCCCAGCCCCTGCCATGGGCAGAGCTGCCCTCCACCAGCTGAGGCTGCCCAGCACCCCATCCAACCTGACCTTGAGCGCCTCTATGGATGAAATCCAGAATGCTGATTGGGAAACAATGCTAACTGACCTATTGACGTGAGTAGAAGTTGCCTTCGTGTCTAATAGGATGTTCCACCATTTGTGTGCAGCACTGTTTTTCTAGGCTCCCCAGGGTGGTGGTTGAGTCATGGTCCCTGGATGTGTTTAAGAGCCAATTGGATGTGGTGCTCAGAGATATGATTTAGCAGAGGGTTGTTAGAGTTAAGGTACTATGGTTAGGCTGTGGTTGGACTTGATGATCTTCAAGGTCTTTTCCAACCTGGGTAATCCTATGATTCTATGATTCTTAGAGTGCCATGAAGAGATTTATATCTTATTCCTTGGAGCTTGGTTTTTCTGTTTTGTTTTATCTTGCTAAGCTACTGGGATGGATTTTTGAAGTTTTCTTTCTAGATCTTTAATAAACATTCTATTAAATAAGTACTGCATCTGCACACAAGAGGAATAGGTTTTGAACAATTTTGAGTAACAAGTTGTGCTTAGAGACTGAGGTCATAACCCAAGATGGATGGCATGAAGATTGTCTAGCAAGTGTAAGTTGTAAGATACAACAATAATGCTTGCAAGAGATTTTGTCCACTTACTTCTGTCTTGGGTGATAGCATAATTCCTTAACACTTCCTATGGTCAGCATTCTTCTCTTAAACCAGCTGTTTAAGAGAAGAATTTTCCCTTTTTCTTGCTCAGGTGTTCCAGACCTTTTATTGTCTCGGTTGATGACATCATGTTTCAGAGGCCAGTTGAGGTTGGATCCTTATTACTGCTTTCTGGACAGGTAGGAGCTGATTTCTCTTTGAAGAGTAGAAAAACTTATGTCTCTTGTTAGCGCTGTTAGTCACTGATAACAAACAGCACATTACAAGAGAGTATGATTTTCTCTAGTAAAATGAAGTCTGCTGCAGTTTTTCATTGGCAGTGATATATACTATGAACTGTAACTCCCGTTTTAACTGTTTAGGTCTGTTACACAGAAAAAAACTACATCCAGGTTCGAGTCCACAGTGAGGTTTATGACGCAAATACCAGAGAGCACCACACAACCAACATCTTCCATTTCACATTTATATCAGAGAATGAGGTCCCACGTGTTGTCCCCAAAACATATGGAGGCAAGTATCCAAATAATGCATTGCCATGATAACTGTGGAAAAGACTTTCTGTTGTAACACTGATTATCTTACTAGATGAACAATTGGCATTTGAGTAATGTAACTGTCTTGACGAAGCACATTTATTTTATGCTTCAATGATTGCCTCTTAAGCTTGCCCTTCTGTGGAGTTTCCCATTATCGATACAAGTTTCTCATGTTTTTCTCTTTACCTTCTTTCAGAGTCCATGTTGTACTTAGATGGGAAGCGACACTTTGCTGCAATCATGAAAGAAATCTGAGAGGCACCAGTGCTGTGTCACTTGTGTAGCAGCAAACTGCCTTGGAAGGAACTATCTGCGAGCCGTCTCTATGGCCATGAGCTTGCAGTACTAAAAAGAAGCAAAGCAACTCCCCACTCCTTTTCAGTGCTATTTATATGTTTGCACATAAATGGGTTTTGTTTTATTCTCTGTTCTGAGGAATTGTTGCCATCTACTTTGGCACATCAGTTCTGTTAGGAAACAAAACTGAAAACTTTAGATGGATGGCTTCTCTTGTCTGCCTCGAAAGATATCGTTACCCCCCCTTGCTGTCTTGTCCCCATCTGCCTTCTTTCCCTTGGTAGCTCCCCTTTGTGTTTCTCTGGGAGAGGATAGAAGTTCTTTCAGAAAAATATCTGCAATCAGTAGATACACACAGCTCAAGCCATTTGACATCTTACATCTGCATGTAAGTTAGGTTTAAGGTATTGTTTATGAGGAAGGGTGCAGGTGTCTTGGCAGCAGCAGAAGCTCAGAAGTTCTGAGTGTGTACACAGTGTCCAAGCAGGTGTTTTCCATCAGCTGGCATTTTACAAGACTGTTGCAGCTTCTGGTTTCAATGGTTTCCTGTCCTCGTGGGAGGAGTTCTTCTGTGCTGAGGTGGCTGGATGGTCTGTTCTGATGGTCTGGTTTTTCACAGCTGGCCCTGTCAGCCTCTTTGAAGAACTCTTTTTTCCCCTTTGCTCTAACTGCATGCTAGTTCTTGAACGAATGATTTCCTACTGCCTGTAGAGTTTGGATTGGCAAGATAGGGTTAAAACTGGGAAACAGTATTGTAGAGCAGAATGGTTTGGATTCTTAGGACTTGGAGGCAGAGAAGTTCTTTAAGATCTTCTCCACTTGCACTTGTTGGCTATCGGTATCATACCGGTATTTAGCATTAGACAGTTTACCACTCACTTTGGGCTGCATTTCCCACCTCAAAAATGGGAATGGCTGCGTTTGATTGATGCAAGAATTAGTCCAGAGAATCTGAGCAGATGGATGAAAATGACGTGACAACACAGATGGATGAAACAAGTTGATTAAACTAAACCAGTGGCTTGTGGTTTATATTTCAGAGTAAGAAAGTTTTAAAGATTTATGTTTAAGAGCAGCTTTCCTTGATCCTAGAAGGATAGTGTGAAGTTAATGTCTCTTAAAGCTGATTGCTTTTTGTGTAATGAGACTATTAGAATAATGATGTTACACATCTGCCTTTTCTTTCTAAGAATTTGCTGCCTGTATTTTTGGCTAGGCAGCTTTCTGCTGGGGGAACCAGGGCTATTACCTGATCTGGATGAGATTAACTCATAATGCACTGCAGAGATAGCAAGCTCCTGGTTCCTGGCTCCTTCAGTTTCTCTCCTTGGTTGCTGATTCAGACACATATCAGTTATTTTCTTTAACCATTATGCCACTATGGGTATGTATTATATTTTCTGTTTTCCTTATTTCTGAAATTCTTTGGAAACTGAATATATTTAACTGACCAGACAAGTAGAGAACTGAAATTCTATCCCAGCTTCTTTCTTCCTCTTTGCCTATGTCACTGCTGGGTATTCAGAAATAAGCAGGAATGCAGGAAATTGAGAGAGAGGTTTCAGAACCGTTTATTGTTTCTGAATATGAATGTGTGCCCCCAGTGGCGCAGTGGTATAAGCTGCTGCTTGTGGCACTGGAGGGCCTGGGTTCAAATCCCCCCTGTGGCGCAGGGGGTAGAAGTGCCGCTTCACTACACAGGGGGCTCGAAACCTGGGAGTTGGACTCGATGATCTCTAAGGTCCCTTCCAACTCGCATGATACTATGATACTATGATGATATGCAAGCTTTTATCATTGACCCAGTGGTCCTGCGTGGGTTGTGTCTGCATGGTAATTGTTCCTCTGTTGCCCTTTTAGTTTTATTTAAATATGAAGTTATCATCATTTCTAAATTAAGCCTTGGGGAGGGGGGTGGGAGAGGAGATGGCAAAGCCTGAAGTGGGGCATCACATCACACCTCTGGGCACAGGAAGGAAAAGGAATCCACAAATGAAGATACTTAAAAGAATGGGTATGTAATAGTTCATGATAACGTAAACCATTTACTGCAATCACAGTAGTTACAGAGATGTCCTTACAGCCATGCAGAACTTGCGTGTTTATATATACACATGTAAAACATGTAAAATGCATCTTTTGCTATTTAGAAATACAATTTGTTCTTGCATATTTTTAGTCTGGGACAGTAACTCCACGCTGTTACCCTCTTTGAAAATAGATAATGAATCTTGGCTCAAGGAACGTTATTTATGCATGTCTCTGTGTACCTGTGCATATGAGATGAAAATCATTTGGTTTTAGGTCTTGCATTGAGAATAAAAGCATTTTACTGGAGTAATTAATGCTAAGTTTGTATTGGAGTTCAATGAGCAACCCCTTGCTGGACTTGGTCTGAAGTTATTAGTTGAAAATGTTTGTATTGATAGCTAACATATCTAGCTGGAGCTCTGTAGCAGGACATAGATGTTTCAGTGCTGTCATTCCATGGAGTACAGAGAGGAGGGGTGCTGTGGGAGTTGGATGGCCTCCCCCTGCCCTTCTCAGTTAATGCTGCTGTAAAAGGAGAACTCTGTAGTTGGCTGAGTGCCCAAAAAGCACTTTGTTTTCAGTGCCTCTATTTTTCTGTGTTTAAAACACAACCTCCCCGTAACAGCTTCTGGTAGCACCTCTTCAAATATTTGTGGTACTGTGGCAGCTAAGCCACAACATAAACCTGCTGCAGCTCTTAAAGCACTGGCCAGTGAATGAGGGCTTTATTTCAGAAACTGCCTCTAAAATTACTGCACGTCTGATTGCTTTTACTGTGTGTTCAACCGTTGGTGACAGACTTGTTTGCTGGCCCTCCTCTGAGTGCATATTAACGTTGGTGTGTGAGACAGTACTGCTTCACCAGCGAACAGGAAAAGAAGAGAGTGAAGGTCTTGGCCCTGCATCTGGACGTGACACATTCCCAGGTTTGCTAAGGGGACCATGGACAGCCTTACCCAAGGACAGGAACTAGCCTTGCACCTAGAAGAGGCAAGTGGTTTTCCATACTGCCTCAGCACTTCATTAGCACGAATGAGTCAGAATGAACTTCAGATGTTTAATTGCAACTGCCTCTGCTCTGCCTTTGCCAACTGCAGACCACATTGACACAGGTGTATGCAAACTCTAGTTTTTTTTCTTGGTGGTTTCGCTGGAAGATCTCCGAACCTCTACATGTTGTCTGTATCATGCTAAGCGTTAAGCAGTCACCCCAGACTCTGAAGTAGCAGCTGTCACAGCATCATCCTTAGTTACATGATTGGTTCATTGCTATTTTGCTGCTTTTATCAGGCATGTATTTAACATGAAGAACATAATCCTTCCAGCAAATGTCAGTGCAGAGTACAGCTGTACACTTTGAAGAGCTTTATCTACTATGTTCACATGCTGTTAGTTTATATTCTGCTTTCCATCACTGCTTCCTTGACGTTTCCCTGGAGATAAGGGAACTGTTGCCTGGAATATTCTGAGTTGTTTCTCATGCCATTTTATAATGGAGGGTGAAACAGAAATCAGCTGATGCCATTAAATGGCATATGGTGGCTGAGGGTGCTCCGAAATGAAGTTCTCAATAGATTCAGTAGGGCAGTGGCTTTAGTAGGCAGCAATAAGCAAGACTCTCAGCTTACCTTTCATTTTAAATCTGCAAATCCTACTAACAATCCCAGAATAAGACACTTCAGTGGTTTTCTTCCTCAAGTTTCCAATATTCTTTCATTCACGTATCTATCTCTGTTGTTCATCTTGTTCCTGGAACTTCTGCCTTTCTTTGTGCCAGCTGCCAGCTATCACCTCTCTCCCCTCAAACACCAACACGTCTGTGTTTTTTTTACTCAGGCTTGTCTTTCCATAGCTTCCCTGCCAGCATACCCAGATCACTCTGTAGAGCCCCATTCTTTCCATGGAAATAACATTTCAAGCCTGCAGTGTAATATGGCGAGTCAGGCTTTTGCTTAAGGACTATTTCATAGAATTGTTTGAGTTGTAAGGGGCCCTTAAAGTGCCATCTGGTCCAACACCCCTGCAATGAACAGGAACATCTACATCAGGGTGTTCAGATCTGCATCCATCCTGACCTTGAGTGTCCCCAGGGACAGGGCAGCCACCACCTCTCTGGGCAACTTGTGCCAGAGCTTTTTTCTTTCTTTTTTTTCTTGATCCTGTTTGCTCAGCTTGGGGTTTGTCCAGCTTTCCATGGCTGCTTTTTGTTTGATGCTGTCACTATGATCTGCTAGAGAGATAGAGCCTGTGGCTTTGCTCTCTGACTTGCTTTTAGCTGGCTCAGCAAGGAGCTGTAGGTGGGCAGGCATTCAAAACACAGGTGATAGCTTATTGCTGTTTTGTAACATCTCATTAGCTGGCTTAGGTGTAACAGAGGCTCTTGCTGCTAGCAGTAGGTGTGAGTGACCTGGCTGGAGGCAGGCACAGTTGTACTGATGTTGCTGGAGAGCAGGGTACAACTGCTACAAGCAGACATATAGCTGAGCTTGTTTGATGCCTTTGGCTACTTATGACCAGCCATGAATAGCTGCGCCTGCATTAGTCATGCTGCAGTGGCCTGGAAGATGTTGATAATAGTTTGGGTGCTTCAGGCTTGCTGAAGGCTTTAGGCAGAACCCAGAGTAAAAACCAAATGGCTGACTAACAACACAACCTACCCTCTACATGCTGTCCTCCAGTCTTGGAAATGGTAGGGGCTGCAGCAGCACGTCAGCAGCCCTCGGCACTTTTCTTTATACAGCTGTGCCTCTGCCACCCTTTGGTGGAACCTGGGGATAGGGCAGTGGTGCTCAGTGCCCCTGTGCCTGAGTGAGGCATGCACTAAGGTATTACTTCTATCAGAGCTGAAGCCAAAGCCCAGCAGCTGTGTGTGCTGCAGTGACACAGCTGGGCAGCACTCATCAAAGTTTACAAAACCAGGTAACTTCATGGTGAAAATGCAGCTGCTGGGCGAGTTCTGCAGAACCTTAGTGAGGTGTGTGCACGAGGATGGGTATTGTATGATCTGGTGGGGGAAGAGGAAATGAGGTCTTGGGAGTGGGGTGCCCAAAGCCAGCAATGCAGTGGTGCTGGAGTAGAGCTGGGGGGAAGCCTTCTCTACCTTCTTTGCAAGGATGATCTTGGTGAAGGTCATCTGCTCTCAGGTGATCTTTATCCAGCTGCACAAACACTAGATACTACATTAAAATGAGGGTGAGGTAGGAACAAGCAGTAAAAGACCTGCTTATGAAACGAGTCTCCAATGCGCACAAGGATTAAGCGTATCTGATAAGGTCATTGTTTTTTTTTTCCCTTTGAAGAAGAAATGTGTGTACGTGACCCACAGGAGTTTCTGAAGGCCAACTGCAACTGTATTTCTGGCTTCAGGGTTAGCTGCCATTTCCACTTCACTGTGGCCATGCCATAACCAAATGCCTCTTCTCTAGCTGTAGTTCTGACATTGTGACTGAGCAAACAAGATACTTGAAGAAATTAAGCTATCCATCAACAGAAAACCTTGTAACTCTTAGCCCAAGGTGCTAAGAAAAATATGTTGTGGGAAAACCAAGCACATAAACAAAACTTACAGAGAAAATGTGTGTTTCACAAGAATGCTCTGATAATATACCGTCTATGCCTCTAACAGGTATTTAAGCTACCAGAGCTTTAGCTGTCTGCTGCAGATATATATCAGTCAAACTCAGGAAAGTTAAGAAAATTAACGAAATTTTATTGGCAAAAATCAAGTTGAATGTGACCTAAGTAATTAAATGGAAGTCAGCCTCAGTTTAGCTTATCAAAATACTTCAGTTTTCCAGCTGGATCTGGAATTATCTGCACAAGAAAGAAAATGAAAACATTAGTCTAAAAATAAAACTTTACAAGTGCAAGAACTTGTGAATCCAGAACAGTACAATGGTTCAAAATATCACAGAAAGCTTGATTGAAAGGGACCTTAAAGATTGCTCAGACCAGAGACCTGTGGCTTGCGTAAGGACATTTTCCCCTAGATCAGGTTGTCCAAAGCCCCAACCAGCCTGGCCATGAGTGCCTCCAGAGATGAGACATCTCAGTTCAGCCTGTTCCAGTGCTTCACTACCCTGAGTAAAGAATTTCTTCCTAATGTCTAATCTAAATCTCCCCTCTTCTAGTTTTAAACCATTCCCCTTTGTCTTGTCACTACATCCTGTTGTAAGAAGCCTGTCCAGCTTTCCTGTAAGCCTTCTTTTGTAGTGGAAGGCCACATTGAGGTTTCCTTGGAGCTTTCTCTTCTCCAGGCTGAACAAGCCTAGTTTCCTCAACCCATCACCCTAGGAGATATACTCAAGCCCTCTGATCATCTGTGTGATCTCCTCTGGACTTGCTTTGATACAGCCCAGGATATACTGGCTTTCTGGACTACAAATGCACAATGCCACTTATGTTTTTATCAACAAATAACCCCCAAATCCTTCTCTTACTCTATCCTCTGCCCAGACTGTATCTGTGCTTGGGATTGTCCATGTGCATGTGCACTTGGCCTTGCTGAGCTGCACAAGATTCATGTGGGCCTCAAACCTATCAAGGTCCCTCTGGCTGGCCTTTCCCTCCAGGGTCATGACCACACTACGCACGTTCGTGTCATCAGCAAACTTGCTGAGGGTGCACTCAGTCCCACTGTGCATCAAGCTGTTGACTGCAACTCTATGAGTGTGATCATCCAGGCAGTTCCTTATCCATCAAACCCATTTATCTCAAACTCAAAGACAAGCACATTGTGTGAGACAGTACCAGATGCTCTGCACAAGCCCAGGTAGATGACATCAGCTTCTCTTCCCTTATCCACCAATACTGTAACCCCACCACAGAAAGCCAAATTTTTCAGGCATTATTTGCCCTTGGTGAAGCCATGCTGATTGTCACTGATCACCTCCTTGTTTTCCATGTGTCTTATCACAGCTTCCAGGAAGATCTACTCCATGATCTTTCTGGCCACAGAGGGGAGACTGACTGCTCTATACTTCCCTGTCTTCCTTCTTTTCCATTCTTAAGGACAAGAGATATGTTTCCTCTTTTTCAGACAGTGGGAACTGCACCAGACTGCCACATCATCTCAAGTAGGTTGCAAAGCAGCTTGGCAACTTCATCAGCCAGTTCCTTTAGGACCCGCAGATGCATCTCATCAGGATGCAAAGCCAACCCACAAACAACAGCTGAAGAGTAGTTTATCATTTGGCCTGATAATAGATTACTTTTCATCGCTAAATATACTTAAAGGGAGTAACAAAACCAGTTATTAATTGGGGAAGAGAGAGTGCAGCCTACCAATGGAAGAGTTCTGGCAGTTGAAAGCAAATACCTTTATGCTCCTTGCCCCAGAAGCAAGATAATTTTAATCAACTAGTTGCTACAATCAAGTGCCTTAGAATTTACTTACAGTTCTTCCCTTGGCCACCACACTCTCATGGTTTCCTCTGGTTTGATCTAATTAAATCAAACACATTTACAAGGCATGGCTACATCTTCGAGAAAGCATCTGAACTACCCTGCTATTTAAATTATCTGCATATTTTGCAGAGAGGAGGAAGTCACCTGCTTACATTAAAGTTTAAACTAGTACTACCGGACCTATTCTCAGCATTCTGATGGGTTTTCAGGATGCTGGCTGCAAACAGGTGACTCATGGACTGCAGTCATCAAGGACGATTTTCACACGCAGTAAAGAAACGTTCCGCTGTTTTTAATCTCAGTTAAAATTGTCACTACTCTCCATATTTACAGGGTACTGGGACCTGCTTCTGGTTGAGACAGCTCTTAAACAACAGTGCTCGGTCATCACTGAATGGTTTAAAAGAAAGCCACATTCTCAAATTAACAACAGTGATCTCATCTGACCTAAGCAGCTCAGACCTCTAGTAAAAGCTTCATTATCCTGCTGAAGCTTGATCCAAGCCCAGAGAACACAAACAAGTTCAATGGGTGTTTATCTGAACACAAGCTCTTCTGCTTGTGTTAACATGTGGGTGAGTATCAACAAACACTCAAGAGCTTTTGTGTAGCAAAGCAGTGCTCTCTGCTGGAGATGCGATAGTGGCACACTGTCTCTACCAGATTCTAAAGCAGCTTGTGAACTTGCAACCTTCTTCATGGGAGTGCCTAAGATCCACTGCGAGATTCCACAGAACAAGGATTTATATGGCCATGTCACTGAGAAGGCAGGACAGAATCAATCTAATCCTTAACCTTTCAACTTCCACTCAAGCTTTAACTACAATAATGTGAACCGACTCCTCTCATCTTCAGAGTTGTAAAGATTCTGGATTTGACTTTAGAGGAAGTTATCTCGGTGTTTTCTAACAGGATATGCAATTAAATATGAACAGCGACTTACCGTTTCACTGCCAGGTTTCCAACCAGCAGGGCAAACTGGAGGAAAAAGACAAAAAAGAGACAAAGCTTGTAAAAGTACTTTTACACACACTTCCTTCCCTGAATTTCCCTCATGTTCCCTTCCTGAACTTGAAGTAAAACACCACTGACACATCAGAAATAACTATCTACAACTAACTGACATGCAGTCTTCTTTATACATGGGATGGTGTCAGTAGCACAGTTCATAACTGATACCAAGTAGCACTTTTGTTAACTGAAAACTGCCCCTCTCTGGGCAGTAGCTTGGTTTAATCTGTGACTACAGACCTATCTACCTTTCTTTAAAGTGGAGCAATGGGATGACAGCACACGGGTAACGTGCAGTGCGACCAAAAGCTATGAACAGTTGTACACTCCAGATTCCATCCTGTTGTGATGCTTCAGCCACTGACGTTATGCCTTATTACGCAGATACAGATACATTAATTAGAATATTTTAAAAACAACACGACAAGTTCATCCTATGCATGAAGTGCAGTGAGGGAATATAGCCGTATTTGAGACAGTTACAATGAGCCAGTGAAACATTATTTGCCAGTGGAAAATTATCACGTAGTGCTTATAAAGAATACAGCAATGGCAGCACAACCTTCACAGCATAACTGTGTTTCTTGACAGTTACTTGTCACACATCACCCACAAATGACACAGCTACATGAAGTGCTGCTACATGAAGAGCCCTGTCCAGCTAGAGATCACTGTAGCAGAACCATCAAACCACTTCATTCACTTGATAAGGCTAATCTCTAATGCTACTGAGTACTCTTCTTCCAAAAGCATCTATAAATACAACTTCTTCCAGTCTAAGTCAAACAATCTTCAATATGAAAGCATTTAAAAGAGCACCTTCTCCATGTTTGTCTGTGTATTGGAATGCTTGTACCAAACGAAGCGTTTCATCCACTGATCTCCCCACGGGAAGGTCGTTCATGGTGATCTGTCGAAGGATTCTCTTATCGTCAATTATGAAAAGGCCCCTGTAACAAATGACTTCTGTTTTTTAATGAAACAAAACCGACTGCCTCATTGTGTTCATCTCTGCAAGGACTATACAATACCTACCTCCTTAGGATACTACTAACACACTGGGCTACGGGATGAGATGAGGGCAAGTTAAAAACAGCAAGGAAAATACACTTCTGTGCAGAACATACAAGTAAGCGACGGCAAGCCCAACCAGGGGATAATGCAGATGCTATGGCATCAGGTGGATCCCAGAGGTTCACAAAAGACCTGTCTCTTGGGGCTGCTAGCTACCAGCATTCTTGACTCCAGTTGAACTTGGGAAGTCCCTGACTAACAACCATTCAGGGGAATTCTCTCCACATGCTTGCCTTGCCCTCACATCTGCTGGCTGTAATGCAGGGTTATCAACCATGCTCTCTGTTCTGATTCCTTATGGCTTGTCTTTGTACGTTCTTATTTTGTCTCCGGGTATGAATTCGCAAGCAAAAACTGCTCTTGCTTTGCAACAGTACCACATTTTGGTTCTATGTAGTTTGTCAAAGGAGTACACCAACATCTACGGCAGGTTATTATGACCCCAATCAGACTTCTTATTACTTGTGTGTTTTCAAGCAGTAAAGGAAGACTTCATATAAAAGTTCCTTAGCACATACTACTTTCTTTAAGGATAAATAAGTGGCATGATCTGTTGTTAGAACATTTAAACTGTTTACATGAGAAGGGAAGATCTCTTGTAAGTCCATAGTGCAGGCTTGCTAACATGCCACAAAGAAGAGCTCAGAGTGCTAGCAATGTTAGATGAGACGTGCTAGTTTGTACAAAATAATGTGAGCCACCTCAATATTAATGTACAGAGCTCAATGGACCACATAAAAGAGAGATGTCAGTGTATCTTCAGATACGAAGTAGCAAGCACTAGTTCATCAAGACAAAATGAACAGTAACCAAGTGGAATACCTAAGTGTGTGTCCTTGATCTTCCAGATATACACCATAGTCCTTGGAAATCTGGTGCGTTAAATCTGATAGAAGTGGAATCTTCATCGGTCCGAGTCCTCCTTGTTTTCGAGGAGTATTAATCCTTTGAAAGAAACAGGATACAAATGTATTATTCACAATGATTTATTTCTCTACACAAAATTAGAAGCCAAAAGCCATTAGAGCACTGACAGAAGAATTCAGTGCAAGTGATGTTTTTTTGTTCTGCACGCCAGGAAATTGAACGCTATCTCTGGTTCCAGCGACGTGTACGGCAGCTCTTCTGCAGCGTTTGGCCACGTCGATTAACAGTGGCCTCCTTCTTGTCAGCCATGTTTGCTTTATACTATTGTGCCCAACTGGGAGAGCGTACCTCATTTTAATAGACATTGGCATCTGTATCTCATTTTTAGTATTTGAGGAATTCGGGACTGGGACAGGATATATTTCAAGCAATGCACATTAAAACGAGCTTCAAAGATGAAGATATTTTCACACAAGAGAGTTAACAGAGTTTTATCACTGAAAAATAATTCTACCATTTGTGTCAATAACGTCATGCCGTTACACATTATGATACACCTACACAATCTATAAATCCAGGGATACAGCTCCTCAGCTCAGATGGGCCCATGAATAAGCTTTAGCAAAAGCCAAGGATAAGATACATACCACGCTAAGTGAGTGAACTTGGAGTCCACGGAACATGCCACTACTTCCGTATTTATTGCTCTGAACTCCTCAATTCTGTCACTGAAGGCGATTATCTCGGTTGGACATACGAACGTGCTAGAGAATTTTAAACAAAACAAAGTCATATTTTCACGAAACACTCAGTAAGCTCTCTGTTTAACATACCAATAAGCAGCCTCATCAAAGCACTTACATTTCCATGTAAGATAATGGAAAAACAGTGGATTTATCAGAAATTATTTCAGCTTCCACGTATTTTTTCCTGCTTCTTCAAGTATTTACCACAACACTGCCTGCAAGTTTCGCAGTCTGATCCTAGCCTGGTTCCAAATGCTTTACTGCTGAAGGTTCTAAACCTACAGTTAATTTGCAGTCTAGATACAAATGTTTTTACAGACTTTCTGAATACTAATTGGTTGCATTTAAGCACAACATGCCAAGTTTTTCCATGAGATCATACTGGTAATTTCTTGTTCAATGGAAAACACCATCCCTCAGCACCCTACATATACTCTGCAAAACACAGATGGGATGCTGTCCTCTGTTTGCAGCAGTGATGTACAGCAGAATATGGGATGCTGAGGTTGCCCTATTGGTTACAAGAGACTGTAGATTAGCCTTTTAAATTGAAGCACAAATCAGCAGACACACCTAGTACAAGCATCGTGCTTTAATTTTACCACTGCATGATGATAATACGAAGGCAAAGAAAGCATTTTCTTCTATTGCTCTCTTTTTCTACCCCAAAACTAAACAAAAATATAAGAGAAAAATGGGGGAATTAGGTGTTTTGTGTAGGTGAACTCAGTGTTGCTTTTTCTACTCGTGTCATACTTACAAGTCAAGAGGATAGAAGAAGAAGACAAGATATTTTCCTTCATAATCTGTTAGTTTCAGCTCTTTAAACTCTCCATTAATGACCGCTGTTCCTTCCCAGTAAGGCGCTGGCTTCGAGACTGAAATACAAAGGACATTCAAATTAAAATCAGAGCATGAAGCATGTGTTCAAAGCAAGCTGCTCCTTAGCTCACACACAAGGACAACTGTTGTCCTTTTGCTTGAAAAACAACCTACTGCACATAATCACAAAATCAACCTTTCTTACTACTTTGCAGAGGTCAAAGCTGGTAACAGAACAGTGAACGCATGGAAAACAGCTAATCACAGAACTGCAGGGCTTTGCAAGGGACTTCAAGAGGTCACTGCGTCCAGCCCAATTTGTGCTTACACAGGAGTTTCTCAAATCACTGGTGATCAAGGCCGCACAAGCGTTATCTCTTCATAGTTCACAAGCCACAAGTCTCCTATCAGCTTATAATAGAACATCTGTTAAACCGAAGGAGAAACTGGTTTAGATTTCAGGAAATCACACTATTTATCCTGAATAACTGCTACAAAAAAAAAAAGAAGTGCAAGATGGTTCAAATTCACCCTGTAGGCAGGAAAACCTGTTTGCGATTCAAGTTCAGGTGAGAACTCATACTACTGCAAACACCTCAAAATGGGGTATTTATTAGCCAAATTACAGCTCCTGTGCAGACTGTATGTTGAAGCCAGCTGATGTGAATACACCTGTCATGTCCAGGATGTTGATACACTGCCCCAGGAAATTATTATGCTGTTGAGATAAAGATATATATAGAATCTTAATTATTATCCAGATGATGACTGTACCGTTAAGCTTATAAGACCCACGGCTACAGAATTCAGCTGGTGAGGGGCTGGTAACAGGGACTGCCCCAGACACGGGGCCTATAAGTGTTGGAACGGCCTCTGTCAGTCTCACCTTGTGTAAGTTACAGGGGATGCAGTAATGCAAGCCCGAGTTACTCAGAGCAGTCCCAGAGCCCTCCAAATGCCTTACTTCACTGCATTACAAAGGGAAAAGAACACAGTTCTTATGCATCTCGACTGCTCGTCCGTTCTCATTGCATCTGCTGAGGAACGCTTAAGATGGAAGCAGCGTCCTGCTCCGCTGCAGGGGAACGACGTAACAGCGTGAGCTCTCACGGCAAAGATCGTTCCCAGCGGCTGTCTGTGCGCTCCCCGTTCCATCGGAGGAGGCTCTCCCAGCCCACGTGCCGCTCCAAGAGGTCGCGGCCGCGGAATGCCGGGCAGAGGCACAGAGGCGGGCGGCCAACCAAACCCCGCACCGACTGCGGGCACTCCAATCACCGCCCGCTTGGCTGCGGCAGGGCTGACGTGGAACGACACGGCGAGGCGGCCATTCGGTATTTCTAACCCGAACCAGAGCACAAAAGATTCCCGTCCCGTCCTGTCCCGTCCCGCCCCGCGCTCTCGGCCTGACGTGGCCGCGCCGCCGCACCACCCGGCCCCGGCCGCCCCCAGCCCCGCACCCCGTCCCGGAGCATCTCCTTCCCACCCGCCCGTCCGCCCCGCACCTACTCTTGGCCTGGCTGAGGTGCAGCGAGTGGTCGGTGACGGGCACGCGGGCCGCCTCTCCGGGGTAGACCTGTCCGCCCGCGTAGTAGTGGCACTGCTCGTCCCCGCGCTGCCGCTGCGACCGCGGCTCCTCCGCCTCCGCCCCCGTCGCTCCGTGCAGCAGCAAGGCCAACAGCAGAGCGCGGCTCCCCGCCCGCGGCCCCCGCCGAGCCGCCTCCATGGCCCGCAGAACGACTGCACGTCCCCGCCGCGCGGCGCGGAGGGGCGGTAGCGGGGAGGAGCTTGGCCGCCCTCCGGCGCGGGCAGGGCCCCGTCATCGCCTCACGGCGCTGCGCCGCCAGGGGGAGCGGCTCCGCCCCGCTGTAGGATCGCGGGGTCTGTGGGTCTGTCTTGACACCACGGATCACTTGACAGCATCCTCTGGAGAACCTGGTAAGAGAGGTTCTTACAAGGGAACACCTGTATCACATCCATCTCGACTTATGATCTGTGATAGATGCACCTCCAGGTGTCCCCTCATCCTGTGTTTTCACAGTGAGTTGATGACATCCGGCACCTGATGATATCTCCTAAAATGTTGGAAGCAGGATAAAATTCAAGTCGTTAAATGGGTGGACAAAACCCATTTGCTCATGCACAGTGTTAGACACTCTGGCCCCAGTGGAAAAAAAGCAGTTAAAGAATCTTTGTACTCCCATCCATCTTGAGTTCAAGTGTACCTTGTGGTTAACGTTGCTAAAATGTAGTGGTGATTGATAGAACACTATCTTATGTGATCCAGCTCTAGTAGTACTGAATTTAACACCAAGCCTTCCTAAACGTCCCTGCTTGTAAGGAAGGTGACAGCTATGGCCTCCACGCACGCACAGAGAAAGTTATTTCAGTTGCGCTGCTCTTCTCAGAAAAAAATTATAGATTAAATCAGTGATGAAATCCAAATACATATCCTTCAGTGTTCAAATGGAGAACACTGAATTGAGGGTGGTGACACACTGGCACAGGTTGCCCAAGGAGGCTGTGGATGCCCCATCCCTGGAGGCATTCAAGGCCAGGCTGGATGTGGCTCTGGGTGGCTTGGGCTGATGGTTGGCAACCCCGCACATAGCAGGGGGTTGAAACCAGATGATCTTTGGGGTCCTTTTCAACCCAGGTTATTCTGTGATTGTACGATAACACAGACACCCTTCTCTCTTTGTCCAACAATTGACCCAAAGATTGATTTTTTTTTATGTTTGAATTGCTGAAATTAGTTATGCTGTTAACATGAAATAATAGAGACACCATGCTACATTGATCGCTGTGCTGAATATCATCCATTGGTGCAGTTCTGAAGTAGGAAGGGTTTACCATGTGTGAAGTGAAAGCTTGCTTATAAATCCTTCCCTTTATCGTACGCATGAAAGGCTGTGTTACTGCAAGCCATGCCACAGTTGGGCCCTCAGTTATGATTCATTTTGAGTTATGGAATCATGGAATGGCTTGGGTTGGAAGGGACCTTAAAGCCCATCTAATTCTAACTCCATAGCTGAGATCAGGCTGCCCAGGACCCCATCCAACCTGGCTTTGAATGCTTCTAGGGATGGGGCATCCACAGCTTCTCTGGGCAGCCCATTCCCCCACCCTCTATGGGCAAGTGCTTGTGTCAGGGTGTCATTGCTACAGTGGTGCTTCAGTTGTAGGAGCAAGGAGCGATTTAGGATATTGAACTAGCCTAGAAATGGTTGTACACATTCTGTCTGCTCATTTGTTGTTAAAAAAAAACCAAAACACCCACCTTGCTAACATTTAAATAATCAAACATAAGAGTATAATGGAAAATATAGCAGAGAATGCTGCAGCAAGATGCCAATCATCACTTCCTGGAACAGATGCATCAGATGTTCAATATTGCGCTGGTGAAACTAGCAGTTGGTTTTGTCCTTGTCATAGCTTACAAGTATATTTGAACAAATACATTGTCTTGCTTGCCATGCATGAGAAAAAATCTGTAGTGTAGAAAACTTTGCTGGAGACAGGATGGTGGAAAATAACTGTTGTGTAAGTGATCACTGTTACAATCACCAATTAGAGGAATGTTTTCCTTGTTGGCTCCTGATAAGGCAAGGCTGATGGGACCAGCCATGTGTCTACTGACTGCTGAGGATCCCTGAGGACCCTGTCAAGCTGAGGGTTGCTGGGTGGTGGTGTTTGTTCCTATGGGAAGGTCATTCTGGCTCTTAACTGCAGCTGTAAGAGGCACTGCTGAAGCAACAGGGCTGGTTAAATGCAAACAGCAGCTTCATAAAGTCCGTCGCTAGGTGGCGGAGTGGCATAAAAGTTTTTATTCCTGTCGCCTACGTTTGGGGAATGCGCTGGTGTTTGGGAATGATGTTTTTCCTCTGCAAACACAGCTGCCAAGGAAAGTTGCGTTTAATTTATTTCCCTTTCTCCACCTTGTGCGTGAACTGCAGCCAGCTTTGTTTCCTCGTGGCATCAGTGTCAGGAACCCCTGAGGGGCTTGTGTGATAGAAACAGTGCTGAGCATGTTATTAATGTGTTTGACCAAGCATGACAAAAAAAAGAGTGCTCGATATTTCTAGTTGTGGGAATACAGTTGCTAAAGCACCATCCGGTCAGAGCTTTGTTTTACCTGTGTAAGGGCTGACAGGAGCTACAAGGAGGTGAATACAAACATGTCCTGCAAAACTGTGTCCTTGACCTCACAAATAATGCTGTCCTTGTAGGGCCCTGTCAGTTCTGCTTTGGCTGTCACCTTGCAGGTGAGTACTAACGTGTTTACTCTGTATTTCAATTCTTGTTGTGTTATAAAGCAAGTGTTAAAGTGTCCCCTGTTTCTCAGAGAAATTGGTGCAGTGTTTGGACAGTGAGGACAGGGAAAAACATCACTGAACAGTAGCTGTTAGATATTCAACATCTACTATCGTCATCATGGACTAGATTTGCAGCTCACTCAAATAGCAATGCAGACAACAAGACCTAACCCAAGACCAGCACAGCTAGGAGCCTGTGAGCAAGGCCCAGCTGCCTGCACTGAGCCTGCAGAAAGCAGGTTATCACATCACCACAGAGTGATAAGCGCAGCTGTGTCAAGTTCAGTGATCCTTGTCGGTGTCCTTTGCAGTGGTTCATCTGCACTTTTGGGGTCCTGACATTGGTTCTGCCTCCTCGGGCCTGCAGTCAAGCCCGTGAAATGGAGCCCATCAGGGCATGCAGAGAAGAGGATGTGACATTTCCATGAGACAAGGATTGCGCTTTGGCAGGGGGGTTGGACTTGATTATCTCTGGAGGTCCCTTCCAACCTCTGCAATTCTGCCATTCTGTGATACAGTGGTCTTAAATAATTCCCAGCTCCTCTCCTAAATCCCGTCTGCCTGCTCCTCTTCCCTCCTAGTTGAAGAACAAAGCCTTTTTGCGTTATTAACTTTCTAGCTGTTCAATATCTAGCTTTGCCTTCCTGATTTCTTTGGACACTGAAAGTGAAAAACGGCTTTAGACCAGAAACCCTCACTTTGCGTTGGTCTGTTTTACATTGCTCACTAGGTGGCAGTAAAATGTTGTTCTTCCAGTGAAAGCGGGAGTTGGGCGTTCTGCAAGTGTCTGTGAAGTCCTCAAATCTTTCTTTATTCTTTCTAAAATATGAAATCTACAGGTGTTTATAACATCTGTGAGAGGAAAAAAATAGGGATCTAAAGTGTATTTGCTCCATTTACAATTACCATAAATAAATGAAATCGTTACCGTTCTAATGGTGATATTCTCATTTGTTCCAGTTCAGTCTTGCATAAGTTTCGGCTGCCTGAGAATTTTTAGTGTAATCACCGAATCATAGAATAGCTGAGGTTGGAAAAGACCACTAAGACCATCTAACCCCACCATCAGCCCATCCCTGCCATGCCCACTAACCATGTCCCTCAGTGCCACATCTGCCTATTACTTGAACACCTCCAGGGATGGTGACTCCACCATCTACCTGGGCAGCCTGTGCCACTGCCTCACTGCTCTCTGAGAAGAAATACTTCCTCATATCCAACCTGAACCTGCCCTGGTGCAATTTAAGGCCATTACCTCTTGTCCTGTCAAATGCGAGAAGTTAGGTATTTTCTTGCTAAGGAAAATTTCTTTATTACTGGAAATGATATATAATCTACGGTAGGTATCTCAAGATCTTGTATCTCCTTGTGTGTTGTGCACAGTTTAAATTAGTGTATAAGCTGTATTAGTGGTGAGCTGTACAGTAATTTCATCGCATCCTAACATAATCCTTTGTTGGGCCAAAGCTCCTTCTCTGCTTTGGACTGTCAGCTTCCATGGGACCTTGAGAAGCCACACCTCTGTGAGAGAGCCAATATTTGACCTACCACATCTAAACGTTGAAAAGAGCTGTTGTTTTCCCATAGTTTAATGGAAAGGAAAAAAAAGTTACCATCTAAGAGTTTCATTTGTTATTTCTTTCTACTTTCTTTTTCAGAAGAGGATTATTCACAGTTTACCCAGCGATGAACTCTTAAGTGAAAGCGTAGATATTTCAAGATACTTCAATGTGTTCAGGACACTACACTTAACATAAACTACTTGTGTGCAAACTATTTATATGCCTATATCCTATGATCTCACCATTGCAGAATCAAAAAATAGAGGAAAATGTTTAGAACGGACTAATCTTTGCTACGTTGTCTGCAGCTGATTTTCTTGTATCTGCTGCTCTCTTTTTTCAAAGCCTGTGGTAAAGCACAGCATGCGGTTTAAGCACTGAAATTAGAAGAGTAAAACCCCAAAATACTGTCGCCACTATCTTCAGTGTGGAATCTAGGGTGTTAATGCAGTAAAATAGTGGATTGGGTCATGCCATTGAGATGGTAGGTATCGGTGGGATAAATAAAATAACGTGTTGACCTGTACTACGCAGCTGCCTGTTAAATGGAAGTGCTCCTCAGGAGTATGCTTTGAAATACTCTTTAAAAGTTGGCTGAGTGAGCTGAAGTTCCCAGCTAAAAACGTTGATAATGCAGAATGGTTTTCAGGGCAGAGTTCCTCTCTTAGACGTGAGTGTTGATTTCTGAGATAAGATTTCTGCCAGATGGTATTTTTAATGGAAGTGAAGCAAGCAACACTTAGAAAAAGAAAACAGACCTCTGAAAAGTCAGGTTCCATATCTCTTGATCTTCCTGTAAGGAGGGAGTCTTCAAGGTCATTTGCAACATTTGCTGCCATTTGACAGAGGGCTGATGCAACACTTTTAGTCCTGGTGAGTTTATAGCAGCATTATGAGCAGAATGGAACATATAGGTGGTTAGCAAGGCGTAACTCAGAATCGCCCCATGAAAAATGCCCCAGGTCATCTCTTTGGTGATTTCAGCTTAATTCCCTGCAAGGCCGCTTGATTTACTGGAGCACCCTGGATGCAGTCAGAATCAATTGTGGTGAGCAGCTTCGCCATGCTATGGGTTTTGTTCTCCCTTTCTCTGCAGGTAGCAGCAGCGTGCCATGCAAGTTACCTGCTGGCATGCAGATTGGCTGGGTGTATCTGAATAGGTCACCATAGGTAACGGCTGTTTGCACATACCAATTTATTTGTTAAGGATCAGTAGCTCATTGCAGTCCTACGCTACTTCGTGCTTCAGCGCATCCATGTTTCTCATCTCCTGGTGCTTCTGATAACGCTGGGAGAGCTGCAGGGCAGCGAGCAGGGAGAAGGTGGTGGGAAAGGACTGTCCTCAGCAGCACAGTGCACGGCCTTCTCCCCACCTCACCTAACAGACACGTTGCCATCCCTGTTTTGATGCTGTGATTTTTTGAGAAGTCTTGAATAAGAAGCCAACAGAAGGCTCTGGGAGATGGGATGCATAGTTAAGTGTGCTAAATCCTCCTGCACCTCTTAGTAAAATGCAGATCTGCTCTGTCTGCAGCCACGGAGGCTGTCTGCTTTTCAAAAGCTATGAAGATTTCTGCTTTTAGCCCGAAGGTCTCTGGTTTGAAGCCTGCTGTCGGTGCTACTCTCACAAGTAAAGCAGCGTGAGGTTTGCTCAGCAGCAGCAACACGCTTCTCAGCACAACAGCAGAGGAAATAGCTGGACTGAAATGTCACAGAAAAGCCCCAGACCTGTCAGGCAACCATTTTCCTGGAATTCTGCAGATATATCTCTGTCCTGTCACAACGACAAATTTGCTATTTAAAAGAGCCCTCCTCAGCTGCAAAAACTACCTAGAAGAAGCCATGATGAGTCACATCCCTTCAGCTTTGGCGCAGCATTGCCACATCCAAATGCTAAAAAGTCAGGAGGTTTGAGATAGTGACAGTGATGGACTGAAGAGTCCCTCCTTTCTGCCACAATTTAGGCTTGGTCTGTGGTGCTGTGCAAGAGGCAGGGTGCAGCGCTTAGCTTAGAGGAGGCTGGACCAGCTCTGGGTATCAGGAGTTACAATGCATCAGGAGACTCAGGAGGCACAAACACTGCTAAAATATTACTTGAAGTGAACATTAATGAAAAAAAAAAATAGTGAGACATGCTGAGCTGGAAACATTGCTGTGGCTGTTAGGTTTTAATTAGCCAGAAGCTGTCATTCACACTGTGCTTCTGTGCAGTGATTGTCCTAATATGGTTGGGTCTGGGATCCAATACAGCTGGACTTTCCTTTCTTTAGGAATGCTAAGCACTCAAACATCCATTATACGTGTCCTCCTGGTCCTCCTACCTGCTCGAGTGCTGTGGAAGGAAGCTTTTTGCACACTATACTTTGCAGTAAATGATACCAGTTGTTGACTAGCGGTACTTACTGTAGCACAGTGACACAAATGGCCCCATCTGGCCCATCCAGAGGCATTCCTTCTGAAGTGAAATGTCTGAATGTTTTACAAAGGGAGAGTAGCACCACCTCACCTGTTTCCTATTGAAGTTTTAAAAGGATGTGTGTGCTGGGCAGTGCAAAGATTGTTGCATGTACTTCCACAGTATTCTGTGAGCTCCTAATGTGCACGTACACACTCAGACATGTGCTGGTGAGAAAACTCAAATGAACTTGTTTTCTTCTTTTGCCTCTTCAATAGAGGATGCCCTATTAATATTAACGTACTTCATAATATCTGCTTTCAGAGACAGGAACACTTTTAATCCTCAGTCTTACTTCATGTGAGCGCTTATTTACTTGCTCAGAGTTAACTGGAACGTTTGTAATCTGAATTATACTGATGCCTTTTTGGGCATCACTGTGTGGTCTGTTGGCTGACTTCTTGTCTGGAAGTCTTCATCTTTACTGTCTTATCTGTCTGGTACCTTCTGGAAACCATTTTCTCTTTATACCACTTATAAAATTCTGTGTACAGAACACTGCAGCTAGGACTGCAGGTTCTGGACCATTTCTCACATTTGGTAATGAATTTTCTGATTGAATTCTTTTACAGATAGCACTTCATACATGCAAAACAGTGCCTGTGATCTTGGTGGATTTTTTATGTATTGCATTTATAAAGCTCTCAGGAGTTGTGTCATCATCTGAGGAGGTGAGTTGTCTTGTCAGATTTTTGTATTTCAAGGCATTGAGGGAAAAGCCTAAAAAACATGAAGACAAAAATATGTCTGCTAACACAAAAATAAGCAGTGTTAGAAGGAATCTAAATATGTTTGCTTAGTTAAATCATGTTTTGAGTAACCAGACTAATTTGGAATAACTACCAGATATGCAGCCAAATGGCTGGATGCTATTGGAAGAATTATATCATGGGCATTCACTTATTTAATATCTGCTGTTCCACAAGTGGTGTGGAGGGCATGAACAGTTCTCATGGGGAGTAGAGAGAGAGGCTGCAGTTCTAAACAGTGTAGGTGGTTGCTGTTTACTCAGAGATTGGTGAGGTGCTGGCACAGCTGCCCAGAGAAGCTGTGGTTCCCCATCCCTGGAGGTGCTCAAGGCCAGGTTGGATGGGCCCTGGGCAGCCTGAGCCGGTGTGGGGCAGCCCTGCCCACTTGCAGGGGTTGAACCTTGATGCAAGCTTCTGTGATGTCTGGCCTGGAAAGTGTGCTGAACTCCAAAGAGCTAGATGGTCATTAAACTAAATTATTCAGGGAAGAAAAAATGAAAATCTTCCTTTCAAAATGTGGAAGAATCTCACTCCAAGTGGCACTGCAGTAAAATGGCAACCTCTATCCACAGCTAACAAGAGCAAAATAACGCACATGGAATGAAATCAACCAACTGCACATTGCTGAAGATGAGCTTTAAGTTACCCATTACCTCTCCAGAAATGGAGTTCAGAGTGACTGTGAGTAGTTCTAGGAAATGTTGTCTCTGTCAGAGCAATGTTCAAAACAGCAAACAGATTGCCAGAAATTATGAGGGAAGACACAGTAAACAAAATAATTATTTTGTTGTGCAGTTACCTCTTGATTACTATGAGCAGTTTTGATCTCCCTGTCTGAGAAGTAGAGTTGAGATGGAAAGGAATAGAGGAACCTGACAAGTATTTGCTTGGAATGGAATGGTGTCTGAATTGAGACTAATTAAATGGACTCCTCACAGTGGAAAAGAGAAGGTAGTAAGGCTCAAGAGGCATGGAGGACGTATGTAGCAGATGACTGCTTTTCTCACAAAACAAGAATGTAAGACATCATGTGGAACTGACAGGTTGCAGTTTAAGCAAACAACAGCGAACAGCCTTTTCCTCACAGTCAAAGCTCTGGAGCACACATGTTATGGGGGGTGGCTGAGGGAGCTGGGATTGTTCAGTATGGAGAAGAGGAAGCTCGGGGGAGACCTTATCGCTCTCTACCAACTGCCTGAAGGGAGGTTGTGGTGAGGTGGGGAGTTGACCTCTTCTCCCAGGTAACAGCAATAAGATGAGAGGGGGAGTGACCTCAAGTTGTGCCACGGAGGTTCAGGTTGGATATTAGGAAATATTTCTTCTCAGAAAGAGGGGTGAGACATTGGAACAGGCTGCCCAGGGATATGGCACTGAGGGATGTGGTTAGTGCACAATATTGATTGTAGGTGCATGGTTGGACTGGATGGTCTTAGAGGTCTTTTCCAACCTTGATGATTCTATAATTACACTGGAATCAGCCCCACAGCATCTTGTGGGTGTCAAGGGTTTGAATGGGCTCAAAACTAATCACACAAAGTAGTACGAAAAATAATCACAGAGATGATGACACTGCTGCAGGAATCCCTAGGGTGGCAGGCTGCTGGATGTTGGGTGTAAAGGAGGAAAAAAAGCCTGCATGATGACTCCTTTTAAAAATTATTTCCATTAGAATCTGCTACTGGCTCTTGTCAGCAGCAGAATACTAGACCAAATGGACTTTTGATCTGATCTAATTATTCTGTGTAATGTTTATATGAGGAGTCAGTCTGGGAGAAAGTCATGTGAAATACACCAGAGACCCACAGGCTCCTGAGGCTTTCTCTTCATAATTTAGACGTAGTTTGGATATCCCCTCAGAATCTGAAGGGAGAAGGTCTTATTTCAGTCATGTGAAAATGGGAGAGCCCTGAGGGCTGTTGTAATGAACCAAAGAGCCCCGTGCTCTTCAGTGTTGAACTCATTTCCCTGCAGGATGGCACATAAGATGAACACTGATGCTGCACCTTGTGCATGGTCCCATGGTGTGTCTTGTGGGATGGAAGGAGTCACTTGGGAAGGGGACACACAATATACTGAGCAGGTGTAATGCATGGCCTTGCCCTGTAACCAGGTGTGTGGTAGTTCTCTGGAGGCCCACTCCCCTTTCTGCACTGCACATTGCATTGCACTGGCTGCTTTCTGAGCTTCTGTAGAGCAACAGGCATGCAGAAAGGAGCCAATATATTGTCTCTGGTTAGGGAGTGCCACTTCCAAACAGTGACAAAATTGCTCTTTAACTGAAAGTGCAACCGTGAGCACTGCACTTTCAGTGAAAGTATAATGTCGAGCTGGAATTAAATTGAATTTCTGTTTCTTCAGGGAGGCTAAATTTAATCAGGTGCTTAAAATCAAATTAAGGTAGAAAGCAGTTTGGAAAAACACAAGAATTATAATCCCACTAATGTCCTGAGGTAATACTGGGAAGAAAAGTGCTTTCATGCAACATGAGGAATAGTGTCTGTAGGAGGCAGCTGCACATAGCTTGCTGTATTGCTGTAGCCCCACATTCTCTTGAGGGAGATGTCACTGAGCTCTGCTGGCTTCGCCTTCATTACAGCAGTAGCAGCAAGTGTGCTCCAGCCTGATCTGCCAGTGCTTCTGTCAGGCTGTTGTTTTCTAATCTGGCTGTTAATCTGGAGATGCTTTCCCTGAATCAGCCCCTGAGATGCTGGCCCATGAATGATGCAGAAGTGTCACTTCTTTAGAAACGTGGGAATAACAGGCATTGCTTGCTGCCTGGGGATAGAAAATGGATCCCACTCTGTGCTCTGGCCTAGTTGCATGGAGGGCTTTGGGTATTGATGTCCATGCAGTCTGATCACCAAGAAGGAATGGAGGGGCCCTGTTTAGCCTGGCTGCAAGGAACGAGCCTTCCCCCACTGGTTTCCTTCCTGCACAAAGGGAAGATTCTGTGGCTCTAAGGTGCTACTGCTGTCCTCATCCCCAAGGCATTCCCCCCTCAACTTGAATTTGTCTTTCTTATTGATGGAGATTTTGGGGACAGTGGCTGGAAGCTGCAGCTGCAGTTCAGTACAAAAGGGAAACACACTGCTTTGATATCACCTGCAATTGCATTCAGCTTGAACCAGCATGATGCCTTGATCTGCTATGACCCATACCCACCAGGAGTTATTAGCTAATTGAATTCAGACGGTAACTCCCTAACTGTTTTCAAACTAAATTAACTTGCTTCAAGGGACCAACTCATGTTTGTATTTCCAAGATAATGGATTTAGGCTTCAACTGAAACCTTGCCAGATAATGAGGAAAAAATAAATCAATGACCTCATTCTTATCTGGTCTTAGCAGGCAGGCTTTCCTTTGCTAAAAGTGACCCTGAAATTGCCTGGATTGATTTGCACACAGGGAGCCAAGTCCTGCTAATCAGAGCCATTTTGTGGAATGCTTTACTAAAGGAGGAGTGCTAATCCGGACATCAGCAGAGCTAGAAGTATTTTAAACACTGCTTTTCTTAGAGTCAAAGTGAATGCTCTGAGAAATTCAAATATGTGGTAAGATAAAGAGTTAAGGAGGAAATCAGCCTCCGTGTTAATTAGAGGGGAAAAAACATTCTCACAGTTGTGCCTGGGACCGAGTGGTCTCCACAGGCAGATACATCTCTGATTATTTAATTGTCTGCCATTGTTAAATAAGAAATACTTTTCAGATGTTAAAGGGAGAGCACTACTTGATGCAAAGTAGGGTGGCTGTAGCGGTGGAGATGCTGTTTTTGGTGTCTTGGAAGAAGTGTGCAGCTCTGCAATATACCACTCCAGTACTGTGTGCTTCTTTACTCTCTGTATGGACTTCTCAAATGAAGGCCAAAATCTTCAAGTAATAAGTGTGATTAATATCAATTTTACAAAAAAAGATATGACACAGTCGGAAGTGAGTCAGTAATAGTCTACTGGTGAAGAATCCATAAAACCTACACTTAAAGCCATATAAGAAAATTGAAATTTTATAGTAGCAATAGCAGCAGTACTGGTAGCAACCATTTTGGTTCGTAAGAGATGTGAAGTTTTAGGGAGAAAGATCTTTTATTAAAATATAGATACAGGTTTTTATAGAAACATTGCATCATTTAATGTTGAGCTCCCCAGGGAAATTCTCGGACCTGCCTGCCAGGAGACTACTAAATACATGAAATTCCATGCAGAGAGAGCAGTTCTTGATGCTTTCAGGTGACTGACTAATAAAGCTGGAGTTACTTCAGGAAGGGGGTAGCCACATCTAAGGATAGCAAATTCGTTGATAGTATAAAACTGGGAAGAGAGGCTGATACACCGTCTAGTTGTGCTGCTGTTCAGAGGAACCTCAACTGGTTGGGGAAGTATGGATGCCTCAAGAAATTCAGCAAAGGCAAATGCCAGTCTCTGCCTCTGAGGAAGAACAATCCCATGTACCAGTACACTGTCTGGAAAGCTTTTTTTCACCTTCTTTGTGAGGGTGAGCAAGCACTTGCACAGGTTGCCCAGAGAGACTGTGGAATCTCCCTCCTTGGAGATCTCGAGATCTTCAAAATGCAGCCCTGAGCAACTTGCTTGTTGACTCTGCTCTGAGCAGGAGGTTGATGACTTCCAGCCTCAACTGATCTGCAATGTTGTGAATCTTGAATACATTTTTACGTTTTGACTAGGCCCTTCTAATGAGGAAAGGAGCTAAGAACAGAGCCCTTATGTTCAGTAGAGATGATTTAAGATGACTCCAATAAGAATCTCTACTTAGTCAAATCCATAGCTTTTTTCTTCTTTCTCTGAAAACTAAAAGCTTGCAGACAGCCATTCTCCTGTGAACTGGCTGTAACTCTAGATTTATCCTGCTGCCCCCATGAAAACTGTGAAAGCTTTCCCGTTGGCCATTAGTGGCTGCACTCAGTGTAATCTTAATTCATGACAGAATTTGTAAATACCAGTGCTAGCTTTCTGTATCTTTTAAGATGTTACAAGAAAGGCAAGAAAAGAACCTTTCTTAATTAGCACTGATTAGGAAAATTCCTTCTTGGATAAAGTGAAATTCAGTGATTGCATTGGTAGTGCCTCTATCATCTGCTGTCAGTGCTTCCTTGGAGCTGGGGAGGGGAAGCTCAAGCAGATATATGCTAGACCTAGAAGAGAATAGCTGCTTCCCTGATGGAGTGCTGGTGATTGTAGGGCACACATGAATGAGAGGGCTCTTCCCCAAACACAGCTGGAACCACTCATTCAAGATGCCTGAAGCCATCCTTTTCCCTGGGAGTACTCTTCTTTGCTTACTTCCTTATCCTGTGTGGTCTGTTGTATGCTCAACTGGCTCTGGGACTGCTGCTAGCAGAAGCAGTGAGGTGCGTGAGTGGATGAATGCTGGGGTTTGTATATCCTGAGGGAAGCCTATGTCTGAAGCAGGTCCTGATCTGTCCACCAATGCCTGGATGTGCTCAAGGGCTGAACTTTGGGCACCAGATGAAGACTATGGCTAAAAGTGCAGGTGCCTACATAGGTTGTGAGTGAGACCTTTATTCTCTGTTTTGAGGGTTTCCGTGTTGGACTGAAGTGCCTTCAGGGGTCAGAAGATAGCTAATTTCCATCCAATCTCATTGCCTTTTTCTTTTTTCCTTCCATGGGCAATATTACAATATCTACCCTATTCAGTGTGCAGAAATACCTCAGCTAGTGATCGTCCATCACATTTGCTGCAGACAGGGAGCTGTCACAGTAATGTGAGCATCATATTTCACCTAACCTGGCTATACCTGCTTAGAGGCCAGGCTTTTTAGCTCTATTGCTGTTGTGGCTGTATGATTTTTTTTGGAAGCAGAACTGATCTCTCATTGGTATTGTGCAGGTTTGGATGTGCTGCGTCAGCAGTTTCAATGTTGCGCTCCATTGAACTCTGGCAGCGTAGCCAAAAGAATAAGTAAGCACAGCAGGGAGGTGGCTTGATCTGAGCATAACATTCATTCATACTAGCAACATCATGGAATGAAGAAAAACGGACATAACACTCCCATGAAATAAATTGGATGCAGAAATTAAATATCACGACGCTAAGGCAGAAGCTGAAAATGTTCTATGTAATACATTTTCTTTACCGAGTACTTATAGTGGAAATTTTTCTTTTGAAAAGGACAAATATTTGAAAATACTATGCTTAAAAAAAAAAAAAAAAGTTAAATAAAAACATCACACTCCATACTTAAAACTTGCTAATTTTTTATCTAGAAGTTAAGATTAAAATAAATTTAAGGTTAAAAAAATATGTTTGAAAAACTCTTTTAGGCTGTTGTCTGTAAGCAGTTGCTGTAGCTTTGAGGTGAAGATCACTGAAGGCCATTTTGTTGCCAGAACGTGGTAGGAGTGCAAGAACTGAGGCTAGAAAGTTAGGGGAGGAGCTGTGAGGAACTGGCTGCTAGTTGACTCTAAGCCATAAATAGACGATGTTATTGAAGAGTCAAAGCTGCTCTGGTCAGCTGGTTAGCATCTCCACACAGAAGCAGAATATTTATCTAATATGTGAACCACAGCCTCAAATCTGATTATAAAACTTTCATCTTAGTTTTAAGCTGTTTTGTGGAAATCAAATGTTTTCTTTCCTTTCCTGCAAGCAGTTGCCCTTGCGCATATAATGCCATCTTTAGCGTGACTCACCCAGCAGCCAGGGCTCCATCAATGGCCATCAATTATCAGCAGTTACAGACAGCAGTTTCTCAGGCTCAGGGTAATTGATGTGCATGAGTAAATTTTTTTTTGTTTGTTTGTTTTATTTGAGGTTTTTTTCTTTCCTATATGAAACTTCTGTGAGCTCAGAGATGTGCACAGTTGGCCCCCTACACAGACATACCCGGTTCCCTTCTCATTTTAGGTAATGACACTAAAAAGGTAGAATTTTCCCAAATGATGAGACCAAATGTCAAAAACAGATTTAAAAGGGAGTTTGGATTTTTATAACTTCAGGTTTTTTGTTTGTATCCTCTGCAGCTGTGTGAAGCTTTTCCCATACTTGACATACTCTCTACTTCTTGCTTTCTCTCTTAGTTGCAGTCTGATTCCTAAAGAGGTGGTAATTTGCCCACTACTCTTTCCCTCACAGACAGCAACAAGGAGGTCTTCTACCCACACCATATTTTCTGGAAATATGTATCACAGTATCACAGTATCACAGTATCACAGTATCACAGTATCACAGTATCGTGCGAGTTGGAAGGGACCTTAGAGATCATCGAGTCCAACTCCCGGGTTTCGAGCTCTCTGTGTAGAGAAGCGGCACTTCTACCCCCTGCACCACAGGGGGGATTCGAACCCCGGGCCACCAGTGTTGCAAGCAGCAATTCTACCACTGCGCCAAGAAAAAGTAGGAACTTTAAGACATAAAGTAGGAACTTCATGTCTTTGAGACTTCCTACCTGTTGTATTAGAAGAAAACTGGTCAACAGGCTGAACCAAAGGACAAGAAGGCAGACCAAGATCATTGTTGCATAGCCTTGTTTTCTTAAATGTTAGCGTGTTAGCTTTCACTCTTAAAATAAGAACTGAAATTGGTTAAAGGAATGTCTGGAGACAATCTGTGGTTTTCTGCTCAAGCAGTCCTTTGGGACTGGGGAACTCAGTGGCTGAAAGAGCCTGGCTGCTGTTGTCAAGGTCTTTACCGTGCTTCCTATCTTCTCTTAAAAAACCACGTACCTGTAGATGCTGTAGATGTGATTTTTAGACCAGTGTTTTGGGCACAGTGCTAAGACTTTTTATCTGATAATTCCAACCAGCTCTCTGTGCCATGTAAAGCAGGGAACACAGGAGGTGATTACCTATACCGGAATGTTTAACTTTTAGTGATACCTTTGATAGAAAAGCAGAGAGAAGCTTGCAGGTTTTTGGACCTACTCTGGTTTAATGTCCCATCAAGAAGACATTACAGCAGCAACCTAAAGCTTACCGAAGATGGAAAGCACAAATTTACTGTGCAGTTGTACTCATAATAATGTTTTAATAATGTTGTCCATATTTGAAATACTGTAAATGTGAAAATGAATTTGATTGAAAGAGTGCCAGCGTGAAGCAGCGTATCATTTTGGTTTTGTTTTTACTGTACTCTGCATAATCACTGTAATTATATGTATTAGTCTGCTCTGTGTAGCGGCAGCAGAAGGTAGATAATTCTGTCAGTAACTGGCTGTAGCAGTTTATATACATTTTGCGCCATCCACAAAAGTGCTTTGGAAATAATTTAATGCTGATGATTTTACCTATAATAGATCAGAAATTATTGCTGGTATTTTCAGAATATCGATAAGGGCATGTAGCAGCAGGACAAAGGGAAACTGTTTTAATCTGGAACAGGGTAGATTTAGACTAGGTATTAGGAAGAAATTATTTACCCTGAGGTTGGTGAGACACTGGAACAGATTGCCCAGAGGCTGTGAATGCCCCCTGCCTGGGAGCATTCAAGGCCAGGCTGGATTGGGCTCTAAGTAACTGGGTCTAGAAGGAGGCATCCCTGCCTATACCGGGGGGGGGGTGGAACTGGGTGATCTTAAAGGTCCCTTCTAAACCAAATCATTCTATGATTGTTTGATTCTATTGGGAAGAGATGTTCTCCAGAAAGAAAAAAAAGAAAACGATGGCCAATAAAACAATAAGAATTTTATGTCTGAGAAAATACAGAGCAAAAAAAGGGCTCACCATTTAAGAAATTAACTAGCTAATAGGGATAATATCAGTATAACATGGCAGAGAGCTGCAGAGGCTTTTAGCTATGTATTTCATTTCAGATTATGCTTAGCACAAATTTCAAATACGCTTAATGCCATTTATTTATTTATTTATGACAGAATAAGTTTAGATGGACTAATCTAAAACTGTAATTTTGAAACAATATTTAACAGAAGCTTACTGCTAATAGAGAGGACAAGTGTAGAAGGAAGTGCAGGTGGAAAAAGCAGTCGCTTTTTCTAAGTGACTAAGTTGCTAAGAGATAGGCACCGAGTGAAATGTTGGGGTAAACCTGGAGATTCAGAGGGAAGGTGGTAAGTAGGGGGTGGTTCTTTCCAAGAGTTAAATAAAAAATCACCATTCCTGAGGAGTAACCAAATTGTTAGTGGTAACAGCACGTTAGCTGGAGCCCTCAGCCATTTTTGGAGAGGATCTGCACCGTAATGGGGGACATGAGGCCAGGTTGGATGGGGCCCTGGGCAGCCTGATTTGGAAGGTGGCAGCTCTGCCACTGGCAGGGGGTTGGAGCTTGATGATCTTTTAAGTCCCTTCCAATCCAACTCATTCTATGTTTCTGTGACATAGTCATGGTGCTGAGGCCAGCTTTCCCACACCTCTGGCTGTATGTGGCGGCTGCTCCCAGTTACTCAGTTGCAGTGGGCGAGCCTTTCTCAGCACCAAAAAATTGCATGAGGCTTCTTTTTTGCCATGCGTGGATGGATGGTAACTCATTTGTCAGAAAAGTTTGGAAACTAGTTACTGAAAGCAGAAGTGGAGGCGTCTAGGGAGATAAGGAGGCATAGGGTGTAAGACTGTTGTGATTCACTGCTTTATTTTATGCTCAATGTACTCTTCAATTAAGGACTCAATTCCGTGGGAAGGAATACCTGAGTGACACTGCTAGTTTGATGCTTTAAAAATGTCCTCAGTGCTGGGGAAGCAGGAATGCTGTTGCTAGATAAGTATAATTTCTCTGAAAGGATCTGCTTTTTCTTTACTTCTATTCAGGTTGAATGAATTCACCATAAAGTACATATGGCATGAAAAATTTCAATGTCATTTTAAACTTTGCTTCAATAGACGTAGATTGACGAGGTTGATTTAAGATACATTATCTACGTGGGATATGCTGTGGTTTATCATATATTGATCTGGCAATAATAACCCATGCTGCTTTCATGAGATTTAACAAATGTAACTCCAGTGTTGTTTGGTAAAACTGACCCGCCACTTGCAATTGATCCAGAATGCAGCAGCACACCTCATCACAGATTTGAGTTAGCCTATACATCCTTCTCTGTTTTATTTTTTATCCAAATCAGTGTAGCTACAATAGGGAACTGGAATTGGTGGTATGTAAGAACCCCCTTTGGCCTGTTTGATGCAACTGTCCACTCACCTGCCACTTGGGATGCTCTTGCAACAGGTTAGAAAATGATTAAACATTTGCTATGGTGGCTGTGGTAAAAGGTCATTTATATATTTATATATACCTCTGAAAGTTGGCTAAATTAGTTTTCCAGTCTTTAAAGCAGCCACAGATAAACATATTCTTTTTCCCTGAGTGAATTAAAACTATGATTGTTGCTTTACTGATTGATGTATTTTTCAGTCAAACTCACTCTTACCGTGCTGACTTTGTAGAATATTTTATCTACTGAAATGTCGTTTTGTCTTTGTTGGTCACCTCCAGCGTATTTGTGCTCTTTAGATAAAAGTGTTATTGCTTTGGTGTATTTTTTCGTGTGTTTTTTTTTTTTTTTTCCCTTTTTTTTTTTTGTAAAAGAAAGGTCACAAAACTTGCATAGCATTGTTTATCAGCACATAGTCCTGGGGAAGAATGCTGTTGTTATTTAAAACTTGAATCAAATTCTCTCCTTAATAAGCAGGATCAGAAAGTGCACTCAAATGACAAAATATTGGTAAGAAAAGATAAAATTAATCTGAAAATTCAGAATTAAATCTGACAGTGAGATTTAACTGTAGGTGAGTCATCTAAGGAAAGTAAATGGACCGTCATTTTCAGAGTGCTAAAGAACAGCATAAAATTACAAATTAGTAAGTTGCCTATAAATTTTGAGTCTAATCATAATTCATAAAAAGAAGTCATTTTGGTTTTGATATATATATTTTTTTTTCTTTAAAAATCAACCAGACATCTAACAGAATGATAATTCAAGTAATTCAAGTCTGGGTTTCAAAGTTACTCTTCAGTAAACAATAAAGATATTCTATGCTTGGGCTTGTCCCATCCCAATGGGCTATATATGATTGGCTTCACAGAGATTTAATCATGTATTTACTAGTGAGCCTAGACGTAGAATAGCTTGGGATGGAAGACACCTCAAAGATCATCTATTCTCTAGGGCAGAGACACTTTCCAGTAGACCACATTGCCCAGAGCTCTATCCAACCTTGAACATCTCCAGGAACAGGGCTTCTACAGCTGTGTAATTTGTTCCTGTGTCTCACCACTCTCTGACTGCAGAATTCCCTCCTATGATCTAATCCAAATCTCCCCTCTTTTAGTTTAATACCATTACTTCTTGTCTTGTCACTATACTCCCAAGTAAAGCGTCCCTCTCTATCTTTCCTGTAGGCCCCTTTAGGTACCGGAAGGTCTCTGTAAGGTCTTCCCAGAGCTTTATCTTCTACAGGCTGAAGAACACCGACTCTCTCAGCCCATCTCCATAGCAGAGGTGCTTCAGCCCTCTGATTATCCTTGTGGCCCTCCTCTGGACCCCCTCCAACAGGCCCACATCCTTTTTGTGTTCCAGAGCTGAATGCAGGTGTCATTGCTCTCATGAGAGGGGACTAGAGTTGAGAAAATCATCTCTCTTGACCTGTTAGTTGCATTTTCTTTGATTCAGCCCAGGATATGGTTTGCTTTCTGGACAGTGAGGGCACATTACTGGCTCATATTCAGCTTTTCATCCACAAATACCCCCAAGCCATTTGCAAGGCTGCTCTCCATCCACATGTTGCCCAGCTTATATTCATGTTAGGAATTGCTCTGACCCAGGTTTTCAGAACCTTGCACTTATTCTTGTTGAAGTTTATGAATTTTGCATGGCCTCACTTCTCAAGCCTGTCAAGGTACCTCTAGATGGCAGCTCTGCATTGTGAATGTGGGGTTTAGATTTAGTGTTCAGTGGGCAGAAATCTGTTGAACACTCCTTCTCCAGGATGGGTTACATCTATGTTTTGGTACTCAGTTGGGAGCGGCAGGTCTCTGTAGCTTTCTCGAATCATTGGCAAAGCTGGGGCTGGTTTTGTTCATATGTAGCTGGCGTTTGAACAAATTCTTCAGGCACCGCCCACATTATTTCTCTATAAATTTACTAAGTGGAGAGCCTTTGTGCTGCTTTGTTTAGATGGCGCATAGTTTATAAACTTTGCTAGCTGCTGCTCTGTTATTAACTCCGTAGTTTTAAGACTTCTTTGCCCCAGCTTTTCACTTCCAAGACAATTTTTGTCAGTTATGTGTATAACAAGGGGATGTCAAACAGGCACAAGTAATGGCACTCTGTGCTGTGCCTCCTTAGGTGAGCAGCTCTGAAGGCAGGGAAAGCCAGATCTTAAATATTACAAGCCACACCACACCAAATAAGTCATGTGCTGATTAGGTCATGGACAAACAACTTTTTTGGGTAAGTTTGGCACCATGTGCCCAAGGGAGGACATTTTGGATTATGGTAGAAAAGTGAGTTGGTCTGTTGTTGAATGTTAAATTCTTGCTTACTGAGACTTTAGCTTGGAGCTAATCAGCTGAAGATTGAACAAAGTGCCAAGAATTCTTTTCTTATCAGTCTCATGGATTTTAGCTCTGAATTAATGAACAAAATCAATGTCCTCGCGTTATCAACATGTGAGAAACACTGGCCTTAAAACTACTGTGCTCCCACCTTTTAACATAGAGAAGTTTGGACAATTGCATTTCTTTATATTTTTCATATTTTCATATATTCTTTTTGATAACATGATTTCTTTTTGTCACGGATTAACCGAAAATCTACCTGTGCCCGTGACAGGAGGGCAGCTGGCCCGCAGGGCTGATGGCCCAAAAAGGAAAGGGAAAAAGGGAAAGGGAAAAGAAAACAGCGACAACGATCTAAGGAGACACACTTATTTACTAAATACTATATTGAAATACCAGATAACACAATATAATACAATATAATTGAAATTAAGACTAATGAATCAAGCAAAATAGGAGAGAGAGTGAGTCCCAAAACTGAGAGGCCTACTGTAACTCTAGGCGATACGGCTGGAATGCTCCCCCACACTCCGAGAATTCAAGACAGTGATTCCAGTCTGGAAGTGAGATTATATAGTGTCCTTGTCCCGTGACTTATCCCTGACCGTGATGTCCTCTGGGATATGTAGTCTTTTTCTATGAGCTGCACATTCGGTAAAATTATCCATTATCCATACTTTACATGATGTTATGATGTGGAATACTGATAGCAAAATTACAAAACCATGACATTCTTAAACGTTGCATATCTGTATCGTACCAATGTGTTGTGACTTGCTTATTTGCTTCACCTTAAGTCTTCTCTGTGTATCAAATGCATCATCATGTCCTGTGTGGCATCTAAGTGATTTAAACATGAGATCAGGACTGAACTATGCTACTTGCTTTTGGTTGTAATAGAACCTGAAAGCCGAAATGCTTTTCCTTTGCCTTTAACTAGTTTCTTTCCTTTTGCAATGTTTCCTTATTATTATTATTATTATTATTATTATTATTTTTTTTTTTTTTAGTGGGAGTTAATTTTGGACCAATAGAGATGATGGGTAGACATAGCAGAATGCTGACATGGATAAATAATGGCAACAAGCACCTTCTGAACCAGTTTAGTTACTGCACAGCTGTACTTCATTAAGATATTTAATATTTTTACCATCAGAACAGGTAGAAGTTTTTTTAGAAGTTTTATCTGTCTAATTAATTATATCTCTCTATATACATACAAGTATAAAGATACACATATTTAGAAATACACATGTGTAAAATATTGAAATCTGCATATGCAGTGATGTGCAAGGGAGCATTTTCTGTGTGTATGCACACAGTTATAAAAAAGGATATCCTCACTTTTATTTAATGAGTGTCTGAGTAACAAACTGTATGTTCTTTTTGAAAGGGCACTTGGGAACAGTCTGATATCCAAACAAGAAGACACGTAACTCCTCTTCTCATACTGAGACATGCAGGGTGTTTTGGGCAAATAGGCCTTTGGAAGCATAAATCATTTTCCAGGATTCGTTAAGCTTTTGTCATTTTTAAGAGAAATCATTGCTCTCCCTTCCCACTTTCTGCCAGATAGAAACGGGAATTATATTTAGGAACAATATATGAGAGTACATACAGTACAAGAATGTTTGACTTTCTTGCTCCCTTTTTTTTTCTTTGGATGGTTACTCTCAAGATTGGAAATGGCAACATGTGCCTTTGTAAAGTGATTTACCAGTTCCCGAGAAGATTATGTTGAGAAGAAAACAACAAATCCAATAAGGGAATAAGCCAGGAAGGGAACAAATGCAAACATTTATAGGCACAGGAGTGAATACAGATACAGATAATTCAGGTTCCTCTCTGTCTGGTAGGAATGAAGGACTAGTATTAGATGGGTTCAGATAATAGAGTAACAAGTCCTTTTGAACACTGTAAGTAAGCTCTCTCTTTGAGGCTCTTTTGAAAGGACATTAAGCTCACTTTATGACAACCACATGGTTATTATTACCTCCCTGCCCATCACTTACATGGAGAGGTTGAAAGTTGTGAGAGGAGGCTGTGGATTTACTGAGGCCCATTTGATCTCGTGCAGTGGAGATAATGGTAACTTGAGTTCTTGTCCTTAAAGCAGCGTAGATGGTTGGATAAGGGAACAAAGAAATTAAAAATTCTGGACATTTGAAGTAGGTTTTAACAGTACCTTTTTGTTCATTTGTTTGTTTGTTTTAAATTCACAGGTAAATGCTAAGGTTAATGACATCAGATGCTGGTGTCATTCGCATGGGTGGTGATGCTGATGGTGATGCTTATAAGCACTTCTTGAGGCTTGTGATTCTTTATGGGTTTTGTTTTTCTGCTCTGTGTACCTGTAGCTTGCTACAGCTTACTGGCTTGAGGCAGGAAGGAAGCAGTGGTCTCTGCCGTGCCTGTGCTTGCTGGGAACTGGACATGAGGTGACCAATGAGGCTAAATTACATCCCTCCTTAAAGTTATAATTTCCATTTTGTTTGTGTTAGCTAAATTCCCCAGTGTCTTTTCTGTCTGCTAGTGAGAAAAGGATCTTAAAAACTGGGGACACTGCCAGAAGTTTTAAAGATGGGACCCAGACCCACGAGGGAGCAAGACAGCAGTAGGCAAACGCTTGTCTCAACTACTGTGTTTGTCAGCTGTGACTTTGGCTCTGCTAAGAGGTTGGATGCTCTTTTGGTCCTATTCTGTAGTAGCTATGGATGGAAGAAGACTGCCTTTTCCTGGGAAGCTGCTCTGTCAGTTCCTAGATGCATTCTCTAGCGAGAATCAATTGCACCAGTATACCTCTACTTGCATCTTTTACATGACCTTTTGTCAGGTGCAGAAAAGGCTGAAATATTGGCCTGGTCAGAAGCGTGAATTGCACTTCTCACATACCGAATCAAACCTCCACTCCAAGGTATGAATGAGATGTGTAAAGTAAAGGCGAAATTACATCTCTCAGGCTTTGTGTTCATAGAGTAGAATCACTGTATCATTGTAGATGGAAAAGACCTCCAAGATCATCCAGTGATGATGACCATCCACATACCACCAATACTTCCCCACTAACCATGTTCCTCAGTGCCACATCTCCACACTTCTTGAATACCTCCACGGACAGTGACTCCACCACCTCCCTGGGCAGCCTGTTCCAATGTCTCACTTCTCTTTCTGAGAAGAAATATTTCCTAATATCCAACCTGAACCTCCCTGGTACAAACTGAGGCCATTCCCTCTTATCAATGTTACCTGGGAGAAGAGGCCAACCCCCATCTTGTCACAACCTCCTTTCAGGCAGTTGTAGTGAGCAATAAGTTCTCCCCTGAGCCTCCTCTTCTCCAGACTGAACAATCCCAGTTCCCTCATCCACTCCCTGTAAGACTTATTGCCCATCTCTCGATATGCTCCAGTGCCTCGGTGTCTTTTGTTGTGCCAAAACTGAACACAGCACTTGAGATGTGGCTTCACCAGAGCTGAGTACAGTGGCAGGATCACTTTCCTGCTCCTGCTGGCTACACTGTTTCTGATACAAGTGGGGATGCCACTGGCCTCCTTGGCCTCCTGGGCACATTGCTGGCTTGTGTTCAGCCAAGTGTGTTCTTCAGATTTGAAAAGTAGGGCAACATTTTTTACTTTGATGACTTTTTTTCTGTGAAGAGTATGGGATGAAATGCACTGGAATTATGGATGAGCTGGGGCTAGAGAGAGCCCTTGCTGTAGCGGGAGGCGGTGCTGGTACAACCACTGCTGGCGCCAGTGCAGGCTCTGAGCTGACAAATGCTGACTTCTGAGAGGAATCCTGAAGACTGCAGAGATAATTGAAGTTATACACAGCCATAAATATTTAATTCCTATTATTGCATGCTGAGACTTGCAGTACTGTCTGCAAAACACTATAAAACATAGCAGCGTAAAACATATCAGCAATGCAAATATGCTGTAAATATTCTAAGGAAAATAGAAGCATAAAATTAACTCTTAAGCTTATTTATAGCCATTGAGCTTAGAATTCTCTTGTGCATTGTGGTGGCATTTCGTAACGATACCAGTTCAAAATGATCAACTTTTTCCTGGCATAAAATAGGTTGTGATTTAATTAAAGCAGAAAGCTAACTTAAGTAGAATTGAGAAAGACTAAATCAATTATGAAGAATACAATCACTAGATTTCAAAGTCTAGAAAAATTAGCCAACATGTATTGCACCACATTCTCTCTTTTTTAATGTAAGAGGATCACTGCATTGCTGTTGCCTATGAATCAGGGAGGAGAATTCCCAAAATTTGAGGAGTCAACATTTCTAATCATTAAAATGTAATAACATAATTACTCAATGGTTTCTGGCAGGAATTTGTACTTCTTTTCACTGGAAATAAAACCAGTATCTGGATTTGCAAGTGTTGTGCCATTATCCTTTTGAAATCTGTCATGTATTTTCCTCACACTCCCATTCTACCCTTTTAACCAGGTTTCCCAGAAGTGATTATTTCACACAAGTGAGTCGGGCATGACAGGATGTGCAGTTGGACCACAGAACTCAGCCTACAGTAGAGGTGACATGAGTCACTCAAATGGCAGCTACTACTTGCAGCTTTGTGAGTGTTTTTGATGACAATGCATTCTTTTTTTTTCTAGTTGAGATATCACTTTTGTTTCTTCATTTACTTATTTTAGTAGCAAAAATAAAAAACGTTAACCTGCTTTTAACTCTTTCTGTTTTCAATCTGAATTTCTCGGGTAGTTTTTGAAAGTTCTCCTTTGCCCTTACCTTGACCTTCACAGTCTGCAGATCTGGGCTGATAGTTGTTTTTCAGATGCATCAGTATGTTGAGCCTATTGATCAAGTAGCAAGTGAAAATGCTAGAGAGTCATTTAGTATTCCTGAACATTATGAAGTGCCAGTCATTCCACATTGCCAGAAAAGAACACTGCATCTTCTTGATACATATTCTTCCTTGTGCTCTTCCCTGCTTGCTCAGTAGGTTGCTTATAGAAAACTAATGTATTCTCTACTGAAATAAGAATGTTATCAACTTTTCTAGGTGAGGAGAACTTCTCTGGGGACAGTTTAAGAGGCTGGAGCTGCTGAGAGAAGTTACACCAGTGTGATTTCTTTGAAATAGTATGGCTGGGTAGTAGAGATCTGGGAGGGCTGGCTGGAGGGATGGCACTGAATCTTTGCTTATCTGTGGCTTGAATGCTGATATTTCTGCTTGTTCAGTAAGAGAAGGAAATACTGTCAAAATGGTGCAAGTAGAGTCCCAGTTCACATCTTCCTGGATCATGGGCGTAGGCTACTGCAGAAGATAGGTAATGTAGTGGAATAGCTGTATTGCCTATCCCTCTTATAGTATAACCAGACAAGGGAAAAATCCTGAGTTGAAGTGGTTCAGAAGGTTTTCAGTGCAGAAGCTGTGACTGCTTAGCTGGCTCCCAGACTGAAAGTTGTTGAGGCTGTTCAAGCTGTGGAAGTGGTAATTTGTACCTCAAACTGCAAGAGCCAGAATTATCCAACCCACTTCACAGTAAACTGGACTGAGGATGTGCAAACAGTGCACTAAATCTCTATGAACTATGAGCTGAGCAGTAGTAATGTGATTGCTCACAATTGTGTAATATAGTTGTAGTCTTTATAAGGTTCTTACGTCCAAAATGTTACATTTGGTATTGCTATTTATACCATGTATATGAATAAAAGAAACAAAGTTAGCTACAGTGATTTTCCAGCAGAAATACATCCATGCTGTTGAGTCTGAAAGCATCATCTGATCTCATTTTTCTTCTCCCTATTTTCCTCTCTGTCTCTTTTTCTCTCTTCCTCCTTTCCCATACATGCCTGGGAGATGATTATATTGAAAATTATTCCAGGAGTGGATCTTGCTTCAGATGAGGTGAATAAAACCCTGCTGCAGGGAACAAAAACTCCAATAGATATCCCCAGTAAGCAATTTAACTCAAATATTCTCACTCTTTCACTTTGTCTGTTAATTTGTTTCAGTCTGACCAAACACTTCAGTGCTAATTCTGAATGTTAACATCTGGTGGATGGTAGAATCATAGAATCATAGAGTGACAAGGTTGGAAAGGACCTGCAAGATCATCTAGTCCAACTAGTACATTAATTAAAAAAAAACTGTGCCTGGGACTTGGTAGATCCTCAATGGCCGTCTAATAGTCCAAGCTTCAGAGTAACTTACTTGTTGTAAGTTCTCAATATCTTTTATCGACAAAATAGCTCCTTGGTGTTCAGACAAATTGCTTTGCGGCACTCAGGCAAAAAGCCAGCCATGCTAAAATGAAGTCCTACAATGCTTTAGAAATGAATTTTGGAAATATAGTAGTAATAATAAATCTCTTCTCAAGAAACAAAAACCTTCCTCGTTACTTTGTATGCCTTGCTGAGAAGTTGCTTTTTCAAGGCTTGATGAAATCAGCTAATGGTGTGCTGTCAACACTGTGATTTTACTTCAGAAGTGGTCTATACTGAGTTTTTAAAAGTCTGCAATGATTTAGCTTAATCCAAACTGAGAGAAAATGCTCTTAGTTTAAATAACGCCATCTACAGATGATTGTGATATGGTGAAAGATAGACTGTGAAGATCATTTATTATAACTGGTACAGGCAGTCCTCTCAGAAGCCTCATTTTAGGAGACAGTGATATGCATTTCTTTTGAACCGTGGTGCACCCTCAACTTCCATTCCCCAGGACTCATTTGCCACATTGATCTGGCTGGAGGAGCAACTTTCTCAGCTCGTCTTCTGCTCTCCGGCTGCTAATCCTTCTGGATTTGTCTGTAATTTAAACTGCAAAACACTGTCGTGGTACCCAAGACAAATACACTGTTGAGGTGAAGGAGGTGGTTCTGCCCCAGCAGCATGCAGCTTCAAGTAGCATTCAAGTAGCTTCAAGTTCACCCAGCTGAAAAGCAACTACAGTGGGATGGAAGGCAGCGCACACATGTTATGGGCCCTGCTCACGTCTGACATAGATATGGTATTTTGTATTCAATTGTGTTTCAGAACGCCCCATTACAAGTAGATGCATGACCATACAACTTAACCTTAGCTGGTACTTGGGGTTTTTTATTTACTATTTAAAAGCATAATGAATAGGATGTTACAGTGCCTGCAGTGTGTAGCAGAGTTTAATGTCCTGGGATTCCTGTTAAATATTAATTTAACAGCAGGCTCCAAATCTGTAGTCCAGGTAAAAACTTGTCCATTTGGAATTACAGCTTTAATTAACTTTTGTTGCAAGTCATCCAGGGGTTGTGGATTTTCTTCTTTCCTGCAGCAGCAATGGTGAAGCTCTGGCCGGTATTACAGATGGAAGATATCTTTACATGACTCTAAAAGTCCTCTCCAAGGCTCTCCAAGGCTGTTCTATGGGAAAGTCCTTGTTACTAGTGATGACAAAATGATATTACATACCTTGGCTTAAAAAGTAGGGGAACGTAGAATCATAGAATAGCTTGAGTTGAAAGAGACCCTTAAAGGTCACCTTGACCAACTCCCCTGCCATGAACAGGGACACCTACAGTTACATGAGGGTGCTCAGAGCCCTGTCCAGCCTGACCTTGAGTGTCTCCAGGGATGGGGCAGCCACCACCTTTCTGGGCAAATCGTGTGCCAGTGCCTCACCACCTTCTTGTAAAAAACTTCTTTTTATATCCTAAATCTTCCCTATTTCAGTTTGAAACCATTAGAAATGAAGCCATTGATATATTTGAAACATGTCTACCACCTGCTCAGAGCTTACCCTGCTTCAGGCTCTGCCAAGCTGAGAGCTGTATGGAAGGCCTTTTTGAACCCACGTGAAATCATTAATAGCAAAATTTATATGGATGGAAATGGACAATTGTGATTTTCTCTAATTGGTCAGTTTGTAGATGACAAGACCTCCTTTTATCTTTTCAGACTTCTGAGAGCGTTTCTTTGCCTATTTGCACTCCTTTGTCCCACCACCTTCAACTCCCCCTTTGGTAGTGTTGGCACTATAGTGTTATAACTAAACTTGGTTGTGCTGAAATGAAATGCACTTTAGTTTACCATCTCAGCCTGCCTGTAGACTGCATCTGGCAGCTCCAGTTCTGTTAGCGCTCAGCCAGCAGTAAAACGCCTTTCACAGTATCTGTGAGAGTCAGAAATGCGCATCAGTACGTGTGGATAAGGCTTCTGATGCTCTGGGTTCCTCCTCCACACCTCATAAATACAACAATTTGCCACGTATTTCATGCCCATAATTTGCAGTGAAATTCATCTGAGAGGGTGCAAAGAACTGGAAGAATGCTTAGTGAAAGATGATTTGTGTTGTTTCCTTTTGACCCAGCTTTCCTTCATTGCTCCCTCGGATGGTGTTTATCAGATAATAGGCTGACTTCTTACTCTTATCAGCTGCGTTATCAGTTATGTCCAGTGCATGCCCAGAACTGTGTGTGCAGCAGCACCTACAGTGTCTGTTACAATTGGGCTCCCCCAACAACAGGTGTTTTCACTCACTTTGCAGATTTTCTTTAGGAGACCCTAACCTTCACTGTGCAGTTGTATGTGCTGTAACCCCAGGAACAGCAGAACCCCAGGGTCAATTTCTATGTGTTGGTGGCAGTCGGAGCCCTACAGTTTCTAGTTGAGCACTGTAAGTTACAAAGGCAAAACTAAAACTTTTGTGGGCAGGTGATATCAAAATTACAGTTTTTATTGGTTGAATAATTAAATATGATCTGAGCACTATATAAATGTTAATATTAGTGATTTGCAACTGAATAAGAAAGATTTAAATGTCCTGCAGTGGAGTGGTGCTTTTTCCATCATCATTTTTAAAATGAATGGTTTTCTTCCTGTTGGGAAAGGCAGATTCAGTGTTAAGTAATGAAACACAATTGATACAGGCACGATTCGTCCTCACAAAAAGGATATGAAGAAGGGGGTGGATGTTTAGGTGCCTGGAAAATGGAGTGGGTGCATGCACTTCATTCTACATAGCCCATCTGTGACTCTGCCCTTCATGCAATGCATGCTGCATACTTTGCAGCAGCACTACCTTACCTTGTGGAAATGAGGATAACAGGGAGCATCACTCTCCAGAGCTGAAATTCTCTGCTGCTTTCTTTTCTTTTGCTGCAGAAGAGATGATGCTTGTTGCAGACACTTTCTGTTTTCCTTTTACATATGTATATTTTCTTTGGCATCCCTGAAGTTTTCTTATTATTATTTGGGTGTAAATGGAAGCATGACAAATTTCCAGGTTGCCCCTGGGAGCAACCTTCATCCCCTCTTGATGTGCTGCTCGAGACCTTATTAACCATGAAGAGTTACTGCAGAAGCCACCTGTTGCTTGTGGAAACACAGTTGGCACATTCCATTGCATCAGTTTTTAAATCAAAGAACTGAACGTGGGTGGAGAATGTCAAGAGGCAGAACCACCTCATACTTCTTGTGATTTGGTTGTGCACCTGACATGCTGTGAGACAGGGGCTGGCACAGCCCGTTTCTTCATTTCTAATGGCAGAACTGTTTAAAAAGAGCGTGGTGAAAGAGGAACACATTAAATAGCCTTAATGAAATCTGGGTGGGTTGTTCAGGTGTACTTGTTTTGTCTATTTTTTTTAATTTTTCTTTTTATTTATGACTCTTCTTTACCATAATCACTGCGCTCCGCTGTTCTTATTTTCACATATTCTATCATCTCACATATTCACATCTTTTTCTATGGAGATCTTCCCTCTTAAAATGGATGCTCAGTCCTTCAAGTGATCGGATGTGTCCTCCAAAGGCTTTTAATCATATAGTGAGCAAAGAGAAGAGGAGAAAACAATCTGGAAGCAGAGCCACTTTGAAGGCAGAAACAGAAGAGTTTACATAAAATAAGCTTATTTGAGGAAAATGTCTGTTCTAGGAAAAAAAAGGTGACTAAGTTGAAGATGAACCTGTGCTGTATTACGTCAGTTGATTTTCAGAAGACAAACTGACAGCTTGTTTTGCAGGCTGAATTCCTTTCCAGATCCAGGTTCAAAACATTTCTCTAAATGCTGGGCAAAGTGCGAGTTGTATGGAAACAGAGGGGTGCTGATACCTCCTTCTGGTTGTGAACATGCAGAAATGCAGATTTACTGTGTGTAATATTTTTACAGTGGTCCAAAGCTGTAATATGGAAAACAATAGATTTAATAGTCCTAGTGAGAAAAATGATAATGGTGACTGATTTTAGTGAGTTCTCACAGGAGAGGCTGAAGGTTTGGATTCTAGTATTTATTCAAATATTCTATCTAGAGAACAGGGAGAACTTAGGAGAAAGAGCTTATTTTGCTGCCACTGTGAAACGAAGCAGAGCGGTGAGGAACCACCATCCTCCTCATCCATCCTTCTGTGTGGCACTTTCTGGGGCAGCTGCTCACCTGGATTTTGGGGGCACCTGGTGTGCTAAAATGGGCAGAAGGGTCATTCCAGCTCTCCTGGCATTTGATGGGGCTCTTTCTGTTGGGGACAGTGAGAGCTGAATCAGGCCCAGAGGCTTTATTGATCTATCTTTTTCCTATTACATGCAAATTTTTCTAGTGGCTGAAAATGAAGTATGGGCTTTTCTGCAAAATACAGTCAGTGTAGGTACCCAACTCTGGCAGGAGACCAGGGCTGTGGTAATACTGATTATCTACAGCTGCATTTATTCTCAGGTCATTTTGTGGTTTGGAGGAGCACTGCACGGATTGCTTTTTCTCAGAAGAACTTCAGGACTGAACACCTTTTTCTCTGTCCAAAATAGGTTAACTGGTTGCATCTCTCTCACAGGATGTCACACAGTAAGTCTGCACTTTCAGCAAGCTCAGGTGCAGCCAGCGAGGTGTGTGCCAACAAGTTCAGCACAGGCTGCAAAACCAGGGCGAGCTCTTAGAGTAACAGCAGCTTTCCTCTTAGTGCTATTTAGGCTAGCTGGCTTCAAACCAACCTGCCTGGATGTTTTACTGCTCTGAAATCTTGCCACTGCCATCAAAACAGAACAGATCAGCCTGTAGGTGGTGATGCCCATTAGGTGGTGAGGTTTGGATCTGCACCACTTACTGGAAGGGTATAAAAAATATATATAAACGTATTTTATATATATAAGAGATATTTTCATATATCTCTTTGAATTCAGCACTGAGGCTGCATCATCTTCTGGGGTGGTGGGCTGCTCTGCCTCTTGTTTCCAGGGCCTGGTTTGGGCAAACACCTTTCTGACTCAGATTTCTTCATGCTGGACAATGCTCTCAGACATATGGTTTAATTTTTGAGAGGTCTTGTGTGAAGCCAGGATATTCTTTGATTCTATGATTCTGTGCTCCTGTTCACTGCTTCCAACTGGGACGTGCACAGGGTGCTCTCCTTACTACTTCTTTCAAAGAACTATCCAGAAAAAAAACAACAAGGCCATATTGACTGTGGTTTCCAGCTATTTGGTTGGGACAGATATGGTAAAACATTTGGATCCAGTCCCCAAAATATTGGTGTCTTTTTTGAAGATGCTACATAAGTATATATATATATATATATATATATATATATATATATTTGTCCTATAAGCTTGTGTTGCTGATGAATCTACTTGCCTGCAGCCTTTCCTAGAGTCTTGTTGTCCATTTTTGTTGTAATTAGCTGTCAGCACAAGCTGTTGACATAGCATTTGCAATAATAATGCTTAATGGGTCTGATAGTTAACTAGAGTTGCAACATGAGCAACTCTTGTAGGCTAGATAAGCCTGTGAGACTAGCTGTTATCCTGCATTCCATGAGCTGAGTTTAGCTTGGATGCTCTTTAGTCACCTTCTGCAATAAGGCTCCAAAGCCAGAGTCAACAACTTAAAGTATATTCAATTAATGGCTTGTCAGATATAAAGATAGCCCCATTATGCTTGACCAAAGGGCTGTCAAGCTCAGTATCCTGTCTCTGACAGGAGCAGCTGATAATTAGGGAAAGGGTGTAACAGCAAAGAAAGTACTGAGAGACATTTCCTCGGTATGCTGTCCCACCCTGAAGTAGTTTATGGCTTAAAAATGTACTGATCTTTGTGTCTGATAACTCTCTGTGGACTTTTCTTCTGTTAACTTGTCAAATTCTACTCATGTTTTTAATGAGCACAGCATTTTGTGGCAATGAGTCTGGAAACTGAAGGATCATCCTTGGAGGAAGTCCCCATTTCTCTCTGTTTCAAAGCTCCATCTGGAAGTTTCATGTGGTGCCCCATCTTTCTTGTCTTTCGGGGTACCCCTTCAGGGACTGTGTGGAACTCTAATGAGAACCTACGTGGACTGAGTTTTGGTGTGTGATTTGAGCCTCAGTATTATGGTTTGTACTTTCTGGCTGTTTATATTCCAATTGCTTGTGCTTTATGTTTATTTCATCCTTATTTTGTTAATTTAATCAGTTTGAGAAAATTATTTGGTCTAATTAAGGTAGAATTAATCCAGAGACAGCGATAATTTGAGAGCCAGGATTTGAAAGTAGTTTATTAAATCTATGTGTCTTCAAATCCTTTGGATTCAATTTGCCTAGCTTTCATGCTGATGGATGCTGTATTAAATTATTTAAATAGATGAATTATATCTGGAACAAACAGAGGCTAATGCGTTTCGCCCTCAAATAACATGCTCCTGTAGCCAGAGAGCTTTTCTAGAAGACCTAAGGAGACCATTGGGCATTATATGCAAAAGAGGTGGCAAAGACCACATGAAAGCCCCTTTGATTTCTCTTCTCGAACTAGTTTGCCAATTCCCTGTGGTCAGGTTAGCAAAGCCAAGCCAAGAAGGCAGTTACTGACCGTGCACGATGGAATAACAAGAGAAAGCTCCGACCGCAGTTGAAGAAACCTTATGATCAGTGGTGGCCTGGCCGAGAACTTGCTCAATGCCTGTTTGACGGGCAGCGGAGATTCTCAGTCTCTCGTTCGTCCTTCTCGCTGACAATTAGGGAAAATTGCTTTTTAGAATCCGGGAACGCTAGATGGGGCTATTTGCTCACTTTGCAACGCCTTGTGTCTCGTACCGCTTCAGGTGGCGGTGATGCTACTGAGGCATGAAGGAGAGAAGCTCACCGTGAGCTGCCGTGGGAACTGTTATTGCTGTTTCTTGCCCTTTGGTTCTCCATGTCAATCGGGACCCGCTTGTGCAGCTTGGGACGTGCAGAGGTCTCTTTTCTGGCTGTGAGACACAGCTTAGCATCATGAGGGAGAGAATGTCTGTTGCTCTTCCTCTGAAGCTGAAGGAAGAGGGGATGAATGTTGCCCGTGGAACAGAGGAGCAGAGACCAAGACATGTTTCTTCTGCATACCTGGTGAAAGCTCTTCTGCCACTGTCACTGATCTAAGCAACCCAAAGCTACTATATATATACTATATATGTACTCCTTGCCTATCCACATGTTTGAATCTCCAAGGGGATATTGTACAAAGGAGACTCCTTCCCTGTCCCCAGTCTCAGCTGCCCATGGTGCTTGACCCAATGTGAAGCCAGGCTGCTGAGGAGGCTCATGGATGGTCCTTGTGGAGATGCAGGGTTAGGGTAGGGTTTGGGACATCTCAGGGCAGAACACATGCACCAACATGGGAGATCCATGTACCAGGACAGATCCTGGTACCCAGGACAGATTTCAAAGGGGACCATGGAATGCAAGATAGATCTGACAAGTGCTGGCTCTGTGGGCTGTCAATGAAACATTAGTTAATGCTGTTGTACATGTGTTGGGCATGGTCAGGCTGCAAAAAGGTCTCTAAAAATTTGAGAGCCTGGATTTCTCTTGTTTGAGGAACATGAAGTGAAACAAAAGCTGCTGGTCTTCACAGAATGTAAGGGACAGGCCATGGGTCTTAGCAACCATAAGACATATCTATTGAAATAACTGTTTTGGACCAAATATCTTCGTTTAGTGAATGAGAGAGCTCTGTTGATTTCGTTATGATGCTGATGATTACTTTATGTATGTGTTTGCTTATTTAAATGCCTGCAGTACAATACTGTGGAAATCCTATAGGAACAGAGCCAAATATTTAGCTTAATGTCTTGTAAGAGAGATTACGCTAGCGCAAATGTTGTCTGTTAATATGCGGGCTTTAAAAAGTTTAGACTTAAAAACCTATAGCTACTTTTCAGAGGCAGCAGATACTATCCTTTCTTGCCCTCCAGTTAGGAGCACTGGCTTCTTTCTACTTCTCACAAAGTTTGCATATCGTAGGCTTTGTATACTGCCTAACAGCTCAGCATTTGAATCCCTTTTGTGTAAAATCAACAGCGGATGTGAAGCCCCTGGCTGAGCTAGTAGAGATTTTGGCATTTCTCTTCTCTTGGGATCAAAAAGCTGCTCAGGCTAGATGATTTTCTTGGTTTAGTTTCCAACTCTCTTATTGTTTGCTTGTCTGTTTTTGCTTTGAGAGCAGATGTTTAGATGAAAACAGAGGGCGGTGAGGTTTGAGAGACTTTTTTGAAGAGGATTTGTGATAGGAGACATTAATTGATATGAACATGTGCCGAGTTAAGCGACTGCCATTATTAAATTAGAATCCATATCCTTTTTGTATAAGAGCTTATATTTCTCAAATGGATGGATTTCTGAACCTTATTTGATTTGAATTTTTTTATTTTTTTTATTATTATTAATTTTTTTTAATTTAAATGGAAATGGAGTTTTCTCTTCAGCAAACTGCAGCCTCCAATCCTGGATCTTGGGCTTGCCTACATTTGAAAATGTACCAGAATAACTATTCCAGCATAAGCTCCCAGGAGGATATTTTAGAGCTAGATTACATTAAATTGGAATCAAGAACTCTTATTTTGGAATAAGAGTGCCCACTTTGGGATTTATATTGAAATAAACCATCTCGGAATAACTGTAGCTATTTTGGTAAATTTCCAAGTGCAGACAGGAGCTTAGCAATGTTCTGAAATAATTATATTAAAATCTCACTGATGTGATAGCTAATGGGGAAAAATGTCAGTACTGAGGTAGAACAAATTGGAATGAGTGTGTCTGATGGTGTCATATACTTGTTCTGTGTGTTGGGTTGGTTTTTTTTTGGTTGAAAAAGAGTCATATCCTTGGGACTACGTGTACAGTTTGTTACTGCTGTTGTATTAACAACCCCACTGTCCTGCAGACACAGGCCCACCACTGAAAAATTTGGCAGTTTAAGATGAATCCAATTGCTTTGTAATGCTGTAAACATCAGCAAGTTTGTTTTGGAGATAAAATATAGATTCACAACTCCTTGTTTATGCCATTACTTACTCAGACAAAACTGCTGCTTACGACTTTTCTTTCCTCGAAGGAGAGTAGAACAGGATAGTTAAAAGAAGATAGAAATTATAAACCACACAAATTTGTTCTGTGTTTGTATCTATCGTGCCTCCCCTCTCTGCTTAGTTTAATATAGATAGCACATGAGTCATTATTTACAATGGAAAATGCAATGTGCTTCATCACAACCCTTGGCAAGGAATTAGTATAGATGTGAAATGAGTATGTCACCAGTATTTACATATATAGAATATGCATAGGGAGATAGCTTAAAATAATTATTTCTAATTCAATAAGGAATGCTACCAGTGGGGTAAGTTTTCCTATGCGCTTGAGTTTGCTTTTCCTCTCCCACTCGGGAGCTTTCATTTGTGCCTTGACTCCCGATGAGTGGAGGTGGCAGGGCTTTCTCTGCACAAAGGAAAGGTCACACTCTGTATTTACCAGCATTCCTCCTCACTTTAATCTTCCGCATACTTTCAACTTTATTTTGGTCCCATCTTGGGGATCTAAAAAAAGATGTAGGAATTCAATGGCACAATTTCAAGGTTATCCCACAGGCCAGCAAATCCATAATGTAATACTTTTCCCTGTTATGGTACATCATAATAAGAAAAGTTGATATAATATGAAATGGAAAGGCAAGCTCTACTTATCAAATTATTGTATCTAGCATCAAATTCATGCTTGATCGTAATGTCAGCTAATCCTTTGTAGCAATAAATATCTATTACCTTTATCACATTGAATTTGTTTCCCCTTCACTTAATCCAATTACCTTTTATATGACTGGGATATAATTCTGAGTGGTCTCAACACAGTTTTTTTTTTTGTAAGGGATGTTACTTCACTATTTTCTTCTGGATCTTTTGTCAAGAAGTGCATTAATTAAAATGCTTGTGTAATTTGTCCAGGTTTATCCTTCAGTACCAGATAACTGGTACATTTACTCTGACAATTGGAATGCACCAGCCCAAGAACTGCTCTGGAACTGAAATTCACAGAATCCCAGGGGTTGGAAAGGACATCCAGAGATCATTGAGTCCAAAGCAGGTTCCCTACACCAGGTCACACAGGTAGGCATCCAGACAGGTCTTGAATATCTCCAGAGAAGGAGACTCCACAACCTCCCTGGGCAGCCTGTTCCAGTGCTCTGTCATCCTCACCGTAAAGAAGTTCTTGTGCACATTCATGTGGAACTTCCTATGCTCCAGTTTCTGGCCATTTCTCCTTGTCCTGTCTCCACACACTGCTGAAAAAAGTCTGGCCTCACCACTTTGCCCCCCACACCTCAGATATTTATAGACCTGGATCAGGTCCCCTCTCGGTTTTCTTTTCTCAAGGCTAATTCTGTGGGCGTGGAAACTTCTGCACAGGTTGCTGCAGTTTGGGATGTTGGTAGTAGTCAAAAGTCTGTCAGCATTTCAATTATAAATCTCTTTATCTAGCAGTTTGCTGCTTAGCTATTAAAATGTGCATAGAAAAGATGGATATAAATAGCCCCAAGGTAACTTTAAAAAAATTAAAAAGAAGTACGTTTTCATAGTACGAAAATGTACTCTGTGCTGTTCTCTAATAGGTAGCTGCCTCTGAGAAGCTCCCCATACATGCATGACACCATACCAATTTCCTGGGGAAAAGAGCTTTTCCCACTGTTTCCTTGTGGTAGAGGGGCTGTAGGTTCCCCACATGATGGATTCTCAGGGATTCCCACTTCCAAAGTGCCTTTATGTACACCATGCAGGGCCTGTGCTGCTTTCTTATCACTTATATTTTATGTATCTTGATGCTCGTCCCCTAAGAAATGCACAATGTGGTGTTATAGTAAGATATGTTGGTTGTTCAAATACATCGCTTGTATCCACCATATGCATTTTAACTGGGGAGGTGTGGAGCCAGATGATAGATTAAGACAGAACAAACCGAGTGATTCTGAAGTCAGTAACCAGTAGAGTTCTCATTAAGTCCATCAGTACAAAATTTCAGTACATTAATGCCATACATCAGTACATTAAATGCCATCAGTAAAAATTTCTCTCTTCTTTAGGGTCAGTCTGAGAAAGTATAGGAAAGTATTGGAAGAAGGGCAAATTTGTTTGCAGCTCTTGGTTGGACTCAGTCCTCATGGATCCCATCCAATTTAGTATGTTCTATGATAGCTTCCTTTTCAGTGTTTCTCCTTGAAGGAGCTGATGCAAGAAACCAGTTACTGAGGTTTATGTCCTGAAGTGCTTCCTTGCTCAGAACTACTGTGTGTGGTTGAGGAGATGTTTAAGGTCTGCAATCAGTCATTGGCTCATGGGGAAAGATCCAGACCTGTTGGAGGCTATGGGGCTTTGGCTCCTGATTTTAGCAGTCAGGGGTTGCCTGAAATCCTCTCTTTTTATCTTAACTGTCATGGAAATCTGTGAGTCTGACTCAGAGGGGTTGATCATAATGAGATCTGGCACGTACCCCAAATATCTGTTCTTTTCTGGTCTCCTGATGCTCTATTGATCATGCCTCAGTGTGGACAAAAATATTTGGAGTGTTCCAGTTTGCTCTCATGCTGGCCAAGTGGTTTGTTACTGGTTAGAAAAGCCCTTCCAGGGACACCTGATCCTTCACTTAGCAGCACTCACCTGGGACAATGGGGAACCACTGTGGACAGTCTATGATGCTGCAGTTCATGCTGATACTTTTTACTCAGGAAGGTGGGTTGCTCCAGAAAAAACTGCCTCCTATTTATTTCCCTTCACAGGCCATGTTTAAACTTGCAGATGTACTAAGCGGCATCAGTAAGGAGATGTGCTTAAAGTACTTAAATTATCAGCAAGCTAGGGCAATTCAGTCTGCACCTTGTCTACTTAAATTGCCTTACCTCTAGAACATCACGCCACTGCAACCTGAGCGTCTGAGCTGAACAAATGTGTGACTACCTCAGCTTCAGCATCCATCACCTTAAAACTGCTAAACTGAGCATCTTCAGATGGGAAGCTATTTTTCTCCCTCTGGGAGGCTTATGCCACAAACTTACTTCTGTGTTAGGACAATCGACCATTTTTTCCATTACATAAATGGAAGATTTCGCTTGAAATGTATGGGAAATAGCATTTTCAGCTTTTCATATTTTTCATAAACAGAATATTAGATAAGCCACTGCTTGTCTGAAGCCAAATGTAGATCATTAATCATTCTGGAGCACTTTAAATATCAGAAATGTGTAAAATGAAAGTTGTGTTCAAAGCTTTTTTTCCGCCCTTTTTACCCTCTCAAAGTCCTGAGCGAGGGAATAAATGTAGCTTCGAATGGAAATTCTAGTAGAATGAAGTTTTAAATTCAGCACTCACTGAGGTTATTGCGTGCTTTCTGCCGTAAGGCCCAAAGGACGGGTGCTTTTTATGTGATTCCCTGGCTGTAGGCAGATCACCAGGTGCTTTCCTAGAGATTAGAAATACGCGCTTCCGTGACACTGGCCTGGTGCATCTTCCCTGTTTCTGTCTTTCTTGAGGGCAAAAACCAGATGCCTTGTTCTGAGGATATCTGACAATGACTATTCCATGTCTGGCAGTCACTACAATCTAATTCCGCTGGACTTAATTACCATAATTTATTCCCTGTAGGTGGCTTCCAAAAATAGAAGTAGGTTTGATCCCTGGCCTACGAGGCTCACACAAAGGACAGAATTAAAAAGACTTGCAGATAGGGGAGAAAAAGTAAGAGGAGTGATGGCTATGGAAAGCACATGGAGAGATAGACGTAAATACTAATAAACTGGTGTGATGGTGTGACTTAATAAGCAAGTGTGTTAAAAGGAAAAAATATAATTCAACTAGACTATAGAGATACATGAGTAGTTTTCAGAACAGCACAAGGAATGGCAGCATCTTAGTGGTGTAAATCCTTAACCACAATTGAAGAGGGCTTCTTTGCAGTTCAGATTACTTTTCTCTGGTGTCATCCCATCTGTGTGATCCAGTGAGTAACTCTGTCCCTCCTTAGTTACTCCACCTCTTTCCTACATCTTTCCAGTGCCTCTTCTCATTCCTTGAACACAGCCCAGATCATATATGGAGACTGTCCTGCCCACCGATAGCCCTGGAGAAGCCTCAGGAACATATCACACAGAATCACAGAATGACCCGGGTTGGAAGGGACCTCAAGGATCATGAAGTTCCAACCCCCCTGCCTGGTAGAGCCTCCAAACTTCCACATTTACTAGATCCCCCAGGGCCAGAGCTCTGAGCAGTCCTGGTGGGATCAGAGCCACATTTCATCTACTAGTCAGTACGCTGGCAGTGCTTGAGGTTTCCCTGTATCAGATAACCCTTGTGCAAGGCAAGGATGTAAACCAAACCTTTTTCTTCCTCAAGCTTTTGGTATGACTTTGTACCTGCTACTTCAGACTTGTCTGTGTTCCATGTGCCTGTCTTCATCTCCCCTCTGTGATGTATGGCCATGCTGCTGTCTCTCTGACAGATGACCAAAAAGCTTGCTTGAGGTTTGAAAAGTGAATTTGTAGTGGAACAGGCTTCAGCATGGCTCTTCTATGCTCTCACATGAGTTCTTTAACTAGTGCAGCCTCCTTCCTTTTCTTCTAATCTTTCTGCAAAGTGGGGGATAAATAATCCAACAGTTGGGTAGTGACGCCCCAAAAATACTTGTTATTATGTCCCAAAGCTGTCTAGGCTTAGAAACTGACGTTTGCTGGGTCAGTGGCTCTGCTGTCATGAGCTGGACATCAACCTGGCATAAATCTCCTTGAGAGGATGGATGCTGATGAAGACTCAGTAGACTGTATCTGTCTGACCCTGTGTGAGGGGATGCTGAGATGGGGCTGCCTGCCCACTGCTGCCATCTGCAGACCCTCTCTGCCTTTCCAAGCTGCTCTTTTGAGGAATGAAGGGATCCCCCTTGGAGAGGGAAGAGGGTGCTGTATCAGGAAATTGATTAGCAAATTAGAGAGATGCCCCTGGGTGGTGAATGCCAGGCTCACCACAGCAGCGCTAGGATGGGAGGATCTTGTCTGCTGTCATCACATCACTAAATAATTTATTGCTTCAATTCTGAAATCTCCCTGCACCCTTTACTGATAAATATTACTCAGCTTGAAAATCTATCTATGGTTGCCTCATTCCATAAAGCCACACAGGCTTTGCACACGGGAATTTCTGGATAATTTGGGGACAGGAAAAGGGCCAGTTCTGGTTTTATTCTTGCATTAAATCACTTGATTTATTTATCACTGTCTCTCACTGATTTCAGGAAGGAGTCTCCAGGCCTCCACATTAAAATGCAACTCCCAATGTTTTTGTTTCTTTGTTGCTTTGTGGCTTCCAGGACAGTGAAAGACACGGCCCAAAGGTATGAGCTGCTGCTCAGCATCAAGCATACAAATAAGGGCTGGATGGAAATGTGCCACCCTGTAGTTTTCCCTGTGTCCCCAATGCACACTCAGGACTGCCACATCAGCTGTGGCTGCAGCACACTCCCTGCCTTGTGGTGGGTGGACCTGAGCCATCCTGCTCATCTTCCCATGAGAAAAGGAAGCGGAGGGCATCGCATCCTGCATACAGCTGCCCCACTGGTGCTGAGTGACTGAAAATCAGGTGCTGACTTACCGTGTGTGTGGGTGGAGATCCTGTAGGTGTCTCAGGCTTGTTAATGAAGCCAAGGATGTGAACGGTACTTAGCTGCTCTGGCATAGCGCTGCTGCCCATGCTGCTCACTCATGTCAGTAGCTGGGTGAGGGGATGCTGCAGGCACACACAGAGCCTTCCTCCCTGCTCTTTGCCTTCTGCTTCCATTGGAAGTCAAACAATCAGAGTGTATCAAGCAGAAGATAACTGTACTGAAGTCTGCCTTTAAGAAAGTGAAACTGTGTGATTAAGTAGACACAATTATGAAATTAAAAATAAAATGGATTTTTGTCATAAGTTCCATTGATGACAGTGCTGCTCATTACTCAGCTCAGTATTACATTTTCCTTAATATAGCATATACTTTCTTATAGCTTTAATGTGCGAGGAAGACTTTATTTATCTTTTAGATACATATTTATCTTGGGGATAAATAGAGAAGGAGAATATTTGCATTTGTACTTTCGTTACTGTCTGTTTGCCATGATAGAAGACTACAAAACAGCTTTCTGGAGAAAGGAAGAGAGTGACCAGAAAAAAGCTTCTGAGAAAAAGTAAATAACTGGGAAAAAGGATGCAGTGAGCTGAGGCTGCACCAAAAAACAATCACCAGAGAGACCGATCTGGCTTGGGCAAAGCACAAGCACAAAGCAGCTGATTAACCGGCCGGTCCTCTCCTTCGGCTTATTGAATATGACAAGAAATTTAACAGAGAACAAAATCAAGGTGTTTGTAGAACAGCAATGGTGAAACCACTCACCAGTGACAACACAGCATCTTTATCTTGGGTTTCATAGGGCTTTTCTAGCTGCGTCCAAAGCAGAGCCTAAAAAGAATAAAACAAATATGGAATGGTGCATTGTGATCACAGTCCTAGGCTGTTTATATGTATGCTTCAAATTAAGGGTTCGGTGTCATGGAAACAGCTTCTTCATTTGGAAAGCTCTGCAGTGTCGTGAGGAAGTAAAAGACCGATGAGAGGGTGAAGGAGGGAGGGAGAGAGTGCAGGAGCTGGGTCTCCCAGTGGCATTCCAACACTGCTTCCAGCAGGGAGCTGCTCCCTTCTGCCCCACCGAAGCTCCTCTGCTTATTGTTTTGTAACCAACTTCAAGTACAGCTCTGAATGATTCTTATAGGTGTTTGCTCTGCTGAAGGAATGCGTGTATATGGAGAGGCTGTGTACTTTCGTGCATAGATTTCCTCTAAAAAAGACAGTATTTATCTACTGAAGCTAGTAGGTCTAGAATTTGTATCTTGTTTGTTCTGTAATGCTTGTGTACATACCATCATAGTATGCTTTGGATCATTTTAGTGCTAAAATGACATTTGATGGTATTTTGCATCCAAGAAAAACAGCCATTTATGTGAAGAAATGTTAAAATTTACTAGGATGGGAATCTCTTAAATGAATACTGGATTACAATACCAGGCCAGGAATTAACAACACTGATTGCATTGTCCTAGATTTGATGGCAGTTTATGCTCATTTTATCATAGAATGTCTCAGATTGTAACGGACCTCAAAGCCCACTCACTTCTAAGCCCCTGCCATGTCCAGGACTGCCCCCCACCAGCTCAGGCTGCCCAGGGCCCATCCAACCTGGCCTTGAGTGCCTCCAGGGATGGGGCACCACAGCTTCTCTGGGCAGCTGTGCCAGCGCCTCACTGCACTCTCAGTGAAAATCTTCCCCTGACATCTAATCTAAATCTCTTCTCTTTTAGTTTAAAATCATTTTCCCTTTGTTCTGTTTTGTGTGCATAATTGAAATTACTCAGTAAATGATTACAATAATCAGTAAAACAAGAACTTTACAGGAACTAAATGAAGGGCATGTACTATATTTCTGCTATGGTGCTATCACGCACGTCACTGAATAGCAGAAACGGACCAGTTTACCATTCTTGAAAATGGGAAATATTTAGAAGTATGATATATCTGGGTTTAGCAGCCAAGCAGAGGATCATTCAGCAGCTTGTCACTAGAAAATGTTGACCAAAGGTATTTTTGCTGCAGGTGGAGATGCTTGTGCCAGGGGCTGTCTGACCTCACTTCACCTGTCAGGGCACGTGGAAGGGTGGAAAAGTGGGAAAAAAAGCAAATGTACTTGTTTAAACAGAGTCACTTCGGTTGAAAGCTGTCATTTACTTTCCCTATTGCCACAAGAAATGGTATTGCTGTGTGCATTGGGGCTGGGAAAATTGAAGTATTTATGTATTTATTCACTTACATAATTCCCAGTTTCAGAAAGGTGCACAGTGAAGGACTGGAAGCACCTGCCCCCACAACCAACTTCGTGAGGAAGCACTGCAGCTTTGCCCACCTTGCTGAGGCTCCTGCCTCGGGCTCCTTCTTGCTCTCATCTGCACAGCCATGGGAAGTGTGCTTTGGAAGCTCTAATTCTGTTGCAGCAAAATCAGTGTGTGAGGAAGAGTTCGGTATTGCTGTGAAAGGTGCTCAGCAATGCAGCGGCGGCAGATACCACAAAGCTGCAGCCGAACAAAAAGCAGCTCATCCTTTGCTATGCAGAAATAGGTGTTAAGGAAACGAGAAGTAGAATAGTTAACTTCAGCAAACTGCTGAATTCTCAGTGAGAAAATGAAAAATGTCTCATTAATGCAGAGAAAAATGTAAAAAAATACCAAGTATAGGAAATTTTCTGTCTTAAAACAGCTCAACAGTTAAGATAGAAAATGTCTTTCTTCAAAACAAGGCAGTGAAGTGTGGTTTAGCTGAATAGCTCTGCCTCAGACTTTCCCTCTCTTTATTATCAAAGCAACATGAAAAGTGTACGAGCCAGATCAAAAGAGAAATGACTGCACAGCCTTTCTTCTCCTTGAGCTGTGCCTTTGTGCGTGACTTATTTCAGTGTTCTTGAAGGTATTGAGGAGCAGGATGCTAGATGGGAGGAAAAGTGTGCATTTCAGGAGTGGTTTTGTTCAAATCAGGATTGCATCCCGAAACAGTTCTTCCAGCTGTCTGCATGGACATTGTTGATTTGCATTGCAGAGTGGTCTCAGAGCTAAATGAACTCAGCTCCTCTTAGAGGACATGGAGACAAGCACTCCCAACTGCCCATGGGCATTCAGCTCATCGGCCCAGGCAGGAGCAATCTGAAGAAAATCTTCCCCATTTTCTGAATAATGTGGGCATTAGGTCCTCTGTACCAACTGTTTCTCTCCATATGTATTTTCTAATTGCGATTTAGACGCTGCCCTAGGCTATGGAAATGGATTCGGCTGGTATCCCACAGCTCCCTATCTGCATCTCTGGAAGATCTGTAACCTTCCCTCATTGTGAAGATTGATAGTGGGTGCCTGTTAAGCTCTTTGCGGAAGAAAACAGCTGCTTAAAAAGCAATTATTACTGGTAAGTGTACATGGTACAACCTATTGCTGTCTTTCTCCCGAATAAGTGATGCACAAAAATCCCCCCGGGAAGCAGAGTCATTAAGGAGCTATCTGGATACATATGCTTTTGCAAGTCTTTCATCTAGCTCAGAAGTGGGAATGCAAATTCTCAATTGTGGGGACATCCTGTGGCTTTGTAACTCTCTTTGGGGGAGAGGAACTCACCAGCAGCTCTCACTCAGTAGCTCTCACTCATTCACCCTGCTGCTCCCTCACAGGCCTGTACCTCCATCTGCTGCCCCCAAAGACAGGCCTTGTGACATTCCTACCAAGAACGTGGGTCCTAGATAATGTTATGCAGCCTCTGGAGTTTCTTTTCTGTTAACTCTGCTTTAGGGTGATGTTTTCCTGGTTATACTTTTTCTTCTCTTTTTTTTGTTGTTCATCTGATCATCACATTTGGAGGGAAGATCATGGCCATTTCCTGGAATCGAAGCCTGTGTAAAGATTTCCTAGCAAGCCTTTTTTTAGATATAACAATTTTAATAAGCACTTTTCAGAGCCATTTTGAGACTCCTGCTTGCTTCAATAGCTCTGGTACAAAGACTTGAAGAAGATTTATCTGAATAGATGCAGTCATAAAAATAGTTTTTTTAAATTGTAGAACAAGAGCTTTCTTAAATTACAGTGTGATGTCAGGAATGAAAATGGCTGGTGCTGGTGCCAGAAACAGGGAGAAAAGAGGGGGAATAGAGAAGGAAAGCACCAGTGCTGAAGCATGGTGGGTTTGTTGCCGCAGTGGTGTTGGTGCAGCTGCTGGGCCCTACAGCAGCCTGTGCCATACTATGGGGATGCATGTGGAGACCGACTGCAGTGCCATGACACCAGGCCCTGGCTTTTGCTACAGCAGGAGTGTAGGAGCCACCTTCTCTATCCTGGTGCCATCCTCAGAGACATGAAATCAGTATTTCTGGCCACATACTTGGATAAGAGTTAGATTGGACCCTAAAAATCTTGAATGGCACTGAAGCTGAGCATGAGCTCTGTCAAAATTAAAACATTTGACCTAAAAATGGAAGAGAAAGCATGTGTGTATAAATGACAGCTATGAAAATATACCCATCAACAAGCCATTTTGCTCATCTTCCTTTCCAGTTTTCATTTACGTGTCACCTGGTATCTGCGAGGGGCCAGTTTGCTGTTAGGAGCTGCAAGCACCACCTCAAGCCAAAGAACAATAATTAGGGAATGCAAAAACCCTCTAAAGCATGAGTTCATGTTCTTGCTATGGCTGCAGTGTTTGTTCTGTAAGTGACTTGGATAATGGCTGTGCTGTCAAATGCAGACTCTCAAGGTTCGTAGTCTACACTGAATAAAGCGAGGATGATGCAGGCAACTGTAGACATTTAGATGACCTACATTTTACCAATTTATGTCAAAATGCATTCAAGGAAGACATTTCAGCAAAAAAGCCAACAATGCGATGCAACAAAATACTTCATTCAAAGAACATAACTCAATATTTCAACAGATGAGCTGTTTTCTAGAGTAAACAGGCAGTTATTTGTCTGCTGCACAGGGAAATTACCAGACTCATCTCTGATAGGAAGGACAACTCACATTGTTCCCCCCAGATTATAAGACCATATTTGGAAAGTGTAAAGAACTGTTGATCTAAGAAAATTAAATATTTTTCTTTATTTCAATGTCACTTGCTCCAATTCAAATGCAAAAAGCAATTCAAGTCAATACATGCATATGAAAAGAGAAGGAAGTAGTTCAGAATAATTATGTTGGAGAAACTCAAATTTGGCTTGATTATAGTTGTTAAAAAAGCCTGTTGTTCCCAATGTAATTTGAATGCATAGGAAACGTATGGAGAGAAGGGCGTAGCGCGATGTCCATTTTTCAGATTAAATTGAAAAGATGGGAAAATGATGAAATAATTTTACTGTACCACGGTGGATTTTTCTAAAAATCTTCATTGCATTTTTTTTTTTAATTAAATCCACTGTTTTAATTTTGTGGATGATTTGTCAGAGTAAGTGTGTGCATGCAAATGACAGAAGGAAGGAGCTTACGATACTTAGAGTCGGCAAGCTTAAGTCTGCTTTCTTAAAAATACCAGTGCTGGTGGCAATGGTAGCAGCTCTCTTTCTCTACACTCTGTCCATTGCGATTCATTTGTTATTAAAAATTTAAAAAGCCTCTCCAGACATCCTGGGATGATTTTCTGCAGGTCCCTATGTTTATGTCAATGGGCCCATATGCAATCGTAGCTCATAAAAGACCTTTGTAAATGCAGATTCTGGCACAAGGGACACAAAAGAAGTAGAAGGTCATGGTCAAAATTTGTTTCCTGCATCACTGCTGCTATAAATGCAAGACTATCTTGCACTTTCAAAGCAGAATTTGGCCTTTAATTTGTGGTGTCTCATTCTTTTTGATTATGAAACATTATAGTAACACACAGGCGTTTATTGTAATTCCTTTGCTATGCATATGCTTGCTTTTTTACTTCCCCATAGACTTCTTACTGCCACCGTCCAAAGGAATATGTTGCTTTTTCTGTAATTAGATCTCTTTCTCTAGCCCAATCAGTGGATGCATCAAGATTTTGAGGTCTATAGGAGAACTGCTGAGAGACTTTTTATAAGGGCAGGAAGCAACAGGACAAGGGGAAACTGTTTTAAAATGGAAGAGTGTAGATATAGACTAGATATTAGGAAGAAATTCTTTACTGTGAGGGTGGTGAGACACTGGAACTGGGGCTCTGAGCAACCTGGTCTAGAGGGAGGTGTCCCTACCTATAGCAGGGGGATTGGAACTGAGTGATCTTAAAGGTCCCTTCCAACCCAAACCATTCTATGATTCTATGATTCTTTGTTTATCTCATCTGAAGATTATTTGCTGAAATAGAGGAAGCACTTTCGCTAAACCCAGTTGCTCTCTCAGTTGTTTGTTCATTGGCTCCCTTCTCCACTGGGCAATCTGGGAATTTTTGTGAGGTATGGAGATTTTCATTAAATCTTTTCCTTATAGCACTTCTATTCCAATTCTGAACCTCTTTTCTCAGCCACTTATGTTCCTGACCTTCCTCTAAACCTTTAGGAAGGTGTGGAAATCTGAAAAGCTGACCTTGTCAGCTTCTTTTACATGGGACTCCACAGAGGGGTTTTTTTGGTTGGTATTTAAGACTACTGAGAGGTTTAAAAAGGGGCTGTTTTATTTGTGGTATGAAGGAGGATTAATTGGTCTTTTAGGAAGGCTGAAAGTAAAGCTGGGAATTCAAAGGGCATAAGCAGTAGGTTTGAATGAAACTTTGGTTTGCCTCTTGTCTGTGGTTAAGTGGTCTCTCTTGTATTTAATTTCACATCTGTTTCTGGACTCAAAGATGAAAAGGGAGTCAGTCCTTGAGTGGAAGTGTTTATGGATGGATTCCTCCCATATTTTTGTGTTGTTCATTGCATAGGGATGATTGTGTGTGTCAATTTAGGATGAAGATTGTGCTGGCACGACAATGCTGAATTTTCTCAAGGATAAGCTGCTGCATATCCTCCACCTGAAGCCACACTCAAAAACAATGTGGAAATCAGAGTCAGGACAAGGCAATTTGCTTTATGAGCAGTGTGATTCACCAGGAGAAAACGAAAGATTCAGAGGAATCAGTCTGATGCCAGCAGAACATTAGTAACACATGAGTATTTCTCATAAAAATCCAGTTCTGACTAAATATTTTTGTTGTAAACAACTGCTGCTGAAACGATACATGAGAAGAAATATCCTACTTCATAGCAATGTTTGGAGTCTTTCTCCTTTCGCAGTACAAAAGCATCAATTTTTCTTTGGCTTTTGTAGCTTTGGCAGATAAAACAGAGGGTAGCTTGAAGGATCATTGAGTTTAACCTCTATTAGCACATGAATGCACGAAACAATATTAAAGAGAAAATAGAAACACCTCAGCATTGGATCAAATGCTCAGTTTGTATTTACAGGTTGGGCTGTAATTTGTGATGATGTTGAATGACAGGCTCTTGTTTCCTTGACTGCTAAATAAAAGAGGTAGAGATTCTGGTGGAAATAAAATCCTCTTTTTCTATTACATTTTTTCCCCCCCTAATTGCATTCAACTGTTTTTCTCTCTCTTTGGATAAAAATCTGTACCTTCTGAATTTTTTCATTTGGCTCACGGATCTTTCTCCTCAATGGCACAATTTGATAGTGCTGATTTCTTTCTACCCATCAACATGATAAATATGAAGGCATAGAATATAAACTGTTTTCTGGCATTCATGTTGATTTCAAACCCTTTTCTCTTTTTCCTTGAATAGAAAGTTTAATTAGAAGCAAGGTGAACGCTGTGACATCACGCAACTAATCTACATACTTTTTCATTCATACGCTGTGTATTTTGAGCTTTTGAAATCAACCTGTTGGTCTGCATACTTGTTCTTTTACACTGTCGTTGTGCTGGGGCAACTACTTTCTGTACTGGGGGCACTCACAGAAAGGTATTCCAACTATTTTGTGAAACACACAGTTAAGCTTTGTCCCTCCCTTCATAACCTTCAATGGTAGACATATACAAAGTGCTCCCTTGTCAAAGGTTCCAAGGCTGTAACACACGCATAGTGGAGAGATGTTGAACAGAAATCCCTGAACCAGCAATGAATGCCCAGAAAATATGTTTATGATATTATAAAAAGCCCAGTAAGGTTTATATTTGTCTCCTTGGCTTTGGAGAGCCTCAGTGAGTCTCTTATGTGAACAGATCTCATTGGATTTTGCTCTGGTTTAAATGTTTCTCACATTCTGTGGAAGGAAACTCTCAGAAACTTTATTTTCTGTTGATTGACTACTGGAAGTCTGAATTTTAAAGGCTAGTGTTACTGAGTAAAGTAAGTACAGTCACCCAGAAACAACCAAACTCTCAGCGTTTGAATATTTTCTCTTAGTTTTGTCATAGTCAGTGTATATTTCCCCAGGGAGATGGTTGAATCGCCATCCCTGGATGTGTTTAAGAGCCGTTTGGATGTGGTACTCAGGGATATGATTTAGCAGAGGTTTTTTTAGAGATGGGGTACTGGTTAGGCTGCAGTTGGACTTGATGATCTTCAAGGTCTTTTCCAACCTGGGTAATTCTATGATTCTATGATTCTATATGGGCTTCAAGAAATAACAAATCTCAAGCTCAAAACACAAAGTTTTTTGGTCAAATTATTAATTACTCAGCACTTAGAATCTAAATTACTGTTTTTTCTTGAAACACCTCATAAATGTCAAGTTTTAAAAAGAGAATATATGGTGAACAGTAAAGGGTGGAACTGCATTTTGCATGTTAGATTTAACTATGACATGGCAACAGACCTTCTGTGATTAACTGCATCGGTTAGACATTTATCTCACTGATTTATTTGGAAGTAGGCTGGAGCATGAATGTTCCTTAACCAAAGCCCAGATGAGAAGGACCCTTACATGAATAATAACTACGCAAGAAAAATAGGGGATGGTAAGAGTGATTTTTAATTAAGAAAAAAAAAACAGCACAAAACTTTTTCACAATCTGTCTTTTCTCAAGTTTTCTGTTAACAAATGTGTGGTTGCTTAGATGAACATTTGGTCCAATAAGGGGGATCTTTACCAACACAAATACGTTTGTAAGCCATACCAAGCAGCTTCAAAACCCTGTCATTTTTCAAACATAAAAACATCTTGTTTTTATGTGTGAATATAGTGAAGCTTGTAGATGAAGAACGCATTGGAGAATGACCAAGCAAGTGCAGAATCAGATGGGTCTTTTCAGTGCAGAGCCATCTGATATCACTCATGGCTCTTATTTAGATAAACTCTTTGCTTAAGATATATACTCTGTGGAGGCAAGGATGTAATAGGAACAGAACTTCTATGGGAGTAAGTAGCATAGGAAGCCCAAAGCTGCCAATGCCATCAGAGTCTTCCGTAAGTCAAACTGTGAAGCATTATACTTTAGCTAATAGCTAATTTGTCTCAAGGCATCTGACTCTCAATTCTATTAACCTTCAGGATGCCTAAACAAAAAATTATACATGTAGTGTTATGTCAAAAAGAAAATTATTTCCAGAAAATCCTCAGTTGCACAAAACGACAGAATGTTTCAACAAGCAGTGAAATAATTGCTGCTGCTGTACCTTTGTTACTATAGCAGAAGAAGATAAACCAATTTTTTCACTGGTTTCTTCAATAAAGAAAATATTCATAGAAACATAAAATCATTTGAGTTGGAAGAGACCTTTAAAGGTCATCTGGTCCAACTCCCAAATGTCTTACATGTGTGTGTATATATCTATGAAATGCATACTTCAGCACATAGCACATATTTAAGCAGAGCGAACTCCTTATTGAGACAGCAACTTCCTCAACTTCTTACGTATGATTTTGGGAACTGACATCTTCCCAGACTGAACCTTACCCAAGGCTTCTCTTGTGTGTCTGGATACCACCTGGAGCTGCAGGTGCACATGGTGCAGCCAAAGCATCATCTCTGGAGCTGGTGGGTGCTGCTGCAGCTGTTGCCACACATGAGTTTGGCTATTGTAGTGGTGGGACACATCAGAAGCCTTGCCAAGCTTGGGGTAACAGTTGGGGTAAACATGATCTAGGATCTAGCCTGGGATCTAGGCTTGCTGCAGAGAGTTGAGTCTGTTTGTGCGCTGGTGGTGATACTACAGCCCAATGGGCTGGTGGGCTGGGCCTGTGACCAGGCAGTGCAGCTACTCAGCACTCTGCTCCCAGCTGCAGTAATGAAGGTGCTTGGAATTGGTATAAAATCCTTTCTTCAACTGAGAAATTTGACAGATTTGAGTAAAATTCTTCCAAAAATACACAGAGCACACTCCCACAGAGCATGTCCACACACGCCTCCTCCTCTCCCCATGGCTATCTGACATCAGGAACCATGGCAGAAGGTGCTTGGCATCCTATAGCTGCCCCATACTTTTGAATACACCTAAATCTATAGATGGGCCAGCAAGATCTCAGTAAGAATTGTTTGCCATTCAGCCATAATGGCTTTTGGGCATGTATAGCAAGTATGAGGTTGGCAGAGCAGGTGCTGATTGTACTGACTGCAGTACAGACAGACAAATGATCTGAACCAGGTGGGGTGAGGGTGATATGATTTGCTGTTTTGCAGAGAGAGGAAAAGATTTTGGAGATGGCACAATCCATAAGTAGAAAGGGTAAACAGGAGGTGCTGCTGAAGAACTGTGGGTTTTACTTGTGGATGCAGAATGGGGTTGCTATAGGAGGAATTTACCCCTGCACTCTCAGCTGGTGGAGGACTGGCCGTCCACCCGAGGACACTGCACTAACCAGTGCTTCCATTCAGCTACTGTCAGCTGAAGTTATCTGGTTATCTCAGGCCCACATTTTTTTGTTCTCTAATGCAGTTTGGCTCTTTGCAAGAAAGAGATGGTTGCCTTACCTGGCTGTAAAAGTTCCAAACTTTTCAGCATGTGAAGAGCTTTGCAGCAGGACTGGAAAGCTGAGGGAAGATTTGGGCTGGTGTCAGAGTTGTCTCTTGCTGTCCCTGTGAAAAAAACCCTGCAAGACTTCTTGCTCCATTCTGCATGCACAGGGCTAGTGCAAAGGATGGAGCAGAAGGAAAGCAGAGAGCTGAAGCAGACTTGCAAATGCTTCAGAAGGCCACTGGTACACGGCCTGAGGGGTGTGTCAAGGCTGTGGTGAGAAAGGATACTGTCTCTAGGACCTCCTTATATTTTTGCTGCAGGTACTGGGAAATGTAGAGTAAAATGGAACAAGCTCAGCCTCCTGGGATGGGCTGTTAAATACTGCCCTGGAGAACTTGATTTTTTCCTGATGCTGCCTGAATCCCACAGAGATTTAAATCACATCACTTCACTGCCATTTTTCACAGGTGATGCCTGTGTTCTTCAATTTCTTATCTAAGCCCATCGGTCTAACTTGAAATGAGATGAAGAACATTTGGAGCTTCCAGCACAGACCAGGAGAGCTCTGCTTTTCTCCAGAGAAATATAGTACAACAAGGTACCGGGTTTGCCGAGAAAGAAAGTCATTCTCTAAATGTTTCAAATGTGTTGACCTTGTTGGCATTAAGACATGCGTACCTCAGCTCTCTATTTGCAAAATGGACATAAGGATGTCTCATCTCATAGGAACGAGGTCATTGTTTTGGGGAAATTGCCAGGGAGTATGCAGAGAAATGGGTAATTCTGTCTGTATGTCTGGATTTGAATGATAAGGTGAACGGTGAAGCACTGAACAAAGACAGAAGCAACACAGAGAGAGTTCCAGAACTGAATTGAAGCGCAAAGAAGGAAGATGACGGAACATCATGCAGTGGTGCTGAGCTGCTCCTGTGCAGCAGGGCCTGGTAACCTTGCCAGGTATGCTCAACTCTAAAGTGTGCTTGCCACAGGTGCTGGCACACCACAGGATGGCAGCCATAGAGAGCTCCAGGTAGCAGTAGGTGCACATGTATGCGGCAGGGCTGAGTTTGTGAGTTAATTTGCAATTCAAATGCAGTTACTGAGGTAGATAAATTTAATTATTTAGAGACATTCAAGCCAGATTTTGGAGTGTAACACTCATGTGTATTTGTCAAAAATGATCATTTGCTTCATTTACTCTGCAATGATTTTCATATTTGGAATTGTCACCTCAGCTCTTAAATTTGTGATGTATGGCTGGCACCGAAATATCCGAGAAACTCCAGACAAAGAATGAATACTTGGGAGCACAGTCGGTGTGCTCCTGATCCAGTCTGACAACAAGCAGGCACTATTGCTTAGCGCTCTTCCTCAGAGCTGATGCTCAGCACCATCTGGCAGGTGTACATGAGGAGAAAGCAGCATGTCAGAGAGCCAGGTTATCATCATGGCTATGTGTGTAACCATGTGGAGAAGACCAGGAACAGAAGCTGTATGTTTCATGAACAAAACCCCAGCAGATTAATTCTTCGTCAGCTAATGGGGAAATATGGCTCACCTTATTGACCTTGGTAATTTTGCTGAGTGTAACTTGCATGAGAAAGGCAAGCAGAAGCCACGAAGGTCTGGTGAAAGATCCTGGAGGAACACACTCGAGACAGAGATCAACATTACAAGCGGTCATTAAGGCAAAAATGGAAAGAAACTGAGAGTAGGCATGCAGCAAGTTTTCCAGGGGTTCACTGTCATACTAATAACTTTACAGATGCAGCATGATAAATAGTACCTAATTTTCAGCCTAAGCAAATCTGGTGCGAGCGTCTCTTAAAGGTATTTCATGCAAAGTACCACTCGGCAACTATAGGACCACAGTGATTCCTCATAATTAATCTGTTCTGCTTTCTGTGGTGAGATCAGGAGCACCAGCAAGCTTCAAAAGCACACTTGCAAATGAGAAAAATTCAGAAAAGCTTTTCTCTCAGCCCCAGTGACTGAAAAATTCAAAGAATATTGCTTATTCTTTTTAGCTGACCCCATAGCTTTGGTGAACTGTATCGTCATCTAAAGAAAAAACCTGCTTGTTCTGCTTCCTGATGGACGACTCTGATTTACTACTCCGCATACTACAAGCCATATAGTATTTCTGGAAAGGCTCTGTACTACAAATCAAATATATGATTCTGCATCATAACAAAAAATGTTTTGGGACAGTGTCCTTAAAAGTAGTCTTTATTCACTGCTTTTATTCTATCAAATTTGTCTTCTTGCTCTATCTGCTGTACATCATATTGACACATTCTTTTGCTAAAAGACTTCTAAAGGGAAACATTAAGTTTTCTTTCTTTTGCTATTTAGTGCTTGGAGACCTTGATTTTGTAAAGGGAGACCAATCTTCCTTTTGTTCTAGGGCCTAGAGAGGGATATGTTTGACTGTATGGACAACTCAAGTACATATCTGAGTTTGTTCCCTAGTTCAATCACGGTCAGAATTCAAAGCACACAGTACAGGAGACAGTAAGTCACTCTCTCTGGCTAATTAACATGACTGTATATTATCTGTCTTCCCATCCCCGGTGAGACATGTAAAGAAACCTACAAGCCTGATGTCTCCCTGTGGATTTTCATGGCTCTGGTAACTAGACTGTGTTAAAAGAAAGAATAATTTGACATTTGCACTGACAAAATAGGCTTGAAGACCCAGACACCCAATTGCATTTTAGAGTGTGCTTTTAAATGATGGTGTATCCCACTCATGGTGATCCGTAGTATGATGTGCTGAACTCCATGTGTGCCATTGCACAACCAGGGAATGGAGAACCTGATCTGATCTGATGGAAACCACAAGTTGAGAGGAAGTGGGGTTCCCCTCTGGCTTCAGGGCAGCCATGTCGTTTGGATGGGGCAGCACAAGGGCAGCCTGGCAGCCTGACTCCCTCCTCTGGAAGGCACACGTCAGGGTTACTTGAAGGAGCCAGGGCTGACAGTTGGTACTGTGCTATGCCAGAGCCTACTCAGTATAGGAAGCCCATCACAAAGAGATCATGTAGACTGAGAGATTGCAGGAAATAAGGTTACTACTGTCTGTGAGGTCAATGGGAAATGGGCAAATCTACAGCCTCCAGAAACCCTCTGGTCTCCTGCCAGCCCCTCCAGATGGCCATGGACCTCATAGGCTAACAGCACAAATGCAGTGACACTGAGTTTTTGTTTTAACTGTCAGGAGATCTTTGAACTGGTGCCACCAGTGGGGCATCTCTCATACTCTTGTGTGACTCTATTGCTACCTCAACTGACCCTTGTTTGCAGGTTGTCATACCAGACCCATCACGCAGAATGACTGGAAACTTCAACAGTCCAAGAGAAGTCTCAGTGTGAAAATCTGATTGTTTTGAACACACGCATTGTGCAGTAAGTTGTAAGTCTGAAGAGACTGAAATGATTGAATAAGTTTGGGCTACTCATAAATTTTTCAGTTTCCATAGCAGAGGAGGTGCGGGAAGTGAGCCAGAAATGGGGAGCCATGGACAGAAGGAACAAAAGCAGAACTATTGATGGGCAGTGCGGAGGTGTCAGTTTATTCATTTATTTGTTTTTTCCTGTACCACTTCCTGGCTAGTTTGCATTAGGCCCAGTATGAGTTCATGAAATATGAATGAGTGTGCAACACTTTTCAGATTAGAGTAGTTCTTGCATATAAAAAAAAAGAAAGGTAAAATATAGCATTCAATTATGCAAGAAGAGGGATAAAGTACAGAGTAGCTGACTAGAGGCAAATAGACTAAGTGCTGCAGGAAGCAGGGGTGCTGTTGATCTATCTTCTAATGATTATTAAGAACAGACAAGATATGCACTCTCCTTTTCTGGCTTCTGTTCAGTTAGATGCCATCAATAGAGGAAAGCTAACGAAAGTGGTTGTGGGGTAGGCATATATTAGTAGTGTGATGGAGGCTGCAAAGAGACAGAAGTGCAGATTCAGAAAGAGTATTGTGCTTACATTTTCTGCAATGAAAACAGCATAGATTTGAATGCTGCCACTGCTATTGATTCTCATTGACCTCACTGAGAAATACATGCAGTCAGAGACCTGAAGTTTGATTTTATATGGCTAAACATTGAAGCAAAACTGTCACTGGCTTTTCAAGGCAAAAAAATTCAATTATTGGGATTTTGAGACTGCTTACTATTTTTCTAGAGTTGTTTGAAGGTTTAGTATTATCACTGCATTTTGCCAATATCTTTTTTGTTCTTTGTTGTTGTTGTTGTTGTTGTTGTTTTCTTGTTATTGCAAACATCACAAAAGTATATTTCTACTTTTTCCACCCCCATCCCTCTTATTTCTTTACTTTTTCTCTGCTCTTTTAATCTTCCTTCTCTCCATGTGTGTTTTCTGTTCTTTCATTTGCTCTGTCCTCTCCTTCCCCTCCCTTTTTCTTTTCACCATGTAAGCTCTCTCACTTTCACATTAAAAGTCAGCAACAAATAGCAGTTTTAGATGGCCTATCTTGAGGTCAAGAAGATGAGCCTTTTCATTGGAGAACTGGAATGTTCTTCACAGCTTCAAACGACTTTTTTTCCCCCAACAATAAGTCTGAGGTGTGCTTACAAGAAAGATGAATCTTCAAACACAAACTATGTGTGTGACATTATCCACAGAAAAAGTTAAAGATGTGGTTGGAGAAGACATTTGATGGAGGGTGATACATTAAACATCTAAGAAAGTTGCTACCAATGCTTCTTGTTACTCAAATATCTTACAGAGTTCAGTTACTGTAGCCCTTAATTGTCTCCAGTGAAATTGCAGTAATAGAACTGCCTTCATATAATGTGATCATCCAAAGATCTGAGCACATTTGGAAAAAAACATTGTAGTCTTGTTCTCTGCACAAGCATTTATTCTTTGTTCCCATGAGCAGGAGGAGAGTTCTCATTGTTAGTCCGTGTGCTGTACACTACCATACTCTGATTCCAAATGGGAGTAGCTGCTGGTATGGTGATAGTTTCCTTCTGGCAAGGACTATTATAGATGAGACATGAGACTAAGGTCAGAATCTTTGTGCTTGAATGCAAACAAAGTGTAAGCAGGTAGATAACAGTGAAATAGAACAACTTGGCCAGAAATATGGAAGATGGGGAGCATAAAGGGGAGAGATGGAGTGCATAAAAGAGTGCTGCTTCTGCTCCTCTGTTAAATACTGCTTCCCTCCAGCCAATTAATTCAGAAATTGGGAGCATAAGGAGGGTCCCTAGTTTGGCACCAGCGGCAATTCCTGCTGTTCATCTTAATCCAGATGCAAGCACCCTGTTCAGAGGATCAGATTAGGAGGTTAGTGAGAGGAAGATCCTGCAGAGGCCGACTGAAAGAAGGACCTCCTGTGGCATGAAAGAATCTCTGCTTGGAGAATGGAAGGAATCTGTTGGGGTGCTTGCTTCAGGCTGCTGGAACCAACAGACAACCGTGGAGCAAAGGTACTGCAATGGAAACACACTCACAGAAAGCTGTGCTGAGAAAATTTTGAAACCAATTTGCCTTCAGATGTCCCACAAACAGAAAAAGGAACATCTGATAAATTATTCATTGTGAATTATTTGCATAGGCTGGTAGGAACTCATGAAACACCCGAAGATTGATTTACGAGAACGAAATGGAGAAAATCTTTACAGTGGTATTTCTCTTCTTCTCAACTTCCAGTAATTGTCTCTCTGGTGAATGAATTTGCTTCCTTCTTCGGCTGTTATTCTCTACTTCTTGGACTACTTTATAGAATGTTTTACAGCAGAGATTTCCTGTGAACCAAAGAGCCTGGGTTTCATAGCTGTATATTCAAGTGTGTCAGAAAACAGTAGAAGGCATCATACTTCCTACTCGTACTTGTGGCTGAATTGCTACAAATTTTTAAATTGCCATACTTAAAAGTATTAAATACAGATACATAAATCTCCCATTTTTTTAAAACACAGCTCAGCCTCGACAGGCCAAGAACCCAGCTTTTACATTAAGTAATATGAAAAACCATTCTGAGTGCCTCTGTTTCAGAATATCCAAACTGAGCCAATTTAAAGGGACATAGCCAGGGGCAACCTAAATCATTATGCCATACTCAAGTTTGAAAATACTGGATTTTACATTTGTGTTTGTAGAAAAGAGGCTGAATCTTTATCCAAGATGTTTCAATTGATTTTTTGGTGTAACTTGTTCTTGAAACCCTAGTAAGAATGCTTCCACAGGCAGCCTAGGCAGCATATTCCCACTGTGTACCTATTCTTGGAATTAAAATGTGGAAATTAAATTATATTTGCTGCAAATTAAGCTGATTTTGTCTTACTCCACCTTCAGAGAGTGTGACAAACATTTGATACCTGTTGTTCTTGTATATCCTTTTCATATAGCACAGTATTATTGTAATTTTCCTTAAATTAATCTCTACTTGGCTAAGCAGGTTTTCCCACAGAAGGTGCATTTTCCCAACTCCTCATTTTCATTCACTTCTGTACCCTTGAAGTGTTGTGCCTGAAGTCTTTAGCCAAAGACTTGCCTTCAAGGTAAATAGAAAAAAAAAAGCCTTCCATGTCATCTATATGTTATCGTTTAGATAAATGTAGCAAGGATTAGTTTTTGTGGTTTTGTAACTAATTTTCAACGAAGCAGGGAATGAGTGCAACCTCAGATCCTCACCTACAGAACTACCGCTTGGCTGATTTTCCCATGTCTTGTCTCCATGCCACTGAATTCTCTCTGCTTGTGGACTTGTCTCTTCCGAATTTCTCATTGTCGATATCGTATCATTCTTACAATGTGCCAAGTGCCTTTTGACTTCTCAATTCAACCGCTGAAATCGGGTAGTCCTTTCAAACTTAGTACTACAGAAACTACATTATTAATATCCTCTCCCTTCCATGATTACTATGCTAGCAGTTGTGGAAACACTGAACGTAGTTGGGCCTGGACAGCCCATGTGAGATCTCCCTTCCATGTGTCTGCTAAGTAAAATGCTGAGTGCACAAAATATGTGCAAACACACACATGCAGTGCAAGTGCGTAGCAAGAAGGTAAGGAGGTTAGGTTTAAATTTAGCATAATATTTTATATTGTAGTGCCATTTGGCACTGTGATTGCTTTGTGTTCAGAGCACAGACTGAAGCTTCTACCACAAAATACCGTGATTCACTGACCGTTGAAAATAATGATACGGCGTCTCTACAAATGATGTAATTGTAGCACTCGTTGTACTTACATTAGACTTGTGACGTAGTGTTTGCAGAAATTAATAGCTTGTTTGCCCCTTGCTCCCACTGCAGTATTTTGGGTATCAGACTTCAGATCGCTTATCTTTGTGGCTTAGTGAGAAAAGAAGAAAGATGTTCACTTTGCTAGAATTACGGATTACTTTCCTTTGCCAATGAAAGCTGCATTGGCTTGAGCTGGAGGGGAATGGGCTGAGATCACCTCTTTTTTATTGGAATATCGTGTGTATGTGTGAGATAAATGAGAACGAACGTAAATGAGGATGGGAGAGAGGGAGGGTGGCAGCACAGGAGGGCAAGGTGCCAGGAAAACCTTCTTCTGAAGTAGTGCAGAACTGTGTGGAAACCTGTGCTGTCACTTTCTGAGGAGAGGGAGGGAGACCGTCCAGCTGGGAGTCTGCGGGGCAGTGCCTTCAGCATCTCACAGAGGCACTGTGGGCCAAGCCATGGATCCTTGGGTGAACTGGCAGGAGCCTGGCCTTCTGCTGAGCTGCAGGTCACTTGCCTGCTTTTTAGGGCATGTTGGAAAACTGCTTGTTCTCCATCCAGGCGTGGAAGAGTTAGCACAGGAGCTTTTGCCCAAGAGAAGAGCTCCGGCCCTGTGTGACCTCCTCTTGGCTGCAGCTGGAGAGCTGTGCTGCACAGGACCGGTGTTGGTCTGGCATTCAGCAGAGAGCCAGGTGCCTCCTGAAACCTCTGGCACATCTGTCATCTGTGCGGCTCTCCAGCTCACTCTGCTAGTGATGCTGGGCTCCTTCCATTCCTTGCCCCACGAGCTGTGTGGCCAAGGAGAAGGCCCAGGCATTAGAAGCTCCCCAGAGCTTCATTACCGGCACAGTGAGCTGTAACCATGCTGCTGGAAAAACACAGTCTTCTGAGCAGTGATCTAGTTCAGGGCCCTATGTCCACAGAAATGTGGTTCTTCCAGTGAGGCACTTCCTAGCTAACTAACTCCTCTTTTTGCTTCCATTCCCTCAGGAAGCCTGCAGCTCTCTGCAGTGTTACTCAGCCCATGTATGACATACTCCTGGCTGTTCATTGCCCAGTCACTCAAGTGCTGAGCTGCTGCCCGCCCGTTGGCCTCACTGAGAAGTTGGATAATGCCACACAGACACAAGGGAGAAAGGGATATTTTTAAATATGTGCTTTATTTATTTTATTTTTTTATTTTATTTTTTTTAAACCTGTATAAATAAATACAAAATGACAAAGAGGTTCATGTTTACTAAACATTGCATTTGATTGTATGACGTTACACAGTGTGTGTCACAATAGTTCACCTTGTCATTGTGTCCTTTTAAGCTGTTGGTGCATAATTCTATAACTCAGGATATGCTTAGTCCTGAAGCTGCATCCAGCCACCCTTTTAGTGGAACCCCTGAGTGCTTACAATTGCAAGAGTGCGTTGGGGGAGCGCTTGAGCCAATTGGCTGCAATGGGGGAATTTCACCAGAGAGGTCTGGCACAGCAAAAGAAGAAGCTAATGGGAGGGCTGGGATCGGTTCTTGAGAAAAGAAAGAGAATTAAATCTTTGGAGCATTCTTATTTTGTATTCCCTTCCTCTTAGCGGCTAGTAGGAGTATATCTGTAATCAAAGTAAGCCAGCAGAGAACGTGGGTTCAGTTAGGAATAAGATTTTTTTCATGCTCACTGAGAGCAGGCAAATGGACTTGTATGACCAATTTTTACCTGAAGAGCTGGTTCATATTTTGATAGGGGTGAAAATAATATACTCAACCATTTCATGAAGTGCTGGTTCTCCAAACCACTTACCATCTTCACCCAATGAAGGTCAACTGCCAAGGCTTTACAGACACACTCGGGTCACTATTTGCTTGCTTGCACTCCATGACGTTTTTCACATTCATTCTCTCTAATTCTCTTTGGAAGGTATGAATGGAGATACTTCCCTTTACATTTTAAGCTTTAAAAAATATTAGTTGGAGATATTTTTTAACTTCTCTTTGACCAGTTTGAAGCAAATTATTGTATTCAGGTCAACTTGAATTTTGTGTAGACTTTCCTGCTATTTTGTGAAATATATTTATTTCCTGTATGTTTTAGTAAAAGCAGTAGCTGTGAAGGATGACCCTGGAATTTGCTATCTCTGATTGGCCACTTAAGTACACTTTATTTGTTAGTCAGCTGATTTAATGCATATTAATGGAAACTATGTCTAAAGAAACAGTTATAGATTGCAATGGTGTGTACGCATGACAGAACTGCTGAGCGAGGTGTAACAAGGAGTTAAGATCTGTAGAGAGGACTCAGGCTTTGGTGATCTTTCCCTGACTACTTTTTCCTGGATCAGGGTGTTTTTTGTAAAATTAGCAGCCTGCATTCAAGCCTGCTTTTCCTCACGCCTACCAGGTTTGCTGCTGTTTGCAGTTCTTATTGCCTTTCTGATCAGTGCTGCTCATTTGCAGCTCGTCTGCCCCATTTTCCCCTGCTGGAGGAGTCAGACCTCAAGACCTTCCCTTCCTTCAGCAGCATTTTGAAATAAGCTTAATGAGTGTCTTCCTTACTGGGGAACTATTTACCAACTTGTTGCTTCATAGAAGGATTGTATCGAAACACAGACACTTCACTGCCCTGATGCTGGGTGCACTGCTGTTAGCTGTGAGCTGACTCTGTAATATGCTCAGAAAAGACAATTTTTTTCTTTGTTTAGCTTCCACCATTCTCCTCCTGCACAGAATCCTCTCATTCACTATAACTCCTGAAGGCTCGTCAATAATACTGCCTAATTTAAACAGAATTTTTTGTAAATGATTTTATATGCCTCAAGTTTTGATTTATTTATTTATTTATTTATTTATGTGGTCTGATTGTGACAGGACAAAGGGATTGGCTTTAAACTAAAGGATGGGAGATTCAGGCTTTATGTTTGGAACAAATTCTTTCCTCAGAGGTTGGTGAGGCGCTGGCGCAGCTGCCCAGGGAAGCTGTGGTGCCCCATCCCTGGACGCACTCAAGGCCAGGTTTGATGGGGCCCTGGGATGGTGAGGGGCAGCCCTGCCCACGGCAGGGGTTGGGGCTGGGTGGGCTTTGAGATCCCTCCAACCCAAACTGTTCTGTGATTCTATGACTCTATAAGTTTGTTACTCAGTAGGGTTTTCTCATCAGAACAAAGGCAAAAATGTGAACTCTTTTATTAAAGAAATGCTCAGATTTTATGCTGAAAATCTGAGGAACGGCAGTTCTATTCTCCTTTCCTCTTGTTTCTGATGTTTTATTTTTACCTGCTGGGCGATGTGTTTAGGAGCCAGCTGTTATACTCTGCCATATCAGTGTACTGAAAACCCAGAGGTTTCCTGGCATAGGAACAGAGTATGAAGAATCTTTTGAAAATTAGTGGAAATGGAACCTCACAAAATTACTGGTAATGGAGCCTTACAAAATCAGCTGCCACTTAGGAAAAATAATGAGACTTCTACATGTACTTTCACTTATTTTTTTTTCCTGCTGTTGCCACCTTTATTTCCTAATGTGCTAACAGAGGACAGAGATGGCAGGGGTGAAAAACATTCTGGGATGAATGAAACAATCCACATATACAAAGACTGGTTTGATCTAAACAAAAGCAGTTATCTCAGTAAAACCTGCAGTTATGAATCTCATATGGACTGCATGGCATGAAGCCAAAGGTTAGCAAGCACTGGAAAAGCGCCGCAAGTGTAAGTAGGCCTGGATAGCATCCATAGCACGTCCATGTCTTTAGCACATCCACAGAGTACCACAGAGGCCAATTTGTCTTATAAGCCTTTAAAGAGCAGTAGAAATATGAATGCATGTCTCTCTGATGAAGGAGTAATAAGGCTATGCTCAGCAGTGGCTCAGGCATGGGGTACTCCTTGTTAAGGCTGTGCTGGACCAGCCTTGGCTCCGTGCCCCAGGCACTCAGGCACCTGGGCAGTGTCAGAGGGCCTGTCTGCCTTTGGAAGAGGACTGGCAATGTGAAACTCAGCCTTTGGCTGGTAGGGGAAGAGGGAAGCAGTCACCTGAAGAATGACCGGCCATGCTTCAACCCACTGATATGAGACCAACAAAGTCCACGGAGAGATGCTGATGTACACCAAGAGTTTGCTATTGCATTTCTTTCTCATCATTTAAAAAAATCTCTCCTTACCCAGGCTCCAGAGTTTAAAGCTCTGTTGTTGTAGGTGTCAGTAATTTAAAACTTACCTTGTGTCCAGCCTGGTGCCGGAACAGACCACCTGAAGAGCTAGTTCTTCAGGCCTGTGAGTACATCTGAGAGTTTTTCCATGTGGGTTTTTATGGGGTTCTCTACAGTAAATTTAGGTATCTCTGATCTGAGTCCAATTTTTGTCTCCCGCTTCCAATACATATTTGTCAGTTCTACCTCTGAAACCTTCTCCATAAATTTATTATTTGCTTCTCACCTCAAATATTTTGTATTCTGAGATGCTGGCTTTTGAAGCACATGCTGGAAAAAGGAACTTGCAGATGTTAGCAATCCTTTTTGCAATTCTGAAGACACATACGTCAACTCCAAACTTCCCATTTCTAAGCCCAGTTCTTTTAACCTTTCCTTGTAAATGAGATTCTTCAGGCTTGGTGTCATCCCTGACTGTGAGGCAATAACTGTTCCTTTGATAGAGAGATTTGGAGAGTGCCAAATGAGTTGTCTGAGAGGTATTTTTCTCTCTCTGCCTCTCTCTTTACTCTCCCCACTTCTGCAGTGTCCATATTATAAATCTGCTGGATAACATCCACACAGATGGGGACATTAAATATACTATGGTGTTCTGACAATGGGTTTTGAATGTTTCTCCTTTCCAGATCGAATAATATACGTCACATCACTCCCATATATCAGAGAGAAGTCAGCGCAGCAAAATGTTTTTGGCTTTCCCGCCATAGCTTCTGTAGCAACCCTTCCAGTAAGGTCTTAACCATGGGCAGAAGTGGTTCCCATCAGAGGGGCTGACCAATGGGAATATCCTGAAATCATACCACCCGATAGCCCTTCGGTGCAGTGTGATGATTTACACAGGGTTGAGAATAGGCAAACCCAGGGCAGCTTGCCATCGCATGCTGCGAGGAAAGACGAGAGAGAAATTCAATTGCAGATGTTCCTGACTTGGCAATCACCTTAGGAGAGCTGGTATTTCCCACTTCCTACGGCAGGTGATGTGCATGCGGGCTCCTTTTGTCCAGAAAGAAAATCGATTGCATTGTCAGAAGAAAAAAAAATCCCTCAGACAGATGAGTATTTTATCAGGGAGGTATGTCTGTTTCAGATACATTAAAAGTCAGCTGCTTTTCTCTGAGTAAGAATTCTGCTCAAAGAGATGGAGGGACCATTTGTTATTTGCAGTAAGTTATGAGCCAGAGTGCATCTGACTGATCTCTTTTTCTGCATGATACTGTGTATATATCACACGAAAGTCTCCAGCTCTGGGCTCCAGCCTCCATTACGAATGATATCCACCTTTTATTCTGAAGCAATAAGGTACTGAATCTATATTTGAATTCATATAATTAGGCAGCGGTGAATTTTCATTTTCCTTGTGTGAAGAGACCCTATCTATTGTTAGGCAGACCTGCTATAAATTACAGCTGCAAATCTTTCATGCCCTCATATAATTTTGCTCTCTCCTCTTTCTCCTTCGGACCTTCCCTCTCTTTGCAGCTCAGAAGTTTTTGTGTCATTTCTCTCCCATCGACCTGGCACAGTAACACCCAAAGATTTCCTTTTCTCAACACTTCCGCATTTCTGCGGTTCCCTTCTTTGTTCCCATGCTCCTCCACACCTTCTCTCTTGCTCTGCCCATGCTGACACATTCCTAATTCCGGGACAGCTGGACCTCTCTTCCTACCAGCTTTCGACTATGTTTTTGGGTTGTATTTTCCTCCTCCATTTTTTCTTTCACAGAGCCATCTTGAGTTGTGTGTATATAAAATACGTCATCAGTATGGGGGTGTCTGCACTATATATCTATTAGTGGGACTTATCATTTCCTGATTATTGCTAACAAAGACAAAATCGTTTTTCCTCGCAGAATCAGTGAACAGATTGCTAATTATGAAATGTATGTGAAGGCACATTCTTTTTATGCACATTGTGTTTTCTGGCATCACTTTGTTTATATACATTCAACATTTTGTTTCCAGCAAACTTCACCCGCTCAGCGTGGTAATTTCTTGGAACACAAGTGTCAATCTAGCTCAGAAGTATGTCTGCTCCCCGGACAGGCTGTATTCAGGGGAATCAGAATAGAACGTTCTACACCCTCTGATCATCCAGCTACTAGGGTCTTTAACCAGTGATGGCCTGATTGACATCATGTTCTGCTCTTTCTAGATCAGTGCTTAGCATATATTTCAGTTGCTTTGTGCCAGTAAAAAGAAACCAGCATATCAAAGCCAGCTCCCCTTAACAAATTCTGTATTTGTTTAACCTATACACATTTAAGTGATATTTAAAGGGAATGGTGTAAATGTTAGCATGCTGCACTGTTTGGAGTCCCTAATCTTTCACAGTATGTGTGTGCAATGTAGTTGTACAAATAATGAAATGTGGCAGTTTGGAATTACAGTGTTCTGGTGACGTGAGAATGAACAGGCGACAGAGACTTAGGGCTGGAGCATCCGTCCTATGAAGACAGGCTGAAGGATCTGGGCTTGTTCAGCCTGGAAAAGAGAAGGCTGCAGAGAGACCTCATTGCAGCCTTCCAGTATTTGAAGGGAGTTTATTAACATGAGGGAAATTAACTTTTACATGGGTAGGTAGTGATAGGACAAGGGGGAATGGTTTTAAAGTAATAGACAGGAGATCTAGATTATATGTCAGAGGGAAAAGTTTTTTTACAGAGAGAGTAGTGAGGTGCTGGCACAGGCTGACCAGAGAGGCTGTGGATGCCCCAGTCCTGGAGGTGTTCAAGGCCAGGTTGGGTAGGACCCTGGGCAATCTGATCCAGTACTTGCTGTAGTGGCTGGCAGCAGGGGGGTTGGAACCTGATCATCCTTGAGGTCCCTTCAAACCCAAGCCATTCTCTGATTCTATGGCTAGGTCAGGAATGGGTGATAGAAGTCACCTTTGAGGAGCACTCAAAACTCTCCATCAAACCAAAGTGGCAAGTGCCATAGCACTTGGCAAGTGCTATGACTTATGACTACAGCCCGCTCCCAATCTTGCTGCTGTCTGCATTGATTCAGGCCTAGGTCTGGCTCGCTCACCCTTGAGAGAGAACTGATTCTTATCTCATTACTGCAACCAGCTGCAACACAGCAGCTGTACCTGTCACCCTTGTCACTTGTCACAGTGACGTGCTGCTCCAGCGCAGCAGTTGGCCTGAGTAGGTCTGCTGGGGAAAACCCTAGAAAAAGATGAAATAGGGAAGGGCGATGGATTGCAGGGATGGGAAGATCTTGGGGCAGCAACCAAACAGAGAGAGATGAGCTGCAATAATGATGGGGTTTCCTAGCTTTGTGGATGCTGAGGTGTTGGGAAGTCCCACTACCACCAATTTGTGATAAGACTAGTTCTTGTGTGAGCAGAGAGCAGGTACCCCAAACTGCTCCAGCATCCCTCTCTGGTGGCAGCTGGAGAGGATGCTGCCTGGCTGCTTGGAAAGGACAGGCAAATTGCTGTGCTGGCAGGGCAATGGCATGGACTTCTGCAGCACTTGGGGAGCACAGGAAGCAAAGAGAGAGACAGCCATTTTATTTTAGGCTTATGCTGTACATTGAGATTCATTATACAATTTTTTTTTTTTTCTTCCCTAAATTAATACAAAAATAGTAAAAATAGGTTAAAAAAGCCCAAATGAAAACCCCTGACATCTTGCAAGCCATTTATGTGACACACAGATTAAGACTTCTTGGAGCTTAAATAACCTAGAATTATTTATACTGACTTTCCTTTTTTTTTCTTTATTTCCCTCCCCCCAACCAAGAACTGAAGTGATGATGTCCTGCAGAATACCAGTGGCTGCCCGCAGGAGATGCTGAGCTGCTATCCCCCAGGCAAGGAGCTGCAGAGGGGCCACCTCTGCAGAAACAACAACCCCATGCCCCAACCTGTGCATAATGGGCAGGAACACGCTCCAGATCCCCTCCTGGGTCCAAGCCTTTACCATATCTTAAAAAAAAGAACCCCCAAATTTTTCTCTTGCACTTTCCTGGAAAAGGATGGGATTCACAGATGCCCACCCCTGCCAAAATTTGGAACTAAATCTCCTAATTCTCTAAGAAGACTGGGGATAGACAGAAAGGGAGTAAGGTTTCCTCTGTGCCTGCCCTGGGGCTCCAAGGTGCCCTGTGGTGGTGGTGAGGTGCCCAACTGTGAAAGGAGAATGTTGCCCACATGCATCTCCTTCTCATTGGAGATGCAGGAAGATATATTCAGGAAGATATACTCTGCCCCGACGTATGTGGCCTGAATTGTACAACTTGGTTTGTACGAGTTGGGGTTTTAATATCCAGGTATGTAGGGGAGGAAAGGGCTCTGGGTAACCCTTTCTGTTCAGGGTCTTCCAGATGCAGAGAACAGACAAGTGCTGTAGAGGTGTCAAGCACTCCAGGAGCTTGCTCTGCACACAAGCTCTGGGCTGCATGCACTCTGTGTGCAGTGCAGGGCAGGGCAGAGACATGTACTCAGTGCCTATGCTCTGGCTCTGACCCCATGCGTGTCCTCTTTCCTTCCTGTGCTCCCATCCTGCCCACAGCTCCTGTCCCCAACTGGGTAATTGCAGTAGCCCCAGGTACACAGCAAACCTAAAGCCAGCTCCTCCACCCTGCTGCCTTTTCCCAGATCTCCAAGAATGCTCTATTTCCAAAGCTAAGCAGCAGGAAAAAAAACACCCATTTGCTTTTCAAAGTTGAAATCAAAATCACATGCTAAAGAGCTCTTTCTGACTTTCTCCCTGTTTAAGAGAGAAATCACTATTTCTTTCTCCCCCTCCTGAATTTTCTCACTTGTGCTGCTACTCTCTCTCGTTTCCTCGGTTAATAAAAATAAAGGAGGTGTTGGCTGCGTTGGGATTTGGTGGCTTGCCGGGGGACAGCTAGCCCAGAGAAAAGCCTTTAAAAGTACACCTTTCAATTTACAGTACACATGTTACCTGAATGCAGTGCTGGCTCAGAAAGCTTCTGAGAGCAGATGCGAATCTTCACATGGCACAGTGCAACCTCAAGCCACTCTGGTGTTGTTTTCCCTCCGGGTTCATGCAGTTGTCCAAGCTAAATGCATTTGCTTGCCTTTGGAAAAGAAGTTCCTTTTCTTTGCTAGGCAGGTTTTTCTCAGCCTTCACAGCTCCAATTTTAATCTAAGTGGAACAATTTCACTTAAAGCTTTGGGCAGAAAATTCTGGCTTCATCACTTAATTTTTATGGTGAAATTATTCCAGCTATACCAACCTTTCTCTCTTCATTTTTTTTTCTTCCAGTTAGGGAACTTGTAAATTGAAAATGGGCTTGTACTAAGCCAACATTAGAAAATATCTTACAAGAAAACTGCAGTGGTCTCGGTGGGCATATGCACTTAAGTTGCTTCTTTTCCCCCATGTTTACCCTGTAGTAAAAATATACTTGTACACCATACCTTATTGTATGGAAACGTTAATGTTTGTAGAAGATAAACGCTCCCAGTGAGCCACAGACCTATATATTCTCTTTTGCCATAGTCAAAATGGTTGCTGTTATATTTTAGCCAGTGCCTGGCAGTGTATTATAAATACTGTTACTCACTGAATGTATACAAAAATTGGGTCATCTCTATTGTAAACAAAACCACAGTGAAACCTGGGGTGCAAAGCTTCTTAGGAGGGTGACAAAAACTGCTTAAACCTAGGTAGTCTTCCAAATGGAGGCTCACCAGTGAGGGTAAAAGCTGATGCACAGTTTGCCATTTGGAGTGCTTTGGACTGAGAACAGAGCACAATACCTGCACCTATATCAATGGATGCGGCAAACACCAACTGACTTTGGTGGAGATAATTGCTCCAAAGGAAAAAAGCCTACGGGAAGGAGGGTCAAAGTGGGTTAGCATAGTCTGAGACCTTGAGAACATGCTGTTTTGGGTTCATGTTGAGGTATTTGGGCTACCTGTAGAGAAGGACTTTTTGGTGTCTCTCAGAAACATCAGGATTCAGGCAGGAATCTCATAGACTTTGGCCAAGAACACCCTAAGCACTTTCATGACTTCAGATCACCAAGCCTACAAGTGGGGAATGGAAGGTCAGCTTGAGGTGAAACATGGTGAGACAGATATGTAAGTTGGTTTTGTCTCTGTTTTGGGTTTCCAGGGGGCAGTGAGGATTCAGAAACTGCCTCTCACCTGACATGGACTTCTTTGTGCAGAGAGGGACATGGATCCTCTTCCCCATCCCACCTGTGGGCAGCCAGCACAAATAACTGGTGGGTAACATGGTGCTCAGAAGACCTGGTGGTGGAGGAATCTGACTTTAAACTGACTTTTAGAATGGGTTGGGCAAATATCCCTCAGAAACAATTTCAGTATTGTTAGCCCTCTCTTGGGGCAAAGATGTGGTCTTCCCGACTGTCACTTTGTGGATGCCCTTGTGGATGTGACACTTCCTCCATATATTTTCCCCAACAGATTTGAAGACAGAAAGGCAACTTTATCATGGGTTTTGTCACTTTCCTTGAAAATCTCTGAAGGCCTCGCATGCTGAGATTTAATGGTATCTGTGAAAGTACAAGATTATAATTGGACATCTCTTTAAAGACTCTCCTATCTATGAATTTCAATTAGATGCAAGAGGCTTATGGAAGCCATCCTTGCATCCCGTGTTTGCAAGTGATAGCACGAGGGGTAGAAGAGGTGTCAAATGGTTGTTTGCCAGGTATTCCTCTCTACCGTGTACAAACCAACTCTTTCACATGTCTCTTGTTTCCAGGAGTCCCACAAGCCAGTAGATTGCTGCTGTCAGAAATGGTTTGCAGTTCCTCTGTAGCTCTCAACTGAGTTAATGCCATCTGAATTTTAAAAGCCACTGCAGTTGCCTGTTGAACAGTCAGAACATAGGGAAATTGTAATTGAAATGACATAATGACTGCCACAGAAATTTTACAGTGGAAGTACATGGGAGGAATGATTTCTGGGTGGAAAACATAGCCCCACACCTGAGTTTAAGGAGGGGAAAAAGGCCTCTCCCCTCACCTCACATTCATTTGACTGTCTCTGAGTTGTCTGCCTATCTGACTTCTGCCAAGGCTGAAGTTGTTACTGCTTCCCATCTGCTACTGCAGCAAATGGTGCTCGTTCAAGCAAAAAGCCTGTGCATTCCTGGACACTGTTTCCTTTTCTTCTGGTCAGAGAGGAGTTATGCAGGGGAAGGCAAATGCTGCCAGCTGCACTGCCAACTTGTTTTGCTACTCAGAACGCAACAGCTTGCTCCAGGGAGGGCAAAATATCTGCTCATCTGCGAGGGAGGAAGCTCTAGAAGTATCTGTTCACTTGAAATTTAACATTCACAAGGTGGCCTTAGTGCATTTTAGGGCTGTGGGGGTGGCTGGGACTTGATGCTATAGAGCTGCTTCACACAAAGCAGCACCTCCAGGCTGCGGCCAGATCTGTGCTAAGTCTGCAATGCTGGTGCCCCGCAGCTGAGCCCCAGGGTTCCCACAGGACCCAAAGACCTCCAGACACTGGCAAGAACCATGCTAGCTGCTGAAAACTTGTCCAGCGTTCTCGGGTCTGTACAGTCATGAGATTGCCTGACACACATGCCAGCTTCCTGCAGACGGTTTTTTTGCAGGCCATTTATAGCTGGAGCACTCCCAGCAAAACCCAGAGAATTGGCTCATGTATCCCAACTCAGTAACAAACCGTTGAGTAATAATTACGTAGTTCCGAGGGGTGGAGGGGTGCAGGGTGGGAAGAAATGCTTTGTTATCTGTATTACTCTGCATCAGAGATGCTAATGGAATTATGTAGAACTCACAGCTCCAAAAAGACTCAGTAACATAATCTTTTTAAGATACTTTTTTTTTTTTTTCTTTTTTCTTTTTTTTTCTTTTTCTCTCAGATGCAATGCTTCCAATAGGCCACTTTGATATGGGCTCTTTGGGGACGTTGTTCAACTTGCTACAATTAAACTTCAGTTCGCTACGTACAACTCTCAGGGTCTGCTGTCTCTTGGAAGAGCCCATAGCTGTCAGGTCTATTGCTTTACTGGTACTCCAGGAAGATGGAGGGATTAAATTACTCATTACATAAAACTACCCACTAATCCTCTTAGTGTGCATTACTAGTGAATGGCCTGAAATAGGCTCTCGCCAAAAGAGCCCTAACATTCACTTTCTCGACGACGTTTTAGTACATGAGGTTTGCATCATGGATTTGGGTGCTGAAATATCCAGTACACCGTCTTCTGTCTGCTGCTAGATCCACTCGCACGTGTTAGTAGAGTGCTAACAAGGTTACAGTTGGTAAAGCAGGTTACGTGTTTAGCTAGTAGCGAGACATTTATAAAATAGAATGATATGGTTTCTGCAGTGACAGAGTCACTGGGATTTTCTGTTCTTTTCTCTTTTTTCTTTTTATTTTGTTCTTTTTTTTTTTGTTGTTTTGTTTTTATAAGAAAAAGAAACAGCTATAAAACCATGATTAAAAATGTTACGCAGGATGATTTACATTTTAAAATAAGGATATTTTTAGAAAAAAAAAAAGAAAAAAAAAAAAAAGAGAGAGATAAAGTGATTTATAGCATAAAAGTGTTTGGAAAGTGTTTGGTTGCCGTGTACTGCCTTCTTTCCCAGTACAGTTTGCTATCTGTTATACAGTCTTGCATAAATGTTTAGATTAGGGGAGCAAAGAAAAATTAAACATGATGGCTGAGACCTATAAGAGTGGACTCACTGACTTGAGTTATTGCTTTGCAGAAAGTTTGTAAAGCCTTTACATCCAGCGAATACTTAGTGCTACTTCATCCTTGACAGCTGACCTTTCAATCTGATGGGGTTTAGCAACAATAATTGCAGTATCTGCAGCGCAGGGGATGCAGAAGGCTGCTTAGGAACCCAGCCTCTCTCACTGGATTTTACTTCACGTGTCTGAAATTCATCCCCTCTTTGCACTTTTCTCTCGTAATACCTGTTACAGGAGCTGATCAAGGTGCAATCCCCTGGCTCTTTTGTTTTCTTTTATAATCTCTCCCATCATTTTGAATATTCCTGGATTTAGCTTAGAGGGGGGAGGAGAAACCTCCAAACCCCTTTCTCTCCCCAGATACTGAGTCAGTACTGGTTTATTATTATTTTTTTCCCTCAGTAAGACCTACTGTAAAAAAGCAACAAACAAACAAGTTAGACTGTTGTAATTTGGTCAACCACTCGAGTGCTATCCATATCCACCATTTCAACACACTCTATTTCCTCACGGTTTTCAGGATTCTTCTTCTCTTTCCTCTTCTTCTTGGACGGTGGCAGAAAAGTCAATATCACAGGTAAAATGGCAAAGCAGTGAAAGAAGGTGACTAATGCTATTAAAAACAAGCACCTGAACAGTGTACGGGTCAGATTTGAAGGCACAGCTGCAAGAGGAATCAGACCAACAATATAGCAGAGGTAGCTCTGCAAAATAGCTACCCCATGCACTTCCAGGGCATTTTTCACCCATTTAGTTCTTGTGAACTCTTTGCCCAGGACAAAGGTTGATAACAGTGGAGCACAGTTGTCAATTGTATAATTAATTCCGTAAATCAAGCACAACACAGAAATACAATCTAGTTCCACTTTCCACAAGGTCATAAAACCTATAACTCCAAACTCAACCGAGGCAACAGTTAGAGTGAGCCATACATTGATCAGAGAGTCTGCCACCAGGAATGCAGTGAAGAAGAGCAGAAATAAAGCACTGATGCAGGAGTTTTGTAAGGGGGCTCCCACTGAAGAGGCATAACGATCCATGTACACAAACGATGGATTGAAAACAATGAATTTCACCTTGGAGGTGAGAGAAAGCTTCCTCAGGGTTTCCAGGAGGTCATAAAGTTCTTCCCTCTTGGTTTCCATTGTCTTGGCCACCAGGAACATTCTGGAGGCCACGACATCAACTTCATTGTTGTATTTCTTGGAAAAGATGATATCCTCTGAAAAATGGGCAAACTGAGGGGCTTTCAAGAAGGAGTTCCTCAACATATCAGTGAAATTTTTCTTGGGCAATCCAGTAGATATGTTGAGTTTCCTAAGGTAATTTAAGTAGCTCTCAAACCAAGATATCCTCACAAAGCCCTTGGTATACTCCAGCACATCCTCCTGGACACTGGTGTTCCAGTACTCTATCGACTCGTAGATGTAGAACCCAATCACCGGGCTATAGTTACTGAAATACTTCTGCTGGGCAGTTGTATACTCAATGGTCCGTGTGGCGGTCGCTACGATGTTGCTCAGGTCTGACCCTTCACTGACCTGCAGGTAGCCCATTAAGGCAAAGGAAATATAAACAAGGTAAAAGAGAACTACAAAAGGCTTGACGTAAGTGTTTGTTATCCAGTCACAATAATAGCGTTTAAGGAACCACACCAAAAGATGACTCTCGTAAGTGTTCGTTTCCTCTGAATCCGTTGTGTCCTCACTGAATCTGGCTGTCAGAAGAAACCTATACCATGCAGGCTTCTCTTGCAATACCTCTGGCTTTGGTACCTTTCTACAGAAGATACTATGCTGGTAGTTGTTTTCTATGTAGCCAGTAAACACCAGGCTGGAACCATAAAAGGAGAGTACATAGAGGTAGTTGAAGAAAATTGCAATACAGGAATTGCAGCAGAAAATCCTGGCTGCTTCAATGTTAGTGAAGGGACTGGCACCTATTCCAAAAGTGACCAGGTACATGGCAGTGGTGAGGGAAAACGAGAGCATGGAGTCTGCAAATACGGCTGCAGTCCTCTCCTTAACATGTTGGTCTTCTCTAGTTTTTCTCCAGGAGGACAACATTTCAAAAGTCCCATATAACCCATGACCTACAATAGAGAACAAAGCAAGTATTTAAAGTACCCAAATAAATACGTGGAAAAAGGTAACATGGACATACTAAAAGGCTCCAAGGAGAGGCATGTGGATGTTAACAATTCTTGAGGTACGTGTCCTGCAGAAGAGAGAAAATATTACGGAGCTCTAAGCCACTGAAGCATGTTTGCTACCTGACTAGCAAACCTTACTGCCAGAGCTGGAGGAGAGTTCTGCTTCGCTGATGCACAGTTGATGGGTTAAAGAAAAAAGTATTTTCTCTAGCTGGCTGTTCCATTTCAATATTTTGGAGTGCCTGTGATAGAAGATGCTTTGAAATTAGTTTTTCTTGGTGATGGAATCTGACCTGTGGTGGAAACAAAGGAATATGACCTTGAAGTGCCAGTGCTGGAAGCAGAGCATTAGTTGGCTGCTTTGTAGAATGACTGCAAAAAACGAAACCTTCATATAAGCTGAATATTGTCAAGTAAATCAGTCACTGACTTCTCCGCTTCCTATACAGATTTTCCATCAGGAAAAAGAAATCCTAGAAATGGAACAAAGAAAGAAAAGCACAAACAACTTTTAGAGAGGAAGAAATGTAGAACTGACATGAAGCTGCTTAAGGCATTAGTTTTCTTACGTTAGCATGTCTAAGGATTTGTGAAACATAATGCAGCTCTTTTTCTCTTGGCAATTCCTACATTTTGTAATTAATTAATTAACTCTTAAAATGGACATAGCGTTCATGAAAAGAAATAACAACCAGCAGAACTAAACTCCTGTGGGTAACTCCAAAGTGCAGAGAAACTGAGAAAAGTGGATGGTTTTATTTTAATCTCTGGTTGATCGTCCTTCTCTTCTGGTTCCTATGACTGATAACAGAGATGTAGTCTGGGGCTACTGACCATTCTCACTCATAGTAGACCTGAGTTAGGAGTGCAATCATCATCAAGCAGGAATCAGATGAGAGTAGATGAGATGAAAGCTGGTTTTATATACAGGTGAATGGAACAAATACAGCATTAACTGAAGTAAGTGTAAGAGTTTAATACTCATATCATGTTATAACAGATCCTTTCCACGGAATCCTACCCTATTCACCATCTTTTCTCTTCCTCCTTGTTATTTTATTTTGTTTTGTTTTATTTTTTCTTTTCTTTTCTTCCCTGTCCTTTCTTTACCTTTCCGGTCTGCTCTTGTCCTGTCTCCAGAAATTCTTACAAGTACCCAGCACTTTGCTCTTACCCATTTTCTGGTAGCATTAGATGAAATGATCAGAGCAGAATTAGACACCAACGACAGAGAAGTGCAGCCACTGGACTGCTCAACTTGGTGCTCCAGTCGAGCAGGTCAGGGTAATTCACAGATCTCCATTAGAACTTTGGGCTGTCTGCAGGCTACCAAAATTGTTCTGTTGGCCTTCATGTTCTCTTCACATGTAGATAGTTATCACTTTTGACACAGAGGCTACAAATATCAGTCAAGAAACCCAAAACAAATGAGATATCCTCAGGAACCAGAACATACTGTGTTTACACTTAACTGGGCTAAATATTTAATTCACTTTAAAAAGTAACCCTTTTCTGGTCAGTACCTTTAAAGAGGAGGAAACAGGACATCTGGTTTACTTCCTTATCACTACCACCTGGTATGAGAGTAAGCAAGTCTGCACTCTCACATCTAGCAGACACCATGCCTACACTGTTGTTTGGAATCATGGCATGGAACACGACTGTCCAATTTGCAGCAATATTACAGTTCTGGTCTTGGTATGGCATTTGGCCTTCATCTTAATTGCCCTAAGCAATGTTTTACAGCTGCTTTCAGATGCCAGGTCAAGACTGTCAATTTGATAACTAGCACCGTGCCCTCTCTTAAAACTAATGGGAAATACTGGAACTCCCCAGACGTAAAATAAAGCAAAAAGCACAATCAGTGACTGGCACCCCGCTGTTAATTATGCTTCAAATAGTTATGTTCTAGGCTCAGTAGGGAAAGCTATTAAGCCTGCTTCCAGTGTGTTCTTTGTAAAGACAGACTGACCTTTATTTAAATGTAACTGATCACTTGCCAAAGCAGGGAGTGAGAGGTTTAATCCATTTATGGCTCCCATAAGTCCTGCAGACAGGCTTCTCTGAAAATTTCACATGGCATCGTATGCATTAGCTTCCAGTGAGCAAAACAGTATAAAATGAGGTCATTGAATATTACAAATTACTTCCATCATGAGCTTTAGTTATAGCACGTTTTTGCAAAACAACATTTCAGTATTAATAGGCTCCTGACTAAAAATATTCAGATAGCTGCATTAATTCGGACAGCCTTTGACTTTGCAACGAAAAAAAAATATTAGAGCTAATTAGATATGAAGCTGACTTTTTATCTGTCATAAGATTTTGCATAATGTCTGATAAGACTAACTCCTGATGCCCCTGTATTTTCTTTACAAGGGAAACATAAAAACACTTTCAGAACATCACTCACTTCTACACGGCCCTTGAGACTATCCTAAAATGGCAATTGATTTGGAGGACAGTTCAAGCAAACACATGAAGAGGCATCCCCTCATGTGCTTCGCAAAGCCAATGGAAAAATAGTTAGATACCATTCTATTTTAGGCTCGGCCCCTCACTACTCAATCTGTGTGCTGGGAACTGTCATTTTCCTTCGACAGTACGCTCTCAGACTACTGTGCCCATTTGTACAACAGCTATAGAATTCTGATTTACCTCTAGGAAGGCCTGCCTGGATGGCTAGCAGACTTGCATACTGTCCCAACCCCATATACTATGAGTAAAAGATGAAATCTGAACTCATCCACAAATTAGGATGGCTGAGCTATAATGGGATGTACCCAACTTAATGTGCTCATCTAACTACTGACTACAGGCAAAACCTGGAGTGACTATCGCCAGCACTGTCTTATGCTGATCAGGTCTCAGTAACACAGATCAGAGCTGATGATTGGCTCATGGAGGCATTTTGTGAGAATTTCTTTCACTCTTCTCTGATTTTAGTTTCCATTTTTTTTTGCATCCCTAACTGATTTTATTCTCTTGCTAGTGCTATGCCTAACTTATATAATATTAATGAGAACAAGGCAATTTTTCCATTGCAAATAAATTATGTAATTACTTTAACCGATTTTCCCTTTTTACTAGCGACTTAGCCACAAATCTGTAATGATTTGCAGCAATTTGTTCATTATTCACCGTCACTCAGTAAATAACAAATATGAACTCAAACAGCTAATGGGCTACTGGAGATCTTTTGCTGTTGACATTTGCTATTATGATTCACTGGTCGTGCCCTACAGTCAGGCTGTACAACTATGTGCTGAGAACACGGAGTACAAGGGAGGACTGGATTACTTTATGGAAAAGAGATTCTGAATGGGCAAAGGAAAATGTTATAGGAATATGAGAAAGGTATTGGAGGAAATAGGAACCAAAACCTTTTTGTGCTTGCTGTCTTTTTCTACTACTTTGCATTGTAGCAGATACCCCTACCACATGTCTTGGACAACTGAGGACAGAAAATATGACTTTTGTAGACAAGGAAGACCACAAAGCATAGTTATCTATTATTTTGGAGGACCTTAAATTTAGCATGGGCTATTTTGTAATTTTATAAACGAATAACAATATCAGTAATAAAAAGTGATACAGTGCTTTTATGATTAGTCTGAAAATGCTATAAAAAGTTTCATTAGCCTCCTTCATGATCAGGGTTGTGTGCCTGTGTTTGATACTCAAGCAAAAGCACTCTGAATAAAATCTCCCTTAAGGCCCTGAAGTTGCATTCTTTGCACTTCCTTTGGAAGGCAGCGTTTTATGGGCAATTAATTTCATTCATCTCACTTTAGGGCAGCTGCACACAAAGCTTAATGCCCACTGATCTCTGCCTCAGCCATGGTGAATGTTGCACTAGCATGGATGATGCCCACTGACCGCCAGCATTCCAGCTCACAAAGCCCCAGTACAAGCGCAAAGAGCTCCCAAGGCAGCAGGCGGCTCTGGCAGCAAAGCTGGAGAGAGAGGTCCATCTCATCCCTTGTCATGCTTCTCCTCTCCTACCTGAGCCTGCTGCTCGCCTGCTCTTACCAAGGCTCCTGCTCCTAGGGCTGCTCTCTGCACCAGACTAATGGGATGACTGGGATTAGAAGCATTCACGACATTTTTGGAGAGTTACTTTTTAATCCAAGTTGTTTTCCTGACACCAGTGGCATGAAGGATGGGCTGAAAATGGGAATGAGTCATGGCACGATGCACAGAGGTGTCCTTGTGAACTGGACCAGCAAAGCCTGACGTGGAAGCATGGATGTCACTAGGCTTATGTCGGGATCTTGATTTAAGGCTTCTGCCTGTATTGTAATGACTCTATCCTTGCAACACTATCGGTTCAGCTATAGCAATGCAGTTTCACTTAGGTTAATGCAAGTCAGAAATCATCCCAGTGAATGTGAATGCTTGTCTGCAAGAGGAATTTAGTGTGCAGTGAGGAAGTGTGCAAACTTACAGAGCACTGCCTATCTTGCACCAGTGTTCTTTGTGGAAATCTGGAAGAACAACTTAATTCACATTCAAAGTGGAGTGCAATATCATCCACGGAGACAAACACTGGGTGAATTAACATAGAATAGCTAGGATGCTATAAATTCACATCCCATCTTGCTGCCAGCACAGGCAAGCTCTCAGGAACTGCACTTGTGCAAAATTAGTGTGTGGGAGATCAGCATCATATTGCAGGAATTGCCCTTTCCAAAACGATATCTGTAATAACATATGATATAATGAAGGTGCAATGAATTTTCCTAGCTGACAGTATTAAAAATAACAATGTACATTGCTCAGCTGTGTGATTGCTTTCCACAGTAATGTCAACAAAGAGGCTGAGACAATTTCCCTCTGCTGACTTACTTTTTCCAGATAGATCAGTGAGCTCATCAACACTCGTCTTATGAAAAGCCAAGTGAAAACACTAATCCTGTTTCCCTTTGCTACGGGAGTTGTAACTGACCAGTTGCTGAGGACACAGGTGACCTGCTCCAGGTGGCCTCTCCCAGCAGGCATGGTATTAACACAGAACACACCGCAGCTTCACAGTGCCGCTGAATAAGCAGACAGAGCAAGAGAATTTGCATCCAGCTGAAGCAAACATCCAGCTTCAGACCCTTATTTACACTAAAGTAATTACATAATAGAGCAAATCCAGATCCTTTTGCATGCAAACAGAATTAGATCCAAGTCTAACTTGGTTCTAACAACAGGTCTCCCCAGGTTTATCACAATTTAGTGGTGTGGATTGACCTGAACAGCTTAATCGCCATCAGTACACTCCTGCAACACATAAGGAGCATTCTAGATGAAGTTGGTGTCCCATACACTGTGCTGTAACACTGCAGCTTTGTGGTGTGGATGGCAGACACTGCACAGTTGGACATCCCAAGGCATGCAGACTTTCCTGTCCCAAGCAGTTCTGCTGAGCAAAAAAACATCACAGAGTCACAGAATATCCTGAGCTGGAAGGAACCCACAGGGATCACAGAGTCCAACCCCTGGCTCCACACAGCACCACCCAAACCAACCCCTATGTCTGAGAGCACTGTCCAGACGCTCCTTGAACTCCGGCACTGGGGGCCGTGCCCACAGCCCTGTGCATCCCGTTCCATGCCCACCGCCCTGTGGTGCAGCCCCTTTCCCTGCCCCCCAGCTGCCCCTCCCCTGGCACAGCTCCATGCCGTTCCCTCGGGCCCTGTCGCTGTCACACACAGCAGAGCTCAGCGCTGCCCCTCCGCTTCCTCTGAGCAGCTGCAGTCGCCATCAGGTCTCCCCTCAGCTCTTCTGCTGAGCAAACACAGGGGCCTCAGCTGTTTCTAATACATCTTGTCCTCAGGACCCATCACCATCTTTACAGCCCTCCTTCCAATGCCCTGTAAGTCTAACTTGCTGGTTCTATGCTTATCTGGGCATTTCTGGCAATTCACTTGAGTGCTGAGTAACACCTATAGATCACTGACTGTAGGCAGCTGACCATGTTGAATGCGTTCTTCTGTCCAACATAAGTGAAGTGCCAGGCACGCAAGTATTGCCTGACATTTCTTCACAGCTTCAACCACAGGGGCTCAAAGGGCAAGTAAATGTATCTGCAGGTATGGTAACTGGATTAAGGAAAATGCACAAGAGAAAAACAAGATAGGTGGTATTGGATATATGTTGTACAGATCACAATGCCTTTCTTACCCTGCATCATAACTAGATAACAGTACATTTTACATATATATTAATGAGGCTCACTATGCCTGCAGATGTTGATGACTTTATTGGGATATTCCCCTGAAGAGAAGCATACTTCTGAGATTATTTATGTCAGTCTGCTGGGCACTAAGGCACAATAGCAGCAGGTCAGGCTCTGGGGCTGCTTTACATCTGCATACAGCCATTCCCTCTCAATTGCTGGGGCTGATCTCCCCAGGCTCTCTTAGATCCATCCCAGCCAGAAAGGCCTGGATAAGCCCCTGTGGTCCTCAGCATGCTGCTGGGACCACAAACACAAACACCTTGGTGGATTCACACCAAGACAAAAAACCTGCCTCGGTCTCCTGAGAGACTGTCATTGTATTTTGTGCTCTATTTACTTGGCAGGAAACTAAGAGAGATGTTTAATACTAAGCTGTAAGTATCTGCTGTGTTTCACAGCTGTGGGTGGCTGTGCCCACAGGAGCGCAGCAATGCGGAGCAAGCGTCCCTGCACACCACGCAGCACGAGCTGCTGCACGCAGAGAAGAAATCATCAGCTGGTGCTCCGTGCTTTATGCTAGGAGACCACAGCGTTATTTTTAGGTTTAGATCTTGCAGAAAGACTCTCTGGGCTGTTCAGCCTGCGCTCAGATTGCTCAGTGCGTAGGCAGGAAAGCAGTGTGTGTCTTGCAGTCCAGCACAAGGTTTCTGTCTTGTTCGGGTCTTGCGCAGAGCCTCCAAGCACAGCGCAAAAGGGGCTCGCTTGCTCCTAACACCCACACAGATCCGCTGCCTGGCATAGTTTTGATCTCAGCTTTCTGAATGTCTGATTTAATATCCCATCTATCTTCTCTCTGTTTCTAAAGATAATTGTTGAGAATGCAGCACAGGATTAGCACTCTGTGCTTTTGTCTGTTTTGGTCAGGGTTCGCCCTTTCCGAATCACTCTGAACACACATTTGCACAGAGGATATGCTGATGGAAAGGAGCACCCTCACGCTTTCTGTCTTGCTGTAAATACTCAGGATCAGTGACACTGGGGTACAGGATGTGTCCCAGTTATAAACTCCCCAGCACCATCTTTCCTCACAGCAAACAACCAACAGTGGGCAGACGTCTCAGGAGCCAATGCAAAGCACAAGCTAATTTTAAGAGTATGATCTATATGATACCATTGAAACTAAAGTGATTCTAGACACAATTCCTTTGCTCTGAAATCAAGCACACACACAGGAGACAGATGCAGTTATTCCTGTATTTTTTTCTATCTGTTGGGAGAAGAGAAGCAAAGAGCAGAAGTATCTTAAATAACTAGAACTAAACAATGCCTCAGTACTCACAGTCCTCATCTTACTGTGACTGCTAATTAGCAATGACAGTAACATCATTCGTCACTTCTAATTTGTGGTGGATCTGAAAGCTGTACATTATAAAAAGCCATCTTCTCATTTAATAGTGCACTTTCAAACTATGTTTTAAACCAAACCAAATTCAACTCAACTCTCTCAAATCAAACCACTTATTACATAGGTTGCTCCAAAAGTAATGCCTCTTATTTATTTACGTGGGAGCTACAAGAGCAACGAAGAGCAAAATAACACGATTTGATAGAGCAAATCCTCATCTACAAAAGACTGTTTTTCAACAGCTCTGCAATTTTCACTAGCAATGAACAAGAGCCTGCATGCTGCCCTCAGAATAATCTGCACCAGTGGATGTGATTCACTGTCACTGTCACTACTGTTGAAATGCACATCCATCCCTCACTGCACTCACATCTGCTGTTAAGTCTCCAGAAGCATTCAGTAAGTGTCAGTGAATGTCAGTAGGTGCCATTTTTTTCTTCATGAAGGAATTCATCTGTTGCGTGGAACGAAATGTAATGGAATATACTGCTGGGATGGTTTGACCGCTACTGCCATACCACCATCACCTGCTTCTGACATCATGGGCTGACACCACAAAGTAGGAGGCGCTACTTTCAGAGCAGCCCTCATATGACGATATATGGGTAACCCAGCAACTGTGTGGTTAATCTTGAATTGTGCCATTTATTTCAATACGAGTTAAAAAGACTGATTTAGCATTTGGGAAAGTGTTGTGTTTTGCTTGGACCATTATTTTTGGGATTGAAGGAGTGTAATATTTGAGTTTTTGTTGTTACAGTGGTAGCAACAATGTCAGATAAGCACATTTTAAAAACAGGAACACATTTGAGAGAAAACTTGATTGGCTTTTTTATTTTGAGAAAGATAAGAAAAACAAGTTACGGTTCAAAATTTACTTTTAGTTATACAGGGAATATTTCATTCCACTTAAGAATGGGTAAAGGCTTGTTTTGGTGTTTCAATAGCAGACTGTCAAGTCTGTTTAAACGTGTGACTTACTTTGCTCTGTTTTTGGAAAAGACCTGGCAAAAGTTAAAAGTCATATTTCACTCAGCGCCATGGAAGGAGCTGAGCATCTGATTTTAGCTGTTGGAATATTTATATCCATGCGGCACGATCATCTACCCCCTATCTGAACCCTCTGCAGAGCTAACCTGATGGAACTGAAGCGAGCCAGAAGTGCTCAGACTGGCTGGGAGGAGCACATGGGGAGTACAGTGGCCACTTAGGATGGGGAAGTCTAGCACCAGGGTAGCAAAGAAATGACAGGGGTGGCCAACAAGCTTCACCATGATGCGTGGAACTCAAACCTTTCTGGTCAAGGGGATTGTCAGATATAGAGTTAAGTATCACTGGGCTTGTCTTGCATCTGACATGCTTAGATAACTGCAAATGGATTTTCCTTCTGAAGTAAGCTTTCGACAGATTTTATGCACATTGTGTAAAAAAGCCAATTACTTAAAGGTAAATGAAAGCTACCTGCAATCATCTGTGAAAGGTTAACGCTTACCATGCAGCAGAATAGCCAAGTGACACACTGCCTGACAGTTACTGATGGCATAGCAAGGCACAGTGAGCATATCTGGGGCAAAATCAACTTTCACATCTCTCTTGAATTTTTAAGCCCACAAGCCAATCATTTGCTTCTAGGAGGTTTTTCCTTGTGGAACATGGCCCAATGGAATATGGATTAGTTCACTCCGCTTCAAGCTGCCTTTTCTGGTGAGAAAGCTGAAACCAAAACAACTAACTTATACTTATTCCAGTTTAACTTAACGTAATCCATCTCCACCAGAGTCCTCCTCCAGAATGCAGAGATCTCACCACCTGAAAACCACAGCCCCCTGCCATATGCGCCTGTCAGCCACCTCCTGTTTGGGGAATGCCATTTATGAAAGGCACTAAATGCAACAGGGACCTAAAATGAAAAGTTGCATCAACTCCTAATGACTTTCCCCTGGTCTCCATGGAGCATCTGAGTCTAGTATGCAAAGTATCAGAGAATCATGGAAGGGCTTAGGTTGGAAGGAACCTCAAAGCCCACCCAGCCCCAACCCCTGCTATGGGCAGGGCTGCCCCCCACCAGCTCAGGCTGCCCAGGGCCCCATCCAACCTGGTCTTGAGTGCCTCCAGGGATGGGGCACCGCATCTCCTTTTCACAGCTCCTCTTCTCAATAAAGCACTGTATTTCCTGAGTCACTGATATACTTCTGAAGACAAGGAGCCCATACATGTCTGAAGGCTTCACTGGTATCTGTGGTGGTGAAAAGGGAACACGGGTACATGCTGGCCGTGCTGCCATCACATCTGATAGGCTTTACATGCAGTTCTTGCACTGCTCAAGAACGAGTTGGCGTGACAGTGTCTAAAACACTGCCACTGTGTGTATTTTAAACCTGTTTCCATGCCTCAGTGGCTTGTTGGTGTTCAGGTTCCTCAATGGATTTAGGGCAATAGACCTGTCAGGATGAGTGAGAGAGGCTACCAGGTGAAGGATGTGGATCTTCTGCCTGCCTGTAGGTTGAAAGCCATGGCTTGGGTGAGAATAATGTAGTAGGCCAAGGGAGAAGGGCTGCATTATGGGCCCTCCCCTCCAGGAGATGGCTGAGGGACTGCAAAAGATGCCTGGCTGCTCAGAGAGACAAGGAACAAAAAAAAAAAACAACCAACCAACAACCGATTAGGAACGTAACTGAGCAGAGCAGGATTGAATTGGGAAGGCTGAGCAGATGGAGTGACAAAAAAAACAACAACAGTGTGCTTCCAGGGTGTTCCTGGAGCCTTTGGCAGAGCAAAACATGCAAGGGATGAACAGTGGAAATCACTGTGAAAACTGAAGCAGCAGCAATCTTACTGCAGGGTATGGTGGGAAACTATTTGGGAGCTAAGGATGCTACTGAGGAACACTGAGAAAAGGGCTGGAGCAGCGGGTACAGCTATGGCTGAGGAGAAAATGACAAAGGAAACTGGGGAAGAACAAAACACCCCGAGAGCAGTGCTGGGATAAGGGAAGAGAGTGCTGCACCTGGAATGAGAAGATGGGCAAGATCTGTCTCAGGGGGCTGCCCCAAAATGCAACTGAGATGAGGGAGAGGAAAATGGGATGAAGGGCAGCACAGGGTGATGTCCCAGCTGAGAGCAGCACATTTCCTCCAGCAGGCAGGGATGGAGGGTCAGGTTGGCAAGAGAAGTGAGAGAGCTCAGTGCGGGTAATAAAGACAAGAGAGGCTCAGTACGCTTCACATTTTTATTAGCTAACAGCAGAGAAAATGGTGGAAAAATGTTATACAAAGTCAAACATCTGTGTGTCTGTTACCTTTACGTGTGGACTGAAGGGCACTTTGGGAGATGTTTCTTTCTCTCTGTAAATCTTTATATGTAACCAAAGTTGACACTTCGGTTTTAGTGAATATAGAAAACACATGGGTGCTTGATAGGGGAGATAATGAGTGGTTTTAGGGCTTACAAATCTGGCATATGTCACAGTTCCCTAGTGAGGCTGGTACTTGCAAGCTGATCAAAGACCCTGAGCCCTGCTGGCCCAGGTCTGCAGCACTCGTGTTCCCCAGGGGCTGCACACTGGATGCTCTGATCCTTCCTTTGACCTTTGCTGTCCAGCCTCCAGCGTCCCCACGGGCCTGGTGCAGAGCCCCCAGCTCACAGTCCTGCCTCTGTGCTCCCTACAACCCAGTATCCAGAAGCTGCAACCACACTGCAGGAGCTGCTGTGGGTGCTATGACACAGGAGCACGGAGTGAGGGGTACAGTAAGAGCGGGCGCCCATCCCTGTTGTGTAAGCTTTGGCACCAGGCTTGTTCCCCTTCAGTTTACAGCAAGCTTCAAACTCAAGCTGCTCTCCTAACTGCTCGCTGTGTTTCCCATGCCAGTTTTACCTCAGACCTGAGGCTAAATATAAGTGCGTGGAGCGAGCCCTGTGTCTCTCCTGTTTTTGGCAGTGCTTGGCACCACCAACCACTCTACAGAAATGAGCCCTGCTGCCCAGCCGGGGGCTGGGAAAAGCTGCATCCCTCTCCTGTGGGCATCCCCTTAAGGATAGAGGGCAACGCACAGTTTGCTTCTGAGCCCCCATGTCTAGTGTTGTGCTGCACCTGCAGGAGGTGAGAAACTCAGGCCAGAATCTCACTCAGCCATCGTTGCTGCTTGTTCAGTGCCTTGTTTTGTGGCACTTTTTTGTTTTGTTTTGTTTTTGTTTTTTTCTGAGGAAACCGGTATTTTTATAAGATTGGCAGTTATTAAACAACATTTAATACGTAAGGGAAACTTGCAGTGAATGCTTTAGCATCCGTGCCAGACCAAACATCTGTAGATTTCAGTGGAACGGGCAGCAGGAAATCAGAATTGTTTCTGCTTCTCAGCTGGCACAACAACTCAACTACTTTAAATTTGTCTGAATTAGGAAGAATTTGTGTTTTTTTTTTTTTAATATATAATTCTTAGGGTCAAAAGTGGACAAGTATTCCACGTGAACCAGGCACGTGAGTACCTCTGCCCTTACATGACTATGCTAAGCAAGGCAAACGCTAACTCTAAATACGGCCAGATGAATGGTGGGAGCCTGCCAAGCTGATGAGAAGATCCCCACTGGACCTGATGAGCCTTCCCTGGAGAAGAGGGAGGCTGAAGGCAGAGTGCAGCTTGCTGGCCTCCTTGCAGCAGGAATCCCGTACAGGCATTGGGCCTTGGGTGTAGGCAGGCATTGGTGACTGTGTTACCGCAACTCAGTGAGTTACCTTTCATGAGCTGTGCTATTGTAACCTGCCTTAATTAAAGAGGAAAATAAATTAGGAGACGGTGCACTGAAGGTGATTACATCCAAAGCACAGGAGGTTTGAAGTAGTATGTTGTATTTAACAGGTGGGGAAAGCAAAAGATGTTCCTGTCTGTTCACAGTGTCTGAGCTTGGGAGTGCAGCTTGCTTAGCTGTGCTAATTTCAGTGCTTGTAATTGTCCCAGTGGTGCAGGAGCTAAGGACGAACACACACAGAGGCTGGCACCCTTCCCTGCAGATTGCTTGTTCTTGGAAATGGCTGGTGCTGAGGGATGCTAAGGGAAACATGATGGGTAAAAATGAGCATTACAGAGCGCACCGAACCGAGGGTTCTGCAGCCGTACTGTCTAAATGATTAGCACAAACTTATGACTGGACAAAAGACTTGAGCTATTCCGAAAGGAATTCCTGAAAATATGAGAAAGCGTGTAACTGCAAAACATTGCTGACCAGCTTCAATGAACATATCTGGGATGGCATCAAGGGGAACTCAGCAAACAGGAGCAGTGGTGTGACATAAATCGGTCGTTCAGCAAGGACGAGGGTAAACCTCGTGTTGGAACGATCGTTTGTGCAAACACGGCAGAAAGCAGCATGGATGGTTGGTGAATTACCGTGTGCCACAAAACTGAACGCCAACCACTTCAGACTGCTGCAAAAAATGAATGTCATGTGGGGATATATGAACAGGAGTGCCATATGTGAGATGTGTGAAATAATCCTCCCACTCTGCTCGGTGCTGAAAGCCTCAGCCCGAATCCTGCGCCCAGCTCCAGGCACAGCACTCCACGGAGGATGTGGAGCAGCCAAGAGCAATGAGTTTGCTGCAAGGCCAGGAAGAACCACCCGAGGGAAGATGGGATGGAACAGAAGAGGACTGCACAACTGGAAGTGTTCCCAAATATGCCAAGAAAAAGAAAATACGTTGTTTTCCAGATGCTGTGGGTGAATAAGGGCAGCTGAGCTGCGAAAGGGAAATCTGGGTTAGACATGATGCCAATGCTGCAGAGGTAGCACAGTGAGCAACAGCGGGAAGCTCTCCAAGGAGACAGAGCTGGGGAAGACTTCATGTTGTCCTGCAGCAGAGGTCAGACCATGTCTGGGGAGCCCCCTCAATTCACAGTGCTGATGGAAAGTTAAAAATCCTCAGCTGCTACAAGCCAGGGAAACTTCATTAATGATTTATACTTGCAGAGGGGCCTTGCCTGAAATGTGTCCAGCGTAAGCGTTTTTTCTATCTAATTTTTGCTTTAAGCCATGAGATTATGAGTAATAGCTGTGGGACTACACTGTTAGCCAGAAATCCTTTAGCTTTCTAAAGGTCAGTTAATCTATGATCTAATCTGATGGTCACTGAAATTAAGTGGAAGTAGTTCAACCGGCTATAATGTAAAGTGGTTTGTGTCTCCAGCCTTCAACTACCTTGAGCTTAACCATCCTCTGCAAGCAAAGCGACGTATAGGAATGAAACATATTTTGAAATGCATGATGAATCGTGTTGTTTTACTGCAGCAGAAAGAAAGAAAAAAAAAACAAACAGAAAGAAAAGTCATGCCTTTCCAGCTATTATTGTTTTAAAGCAGTTCTCATTAAAAACTCCTAAATGCTGTTAGTGCCTTCTGTTCACCTGTTGATGTTCCCACCCATTGGGAGACCTCAGTGCAGCCAGGGAAGCGTGTGAGATTCCCATGAACACACTGCTCTGCCCTGGCTTGCTCACAGCGAGAGCTGAGCTGTGCGTCTGAAACTCACTAAGCACAACCAGAAACAACATGAAAAACCAAAAGAAAAATAACGAAACAGTTTGGTAGGAGCAGTAGAAGTGTGCCATTTTTCATAACTATCTGTGTATTTAAGGATTCCAAATCTCAGCGTAGCCACTATCAGTCAACTCATGATTTGAAAGGCTGCCCCGGAAAGCAGCAGTTTTGCTCCCCGAAAAGAGGTTATATTTCATATTTCAAAGTAACCTTCCCCAGGCACTTTCCTTTCTGAGTCTGCACTTCAGACTGTTTTCCTGCTATGGCTACTCTTTTTGTAGCTCTACTTACTTTGAGGAAGAGATTGTGCATAAACATAAAAACCCACAAAAGAATACAAAGACCCCGGTCAGAAAGCCTTCGACTCTGACTCCTTGTGCTGTTTCTCCTCTAGATTATGAGGCAGTTTAATTTACACAGATGTCACCTGAAAACAAGAGTGACATGCTGCAGCCGATGCAATGCAGCTGAACTCCCTTTGTCACCAAATACATTCTGCACATTAGCTGGTAGTGTGAGGCACCGAAGTATAGTCTTTAATTATAGTGCAACAATACCGCACGGCCATGGCATAGGAACCTGGTGCTCGGTATAAAAACAGCTGTGCTGAAACGCGATGTATCACTACACGATGTGACTAAGTCAGTGAAGGCACTCTTACTCTTGAAATCTGAAGTATTCCTGAGCACTGATTTTCAGCCGGGGAAGCTGTGATCAAATCAATGCATGTATTATTCTCCACAAATGAACAATGCTGGGAACGAGGGCACATTAAACACCTACGGCGCATGGAGCTTTTCATGCTGTTCATGAACCAAAAACAAACACAGAGGCTGTGAGCTCCCCAAAGCTCCTTCTGCCCCTTGGGAAACCCCCCTGCCTGTCTGGTTGGATGGCAAGCGTCCTGAACTACCAGCACTGACACGAGGGCGTGAGATCGCAGCTTGGGAGCTGCCTGTCCTCCTCCTGCCCTCCTTCCCATCCTCCAGAAAAGATCACGCAGCACAGCGAGGGGCTGCAGCACAACACACAGGGAGCTCCTGCCCTGCATCGCTCTGCTTTGCCAAGGAGCAAGCTCTCCATCCGCCCTTTATTTGTCAGGGCAGTCGATACTGCAAGTCCAGCAAGAGAGCCACGCGCAGGTCTCCTAACGCTGGCCACTGAAACGCAGAGCAGCAGCAGCAGGGCTCCTTGCACCGCGCATGGCAGCAGCACGTACTTGGTCCTCACCACCACGTGGGCACTGCGCCATACAGCAGAAACCCAGAAATAATCGCAACGTCCGGGCACGGCACAAGCTGTTTAGGAAATGAGGTGGTGCGGATTTGGCACGGGGCAGTGTTACAGGGAGCAGATACTGGGAGTCATGCAGTGCTGCTTCTCCGCCGGCTGGGAAAGGCGTCAGGGAGGCACAAACACACAAAAGAGAGAGTAGGAGATAGTTACCTAACATGACGAAGGGGATCCCCAGGAAGGTGGAATTGTATTTCCCACCAGTGAGATTGATGATCCCGGCTGCAGTCAGGGTGGCAAGGGTCACGGTCAGCAATCCCAGCAGGCCAAGCCAGGGTTTGCTGCGGACACAATCCTGCATGGAGCAGCAGAGAATGGCCAAGGTGACCACAAGGACCAAGCTTGTGATCAGGTAGCGTTCTGACACCCTGCTCGTCTTCTGGAAATCCTCCTTCAGCGAAGAAGAAGTGAAAGGATACATTTTGACTTTCCTGTTGGATTTCTGGAAAAGTTCAACAGTGTCACAAAAAATGGATTCCCACTTTTCTGCCACCATGTCATTCAAGGAGTTGATTGCCTGCAAGTAGTAGGTGAGCTGAATGGCTTCTGCAGACTTCACCCGGTCTTTGCTGTGCACAGTAACCCCACCAAGCTGATGCCCGTTATACACTTCCCTGCCATCCTTTAAGTGAGTAATCGGATAAGTGATTGCAAAATTAGTTCGATTAGAAGAACGAGCAGCCTTTAATTCCTCCAGCACATGCACTATGTCGTCCACTATGCATGTCTTGTCATTGTTCAGGATACATATATGGGCAAACGTGTAATTGAAACCAGGTCTTTGCACTTGGATCCTGGTCACAGCAGAGTGCAACTACAAGGGAAAGAGAAATCACAGACGTTATTCATCAGTTCATCCCACTCAGCAGCAGCCAGAGCAACAGCGGCTCGCGGCCTCCGTCCCTCTCCTATTCCAGACAGACAACGGCAGCGAGCGTTCTGGTGGCTGCAGTACTCACGGCACACTCAGCGCAAAAAAAGAAGCATGCATTAAAATAGCAGCGTCACTCTCCTGCGTCCCTTGCTGGTATCGCGGGCAGGTGGGATGGCAAGGACAGCCTGGCTGGCACAGGGGATGCTGTCACGCTGGTGACCCCCTGGCTGCAGTAGGAAGCTGGGGTGCAGCCCGCAGAGGAGGGCTGGGACTATCAGCAAACCTGGAGCTGGCACTGGTTAAACCATCTGCTTTTTGTCTCCCCCTCGACCCCATCAATCCCTCCGCCTACCCGAGAGCGAGAAGTCATAGAACAGTCACCAGTGTTCTCCTCCTTGTTTATCAGAGGAAGCCTTCATTTTAGAGCTCGTGGGCTATCCCTGATTATAGTTTGCTTTCAGGCAGCTTTTAGTGCAGCCCACCTTTTCAAGTTGCTTTGCATCCTGCTGATTTTTTTCCGTGAGCTCTGATCCAAAGCACATTCAGTTATTTTGGAGCATCAAAAGGGCAGAAAGATTACTTTCTTCTGACAAAGTACAGAAAAACCATACAACCCCTTCTGAATCCATTTTAATCAATGCAGAAGAAACAAGACATCTAAAAGACATGAAGGGAAGAGTGCTAACAAGTTGTGGTATTTTTCAGAAGTAGAGCGCTGAGCTTGCTAATGTGAAGAGTCTTAGCAGAGTGCAAGCTGGTTTGGGGGTGTTCTCCTTATGAAATGCAGAGTCCTGAATCATTGCTGTCACTGTGCAACTCCTGGTGAGATGCACGCACTGTGCGAAGGACACTAAGACCTTCCACAAGGGTGCTGCTAAGGACAGGACCACCTCCCTCCCTCTCCCCCAGCCCTGAGTTCCAGTGGCTGAGTGTCCTCTGCTCTCCTGAAGTGGGCATGGGGACACCTGAACCTCATCGTTGGGACCCCCACATGACACTGCTTCTGCTGCCAAGTGCCGGCACCGCCTGAGGCTGGCAGTCCACCTTCAGCTTGTCTCTAGAGTGGGAAAGGCCATTTTCTGCCCTCTGATTTTGAGCAAGACAAAAAGGATGGGCTATGGCAACACAATTCCTTGTTTTGTACCTGCATACAGGTTCCCAAAGAGGACAGTAGGCTGCTGCGCCCAGTAGAGGCTGGGATTAAGTGACATCTAATGGAACTAGTTCCTTCTGAAGAGAAACGCTGATGATAAAGCAGAAGATAGTGCACGGCACAGCAGCACAGCTCATATACTCATCTGGTGACAACAGATGACATGTCTAATACTCAGGGCTAAAATCCTGTAGAACTTAAATGGTTGAAGAGACATCCCTGTGCTATTTCAGATCTATTTGCAGAATAATAAGACCAATGCCATTTGGATGATACTATCAATCTGATTATTTTACAGTTACATCGCATTGTCTGTGATGGAGTATAAATTTAATCAAGCTGCCTCCATTTCTCGGGTTGATATGATGTCATATGTGTAAAAAATACAAAGTTCTTATAATGTCAGCATTTCTCCAGCAGCTTGGAGGTGTGTTTTTTTCCACACTTGAGCAGTTTTTATTTTCTCCAGAAGAACAGTTCAGTACTGACATTAGAAAGACAAGAGCTGAGAAATGAACTGAACTAATGAACCTTTTCATGGCACTGGGAGTATGCAGGACCTTACCACAGTGAGAAAGAAATTTTCCATCTTGGTGGGAGAACGAGTAAATCCCTGTGTGACAGATTAGGGGTTCTCGTACAACCTTCTCTTCTAAAACCATAATAAATTAAGAGATCTGCATGCAAGTGCCAGAGAAACGAGATTGCATTGAAAATTCTTCCCCATCTTTCCAGCTTGCTTTTGCAAAATTCTTCAAGAGCTGTTTTAGAGCGCTGAATTCGAAGGTATGGTTGGGGAAAATGCCCTGGCTTACTGAATCAAAGACAGACGTCTGATTTTAATTTGTTTACAGTGGCAGTTGCTGTATGTATTTCACTGACAATGGTTGTAAAGCCAGATGTCATATAGAGAAGTGCAGCTGAGGACAACTAGGAGCAACAAAAGGACTTTATTGCTCATATTGGATTAACAGTACGACTACTTCAGAAAGGATCCATCAAGTGACACAAAACAGAGGAAGGGGAACTGTCACACAAGTTTTATCAAACTGTGTGCGCTGCTATTTATCTACCCTTCCTCCTTGCTGCATTTGCTTCTGTATACATCTGAACCACTTTCTTTTAATATCTAGGTCATAAAATAACCTCAGCTGTCACAGCAGCCATAACATCTTCAGCGGAAGGCTGAATACTTGTTGCTACTTGGGCACGATGGTTTTGGGCTCAGGGCCCCACACTGCTCCCATCCTGACACAGCAACAGGGCAGCCAGGAGCCTGGGTCTGCCAGCAGTAGTAGGTATGGATTGCCCTGATGGGGACAACGTCATCATGCTCAGTTCTGAACAGCAGGGAACTATATCCTAAATAAATCCACCAGATTCTCATTTACCCAACTGTTTTCTTATCCTTGCTGATCCTATTAGTAGAGATGGAGAGCTAAAAGAATATCAAAGGCTGCCTGAATAGCTTTTCTTGAAGGGAGACACGAACTGCTTGCTCATCGCTCTCAGCCCATTTGGTTAGCAAGCAGTGCAAGTGACCTGGGAGGCAGCTCTCCTCCTGGGAATGCTGCTGGAGTGCTGCAGCACGACGGATGTGCAGCAGTGCTGGAGTTTGCTGGCCACGGCAGCATGCGCTGCTTTTGGCTGAAAGTGCTCAGTCATACAAACATAGACTCATATAATCATAGAATGGTTTGAATCGGAAGGGAGATTTAAAGGTCATCTAGTCCAACTGCCCAGCAATGAACTGGGAAACCTACAGCCAGTTCAGGGAGCTCAGAGACCTAATTCAGCCTCACCTTGAGCGTCTCCAGGGACAGGACACATACCATCTCTCTGGGCAACCTGTGCCAGTGCTTCACTACCCTTACCGTTAAAAACTTTATCCTTATATCCAGTCTGAATCTCTCAGAACAGCAACTTACACCCTTCCCTCTCCATGTTTTGACAGAGCCCATCTCTTGCCATTCCCTCTCCCTTCTAAAACCACTGTTTCTGCGTGTCCCACACTACGGCAGAAATTTCTGGAACAGTGTTTTGTCTTCCTTCAGCCATTTCTGCTTGGTAACACCTTGGTCCTGGCCCTTAAGCCCCATGCTTGCTGGTATGTTCACTTCAAACAGAGTAAATGTGGCTTCAACAGGGAGACAAATCCCCCCCTGCAAGCAGAAGCAGGTGAGGCTTGTGGGCCTGGTGGGGTGCCAGGATGCTGCTTTTTCTCCTCAGTCCATGCAGAAGATCTAAGGACATGAAGGTGGCTAGAGGAAGACCTCTAGATCCACCATGTTGCATAAAAGTCCTTTTTGTAATGAAGAAGCAAGTGTCTGCTGCCAGGGTTTGGTGGCTCGCTCAGACTATAAGGACCTTCCTACAAGGCACACATATCCTGTCACAGCAGGGAGGGCTCAGAAGCTGCCGATTCACCTGCAAAATGCTCTGATCCCAGAAACCCTCTCGGGCCATGTTTTGTCATCTGCTAGCCCAATAAAAGCCCACGAGGGCCCAGCTCCTCATCTGCGCAGTACAGGGAGGCAGGGACCATCAGTGGGTCCAACACAGACCTCCATGCAGCCTGCATGGAGGTTGCAGGTGAGGCCCATAAATGTGTCAGTTTCATCAAGCTCTCATTTCATAGAATCACAGAATGGCTTAGGTTGGAAGTGACTCTAAAGCCACCCAGCTCCAACCCTTGCCATCAGCAGGGCTGCCCCCCCACCAGCTCAGGCTGCATCTGGGCCCATCTAACCCAGCCTGGAGCACCTCCAGGGATGGGGCACCACACCTTCTCTGGGCAGCTGTGCCTGTGCCTTACTACTCTATTTCTCATCCCATTTCTCACTTATGGAAGGACATCCTGACCATGGGAGCTGAGTGAGCCACCAGTTGCAGTCTGAAGGGTGCACGCAGCTAGCCTGTGCTTGTCATACAGCCTGTGAGAACGTGTCTGGCTTTTCTGCAGAGCAGTGCTGTGCAGTGTTTTATAGGTGACATTACTCATCATAAGGACCTGAACACGCTTTGTTACTTGACATATTGTCGATGAACGGCCAACTAGATAAAACTAGTGAGATATACGTATGTCTTCCCCTATTGCAAATGAGCTGGCACGTAGAGTCATGTTTTACTCATGGGAGTAGGATCTTTGCCATACCGTATTATATTGCCTTCGCTAACATTTGATTCTTTCAGTCTCTGTCTGATGGTTAAAACTAAATATGAGCTTCACCTTTTTCAGTGTTGCCAACTCATTATTTTTTTAGTGTCGTTTTTACCAAATCTGTGGTTTCTTAGAGCACCATTGGCACCTGAAGTGTGGTTTTTTTTCAGGAACTTCAGTTTTCACTGCAAAAAGAAATGTCTGATCACACAGTGTGGAGGAAGGCCTGAGATGGCTCAGAAATAAAGTAATGAGTGAACTCATTACGTATTACTGCTTAAAATCCCAGCTCTGATTTGAGCTCTGAACTGTTTTCTAGTTTGAAACAGTGGTTTTCAATGCAGGCTTCACCCTCATGCAAAGGCGGCTCACTCTTTAGGTAATTTTTATGGGTTACCTGTGCCAAGGAAAATGAAGAGTGAAGACTTTTCTTGGACTGCCATAAATTTCATCGCTTCCTCTATGATCTCAGTAATCTTTGTCATGTCCTATCTTTGCAGAGCGTTTTTTTATTCACTTTGAGAGACTGCCTCAGTGAAAAAGTGAAAGGTTTACATGAGAGAAAAGACTGACAGAACTCTCAGCTTAATTCACAAAAGAAAACACTGCGGGCTCTGTAGACACGGGCAGAATTAAACTACTAGGAAGGTATTTTAGCCAGAAGGGGATGTGGACAGGGAAGTCAAGGAGCTTCTAAGAAGGGCCAGGCCTTGGGTCCAGCCTGGACACCTGGGTCCAATGATATCTGTCAGTAAATTCATGGCCTTCAGCAGTTAATTCAGGAATCCAGAGGTTGCTGGCACCAGCAACCTCTCAACCAAGAATGGGGGCTGCATGCACTGCCAAGGGAATAGGCTGTCTGATCGTAATGGCTTGAAAAACACATTACAAATCGTAGCTGGACGCATTTTCCAGCAGACCTACAATCAGATTTTCCTGTAAAGATGCTAAGATAATAATTATGTAAGCGAAGCATTTTTACAACTGATTTTCCAGCTGCCCAAAATACTGTGGACCGTATCTTCCCCGAACAATCTTCACGTAAATAAAATCTACAATTGTTCAAAGCGCAAGGCATCAACTGAGGGGTAACTACTGCTGCTCAAACATGTATGTTGGCAGATACACGGCCATGTACACATTTCTGACTGTCCTCTTGGTAACTACAGATAATTGTGAGCTAAGACATTTCTACACTGAAGCGGAGAAACTTTCCTAACGAATGTGATCTTAATTCTGACCAGCAGCAGAGCAAGTCCACCTGGATTCGTTTCACCAAGACAAATACAGTCTGGTTTGGGCTGTATTTCTCAGTCTGCAACTGGAGGATGTGACACATTGGCAGCACAAGTCCCTTAGGTAGAGCCTGGCCAAGGGCTCTGAAACCCACTTCTCATGATTGGCACATAGAGGAAGACTTCACTTTTGCTGCTGATCACACATCAGCTTGTCCAGTGGCCTCCACAAACATCAGGTCTCTCTGTCCTTACGGCACCTCTTGGGGGGCAGATGATGCAGTGGCCACCCTCACTAAGGGCTCCTCCAGTTGAGGTATGGCACATGGCTCTTACTTCATTGCAAAACCTCTAGAGCTGCAAGTTCACAGTCCGTCATGTTAATCAATGTATCTGCTCCTTGTCCTCTCCCTGAGCAGGAGTGAAGGGGTTCTCCTGTATACTCCAACGTCAAGGCCATTTTTCAAATCACTTAGGAAGCCTCTGTGTGGCCATGCTAGCCAGCTGCACTCCTGCTGTACCACCTAGACTCCGGTAGCCAGGTCTCGGTGGCCACACTGTGTGGCAGTCCCTGACCTCCGGGTCCTGCTCTGGAGCGTGACCTCCCCTTAAGAGGTTCTGTCCTCTCAAGCACTGTGCCACAGGAGGCAGGACGTGGTGCAATGACCACATGTCTGGGGGCTGCCCCTCTGCAGCATGCCGCTGGCCGTCCTTCTTCCCTGGCTGCGCCCAGATCTCACCTGTGTATCTTAATTCTCATCTGTTTTCGCATAAGATACGTTTTAGCCCTGCAGCATTGTGCTGCTATGACAACAGGCTTGCACTTCTGCTGCTTTCACACCCTTGTTTTTCTTGTATTAGGACTCTTCCCCTCATCTTACAGCCTTGCTCTGAAGACATGACTTCATCCTTTAATTTTTGTAGCAGAATTCATTATTTGTTCTGCTGACAATTCCTTTAGAAGCGCCGTCAGCGCAGGAGCTATGCAGAGAAGGTGGAGACTACTTATCCACTGCTAGATCTGCAGCTGGCTGTCTGCATCCAGGCATTCAGAAGTAGAGAAGTTTTGAAATGCAGGGTCGGGTTCTTACGCTAGTCAGAGCTGCACCAAACCCAGCCCTCAGTTCTGCTACAGCCAGCACCGAAACAATAGCTCCAGCATGCCATGTTGGTACAGCAAAGTAATTAGAGATAACACAAACATGGGAACATAAACATAGCTGTTTCCTCCACGAGTTTCCTCGCATGTAGAAAATAAATGAGGAAATCCGGGCTGGCTGTGGACAGAGTGTGCAGGTACACATGGGCACAGACACAGTAATTTAAGGGGTAGAGGGAAGAAAAGAAAACCCAAACAAGTACGAGGTCTGCGAAAATTTAGAGTTCAACTGTCTTGTTTTGCAACAATCACAAGTTATGCAGCGCTCAGATAAATGTGTCCTTATACATCCAATTTCAGTATTAGCTTATATGTGCCAATAAGTATTTAAGCAGCTAACTATATCTACTGACGGCCAGTTCATAGGAAAGAGGCAGTGCATAACCAGAGTCTGAAACTCTGCAGTCAGGACAGGTTTCTTTAAGAAATAAACCATCATCTACAGATTTTCATACAGGCAAACTGTAAATACAGTCCTTTTCAGTACGGAATGTCACATTTCATTCCCTTTTCATCTATGCATCTTAAGTACAGCTATTGGCAAAAAATAATAATAATAATAGTACTGTGTTAATGTAATGAACAATAATAAAATTGGAAGACAGGATATCCTTCTGAAAAGAAAAAAAAAATAAGGGAAGCTTTCATTAAGAAAAATAAATTAGATTGTAGAATAATGCAGTTAACTCACTGTAACTATGGAGGAATGAAGAGGCTGAAAATGATGGGTGTCTCAAATCCTGGATGTACTTTCAAGGGTTCAAAACACCTAGTCAGGTCTGCATTTCCTGTGAGCCTGCGTGCCCTGAACCTGCCAAGTTTCTAGCTGCAGGTAGAAATACAGCAATGACCTGGTACGGGGCTGCTCTTACACTCTGTTCAGGCTGGATTCTAGGCTTAGATGAGTCGTACAGTAATTATACGATCTCTTGAACTTCTGCAGGATGGTGCACACCAAATATCCAAATTATTTTTGTTTTTGCAAACGTTTCTTGGAAATACAGGGGTAAGAGCAGATCATCTTCAGTTGGGCGTCAGTGCTTCAAAATCTTTCTTTCATTTGACAGAGTGAAATCTTGAGGAAGAAAGAGGCCCTGCACACTGACAGCTAGTGCCTTGTGCCCAGCTGTGAAGCACAGTTTCATCGCTTCCCTCCAGTATCTCTCAGCTTCACGATCATCTCTTGCCCACCAAGACTCTCCAGAGGCTTTAGTTGGATCATTTGTTCAAGGCCAGAGAATCAGGACAGGTTTAGATTTCTCTTTCTCTCTTCTACAGATGCCCACACCACCTGGAAACATGACGGATGGCAGGCACAAAAACAGTTCAAGCATTTATGGAGAGAGTTATGGGAATTACGGATGGAGATTTACTCAATTTAATCAAAACTACTATAAAAAGGAAGCCACATGCTTCCTTGCTAATGAGCAACACAGTCTCGCATGGAGCAGCTCCTGCCTGGGGCACAAGCCTGGGGTCTGGGCATGGGGCTGGTCCCTTCATCACCTGTGCCAGCCAGCCGGCAGGCTGCTGTGCAGCTGTGGCACCTGAAGCATCTTGGGCTGACAGCGTGCCCTTCAGAACTGCACTGCGCTAACGACAGCACTTCAGAGAAGCCACCAAAGAACTTATCACGATAATGAATGAATTAATTAGGGTATTACAGTGACTAACTTTTGACAGTGCCACTAAGTTTCAGCTGTTCAGAGCCCAAAACTTCATGTCTCTTTACCAAGGGGATGATAATGGAAGCTCACTTCTTCCTCTGCCGCAGACAGAACATCTCTTCTTTCCCCTCCGTGAGAGCGGGGCAGCAGTAGCAGTCCTGGGCACTCCCTGTCTGGTGAGGTAGGGGACAGCAGGTCAGAGAGCCCAGAAAAGCTCTTCCTTGCGGAGGCCACGCTCCCCCAGGAAAGGGGAGGTGAGCAGTGTAATAGCACTCACAGGTGGGATGACACTGACGAGCAGCTCCTAGATGTGCCTGGCTTTGCCCTGGAGTATGGGGGCATTTTTTAGATGGTTTTGCTCCCTTCTGCCCTCCAAGCATGGATACGTGTGTAGGAGAACCTTGATGGCCCCTCTCCCTGCCTCCTCCTCTAGGTGAGCCCTGCTGACACAGAATGATACGGCCCTGCGTCGCAGCCAGCACGGTGACACAGGGAGCCAGGAGCTCTCCTTCCCGGGTGGCTGCGCTGACCTGCTGGGCACCTCGGGCTGCACAGACAGAAACACAGCTGAGACAAGGGATGGGATCTGTTCTGCAGGAGACACGCTGGGATTAATTAGTTAAGTATGGAGTTGGAAATAATGCATCAACGATGCCTGACAACGTCAGATTAACAGTATGAGTAAACAGGCAAACGGCAATGGTGTTCATTATCTCGCCAAATAAGAAATAATCATTCAGTTGGCAAATTCTGTCTGTTAAAAAATGAGGCAGCGTTAAATGCTGACAACTTTCTAAGTTATGGCTCTTTGGCTGATATGATAAATCTGACGCAGAAGTTTGCTCGTGGAGAGCTTCAGCGTAGCATTTATTTGTGTGTCACTGTGCTATCGATAGAACCACAGATCTCCAGAGAAAGCAGTGCAGAGCAAAAAATCCATTGCCATCATTAGCCTATGACTGAGTAACCGTGCGTGCTGGATGCGGATGCAATCCACGGCACAAGGAAATGAAGGAATGAAAACCGCCTCTGGAGTTTTCTTGCTCGGTGGTGACATACATCTCAGTGCTTGCGCTCGGCAGCGCGGCGTGCCCATCACTGCTGGGCAATACAGTGAAAAAGGGAAACAGAGCACACGGAGGGACACCGCACTACAGCTCTGTGCATGGCTACAGTTGAAAGAAAACAGCCATGAGCCCACCGTAACAGTTATTGCAGTGCTTAGCCAGGGGTGCATCTCCCCAGAGTCCCCATACGCGCTATCTGCGCCCATGTTCTCGCCTGGGAAGGGGCACTCCCCAGAGCCTCCGAACAGAATTTACGCCGATTCCGCACGCTCTGACAGCCCGACATCGGGGAGGGAAGCGGTGCCGAGCCCCGGGGCTTTCCGTACACAGTAGAGCAACAGAGCGGACGTGGGGCTGAGCCTGCCACACCTCTGGGCTCTGCGCACCATCCGAGCCCTGCCCGGTGAGCTCGACACCCTCCCGGCACACGCTCGCTCCCGTCCTCCCCGCTCCGACACCGCGGCGCAACGCTCCGGCACACGCTGCGGGGAACGTCCCGCTCCGCGCCGCGGGCAGACAGATGCTGTCAGCGCTGCCGGCTGCTCTTGCCGTGGGAGACGGCTCGGTGCTGCCCTTCGCCGCGCCTCCAGCCGCTCCGGCGGAGTTTCCCGAGCCGCCCCAACTCGGATCAAACACGCGCGAGCGCAGGGAAGGAGCGCGGGGCCGGCGGCGCGGTGCCCCCTGCGCGCATCCCAACTGTTGCGGGAGGCGGCGGGGGCCGCGGTTACCTTGAGGATGAGATCGGTGTGGTGCTGGTCCAGCATGTTGGCCTTGCGGAAGGAGGTGATGATCACCCGGCCGTAGCGCCCCGGCGTCTGCAGGTCGGAGTAGAGCCGGTGCTTGGAGCGGTTCACCGGGAAGAGGCTGTCCACCAGGTTCCGCTCGATCTTGGCCAGGCTGTGGGTGGGGGCCAGGAGGTGCTCCACGCTCTCCTCCACCTGATAGCGGCTGAAGCTGGCGCCCAGCAGGATGGAGATGAGCACGGGCGCCGAAGCGAAGAACACCGGGTGGCTGGCGACGAAGTGGCCGAGCCGGGAGAAGGACGTCCCCAGCCCCCTGTGCAAGACCTGCCGCAACATCCTAGTGCGGATGGCGCGCAGGAGGGCGAGCGCCGCTCCGGGGCCCCCGCGGCTCCCCCACGGCCCCCGCAAGACCATGGGGCGGCCCCGCCGGGCGCCGCCTCCCCGCCGGCCGCGGCTGCGGGGGGCCGGGGGCCGCCGCCGCGCGTCTGCGTGCGGCCGTGCGGGGCGCGCCGCCTCCCTCCCGCCTGCGCGCGCGGGGCAGCCGAGGCGCTCCTGCCTGTGGCCGCCGGGCGGCCGCGCGGACCGCGGGGAGGGGACGGGAGGGGGGCCGCCCCGCCGCCGCCCCTGGCCGCCCCTGGCCGCGGGCAGCGGCCGGCGCCGCTCGCCGCTCCCTGCCCCCGCCGCGGAGTTGGCGCGGGCGCGGGGCCGCCCGCAGAGTGCTGACTAATCCCCCGGCCGCGGCGGGCGGGGCGGGCGCGGATAACCCTCCGCGGCGCCCCCGCCGCCGGCGCCCTCCGCCGAGGGGCCACGCCGGGCGGCGCCTCCCGCCGGGGCCGCGCTCGGGACGCCGCGCCGCGCCCCGCCCCGCCCGGCTGCCGCCCGGCCCCGCCCGCCGCGCCGCCACATCCCCGCCCGCCTCGGCGAGCCCGGGCGGCCCCGACGGGCTGCGGAGGGCGGCCGCTCCCCGCGCGGGGTGCCGACGGCGCTTCGCGGCGGTCCTCCTTCCGCAGAGCCGCCTCCGGGCGCGGACGGAGCGCCCTCCGCCGCCTCGGGGTGCCCGACGGCGCGCCCCGGTGCCCGGCAGCCCCCGGCCTCAGGCGGCAGAGTGGGCATGTGCGGCGCCTTCCGCACATGCCCATTAGGGAGGCCGGGAGCCTGCGATGGGGCCGCGCTTGCCCGGGCCGCCGTATCCGGGACCCCCGGGTATCCCCTGGGCGGCTCCGGGTACCAGCGGTGCTTCCCGGCGCGGGGCACGGTCTCCCCGTAAACCACATGTTGAGCTTAACGACCAGGGCGGGCGAAAACGTGTGTTTCTGACAAGGGACAAGAGGCTGTTCGGGTTCCTGGCACTTGTCAGCTGCCCTGGGCTCTTAGGTGTCAGCTCGGCGGTGCTGATGTGAGGGCCCAGCTGCTGCTCTGGCCTCCTGCGTGCCTGTGGGAGAAGGGGAAGTTTCAGTCTGAGGGTGTTACACCTGTTACGCTGTGTGAGCAGTAGCGGCTCCCTGGTGCTGTTATGGGTGGGCTGACTGATGTCGTCCTTCTCTGTGCATCTCTACAGTGCCTGACCCGAGATCCTACTGTCATACAGAGAGCTGCCTTGCCACTTCTACCCTCACAACAAGGTTGTGCTTGAAGGCTTGACCTGTGTTTCATAGCTTCCAACATGGCCAGTGAGGGGATTGTCAGACTGAGTGGAGCTGGGCAATGGTCACCGATGTCCCCTGGTTCTCCCAGTTCACTGTGTCCCAGCTTTGTGCTCCTTGTCATTGACAGCTCACAAAGAGCACTTGTCATTGCTACTGGCAGTGTCATATTGCTTTTGCTCTCCATTAATTGACTTCTAGCATTATTCAGAACGAAGGGGACTATTAATTATTTCAGCAGGCAGCCATTCCTCCACAGCAACTTCAGCAAAGCCAATGCGAGCCCAACACAGACCTCAGCACGCTGAGGTTGGGGTTTGCAGGACAGCCTGGGCTGTAGGGAGCAGCCTTGTAGCTGCTGAGCACCCCGCGGCTCCACCTGTCTTCTACAGGGAGTGTGAGGGCAGGATTTCCATCAAGTCTGTGTGCCACTCCCCTACAGCTTTGAATGGCACTTTACAGAATAGGTAAGGATGTCTCATCGCTCTGGAGAGTTCCCAAACCAAATTAAGGAGAGATGACCATCCAGTGAGGTGCAGGTGCTGGCAAGCTGGATAAGGAGGAGGAGGACAATGTGATTATGTCCTTTCAAAGCGAATGCCTCAGGGCAGCTGCTTTTGGGCACAGCGTAAAAAGGAGATGGAGAAAGGCGTGACTCAGAGAGACAAGCATCTGCTCAGGGTTTAGGTCTGCTGTTGAGAGCTGAACGCTTCTCTCAGACCTGTGCAAGGAGACCAATGCTCTGCTTCTCCCTGTGACTTTGCACTACTAACCCCTTCTCCCTTCCTAAGGGGGGTCCTGTGGAAGAAAAAGCTGAGAAGTGCTGGAGGAGGGGTTCCTGATGGGTAACTTCAGATGAACGTGGAGGGCCTCTGGGAAAGGAAAGGTGGCGTAGCAGCTGGGATGGCCACAGGAGGTATGCAGAGAAGCAGGATTTTGTGCTGTTCTGTTAGGCTGGAGGAACCAGAGGAGGTATTTTAGGAGCGTGCGCATTGGATTTAGTGCTGTGACTGGGGAATGATTTTTGCAGCAGAGCACTGAGCAGTGTGTGATGATGCAGGTTCCAGCTGGAGTTTGGAGAGAATGAGGTTACCCACAGTGAGGAGATGGGTAACAAAGTCTTCTTTGTTTTTGAGAAGGAGCTAAAAGGAAAGATTTCCAAGGAGGCTTAGGCTAGGTTCATAAGGGTTGCAAACCCTTTTTCACTGCAGTTCCCTGTATTATGTTCATTTGTACCTGTAGAAAGTCTGGGTGATGACGTGTTGAGCCGTTCTGCTTTGTGCCAAGGGATCAGAATGCCAAGAGGCCAGCCCAAGGTGGCTGGGGAAAGCAGTGATTTTCATCTTATCACCCAGCCGTGCTCTGCGTGCTATTTCTTGGCCTTAGGCCTGGGACCTGGGCCAGCACCAATTAAATTGGTGAGGGCACAGACAAGGTTAATGACAAAACTAATCTCCCATCGCTGATTGGTGAGGGAACCTCAGAAGTGGTTGGTGGTTTTTGTCTGTTTGCAGTTAACAGGAGAGCAGAGTCAAAGGTCTCCCTAATTCCAGGCTGGATCCTGACGCAGAGGGAAGATTACCCAAAAGTACTGTTCTCTTCACTGATACGTACAGCACAGGGATGGCAATGTGCTTATGCTGAAAAGGGCGTTACAGAAACACCACAGGAAATTGTAAGTTCATCTTTGTGCAAATAATAGTTTAATAAATCAACCAAGGCCAAGGGGTGGCCACACGTGTTGTCCCCTGCACTCATAGATTTCATTGCCAGAATTCAAGATGGCTGTTTCCATACCTCCTGAGGCAGGCGACTGGCACAATCAGCCTTGTTGAAATTCCTCCTCCCATGTCTGTGAGCCCCTACTGTTCATCGAATGGAAGGGAGAAAAGAGGTAATGGTGAAGGATTACTATGGCTGTGCGCGCACTTTGGCATTGCACTCTCGGGTGTCCTGATGTTCTGCCACCCATGGCAGGCTGTATGTACGCTAATTGGACTTGCTAATGCAGATCTTGGGAGGAGACACAGGAAGCAGGGGGGATCTTTTTTACGTGAGCTAAAAGGAAAGAAATCCTCCCTTCTGGTGCTGCGTGAACACATCTGCTTTTTGCAGCCTGTCCTGAAAATGCAAATGCGTATGTGCTCCTCGCTGACCTAGTGGATACAGAGACATATAAAAAGAATGTAAATCACCACGTAGTAGTTTGACAGCTGACACCTGTGTCTTTCCCAAGGGCCCTAATGGTCACTCTTCAGCAGCTCTTTGCTGATTCATGAAGACTGCTAAAAGAAAGTGTGTGTGACTTATCTTTTATAGAGTGTAATAAAAAGAGGGAAGTGCCCCATGTGGCTGAACTGCAGCTCTGTGGTCTGTCTCTGAGATGCTCCATTAGCTGGCTGCTGGCAGTGATGATGCAAAAATGGGAGATCCCTGGTTGAGCCATTAGCATTAGCTGACTGAAAAACTGTAGTGTCACAGGGAGCCTGTGCTTTTCATTTGCTTGCATGAAAACTTGGTAGAGGGGAAGGATGAGTCTGTTCCCTTGGATGTCGGCATAGGCCGCACAAAAGCAAAGCTCTGCTTTTGGTTAGATTCTCCCGTGTTCTGTTAGATGCAGCCTCACTTAAGCCAAAGCCTTTGGACCATCGTTCTCTGGCTATATTTTTGGCCAGGCTCTCTGATGCTTGTGATTGACCAGACTGTTAATCCTGGCCTCTCACCTGTTTGTTTCAAAACAGTGATTGCTGACACCTCTGTCAGCACTACCTTTGGCGTTAGGAAAGGGTCTTTCCTTCACCACAGACAACAATAGCTTAAAAAAAAAAGTCCTTCCTTGCAGAAAGATGGATTAAGTTCTTATTTTGAAATGCAGTGTAAACGGACCTGATACACTGAAATGTAACAGCTAATATAAGCAGACGAGTCAATTTACAGCTTTCATACTACATTTTAAGAAATAAAACAAGCAGACGAGACAGCATAATAAATCTGCCCGCTGTCCCAGTCTGGTTGATGTTAATTGAATGTAGTTTTAGCAGATAACTGGATGATGCAGCTTCCTAAAAATAGGAAATGCACTTAGTTTGTCAGGAGCATGAATTTGTCCAAGGAAGCAGAGAACAGTCTAAAACAATATGTTCTTTAGTGTGAAAGTCTTTTGACCAATGAAGCAGCATATATGTTTGGGCACTATCCTGTGTGCACAGCAGGCAGTTCACATTGGAATAACCCTGACGATGCCAGAAACGCAACAACATTATTCAGCATTCAAGGGAGACCAACAGGAAAAATAAATACCGTTTAGGGATAAATTATTCTAGGACAACAGGAATTCACCGTTAGGTGTATCAAATGAAAGGCTTCTTTGGTTTTTAAAGAAGCAAGTTTTAGTAGAAAAGAAAATGTTCACTAGGAGTAAATATGTCTGGAAACACTGGAATTTTGGCAGAGCGTAACTCTGAGAATAAGTGTGAATGTTTCTTTTCTGTTGATGCGTCTTCACATAAAACTGGGCAAAACAAGTAGGTTGTAAGTAAAAGCAAAAGAAAACACACATGGAGATAGTGAAATAGGGTAGCATTTTGTTTCAACTTCAGGAGTAAATGTATACATATACACACCTATATACGCGTATATATGTGTATGCAATTGTGGGTATACACCACATATAGACGGCATGTGTGGAAGTGCACGTTTACTTGTATACATGTACCTGAGTACACATGTAAATAAATATTTACACACAGGCATAAGTGAATAAAGGACATTTAAGTCATACACCAGCAAAACTTTCTGATGGCCATATCTTTTGCAGGGTACTTGGGTCACCTGAGGACTGTGCAGACTTTCCATTACTGGAGGATATTAAAGGCAGCGGAATGAGTTGGAAAGCTGTGACCCAAGCATAGCTAATCCCACTTTGGGGCAGAAGGATGGATGAGGTGTTCCTGTGATGTCTCTGTCCACCAGTACTATTTTCTGTGACTCAAGAGTAGGTTAGGTGTTTCACACATATATCTGATAAAGTAAAATAGTCTGTGACTTGTGAATGCAGAGACATTTATTACTGAGATGGAAGACAGCTCTATAGCTCACCTACAAGAGCAGAAATCACAGGCTTGTTGGTAGACCCTGGCACAGCAGCCAAGCTGTAGAGGCAGCACTGGTCAGTCTATCTCTCACCTGTTAATGCTTTGCATTCTGACTTAGATGCCCTTTGTAGCCTTTGCCTCGACTTTGTGTCTCTAAAGCTGTGAGTAAAGAGAATTATCAAAATATGAATTACGGATGTGCAGCTCTGGGACAGCACACTCTGACTCAGAATTTTCTTCATGCTGCTCTGTCACGTTTGTCCACCTGCATCTAGATTGCATATTGAGTCATATTGACAGTGTAGTTGGCTATAAAGTAAGAGACCTTCGGTAAAGGACATTAAAAAAAATCTCTTCTATTTTTTTTCCCTCAGCTTTTCAGAGTGTGTGTGCGAACTGGTATCAGGTTGGCTAGGTTCTAAACTATCACAGATTTTCTGCATCATAGACAGGACAAACCACAAGCACTGGTAGAAGTACAGACTGAAAGGTCCAGGAAGCAGGTTTTGCCACTTCACCCCTTGTCTTTGTTTCTCTAGGATGGGGATGAGAAAAGTCACTTCTCACTGGGAGTGGAGAAAGCAGAATCACCAATTTATCGGCATGTAGGAAATATGATGGGACTGTTGACCCGTGCAGTATTCAGACCAGAGAAACCTTACTCAAAAGATCATTCATAACGTTCCCTTTGTTATGCTTTATCCATCGTGTTTAAGTGCTGAAATGTGCCAAGTAATCCTTTGAAAAGTAAAAGAGAAGTGAGTTTTAATTACTCTGTACTCAGCCCATTTTCAGCTTCCCGGGAAAACACAGATCCCATATAACCACTGTCATAGCCCTGCCCCAGCCTCCTTTCTCAGCACACACCAGGCAATTTCACCAGGTAAATGCCTGACAAGAGTTGGGCTGTACTTCTGTACTATTTCTATGTCACATCTTGAGCTGCTGCTGTCCTTTCTGTCTGTCACAAACATATCTTTCTCCTGCATTGCTGTAAGTACTTAGGAATGAAGTCGGTGTCTGCCTACCTTCAGGAGAAAATAGAAGATCAATTAGGAATTTTAAGGAGCAAGCTAAACAAGCAAAACGGAAGATATTAAAAGCAGGAGATTGACGATTGATACATCCCTTATGTTAAATGTGATCACTGGAGCACTTAAACAGCACTTGAAAATGCCTTGTTACTTACTTACTTACCCTGCATTGTCAAGCAGAGAGTGTGCAGGGTGATAGCTAAAGGTTTCTGAGGGCTGTGTTAGGGAAATGGCCTGTCTGGTGTTCTTTTTACGTAATAAAAAGCTTCCATGACAAAGCAAGAAACACACAGTGCTGAAAGTAAGTCACAGGTGTGCATTTGATGAACAGGTGAAATGCATAGAGCATTGATGGAGGGCACTTATGGAGCACATTTTCAGTCCAGAAGTACTAGAGATTTAAGCAGGTGTGTATGCAAAGTGAGAAAACAGCTTCCTGTTTCTCTTGCATGCCTTCACTGGAGTGGCTTGATGTTCTGATTGTTCCTGATGCTCCTTGAGGTAATAACAGATGCAGGGGATTCTCCTACTGTACAGCATCCATTTGATCTTCAGAGGGGTTTTTTTTTGGCCGTGCTTTCTATGAAAGCTGCATTCCAAACAGCACTTTCCACTCATGAATGCAGAATTGTATTATTACTGCGAATGTAACATGTTATTTTACATTTTAATCAAGGAGTTGGTGTTCTACCTGGGTAAGTGCCATCAGCGTTAGATGACACACAATTAAAACTGAATGTCAAAACCTAATTTTCTAAAGCAAATGTTTAAAATGGCATGCGGGCCTATTTTTAGATCAAAACCTCTTATCAATCCGTACACTGGCTTTCCTAGCAAATACGAACGTGCAGACCATGGCAGTATGAATCATCAGCTTGCCTCTGATCAGAATTCAGGGTGCGCTCTGGTTTGTGTATAAGACTAATTGAGTTTGGCTTTGCACCTGGAAACACACACTTTATTCTGACTGCATGGCGATATCATATGAGGAAAGACTGCTTTATATTTCAATGAAATTTAATGTTCAGTTTTGAGGAAATCATTAAGAGTATTCTTTTTTTCCCCCCTTAAGGGAAGATGAATTTTGTTCCTGGGACTAAAATCATGATTTCATTATTCTGTAATATTTATATCACGGTAGTACTTAGAGCCTCCTCTTGCTGTTCCTGTAAAATTCCCCCCAAATTCACTAACTCATAATAATCTCAAAAGTCACTATTTGTACATGCTTAGCAGATGGTTCCTAGGAGATGGCTGCTAAAACCATGCTGCGTTTAGCATCCTCGATGTGGGGCTTTGCAATAGCTTTTTTTGGAAGCCAGGGGCTGCTCTGGTCCCTGGCAATTCTGCTTAGTCCGTGGAGATTGTTTAGATTGTTTACCTATATGCATTTTGTACGTCCTCCACTGATATCATGGGAGGTGAATTAGTCTGACTGAATGGCAAGGAACGGAGATGAATGGAAATGCAGAAACTGTAAGAGGCTGCTGGGGAATAATGGTGCAGTGGGAGGATGGGACCAGGTAGAATATAATACCAAGAGTGAATCCCAGGCTTGGGATACACGTTGCTTACAGGACTGGGAAATGAACAGAGATACCTTTGTAACTAGCACTGTGCATCCTCTTCTTTGTGTTCCCTCTCCTCTACTGCCAGAGAAGAGGAGCAGCAATCCCTGCAAAGGATTGGAATTCCTTGGAAAGTTCCCCTCTTAGCTGTGTATTAGGAACTCAGATCTGCCGTGGCCCATCTGAAACATGGGGATTCACAGTGGGGATGGGAGACCATGTGCTTTACCAACATCCCCCTTCCCAGAATTTATGTACAGATACATGTTTGAAAACATTCAGGTTGCAGAGGGAAGCACTGAAGCGTTCAGAGACACCTAACTCAAGAAGTCAATATGACCTTAATTCGGCCTCGGCGTGTGCACACATTGTACTTGCATGGTTACACATTTGCTTTTTTGTTTTTAGGCTTGACCCCTTATTAGATATCCAGGATCAATGGAAATTAGGGAAAGTGAGTTGCATATGGAATGAGCCTGTTCCCAAGTGGCCAGCCCCCGTGTCTTGCTATGGATGCTGGAAGGAAGCTGTGACAGAGCAAAGCAGAAGCCATCAGAGAAAAAGAGGAAACATTTGTGAGTTACGTAGTTGTGTTAGATTATTAGATTAAAAATCAGATTCTGTCCTTGCCTTTTCCTGCTGTGCCTGACTGCCTGGGGACTCTGACACGTGGCAGCTGGAAAGCATGATTCCATCTGGGTGAAAGCACAGGAGGAAAGTGTTTGACTGAAGTAGAGAATCATAGAATCATTAAGGTTGGGAAGACCATGAAGTCTGACCCTCAGCCCATCAGAGTTGCAGAAGGAGGCTGAGCACAGCCTCAGCTCCTGATATTTGTTAGCTGTCTTCTTGTCAGGGCTGGGAGAGTCTCTGTGTGAAAGAGCAAATGAAGGTAACGCTCATTGCTGTGTCATTGATGTGTAGCAGCGGCTTAGCACAACCTGGGCAGGGGTGAAAGCGGCGGCAGCCTGAGAGGGTGGTGAGGAATAGCCACAGTTTGGCAAAATCAAGCCTTTAGAAGTGAGAAAAAAGGTAATTTTACAATCACGGGAGATGCAGCAGAGGATAACTCAGGGAAAAAGCAAGCGAACAAACAAACTCGATTAGTTCTCGTAAAGAAAGCCGGGCTCTCACCCCCCGAGGAGGCCCAGTAGGCAGCACCGGGCATTGCCGGGCGGCGGCGGCCACGGGGCGGCGGTGTTGGGCAGCGCTCCCGCGGGCCGGGGCCGGCCGGGGTAGGGGCAGGGCCCTGCCGCGGGGCCGCGGCGCCATTTGGTGGCTGAAGGCTGAGCTCGGGACCCGGGGTGGGACTGTGGAGCGTCCCGGGCGGGCGGCATTCGGGCAAGTCGTGGAGGGCTCCCAGAGCAGTGACGGGGAGATGAGGCGCGGAGCAGCCGGACGGAGGGCTGGGGCGGCTCGGCGGGGCCGCCGGTGCGGCACGGAGGTGTGGGGAAGTCGAAGCATCTCTGAGCAGCAGCAGCAGCAGCCGAATGTCTCTGAGCAAGTGTCAGAGTGTCTTGGCAACAGTAGGAGATGTCTGCAACTTTCCTTGACTCCCGCAGAAGGAACGTCATGTAGGCAGGGCGGCGGTGCGTGAACGCAGCGGTGTTGGCTTGGGTTGGAAGTGAGCGCATACACAGAGAGCAAAGGCTGCTCTGCTCCGGGCAGGGACCCGAGTGCTCTGTGGCAAAGGCTCTGGCATTTCTTTCTGGCCATTAATTGGTTGGTACAAATCTGCAGTGCAGTCATGGCTTTTTTTTTTTTTTTTTTTTCTTTTTTTTTTTTTTTTTTTCTTCCTTCTCCTTTCCCCCTCCTTTCCTCTCCCCTCGTATTATTTGTTCTAATAGCAATATTAGTTTTAACTGGCGGAGAACACGAACTAGTTTCTTTGGTAACCAAGTCGGTTAGACACCCACACAAAGTTGGAATGTGTGAGGTGCAGACATTTTCCTTTTTAGAAAAGCTGTGGGCTTTGAAAACCTCAGCAGTAGGGCAGCAGTGTGTGTTCTGAGGGAGCCGTTCCAGAAGAAGTTGTGTGTGCCATATGCAGATTTATAGCTAAGTCCCGATCTTTTGTTTACACAGACATATGGAACCTGAATACATTACTTACAAATTGATTTCTCCAGTGACTTTTGGGATTATATACTTCTTTCTCTTTTGGAGAGCATAGGTGGCTGAGAAGCAGCATGCAGCAGGGATGCAGCGCAGGTGATCAGGCCGGCAAATGCGCTGCATTGCTTATTACTTTCCTCGGTGCAAGTGAAAAGCTACGCCATGAATCTGCCCCCTGATATTTTAGAGGTGAGCTTTTGTCGATAGCTTATTTTTAGGGTTTAAATAGAAAGGTGGTCCTTGTCTTCTTGGTAGGTTTTTGTTTTTTTTTGAAAGCAAATAAGTACGTGCAGGATTAAAATTGTGAATGTGAATAGTAGAAATACGACTAATAATCCCTGTCCTATTATCTTCATCGCAATCAGTAGTTTAGTTTAGACTCTATCAGCAGCAAAAGCTTGGAGTCTTTATTGCACTTCATCTAATAATACATTGAATCCTCCCCCCACATTTAAACGTATGTGTTTAAACTCAGCCTCTCTTGCTCCTGTAGATGAGGCAAGATTGTACTGGTACCTGAGAACTGACAGCCATATAGAGAGGCTAAGCCTGACAAGGCTGTGTCATTGTTCTTGTCTGAAGGAAGTGTTAGAAATGAAACAGTGAAGACTGAATGAGAAGGTTTTACCTTTTTTTTTTTTGCATTCCTCTTCGGAGTCATTGATCATAAAACAGAAAAATAGGAGTGTTTTGAGGTAAATATGTTTTTATGCTAATACAGTGCCTTTTAATTGCAGTTCTTCTAGAATGGGAAAAGCCTGACATAAATACAGAGAGCACCTGAAAGTACTCTTATGCAGCACTTGTTATTTCATAACACCCTTTCCAGCACTACAACAAAATACATAGCACGCTGCACTAGAAAGCTGGAAAGGATGTTTCCTAGTTTACAGAAGCCTGATGAAGACAGAGCTGAGTGATAATGTAATAAACACTTTTTTATTGTACTACATAGTTAAAATTTAATCTGTTAATAAATAAAAGGTAACGAAAACATTGGTTGGAAGAAGAGCATGACTTAAGAAAACAGAAACACGTTGCTTATCCTCCTGTGGGTCACTTATGTCATCCTACAGCCACATCACTTTCTAAGCCTGCAGGGAACATTTCCCTCCAGGCTTCTGCACATTCTGCTGTCTCCTCCTGGTGCCAGACACAGTACTTCTGCAGCATCTTTCTCAGGCACTTCCCGTCTCTCATTGCCATAGAGACAGTGTGTGCCTATTAGAGCCAACCACAGGGATGTTCTCAATTGAAACCAGGGATGGCTGGAGAAGGCAGGCCATGGGCAGACCCGTAGGCTAAAGTGCTGGGGAGAGGATTCTGTGGTAAGGCTGTCTGAGAAGTGAAGTACAGAAGGGCAACAGATTCCAGAAATCCTCAGCAGGCAAAGTGATCTCATGAGGTACAACCAGAAAGCTTAATGAACTCATTCTCAGTGCTCTAGGAGCCATATCTCAACCATACCCTGATGTTACTTGTATAAAAGATGGTGTAAGGCACGATTTCATATTCTCAGTAATAAACAAAATGCTGTGTATAGAAGAAAGCCAGGGCTTGTAAGAAAAGCATAGCAAGACAACCTTGATTCTCTCCTTTCCACACTTGGCCTCTGCTTTGGGGGAATTGGGGTGGGTGCATGGAGCTGGGAGTTGCGGCCCTGTGCTGGCCAAGGGAGTGTCTCCCAGTGGTCAGCCTGAGTTCACAGTTGCACTTAAGTTGTTGAAGCCTGAGTCTCAGTGGGGCTAATTAGCTCCTGTACGATAACACGTGGCAAATGGAGCTGCAGCTCTGCAGCTAACTTAAATGGTAATCTGCCTGGATGAATCTTTTACTTGAGCAGCAGGGGTAAAGCCACAAGAACAAGGGATACAACTGCCAAAATGTAGCTGAGGCGCATAGGTGGTATTCATCATTGCTATTGTTTCTAAGATTGTAACTAAAAATAGCATTCACAGATACAGTTGCAGTCTTTTCAGCCCCAGTTTGCCCGTTTTTTTTCCCCCACTCTTTCACATAGCACACATTTTAGTCCACAACAGCTCTCAAAAACATGCAAGAATGTGGTAGTATGTTGGGCTGCAATAATAGTCATAGAATCATCATCACAGAGTGACCCAAGAAGGAAGGGACCTCGAAGCCCACCCAGCCTCAACCCCTGCTGTAGGCAGGGCTGCCCCACACCAGCTCAGGCTGCTCAGGGCCCCATCCAACCTGGCCTTGAGCACCTCCAGGGATGGGGCATCACAGCTTCTCTGGGCAGCTGTGCCTCCTGCTCTCTGAGGAAGGAATTTCTTTTGAACATCAAATGTGAATTTTCTCTGTTTTAGTTTAAGCACTGCTTTTACCAACTGTGAAGAGAAACAGCTTATAAGAAAATGTAGTGTTAGCTGTACAAAGAAGCCTATGTGTACAATGGGAATGAGCACGTAAATTGTCAGGGGATAAACAAGGAGGAAAGAAGCTGCTCAAAAAACTAGGGGATGAGAGTATTCCCCAGCTTTTCTGCTCCCAGCCTTCTGTTGTGAATTAGCAACTAGTACTCTTCAGACTTCCCTTGTTTTCTCAGCATGAGCATGCACTATTTCAGGCTTTGTGTCAACATACGTACATGTAGTTTCTTAAGCTGTGTCTGTTCTGCCTGGAGGGGAGTTGGGCTGACCTGAAACCTGTTGTAGTCCTGTGCATTTAGTGCCTGGGTCAGGCTTGGGCTTCCTCTTCTTTGAAGTCTTGCAAATTTTAGTTTGCCAAACAACACCATCTCCGAAGCAAAAATGCTTAATGTAACAAAGGCTGGGTGAGCTTTACAGTGCTTTCATCAAAACTCAGGCTAAGCTCATTATAACGGCCTTCATGTGCTACAAATATATTAATACACTTCTTGGAGATAGAGCCTGCTTCCATTATGCTTATTCTCACGGCATGCATGAATGACTGCGTACCAGAAAAGTGTTAAGTGAAATGTCACCAGGGGATTATCACCTCCCTTTCCTACTGCATGGTTTTGTAGAACCAAGCTCCCACCACCCTGCAGGAAAGACTTGAGGAGGAATCCTGGAATCGTGGTTTGTGCTTCACTTTTCCACTTTTAAGATTTTTATTTTTTTCCCCAGTAAAGAGGGAAGAAATGTTGTTTTGCTCCATGTTTTTTTTCTGGTATGAAGACCTGACCATGGCTCATTCTCAACACATTTAGCTCCCTTTGGAAGGCCCTGGATACTTTCATGCTTCCATGGCTGTACCTCTCCCTGTTTCTCTGTGTAGAATCATAGAATGGCTTGTATTGGAAGAAACCTCAAAGATCAACTAATTCCAACCCCATTGCTGTGAGCAGGGCTGCCCTGCACCAGCTCAGGCTGCCCAGGGCCTCATTCAACCTGGTCTTGAGCGCCTCCAGGGATGTGGCACCACAGCTTCTCTGGGTAGCTATGCCAGCGCCTCACCAACCTCTGAGTAAAGGATTTCCTCCTAACATCTAATCTAAATTTCCTCTCTTTTAGTTTAAATCCACTATCCTTTATCCTATCACTGTCTACATTTGTAAAAAGTTGATTCCCTTGCTGCTTGTGAACTCCTTTCAAGTATTGGAAGATCACAACAAGGTCTCCCTGGAGCCTTCTCCAAACTAAACAATCCCCAAACCCTTCATAGGAGAGGTGCTCCAGCCCTGTGAAAATCCTTGTTGCACTCCTTTGGACCTGCTCCAGCAGCTCTGTGTAATTCTTGTGCTGGGGGCCCCAGGCCTGGACACAGTACTCCAGGGGAGGCCTCACAAGGGCAGAGTAGAGGGGGGCAATCACCTCTCTCACCCTGCTGGCCACCCCTCTTTTGATGCAGCCCAGGATACTGTTAGCCTTTTCTTGCTCATGTCTATCTTTTTTGTCCATCAGGACTTCCGAGTCCTTCTTGGCAGTGCTGCTCTCAAGCAGTTCATCTCTGAGTCTGCACTTGTGTCTAAGATTGCCCTGACGCAAGTGCAACACCTTGCACTTGGCCAAACATATCTCCAGCAGAGTACCTACATCACATAACAACCAATTGTATGGCTATGAACCTTTGGAGCTCATCATATTACTTCTCTGTCAGCCTTTGCTGCCAGTGCCAGCAAAGGTTTCTTGACCCCTTGTGTCTGCTCATGCTCACCTCCCATGAGGTGAGTGCACTGTTCTGTGAGCTCTGGTCATTATTGACTGTGATCATTGCCTAATAGTGACTTCTGCAAACTGGTGTCACTAATGAAGGGGCATGTGTACTGCTTAGCTTGTGTACACATGCAGTTGGTGGTCAGATGGAAGTTGCTTGACATGTTGGTATTTTGTGATGTTAGATGGGTACATCCTGCAGCATATCTCAGCTGTGTAATGCTGTAGTAGCAAGGGATCATAAGAAATTTCCTACAGCTAATATAACACCTGCAACAAAGATATATGGATTTAGGTAGTGATAGATTAAAACCTACATGTGGTGCGGTCCTGATGATGATTTGAAAGGTTAAAGATTAAAAATGGCATTAGAAGTTTGCAGGCTTCTGTCATTGCATTGTATCTGGAGCTGAAGGGCTCACATTCTTTTTCTGTTGCATTTTTCTACCCTGGGAGCTGCAGCATGGAGGAAGTGCTGCACTCTGGTTTGCACAGCTAACACCTGAATGACTTTGGGTTCTTGTAAGGCCCTCCCATGAGTGACTTTGTTTTTTGCAACTCAGCTCCGCTATCTGCTAGGAGAACAGCAGTGTGTTTGTCAGCCCATGGGAGAGAAAGAGGCAGCTCTGCTAAATGCTGCAACCTCTTTGGGTGGACGTGTTGTGGACTGTGTCTCTTCAGTCAAGGTATTGTTGTAAAAACCTTAAGCTTGGTGTCTTAGCACTTATAAGCAGATGTTCTTAATTATGTGTCCTCCAGACCAAGCTAGTGTTGCTGTTATTTTAAAAGTGACTTGCAGTATCTTTGCTGTCTTTGTGATTCTTGAAAATGCCTGCTTTCTTTTGCTGGCTATCTCCTTTATTAAAAAAAATAAAAAATAAATAAATAAATAAATAAAAAATAAATAAAATAAGAGAGGACTTTGTCCTTTTTGTTTTGATTTCATGCTTGGGAGAGAGAAGATTAGAGCTAGATGAAAATGCTGTTAAATATAGGACTCAGAATTCAGTCACCAGATATGATTAAAAAATTGGATTTCTAACTCTACCTACCCGTTGTTGCTGAAAAACAAGCAAAGGAAAAAGGTGGTATGACACATAGAGTACACCTATAATGATTTCATTCACTGCAGAGCCATCCATCAACAAAACGGTAACTAACCAACCCTTTTGTCAACAAAGCGCTATTCAATTTATCATTTAAGTTGGTAGGTAAACAAGAGAGTTAATGAACCAGGGACAAGTTGGTCATGATGGACAAGAAATATAGGGATTCTGCATTGCTTTTTCTCTTGTTCATCCTTTTGTACCTGTGCTATTTTGATTTGGCACCAATTTCACTCCCATTTTATACTTGCCTTGCACTGCAGTAAATAATTACTCAAAGATGAAGACAATTGCAAATCAGGCTTGACATATTTCAGAGAGGAAATTGCAGGAAGTGCAGTTAGGACCCCTCAGGTGCTTGCCCTGGTTCTGCAAACCACTTTCTAAGTGACCCTGGACAATTAACCTCTCTGTGTTTCTGTTTATCTAACTGTACTACCTCCCAGGGGGTGTTATTAGGCTTAATTTATCAATCATTCAATATGATCATATAGGGTATTTTGAAATGCCTGCTGGAAGAAACCTTCTAAGTGCCGAGCAGTATTTAGAAGGTTAATTCACCTGTTTAAATCAGTTTGTAGCTGGTTCAGTTTACTTGGTTTTATAGAGAAAAAAAAGATCCAAAATATTTAGCAAGTAGAAACTGAAGAAAACCAGGAAAGGGTTATCAAAATCATGGGTATTTAAAAAGGTGAAATTTCAAGGAGTGGCTTATGGGTCTTGTAGGAACAGCATGTGATACCGAGTCTTTCAAACAAGGTATATTAGTAAATAAGGTGTATCTGTAAATAAGGCTACTCAGAAAAGACAGAGCAGAATAGAGGGGGAGGATCACCTCCCCTGAGCTGCTGGCCACGCTCTTTTTAATGCACCCCAGGATACCATTGACCTTCTTGTCCGCAAGAGCCCATTGCTGGTTCATGGCCAACCTGTTGCCCACGGGGACACCCAGGTCCTTCTCTGCAGAGCTACTTTCTGGCAAGTCAGCCCCCCAACTTGTACCAATGCCTCGTGGCTGTTTCTCCCTGTGTGTAGGACTCTACCCTTACCCTTGTGGAAACTCCTCAGGTTTCTCTCCTTGCAACTCTCCAGCTCTCCTAACTTGCCTTACCTCTGTGTGAACAGGGAGTATTTTGCAGTGGCTGCTTCAAGATTCATCCTAGAGCAGCCCTGAAAACTGGGCTCAACCATGCAGGTGCCAAGGGGAGGCACAGCAAGAATGGAGGCTTGAATGCATGAAGCAAGCTGCAGCTGTAAAAGGCAATGTTGCCATTGACAGAATACTTCAGCAGCACTGTGCAGATAGCCTGTTGGACAAGTTACATTGTAAACAGGCAAGAAGGAAGGAAAAGTGAATATGCATCCACTGGGGAAGATAGCAGTAGAAGTTGAAGGAACTGCTATTTTATAAAGAAAGGTTTGAAGATATAAGTATTATACACAAAATCACACAAGATATGATCCACAAGCCCATGTATCACTTCATTTACAAATCAATCCTGCATGCTAAATAGGTGTGGTAACATCATTTCTTTCCTGATTAACTGGGCATTTTTCTTTCTTCTGAAGACAGCACTTAAAAAAGAAAAGAAAAAAGGAAAGAAAAGAAAAAAGGAAAGAAAGGAAGGAAGGAAGGAAGGAAGGAAGGAAGGAAGGAAGGAAGGAAGGAAGGAAGGAAGGAAGGAAGGAAGGAAGGAAGGAAGGAAGGAAGGAAGGAAGGAAGGAAGGAAGGAAGGAAAGCAAACAAATAAAAAAAAAAACAACGCCTCTTCTTCATTCTCATTATTGCAATGTGTATTCTGGGATCTGGAGAAGCTGCTTCTCCACCCAGGGAGCACAGCTCAGTGCCAGGCTCAGGCTGCTGACTTAGCTTTTCTCCAGTAAGCACTGCAGCCTTTTTGCCTTTTCCTTCCATCCCAAGCATCAAACTAATCCGCCTTTTCTCCCGCTGGCTGAGAAGAAAGAAAGCAGTTGAAGGAGTGTTGTTTCTATGCTGCAATACTTGGGATTGGTTGACTTATTATGGGATGGGAGGGTCATAAGAGTGCACAGATAGAAGAGGACAATTAAATTGATCTGAGAGTGATTCCTGTACTTTGCTATTTCTGAAGCTGAAAGCACACTTTTATCTTTACATCTATTCTGGGAGCTCCATGGTTTATTTGTCTTTGTTGTGAACTTATTTCTGCCTGGTTTCAAGTGTGTGCTCCCAAGCCCAGCAAATGAGGTGGTATGGTGTGGGTCTGTCTCTCCACTGCTTTGCACTTTGAGCAGACATTCATGCTTGTGGAAAGCACCTCTCTGTGCTGCCAAATCAGACTGTGCCATTCATGTAAGCATTTCTGGCTGAAGTACAAACATCACCTAGTTTTTTTATTCTGCAGGTGAGATTTAGGGGCAGGAATCACAGCTGGGCTGCTCTTCCATCCCCAGCATGGCATGCAATTATGTTTTTCATCTTCTTCCTTTGAGCTGGGTGAGAAGTACTTCAACTCTTTGTGAGCTTCTATTCAATCATTACCACATCTGGCTTAGGGGGAATGAGTTAGAGTCTCTCCTGCTTTCTTTGGGTGTGCAAGCTCAGTAGAGTGCCACTGATAAAGTGGTGCAATTCTCCTTACAAGTTAGGAACTTCTGAAGGTTATTACTAGTGGGTTCTCTTGCTCACCTTCTTATAGCACCTGGTATGGTCAAGGCTGGGAGATTGATTATTCAGTGGTTGAACGCAGGCAAATTATTTTATTACATGACTGTTCGATCTAGGAGATAGCAGAGTCCTGAATTTCCACCAAATACACTTTTATCTCATCCTGAGTTTGCTGCTAGAGGTGGCTTTGCCAGCAGAAGCACAGCATAATGGTCTTCTCTAGTGATGGAGTTTTGATGCACTGTGCCAGGATCCCAGGTTAAGAATACTGGCACAGAAGAGGGTGCTCCCTCACCAGTTAATGCTCCAAGTTCTGCATGCATTATGCCTATTTTCACCAGCCAAGAAGGTGCAGTGGGCAAAACAATTAGAAAAACGAAATGTATTCATCAATAGTTTATACATCACTGGTGAATAAATTATTTGTAAGCACCAGTGCACTGTTCTCCATAGAAGAGTTGTAAAAGTGTGGCTTGACTTACCAAGCTTTGGCCAAGCCTTCCTTGCTCGTTTACACACTCTACAGTATTTCCTTTTTCCATTGCTTTATTCATGAGGTGGTGATTTTTATCGCTCTCTGCTCAGTAATAATGTGGTTCCTATCCTCCTTGCTAGAAGAAATTTCTTATTCTTTTTATTACTTATAATCATTCTTTCCTTAATTTATAGCGTGTCATGTATTATTCAGTGACATCTCTTGGCTCTGATTACAGGTTCTATATAATCTTACAAACTTCAAAAATGATTGTTTAAATTACAATAAAATAATATCCAGCTCATTTATCTGGTGAATTTGCCATTCATTTGCAGTTATCGGGGCCAACGTTTTTTACAAAAGAACTTTTGTCAGGATCCTTGCAGAGGGGTAAAGCCGATGTGCTGGGATTCCTTGAGAAAGAACTCAGGGGAGACCCACCTTCCTCAGGAGATGGATTCTGAGGTTGAGAAAGAAATGGCACATGATCTGTTAGTGACTTGTATGTAGTATGCTGAAATCAGTGGGAGCAATGACAGTTGATGGCAATCTGTGTCTCAGCACCTTAAAATGCTTCTGAAGTTGGAGAACTGACTAGAGCTTTGTTGTCCTCCTTACCACCTGCAGGCTCACCAAGAGCTTCTCCTAAGGGACATGTGAATTGTGAAGTCTTCTGTGGGACTCCTGTGCCTCTGTCCCTCTGCTCTCTGGTGACCTGCACCAGCGAGAGTCAGTGGTTTGGTCTGAGGTAGGAGGGAGACTCCTATGGGAGGTAGGGCCAGTGGAAGTGGGGAAATGAGAGGCCTGAGAAGATGCTCTTCTTGACCTCGATGGAACTAATTCTCCTACTATTTCTCAAGATCAATTAAATCCTCTGTGCTGGGGTATTTTCCCATCAATCCAGATGCAAATTACCTCTATTAATAGTTGAATTTTGTGGTGATGTTATGCCAGGTCTGTTGGAAAATGAGCTTCTGTTGTTATTAGCAGCGAATGTACAGAGAGGACAGTGCACCTGCTCCTTTTAATTCTGAACAACCTCCTGCTAGTTTCAGCCAAAATGTTCTGATCCTCATATTTATTCTTTTTCCCATATATTTAGGATGTCTCTAGTCTTCCTCCTAAGCCCAGTTACCTGCTTTCTGACTGCTTTCTGTGCTACTGAACAGACAACAAGCCACAGTGCACTCATTCTTGGGCTAGACCTTGGAGTAAAACTACTAGAAGCATGCAGGGCTTTTCCCTGCTTAGACAAGACACACACTGACACAATGGAGAAGACCTCTGAATGTTTTTTTTTCAGTGTGCTGTAGGACTGGGTGCAGCTGATGGATGCGATGGGTCTAATCTGGCTACCCCTTCAGTTCCCTAGTTGTTATGGAGTAATGCAAGAAGTATGTATAAATTCATCTTTTTACCAACCCAAATTTGTTTTCTTCTTGCTCCTTCAGTCTACCTCCACTTCAGAAAACCAGGTGAATATTTCTATAGCTGGTACAACTTCTCTGCTTGCTTTTATGTTTGGCAGGAACCATTTCACAGGGAAGTCACTCCCTCATGCTTCAGCCTTCGCACCAGAACTGGGATTTATTACGTCTAACTTCATCTTCTCAAGCTAATGTTATGTCTAGGTCCTGATGTCTTGTATCTTGGGCCCATTTCTAACACATACTGTAAAAGTCCCTTGAAAAACAGAGTGATGCTTACAAGGAGTTACTTCAATCTGCTGCAAAGATACTGCTGCTGTGTAGTTTCTGTCTAGGTGTCCAGACTTTCAACTTCAGTTTTCTCACTTCTGAGGGAACAGGAAGGTGCCTGAATATCCACATCTAGTCCGGACCCCTTGGCTCATTCTTTTTGAACTCACTTGGGTTAGTGTGGGGTGAGTTGCAGTGAGTGACTCCTCCCTAGCTGGTGTTCCCAGGATGCACCTGAAACCACTTCAAAAAGGAATTTGGCCCCTATTTGCCAAACAGCCCATTGGAAGCTCTCATTTGCACTCCTGATGCCAGGGTGAAAAGAACAAACAACCACACTCCCCACCCCACTCACACAGAGAGTTTCTACAAGTTCTTTTATCAAATAAGAATGGAGGTGTTTCTGTTATTGCTTCTCTTTTTTTTGAGGATTCTTGATTGAAAATCTGCAGTACCTACTCTTCTCTGGTTAAGATCCAGCACTGCAGAAACTCATTTTCAACTATAGTTCAGCTGAAAAGTTTAAAGACTGCAGACGGGAGCTGGAGAAGTCTCTGGGTGCTGATTCTTGTCAAGCTTATAGATGTATTCCTAAGCAAGTCGTTTCTGTTCTCTGCAGGATGTTGCTTCTATCTCTAAGGGCTAGGTTATGTAAAAATAATGGCAGAAGTTGCCTTAGCCTGGCAAAAACTAGGAATCAATGAAACACTGACTTTTTCAATCAATCCTCTTCTCTAATTAGTGCTGCATGGTGGAGCTATCTTTTAATAATAATAAAAAGAGTAATTTAGTTGATGACTGATGGGAGAATATCTGAATATGTTATTAAAAGCACCAATCAGCCATGTATGGGGGGGTTAATAAAACTGATGTTTGTCAAAAATCATGAGATTTTTCAGTATGAATCATTTGCATGACTCCATCATGTAGGCTGTGCTAAGGTGAGAGGTATGGTGGGAAATTTGCTATGGGCTTTGTAGGTTTCACTGGAAGAAAAACACATTTCAGAGGGATAATCTGAGTATGCACAAGAACGGACTGGGCCAAGTCAGCCCTGAGGACTGGAATGAACGCAAAGCTGAGTCATTGGGTTTTTCATTGATATATATTAATGCAAAGATTGATTGTGATAAATAATTGCTTTTTGGTTTGATGCTCTTCTCTTTTCATCAATTTGATTTTGAGGATTGGTTTTCACTGGTCTGAAATTGCAGGCCTAGCACATTATACTATCTTAAAGTGGGAAATGTTTCCTGGGTCAAAATTCCCCTACTGTATTTCAATATTAACTCAAACAAGTAATGTGAAGGGATACAGTCTTTCACTTCTAAACTGTGTTTGAGGAAACAGAGCTAGTAAAACTCCAGCACATACATCCTGCAGGCCTCAGCACATAAATATATGAGAAGCCAGAAAAATAAATTCCATTCATCCAGAAGAAAAAGGCAGGAAGAATCAGAGAAGTTTGTCTTAGGTCGTTGGACTGCCTTAGTCATATAAAATCTCTGGAAACATGATGTTATTAAAAACACCCTACAAAGATGTGTGCTTGTACTCTGTTGTAGCTCCTCCTAGTATAATCTTCTCTACTGAGAGGCATTAGAGGTTCCTTGAAAAACCCCAAACCAGGTTTTTGAAGTTTCCTATCCAGCTCTCATTGCTATGGTATGGTGTGACTGGTTTGTGGTGACAGCTGCTGTAAATCACTGGGTTGAAAAGTGGAGATCAACAGGGAACAGATCTGAACAGTGCTGTTGGGAATAAGGCTGCATTGAGGACAGAAATTTCTGTATGCCCATTCTCAGACACAGAAGGCTGCAAAGTGCTGATTGTTTGCTATTCTTCGTGGCTGCTGTGTGTGGGTCTATCCTGACACAAGTGGCTCATTAAGGAGCTCCATCTACCTGCTGAGGAGAGTCTCCTTCATTGGGCCATCCAGCATGCCACAGTTAAAGTGCTCTGAGGGAGCATATATCTTCCCATGGACAATGTGAGGAGCCTAGCCTCTTTTGAGTTGCTGAGTAAGTAGATGTAAATACCCCCACAGTGTTGTATATATGTTATCTCGCATCACGGCCTTGGTTCCTATCAGTGTGAGCCAGGGCAGAGACTAACTGATTGCAACAAGGCTTTAAAAGGAAATGCAATTAGTTGTAAGTCGCCATTGCAGAGCGGCTGTGCTGACAGCTAGGGGATTAATTCTGCTCTCACTTATTAAGTACATGCTCCAGATTTTTGATATAATTTAAGTTGAAGAGAATATTACATGACAGGCATCGCTTTAAACTTTTACAAATTCTTGGATCTCCTTCCAACGTTAATTGTAATCCCATGTGATGAGCCTACTCATTTAATGCAAACTCACTCATGGGCTGTGCCTCTGATGCAGCATTCGCTGGGAGCACAGCATCGTTCTGCAGCTTCTGCCCATGTCTGCAGCAAGCATGGACTTCCTGCAGGGGCTGCCATCGGCAATTGAGTTGGACTCTATGACCCTTATGGGTCCTTTCCAACTTGGTTCAGTCACAAGGAAAACATAGCTGCCATCTTGTAAACAGACAGGTCTTCCTCTCTGTTTTATTCTGCTCTCCCTGCCCCTTCTCATCCTTTGCTTAGGACAGAAGAAATTTTGGCATATACCAGGAACTCTGAAGTCCATAGCTGTGGGCTCTCAGAGGGCTGGACAAGTCTTGAAGGTCCAGAAAACTCTGATGAGCAGCTACAAAGTATGTTCCATAGTGCTTGTGGGACCAAAGCAGGCCAGAGAGGTTGTCAACACGGGGTTTGACCAAGTATTTTTGGAGTTGTAGACCTTGATGATGGGACAACATGGGTATTGGTGGCCCCCAGGCTATGGCTTCCTCTGAGCAGTGGAGTGTGAGATGCTGGTGGTGTTAGCACATAGCTAGGTGAGCAGCCTCCACGTACCATCCAGTCTACATGCCCTTTGAGAGGTCTTGCATGGCCCTGTGTCCATAGGCAGTCAGAAATGGTGGTAATACTGCTGCCTGAAGAAGAGCTTACTTAAAGCTGGCAGGAGACCTACCATTAGGAAGAGAAGCCTTGGCATTTTCCCTCAGCAAAATGCTCAGTCAGCTGATGGTGGTGCAGCTGAATCTGAGCTATGTCACCCATCTCGGTGCTGTCTTATTACTGCTGTCAAGCTGGCGCTGCTATTCCATATCATAGGCAGGGGTTTTAACTGTTTAATTAGCTCAGAGGGAATGGTGTGCATAAAGGCCTCGATTCTGTGGGATTATACTGAGTCACAGTACTCAAAAAGAGCAAATTCCAGTACAGCAGAACCAATTTGGATGCCGTCAGCCTCCTCTCAGCACAGACTCCAGAGAAGATCACTGACTAAAATACGCAGCTATGGCACAGCTGAACGTGACTCATAGGAAATAGTATGCTGACCTGAATACGCATGCTGCATGCATGCTGTGGGTGGGAAGCTTAAATGCTTTGCAAAATCGTTTCACTTAGCCCTACTTTCCTCCCCTGTGATTGGCAGTAAAAATCAGAAAGGATGAATCTTGAGTTTCCCCTTAACCCTGCTAAAGAAATGTCCCACCCAGCCAACATCAGGGCTCCTCTGTCACCCTGTATCCATATGCTCGAGCATCTGTCATGGCTGCTGTGGGAGGTGAGGGCAAGATAGACAGAGGCAGCAGGATGGGGCGAGTTGTAGGGGTGTGGGGGGACCACCTCAGGAACATGCATGCTGCATCTGTGGGATGGTGAGATTCAGTTGTTGTCTATGGGAGATACAGGCTGCTAAAAGAGGCATGAGCCGGTGTGAGAATACAAATGCTGATAGGATTATAATGCCTGTTGGTTTACAATGGGGAAATAAAAAACAAACTTCACAATCCCTAATCCCTACCTTGAGCAAACAGGGATGAAACTCCTTTTCTTCATCCATCCTGCTCTTGGGCAGCAGCAGCAGCAGTTAGGCAGCTGGGTGGTGACAGCCCAGATACAGCAATTCCCATAGACTGGGTTCAGGCACACACTCTGTTGTAGGAAAAACCTGCCTCTGCAAGGGGAATTCAGGAGAAAAAGAAGGGTTTATGTTTTCTTCATGTTAATGAGAAGGAGCTGGCTTTAACTGAAAGTAATTGACAGCATTAGGGTAATGATAAAGGGCTGGTCTTGTTGCCAGAAAGATGGATTAGAGCAAGAGACATTTTTTGAGTCCAAAATTATTCCAGAGGCAAGGAAGTGCATCCTCTCTAACTCCATAGGGATATATAATGGATCTACTTAAATTCTCATATTGCAGCACAAAAACTTTCAGTCTCCAAAACAGTGAAGCCATTTTTTCCCCACCATGGAGGAAGACAGATCAGGATTATACTGGTCCGTGTGCAGCTGGTCCACGCTCTGCAGCTGAGCTCTTGCTACAGGTGAACATATGTACTTGTTACCATGATGCTGCATGTCACTTTGTGCCAGCTGAAACATGCTCACTGTGAGAGAAAGCTGTGCCTGTAGAAAAAACATTTCATTTATTTCACTGCTCATTCCAGTGTCCCGGGGAACACCAGGAAGGATCATCCCTGCTGGGGTTGTGGGACAGGGCTTCTCTTGGAAAACCCCATTGTTTTTATTGCCTGTGAGGGAGTCAACAGAACGCTGACTTCTAAAGGGACTGGGGAAAATACGATAAGGGAAAGTCAACTATGTCATGCAGATCTGTGGAGTAGCATCAGTGGAAGGAAGAGTGAATATTATGCACTGAGGAAATTGCTGTGTCCAGAGTGATGCCACCAATTGGTCTTCTCAGCATGTAGCTGCAGGAGATCTGATTGACACAATCCACATGAGCTTCCAAGTCTTTTGATTTCAGCAAAGGTCCCTTTAGTAAACTAGGCAGCCATGGGTTAAGAAGGAAGACCTTGTAAAGGTTAAACTGTTGTGTAAAAGACAGGGAACAGAGCATAGAAATACCTCATTCTTCCAGTGCAGGGAGGTTACTACTAAAGGTGGAGAATGTTTTTTGCTGAGACCTGTGCAGTTCAGCACATGAACTGATGAACTCAATTATGAATATGAATGTGAATTTATGTGGATCTATAATTTTGTTTATGAATAATACTCCTTAAAAGTTGGTGAACGTAGACTATTGAAAAAATTGTACTGATGATGCTATGTTTTTCAGGGTGGGAGCTGGTTGTGCAGAACTGCAGAAAGACATTGCTTTGGTTGAGGGACAATAACATAAGCAGAACAGAAACTTCATTAAAAGTGATGCATGCTGGAAATTGACAGTCCTAATTTTGTGCATGAAAATGGTGCGCTGAGATGGCCAGTAGCATTCAGGGGTGGGGATGTGGTGTTATGCTGAAGGCTGGTGTGGACCCCTAGGAAGGATCTCTGGGAGAATGTAGTAGAAGTAAAGCCTGTGGAGCTTTCTGCCTGTGTGGAAACACCTCTGGCTCAGAAATCCTGGAGCTGCACATTGGTGGAGGCTGGAGAAGTATCAAGGGTAAGTAGCTTAAATGCCCCTCCATTATTATGGGTCTCTGCTTCTGGCTGTTGTTGAAGGCAGGATGTTAGCACAGCTAGCCTCTCACCAAAGTCATGGATGCCTTTCTTACTTTTTTATGCCTTCAAAACAAACTCAGTTTTGTAGTGTTTATTGTCTGAGCCACCTAGAAATACTTCTCACTTTGGACAGAGAGTGCATATAGGAAACAGGAAAAAAACAACTTCAAATGTATCGGTTAAATCCAAAATGTGAACTGCATTTTCTTTGTGTTTAAAGAGAAAAGTACCACTGTTCTTGCTGAGCAGGTTAATGCATCTTTGGGTCTAGATACAAGACGCTTAGTTACTGGGGTATTATATAATCTGGCTGTGAAAAAGATTTCTTTTTAATTATTTTTTTTTTTTTTAAATTGTCCTGCATAATGCTTGCTTTTGTATTTTTCCCTCCTTTAATTGCAGAGAGATATTCATATACAAACATATGTTCAAACAGCAACTTTGGAGGAAAAGATATTCTTGTTTTAAGAGAAAATACCATTCTGTATCTCAGCATCAATAAAAGTAAATGTTTTTTTGCCAGCTATTATTTCTCATTTTCATGATAGAGAACACAGTTAAGATTGGAAAAGGAAATTTTAGAACCTGCTTACTGCTTAAAACCCAAGAATTTCTGTATATGCAAATAAGAACATCCATATGCAAATACCACCAGAAAATGCTTTGATGACATCCGCTAAAGATTTATTTCCATTTAAATCCTCTCATAAAGAGAATTCTACAATCAAAGAATTATATAGTTGAAAGGGTCTTTTGGAGATTGTTCTCACCCCTTTACTTGAACTGAGACAAATTGAATATAAGACCAGGTTGCTAATGGCCTTGTCTGTATGAATTTGGGTATTTCCAAGGCTGGAAATCCCACAACCTTCCTGTGCACTGCTTCCGTGACCACCCTCACTGAGATGTGTTCTCCACTGGTCTATCTGCTGTAGCTTGTGCCCATTGCCTCCTGCCCTTTTGATCTGCACACCTGAGAAAACCTTGTCTGATTCTCTGTAATCACCATTAGACAGCTGTGGGCACCCTGAGCATTCATTCCACTTCCTGACTCACCAGCCCCAGCTCTCCCAGCAGCTCTGGCCTCTGCTGGGCTTGACCCAATATGACAGTCTGTTGTATCAGGGATCCCCAGACTTCATCCCTCCCCACCACTCCACTTGAAAACCCACTAGTATGATAAGCTCAGTGTAAGCTGAAATATGTGTTTCATGTCAAATGCGGACCATTTAGATGATCACTCAACAGGATGAGAGAGAATGGCCTTAAGTTATGCCAGGGAAAGTTTGGGTTGGATATTAGGAAAAAACTTCTCAGCAAGAGTGGTGAGGCAGTGGCACAGGCTGCCCAGGGAGGTGGTGAAGTCACTGTTCCTGAAGGTGCTCAGGAACTGTGTGGATGTGGTACTAAGGAGTGTGGTTTAGTGGGCAACATTGGTAACAGGTGGACAGATGGACTAGATAATCTTAGAAGTCTTTTCTGACATTAATGATTCTGTGATTCTATGATTCTATAAAATAGAAAGCCCTGAAACGTTACCTGCCTACCTTGCCATGTGCAGAATTTATCTCTTAAGGTGGGAGGTGGTCACGGGTCTTATTTGTGAATGTAGTTTAAACATAAGAACATGTGATTATCATGGAAAGGATATTTGTTCACCTATTGGCCAAATATTGTGCAAAGATATGGCATTCGTTTGGCGTCCTTATGGCCACATCTTATGAAATGCCTGAGTCAGCCCTTTTAATTGCTGCATTACAAAGCTGGCTTCCGAGTCCTTTTGAAAGCTTTAATTTGGGGGATGATCAATTTTTAGCCCCCCAAATCTGAAAACTTCAGGGTTTTCTTTGAACTTCTATTTCTTAAATCCTTTTTATAGCTGCTTGTGTGCTGAAATTATTTGAAAATTCAGCCCCGGTCTTACCGGTGCTTAAATGTAGTCCTAACTTAGAAGGTATCCCACTGAAACCATCTACTTCAAGTTAGAAATGTGTTTGTACTCCAGGAAGAACTGGTCTTTGTCCTTCATATTTAATGAGAAAATGGGCGCATACAGGGAAGTCAGCTCTTTGCTTTTAAATTATTTGAGCTTTTTATCCCTTGGCATAGCTATTTTCTAAGTCTTAGCAAGATATTCATTTCCAGAAGTAAACTGTGACATATTTTTGCACAAATATTCAAGCAAGATTTCTTGTTTAAAATGTCATTTAATTTGTCAACTTTATTGCAGACTGGGGAAATGGTGCTGAATGCAGCTGTCACCCTCACTGCTTGGCCTTGGCAGGTTTTCTAGCAGGAATGAATCTTACAGCTTGTCTACCCTCCAGCCTTTAGTTAGCTGGAACTGGTTTTTACCATTATAGCTGCTCAGCTGCAATTAAGAGGGCATCAGAGTATTTGGGAATTCCTTGGGCCATTAGTTTGAGCAACTCTAATTACGCTAGGAAAGTTTTTTTTTTTTTTTATTATTATTATTCTGTCCTTTTAATTATTTAGAAACAGTTTATTTGAGAGGAAACTATCTGGATTGGTGAGAAATTTGTGATTATGGATACCCACTATTTCAGTGACACAACTGTAGCTTTTAGTTAGTACTGTACAAAACCCATCAATTTAGCTTTGGTGGACCATTTGTGAGAACTGCCATTGTTTCATGCAACTCTGAATGGTTCACAGTTTCGTTTCATTTAGAGACAAAACATCCAGTTTTTGCAGCAAAAGTTGGGCTGACAGCACACATCTACAGAGCCAATGATGGCTCTGTTCCAGCTGTATGTACCTGAAGTACATAAGCAATAATGTTTTTATGAGAATAGCCATTGATGTTTTTTTCTCAGGAAAGCTGAGGTCGATGCAGACTCCTGATGCTGTGTGGGTGACACACTAGAAGAGGTTGCCCAAAGATCTTGTGGAAGCCAGGTTGGATGGGATCCTGTGCAACCTGTGCCAGTGGATGGCAGCTCTGCCCACAGCAGGGGGCTGGAACTGGGTGGGCTTTGGGGTCTTTTGCAACCCAAACCATTCTGTGATTCTATGATCTTCCAGGCTCAGGAGACTCCAGATCTGCAGCTCCTGGCTTTTGCTCATCCACATTCAGCCCAAAACTATGCTTCTGGCCGCAGACTCCACCTCACCAGTCTAAGACTACAGAACTTAGAAGAAAATTCCTGCTGTTCAGAAAAGGTTATCTTGCTTCTGATTTTATTACACAGCTTTTGTGTTGTGCCAAGCTGCTTCTGTCCAAAGGCAAGACTTTCCCTTTGATTCTGAAGACTACAAAGTGTTTTTGAGCCTCCAAAAGACTAGTTAGAGGAGCCTTCCCATTGACATCAAATAGCACTAGATCCAAGGAAGATCTTTATGAAGATACTGTAAACAATTCTGATTTCTTTTTTTTCAAACTCCACATTGTAATATAGATATTTGCAACATCTGATCATTCCAAACTTTTTTTTTTTCTCTTGTTGAATTTAGAATTAATGGATTCTTTGGGTGTAATATAAATGCATAAAAACAATACCCTAGAATCACTTGTGGGAACAATTTATCTCTTTATTTTTAGTAGGTGTAAATATTGTCAGTATTTTTTATTGTACATAATCATACTGAGACCATTTAGCATGCATTTGGCTTGAATACAATTTATTATCCATTCTGAATCTCAAAATCACTTTTTTTTTTTTTTTTTTAATAATTCAAGTCATTAGCCTTTCTGCAGATTGGCTTTTTCAGACTGCAGAATTTCTGGTAAGTCCTGAGCCTTTTGTCACCATTTCAGTGATGATGGGATTTACAAGAGGGGTTCATTCCGTGTTTTTTTCAAGGTACAGAAGTCAGCCAGGTGCCATCTGGACAAAGTGCTAAGTAAGCAATATTACAAAAAAGAAGAAAGAAAACTTTGACAGTGAAGGTAAGCAGCCTGTGCTTATCAGTCCACTTGTATCAGGGCAGTCTGCATCCGCAACTGCTGTCTGTCACTGAACAACCATACTTGTTGGAAAACACTGAAAATGGGGAAAAGAAGGCTGGGCATCTTTTCTCACCATACTCAGGGCAAATTTGGTCAGTTCTGATCTTAGAGTGTCTTCCTTGACTGGTGTAAACTCTGTTACAATGGATGAGTAGAAATGAGGGCTTCTAGATCAACTGGTGTGCAGTCATTTACAAGGGATGCTTGCTTGTTGTTCTTGAGTGACTGCAGAGTCAAAAGCTTATTTGATCAACAGAACAATCTCTCAGAAGGGTTGTTCTACTCTCCCCACTCTAGCATGAACATATTAAACACTGCTATAGATTACTGGGGTCTGGATAGTCAACTGTGGCTGACAGTGTGGGCTGTGCAGCACCAAGAACAATGGAGAATACAAGAAGATCTGCGCTTCCACTATTAGAACAGCCATAGCGTTTTGTAGTGGTGGAGAGTGTGTGGGTGTTATGGAAAATCATGTCATGGACACATCTCAGGGGAAAGAGGTGGGATTTGGCTCTTTCAACCTGATGGGCAAATCAGAAGATGGGCAGAAATTGCACATCACTGACAAGTTGCTTGGGCTTGTTCCCCAAAGGAGTGAATGACTGGCTGGTGATGTTTCAACATGTCTTTTTGTTAGACTGTCGTGCACTGTTATCTGTGACCTTGTACTGATTTTGAGGAACAACCAGAAAACAGTCCTGCTTGGATCTTGATCAGCTGCATGAGAAAGCAAAGCTTCTTATTTGTACTGGAAGATCAGAAGGCTTTCATCACAATATTTGAAGTGTGAAGAAGACCTGAATCATACTAGTGTTGGCAAAGTTGAGATGAACCTTTTTTTCCTAGGTCTGTGAGCTTGTGTTTACCTGGTTAGCACTGAAACAGTGTACCATAACCAGAAGGTGCTCCGGATATATCTGCGATCTAAGCAGTGGCATCTCAAGGACTAACTACACCATCATATGACTATTTGACATCCCTAACATTAGAATCAACCTAACATATGTGGTTAGAGCACTGAGTGTGCTTCTGATAGAGCCTGGTCTTTGCCTGGTAAATAATTGAATTTTCATTTTCACAGATATTTTTCATTGCTAAATCTAAACCATGGCAAAGCTAGGTGTGTAGCCTAAAGCAGGAGTTATTTCATGTATTTCCACCATCTGTTTCAGGGCAGAATGTGTTGCCCTTTAGAGTATGCCCATCTATCTCAGTTGACTACACAGGGACAAAACCTGCTGAGTTTAGACTAGAATCGTAGACAGATTCTTGTGATGAATCTTACCCTTAGTGTACTGGCTCTCAGTTTGAAGAAAACAGTGATGCAGGGGCAGGAAAGCATCTAATATCTACTGAGTTCATACACAACCTAACACATCAAAATAATTGTCCTTGTGACCTTTTCCTTTTTGAGAAAGACTCAGTCTTGCAGAGAGCTAAGTCTCCCGTCTTGCTGAAAGCTTTCAGCAGCAGCAGGGGTTTCTCTACAGCTCATGGGCAGTATGCAGCACTTCCCAGGATTAGGACTTTGGTACTCCCATGCTGCTTCTGACAACTTAAAGCATCTCTTGTTATGAAAGACCACAAAAGGCCTGGAATTGATTTATGAGCAGGTGGAGCATGCAGACACACTTCTGAGAGCAAGGCCAATTGTTGTAGCTGTAAACTATGCGATTAAACATTAATCCCAACCATGTGGGACCTGGCACAACAGAGGTGTGATTATTTAATCTGTAAATGTAATGGCTTTAGTTATGCAAAGAACCGTGCACCTTGTAATGGGCAGATGATGCAAACTGCAGTCACAGATTTGCACTATGAATGTACCTTGTGAGCCCCATCACAATGGATCAGTTCATTTATTTCTCTTATTTCTGTTGGGATGGCACTTGTGCTCTTAAAATTGAGCAAAGGAGAACAGTAACACACATCTTTGCAGGTAAAAACATGGCCTCTAAGTACTACCTGCAATTTTGGGCAACTAAGTGCTATTCAGCTAAGTACAAATGATCAAATTGTGAGAAAACTTTTTGTGGAGAAAATGAGCCCCCCTTGTTTTTTGTTCTGAACAGTTAATTTTGCAATTTTCATATGGCTTTTTCAGTTTATGCTCACAAATGTATCTCCTTCTGACCTTTTGTGACTATGCTATGTAACTCATAACTTAATTCACTTGCAGAAATAGGAGAAATCAGCAAATATATTCTTGCTTGCATTGTAGCTTAAATTCCATCTCCTCGATTAAAAATAGTATAAAATGAAATGGTCTATCAATAGGAATGAGTTCTTTTTTTTTTTTTTTTTTTTTTCTGTTGTGTTCAGCAATTTTTTTTTAAAGCTTTCTCTTTTCCTCTCTCCCTTTTCCTTCTAGTTTTAACTTAATTTAAAAGTTAATTGCCTGTCTTAACCAACTTGATGAGACCAGTTTAAATCTACAGGAAGTCTTGTTCTATCTAAGTCTAATTATTTTTTTCCTGTTTAGGAAAGGGAAATGCAGCTAAAAATATCCCACAGTTTGAATCATGAGCGTAGAAGAGAAACTGTATTGGGAAGCGGGCAGCAAGCATCAAACAGAGAAGGCAGGTATGGAAAGCAAGGGAGCAGCCAGTATTTCCAAGTGAGCGATAGACGTGACAAAAACTAATGAACTTAACTTGTGGGAAGACAACAAGAAGAAGTTTACAAGCATAGCTGAAATGAAGGACTAGGATACATTTCCTGAGGATGATACTATTGGAGATCTATAAGAAGAAAATAGATGGGCACCTGTTAACACTAAGTTAGATGTGGTTAATTGGACAGTTTGGGCTGAGGTCCCTTCCAGCTCTATTCTTCAGACTCCATGATGTAGAGCTTCCTATTTGTCATGAAGTCATCACTACAAGGGTTGGGCTAAATGAATGAAACCTATTGATTAGAATCACCTATGTGGAACAGACAATAGAAATGAGGGTTATGAAGGTAAGTGGGATATCCTGTTAGCAGTGCAGTAGAACTTTGCTCGGCTGTGGCTGTGGCTGCGGCTGCTCTCAGTCCCTGCAGCACCTTCCCACCCAGTGCCTGAGGGTTAGGGGATGAGAAATTACTTGTTACTGTGCAGGTAAGTCCCCATTTATCAAGTGGAGCATTTACTGGCTATCAGTGAGCAGATCTTGACAATGTTTATTTCTTTGAGTTGGCCTGCTCCTGAATTTTATGCAGCTTAGATTTTATATTACTCAATCAGCAGATCTGATAGAGGAAATCTGCACAATTAAGATGATTAATTTTCCATGCCACCTGTCTTAAAGTATATGAAGTATACCTGTTCTGCCATGAACGATAAGTACAGATGATGGATCAGCAAGGATAGGCCCATGTTTAACACTTGGGTTTGTGATTTTGTTATAATCTATGACATGACTGATTATGCCATGGCCTGGAGCAATTTATTGAATTAATGAATTACTTACTAATACATGAGTGTGATTAATTGAGATGCCTGTTTGGATCCTATTCTATGTAATGAAGCTTGAGCACTGACAGATGCAGTCTGTGGGCCTGATTCTATCTTCCAAGAAACGATGGGAAGTCACTGGAATAATATATACTAACAAAGGCTGCAGGACTGTGTTGAGTATGCTTCCAAGATGAAGATACCAAGCATCTTGTACTTAAGCTACCTGGTAGATTTGCAGCCAGACATTTCTTATGAGTGAAAACATATTGTCCCCATATTGCTACCTTATTTGCCTTTTCTTCCTTCAGCTCTTACTTCTCTGACTGCTTACTGTGATTTACTGCTGCCACCTGCAATGACAAGAGTGGTAAACACTGGCCTGCCATGGAAGACTGGTATGGGATTCAGAGCTGTTGAAAAGAAAGTTCTTGTAGTGCCTGGTTTGGCACTTAAATATATGTGTTTTCAGGATTGGTACATTAATGTTACAACTTTAAGAGCACATGGGCAGAGGGACAGGAAGGCATTACATTCTGGAATGGACCCCATCGCTCTTCTCCTCCTCATCCTGTCCTGCATCACCACCATGCCAGTGGCAGGTAGCTGTGAGTCAGAGGCCTTTGCCTGTCTAAATTGCTGCCCCTGTTGTTCAGATGAACCCTGGAGGAGCTAATCTGAGGAAGGTCAGCAAACCCTGCTGGATGATAGGAAAATTGTAGGCTTGATGCCTTCCCTCTGAGAAGGGTGATTTAGGACTGCCTTGGTAGAAGTGAGTGGTGTAAAGCAGCTTGAAGGAGGAATGTGATCTCTGTACACTTTGCTTGTGTGGCTTCTGTGAACTAGAGAGTGAGGAAGGGGGACTAAAAGCTCCATGGTCTAATTTTCATGCCTGTATGGAGGATGTGTCTATGGATCATTGCTATTTTGCTGAGGAGCTGAGTTGTAGTAATGACTAGAAAGGCACTGAGCTTATTGCTCCATGGGGCAATGTGCCCATTTCTACAAAATGGGCCATTAGCACTTGTGGCACAATGAAACTATGGTCTTTTCCAAGCTCTCATTACAATAGCTTAACTTTAATTTTATTTTTGCTATCTCTTTTACTGAATTAAAGGAAAGGATGTTAGTAGGGTGGTCAGAGAGTAAAGCCTGGTGATAAAGTTTGGGCTTAACAGCTATTTTGGTCTCTGAAGTAACTGTGGGTTTGATTTCAATTAGGAAAGCTTTCTCTTTTACTGAGCAGCTTTTCTTAAGGTGTTCCTTGTGATCATCTTCCATGTCAGAACCATTTTAAGCCTTCCACTGTTTTTCAGCACAGCCAGCACCATGAACTATGCACTTTTGCCAGTGATGAACACGACCCTGCATGCCACACATGTAAAAACTTGCATCAGCAGGAGTGACCCACTGTTGCTGTAACACACTACCCTCACTGTGTTAATGTCCATAAACACTGTGGTGCTGTCTATAAACATTCAGCAAGTGTCAATGAATGTCACTGGGTGCCATTTTCTCCATGAGTGAATTCAATGACACATCTACTTTTCATATGCACTTCCATGTCAGATGGCACTGTGTCAGAGTGCCCCTCTGCTGCCACTTGTCACATAGCAACAAAATGTAATAGGATATTGGTGGGAAGGTTCAACCTGTACTGCCATACCACTGACATCTGCCTCTGATGTTGTGGGCCAACATAATAAAATAGGAGACATTACTTTTGGAGCAGCTTTCATACCTGTTATGCCAGAGTAGTGGCTCTCAGCTGCTGTGGCATTAGAGCTTAGATGAAGTTGTTGGGTGCTTCATTTGGACCTTTCAGACTAGGATCCCAGACACTTCCCCTTAAATGACAGCAGGAGTTCCTACTCAGTCCCCCTTCCTCCTGCTGTGACAGTAAGAAGCCACGATGTTGTTAGACTAAATGGTCTCACCGTTCTGGCCTTTGAAAGAGAAGCAAGGTGAAATGTGTGAGGTAAAGCGGTATGTCAGAAGCAGTGTGTGGAGTCCTCCAAATACCCCCCTCAGGCTGCTGAGATTCACTGATGACAACAGAAGTTTGAGAAGCCTGCATGACTCATGGTGGCTGTTTGGGTTCCTGTCTGGAAATCAGGACCGAGAAATTCAGACTGTGCATCTGTTAATGAAATGATCTCTTGAGAACAGACTTGCATGTGAGGGATGTTTATTTTGCGTGCATAATTTGTAAGGCCGCCATTAGCTTTTCTCTTGACCCCTATTCCCAGGATGGAGGAAAACAGTTTTATTTGCAAATAGTATATTTCAAGGTCTATGATTTGAAAAATCTTCTTGAAACAGCAATGTAAATACTGAGCACTGTCTCTGAGGCCCAGAGCTTGCACAGTGCTTTTCTGACTGTATTAGCACCTTTGAGTATTGTCTTGTACAGATTCCCTGCAGCAGAGATATTGACAGAAAGATCCCCAAGATTCGAAGTTTAACTGGCTGTGGGAAAGAGTAAAGAAAAGCATTTGGAGCAGAGTGGGAATCATTGTTCTCGTCTGTTGATGTGATATATTGAACAATGGATTTTTTTTTTTTTTTTTCCTGCTCTAATCCATGTGAAACAGACATTCTGTGAATTTGGGGGCTGTACAAAATACCCAACCAGTGAGAGGAAAGCAAATGCAAAGGGAACAATCTGGATGAAAAGAAACCGAATGATAACCAGAGGTGTGCGGTAGAGTGGGACGGCAGATAACTGCACGAGCACAGCTGACTGTGTTTGCAGGGGATTAAATGTCCTTCCTGGTCTCTTTTCGATACTGCGTGGGGACAGGACTAGGGGTAATGGGCTGAAACTTCAGCATAGGTAGTTCCGCATGAATGTGTGCAAGAACTTCTTTACAGTGAGGGTGACGGAGCACTGGAACAGGCTGCCCAGGGAGGTGGTGGAGTCTCCTTCTCTGGAGATATTCAAGACCCGCCTGGACGCCTACCTGTGCGACGTGGTGTAGGGAGCCTGCTTTGGCAGGGGGGTTGGACTCGATGATCTCTAGAGGTCCCTTCCAACCCCTACAATTCTGTGATTCTGTGAAAATGGATACGAACCCAAGTGTAGTCACCTAGTGTGGGTGACACAAAGACACTGGAAAAAAGTGTTTGAGGTCCTAACAGCACTCAACTCAAATGAAATGCTTTGGCTCGTTATTAAGGTTTTGAAAGGTTTGCAGTGAATCAGAAATATCATCTTATTACAGTGTTTTGTTTAAATAAAGTCACACAATATCAATGATTTAGGGGTTTTGCATTAAACGATTTGACTTCCCTCTAAATCATTGAATATTTCAAAATTTTCAGAATATCAAGCATAGATGAGATTTGTGGGATGGAGTTCAGGGGATAACAGAATACAGGAATACGAAGGAGGAAAAAAGGATAAGAGTGTGTGGAGACAAATAATTCTCTAAACCTTGTGTGTACCTAAAAGACCTGTCCTGGAAGGGTGGTGGGGGATAGAATTTGAAGGCTGGTTTGGATAGAAAGAATCATCTTGGGGCCTTAGGAGTAAGGTGTGTTTGGGATTTACGATGTGAATAATCATAGGCTGGCTTAGGTTGGAAGGGGCCCCAAGTATCATCAAATTCCAACCCCCAAGGAATGAGAATAATGATAAAACGTCAATGTTCTAGTTATTGCTGAACAGTGCTTACATGGAGCCAAGGGCTTTTCATCTTCTTGTGTTTCCCTGTCAGTGAGGGCCTGGGGGTGCACGAAGAGCCAGGAGGGGACAGAACCAGGACAGCTGAACCCAAATGACCAAAGGGGTATCCTGTACCATATGGTGTCATGCTGAGCAATGAAACAGTGGGGGCAGGTGGAAGGGACTGCTGCTACTTGAAGACTAGCTAGGCACTGATCAGTGAAGCAGTGGACATTTGAATTGTGCATCACTTGTTTTTTATATCTACCAATATAATTATTCTGTTCTATTAAACTGCTTTTATCTCAACCTACTCTCCCCCCACACCCCATCCTACTGTGGAGAGTAAACGCTGTGTGCTGCTGAGCTGCCTGCTGGGATAAACCAGAATGCAGTGTTGGGCACCGGGGTGAACCCTCAGCGCTACTTAAGAGGTGTGTGAGAACAAAACTTCCAATTTTTACTGCACGGCCTTGGAAAAAGACACAGATGCACAATCAAGAAGATACAAGACCTAGTTTCTGATGCAGTAGCTTTTCTTCTGCTGCATTTCTTACATGTCAGGCACAGGCTCAAAACATGCATAGTGTTACAGTTTGCAGTAGTACCCTCTGGATTCTCATCCCCTTGAAACAAGTGATAAACTGCAGAGAGAACCCACTGAAATGTGTGACTTGACCTAGCTTAGATAAAGTCAGCGAAAATAGCAAGAGAGAGAGGGAGCGCTAAGCCCCCTCCAAGGTGATGCCTTAGTTCTGCTCCCTCTGCTTCCCCCGGGCTCTCCCTGGCACTGTGCTTTCTCCGGGCTCTGAAGTAAAACCAGTACTTTAAAAACTGCATAGAGCCAGAGGCATCTCCCCCACTGCTTTTATTCACTTTACTCGATGTGCTGATGTTGCTTTGTAGAAAGAAGCCCTCTGTTGAAGCGTGTGTTGGAAGGGGGGTGACAGATAGTTGAAGCTGTGCCTTCTGGATGGAGTGCTCAAGAATCGAATTCACTTCGCTTTCATGAGCTATCCTGATGCATGGGCAAGCAAAATATATTATTCCCCATGGTCGTGGGTTGCAAACACATGAGTAATGGCACTGAGGAACTGTGAAATAGATTTATGTATCATCAAATACTGTTAAGGATCAGAAAACCCAATGAATACCAGGGTGTTCAGGCTCACAGTCAGGTTTCTCCTTTCCGACTGTGCTTGCCCCCTGTGGTGATCAGAAGTCAGATCTCTGAGCAGCAAAGCCTCCTCCTTTCTCCCACTCTTACTCTGGCTTTGTTATCTGCAATAGAATGGGTTATGAGTGTGTCTCTCAGTTTGAGATCTGGAGACTCCCTTGCCCTGAGATGGGGAGGAACCTTCCAGACCCTGGGGAGGACACCTGATTGATGGGATGACCAAAGTGCCTTTGTCATCTGCATGGGGACATCCATTTATGGAGCTTAGGATGCCTGACTGAAGGGGAGCCAAGACCAGATGGGCAGATCTGCCCACCCATCAGTTTCACAGAAGGCTGTGAGCCTCTGTGTCCTCTCAGAGTCACAGAAGCCCCATTTGGTGGAGAAAAAAAAAGCCTCTCAGCACAGTGTCTGATCGTGCTGGGTGATGACAATATCCTATGCTTCAGGGAACTCCCTTATTCCTAAATCTCTGCAAAATGACTCAAGGACTGTACTGCAATCAGCTGGGGACTGCTGCCATCTGATAGCTCTGGAGCATCTGCCCTGATTGTCTATAGTGTCCTTGATCTCTGCAGTAAACCTAGGAAAGTAATAGGCCAAGCTGAGCAAAAGTAGCTTTTCGCAATGACAGGTACAACCCTAATATGAAGAGTAGTGGTGAAGATTTTCCTGGGATCTTCTTTTCAGTGCTATTGCAGATAGCAGTTAAGTAAACTACTGTTAGAGAGTGTCATCGTGGTAGTGCCCTGTGTGTGTCATTTTATTTTTCCAGAGGAGCTTGTTTTTGGAAGGATGCATCCACAAAGCCCAATAAAGCAGTCTGAAATGCACATACCGTGTCAGTGATTAGTGGCAGCACCAGGAGGACGTCTTGCAGCACCTCCAGCCCAAGTGTGCTGCCCAAGGTGGTGAGCACAACCTGATACCAGCTTCTCCTTCACTTGAAGTTTGGTCTGCATTGACCTTTCTATCACCTTTACCAGCAGACATTTGCAGCTGACTCAGAAGCTGCTGTCTCAGCTGAGAATGCCCTGCTTTGTGAGTCATGCACTGTCTCTATATGCAAACTGCTTAAAGGGCATGGTTGAAAGTTGTCCGTTTCTGTGCTCCTTGAGCATCATGCTGCCAAATGTATTAGAAAGTGTCAGCAAATGTTTCATCATATATATTTTCCTGAGTATTCTTCTAAAGGCACTTCCCATATCAAACTACATCGCTCTGTGATGCTAACTCATATATGTGCTTAATGGAGAGGTGGGAAAGTCCTCCTTCCAGGCTGGTCTTGTGATGGGTACAGTTAATGTGTCAGACAGTGAGTCATCACAAATTTATTTGATTTTGTGAGGTTAGGCTGCATTTTCTTAAGTCCTCCCAATGGCCATAGCTGCTTACTTGCGCAGCTGACTTCAGAGCAATTATCGAGATCCATAGAATTACCGAGATCCACAGAGAGGCACTGCAGAGGAGCAGCACATAAGAGATGTCTGCTTGTTCCATGTGGTAACATCTAAGCTCTGCCACTCAACAGCAGTCAAAATGTAATAGCATTCAGGAATGGAAAAGGTCACATCTCTGTCAAAATGTTACTGGAAGCACTTCTATCTCGTAGCATGTCAGTGTTTGAAATGCACATGTATATATACATGCACACATATGTATATGTGTGTGTGTGTGTGTATATTTTATCTGTTAGGACAAGCTGATGTGCTGGGTGTATCAATCCTAAACATTCATGGCAATGGCTGATGTTGCAGGTACCAAGCAGAAATCACAAATATTTGGGAAACAACGATGAAACAAATAACTTATAACCTAGTGAAGTAATTTTCCAAAACTACAGAGAGGAAACAGTGAAGGTTCATATCATCAAATGAACCTGTATTCTTCTTGGTGTTAGATTTGGTTGAATAAAGTGCATATTCTTCTTGAAATTCTTTTAATTGCCAGGCACCTAATTTTTCAACACTTCATGTGTAATTATACAAATGAGTGTGCAGTAACCTTTATGTACAAGCAAGATGATTAGCCTGCTGTCAGTCACAGTGGCCTTTGTTGTAGAACTGCGCATTGCAGATTTGTTACCTAAAGTGCTTTGTCTTTCCCTTAAGAAGCATTGGCCCTTCAGGATGAGAATTCACAGAGATGTGGTAATGATGGTTCATTCATTGCATTTCAAACAGAAATTGGCAACAGGTATTAAGCACAGAAAAGTGAAAATAGCTGTGAAGATCTGTAAAGAATTGCTGTTTCTCAAAGCAGTAATGGAGGGTTTGAGGAAGGCAGTGAAGATGTGAGGCTATGTTCCCCAGTGTCACCTGGAAGAACTCTCCCTTCTAAGCTTATCTGGGATGCAGTTGGTTCTTGCTATTTCACAAAATATTCCTAGTAAACTCTGCCTCTGAATGAAATAATCTCCTCTGTGAAGAGTGTTCAGACACTGGAACATGTTGTCCAGAGAAGCTGTGGATCACAGAATCATAGAGTGGCTTGGATTGGAAAGGGACCCCAAGCATCATCGAGTTCCAACCCCACATGCAACAGGCAGGGCAGACAACTTCAGATCTGGTCCTAGACCAGGCTGCCCAGGGCCCCATCTGACCTTTTCTTGAACATCTCCAGGGATGGGGCATCCACAAACTCTCTGGACAGCCTGTGGATGCCCCATCCCTGGAAGATGTTCAAGGCCAGGTTGTATCTAGGGGAGTTAACCCTGTCTATGGCATGGGGATAAGATCTGAATGGTCCTTAAGATCTCTTCCACCTGAAATTAGTCTATATTCTACGATTCCTCTGCAGCAGAAGCAACTAGGAAGTGGTAATTTCTTGTTTAAGCATACAGCTGAGGCCAGTAAAGTGGATGCTCTTCCCCACAGTGAGGGGAACCCAGCCTAAAGCTGGTTGAGTAGCAGAGTGTGGGTTTGGTGAGACTTGCCTGGTGACACCCCAACAGCATGTAAACCAGTGTGAGCTTGCAGGTGGAGCAGGTATGGGTGATGTTCCCATGTTGTCCCCCAGGACGTGGTAGTGGAGCTGCTTCTATTTAACATCTTTATTAACAATCTTGATGAGGGGATTGAATGCATCCTCAGTGAGTTTGCAGACAACACCGGATCGGGAGGGAGTGTTGATCTGCATGAGGGCAGAAGGGCACTACAGAAGGACCTGGATAGCCTAGATCAATTGGCAAAGGCAAACTGTATGAGTTTCAATAGGGCCAAGTGTTGGGTCCTGCATTTTGGTCACAACAACCCCAGACAACCCTACAGGCTTGGGGAAGAATGGCTGGAAAGCTCCCAGATGGAAAGGGACCTCAGTGTACTGATGGACAGTCGGCTGAATATGAGCCAGCAGTGTGCCCATGTGGCCAAGAAGGCCAGTGACATCCTGGCTTGTATCAGGAATGGTGTGGTGAGTAGGACTAGGGAAGTCATCCTGCCCCTGTACTTGGCATTGGTGAGGCCTCACCTCAAGTACTCTGGTCAGTTTTGGGCAGCTCAGTACAGAAAGGACATTGAGGTACTGGCGCAGGTCCAAAGAAGGGCAACGAGGCTTGTGAAGGGCTTGGAGAATATGCCCTGTGAGGAAAGACTGAGGGGGAAAGGAGGCTGAGGGGAGACCTTATTGCTCTCTTCCAGTATCTGAAAGGTGTGCACAGCAAGAGCAGGGTTGGTCTCTTCTCACTGGTGACAGGTGACATGATGAGGAGAAACAGCCTCAAGTCACACCAGGGTAAGTCTAGGTTGGATATCAGGAAAAACTTATTTACAGAAAGGGCTGTTAAGCACTGGAATAGGCTCCCCAGGGAGGTGGTTGAATCACCATCCCTGGATGTGTTTAAAAACCATTTGGTTGTGGTGCTCAGGGATATGATTAGCAAAGGGTTATTAGAGTTATGGTTATATAGTTAGGTTGCGGTTGGACTTGATCTTTAAGGTCTCTTCCAACATGAGCAATTCTATGATTCTATGATTCAATGTTAGCTTGCTATTCTCCTCCAAGGAGGGCAGGAAAGGGTAGGCTGTGCTTCTTCTGGATGCAAGAGAGCATAGCATGTGTTCCTGCAAATGTGACATATGGGTGGCTTGCCATTTTGCTAGTTATGAGCTCGTCTGCAGTTTCCTGGTGTCTAGACATGCTTGGTTACAAATAGCCTAAGAAAAAGCTGTGCAAAGTGGCTATTCGGAGTGCATTAGTATGGACCCTGCTGTAAACTGTATTTGGAGAAGACTCCCAGCCTTCTTTGACAATGAGGGAGTCTAGACATGTAAGTTCAGACAGTCTGAATGTCCTCCAGAGATTTTTTTAAACCTGGATAATGCACTATGGATATTAAGTTTGTGTCCTGCAATAGAGGCAAAGCAAAAGGGCTTGGCCAGCAATCCTGCACCAGGCCTCTAACTCTTGTTTGGTACCTAGCATGTCTTCATTTACAAAGAATTCCAGTATGTATTTAAAGGCTGCAAGTGGTAAAGAATACTTTGTATCCCTGAGTAAGCTGTTTCAGTGATGAATTATCTGCACAATTAAAAAATCACACCTCATTTCTAACCTGACTCTGTCTAGTTTCAGCTTCCCAGTGCTGGGTCTTTAACAGCTGGTAGAAAAAAGGCATGAAATCCATCTGTGTCTTGGTGGAGCCCCTTGTAAATTGTGATCAAGCCACCTTTTAACCTTCTCTTATATCAGCTGCAGGTATAAAGATGCCTTTCACTGCAAGAAGAGCTTTTCATATATATATATATTTTTTCATGGCTCCAGTCACTTCTGAGGGTCTCTCCTGGGTTATTATCTCCAGCAAGGTGACTTGTGGGTACATGCAGTGGCTCTGTATGCTGTTCTTCAGTGTTCCCAGATTCCCACCCGAAAGGCTAGGAGCCAGATGCCTGCAGCAGCCTGAGCACCAGAAGCCTGGCCCCAGAGCAGGGGCTGGGACTCAGAAACCAGAACTGGCTTTGGTGGGTTCACACAGATATTTTCTTCACTGTGTTCTTTGATAACAGGTAGGGGAAACTTTCCTAAAGCTTTTCTAGACAGTGGAAAAGTATTGATAAAGTTCTTAATTTTCTCTTCAAAAATGTATTATGGTACAGAGGGATGGCTAGATTTATGAGTAATTGGGGAAAATGGGAATATTTTCACTCCTAGGCTTGTCAGGTTGTTGATTGTCCTCATGCAGTATATACCATCAACATGAAGATGCCAATTACATTTGGTTTGTTCTGACTGGTATTTAGGTGGATATGATAGCCTCCCTGAGGTTTGGTGACCATGAATTTGGTTGAAAAGATCTGGAAGGCCATTTCATGTAAGATCCTTCGACTAACACATATCAGAAGCTCAGGGGCAATCATGGGGGCATATGACCACGTGGATCTTGATGTAGACCCTGTGCACTTGGGCTTTGCCCCCACTGGCCTGACCTTGTGCGGGCTTCAGCCACCATGTGCTTACTTGGCCTCTGTATGGCAGTGCCAGTCTGCATTTGGAATGCCTTTGCTTCCTGAGCTCAGCAGCTCCAAGGGGCACAAATGCAAGCTCCCCATGGGTCTGTGGTGCAGAGCACACATGGATCATTCAGAAAATGCATGCTGTTGAGCAGCATTGCTGGTGTAATTTTGGAGCTCATGGGTGGGCACTGTATGGAAGGACCTTAGTAATTCTTTGTATTCTGGGAGTAGCTAGACACGTAGCTACCACATTGCCTTCAGCTTCATGTAATTAATTGTGCAAATCATGCCCTAGTGAGCTTTCACCTGGCAAGTAATTTGCACAAATCAATGAACTTCAGGTGAGAAACCTGTGTGCTTTAGGGTGGGTAGAAAAGTGCCCAGAAATAAGCAGTCTGTGAGCAGAAGCAGCTGTTGCTGTCTGACTCGTTACTTGCTTTACCAGTGAGCTCCAGAGAACTTTTGAAACTGCGAGATATTGGCCTGATTTCTCTTGGTGTGTTGAGTGGGCTGTGGGTGTAGAATTGTTTTTACATAGCGGAGGTTATAAAGTCACTGTGACAGAGTGCATCAGATTCCACCTGCCACAACAAAGCTCTTACTTTCTTTTCCTGGGCAGGTGTGAAAAGCCTTGTGGTAAAGTTTTCAAATTGCAAAATATCACTAGCTGCCTGGACAAGAGGTGAACACTACAGTCGTGTTCTCCTGACTTGCAATTTGGTACTGAAGGCAAATGGCTTTCATTCCCTTGTCAGTTCCTGAGGTTGTATCTGAGCCTTGCGGGGAAATGACATGCCTGTCAAATGCTGTGAGAGGGACGTAAAGTCTGACAGCAGGGCATGGCCTGCATTGTTTGAGAACCTGGGGCTGATCATGTTGTCACTGGTTTCACCCTGGTGTGCGGCAGTAGAGACCCTGGGGACAGTGGGCCAGAGCTCTTCTGTAGTTTGTTGAAGTTGTGTCTCAGTGTCAGTGCACTGCACATGGCTGTCTTCTGCAAATCCCCTTGGATTTCTTTTAAACAGGGTGTGAGCCAAATGAACCGGCTGGTCTTTTTGTAAGAGTTTGGCTGAATTGATCTTTGTGTTGACTGCAAGTTGGGCCATACAGACAGCATACTGTATGTGTTGTGATGAAGTGTTTTTATCTATGTATGTTCAGATGCATGTAGAGAGGTGCTGAACTGTAGTTTTGGACTACTTATCTAGAAAGTAGTGTTTGTGCTCAGAGAAGCAGGTGCCTAAAAGGCACTGGAAAGTCCATGGTGGATAAACAACAAGGTGTTAGGATATCCCCATTTATCAGTATGTCCAGGACATGCCTCTGCACCCTCTCCTCACTCTTCTCTCTGTGGCATGTCAAACTTCCTTTTCTTCTCAGAGCTCAGCACAGGGTCAAGCACTTCAAAAAGGAGAAGTCTAAGCATTTGCCACAGAAGATTTATGGGTCTGAGACACAGAGTACAGATGCTTGGGTTGCTGAATATACGCCTGCTGCTGGACACCTCAGAGCTTGATGAAAGCACCATTGGGCCATTTCAAGAGGAGATATTTTTACGCTGAAAATGCTGACTGTAAAAGAAGTGTTGTTGCAGGGATCAGGCAAACATCTCACTGCTGTCAAAGGCAGCTTTCTGCTCACCTGGTGCACCCCCTTCTTAGTTCTACGTAGCAGGTAAATCCCTGCATCGGTTCTTCAGCTTGGAGCTGGTCAGTCTGCTTTAGGCATTCCTGCCAATGTGTCTCCAGTGCCTCCTCTTGTCTCATTGAGGTGTCTGCCATAACATTTGGTGGTGTCTCAGTGCCTGAAAAGATGTTATTGCCACAATACCACTGGCCTAGATGCCAGGAGGTTGTCTTGTTTAATGGAGCTGAAATACTGAGTCATTGAAGAAGCTGTTCTTCTATGCCTCTTTTCTTCTCTTGCCTGTTATGTTTGACATTTTTTTTTTTTTGTCTTGGGGCTTAGCCTCATGGATGTCTCTAAAAGTGAGATGCAAGAAGAAACAACAGGCAATTCCCTTTTTAAAACTTTTCTGATAGTTGTTTAAAGGAAGAGTGGTGATATTTACTACAACTAGTAAGTGGCTGACTTGACAAGAGTGATGAGACTGACACTGACCGAGGGGAAAATGTTAGCTATGCCAGTTTCAAACTTTTCATTCCACATCCTTTTCATCCTGGTGACCAGTGTCTACTTCTGATGAGGATAAATGGGTTAATGGCTCAGTGATGTGACCTCTTCTCTTCTGGTGTGATGTGTCCACAATAGCTCTCATCTTGAATTGCTCCAGGAGAACTGGGACAGGACTTATTTTTCATCCCCTCTTCTTACCCTATTTTTTCTAAAAGGTTTCTAGGCCTTCATTGGTCATCGTGAAGAGAGGCACACGCTCTTGCTGTTTTGAGGTGATAGAAAAAGAATGAAGGGAACACCTTTCCAAGCTGCCTGTTAAAGGAATTGACAGTGGCAGCTAGCAGCGTAGAGCAGAGGAGGTGTATTTTGGTCAACTAAGCCATTTTTCTATGAATCACCTTCTCTTTTTCATTCAGTCCCACTCTGCTCCAAGAAGCCATCAACAAACTCAGTAACTCAACAACAACAAACCGTATATCTGCTCAAGAACAGACCATTAAGTCTGTAGCATCCTGCTTCCGAGCTGTATAGCAGTGGATTGGTTCCATATAGTTAGGGATCCTGCCAAAGACTTTTCAGAAGTGACTAATGGTTCTGTGTGCATCAGTTCTTGGCACCTGAACACCCACCCCCTGAAAGTCTCATCCATTATACATGCTGTTATATAACAAGCAGCCCAGTCCTTCCTCATCAGGGCAGCGCTCTGGTTTCCAGGGGGAACAGATTAAGCCTTTAGGTTTCTCTCTCCTTGCATTTGCCAAGAGTGTTCCAGAAATAGCGTCGCCCCTACGTGCAAATCCTCAAAATCCATCTGGGTATCTGTGTACTGCTTAGGGTAACTTCAGTGTTAGGATCATGCAGAATTAGAGCAGATTTCTGTTTCTTCTCCTTTTTTCCTTCTCTCTCTTTTATTTTTTTCTTCCAGCAAAGCTGGCAACATTTTATCTAAATGCCATTTCATTTTAAAATCATCCCTTCCTCTGAGTTGTTTGGTACGTTTCTCTGGGTTGCTTGCATAAATTTAGGTATTAAGAAAAAAGCAGAATGGGTTGGAGAAAACCAAAACAGCACTCTTTGCCCACTCCTCTTTCACCAGCCAGCCACCGTTGTTTAGCACAACCCTCCTAGGCACTTGCTGTGTGTTTTTCTAAGCTGAAGAAGCAAAAACCCAGCAATTGCTGGGACGATTGGAAAATTCACCACAGTGTTCAGTAGAGCCAGGAACATACGTCAGGTACTTCGAAACTATCTTGCAGATTCAGTTAATTTGGTGTGTCAGAAATGAAGAAGAGTCTGAGCCATTTTCTTCTTGTCCAGCCTTACTACCAAACCCTTGGTCTTGGTCTAGAAAATGGATTATTTCTACAGGCTGCTCCACATTCCAGAAAGTCCATAGCTTTGGGATGCCTCCTGGCCAACCTCCTAGACTTTTCTTTGTATCAGTAAACCTCTGATCTGTCCATCTTCCAAGAGGAGACATAATACATTTTTGCCTATACTGATGAGGACTGCTCTGCCTAGTGTGAAGCTGCAGAGCCTGGAAGTCATGGTCCATTTTGTGACGAAGCCAGTCTTGTATTACAAGCATGCTGTTACATTAAGCAAATAATCAAACAGAATTGGAATGGAATAATAATAATATAATAATAATAATAATCAAACAGAATGGACTTCACTAGTTAGGTCACTTACATAAACTTAATGTGGAATGGCCAGTGTTTTTGCAAAGGCAGTTGATAATTATCAGCTGAGCTTGACATTTCTGCTAATGGATTCATACAATTTATTGTACTGTGGAAGAGACCTTTCCTGTAAAAAAAGCCAATTTCAGTTTCAGTTCTAGGTGGAAGATAATACACAGCATTTTTTTTTTTTTTTTTTTTTTCTAGAGATATCTTCATTTAAAGTCAAAGATAATTTCAAATATGAATCAAATTCTTGCAAATCCTAGATCTTTTGCTTGGCCAAAAATATAGTTATTTACTTTGTGATTAATCTGAAAACATCTCTTTTTTTCTTTTTAGGGTAGCCTTTACCCTTTAGGGAGATGATTTAGTTATGTTTGTCATTAATTCTTTTTATAAACACTCTCCAATGAAATATGTTTGAAAAACACACACAGTGCACTTCTTTTCCACAGCCACAAATCCAGCATACTCTGGTTAGCAGCTTATATCTGGTCTCCCATCTCCCTTACAGGTTGTGGTGTTTCACTGATGGCTTAATTTTAATAATTGTTTCAACTCCAATGCTAAGAAGAGAAGGAATTTTTCTGACAGGATAGATCCTTGCCATGTAATGCTTTATTTTATTTATGAGTTATTGTTAATGAAAGTCAAGAAGACTACAAGCCTGATGTCTAGAAGGGAATTCTAGAGTTAAACTCATGCAAAGCAAATGTTTCAGAAGAACAGTTTTGATTGGATGTGGATGAAAACAAGTTAATGAGGAATGACTGCTATGCCAAACTACTATCTGTTTTTTTTTTACCAATTGGTGAATAGTTCTTGTCATAATCTAAGGCTGTGTTGAAAGCAAATCCAAGAAGTCTTAGCAGTCAATAGGCGTGTGGCTATTCTTATAATATTTGCAATGAAGCTATTTAATGTTTTTTACAACTTCATTGACTTTTCATACTCCAAAATATCTTTGTTAGGCAGATAACAGTAAAATTTTTTATTTTTTATTTTTTGGTAGTTACTCTTGCTTGCATTTTCATTGCTGCCATTTCAAGCAGTAAGGCAGGTTTTTGTTTTTAATGCAGTTATTTCCTTGGAAATCCTGCTGGCCCAAACTCTTAAAAGCTTTGTTGCATGACATTTATTTTTAAGGGCAGATTTGATTTATGATCTTTTAACACAAAATAAGCACTCCTTTTCTCTTCTTGTACTGGTTGTTGTTGCTTGAGTATGTCTACTAAATGGGCAGATTTACTTGGTGTCCCATGAAACAAAGCAACTGGCATTGAAAATAGCATTGTCTGCTCTTTGTGGAAGAAGAAAGTTTTTCTTATGCAATGGCTTGAACTAAATCTTTTGCCTTTTGACTGTAGGGACACATCTTCAGCTTTTGCTGGGCTATCCTGGCTCCACCTGCAATGCTCTGTGACAAAGTAGACTGTGCTGTCTCTGTTTAAATGTAAAGTACATAATATGGCTGCACTACGTTGTCAAAAATCAATCAAATCATTAAAATCAATCAATCATCATTCAAATTAATGTTCTCATCCAGATGTGGCTAGTTGGTTAGATATCAGAATGATTGCTGCTTGGCCAAGAGGATTTCTCTTATTATTTATTTATTTATTTATTTATTTTTTTGCAAGACTTTCTGTCACTAAACTGTACTGAATATCTGGTTTCCAGAAATTCAGTTGGATATTTTGGAGGATGACAGACTTATTTTAAAGAGCTCAGATGTAAAGCCTATTTCTCTCCCTCCCCCTCCCCATAAAGAGGATTAGCTAGGGGAATCAATGGCCAAAGGGAAGGCTGGATTCACCATCACTTGATATCTTCATAGCCTATCTGAGTGCCCTTTAGAATGGCAGTCAAAGAAGGGTTAGCTGGCTCTCTCCGGCAGCAACTGGGTGATGCTCTATGTCTTGCATGTTGGAAAAGATGAGCTTGGCTTCTCCAATGGCCTCTTATGGCCCTGACATCTAGGAGCAAAGGACCAAGCATCTTAGGGAAGGTACACACTGTCCCACACATGGTACTGCACTTTCCTGGCCAGATGTTACATGGGGCAGCAGTGACCTTATGGGTCACTGCTGTTGAACACAGTGCTGAAGACTCTTGAGCCAGAGTAATGAGAAGAGCCAACAGTACAGACTTCGTACAGTAGCGAGATGCTTCTGCCTTATGCAGGTGCATTGATTCCCTCTGTGAAGTTGTGTCAACTCATGGGCTATTCCCCTCTTGCCCTTCTTATTGCCTCTGTTTCATACTGTCCCTGTCAGTGCCTTCTTTGTCTCCTCCCTCAAGTGTCTTCCAGTTCTCTCCTAAATCATCCCACTCTACAAACTGGTATGCCTTTCCCTTCCCCAGGTTATCCCACCCTACTCATGTGCCCCACCACTTCCCCTCTCCTGTTTCTTTCTCACCTACTCTGGAGAGTGTAAAGTCTCCAGAGTCTTTGTGCATATTTGCTCAGGTTGGCTTTTAGGTTAGTGCTGTAGGAATACAAAGAAGTCTGTGTTATTTGACCTGTTTGTTCCAGAATGGGCCATAAGGAGGTAAGCACTCAAAGCAGAGGTAGGTCGGTCCCATTTATCTGCATTAATGCTTGAATACATCCTCATTAATCCTTGGTGCCGCAGTTCCACTGTAGAAAGTGTGATTAATAATAACAACAATAATAATTTGTAAAGATTTTTATGTAAGGTGGAATGGGGAGAGAGAATTGGAATCTGATGTAAGTTATTGCTCAGATCATAAGGCTGAAAGTTACTCTGAAATTAAAGTTGTGATGAAAAGTTGTTTAGTTCTGTATTGTTCTGTCTTTGCCTTAGAACAAAGGTTTCTCTTCAAGGTCATTGCTTGCACTTGATACTTCCACCAACAGAGGACTGTTTTTCTAATCAGCTGGCCTGTTTGTTTAGAAATGGAGAAGGAAATAATTCTGAATATGGTGTTGCATTCCGCAGAACGTCCTTGCCGGAGCAGGAGAGGCGATGTAGTGCAAGCTGGGGTTCAGCCCTACCTTTCTGTAAAGGGTCGTGGTCATGGTCCCTCTACCCAGTGAAAGAGGAAAGAAAAGCAGTGTCATCAGAGTTCAGAGATCTGGCCTCACCCTTGCAGTCCTGGGTTTAAGAGAACCTGAAATGTTTTCTGAAAAATTTATGTTGTGTCCCTAGCACGGACTTCAAAAAGAAGAAGCAGGAAGGGTTGCTCTGGTGTACGAGTATGTACGTGAACTCTGGTTAAGGGGGAGGAGACAGAGGAAAAAGATTTTAGCCATTCCTTCAGACCTTTTTCCCCCCAACATTAATATTTTTCAAGCTGACATTTGGGGTCAGATTTGTTTTATTTTTGAGTCGTTTCCCTCTAAAGCCAGTAGTTGGAGAGTGCGACTGCTGGCAGACAGCAACATGAGACCCTTTTACCTCACATCCCTTTGCTGCATATTGGCTGCAAAAATGCACATTGTCTCAACGTGGGGACAAGGGACCTGTGCCAGTCAGTTTGGAAAGATAATTGATTGACTTTGAGCTGATGACTAGTGCTGTGACAGTCATGTTTGGTGAACACAACAGTGACTTTCCCTGGTAGGAAATGAACATTGTAGAAATGATGTGGAAGTGTTACTTTTTTAGAGCGCTTCTAAATGTGAACTAGAGAGAGAAGGAAAAAGAAAAGGGAAAAAAGGGATTGCAACAGAATAAAAAGTGACTGTATCTATTTTCTCTTGTAATATTTGCAATTGGAAATTGGGCGATTAAGTTTCTGTTTTTAATGATGTTTACCAGAATGACACGAATTGTCTTTTCTGCCAGTGTTTTAGTGGCACAGGAGCCAGTGCAGCCCATTTTTTTTTTCGCATTTGCTGTGCATGCAGCATCTTTAATATTAACAGTGATGTGTGCATCACTGGGAGTGCCGTGGCAGGTAGGAGAACATGTCTTCTTCTGGGAGAACTATGCTGCTTTCTGTTTTTTGGCTATGCTCGATCTCAGTGCAGTGGTACATATATATATATATTTATATAATGGCAGAATTTTACAAGTGAGTTTGGTTCAGGTTCCTAGTCAGATACAATTCCAGCCCTATAGGTGTTTAACCCCGTGTGTATCCTCTGTGTGTACAATGCATATGGCGTTAACAAACATTTTAAGACCCTGAAAACTATTTTCAGGCCATGCTCCTGACAGCAGTGGAACTCTGTGCACATGCAGTGGCGCAGGGATAAATTGGTTTTGATCCTCAGAAGATTTTTGACGCATCCTATTTTTAAGCTTAAGTGAAAGCAGGCTAAATAAACTGTACAGGAAATGGGGCGTACACAGCAGCAAGCTATTATCACCTGTATTCAGAGACTTGTATCCCTAGGGTCTCTTTGCAGTCAGTGGAGATAGAGATATTACTCCAGAGATGACTCAAAGTACTTAATTTGGCACCTCAGGAGACTAGTCTTGTAATTTAGGTGCAAGAATTAGGTGGTGTGAATAGCCCTCCCTGTTTTAATTCCTGAATGCAAGTCATCCAGAAAATGGTAGTTGCCATGCAGATAAATAACAGGAGTGCAAACAGCACCAGTGGCTCCAACAAGGACTCCCTGAACCCCCTGGCAAGCTAATTAACCTCTGCATCTCCATGCCATGAAGCCAGGGCACACGGCTCTGCAGGGTTTTCTTGAGCAGGTCATCCTCTGATCCTGGGAGAGAAGTGGGGAGAGAAGAGGAAGTGTTTTAACAGTATGTGGCTGTTAGATATCTTCTCTGTTAACGGGAGGTGATAAACACGGTGCTCCTTGGGAATGGGATGCTGCAAAATGGGTTTCCCTCCTGGGTGAGCAGGTGAGGAGGAATGGCAGGAGTGGAGGTGGGTGCACATGTGAGTTTGGGGCAGCCAAGCACGCCGCTGAGGCACAGAACAAGGAGCCTGGCAGAGCACATGGCGGTGCTGCTCCAGCAGCTCTGCCTAAAGGGCTGTTAAGTATGGCATGGCTGGAAGAAACTGGATCTAAAAGGACCCAAATGCCTTCCATCTGCAGGTGTTCTTCTAAGAAGGGAAGGAGAAAACAGCTTAAGCATGCCACCTTCCCCTGGAAACCAGACTAAGCTTGCCTGTGAGTCCCTGAGACCCCACATGGTCTCTGTCCCAGGGGTGTCCCAGTGCACAGAGCCTGTCACTGCACTGCATGTGTGGGGTGCCCTACCAGGAGACAGCTTTGCGTTGCAGCTGCATCTGTCTCCAGTACAGAGACAACATTAATGAGCCAGGCGTCCCTGCTGCAGCTGCCAGCCTGAAGTTGTGCCGAGCAGGATGGTGGCTGCCATCAAACTGCAAAGGTGTCAGCACTTGAGACTGAAATGTGCTGGGCAGGGGCACGCTGAAATTCATCTCTCAGTGCCTTGGACTTGAAAATTAAGTCTTTTACTCTTGGAAGTTCCCCTAGCAATGAAAACCGGACTCAGAACCCAGCAGGAATCCTTGCTGCAGAGCAGAAGGTGAGTTACATATATTTTTCCTGCTGTTTTCAGCCTCCCCAACTTTCATTTTTGTCAACTGACCGTGAAAGGTGTTGGTTGTCTCTGAAGCAGTATGGGCAGTCTCATTCTGAAAAGCTTAGCTCTCCTATGAAATGCTGAGTGGGAGGACTGGCACAGAGCTGAGCTTGATTAGTATTGAGCGTAAGTTTTTCCTTGACAAGGCTTTGGCACATCTCTGATTCTTTACTTCTCCTCTGTGCCAAGTCCTTGCAAGACATGTACTGAATGTCCAGTGCCAAACAATCCTTTTAAATATTAATCACTAAGAAAACGCATAAAGTCTATGGCGCAAAAATAGCGTGTGGTCTGATCCAAAACAAAACAATACTGGACCATTCTCAGTTTTCATTTCTTTTGTGTTTTCAGTGTTTTAGATTTTTTCCTATTTTGTTAGCCATTAGTCCATGCAGATCAGATGGTGTCTGTCATAAAATCATAAAATCGTTTGAGTTGGAACCAACCCTTATGAGTCATTAAATCCAACTCCTCTGCAATGAACAGGGACACCTTCAGCTCCAGCAGGTGCTCAGAGCTCCATCCATCCTGACCTTGGGTGTCTCCAGGGGCAGGGCAGACACCACCACTCTGGGCAAACTGTGCCAGTGCATGAGCTGCTCCCTCTCAGCAGTTAGGACAGACAAGGCCTGCTCTCCTGGTGCTTTCTCAGGGCTGGCACTCTTGCTTTTTATGTTTTCCTATTCTTCTTATTTCAAAAGCATTAATCAAATGTGTTTCTGATGCTTTGCATGCTCTTTGATGCCCTGAGATTCAGTTCCTCTTGGGACAAAAAATCACTATCTTCATTTCCTCTTATTTCTGCTCTCTGGGATGCTATTACCCATAGGAAATCAGGTTTTTTGCTTCCCTGTGTGAGATTTTGATTGTGTTTTTACAGTAGAAACTTCTAATATTGAAGCATAGGCCCTTTCTAAACTTACAGCCTTCTTACAAAATGGCTGCATAGGTTGCTTTTCACAATAAGTTGCTAAGGCTGAAACTAGCACAAGATAGGGCAATTTTTTTGCTTAAAAGCAGAAACTGGAGAGTTATAACTAATCCAAGATAAGGCAAATCTGCAGGGTAGGTTTAGCATAGGACAGCATGATAGTGATAATCTCTAGCACAAGACAAAACAAACGTGATAACCTTAAACTCTAGAACAAATGCAATAACCTTACAAAATATTGCCCTCCTACCTCCATAAAGAAATACAAGATATACTTAAAAACAACGGGTTGGTTACAGACCTAACATGGAAATATTCCTTAGTAACTGCGTTGAGAAGATTGTGAGCCTGGGATGCTCAACCAGCGAGTAAGTAAGACAGCTGATAACATGTGTTGGGAGAAAGGATATATAATGGCGTGTATTTTGCTGGCAAGGCATGCACTTTCTCTCTTACCATAGAAGTGCGCATCCGTCATTGCAATTGTGAATAAAATATGTTGCTTCACTAACATCCTTGCCAGGGTCAAACTTATTTACTAAGAATGTATCACACACAGTATCACAGCATCGTGTGAGTTGGAAGGGACCTTAGAGATCATTGAAACCAACTCCTGGGTTTCGAGCCCTCTGTGTAGCGAAGCGGCACTTCTACCCCTTGTGCCACAGGGGAGATTCGAACCCCGGGCCACCGGTGTTGCAAGCAGCAATTCTACCACTGCGCCACCGGCGCACACATGTTTTTCATGCCTGTGGGGGCAGTTCCTTTAGAAGTTGTGAAGCTGTTTCAGCCTTGTTTTACAGGACAAATGCAAAGCGTGTCAGTGAAAAATAGAACATGGATTCCCCTGCCTTTGTGCTTTGACAGTGTCTGAAACCTGCCAAAAAGTCTTTGAATTTCACATATGACAGAGGAATAATCGGATTAAAATTTGCCTTTATCCTCTTGGCCTATGAAACCTTGTGCTCTCTGAGGCCCATCTCTTCAGCTGGCAATGAAGAGGAAGCTGCTGCTTTCAGGGAACGCTCCTTGCTCCCAACCTTCACCATGAAATTCAGTTTCTCTTGGCTTCGGAACAAACTCCAGAATTTTCAAAAGGTCACCTTTTCAAAAGTGGGTGGAGATTCTGAAATTTTAATTTCAAAGCCCAGAGATGTGTTTTTCCTGGTGCTTGTTTTCACTTGTATTTTGTTATGGTAATTGTCACTGTGCTGTGACCTGCCAGTAGCGGTAGAGAAGTAACATGTTCTGATCTTCTTGATTATTGCATTGTAAAGGTGGAAATATTCTAATTCTCTCTGTGTTTTTGTCTAGGGATAATTTATCACAGGGGTAGCCGTATGAGACCAAAAACGTATCATAAACTCTTCAATTAAAATTTGAAATCACAGCGTTTCATTTAATATTGCCACGTGTGATTACAAATCAAAGTGAACATATTTCATGTAGCATCAATTTTTAAAGAATGCCATCTTTTCATTACCAGAAGATGTTACAATTTAGAATTTTGTTGCAGCTTTACTCCTTGGCCTCCTGTTAGAAGTTGCAGTTCAAAGCCATAGGAAAACCCTACGGTATTCTACGGTTTGATAGAGGGTTTTTTGTTTTTCTCAATTTTATTTTAAAATATAGCCAAAGAAGACAGCAGATAAGTGGAGATAATGCATATCTATTTTGAGCCAAGTTTTGTCTGAATTTTCCAGTGTGGCCCCTCAAAATACGCGACTATATATGTTTTATTTATCTCTGTGCTGTTACTAAAGCTGCTGTAACAGCAGGATAATCCTTTTAAAATGCAGAAGTTGCAGTGATGTGTTGAGAGCCCCTAAACCATTCGTTGTGGAAATGCAGTCATTCTGTTTGTTCCCAAGAAATGTGTCCTGACTTGTGTGTCCAGTTGAAGTGAGGATAGCTCACACATGCAGGTTGTAAAGTAAGCTTCAGGCTGATGAGGGTGGTGGAGACAACAAATACCATACTCCAGCTGTGGGATATAGCCGTTCATTTTAAGTGTAACCCCAGGAGCATATCATGTCATGTTGTATTTAGGTCTGTAGATGTATGGTTTCTGTGAGACTACCTCCAGCAGAATGTGTGAATGGAAAATTCATTAAAAAAATTTCAGTGAGCTTTGCTGAGAATAAGGAAGCTTGACTTCTCTGCTCTTGTGAGACTCCACCTGGAGTACTACATCCAATTCTGGGGCTCCCAAAACAAGAAATACATGGAGCTGTTGGATTGGGTCCAGAGGAGGGCCAGGAAGATGATCAGAGAGCTGGAGCACCTCCTTTACAAGGACAGGCTGAGAGAGCTGGAGCTCTTCAGCCTGGAGAAGAGAAGGCTCAGTGGGGATCTCGTTGCAGCCTTCCAGTACCTTAAAGGGGATCTAAAGGAAAGCTGGGGAGGGTCTTTTTATAAGGGAAAATGGCTTTAAACTGGAAGAGGGTAGATTTAGACTAGATATTAGGAAGAAATTCTTTATTGTGAGGGTGGTGAGACACTGGAACAGGTTGCCCAGTGAGGCTGTGGATGCCCCCTCCCTGGAGGTGTTCAGGGCCAGGCTGGAAGGGGCTTTGAGCAACCTGGTTTAGAGGGAGGTGTCCCTAACTATAGCAGGGGAGTTGGAATTAGATGGCCTTTAAGGGACCCTTCCAATCCAAACCATTCTACAATTGTTGCCAAAATTAATTGTGTTCAAAAGTATGAAGTGGAGGAGGAGAGAAATGGATGGAATCAGACATGGTAACACCAACTCCAGATTAGATCCAAATACAAGCATCTCTGTAAGTTTGTGTTTTCCAAGGGCTGTACACATTGCTACTTTGGACAAATGACATCTACAAGACCCCCCAGTTAAGTTTGAAAGATCCAGCATCTGTTCATCTCCACTGCCCAGCTGAAGATATTTTCCTCTCTTACATCCTTCCAGCTGCTTGCCCCTGCAGATCTTGAGCAGATCAAGTCACCTGCTGAGGAGGAGCAGTGGCATTTCCAGCCTGTGGCTGGAAAAGAAGAGATGGAGGTCTTGTGAGTTACTCTCATTTTCTGTCTTCATACCATGTGATGTGGCTAGCCACGGTTTTCAGGGATAAAATGACCTCTGGCTGGAGCACAGCCCCATACCTCAAGGCTATAGGGAAAGCACTCATTTCTGGCTCCTGGAAGATGGGAGCACCATTGCTCCATAAGACCAGGGAAGTGCTTGACTTCCCTCAGGAGTATTTTGAAAACAATGAACCCCTCTCCACCTCTTCCAAGTAGGTTAGGTGTTGAATGCCTTCATATATCTGATATCTTATTATGTTTTAGATGTTGCTGCTACACTCAGCTGGGATATTTGCAGTGGAAATATCTCAGGTGAAATTAGAGCAGTTTTGGTAGAAGTAAATATCCAGAACTCAGTCTCCTTTGCATTGTGTTGTGATGGTATTTGAAAAGAGTAAGACAATGTGTGAAAGAAAAAAGTCTGTTTATACAAGGAACTTCTGTGAAGCAGGACTTCTGGACTTCGCAACTCTGTGCTGCTGTTCCAGCATGGGAATTAGTCATTTGAAAACCACCTGCAGTGCAAAATGCCAGTCAGCTCCTGGGGCGTCCTCTGCATGCCTCTCTCTGCTGCTGTCATGAGAGAGTTGCACAGCACTTATCCCCAGCTCCTCTGTGTCCCTGTATGCAGAGGGCAGGCTTTCCCACCCTTTTAGTCAACATCAGTTAATTGAAAGTTCTTTGTGCCTTGTACTTCATGGTTGGCACGCAGGTATGTGTATGTGTGCATATACTTTGCAATTCACTTGCAGATGGTAATGCCAGACAGACTGAGGATGTTCTTGTACATCCTCAGAACAGGAATACAGCCTTAGATGAACAAGGGAGAGAGAACTGGGGCTGGGGCAGAGGGAAGTCTCTTTGCATCTACTGCTGCATCTGCTCGTCAGAAATGGGCTCCTGCTGAAGAGGGTCTACTCTGATGTACTGGTGACCTCCACTGGGTGTGCTGATTGTTCTCAGAAGCAGGGATCCAAGGAAACTGTACTGTATGCAGGGCCTTCCTTCAGCTCCTGGAAAGCCCTGTGCCTCTCAAACTTGCTTTTTCCTGTTTTATTTCCTTCTTCTTTTTATTTTTATTTATTTATTTATTTTTTTCCAGAGCCCTATAAAAATGACAAGTGCTGATTATCCAAATAGATGCTTGTTGGAAAATATTATCCTCTCCATAGAGCACACTTCCATTTGTACTCTGCTTTTCAACAGGTCTCCAGTACCTTCGGGGTGCTGATGTGTCAGCAGGATTGCATGTGACAAACAATATGCGTGCTCCTGGCTTTATGAGCTTACTTCTTACCTCTAAACTAATTTACCAGTTTTGTATACAGAGTTGCAGTCCCTGGGAGAGCTGGGGATGTTCAGCCTGGAGAAGAGAGGGCTGTGAGGAGACCTGAGAGCAGTCTTTCAGTATCTGAGGGGTGTGGGGTGATATAGGAAGGAAGCGGGCAGATTCTTTTTCAGGGTCTGTGGTGACAGGACAAAGGGAAATGGTTTCAAGTGGAAAGAGGGGAGATTTAGATTGGGTATAATGGAGAAGTTTTTTACAAAAAGGATGATGAGGCATTGGCACAGGTTGCCCAGAGAGGTGGTGGATGCCCTGTCCCTGAAAATGCTCAAGGCCAGGCTGTATGGGGCTCTGAGCAACCTGATGTAGTTATAGGTGTCCCTAATCATTGCAGGGGAGTTAATGATTTGCAAGAGTCCCTTCCAACTTAGACCATTATATGATCCCACTTATGCCACAGGGGAAGATTGTTTGTAGGTGCAGTTACACTAAAACACCCTAAATGCTCTAAAATCTCACTGTAGCCTACCTGGAAACAGTTGATGTTCACTCGCTTTGGTGAAGTGAGGCTCTGTGATCAAGGTAGAGTGGCAAACAGATGGTTGTACCTGCTCCTCTGATGGTTGCATGTTATCCTTCCAAGTTGCTGTCTCAGGCAACGGATATTGAGTTCTGACTTTCAAACACATTGGCCAGGAGACTGTTAGACCAGATAGGCAAAACACATTGGTGGAATCAAGGATATTCCCCCTGGAAACGTGCAGCTGCTGAATAAATAACGAATGGTTTTCTTAGACAATTGCTTTCCTTCTCCAGGTGGTTGAATGTCTTTAGGGATTCAAATCCTGTATCTGTGGCCTTTGACTAAACCTTGGAAGCCTGGTAGAAAACAGAACAAAGTAATGAAACAAGCCCTCCGTAAGCAAAGCAGCAGCAGCACCATCCCCCCTCCTACTGCAGTATTTGCCAGATTTGTACATATGTCTCTAAGGAATTCTGAAAACACTTTTAGAAATACCTGTCCCTCTTCCAATTATTTCCATTCAGCAAGTAGCACTATTGCTGCTCAGTGGGGTCTGAAACGTTAATGACATTTCCCAGCAGGGGCCCAGATGGATGAGGCAAAGTATAAAGAATTGGTTTAGCCATGGAAAAAAGCATTGAAATCAGAAATCTCAAAGTTATGGTAAGTTTTGTAATTTTATTAGTCAATTTAACAGTTCATTTAACAACCATTAATGAGTTTTTGAAAAATAATTCTTCTCTCTCGTTAGAAACACTTAATACTATATTGGTATTCTTATTTAAACCTCATGGTTATCTTTCAGTGGTGAAAGCTGTAAGTTTAAGTCTTGATATTGAACAGATATCCCCACCATTTTGAATTTTATAACACAGCCATTAGATGTTCAGTGTAGTTAACATTCTTAAACTATTACAGCCTTCTATCAGAGGAGTTGGACTAGATGACCTGTAAGGGTCCCCCCCAACTCAATTCTATGATCCCATAGAAAAAAAAAAAAAGAAAATAAACCCTCATGTGAGCTCAAATAGACTTTCCAAAGTTTCAATTAATGTTAATCATCTAAAACTTTAGAAGAGAAGATCTTTTTTGTCAATGGAAAATTATCCCATTCCATCCTATTTCCCGCTTTCATGACGTAACAACTGAGTGCTTTCCAGACTTATGTTAAAGTAATCTCTGTTTATTTAAACTTGTGACTTTGTTCTGGCTCTCATCCTCTCTCCCCAAAGGAGGGATTTTTTGAGCTGTTCAGTTTCTAAATTACAGTAGGCTTTTCCCCCTTCTATTCTAAATGTATCTGTCACTCTGTGTTTATATAGGGAAAGAAAAGATGATGCTTGCGGCATTACACCTTGCAATCAGAGGCTGATTTGATGAGGCTGGCAAGGGCCTTTAGTCTTTGCATTCCCTCTTGTACATCAAGACAAACGAGAGAGATCTTCATGTCCTGCACAGACAGTCTTTGTCCTCATGCAACAATTTCCTGCTGCGTCTCAGACTTAATTTCCCATCTTAACAGGGAGCAGGCAAGTCTTTAAGAACCTGAGTGTGCAGAACACTGATTATCCTGAAGTTCTGGAGAAGTGAAATCAGATGCTCAGTGTTTAGCAGGGTGGATTTTTTGCTGCATTTAATGTACCTGTCTGTGAGATTTTCTGTTTTGTTTTGCTTTGATTTTGACAGTTTTTAAGGCTTTCTCTCTTGGTATCTCATGAATATGTTATTAGTAACTCAGGTACAGTCTGTTCACTAAATTCTCCTGAACTGTTGTAGAGTACAAAGCACGCAGCTTTATTGCTGCTGCATATAGAGGCAAGGGCCTGGAGCCATCTGATCCTATCAAGTTGTAAACCTTGCTAGGGCTGCTTATACGGGGATAAAAAAGCAGTGGTAGAAATAAAGGCTCTTGAAGTTCTATTCAGAGCAGGGGAGACGGAAGGCAAGGAGCTTCTGGGCTCACTAACCTGAGGTATGCAGAGCAATTGCTTTGCTGGCCATTTTATCTGAAGAATAAAACAGCCCTTAAAATATTTAGGCTTGGTGCTGAGTTGTTAATAAGCTTGTTGACATGAAGTTTAAGAGATTTGGAAAAAAAAACCAACATATGGACTAAGATATGATAAGGACAGGGTGCTGCTCACTTGCAAAAATATTGAGAGATAGTTATACACTCCACGATTACATGGAATTTCCTGAGAGCATGTCTTGTCTTATTACCACCTGCCTTTTTGCAAGAGGGACTCAAGATAATACTTTGAAGGGAGATCTCCTGCTGTTCCTTAATATCAATTTGTAAAAGGAAGGTGTTTGGAAACAGCCCAGCTCCTGGAAGTGCCCACGTTGTCCTGCCTCCAAGCTGTATGAATGGCTGCTTGGCTTAGGGCTATTATCTCCATAGGGAAAGTAAAATGTCCCTTTTTTTCTTTTTTACTTTTTTCTTCAAGAATCATCTGTGTCAATTTAAGTCATGCTTTCAGAGAAAAATTGGCAAAGTAAAGGGCTAGGTTCTTGGTTATTTATTAGCAACAAGGTCACAGTACGAAAGTAGGAATAAATAAATAAATTCTGACGTTCCTCACATCTACACCTTGCTGTCTGTCACGTAGTATTTCTTTGTGGAAGCCAAGGAGACATTTCTGTCCCTGAGACTTCTTTCAGAACTGGACCTCAAGTGAAACTTCCCTGTGTCCCTTCCCGCTGACATTGCATGACAAGCTGTTTCTGCTGCTGAATGCAGGCATTTGGTCAAATAATTTCAAAAATCTTCTAACTCTCATCCAACCCTACTTTTTTCATTTTAATCTACCTTCTATGTTAATCTGTTTTCTTAATACCCATTAAAAGATTTTTTGTCTTTTTTTTTTTTTTTTTTTTTTTTTTTTTTTTTTCTGTACTTTCTTTTTCCTCAGTTGAAATGCAACTTTACATCTATCTTATAGCATTTGTCTAAGGCTTGATGTAAAGGCTCTGGAAAAAGTTTAGATTGCTATTTGGTTTGCTAACCTGTTCTGGATACTAGCTACGACACAGATGCAAGGGGTATAGGACTTGGAACAATTATTCCTCTTCAGTGACGTTAATTTTAGGGATATGTTTTGTTTAAATCAAAAGTGGTCTAATCATATTTATGGATGCTTTTGTGTAATTTGAAACTTGCAGATAAGTCTTATGCTTTATAACAGTGGATGATCCCAGTATCTTTACACACAGTTTTATTCTAGCAACACTGAAATTTATACCAAAAAAATGTTTTCTTAGTTAAGATTTAACTCCAGACCTTTTAGAAGGAAAAATATTGTCCTGAACTTAAACTAGACATCCTGATTATTGATAGAACTTGTATTTGGTTTTCTTGCCTATGTCTCTACATGGATTCTTGCAGTTCTATATGACTGCTGCATTCCTGGTTTAGAAATTTAGTAATTATGTCACCATAACTTTTCTAATCAATATATATTCACCCAACCTTTAAGAGCTGCTAGTAAATTTTGACTCTTCTAGCACATAAATCTACAGCATGCTAGCAGCTGCATTACAAAGTGAGAGAGGCATATTGCTTACAACTCAGAACCACTCTTCCGGGCTAGTTAGGGTAAGAAATTTCGAGACATGATTCATCAACATGTAGATGAGATGATGCTCTCAAATTCACCCTTGGCTCTGTCTCTTAACATTTCCACTAAATGCTGAGCTGACAGCTCATGTCAATGCACAGGCTTTGAATTTTGCCTTACTGTTATGGGACTTTGTAAGCCCTCTGCAATAGTGGTAGCTTTTTCCATAATAAATAACTAGTTTAAAAAATTAACGTCGTATGAGGAAAGTTGCTGGAAAAATAATGTGTTCCTGAGAGGTCAGAATATAGTTCTATTGGTAGAAAAAGAGTCTGGTGTGCCACGAAGAACAATCTGTGCAAATTAGATCTTATTTATCTGTCAGGAATAATCTTACACATAGGCTAATATAAACATGATTTGGGAAAAGGTGGAAAGAGAGGTTGTCGGAAAGTAAGGATATAATTCCTTGCTGTAGGAAATACTCTGTATCTTCTGCAGGCAATTTGAGTATACGTTTGTTCTCAAAGCATTGAACCCGATAATGAGGTGTTAAAAAAAGAGTGACAAATAGGAAAAGAGAGAAGACAGAAAACAAAACAAAACAAAAGTTCTTGAATAGCACTTTTGGTCTTATTAATAAGTGATTACATCTTGGTGAGGGACAAATCAGTACTAGTTCATTTGGATCACTCAACATTTCGTATGATGGATCACAAATTCATGCTGTGTTCCTGGTGGCTCTGCTAGGGGTAGATACTTCAGGAACTCCATGGCTTCCTTCTTGAAAACCAACATGAAGCAAATGAACTTTTTTTGTCCTGAAAATATTATTTGCTGTTAGACAAGGCAAAATTATCTGAGATCTTGGTAGAAGGTGCATTGGCCACAAGTTGTATCAGATGAGGTTTAGACTGGACATATGAAGGAACTTTTTCTCTCAGAGAGTGGTCAGGCACTGGAATGGCCTGCCCAAGGAGGTGGTGGAGTCACCATTCCTGGCAGTGTTCAAGAGGCGTCTGGGTAGGGAGCTAGGAGATATGGTTTAGTGGTTTTCTGTAGGTATGGTAAAGGGAGGACGGTTGGACTAGACGATCTTGTAGGTCCTTTCCAACCTTGTGATTCTATGATTCTATGATTTCTCACCTTCTCTAACCTTGGGGTGGTTTTGTGCGACCCTTGGCAATAGGTTGAAATTCATAAATTCATTTTTTGGTGCTGGTAGATTTCTAGAAGCAGTAAGGGACGTAAAAAGAGTTGAGGATCTCCGTTCTTTCTGTTGACATGGGCTGGAGACCTCCCTTTTCTGTAGGCTTTTTTGCTGTTTCTGGATACAGTCAGGGGTATTTGCAAGTCTCACCACTGATACTTGGATTCAAAACATTTTTTTTTTTTTTTTTTCCTGGGCTGTCATTTCTATATTTAGCCATACACAAGTGGTCTTAAAAAAAAAAAAAAAAAAATAGGGATATCACCACTGTTAGCAGTGAAAAAAGCTTAAAAGATTTGACTAAGCAGGATGTGGGTGGTGGACTTATGTGACTACTGCTCAAACTCGTTCAGAACAGACTTGGCATCTGTATTTCCTCATGGATTAGTTGGCATGATTAACTTTGACTTGTGAGGTTGTTTAGGAACTGTTTACTTTAAGAAACAGCACTGACTGCTTAGGTTGTATGACATTTCTTTCATAGGACTACAGAGAATTTTCTGATTTAAAAACTATGCAATAAAGGCTCTGTGAAAACTTTAAACAACATATTAAATTACATCAACTCTTGTGAAAAGAAGTTTTTTTCCCTCATGTTCTGTTATAACTTCTTGTGGCTTAGTTTGTACCCTTTGCCTCTTGTCCCATCACTGTGCACCAGCAGCCCCGGATACTATTGGTCTCCTTGACCCCAAGAGCTCATTGCTGGATTGTGGTCAAGGGACCTACAAGGACCCTCAGATCTTTCTCAGCAAGATGCTTTCCGGCGGGTCAGCTCCCTGTACTAGTGCATGGGGTTGTTCCTCCTCAGGTGCAGGACCATGTATGTGTCTCTGTTGAATCTCAAGAGATTCCTTTCTGCTCCTCTCTGCTGCCTGGGGGAGATCCTTCTGAATGGCAGCACAGCACTCTGGGATATCAGCCGCTCTTCCCAGTTTTGTATCATTACCAACTTGCTGAACAGGCACTCGATCCCTTTATCCAAGTCACTGACAATAACAAACACAGCAGTGATCTCTGGGTGATACTGCTAGCTACAATCTTCCAATTAGACTCTTGAGACTTGCCATTCAACCAGTTCTCAAACCACCTCATTGTCCACTTGTCTAGCTTGTGCTTCCCGAGCATGCCTATGAGGATATCATGGGAGACAACGTCCAAAGTCTTGCTGAAGTCCTGGCAGACAGCATCCACTGCTCTTCCCTCATCTATCCAGATAGTTGTCCCACCATAGAAGGCAATCAGGTTGATTATGCATTATTTCCCTTTGGTGAATGATCTATGCTGGCTACTCTTGAAAACCTTCTTGTCTTCCGCATGCTTAGAGATAGCTTCCATGATGAACTGTTCCATCATCTTTCCAGGGATTAGCCTGTAGTTTCCTGAGCCCTCCTGCCTGCCCATTTTGAAGACTCAGTGCAAGAGCTGTGTGCAAAATATAAATAATTTTTGTTAAGTTTAAAACCCAAATGGTTCTGTTCAGTGGCAAAGACTCGGTAGGAAATTTTTGTATTGATTCTGCTTAGAGAGAGCTGTCTTTCAAATAACTTTAGGACATAATTCAACGTACCAATCAATGACTTGATTAGAATATTGATTCCTGTGGGAAAGGTGTCCATTTTTGACGTTTTAACAGATGGAGTGAAGGGCGTTCCTGTTCACGTGTGAAGGTTGGAGTTCAGGGTTTGGAGTGTCTGAGGTATATTTTTCTCACAGTGCAAAGCTCTTCTTACCATGCTCTAATGTAGATCAGATCTCACTTTGAAGGCATAACATAAAGTTTACTCCCCTGAGATTTTTTGTGTTCCAAGTGTAGGCTGGTAGAACTCTCTTAAATGCTTTCCATAATTTGATGTATCAAGTTGTTCTGAGTCAATTCTTACCACAAACAAAATAGCAATGAGAATTTTTATAATAAATGATGGAATCAGAATTTTATGAGGGCCAGTTACACTAGACAAGTACTGACTGATATTATGCCAAAGCACTCTATTTTGGACTATTAGCAAAATAAAAAGTTTGTATGTTTTGATATCTGTGGTCTAGTTAAAGATAGAGTTAGATACAGCTGTATTTTCATATGGGATCCATCAGCCAGAAAATGCATGGGCCTAGGGAAATGGAATAACAAGCTTAGTAATGGTGGGAGCTTAGAGGGGGAATATGGTTAATGTAATTAGCAAGAGTTTCAATCAAGGAACAAGTTCATCTTACAAGTGTTCTTCCACAGAGAAAGCACTTTCCATGAATGACTTTTGCTGCCCTGGCTTCTTGATCTTCATGCAGAATTAACTAAGACTCATCAAAATTTCATGGCCTATAAACTAAGCCACTTCAGTTTAGTGTCACCTAGATGAAATATTGAAGTGTGACCAAGGCACCTGGTAATAAACATTTTAAAAGAATAGGTGGGGAAACCTGTGGTGCTGAGGAAATAAGCAATTGAAAATGTATCAAAGAGGAATCACGAGAAGGAATTAAGATTCCAAGGAATGAGAGAGAAATGCGTGGAAATAATTAAGGGAAGAAATGTCATAGTAACCTTTTAAAATATTAAAAAATTAATATATCTGAAATACCATCAAAAACCCAATCCTGTAAACAAATCTGTATTCATGGACCATCATGTCTTTCTTAAGAGTGCTCTTCAAAGGTGCAAAGCATTTATCAGGTGGCCTAAGGAGAACTTGAGAGAAGATGTCAGGTGAAATTAAAACTACGTGGAGAAGAATGCTGGAATTTCCCGATACTCTTTTTAATTCTGGATTAAACTTTGGATTACATATTAATTTATAACCTATGGTAACACCCAGGATATCTTTCAGGAAATTACACACTGAAATGCCTGTTTATAGCTGACACAAATCTATTTAGTAGGCTTGTTTATCAGATTTACTTACATTTCTTTACAAGTGAAAGGTGATGATAGATGTAACGTGTCTGCTAAGCTCCCAACAGCTGTTTGTTGTACTTGTAGTGTACATGAATGCTAGCTGGCAAGAAGTAAATGACTGACTTATTTAATATCAACTTCTCTCTTTTTTTTTTTTTTCTATCTGTGAATTTGTATGAATATGTCATTACCTATGGGGATCATCATTGAGCATCGGTCCCAAACCATCTAATACTGCTGGTGCTCCACCTCTGTCATCTGGCAATTTGCAGACAAATTCTGCTCAAAACCCATTGAAAAGCAAGTTATAAATCCCTAGCTGATGCAGTGAAGTGTGATGTGGCATTTGTAGTATTTCTGGATGTAAATCATTTGTAATCCGGTATCATACTGAAAAGAGCAAATGAGTTTGTTTCTGTGGTTGAAAAGGATAAGGTATTGATTACCATAACAAATTAACAAGTTGAAACCTGATATATGTCCTCTGAGCGCTGTGAGCTATGAACTGGAACAGTCATGTATTACACATTAGCCTCATGAGACTTAAAAGCAATTGCTCTATAAGAATAGCAAGTTATTAGAAGAGTTCTGTAAAAATAATTTCAATGGCATTTACTGCAGGGCTAGAACAATTACCAACCTGCAATCAAATGAATAACTTTTCATTAGCTAAGATAGCTGAGCAAGACCCCGTCTTTCCAGTTTTGTTGTGGGAAATTATGCTGGGTGTATTTTCAATGTCAGGCAGGCACAGGGCAGAGTGAACGATTGCAGGATGGTGAAGGGAGCTAAAAAGTGCTTGGCACTTCCCAAGGCATCCACACTGAGATGGTTAGACATTGGCATTTTACTTTATTTGCTGTGTGGAGTGGAAACTTATAGGAAAAATGAAGCCAGAAATCTCGGGGTGGAGTGTGGGGAGTTTAAATCTCTACTGATATGTTCTTTAAGGGTGCTTATATCCACTTTGGATTTTCTGTCCTTTCCTCCCCCATCATGATGAATGATTTCACAAGCTAACAGAACAAGATTATGTGAAAGAGCACTAGTCTGAATCAATATCCACCTTTAGCCAGCAAGCTGCTTTCAGTGTAATACTTCCAACAGAGCTAAAACTATCCAGGAGTCTGGAAACTGTGAAGGAGCAGGGTGAACGTTCATTCATATTTTAAAGGAACTTCTCTTTGATTGTACTCACGCTTACTCCCTGTCTTGTTTATGCAAATGGTTTTGACAAGTGGTTTGTTGGCAACAGCATCCATGGAAGGTAAAAAAAAAAAAAAAAAGAAATATATATATATATAGAGAGAGAGAGAGAGCAAGCACTGCAAATGATGATAGATTTTGTTTTTCAGATCCACAGTAGGGCCTGCAAGGAAAGCCATGAATTATATTCATGATCGCAGAAATCAAATAATCATTTGATCATTCTGTAAACCAAAATGCTTTTATTTGAAGATGCTCAAACCTCCCAAGGTATACTGCGCTGAAGAACTACAGATAAGAATTTTCCACCCAGGCTATTGCAGCTACTTTACACTGCAGTCACTGTGGTAGACATTTTGAAAATACAAAAAAGGTGTTGCTGGCAGACAATTTGAAAACTCATATGCGTGTTATGAGTTGTTTAGCTGGCCTGATGAGCATTATAAATAATCTTTTTGCTTGTCTGGGTATTGAAAGAAATAGCTGATAGCCCAGAAGCCAAAAGAGAGGTTCTTTAGTTTTTCCACCCAAAATGAAAGCATGTTTGCCCCTCCTTTAACCTTCCAGTGGTAAGCTTTCATCTGGAGGTTGATGCTGATTCATGGTATCTGATGAAAAAAATTGAGTTCAGTCCTTAACAAGGGGAAGGGAAAAAGTAGTAGACCATTGAGGTTGGCAAAACAGAGTTTTTTGGTGAATTCTAGCAGTCAGCAGGACATGATGGAAGGCTGAAAGTTTAGTGAGTGTTCAGGGAGCTTTGACTGGGTGGAATTTCCCTCTCTCCCTTTGACAAAGCTCACTAAGTCCTCATCTGATCTGATCTTGCTTGGGTGCAGCGTATGACCCTAGAGAAAGTTGGAGCCTTACAAGTTGATGATGGAGACTCTTGAGCTCTTGATGACTTTCACGTATGGAGATCTGGAAACAGCTGGGAAAGCTGCTGCTGTGGTTATGAGAAACTTAAATTTTCTGAGGAGTTACTTGTTGGTGACATAAGACAAATTGCATTATAAGGGCCAGATGTTTGCAGCTTCAAAATAAAGCCATTCTGTGTGTGTCATGTTCAGTTGATATACAGCACTCTAAATAGGCTTCCTTGAATGTACAGCATTTAAAGGCTAATTGAAATTATAAAACTCTGGCAGAGATTCTGATGAACGTTACTCCTTCTTCACCTTGCTACCCTGTATTTTCTATTACTATCTGTTGTAAACACATTTCTCACACTAACTGATGTGCGGTTAGTTCTTGATGTGTGGAATTATTCACTGCTGTATCTGCTGGAGGTGATGAACCAATGATTGCTCCATCTTTCTCTTCTTGGCTGCAGCACCACACCAAAGGTGGACAGGAAATGTCTGCTGTCTTTCTAGGTCACATCCATAGATGACCCAGTCCTGCTTCAGGCTGCAGGGACCTTTTCAATTGACTTCAGCTGAATTGATTTCTGGGCCTGTATTGGTAGCATCACATGCCATCCTTGTGCATGGACAGATTAGCCAGTGTCATTGCCTGACTTTCCTTTGACTAATCCTTGAGCAAAAAAGTTTACATAAGTGGATAAAATGTTAATTTTCACTTTGATTGCAATAGGAAATAGGGTTTCAAATAGAATAGTTCAGTGGAAGTGCCTCTTGTACCCAGAATTGATTTGGAATGACAGTGTAGATGGCAGAGATTCTGGCATGGTAATGTTCACATTTGTACCAATTTCATAAGCTACATGTGGGAAAGTGTTCTTTTTTTAATTTTTTTTTTTTTAAATAATAATAATAATTAAGTCATGTACTTATTTTTAAGAGGATCACCTTGCTTTATTTTCCCAGTATAACCTGGGGCTGTAGCAGGGTGGATGAGGCTTTGTCTGGAACATTAATAACCCCCCAGCGCAATGATCTGGTTGTGCACCGTGAATCCCTCATTTATTACTGCAGCCAATGTAGATTATGCTGCAGGTTGATGGAGTTGCCTTCCTTCTCTGTGTGAATCAAAGCACCCACTCATTTCCACTTCTGGGAGGAAATTAATATCCTATTCATGTAACTGTATATTGCTTTTAATTGGTTTAATATTAAACTCTTAACTGCCTGAATGAAATGTTGTGGGAAGTTTGTTTCTAGAAGGCAGTTTGTCTCTGGACAATTACAGAGCATTTATTTCTGTGTTACTGAATCACAGGAGGGAATATCTCATGTAGAAAACAATATTTTCAGGGAAATTAATGACTCTTTCAGAAAACAATAAGCATTTTTTTCTTAAATAATACGGCTGACAAAAATGCTGCCATCAATTTGGGTGGTAACTCATGTGCCCAGTAAAAGAAGTGGGAAAATACTTAAGAATTGTACATCAGGAGCAACCAGGGAGAACTGGCAGCTTGAAGCATGCAAAACATCTTTTTTGACTTTATCAAAGTCAGACCCATTATTAATTTCCAATAACAGAGGTTCTTAGAGGCAGAAAGCCCTGCAGGTGGGACCTTTCCCCTTTGTCACCAGTTCTGAGGTGCCAGCTAACTGTTCTCCCATGAACATCAGACTGGAGGGCCAAATTAAAATGGCTCTGCCAGCTGCTTGGAGCTGCACTGGGAGGGTGGCCTTTGCTGCTAATTACAGAGTGCGGCTCTAATGACAGTACTTATGTGGAAATGCTACATCTGTGTGCTTGAAGAGGTCTGCAAGTGCCAGTCTGGATGGTGTTACAGTACTGCGAGTGATGATAAAAAATTCAGTGCAATCCCCGGATATTTCCTCTCAGGATACAGTGCTGCTGAACAGAGTTTAAAGCTGTGCTCAGATGTAGGTATTAAAGATCCCACAGCTTGTTTTGTAAACCCTGGAATATCCTGTAATCCTTGCCACATTTCCATGTACATAGGGTATGTCTCAGGAAACTAAATCCCTCCACTGTGTTTTTAATTCTGACAAAGAAGGAAGGCATGAATTCTGTGTATTTAGAAGAGAACTCAACCTAATCTGCTAAGAGAACTGGGACTTGCAGGTCTATGTATCTCACCTCAGTACTCCTACAGTGATCCCGGTAATGTTTTTCTGGATAAATCCTATCTTCAGAAAAACATCCAATCATCGTGATTTACAGACCTAAATGGAGAATCTGTCACATCTGCCAGATTTTCACACTGGCCGGTATCTTCCCTTTTAAAACCATGTGCCTAATTACTGAGCCGCCTCAGCTCCAGGTAATTATTTCTTGATGTGCTTTTCACTGGTAGAGAGAAGACTCATGGAATCATAGTACCATTAAAGTTGGAAAAGGCCACTAAGATCATCTGTTCCAACCATCTACCCATCACCACTGCACCCACTAACCATGTCTCTTAAGTGTCACGTCTCTCCCGCCTGGCAAAACTTCCCCATGAAGCTCCTTAGATACTGTAATCAAGTCACATCTTAATCTTCTTTCTGATGAGTTTTTAAAATGCCTTGTGGTGCACTTGTCTCCAGCCCTTGAATTATTTTTGCAATTCTTTTCTGAGCCTCCTGCATTTTTTAAATTCATTTTAAAGATTTTGCAGACTTGGTGTGATACAGAGTTGGGGGGAGAGTCATACATAAGCACATATTATACAAGCGATATATTTTGATCTGATTTCATCTTAACTACTGTATGAAATAAAATGGAGGTACAGCCCTTCACATGTTAGATCATATTTAAAATTAAGATCTCTATCCATGAATACGAAACAACCGTTTTAGATGTTATATGTCTTGAAAAGGTGCACAGTAATATAGATAACGAGTGTTGTGCTTTCATGGCCAGCCCCAAAATTATTGAGAAGTTCCTATGGACTGATCTGAAATTCATATTTCTTTTTGCAATGTGTATTAAAAATGACTCTATCAAGTTGACCACGACATTTTCTGAAGCAGATTGTTTTGTTCAAAAACGCTAATGCAATTCTACATTTCTTACATTTTTCTCCACTTTCTACTGCAACTAATTGCATCGCTGGGCTGAGTAATCTGTGAATGAGAGTGCATATCAGTTGGTAAGATTTTGTACCGTAACAAAGGAAGTTTGTACAGCTGAATTCATCAACCTTGTTTGTAAGGCTGATTTGAAGCCATGGCTCCCACAGTGAAGGCGCAGACTGGATCCTGGCCTGATGTAGGGGGCCCCATCTCCCACTGCTTCCTCTTGAGTGGGCAGAAGGAACTGGTAGGTTGAGAAAGTCCAGAGATGGTGAAAGCTGGCCAGGAGGAAGGGAGAGATTTAGGCAAGAAGTCAGAGACTAGGGAAGGAAAAAGTGGGAAGGGGAAAAAAAGCATGGCACGGCAAAGAGAAAAGAAAAAACAACATCGAGAGTCTGGGAGACTGCAGCTTGAGATGGGAAGGTGCTGGGATGCTCTGCTGTGGGATAGTGGCAGAGACTCACCAGGCAAGAAAAGGGGCTTCAGGTCAAGAGAGGAGCTGAGGACATGGGATTTTGGAGGTGTTGAGGAGGAGATAGAGACTGGGAAGGGAGGTGGGAAGGGCTTCCTGAGGGACCTGGGCCAAAATGGTACCAGAACTGACAGGAAAGGTGGCCTGGGATGAGCCGGGAGACAACACCAAAAACTGAAAGGAAGCTTGAGATTTAATGGGAGTCTGGTGAGTCTGTGACTGGTGATAGAGCTGGTTGGCCTGCAGGGAGGGAGGTGGAAGAAGTCAGAGCTATTGGAAAGAAAACATCTCCACTGCTTCAGTGCAGCAAATAGATGAATACAATGAGCACCCACATGTAACCACCTATGAATCAGATCAGATGCAGTGACTGTGACACTTGCATTTGTCAGGTCCAGGATGTGGTGCCACACCAGCCTGTGCCTGGAAAAACGTGGCTAGAGACAGTACAGTGCAGCTGAAGACACCTGCCTTATACTACATCAAAACTCAGCAATGGTAGAAGACAAACCAACTGATTCAGTTCCTCTCTGACCAAGCCTGTGTGCCTTCAGCAGTATTGGGATCAGTGACGTCTGGAGTGAGGAGAGAGATTGTCCTAGACTTTGGTATCACTACAGACCACGGTGGATTGTACTGACTCAAAGCAATGAAGGCCTGGTGGTATGTGAAAAGTGCTTCTTGAGCACTTTGATTGGTGATCACCACTGCTACAGCCTTGTGTGTTGTCCTCTTTCTTGAGTTTTCCCTCTCCCATTGATTTGGTAGATCCACTCTTTGGTTTCTTATTTCCTGGGTTGTAAGTTTCATAAGAAAAGTCTGCTTTTTTGTAATTTGCTCAGTGTGAAATCTGGCACTGATTCCTGATGTGAGAAGAGTGTAGAGTGGTTTAGAGAATTGCCTTTGAGAAAGAAACCACTACCAGCATTATTACCCTTCAAACCTCACTCCATAGCCCCCAGCCAGCCACTGCTGCCTAACCAGGTTTAGATGGCTTCGGCTCAGCTCGTCTTTTTTTTCCTAGCATGCATTTCCAATGCCATCAACACGTGCAGCGGCCAACTGTTGTGACAAGACAATATTACCACTATTACATTCTTCTGCTTGGCGTGCATGGTGGATGTGTTTTCTCTGAAGTTAAACTGTACAATTCTTCTTCTTTTTCTTCTTATTTTTTTCTTTTCCCCTGTATGTTTGTAATGGGGCATTAAAATTGTGCTCCATTTCTGCCTGCAGTCTGTTTGTCCAGAAGAGCCAAGGGACACAAACCATTTCGGAAGGGACAAGACAGGGAGAAAGTTAGGACTGGGTTTGCTCTGTCCTCTCCTGGTAGAGCTGGAACATCTGGTTCAAGCTGAAGCAGTTGGGATGCGAATGGGAGAGAGTGGATGAATGACAATTTGAGGTGGAGCAGGAACTCATTTGAGTTTTGAAAAAGGATGTGTGTTTCTGGCTTTAATATAACCACCTTAGTCCTTGTGCTTCCTTTAGCTAGAGGGGTCTTGTGCTGACATACATGATTGTATGTGGGCGAGCTGAGAGTCTTGCAAGCACTGTCTTAAGCTGGAGCAGGAACCTCTTTTCTCCCTACCTGCCTTCTCTCTCTGGACATCAGATTTCTTCTGTAATGTGCAAATGTGTATCTGCCTTCCTTCTTACAAGGAAAGGGTAGAAGAATGTGCTGCAACATGGAAAAGGTAGTGAACTATAGAACTCTGCCTGGCTCTAAGCCTTCCCGCTACAGCAATTCTAAATCAAGGAATATATTTTTATTCATTGTGACTTTGTTAATTCTTTATTTGGCATTTATTAAAATTCTAGAACTTGCTTTCATTGTGAAGTATATACGTAGAAAACATGGTGATTAAGCACCACTCGTTAGGGAGCAAGGAAGCTTGTGAGGTGGTTCAGTTCCTCTTTGCAAAAGTAACAGAGGCTTACACTGGTGTCCTACTGTGAATACCAAGACTTTATTTTGGACCATGTAAGGGTAATCTCAGTTAGTTTATATAAAGACAATGCAACCATATCATCAGGGATTGCCTGAGCTGTCCAGATTACTTTAGAAAGTCACTGCAGATACTGCTATTTCTTCCTTTGGCCTTGTATTGCACAGGTAGAGAGCTTTCATCACGCAGACAGCATTGTAATACTTGTAATTCAAGCTGTGGCCCTTTAGTGTGCATAAATAGGAGACATCTCTGCTGGATGATACTTATAAGGCGCTTTGCCACTGGAATGTATTTTTCATTTTCAGAGATTGAAGTACACTGCTGATTTTGTTTGTGTTACCCTGCTGAGTAATGGCAGGAGAGCTGTTGTGTCACCCTTGTTCCCTTCACCCTTGTCCCTCCCTGTAGAAGGCCGCAGATGAGCTTGTTTTGAATGCAGATGCATGTGGAAACATTGCCAAGGAAAACATTTTCAAAGTTATCCAGGAAAATTGTAAGTGAGACAGGGTAGATGAGCTGGCATACCTTGACTACGCTAAAATGGGTGAGGAAAATCTCAGCATCTAGGAAAACTGGAAGATTGGTCTTCAGTTCCAAATCAATACATGCTATGTATACATTTATTTGTTGCATTTTGGAAGCACAGTAGTACAAGTTAATTTTTCTTGAAATAATTGATGTTTCTCTATAGTACATTGAGTATTTTCTCCTCCCACAGAGAATATTGCGTGGAGGAGTAGGTGTTTGAGCAGTGCTTAGGAAAAAGAGTTCTCTAAAAGAAAATGCAAAGAAAAAGAAAAACTTGTTCTGCTTCAGTCTTCTTGTAGCTGGCCAGTAAACCAGCCTTCAAACAGATTTTTGAGACTGGCTGACAAGAGATCTCTCCTTAAGGCACAGTGGCTGAACACAGCTTGCTCCTAATTGCAGCGGATATATGTTGGAGGTATGTACTTTGCCTTCTGTGCAGGCAAAAGAGAAGCCTTGAAAACTGCAGGCTGATTTTTGGGAGAGCTCAGATGCAGAAGTTTTAGGGAGACAGAGGAAGCTTGGTGTCTGGTGTATTTTGCGTAGCTCTCAGAAGTGATCTGCAACAACTGCAGAGCACCGTTATCCTCCCAGAGTGATTCTGGGCTGGTAGAGTGTGGTCTGCCACCAGCACGGAATATTTATCAACCTTCCACATGGAAGGAAGGGGCTGGGTATGGTAGTTCAATGCTGTCTGGGGATTTGTGCATTGTGTCCACTTTATTTTTAATATTGTGACATCAATGGGACAGGCCACGGTGGTTTCCCTGAGCACTGAGGCCTATTAATGCCAGATACTTAGACTCATAGACTGATTATGAGAATAGAATCTAGAATCATAGAATAGCTTGGGTTGGAAGGGATCTCAAGGACCATCAAGCTCCAAACTGATGGAGGTGATGACTGTGATCAAACTGTATCTAAAGTCTGTAAGTCTCAGCCAGAGATGGGCATGTACTGATGAAGCAAATACATGTGGTAGGATTTCTTTCCACCAAAGTGTAATTCTTCATCTCATATTAACTTCCAGCACAATTTCTTACAAGTCTGTGGTTGCTTCAGTGCTGTATTCAGTCTAATCAGTTAAGATAGCCAGCACAGGTGGTTTACATGGTATACAATGAAGTGTAAGAGGACAGTCTTTGAGGTACAACAGTTCCCACCTCCTTGGGAGGTGCTATTTGTGCTCCTTGACATGTACATAGACAGACAAATCCTAAGAGCATTTCACTGCCAGGCCCTCTGGAGCCTGTGGTTTGACCCCTGGGAGTGGGAATCTGGTGGATACATGTGGGTCTTGGATACTTATTATTTCATGAGCATTTGACCCCACAATAATAACAGTCCATGAAGAAGCTGTTCTTCATAGGGTGTCATGACAGTGGGACCTATTCAAGACTTAAGGGTGGCAGTCTGGTACCAGTTACTTTGCTCAGCTAAGGATTTAGCCCTGCATTTGTATTGCCAGCAACCTTAGTAGAGTATAATGAAGTTGGAACTGCTTTTCCATTTTATTCAGAAGTTGGGCCAGAGTTATGATTGTAATTTGTACCCGATTCTGAAAAGAATCTCATATCTTTGTGATAGGGCACACGATTTAATTTAGTTTAATTTAATTTTGACACTGGCAAGATCCTCATTTAAAGTGCACATTTCCAAGTGCATAAATCTATAGGAATGACACTTTAGTAGGCAGCCTGTCATAACTAGCACCTATTAGTTAAATTAATGTAACAATGTGCGCTTTTAGTGCTTGAGAATGAATCTGCTCCTCAAATATAAACCACAAAGACCCACAAATGGTTATTTAATTAAACCCATTTTTTCTTTTCAGATACTTTCTCTGAAATTTCCCTCTTTCCTCAGGTATAGGGTTCTTACAAGAGAATGTGAATTTAAAACACTAAAATCAAGGAAGGTCCAAATTGTGCTGTAATGGGAACATTAAAACTCACTCAGTGCTCCTCTGTTCTAAGTGAATTTATATTTTTTATATGAAATACAGAGGAAATTGAACTCATGCCTCTGTGGTGAAAGATGAACACAAGATCTTCACTACGAGTTGATGTATGTAGGCAGCACATGGGAATTTTGTTCTTGTAATGTCTTCCTGAATTGCCTGGAAATGTTATGAATTATTGTCACATGTCAGAACATCTCAAGTTTCATTTCATTATTTGAAATCTATCCATTTTGCTTCACGGTGGTTTTTGAATCTTTCCAGATAGTCAAAAGAGGCCCAGAAAGTTCAGGAAACTTAGGACATATCTTGAGATCATGTGAATTATTGCAGGTACTTTCAGTCACTGAAGCATAGTGAATTCTTCTGGTCTCTTCCACTTAAATCCTGGTGTACAAGAATAAGAGCAGTGTAATTCCATGCTGGGATCTTGTGTCTGGTTTGTGTCTGGAGCTAACCACAGTAGTCTGATGATTAATAAAAATATGCAGAGCAGAGATATCTACTGTAGATCTTAGTGCTTTGTGCTGTTAATACACAATTAGCAGAAAGTATTTAACACATTTAATAAAGGTCACTATGGATGTTTTCTATTTCATCAGAAGTATAAAAAGTGGTTATTTACTTGAAAGATTAGAAGATCAGCTTTGGGTATGAAATAGAAATTTGTAACCAGAAATAAATATGTAGCATGTCCACTGTAGGCTTTATAAATGTGCTAAGTACATTGAGTTAATTGGTAATTAGCTCAGGGTACAGCCTACAGATAATCTAAACATATTGATTGCCAGCTCTTCCTGGAACTGAATTGCTGTGCAGTGTTGAGTTGAGTTAAAATAAAAGAGCACTACAGAATATCTTTTCTTTTGCAGACTGATGGCATTTTTATGGTGTGGCATACAACTGGAGAAGGACAGTAGTCTTCATGAACTGTTTAGAGGCATGCAGCATGTTTTGTGTTCTAGAAATCAGAAACAGCTGTAGGGAGCAAAGGAGACAGGGTCACGGTGAAACTGTGATTTTATTATAAATGGCCACGCTAGAATTGACCTTCCACATGTGTAAAATGACTGAATTACAGAAAGAAAACAAGTTGTACACAAAGCATATGTTTGCCAAATATTGGAGCTCCGAGCTGGGACATAGGAAAGAGGAAAGAATGCCTGCTTCAGGAAACCACAGATGCCAACAGATGAGTGTTCTGGGAAACCACAAGTGCCAGAAGATGCATAAAGGGCTGCTTCATTAAGTTATATGCTATCCTTTGATTTGTTCAAGAAGAGTGGTTATCTGACATTTTCTTTGTAAATGAGTGTAGAACTCTTTGTGGCATATCTCAATATAAAGTAGGTCGATGAGAATTACAGTTTATTTCCTTCATTTTACATGAAGGTGATTGCATCCTTCACTGCATATGCACTGAATTGTAGACAAGTCTAATACAATACAGTCACAAAAGGTGAGCCTTTTCTCACTTAATTTTATACATCCACAGAGCAAAAGTCTACATCTGTGCTGGTTGTCTGGCCTCCTTTATGACTGTGGAGACAATGGAGAGTCTGGAGGTGTTTCTAGAGAATGATTCATTTGCTCTATTTCAGACATCTGTCCAAAGAGGAGATGAATTACGCCCTGGGAGCACCTATTTCTCCTTGACTATAAAGAAAGCTAGACAACTAGCTCGGATGAAGATGTCTGTGCTATAATTGTCTAAGATCAAGCAAAATGAATCCCCATGGGAGGCAACACAAATTAACACTGTGTGCACCCTGGCTGTGGCACACTTCTGAAAGCCTATCTCTTCATCTCTAGCACATTTGCTTGTACAGCCAGATGGGACTCCCTTTTCTCTAGCAAAGGTAGCACGGTTTCCTCATTTTCCTCTATAGGTTTGAAACGTAAAACCCTGATGGGCACTTATAACCATAAGAACTTTTGGCTTTTGAGGCACAGCCCACTCCTGAGGTATTCCCAAGACCCCTTCTGACCTGCAGAAAGATGAGGGGGCTTCTCACACCTCTTCAGGTTCTTGCTAAACCATTGTGATTTAGCACAGTGCTTCTGAGTTGCTGTAATGATAAAAGCTGTCTTCAGGCATTCCCAGACGTTCCCATTCTGAGTAGCTGTCACCCTCCTCAAACAGCATCTGTGGGGTGTCTTGATTGAGCACACTTTCAGAAAGTTCAGCAGGCAACATCAGATAAAACAACAAGCAAAGTAGAACTCAGCTGCCTGACTTTTCAGAACATGCTACTAAGATATCTGAAATACTGTCTCTTGCACAGCCTTGCTCCTCTGAGAGATCCAGAAAGGAGTTCATTTTCATACTCTGTGTGTACTTTTGCTGCTTGAGATATTTCTTCCTGCTTCTCATTAATGCTCTTTCCAGTCCCACAGGGAGAGTGCTAGGTAAAGTGACCAAGAAAAGCTTTCTTGATGCTCTTCCCAACTTCATGAAATATTAATGCACATTGTATTTCATCCTTTTGTTTATTTAATACTTGCCTAGGAAGTGAATGAGCTGTCCATATTGCTTTCCATCAGAATTACCAATGAAGAAAGAGGGAACAATATAACTTAGTATCTCCCTCATTAATATTTTTAATACAGCAACAAGACAAACTCAAATAGTCCAATCCTGCTATATATCATTCTTGTTATATATCATCTTGCTGTGTTTTACATGGCTTTTCTTTCTGTGGCTACTGGGTTAAAAAATGCTTCAGCGTTTTTTAAGATAAATTCCTGAAGTTGGGTGCCTACAATAAGAGAGCTAAAATATCTTTTTGACCACATGGTCCTTTGTCTATATTGAAGAGTGTGTGTGAGACTACCCTACAGCATTCTGGCAACTCAACTGTTGTCCCTGTGTGTGCTGTGAGAGACCATAGAGAATCACAGAACCATAGAATCATCTAGATTGGAAATTACCTACAGGATAACCAAGAGCAACCACCAACCTGACCCACTGTGTCCCATCACAACACCATGTCTATTAGAGTCACATTCACATCTCTTTAAGTACCTCCAGGAATGGGGACTCCACTTCTTCCTTGGGCAAGCTGCTCCAACGCTTGAGTGATGTGTTGCTCTGGAAATGCGTATGGCATTGGGTTCTGTGAGAAGCCCTCAGCAGAAACACTAGGACTTCAGTTACAGCTCTGGTTTCTATTTCTTGATGAGTGGGAAATGATAAATAAGGCAGATGAAGATGGTGCCATGGATGTGTATCCCTTCATCTAGTTTCTCTTGTTGGTAAGGATGGACACAGAGATGGATGAGAGAAATGAGAGCAAATTAAGTAGCTTGATTTTTAGAAAATTCTGGGTAATTTTGGGAATAATTAAAATAATGTTATTCAGTACTTTTAGTGCATATCAATTTATTTAGAAGCCACCACTGCAGTTAGGTGCCTGCTGTAAGTGGATATACTGTCTTCTGCTACATTATTTAATGCCAGTGTGATGCACATATCAATCTACCTCACACTGAAAAAAGTCTGTAATAAAATGAAGTTTGGAGCTAATTTTGAATGAATGCAATGGATGGCGTTTCCATCCCTGATTAATTCTTAGCTGCAGTCATGCCTCTACGCAATAGATTTTTCCGTAACTTTGAAGCCTACCATACTTGTGTTATTATTATTAGTGACAACAGCAACCATAATAAAGTAGTAGTATCTGAACTAAATATGCCACCGAGATTCAGGCTTTTATTATTACTATGATGCAAATTTGTACTTAGTCCTCAGCTGTTTTCCCCAAATAGATGCTGAGCTTAAATACGAGGGCCAGTAAACTTTCACATTTTCTCCAGCTGCCTTGGCAAAGATATTACCAGTGGGAGCCAATGAAACATTTATTACATGTAGCTCCTACTGTGCCAGTGTGACATTTCTCTGAACATGGCTGTGCAGAGAATAAAGGTATACTTACTTGTTTAGTTTGTCACATCATTATTATAAATTAAATTCTCTTGTGCTAAGTGGCATATGATATATTTTGGTGTTTAATTCTCAGAAAGATGCTTCATACTGTATACTTCCACCTTTCACTCCTAGCATTGAATTAGCCTTTAGTTGACACAACTGAACCATTTATTGCTTTCAAAATATTATACTTGCTAACTGTTTATGGAAAAAGAGTGGTGTTCAGAGCTAGGACAATATTTGCCCACTTGTTCCACACCATTAAAGACCACTGTTATATTCTTCTCTGACATTTCTCTTTGAAGAGGAAAAGCCCACATCCATCCAGTTGCTCCTGGCAAAACTATTCCTTCTCATGGCATGTCTTTGCTTTTCTGTGCCTTACTCAAGAGGCAGACCACAAGCCTGCTGTCCCTTGTGGCACTGGGCAGAGTGACAGTGGCAGCTGTGTGTGTGATGGTCACATCTGTGGATCTCTCCCGGGGGCACTGGTCATCTTCTACTTTGCTGGCACCATAGGGACCTCTGGAACATGGAGTGATATTTCATCTGCTTTGTCATGCAGGTTGCTTCTACAAGGTGCTAGACTGCATGTTCTTTGAGAGTGATTTGTATTCTTAAGCAGGAAAAGGAAGAAAAAAGTTAAATCTAAGATTGTGTGATGTCAGTGGGATCAAACATGCACTGTGTGGAGGGATGTAATTAGGAGAAAAAGAAAAGAAAGCCAAAATCTTCCCAAGAACCTGAGAACTAGGGGTGTTTGAAGGGCAGTAGCAGCTGTCTAAAAAAAAAAAATGTGGGGGAAAAAAAACAATATGGGGGAAAAATATATTATTCATTCAGTAGTACTCTTTGCTACTTATACAGCCAAGTGAAAAGATATCTAGCAAACCACAGACCTGGTTAGAAAAGTTGTATAGGTGGCTAATATACAGATGTTAGTGAAGATGGTAGTAAATGTACAAAGGTTATAAGTGAAAGAGAAACTCACCAGTGGTGATGCCTTAGCTGAGGAAACTGGAGCAGTCTTCACTGAAGAGCAATCTCCAAGAGAGATGCTGCCTCAGTGAGGGTCAGCCCTTAAATGAGGTCTCAGAGGAGGTGGAGTCAAGCTCCACCCCTTCTGGGAGCACAGCTACATTACTCTCACCTGTGCTCCCTCAGCTGACCCCACACTTGCCTCAGCTGATTAATCAGAGGTTCAGGCTGTGATTACCAATCTCCCATACACAAGTCAAAAAAAGTTGTTAATTGCATAGATAGTGCAATGAGGGAAGCAAAGGGATTCTATCCAGTGTGTCTGTCTTTTGTAAGGGAACAGTTGGGGGTGGCAAGGAAATTGCAGCAAAATTAAACAAATTCCTAGTATTTATTTTCATTGCAGAGGACGAGGGGGGCATAACTGCTCCAGAGCTTCTTTTTCTTGTAGGTAATAAGGATGAGGAACAATTTAAAAATGCAATTAATCACTAGTGCCAGATGGTATTCATCCAGAAGTTTTGAAAGAGTCTAAGAGTGGTTCATCTGTTAGCAAAAGTATACGAATTACCATTAAAACCAGCTACCATAAAGGAGGGCTGGAATGTTGCCAGAGTTACAGTTCCCTTATTAAAAGAAAAAAGCAACTTCACTTTACTACATTACTAGTTAAATTAGCAAGGAAAATAATTAGGGACATGTACAATGCTTAAATGATCACCACAAGCAAAACCTGTCTTTTCCCAAATTACTTGGGGGAATTGATTATCTAGTATGTGAGGGCAGGATGTCACATGTGAACTTTGGAATAGCCACTGATAAAATGCTGCACTGGAAGGTGAGAGGTCAAGTCCGTTGTTGTGTAGAAACCAATTAGAGCAAATAGGAAGAGCAGGAACAAACCCCTCAGCTCTACATCTGGAGGGCATCAGGGTGAACAGCTCCAAGCTGAGTTAGTAGTCGTGATTCCTGTCAGCGGGAGGATGCTTACACGTCTTTAGGAACTTTAAATCATTTTTAATTTCCTATAAGTTAACTTCAGAGAAGAAAAAGTAAAATGGGGAAAGTATGTCTCTAAATGCTGTCAGATTTGGATTTTGGGTTGTAGATTTTTGGTTGGAAATATTGGTGCATCCTCTGATCTCCTGATCATCAAGAGATGTTGCCTGCCAAACTTTGCCTCTTTCTCTCCTGTTATGTTAGCTCCCTGCAAAGTTGCTGATGATGAGTTCATGGAGCTCACAAGCTCCCTACTGTGAATGCTGCCTCTCAGGTAAGTCACGACTTCTCAAACTTGTTTTTAGTTCCCTAGGAACTCATCTGCAGGTGATAGATCTGTGACTCCCCTTCCTGTTGGAGTGAGTCCTGCGATCTTATTTTTGACCATGTCACTGGCTCTGCTTGCTGGACATTTTTTCCTCTAGACTTAGCAGGCTTGGTACCTGCCTACATTTCTACAGGGAACCTGAAAGAACCAGATGTGACACAGATGCAGCCTCAATTTCTATCTACCGAAAGTATCCACTGAATTTCTTCTTCAGATTTGCAGCAAGGGAGACCATGCACACACTGTCCCAATGGGTTTTGAATAAAGACTGTCACCTAGAAGTGAGGAATAATAAACAGGCCAGCATTCTTATACTGGTTGTTACATATGCTTCTTCACCAGACTATGAAAATGAATGCCTACGAAGCATGATCATTGTTGTTTGGTTTTCCTGGAAATTCTGCAGCTGCAGAGATAGGCTTCTGTATGCATTTGAGCACAATTGTTTGTCCACGTCCTAATTACACCTCCTAATTATGAGTAATTCCAGGCACAGGCGTAAGCTGTTTTCCTGCCATAGATGTTCCAACAAGATTCAGACACACTGTCAACATGTTTTAGCAGTTTAATTGCAGAGCTGGAAAGCAAAGAGTTGTGAGCTTTGTTCTTAGGTTGGCACATCTTGCTCCCAGTAGTGGCTGTTTGCAGTCAAGCTCTTTATTTGGGCATCCTCCATAGACAAGAGTCACAGCCAGGTGCCTCAGCAAGATGGAGAGATGGACCCAGACAACTTGGGATGGGCCTCTCCCATTGCATAGTGTATTAGGGGTGTCTGGATACCTGGCTCAGGATGGGCACTGAGCTTTTGGATAGGCAGAATAAGTTGGATTTGTCGTACCCTTGTACAGCTTCATCTATGACTCTTGAATAATAATGCTGCATCCTCCTTGTGCATCACAATTGCTTACCTACTTACATCATAGTTGTACTTCTATTTCTCTTTAATATTTTGATCAATGAAATAGATAGTGGGATCTAGTGGACCCTCAGTGGGAGAGATAGGATGCTGTTCAGAAACCTGAACAGACTGAAGCACTGGGCCCAGATGAACCTCAGGAGGGGCAAGGTCTACACTGGTGAGACCTCACCTGAAGTACTGTATCCAGATGCGGAGTCCACGGTACAGGAGAGATGTAGATCTGTTGGAGTGTGTTCAGAGGAAGGCCACAAAAATGATCCAAGGGATGGAACACCTCTCCTATGAGGACAAGCTGAGATCTGGAGCTGTTCAGCTTGGAGAAGGCAGGGCTCTGGAGAGACCTGAGAGTGGCCTTTCAGTATATGAAAGCAGGGTTATAAGAAAGAAAGGGATAGACTCTTCAGCAGGTTCTGTTTTGCCAGGACAATGGGATATGGTTTCAGACTAAGACTGGGGAAATTTAGGTTGGATGTAAGGAAAAAAGTTATACAATATTAGTGGTGAGGCACTGGCACAGGTTGCCCAGAGAGGTGATGGGTGCCCCATTTCTGGTGACAGTCAAAGTGAGGCTGTATGGAGCTCTGAGCACTCTGATGGAGCTGTATATGTCCCTGTTTATTGTAAGGGAGTTGGTCGAGATGACCTTTAAGGGTCCTTTCTAACTCAGGTGATTCTATGATGATGACTCAGTGATGAAGTCTCCCAGCTGAGGCCTGTTCTTCAGGCAGTGGACATCAACAGCCTCTGAAGCAGCCCCTGTGGAACCCCCACAGCACTACACTATCTCCTTTTTGTCCAAACAAGAAGTTATTTTTAATACTTTAAATTATTCTCACTCTGCTGATGCAATTCACTGATGTAAAAATGGCATGACAGAATACTTATTCTGAACAAGACAAGTGGAAACACCGCTTTCCTGTTTTGTTGGTGGCAGTAGGCAGTGGAGTCATCTGTGCTTTTGCACTCAGTATTGCTGGTGACTGATGCACAGCACTGCATTCCCAACAGACCCTGCCTTCTTCTTGCGTTCAAGTGAAAACCATTTTAAAGTTAATTTTCATACACTTTCAAAATCCACTTGTGCCATGGTGCAGCTGGCGTCTTGCATTAACAGTAAGGTGAGGTTATTTTTTGTTTTATTTTGGCTTGTTGTGAGCTTAGTTTTGCTCTTTTGCTGCTTTGTCACTAGTCATCATAGCAAACCTGCCACTTCCAAAATCACAAATGGCACAAGCGCAGTGGAACCAATTTTGTTTTGCTTTGTCTCCAAACCCCAAAATCCCTGCTAATCTCTACAAGACCCCAGATTCTGCTGCACTTAGGAGCTTTCCTACCAATGTGCCCTACAAAAGGCTCTTGTGTGTATGAATTATGTAGAGTGCTATGATCATGTAGCTGAAGTAAAAAGGCAACCGATTCTGAAAACAAGCTGCATAAAGCTGCACTGTGCCAGTTTCACAACAGCATAGTGAGATTTAGCAGTAATTAATTAATATTTCATACAAAGCTTTCTAAACCTTGAGGAAATGCTTCATTCTGAAATGACTGATGCAGGCCCAGTGGATGACCCTCCTGCACTGTCTGGAAAAACATCAGACAAATGGCAGAATGAATTCCTCCATTAAACTTCAGTTTTCTACTGTCCGTAGTACTTTGTCCTTCTGCCTTGCTAAGATCACCAAAAATCTTGCTGTAGGAGCGAGAGCAACACAGCCTTACAGAAGTTTGGCATTGAATCCAAACAGGAAGGGAAATATATATATATGTATATATAATGCATTACATACACAGAAAATAATTGGGTATGCAGCCACTGTGGGCAGGGAGACAATTCCGGCTCTTAGTGGGCAGGCATTAAGAGCAGCACACCTGCCTGTTATATCTATAAATAAAATCTCTGTGGTTCTTCCTTTCAGCCAGAGCATGTGTTTTCTGGAGCAGCTGTTTGCTCAGGGAGAAGAGCAGAGAGTCACCCTGTGGTGGTGACTGCTTAATTTACATTGGCACCGACAGCCCTCACACAGGCCATCCCCCGAGCCAGCTCCTGGCGCAGCAGCAGGGGAATTCAGCTGCTAGAGATAAAGGAAAGAGATTCCTCCTTTGCTTCACGCGGGCTCTTGCCATACTGAGGAGAGGGTGCTGCTCAAAGCAGAGCATCGCAGCTGGGATGTTTGCTGGGGACAAGGAGTTCCCTGCAGCCATGCTGTCAGAGTCCCCAGGTATCCATCCTGATAGGTGGGGGAAGCCTGAAGCACAGCTTTTCTTTGCCCATTGTCACGGGTTAACCTAAAATCTACCTGTGCCTGTGACAGGGGCAGTCAACCTGGAATGGGCCGCTAGCCCAAAAAGAAAAGAAAACAGCTGCAACGATCTAAGGAGGCACATTTATTTACTTACTAAATACTATATCGAAATACAGGATAACACAACATAATACAATATAATTGGAATTAAGGCTAATGAATCAAGTAAAATAGGAGAGAGTGAGTCCCAAAACTGAGAGGCCTACTGTAACTCTAGGCAAAACGGCTGGAATGCTTCCCCACGCTCCCTCCCTGTCTGGCAGGACCCAAGAGAGAGAGTCCAGCACCAAAGTGAGATTATATAGAATCCTTGTCATGTGACTGACCATGATGTTCTCTGGGACATGCAGTCTTCTTTTGTGAGCAGCACATTCGTTAAAATTATCCATGCTTAACATGATGTTATGATGTGGAATACTGATAGCAAAATTACAAAATTGCAAAACCATGGTGTAATCGGGTTATCTAGATTTATCCGTGATAGAGGCTGCTGCCCCTAAAAGGGGAGAAATGAACAAAAACAACGGCAGCAATCTAAGGAAAGAAATTATTTTACTAAATACGAGACACAATATGATACAATATAACTACAACTACTATATCAAACAAGGCAGAGAAAAAGAAAGAGAGAAAAAGAGTCCCGGAGAACCGGGGGCCTACTGCAATCTCTAGGCGACAGGCTGGAACGTTGCTGATAGAGCGAGACGGCAGGGATGGAGCGCTCCAAAGCGAAAGACAGGGCGAAAAGAGGGACGTTCCAGCCTGGGAGCGAGATTATATGTGTGTCCTCCTCCTCTGGTGATTCATCTCTGGCCGCGTTGTCCCCTGGGATATGTAGTTTCCTCCAAGGGCTGAGTACTCGGGATGCTGCCATTCCACAGATCTGGAGCATGAACCTTCCACACTTCCGCATACCCTCTGTTACACTTCCACATACCCTCTGTTACACTTCCACATACCCTCTGTTACACTTCCACATACCCTCTGTTACACTTCCACATACCCTTTGTTACACTTCCACATACCCTCTGTTACACTTCCACATACCCTTTGTTACACTTCCACATACCCTCTGTTACACTTCCACATACCCTCTGTTACACTTTCTTATACCACCAAAACAGTTCATACCACACATGATGTCATGATGTAGAATATTGACAGCACAAAACCATGACATTCCACCCCTTATTCTACATTATTACATCATGGTTACACAGATACATGGAATTACTGACTGCACTCCCCCAGCATCAATTTGCCCTGTGGTACACACTGAACATCCCCATCCTTCTGCATCACCCACCAGGTGCACCCAGGTCCCTGGGCAAAAACAGTTCCACGGACAGGTTTGCCATTTCCAGAGGCTGGAAGGACCCAAACAGCTTTTCCCAACATACTCTTCACATGCACAACAGGGACTTTATCTCCTTCTATGGTGTGTAGGGGACTAGATCGGCTAGGACCATCGCGATTGACAGATCCTCTAGTATTGACCAACCAAGTGGCTTCTGCCAGGTGCTTCTCCCAGTGCTTAAATGTTCCACCACCCATTGCTTTCAACATCGTTTTTAATAACCCATTATATCGTTCAATTTTACCAGAGGCTGGTGCATGGTAGGGAATATGATAAATCCATTCAATGCCGTGCTCTTTAGCCCAAGTATTTATAAGTGAATTTTTGAAATGTGTCCCATTATCAGATTCAATTCTTTCTGGGGTGCCATGCCGCCACAGGACTTGTTTCTCAAGACCCAATATGGTGTTTCGAGCGGTGGCATGGGGTACTGGATATGTTTCAAGCCACCCAGTGGTTGCCTCTACCATGGTAAGCACATAGCATTTACCACTGCGAGATCGTGGCAAGGTGATATAATCAACCTGCCACGCCTCCCCATATTTATACTTCTGCCATCGCCCTTCCTCCCAGAGAGGTTTCATCCTCTTGGCTTGTTTGATTATAGCACACGTTTCACAATCATGAATAATTTGCGCAATAGTGTCCATAGTTAAGTCCACCCCTCGGTCTCTGGCCCACTTATATGTTGCGTCTCTTCCTTGATGGCCCGAGGTCTCATGGGCCCATCGAGCTAGAAATAGTTCGCCCTTATTCTGCCAGTCCAAGTCAATTTGAGCCACCTCAATTCTGGCTGCTTGATCTACTTGGTGGTTATTTTGTTGTTCCTCTGTTGCTCGACTCTTGGGCACGTGGGCATCTACATGACGCACCTTTAGGGCCATATTCTTTGTTCGGGCAGCGATGTCCTTCCATAGTTCAGCGGCCCAAACAGGTTTACCCTTCCGCTGCCAGTTGTTTCGTTCCCATTGCTGCAGCCATCCCCATAAGGCATTGGCCACCATCCATGAGTCAGTATAGAGGTAAAGCACTGGCCATCTCTCCCGCTCAGCAATGTCTAGGGCCAGCTGGACAGCCTTTACCTCTGCGAATTGGCTCGATTCTCCTCTTCCTTCTGTGGCCTCTGCAACTTGTCGTGTAGGGCTCCACACAGCAGCCTTCCATCTGCGATGTTTCCCAACAAGGCGGCACGATCCATCAGTGAACAGGGCAAAATTCTTTTCATTTTCCGGAAGTTCATTGTATGGTGGGGCCTCTTTGGCGCGTGACACCTCTTCTGCTGGTGATGTTCCAAACCTTTTACCTTCAGGCCAGTCCATGATCACCTCTAAAATTCCTGGACGATTGAGGTTCCCCATTCTTGCTCGATGTGTAATCAAGGTAATCCACTTGCTCCAGGTGACATCGGTAGCATGATGGGTGGAAGGAACCTCCCCTTTGAACATCCAGTTCAGCACTGGCAGTCGAGGTGCCAGGAGGAGTTGTGTTTCAGTTCCAACTACTTCGGAAGCAGCCCGAACCCCCTCATATGCGGCTAAGATCTCCTTCTCAGTTGGAGTGTAGCACTCTTCAGACCCCTTATATGCTCGACTCCAAAATCCCAGGGGTCGGCCTCGGGTCTCTCCTGAGGCTCTTTGCCACAAACTCCAAGTGGGACCTTTCTCTCCAGCAGCAGTGTAGAGGATGTTCTTTACATCCTGTCCCGTCCGTACTGGCCCCAAGGCCACGGCACGGGCTATCTCTTGTTTTATCTGCTCAAAAGCCTGCTGCTGCTCAGGGCCCCATGTGAAATTGTTCTTTTTCCGCGTTACGTGATAAAGGGGGCTTACAATGAGGCTGTAGTTTGGAACGTGCATCCTCCAAAAGCCCACCACACCCAGGAAAGACTGTGTCTCTTTCTTGTTAGTTGGTGGAGACATGGCAGTGATTTTATCGATCACATCTGCTGGGATGTGACGACGTCCATCCTGCCACTTGATACCTAGGAACTGAATTTCCTGGGCAGGCCCTTTTACTTTGCTTCGCTTAATAGCAAAGCCGGCTTGTAGAAGAATGTGAATTATTTGCTTTCCTTTTGTAAAAACTTCCTCTGCTGTATTGCCCCACACAATAATGTCATCAATATACTGCAGGTGTTCGGGAGCACCACCTTGTTCCAGCACAGTTTGGACCAGTCCATGGCAAATGGTTGGACTGTGTTTCCACCCCTGGGGCAAACGGTTCCAAGTATACTGAATACCCCTCCAGGTGAAGGCAAACTGTGGCCTACATTCTGCAGCCAAAGGAATGGAGAAGAAGGCATTAGCAATGTCAATGGTGGCATACCATTTGGCTGCTTTTGACTCCAGCTCGTATTGGAGTTCCAACATGTCTGGCACAGCAGCACTCAGTGGAGGTGTTACCTCATTCAGGCCACGGTAGTCTACAGTTAGCCTCCATTCTCCACTGGCTTTACGCACTGGCCATATGGGGCTGTTAAAAGGGGAATGAGTTCTACTGATCACTCCCTGATTCTCCAGCTGACGAATCAAATCGTGAATGGGGAGCAAGGAATCCCTGTTAGTGCGGTACTGCCGTCTATGTACTGTCTTTATAGCAATTGGTACTTGCTGTTCTTTCACTCGTAGCAGCCCCACAACAGACGGGTCCTCTGACAGGCCAGGCAAAACAGACAGCTGCTTAATATTGTCTGTATCTACAGCAGCTATTCCAAAGGCCCATCGATAGCCCTTAGGATCCTCGAAATGCCCCCTTTTGAGGTAATCAATACCCAGTATACATGGAGCCCCTGGACCAGTCACAATAGGATGTTTCTGCCAGTCTTTACCAGTGAGACTTATTTCGGCTTCTAACACAGTCAACTCTTGAGAGCCCCCAGTCACTCCAGAAATATGGATTGGTTCTGTCCCTTCATGACTGGAGGGCATTAGAGTGCACTGTGCGCCAGTATCCACCAGTGCCTTATATTCCTGTGGTTCCGATGTGTCAGGCCATCGAATCCACACAGTCCAATAAATTCTATTATCCCTGTCCCTCCCCTGACTGAGGGTAGGGCCCCTCTATTGGTTACCTGTGATAACCGGAGCAGCTCTACTGGTGGTTGGTCTATTCTGTAGTTCTCTCACCCGTGCTCGCAGTACAGAAGTAGGCTGGTTATGCCACTTCCTCATGTCCTCTCCACAGTCACGTAGGTAGCGCCACATGGAAACACGTGGTGGAATTGTACTGTTATTCCTTGCTCGAGCTGGGAAGCGTGTGCGTCTAATTGCCGAGACTTCTGATCTTACAGGTGAGGAGTAGTGTTCATCACCTTTAATTAGTTTGATCAGTTCCTTTAATAGACTTCCTTGATCGTTCTGATCTTCATTGGACACTGCTGATACCTGTATGGGTTTGTCACGATTGGTCAATGGAAATAGTTTCTCGTGCATCTCATCCAGCCGGTCTTTTACTTGTGAGATGGCAGAAATAGTGGCGGTGTACAGTGGGGACAACTGATGTTCGAAGTATTGAAGTGTCCTAATCAGTTCACTAACTTCGGGCCTTCTGTTGTGGTCCACATATTCTTTACACGTTGTTGCCAGTGATGACGCGTATTTCTCTGGTGCTGTACTTGTAAGTTTCTGCCATATGTCAGGATTGGTCTTCACATTCTCAGGATCACGTTCGTTTAAATTCGCAGGGTTGTACAACAGTTCCACCATGGCCATTTCCCTCAGATACTGGATACCACTTTGGATTGTATCCCATTTAATAACGTTAAGCTTCAAAGCTGCCTTGTAGGGGTGCCTTACTTTCACAGCTGCTAAGAGTCGCTCCCAGAGGGTGGCATCTTCATCTGAACATCTGCTAATCTCTCTGTCGATAGCTGTGTCTCCGGAAATGTTTCCTAGCTGGCGTGCCTCATTACCATCTAGTGACAGGCTGTGGGCCCCGTTGTCCCAGCAGCGAAGCAACCAGGCAAGGATACCTTCGTTTTGACGCCGTATGAACTCCTTTCTTGAGCCTTGGATCTCAGTCAGCTTTAGAGGTCGACGATAAACAATTTCCTCCTCATCAGCCTCTTCTTCACGCCTCTTAGTCTTTCTTTTTGCCTTTCTCGGTGCCGATCCAGACGAGGTACCTTCTTCTGCTTCCTCTTCTTCTGCTCCTCCTTCTCTTCGTTCTAGACGCGTGGACACCCGTCTCCATTTCTTGCCTTCCACAGGGGCAACTGATATTGCTACTGATGCCTCCCGTGACTGATTAGAGTCGACCTGGATATTATCTTTGTTGGTCTGAATCTCAGATCGGAAACTCTCTCTCTCCAGAATAGTATTATACAGAGCACGGTATGCGTAAGCCAAACCCCAAATAATGTTTACCTCCTTAGATTTCTGACCCAAGTACTCACTTAATTTCTCAGGGTCCCTCAGGTGTTCAATAGTGAAATCCCACGACACTGCGGGTCCCCACGCTTCTAAGATCTTTCCTAAACCTTTCCATATTCCCTGCCAGTCAGCATTCTCTGGTTTTGGAGGAGACTTCTGCATAGAACGAATGTATAGGAATACATATACATTCACTGATATTGATAACATGAACATGAGTATGAGACCAAGAATTAATATTACCTCGGCTGTTGAAAAGCGTACGACAATCTGAGAGTACAGCCTGTACACTGGATTGAACATCGTGGTGTCTGTTAAATTAGCTATTCCATCTGGAATGTATGTGCCGACAATTAAATTATACCACACTGCATATAAGTACCAGGCAGGTGTCTCCATCACGGTTCTTATTAGGTTATATAGATACAGAATTCCGCAAAAAGAAAGCACGTATGGACAATATGTTGAGAGGATCATGATTGCTTTCAATCCCCTAAACAGAGCGACTGGAATGAAGAGTGGGTTCATAGCTGATAGTAGCTAGCAGGCCCTGTGAAAGTCAGAGCTAACTAGCTGTGCTCTGAGAGAGCAAGAAATCTCTTTGTTTTCTTTACAAAAGCAAGATAGTAATGCTCAGAGTGAGCAGCTAGCTCAGACTGTTGACAGTTCGTCTGGAATTTCAAGGTCACGCTCTCAGTGAGCAGCTATGAAAAAATAACACTCCTGTAACAAAGCTTTTAGAGAGCAAAAAGAGAGTTGTTCTGGAAGCTAAAAAAGCAGCAGATCTAATCGAATCAGATTGCCCGCATTCTCCACCAAGATAATGTAATCGGGTTATCTAGATTTATCCGTGATAGAGGCTGCTGCCCCTAAAAGGGGAGAAATGAACAAAAACAACGGCAGCAATCTAAGGAAAGAAATTATTTTACTAAATACGAGACACAATATGATACAATATAACTACAACTACTATATCAAACAAGGCAGAGAAAAAGAAAGAGAGAAAAAGAGTCCCGGAGAACCGGGGGCCTACTGCAATCTCTAGGCGACAGGCTGGAACGTTGCTGATAGAGCGAGACGGCAGGGATGGAGCGCTCCAAAGCGAAAGACAGGGCGAAAAGAGGGACGTTCCAGCCTGGGAGCGAGATTATATGTGTGTCCTCCTCCTCTGGTGATTCATCTCTGGCCGCGTTGTCCCCTGGGATATGTAGTTTCCTCCAAGGGCTGAGTACTCGGGATGCTGCCATTCCACAGATCTGGAGCATGAACCTTCCACACTTCCGCATACCCTCTGTTACACTTCCACATACCCTCTGTTACACTTCCACATACCCTCTGTTACACTTCCACATACCCTCTGTTACACTTCCACATACCCTTTGTTACACTTCCACATACCCTCTGTTACACTTCCACATACCCTTTGTTACACTTCCACATACCCTCTGTTACACTTCCACATACCCTCTGTTACACTTTCTTATACCACCAAAACAGTTCATACCACACATGATGTCATGATGTAGAATATTGACAGCACAAAACCATGACACATGGCACCCATTTTGCTCTTCAGATCTGTGTCCCAGCATTAAGCTCTTCCTTCCTCTCACCTACACAGTGCAGTTCTGGAGAACTGCTTTGGATGGTATGAAGGAGCCCTATCTTGTCTTCATTTTCATCATACATCACTGGGAGGACACTAAGGAAATCTTGATTTCTAAGTTAGTTTGTCTGGGAAAGTATATATCTTGACCCAGAGGTGCTCGAGGCCAGGTTGGATGGGGCCCTGGGCAGCCATAGCTGGTGGGGCAGAGCCCTGCCCATGGCAGGGGTTGGGGTTGGGTGGGTATTTCTCTTCCAAACCAAACCATTCCGTGATTCTGTCTATGCCTAGGGTTTCCTCCTACTGTATAAGCGCTTCACAAGGTTCCAGTTTCCAGCCTTTAACAGAGTGCTTAAGGCATGGGTGTCCAACCTTTTGGCTTCCCTGGACCACACTGAGTGAAGAGGAATCATCTTGGGCTGCATATATGTAGGTCCCTCTGAAAGTAATGCCTCTTATTTATTTCCATTGAAAGTACAATAGATATAAAGAACGCAGTAATACTGCTTGACAGAGCAAGTTCTCAGCTACAAAATGTTATTTTTCAACACAGTCTGTCACCACCATGAACTATGCATCTTCACCAACAATGAACAAGAGCCTGCATGCCACACCTGTAAAAATCTGCTTCAGCAAATGTGACCCACTTTCACTGCCACCACTGCTCAAACACACCAACAGCCACTTCACTGTGTTCACATCCACTGGTTGGTCTCTACCGACTTTCAGCAAGTGTCAATGAATACCACTGGGTGCCATTTTTTTCTGCACGGAGAAATTCAGTGGTACATTTTTCTTTATATGCACCTCCATGTCAGATGACATTGTGTCCGAGTGCCCCTCTGTTGCCATCTGTCACATGGCAACAAAGTGTAATGGGATACTGGTGGAAAGATTCAACCTGTACTGCCATACCACCAACATCTGCCTTGAATATTGTGGACCAACACCATAAAACAGGAGGCATTTCTTTTGGAGCAGCCCTCATAAGATATTCAATATAGGTGATGAATATAAGTAACAATGCATTTTAATTTTTAGGTTTTTAAAAATTAAAACATAAAAAGGGAGAGCAAAAAACCAATAAAACTAGTGGGATCTGTGATTCTGTGTTTGTGAAACTAATGCTTCGGCCTGCTTCAGTGGCAGTGGTTGCCATTCTCCATATGATCTCAAGGGGTTAATCAGAGATTTTTGTTGCATTTTATTTTTCCTATGCTTTATCCATGAAAACAGTTGTTTGCAAATGAATGTACTCCCAAAAAGTGATGACGTGAATAAAGTGTGACTGTGAAGCGAGGGGTATTTCTCTCCACTAGGATAGGGATGACAAAGGTCTGGTAAAAAGATATGGTCAGATTTTTGAGTTGATTGCAGCTTTGTGCATTCCATTCAGAAATTTGCAGATAAAGTATTTATGTCAACTGAAAACAGAGTCACAAACGTACAAAAAAAGTGCTGATTTTTTAGCAGTCTTGAAACATGGCCTCAAATTTCTGAATCACAAAGGAAAGCATGGCTGCACATGACAGCAAGATGTGGGGTGCGAACACACCAGAGGGACAGGATGCCATCCAGAAGGACCTAGACAGGCTTGAGCAGTGGGCCTAGGTGAACCTCATGAGGTTCAACAGATATAAGTGTGAGGTCTCTCACCTGGATTGAGGCAATCTCCACTAGAATACAAGCTGGGGGCTGAAAGGATTGAGTGCAGCTCTGCTGATAAGGACCTGGAGGAATTGGAGGATGGGAAGCTGGATGTGAGTCAGCAGCGTGCCCTTGCAGCTCAGAAAGCTAACCATATCCTCAGCTGCATCAAAAGAAGCATGACCAGCAGGGTGAAGGCCTTCTAGTCTTTGCTAGTGAGGCCTCACCTGGAATACTGCATCCAAGAAGGTCATGAAGCTGTGGGAGTATGTCCAGAGGAGAGCCACAAAAATAATCCAAGGGACAGAACACCTCTCCTGTGAGTACAGACTGAGAGAGCTGGAGCTGTTCAGCCTGGAGAGGAGAAGGCTTCGAGGTAATCTGATAGTGGCCTTTCAGTATCTAAAGGGGAGCTACAGGAAAGACTCTTTAACAGATTCTGTTGTGATAGAACAAGGGGTAATGGTTTCAAACTTAAAGAGGGTAGATTTAGGTTAGATATTAGGAAAAAGTCTTTTACAGTGAGGGTGGTGAGGCACTGGCACAGGTTGACCGGAGAGGTGGTGAATACCCCATCCTTGGAGACAGTCAAGGTCAGGTTGGACGGGGCCCTGAGCACCCTGATCTGTCTGTATGTGTCCCTGCTCATTGCAGGGGAGTTGAACCAGATGACCTTTAAGGGTCTGTTCAGCTCAAACAATTCTACAATCTGTTCACATGCCAGAATAGCTGAAAGGAGTTATTGAGTTATATATTAAGGAGTTATAGTCCATGACTATAAAAAAGAAGCACATTTGATGTTTCTAATTCTCCATCTTTTGCTAACTGCTCATTCAGATTGGATGCTATCCAACCAGGTAACAAGTTCAACCTCATCTGCCTCAGATGGCCAGTTGCAATCCACTAGCAATTACCAATAAATAGGGAAAATGAATAAAATAAGAGAAGCTGTGAGTACTGTTGCTGAATTTTCAGACAGTAAGTTATCAATTACACAATATTTTATGATAATTAAGATTCATGAGTATATAACTACTAGACAAAAAAAAAAAAAAAAAAGCAAAAAAAAAAGCCCAATAGCTCTGGAATTTGTGAGGAGTGTGAAGTATGAAATCATCAATTTCAGCATGGGTGTTTGAAGTGTTCTTCTTCCCATATGTCTAAACTGGAGAAGATGTGAATTGAATTGATTTGCCCCTTTGAAACAAGGAGGGCAATGGAACTGGTTCCCAAGTTTGACATCCATTCTGTTCGTTTTACCTAAAGTACTACCTTTCAAAATATAAAGCAGTTCTAAAAATTACAAGCCATATCATAAGTTCCAACCATGATACTCTTATTTTTGAGTGTTACATATACAATCAAGTGCATGATAAACTTTCGTTATTATAGTAGAAGAATTAGCTACCCAATTAATTAAAATAATATTTCTGGTTTTCTTCACAGGGAAAAATCTGCATTCAGTGGTACAGACCTTTGTTTAACCTTTCTTCAGATTTGTTTTCTGAGCCATGGAGAAAAGCCAGTAGAAAAAAAAAAAAAAATCACATAAAAAAATTCTTTTCCATCAGAAACAGTGATTTCATCCAAATAGAAATTTGTAACATGAAAAAAGACTTTGATGAAATTGTGCTCATGAAAAATGAAAAGCAGTGTCTGATTCTTCTTGTGGCTGAGTCAGTGTGAAACACCACAGTGTGTTCCTAGGCTTCCTCTGTGCACAGAGGCTGTGGAAAGTACAGCCTGGCAGGGCATGTTGCCTACGTGAGAAAACAAGAAGAAAAGGGGACACAACTCCCGGAAGGTTTTTGGCATCTGGGATAGACACAGAGAGTTGACTCAAATAAAGAAACATTTTCATTTCAGGACAGTAAATTAATGAGAACAATCTTTGTTCTTAGACTGCCAATAAAGGCTTCATTTTAATCTAAAAGTTCCAAAAATTCTGAATCACAGTTGTGAAAATCTTTTGCTTCTTCCATTCATACATTCCATCTTTCTTTGTCATTTCTGTAGAGAATAAATACAAGATGACCGGCATCTTTTGCAGCATGGAAATCCCATGTCTTTGGTCTAGTTCCTCTGTTGTTAAATGAGTTTAGTGGCAGCACTCACAGCACTTTCATTTCTTAAAATGGGACGTATGGCAAATGTGAAAAGGTAGTATTTCATATTATTTTCTTTCTCAAGTCAATGGATGTTCTCTTACAGTTGCACAAAATTTACATTCCCGAGGCTGATAATGCAAATTTGCTGTTGCCTTACATCTTGCATCTTGCTTCTGTTGGAAACAGGATTTTTTTCCCCATTTACCTTCTGATGTCTTGAAGCACAGGTTACCAAAACCTGCTCACAAGGCTTTATACAATACACACAAAATAACAGATTGTCTTCTCAGGCAACCCATTCATCAGAGAATCATAGAATGGTTTGGGTTGGAAGGGACCTTTAAGCCTCCTTGCTATAGGTAGGGACACCTCCCTCTAGACCAGGCTGTTCAAAGCCCCATCCAGCCTGGCCTTGAATCCTTCCAGGGAGGGGGCATCCACAGCCTCACTGGGCAACCTATTACAGTACATCACCCTCCCAGTAAAGAATTTCTTCCTAGTATCTAGTTTAAGTATACCCTAGTTTGGTTTAAAACCATTTCCTCTTGTCCTGTCCTACTACATGCACTTATAAAAAGTCCTTCCACATCTTTCCTTTAGACCCCCCTTCAGGTACTGGAAGGCTGCTATAAGGTCTCCTTGGAGGTTTCTTTTCTCCAGACTGAGGAGCCCCAGCCCTCTCTGCCTGTCCTCACAGGGGAGGTGCTCCAGCCCTCTGATCATCCTCTTGGCCCTCCTCTGGACATGCTCTAACAACTCCATGTTCTTGTATTCAGGGCTGCAAAACTGGACGCAGCACCCCAGGTGGGGTCTCATGAGAGAGGAGTAGAGGGGTAGAATCACCTCCCCCAACCTGCTGGTTGCACTTCTCTTGGTGCAGCCCAGAATACAGTTGGCCTTCTGGGCTGCAAGCGCACAGTGCCAGCTCACATTAAATCTTTTATCAACTGACACTCCCAAATCCTTTTCCTCAAGGCTGCTTCTTACCCAAAATACAAGGGTTGTGGCTGGGGAGAGGGGGACACAGGTAGTGTTTTTTAAACTGAGGTATACCCTCTGCCTGCCCAAGCCCTGTACTGAACAATAGTTTGTATAGCTCCCTTGAAATCCTCATTGTGTTCATTGTGGAAAATTAGATTATTCTCATATCAGTGAGTTTCAGCTGCAGATTTCTATTTAGTTCATTAATGTGCCTTGAAGTTGGATGGAATCAGGAATATATTTCTCACTTTGATTGAGTGGCTAGGGTCGATACTTTCTTGCTTTCATGTTACTCCTTTTAAAAGACTTTCAGCTGTGTTTTTGAAAATAAAGTGAGTGAATTTATCATATTTAGACATCAGAAAACACCACATGGGAAAGACAGCTCCTCTGGAATCCTAACGGGCTCTCAAGAATTATCCTCTGTGATTATCTCCACGTCTGAAGGACCATATGTCACAGGCTCTGTAAATGGCATCTGGTTATATCACACAAAGAGGTTTCTCCTATCTATTTTGCAAGCAGCTCAACCCAAACTGGTGAACAAATCCCTGAGTATATTGAAAGGAGCTGGATTCCTTTGAAGTATGTTATTGAAACTGATGTATTCTGTGAGCTGGGTGCCTGTTTTCCCTGAAGACAATCTAATTCTCTTATTGTTACGTGTTGTGTCATAAAGGACACGTGATAAATCGGATGAGTAGCTAAGCCAGTATATTGGGAAAATAATTATGAATGACCTTTCTCTTTTTTAGTTACAAATATTATCCAGAAATGGTAAAATCCTTTCAGCTCCAAGATAGACCAGAGTAAGTCTAATCTAAGAAGGCAGAAATCTTTTTAATGGTCACTGAATGCCACTTCATCAAGCAATACCGTAATTACCTAAGCAGTTACTATAGTGATCTGAAATTTCACATGGGGAATGGCAATAATTTTCTGCAAGCTCTTTCTTCACTCATTTCAGCTGGCTCCACAGATATTATCTTGGAGGTCCTGTGGTCTGGGGCTACCTGCACACTACCTGCTAGGTCTATGCCCTGATCCATGGCCCTGCATAAGCATATAATCAGGTGAAAACTGGTGATCTAATCACAAAGCTCAGGCAGTATAACCCTCCCTATCTCTAACCTTCATTATAAAATACCACATTTCACACTCTTCCAGAGGAAAGCAGTACATGAAGCGCTCTCCAAGTTGTAAAAGTTTTTCTGTAGATTTCCAGTAATTGTAGCTGATGGTTATACCAATAGGTCCCCAAATTTTGGCCTGCATAGAAACACATTCACTGTTTGGTAGATAAAAATGATCAGAGGAGTGTGCCTGCCTCACCTCTAATGTTCAGGTGAATGAGAAGAAATTCAGGCAAATTTTATGGACATCTCACTGCGTAGAATCAGAGCAAGGATGCAAATATCCTACATGAATACTTAATGATAGACAGGATGCAATGTCATAAATCACAGTCTAAAGTAAATGGTGTTTCATGAAAATGTGCCAGAGGGAAACTGGAAAGAAAATCCTTGCTGTGTTAAACTTATGACACAGCTCCTTTCTTTGGTGGTTCTCAGAAGTTGAGACTGAGGACAACACTCATCAGAACTGGGCTGCCACATCTTGTGTTTTTTTGTTGTCCAGGTAAATTTGCAGTTCTGGAGACATCTAGAAGGAAAGATTTGGCACCCATGCCTGCCCGCCTCCCTTGCTGATCCTACCCTTACCTCTGTGATGTGAGCCCATCCCTGTGACTATCCCAAGCTTGGATCTGCTGACCACCTTCAGGTGTGGTAGGACAAGCCATCGGGAGAGGTGCCTGCCCCAGGTCCTGTCCCTGCCTGCTCTGACTGACAGCCCTGGCAACAGGTATTTAGGGGGTAGCTGAAGCCAGGTGGAATTGGGTAGAAACATTAAGCACAAGCAAATGAGGTAAATCCAAAGCACAAGCATTGATCTGGCAGGCAACAGCTACAAGGTTTTAAAATGAATGCACAGTCCAAGCAGCGAGACTGAAATGAGGAAGATTACTGTAGAGTTTAAACCGACATATTCACACAGATTTCTATATTACAGCTCTTCCCTACTAGCACATATACATGTATGGGTATAAATGTATATATTCCAAGGTTGAAATGTATATTATTCATTATTGTGAACACTTCACTGGTCTTTTAACTGTAACCGCATCTAGCAAAATGCTGTACTAAACAGTAATTGTCATTGTAATTAATGCTGATCTGTAAGATGCCTCTTGCATTTACTGTTAGGCTTCTGTGAATCACTGGTACTGATATGTGATCCGCAGTTGCATAAAGAGCCTGTGTAATATATGGCCTGTCATCTCTAATACATTTTGATGCATTTTTCTGTGTTTTGCTATTTTGGGGATTCTATCTGGTTTTGCAGACAAATGGCCTAATTCTCTGTTCTTTGTCATTTATTTGTATTTCATGCAATTTTTATTTATTTATTTGTTTGTTTGTTTGTTTTTTGCACAAATATAAGCTAAAGAAAGGAAAGAAATCACACTGTAGAACCTCAGCATCTCATAATAACAGGCTGAATCCAGCTCTCATAAATTTCATTTCAATCAGCCACAAGAGGAAGGATTTAGTCCATTTGTTTAAAATATTTGTCTTTTTCTCCCTCTTGGTAATTTCCTAGTGATTTCTTATAGTCATGAGGAAATGCCTACTATATAGATATTTGCTGCAGTATACACAGTCTCTTTTGTACAGGAGTCTGAAATCTGTCACTGTTTACTGTGCAGTAACACCATAACTGGTCCAGTCCAGTGTATGTCCACTCTCTGAAGGGATCTGGAGATCTTCTAGCCTTGCACTACACTCATTTTTCAGCATAAGGAGCTTAGAGAATTCACTCAGAAGTTATCTCAGAGGGACCAGAAAAGAAGATTAAACAGCTTTTAAGCTTCAAAAAAGTGTCTGGTGTGGTGGGCTGAGGCTCTGGGGGATGTAGGTAACAAACTATGTGAATAATTTTTGAATTGAAATGTTCAAAACAGCTATGTGAAATACATGGAGTATTGTATATTAATGTGAGCTCTTATGTGAGAATTTAAACTGTTTAACTTATACCTAGGAATTAATTTTCTCTTCCTTTTCCCCTACTAGCAACTTATTATGGACCTTGGGATTAGCTGTGTATATTCATCTGGGTGCATGTGCAAGTAAGTATCCATGGTATTCATATATGCTCATATATTCATATATGCTCAAAAACTGCAATCATGATATCAAGAAGGGGCAGCCATTGCACTTAATTTGCCTCTGAAAATTATGTTCCATTCAGTATTCTTATAATACCAACTCTGTTGGCTCACACATTCCTCTTCACTGACACATAGGCAACTACCAGTTCCCAGCCCTGTTTAAGGAAATATCTAGTGTGCTGGGCTCCTGTCACTGGCCCTCTTCAGTCCTTAAAAACTTCCAACTAACCACTACTGGGATATGCGCTGCCTCCTATTGACCCTGGAGGCCAAAGAATTGTTGGTTTAATCCTGGCAGGGATAGAAAATAGGATGCGTAGGGGACTAGCAGCCACTTGAAGTTCTGACAGGTATTTGTTCTGCTGTCATCGCTGGATGCTAGTTAGAAAACCCAGCAAAACCTTAAAAAAACAGCTTCAGTTTTCAAACTGCTTCTTGACAAAAGTGATAAAACAAAAATCTGCAAGTAATTTCACCTTCATGTTGCAACATGACAGTGAGAGCTGAACACATCTTTGCAATAGATAAATCCTTCTAGAAAGTCTTGGTAGAGAGGAAAAGTGAATCCCAGAAACACCAGCTGTGAAAAACAGTTGAAATATGGCTGGGAATTCTGAAGTATTCAACACATTGAATTGGTAATCTGGCTGATAAATTCAATGTGTTGGGTACTCACACATGTATGTTCTCACCATTTCTCTCATGCATGAACATAAATAGTTCCCATTCTGTTATGTGCATGCAAAAGCTTAGTTTTTTTTGGGAACTCTGGAAAACCCATGGATATTGCTGAAGTAAGTCTTGCCAAACTGAAAAAAACAGTTGCTAGTTCAAACACAGAATTGAAGGCCTTTCAAATATTACACTGCCCATTTCCCTGTACCTGCATTCACCCAGCAATCACCCAACAAGTTCAGCAAATAAATGCTTGAAGTAGAGCCAGTTGATGAAGATGATCTGCAGGGGTCAAATCTTGAAGAAAAGACCTTGAGCCATTCAGCCAAACACTCCTCTAAGTACAGCCTCTAAAGATGAGTTCAAGAGCTTGATTGCCTCAGGACCAAACTATAGAACTAGCAGAGCTTCTGTTGGCATTTGCAGCAACAACACAAAGATTATCAATAGTGTGCTTTGCAGGATCATTGCCACTCATTCTGTCAAGGGTCAAGACACGATACCACACGTTTTCAGGGACCCAACATTAAATACAGAGACGGTGAGCAGAAAGTTGCTGTTTCATCCCATTTATCATCAGCCTATTGCCATCAACCTACTTTGATGCTTACAGCTTTGTTAGGAAGCTAAAATCCTGTGAGGTGTTGAGTGGGGATGAGCCTATTTAAGGTCAGTGCTTTCTGCCTTCAGATCAAATCACCATTGCTGAAGGTCTCCCTTTTTGCTGATTACTTTTTTTCCTTTAGAGAGATGTATCAGTGTCAGGTAGTGATTTATCCCTGGACTGCATGAAATTTGTTCTTGTTTATGACATACCAGTAATTTGAAAAAATGTGTTTTAAATATAAATAAAATATAAAGACTCAAAACAACAGCAGTAGAGCTATAACTAGTTCTGAAGTGTTTGTGTTAGGGAAATAGGAGACCAGAAATGGTTTTCTTTTGCATTAAGTGATAAATTCAGTAACACTGGGAAGGGTGATTTAGTCTTATCTGTGCTCTCTTCCTTTTAAGCTGATTATGCATAATCTCTGGAGAAGACTGATGGAAACCTTCATCTAAAATTCTGTAACATCAATAAAACCATCCAGGAACAATTGTTTCATAGTAAGCTCTCCGTTTTCTAGAAAGCAGGGCAGAGTGTAGGAGAGTGTAGGAGAAAAACCCTAGAACTGGGCAGTCCCATCTATATATAAAGATGTGGGGGCAAGAGACTGGATGGCAGCACCACAAAAAGGAGCTGGGGGTTCCTTGCAACTTTGGATATTCTATGATTCTTTGATTTTATGTTTGTTCTCAGGTAAACCTTCTGTTTCAGAAATATCCCCAAACTCCCTGGTAAAGCTGTGACTACCAGCAAGTCGTGGCATTAGTTGTTGAAAACCTGGTTATGGTGGTTCTCATAGTTTTTTGTTTGTTTGTTTGTTTCCCAGCACACTTTTAATCTTTAAATGTCTATGCCATTTTCATCCAAACATTTCTCTGTAACAACTTTTCACTGAATGACTTCTGAGTGAAACCAACAGCTCTGAGGTTACATTTCCTTACTCTTCCACCAAAGTAAATCTGGATTAACTCCCCAGAACTTGCTGAAATTGTTATTTCTTTAGGAAGGAATGGGAATTCAAAATCCACATAGTCACTGTAATGTACAGTATATTGCTCCGTGATCCACTTTTACTTGGCATCAGTGCATGATGCTCATGATACGTTTTGAATATTGCAGCTGAAATGGAATGAATTATAATTGACACACTTGGGCTAGAAGTGCTAGCTTGCTTGCTACTTTTATTAACCAGTTTTTCCCTGTTTTTTCTCTTTCTAAGGAGAAGATTGATACTTCCTTTGAAAAAACATTATGAACTCAGTCCGGTCTTTTTGCACTGAATTATGTATGGAGTCACCATAATTGCAAGTATCAGTCAATGCCTACACAAAAATGCAAGGCTAGACAAGTAATGGCTCTAGGTAAATACACATTTAGTCATACAGTGGTTATGGTAACTGAGTATGCATTTTGTATGCACAGTTGGATGAATGTTATGACAGCTTTCACAGCTGAGTTCAGTGCAGTGCTGTATATGACAAGAATGTTGCTGTTCTTCCAGATTAGCCTAAAAAGAAAGTGACTCTTGTACTTTGATCTTGTATTTTAAAACACACTGTATCTCAGAAAATCATAGATAACCAGAATTGTCCCTTAGTCTGACCCTCTCTGAGATACACTTACATGATTCTTGTCAAAAGTTTACCTAGTTTTTCAAAATCTTCAACCAGGGAAATTCCACAACCTCCTAAACTACCAATTGCAGTGCAGTACAAATATTACTGTTAATGCCGTTTTCCCACTATCGTGTGGCTTGTGTTTATTTTGAAAAAAACATTTCAAATATATTTCTTGTATTTATGTCAAGAAGAAGAAGGAGAGGAGGATTTTTCCTTCACTGTAATAGCTTATAGGGATTTTATTTTAGTGACTCCCTTAGTGTGTACCACATTTAGAAGACAGATGTGAGATACTCCTGTCTATGTCTAGCCTAGTAATTGAGACAGGAGATCACAGAATCATAGAATGGCTTTGGTTGGAAGGGACCTTCAACATCATTCCAACCCCCCTGCCGCAGATAGAATTGCCACCCACTAGATCAGCAAATGGGAGACTCAGTGCCCCACACACAGCATGGAGTCTCCAATTACTAAGACCCTTCACTCTTTGGTGGCACTGGTTCCCACTTGGGTCCTTGGTTGGACCAACCATGATTTTTCCTTCCCAGGTCTGAAACTTTATCCACATCCTTTTCTCTTTCCATACCTGTTGCTTAGAGGGACTTCAGGGACAATGGGAGACTCCTCCTACTGCTCCAAGCAGAGTCAGGGTTCTAGTCTCCCCTGCCTTGCATATTTTTGCTGTTTTTCTCCTCACAGTAAGAAGATTGCTTACCTTCTTCCTCTCTCAGGGACTTACAACAGAACAGAGCTGTCAGTCTGCCCTTGTCACTGCACGATACCATGCATCAGTGTCACTCTGACACTGGATACTGGGATAACCCCCTCTTTCCTCAGATCCCTGGAGGACTTGTAGATTTTGAAGTTCAATGTAACTGAAGGTCTGGACAGCTCTGTCACGCCCTGAGAGGACCATCTGGGTGTAGGCATCTGCATAGAAAAGTTGTGGCCCCTCTGTGTTTCTGCCTCAGCCTGACCATTGTGGTGGGTGATCATTACTTTTATTTCAATAGAGTGTTACCTCTTGCTGCTCCTAGATTAGAAAAAAGTTGTCCATCTCATGTTCCTGTTTTCAGGACCCTCTCACAATCATGGCTCTGCTTTGCTTCAAAACATGCCTGCAGTGGTGCTGATCATCTTGAAAAATGACTACGAATTGGAGACTATCAAGCACAAACATCTGTCCAATAAGGGATTATTAAGTGCTTGTATAGGATGGCTAAAACTGTACCCAGAATGGGAAGAAGTAATGCCAGACAGTGAAAAGACCATGAAAGACAAAATATAAGACTGTTAGGGTGGGTGGGCAATCTGATCTAGTGCCTGATGTAGTAGGTGGCAACTCTGCCCATGGCTGGGGCACTGGAATTAGATCTTTGAGGTCTCTTCCAACACAAGCCGTTCTATGATTCTATTCTACATAGACAAGGTTCTACCATTTGTGAAGCAGGATATATGGCCATTTATGAAGCCTGTTCTCAAGACAAAGGTTTTTAAAATTTATACTTCATTTGGACTATGGTTTTCATAGCTAGTGTGAATGCAAATATCAAGTGAAGGACATTTATAGTCACTATTTTCACTGAATATATTGTGAAGATGGGAGTGGCATTTCAAATTTGTGTTTTCCACTCACTCAGACAACTTTTGCAAGTAGCCTTCAAATTAATTGTTAAATGATGTATGTCAAGTCACTTACAGAGGTGGGAACAGTAGCCTTGCCCCCAGATGTGTTTCTTTAGTCATTGGAGTGTGTATCTTCCCAGAGCAATGAGTGACCACTTCATGTATTTGCTGCTACAAGGAATATTAATATTGTAATCATGTCTGTCTCCTCAGGAGACTTGTTTTTTATGGCAGCAATTCAATACTGTTCAGTATTTGGAGTTAAAGGAAATACAAGAGCTGGGGACTTCAAAGGCCTCCTCTGAAAAAAAAGGCAAAAAGGACTCACTGGAAATCATCTATCTCCTCAGTGTAAAAGCAAACATACACACAAAAATGTTTACATATCTGCACATTACACAAGAGATTCAAGTGAATGTACATGTGCTTGTCTTTCCAGGAAGTGGACCTTGCCCTGTAAAGAGTATATTGCCAAAATGTTCCAAGGCTAGTTTATGTATATATTGCAAGCATATTTTACATGATGGCAGATGGATACAAACGGCTTATAACATTAATTTTCTTATGGGATCTCATCTGACAAAATCCCCAGTTACTTGCAGTCTCTCAGGAACCATCATTCTTTTGCAGATCCGTGCCTGATAAACTTAAATTTTGAAAATGAATATTTGCACTTACCAATATCAAGGGAGAGTTAAAATCAAACACTGCTGTCTTCTGGGAAAGTCAGCAGTAAAGCACTGCTTTCAATAATCAATAAATCAACCAAGCAAATCTCCAGTCTGTTCTTACAAGGGGATATGTCATCATGTGAAGTGAAGATTTGCCAGAGAAACCACTAAGTAAACACTTCTGCCACTTAGCAGTGCTTTGTTTGGCATTGTCAGCTGCAGATGAAAGCACATGCATGCACAGATTTGTTTTGCATCCCAAACAGAGTCAGTGCCTGGACCAAAGCACTCATACATTGGCTTTAGCAGCTTGGGCTGGGGAGATACCCTCTGTATTCCCTTTCTCAATCTCCTACAGTTCTATCTCCATTTTCTTTGTGCCTGCTGCATTTTGTATTTTGCAGCATTTAAAAATTCTAGGGAAATTTTACTGGACCCTTTTACAGACTATCTAACAAGTATAATGGCCTTACACCTCGCTGATCTGCATCCACCTGTGACAATTAATGCCCCCAAAGCAGCTTTCCTCCATAATAAATGTCCAAATAAATAGCAAGAATGTGAGCTATCTACTTGCAACAGTACCATCATTTTCTTACAAAGTATCTCAGAAAGCACATACCAGAAAATAAAAGTCTTACTAAAATATGAAAGAGCTTCATCGCCGTGAACAAAATGCATTCTGTGCTGTGCTGTTTTCGTGCTTATACGGCAGGTCTTGTGCATTTACTAAATTCTGTTTGAATCCTAGCTTATGGATCAAGACCTAAAATCCTAGGTAGTCAGCTAACTGCCCCTAAGGGTCAAATACGAAGGCTTAGATGTACACGTTATTGCTATCCCCAGCCCCTGTCCGCTGGCATTTATTTTCCTTTCTATGGCTGCTGAGCTTTGCCTCTGTCTCAGAGGGAATATGAATGACTCATTGTTTATCGATAAAAACTCCTTTTGCACTCTGTAATTCATCTCTCTTTTCTCAGACTCTTTCCTAGTGAATGTGGCAAGAGACCAAGGAAGCAGACACGCTACTAACATTGAGGTGCCCTTCTGAGAGCTGCCTCCCTTTCCCAGCTAGATCTGCCAAAATTATCAGATGGACAATGTGGATTGTGATCATGAATATGAATTCTAGGATGAAATCTGTATGCTTTAAGCAGATGGGTTGTGCCTGCGAGTGGTTGAAAACAACAGTGGCTGTGACAGATGCTGTAAGTGGGGCAGTAGTATAGGTATATAGGAACCTTGGATATTGTAGCACATGAGCAATGAACTCAGAGCTGGAGGCAGCCTCTCCCCTACTAGCAGATACAGCAGATACACAGGATCAGAGGATCTGGCAGCTGCACCTCCATTGCATTGCAGCTGATGCCACCACAGCCTATTGTCACATAGAAATGTAATGTTGCTGTTGGTGGTGGCCTGAAAACTTTTTACTGGATCTTGGAGTCTTTTTGTGACTCATCAGCTCACTTTTCCTGATGTCTTTATAGTGTTGGCATTTATCAGTGTACACTTGTTCTATCTTTTCATTCTGCTTTATCTAATTTTTGTACAGGAGATGGAAGACCTCCCTTCCATGACCTTTGCTGTTTCCTCACTTTACACCCATTAACTGCTAACTGCCCTCATCAGAAAAGGCTGATTTCTTTACATTGGCAAGACCAGGCCTCATGAAATCAGAGGTGAAACTCTCATTGAGAGTGGCTCCTTTTAATCAAAGGACTTGGGGAAAAAAGCAAAACAGAAGGTAGAGACAGTAAGTTCAATTTATGGCCAATTCCTAAATGATCAAAACCTAGCAAAGACCTCCAGTCTTTCTAGGTATTCATGCATCCAGGATGACATGGCTGCTCACAGAACAGAAGCCTATTATAGTTGCCACCCTCTCAATAAATACCGATTTCATTATAATGCTTCCTTCAGATCTGGAGTGTGTGGGCACAGGGCTGGTTCACTATTGGCTGAATTGTGATTTTATTTTCAGTGACTGGTATTCATTGGTCACTGCACAAATTTCCTTCCAAAGTCATAATTTCTGAAATGTGGCACTTGTCATTAAGATGACAAATGCTGGCATTTGGTGGGATGTGGTATTGATTGCATCAAGCTCTGAAATAACAGCCAGGAGCAGAACAACGCAGAAGCCAACAGTGCTGGGCTGGATCCGACTGCTTCCCTAGGGCTTTTTTCCATTCTCTACTGTATTTCTGACTTGCTGTGAATAAAGTCACTTAACATGCTGATTTGCTGAACTATCTATCAAGTGAACTGTTCAAAGCAGAGATGGGGCCAAATGACAAAAAGAAAAAGAAAAAAAAAAACACACAAAGCAGAAGCAATTCTCCACCTGCAAGGATTTTATTACCTACTACTGCAAAAGTGGGTTCAAGCACTGAACAGTCTCCACTGGATGAAAGAAGGGGTTGGAGATCTTTCTGCAAATATACATCACTAGGAAATGCACATTTTGCAGTCCTGACTCTTATAACTGCTAGTGAATCTGGACGTTATTTTTTAATTTCTCATAGTGAACTCAACCAAAAAGCTCAGGTTCTGATGAGGAATCCAAATAGCCATGTTCTGATAAACTTGTCCCTGCACAACTCTGTGAGAGTCCACTCTTTTCTGTACAAAATGGGAGATCATCCTCTATGCTTAAACGTATTTAATATCAAGGAAGATATAAGCAATTAGGCTGCCTTCTGCTCAAGACTGCTAGAACAGTCAAAACAAAACAGTTGTGGTGCATCACGTGAGGTCATTAGCCAATCTGTTTCCTTGTCTGACTGTTATTCACCCAACTTATTCTTGCTTCCTAACAAATGACTATAGTGTACGTATATATATATGTATATGTCTGGGCTGAAAAGGTAGAAAATACTGCTAAAAAAAAATAAATCTATTGCTTTTCTTAATTGATCAAAATTGTCTTTTTTAATGTTATTTTTTAATAAAAGCTTCCCACAGTGCTGTAGAGGTTCCAGAAAATAAGCCTTTTTTTTAAGAGAAGTTGTATCACTGAATTTCTAAACGGCATTTTTTATACTGTTGAACGTAACCAGTCTTTGTCATCCTCTAATGAGAATCATCTCCTATAGAAAGCTCTTAGACATCTGTTTATGAAGAATGCCACCTAAGGAACTGGTATTGATTTTTATTTGTTAACTTTGTTTATGCATTTCTGGCAGTTATAACTTTTTTATTACCTCTCGACTGAATGGCTAGGCCTCTTAATATATTGCTATGGCTCTTATTTTCCATACATCTTTTACTTTAGTTGCTCTCCTCTGAATTCTTGTTATTTTCCTCTTTTTTGCCTTTCTTCTTCTTGTAGTGCTCTTGTAGACTTAAAAAGGTATTCTGCAGAATTAAGCAATTATCTTGCATAGAAGGAGAAAAACACAAAGTTTAAGAATGAAAAAGGCAACAAAAAACATGCAGAACTCTGAAATGGACTGTCCATTATCTTTTACTAATTCTTGTTGACTGATTACTTACTTGTCTAAAATTTCCACTTGTGTCGTTACTGGAGAAAGTAATACCAGGAGAGTCTGGGGAGGTAGATGATGGTGTTTTGAACACTGTGAACCACATCACTGCATCTAAGAAGATGAAGATGAAGATAGTGTTGTGCCTTTATAAGAGCCCTACACTGCATTGGGCGTCCCCCCAGAATAGCCTATATTTGGGTTAGTTTGACTCTTTCTTCTCTATGTTTTGATGGTGGAGCCAGGTGACCATGGAGGCATTTGGTATGCCTGGGAACTCTGACACCAACCTTTGCACAAAAGATAGCCACTGTGAGTGGCAGAGTAGTAGTGGCTCAGTGCAGCCCACCATTTCCAGCAGCCAGAAACACTTGGGAGTGGAGAGAAGATGAATTGTAGGAGAAAAAAACACCTCCAAAACACAACCCCTGTGGTCACACTTAGTCTGTGTCACTCATGGTAGAAAAAAAGATGAGGGATGGAATCTGACATGTATTCAATGAAAATTTTCAAAATGACTTCTTTTCAAACTCTGAAAAAAGCTTTCTGAACACTTTGTGGACGTGAGTTTCTGTTTAGCTAATTACTTGGTTAGAAAATAAACCGGTGTATTCAGCAACTGTGAATATCCATATGAAAATATGGCCAACTTGGCTTTTGTGTTGCACAGCAGTAAATGGAGGGGTACTATACAGTTACTCTCACCTCTTTCCCTATGTGTCATCCCAGGAAAAAAAACAATGGTAAAGAAACACAGACACCAGCTGATCTAGTCTGATTTCCATCAAAACAGATACTATGTCAGTGGCTGTACCCCAGCCTTGACATGGACGTGCTCTCCACATATCACCTGGGCCTCAGCCCTCTGCATCACATGGTTGATGGAAACCTTTTCATGGCCAGATGGTTTCAACACTTCAAATGTGAGCAAATGTAGTCCAACTTAAATGTGTGTAAAATAACATTAATAACATCTTTTTGTCTTTACTTCAAAACTGCACTTCAGTGACAAGCCCTGCAGAGGCTCTATGTAGAACACCAAGAACTGGCCACTATTCTTGCTTAAAGTTGCAATGGGGCCATGCTTAATTTCATGTTGATATTGAAGACACAGGTATTGAGACTCAGCAAGACTGCTGTGTGAAAACAACTGTTTTCTACTTAAATAGGTCAGTTCTCTGACAGGATCAGCAGCCTGCTTAATCCCTGAACATAAAGCTAATTGGATTGTCCAGATACAAGATATGATCTCTAATATTATTAGAAGTAATTGTGGAATTACAACTTTTGTATAGATTTAGCTGTATTCTCTTCCCTCACTCTAAGTTAAAAGAATTCAATCCTATTTCAGAAGATAACCTTGAAAGAATGAGGAAGGTATACACTTTGCCTTTATCTTAATAAAAGTCTGATACAAAGGTTTAATTAAGAGAGAGAAAATAACCAGGAGCTATCACGGTACTTAAAGCAAAATAGACTTGGTGTAAGTGAAGAAAGATTCACAAAAATGATTCAAAACATTCCCCTGCAGAAACAGAGCAGAGGTTCCCACTGGAGCACTAGAAAAGATCTACAATAGCTGCTTTCCACTTTCCAGCTACAATGGCAGCTCCTACCCACACCTTCTCTTCTTGGGTCATGGCTCACAAGGTTAAGGAAATTTCTTTCCACTTTTTATCTTCTTTGGACTCACTGCACTTGCTTCCATTTCCTGTGATGTTGTGCTGCAAAAGTTTTGCTGTTGGATATTCTTTGGTGATTTAAACACCTGCCATTTCCACTAGTCCATCTCATAGCTCTTTTGTTGCATTAGAATAATGGAAGGTAAAGCTGTTAAACCTGCCATGTTTTACTAGGTACACATATACACTGTCATACCAAAGGAAAAAGTGGGAGGAAGTGACGAATGAAGTAACTTAACTTTCCTGATCTGATAACGTCTTCTTTTGTGTGCATTTTTCTGTTCATGCACACATGCATCAAGCACCTCCCACCCCAATAAGTTTTATTGTACAAAGCTCCGAAAAAATTGTTCTTAAATATTATATTCAAGGGATTTTGGAGAAAAAGAGAAAAGAGAAATCTGGCTATCATGTACATTCACAGAAGCATCTTTCTCTTGAGCTTCTCAAGTTTTCATTATGCAGGAGGGCTTCCTGAGGGAGGTCTAGGAAACAGTTCTGCGTCACTTCATCCATTGTGATACTCAAAAAAAACCCTACTACTTTTCATGGGGATGGTCTTGATGAATCGCTATATAACTGTAGATATGTAGTTCAATTATTAGTTCTTCTTTCCAGATTTTTAAATTCAAACTTAGAAATTCTTGTTGCTAGGATATGTTTATATTTTGAGCCTAACAGTACTATGGTCACGTCTTCATGCAGCACTGAGAATAACGATAAGCTATTGCTGGGATTCCTACATGTAGTTACAACAATGTGAATCTGTTGTTGAGATTCCTAGATGTTGCTACAATAGGAGTAAATAGTAAACAAACAAACAAACAAACACAAAACCTCAGAAATTTATCCTTGGCTGACAGACTAATCTGAAAATGGGGCTGTCCACTCAGAGACATCTTCTTCTCAAATTACATTTTTTCTGTTTTAAGGGAGAAGTTTTAAAAGCAACAAAATATTCCCAGGATAATTCACATGCATCTGACTGAATAATTCATCATGAATAATGTATTTAGATTTTGCCTCTCTCTTCATAAGGAGATTAGGATATTCTCAGATACATTCATTATTCAAACTAATACTGAGTTTTCTCATCCCCTCTCCATGGGCTCAATTCTGTCACCTTTACTCAAGTCGAGTAATGTTTTCTGTGGGGAATCATGATGATTTTAGTGGCAATTCCTGCATAGCATGGTATGAGAGACAGCATCTGGACTTAAGTGAATAGGTTACAAGCATTTGTGAATACTTGATGGTTGTACTTTGAAGCTCCTCCTGCACAGTATTGCTATGCAAATCCTAAGAGGTACTTTTGTTAGCTCTCATAATTAACCATCGCAACCCCAATTCATTAAACATACAATTCAAATTTTGATTGCAACTGAGAGGCAAGCTAACATCTTGTTTTCCATGAGCAGTGGAGCTTAGCTTTGAACATTTTGCTGTTTATAGAAAGTGAACACAAAAAATCAAGAGTGAAGGCTAAAAGAAATGTGCTTGCTTGTGCAGTCATTCAGAATTTCTTTTGTTACTAGTGTTGTGTCTGGAGATTGCCCATAGGCATTTTTTCAGCACTGAAAATATGCATTAACTCTCTTCGCCTTCCCATTCCTTGTGACTGCAGATCTTGCTGGCAAATATTTTTAATATAGGCTTGGCCTATGTTGGGCAAGATGAAGCTTGCTTCTTGGCTTCCAGCAGCAGAGCCTGAAGGCAGAGCTACAAGCACAGGTTGTGATGTAGCTCTGCTGCAGTATGCTCTCCCAGATGCTCTGCATCCAAAAATGCTGGTGGCTCTGTATGCTGGTTTTTCCCACTCCATGGCCCTCTGGTGCTCCTAGATCACGTCCTGTTCCTCCCATCCAGCAGATGCTGCAGGAATTATTTCAGTTCTATCTTGCTGCCCTTTGCAAGAGTTGGTATAGGACGGGTTGATGGCTCCCCATTTGCTTCCTAGGACCTACTGTCTTCTATGTGGGTCTCAAATGAGAAACCCAAGTTACCCAAGACATTGTCTTGATGGCAGGCAGAGGTGAAGGGGTAAGGAAGGACCCCTGAAGACCCTTCTCAGAAACCATGTTTTGGTTGACAGTTTTGTGTTTTACAGATAGCAGTTTTGGACTGAATTCAGTAGTCTGTCTGTCTGAAAGAAAAGGATGACATTTTCCTAAGAGTCATACCTTCTCTTCCAGTGGTTGGGTTAGAAAATCATTTAAGACTCAAACAAGGTTTCTCATCCTGATGCAAATTATAACGATATTGTCAAGCTTGCTAGTGTTCACTGATGGATACCCCTGCCCTGAAATTTTTGTTTTGATAACGGAAAGAACCATGTCTTTGAACTAAGAAGATAAGGAAGTTTTGCTGCCTGTTTGTACCAAGCAAATAGGAAGTGCTGTTTGAAATCAGTCACTGAATATGTAGAATACTTCTAGGAAACTTCTGCATATGTAACATACTCAGAGAAACTTCTGCATATGTAACACATGTAATGTATATAAACTGAAGATCTTTTGTGAAAGCTATGTGTGATTACCCCCATGCATCCAGTGCTGATATTAAAGAATGTCTTCTTTCTTACAAACACACCAGCTTGAGTCTTCAGAATTTTCTGACTGACTGTGTTACCGTATCAATCCTTCCTGCATTAAATACTAGGACTACTTGGAAGGGGAAGATTGTAGACTAAATATATTTCGTGTTTTTACATAGAAGTGTAAAATGTTTTATGTAATAAGACTATGCAATATTTTATCCACCTACCCTTTTCTTTTTTTTCTATCTGGGGGAAATGAGCTACCTGAAACATTCTGCCAATGTGAAGTACAAACCTTGCAACAAAGCCTTTGAAGTAAGGTGTCATGCCACCAACATGAGGACTGCAGTCCTCTGTATAGTGGAGAAAGTGCATCTTATCAATACACCTATTCACAGCTGATATGCTTGCAGTGTCTGCACTAGAAAGTGGCTGTATGGTTCCATTAAAGCAAATGCCAGCCTTGAGTTGGCAGGTTTAAAGTACTTTGAACCCTGTCCAGCACTTAATTTGATGGACAGGATTGGAATAAGGCAGTTTAGTCCGTGACAGTAAAACAAATACAAATAATCTCCTGGCTCTCTGATGGTGTTTACAAGAGCATTAAAATGATTTCCCGCTAATGATACACAGTCATAAGGACTGCAGCACTACATCATCAGGGTAATGCTGCTGCCACTGTGGTGTACATCTGGAGACATCCAAAATGAAATGCCAGTAGAAGAACTGGACAGTGCCCAATACCAGGAATGGCAATCACCAAAACAGAGTTAAAATACTGTTGTTGTACTTTCAAAAAGACGGAAGATAAATGCATGAAGTGTGCCTTCATGTTGACACTGCCTCGATGCTTTTGTGATTTATTTGTTCTTGTTTACCCAGCAGAAATAAACCTGCTTTTAAATGCATCTCCTCTCTGAATGGCCTAAGAAACTTACTCCAAATCAGGGTCCTCATTTTTTGCGTTAATCCATAATGTGCTTTCTGTACAGAAGCACTCTTATAATGCACAGTTAGGTTAAGGAGGATATTAAAGACTTACTAATTTTGGCTTGATACTGTGGTAATGAAGAAAGTTTAAAGCTCGCTTTTCTATAACACAGCAAAGCAATGTTCAGAAGTACTTCTATGTGCATACATTTTGCGTAAATGCTATCTCAGAAAGTAGAGAAATTGTGTGAACCCTCTGGACCTTTGCTCTGCTATAATTCAGGCTCTCATGTGACAGCAGTGCCCTTTCTCCCCTCTGACACCAACACTCATCTGGCTCAGTGGGAGCACAGAAGCCCCTATTTCCATTTGCCCAGAACAGAAGCTGTGTCAACCTTGCAAATGCAGTGAATGTCAAATTGGTAAAATGCTGACTTGCTTGTATCTGTCTTTTCAGTCTATTTATGCCATGGCTATATGTTAAAGAGCACCGTAAACCACTTATGATTTGACCCATTCAGTGCAAACGAAGCAAAATCTGTGGACAACACAAACCATAATTCCAAATGTCAATAGGTTGCAGATTGCTCCCAGAGTATTTTTAATGAAAGATGAACAACAGACTCTTATTTCATCAGTAATCTACTTACTAATTATATTAATAGTACTGAGCCCAGCATCTCATAAATGCCAGTGGATGTTATGATCACTTTGCCGTGAGTACTTGATGGGTTATAAATTACTTTAAATTATCATTGGATATAAGTTTCAGTGAAGCTGTACTAAAAAAATCCTTCCAGTGATGTCCCTACGACAAACCAGGGAGGCAAGAATTAAACTATCATGTCTGAAAGAGTTGTTATAAAGCTAGGGCACTCATACTGCTAAGAAAAAGGCAAAGGGTCAGACTGGCTAGGAATAGGAGATTTCAGAACTTAGGATTCCCTCTGCCTTTAACTTTCCTGCTTTGGGGTGAACTGGACAGAACATTATTTATGCTTCTGACATGGAAGAAAATCATAGAATCATAGAATAACAAGGTTGGAAAGGACCTATAAGATCACCTAGTCCAACCGTCCTCCCTTTACCATACCTACAGAAAAACCCTTAAACCATATCTCATAGGTCCCTATCCAGACGCCTCTTGAACACTGCCAGTGATGGTGACTTCACCACCTCCCTGGGCAGGTTATTCCAGTGCCTGACCACTCTCTGAGAAAAAAAAAATCCTTCTTATGTCCAGTCTAAACCTCATCTGATACAACTTGTGGCCATTTCCTCAGATCCTGTTTGTTGCCTGGCAGAAGAGGCCAAGCACCTCCTCATCACAACCTCCCTTCAGGAAGTTGTAAAGTGCAATGAGGTCTCCCTTGAAAATACTGAGAAGGACTATTTATCTTATAGGCACTGGAGTCAAAGGAAATTTAGCAGTGAAGGAAATAGAAAATAATTACAGTTTTTACAGATGAATTTCTCTTTGCATTCATCTAAAGCTTATTTACAGTCATATTGCACATCAAGCTATTACTTCTTCCACTGCTTTTCTCATGGGCAGACTGCCAGGTGCCAGTGACTAGGTGGCCTCACTGGATTTGCCATACTGTTTTTATCACTCTCCTGTGCATGCCAGGAGATGGACTGCAGTCCGTGGTGACACGGGGCATGTGGAAGTCAGCAGTAGAAACAACAAGTACTACCACTCCTTGGGCTCATCTGTTATACAAATATTTCCTTAAAAGTTAAAAAAAAAAAAAAAAAAAAAAAAAAAAGAATAAAGTCTGCTATTACCAAGGAATGTAATTTTGAGTTCTGTGCTTTCTCATTGCTGGTAATAACCAAAAATTAAGAACAGTTCCTAGGTTCCAGCTCCCCTGTCTGCTCCAGTTTGTTGTCACAATTTGCACTGTGATGGGCTGCTGCAGCTCATGTTCCCCTTGCCCTGACCCTTACATTAACTGATCACCAGGATTAATGCATTCCTGAAAGGTAAGAAACAGAAGCCTGCCTCCTTGACAGCTGGAGACAAACTCATAATAAATACATAAAAATAAACATAAGTAGTTAAAGCCACAGCAGATTGTGATGGCAGTAAAGAAGGGTTTGCTTGATGCTTTATGAAAATGAAAGCTCTATCTTCTGTTACTGTCATCATTAAAGAGCCCCATTAATCTGCTCTCTGAACATGATTATCACTTTTGTAAACACAAAATATGCTGCTTTAACTACAATCCCCTTCCCCCAGCTTAGTACCATTGAAAATAATTGCAATGAAAGTGCAGATTCAGATGACAATAGAGCATAAACTCAGCAGCTGGTGTGATGGAGGGAGGAACGCTGTTTCCAACTGCTTTTCTCCAGATCAGATGCTCTTCATTTGGCACCTGGTTGGTGAAGGAAACAGCATCATATGCGGCCACGGAGGGTAGAAAATCTCTGTGTATAGGTCTCAATGGCCCTTTGATCCCATGGAACTAGACAGAGGTGACTGATGTGAAACTGGCAATGGCTCAGTGCAGCAATATAATGTACATAAGTCCTTGAAATATGGAAAACTATATAGAGATATTAAATGACTGACCAGTTATAACTGTTTGGCTAGCAATAAACTAGAATGCTGTATGCTAAATTTCATCCCACCATCTTAAATATACATCCATATAGCAAAGCAGCAAACCCAACCCAATCCAACATTGTCCAGTGGAGTTGCCATCTCTGTGAATTTGCTGAATCTGATCACAATTACATCCAGCTGTGCTCTATGATAGATGAAGTTATTTTTTTTGTTCCAGATGGGTTCTTAGGGACAAGTGGATGCTTCAGGCTTCTGTGAAACAAAACTTTTAGAAATGATGTATGAATGTGCTCCCCTTGTTGACTTTGCACCTAGCTCTGCTCTTTGCTTGTGTTAGACATAGTGCCCACTTTCCTATGAGCTCCTCATACTTCTCTGACAGCAGGGAATGAGAATAATGCTGGTGTAACTGCCTGCCTCTGAGTTTCTCCTCCATGGCAAAGTGGACTCCTGCTCATGTGGCACAGTAGTAGTAATTCTTTGTACCCATGGAAGAAATCTAGTGTGAGAAATATGATGGAGAGGAAGGGACCTCGCTGGAATAATTCACATGTTCATGCCTCTAGGCCAACTTCTTTACATGGTAAGAAACTGGATAGTCTGTAGGACCCTCTGGGGTAAAACCAGATCAAAGACTGAAAGAGGCAAAATGAGGAATTAAATTAACTTTTTTTAACTTTCACTACCTCTTTGACCACTCTGGCAGAAGTTAACAATTGGAAGCAGCTTTAGTTACAGATTTAGTCGTTAAACTGTTTACGAATTGCTTATTTCCCTATGGACTGCCTCACACCAGGTTTTCTGACATTTTTTCCTTGTGGCCTCGCTAAGATCTTACGGTAGAGACCGAACTGGGTAAATGAACAGTCTTTCCCTTCAGTATCTTATGGGTTTTCTCCTTGGACTACTCTTTGTTGACAAATCATTCAGCGCAGAGAAGAGGATTTTACTTGTCTGATAGACCAACTCCACTGCCTGTATGGTAAGCAATACAAATATAATGGACTGGCTTGAGATTTTCTTCAGAGGATGACATTTAAGACAATGTTATAGGTGTGCAAGGAGAAATCTTGTCCTGCCTTATCTTTATCTTGTTTCCTGGTCCCATTTTTTTTGCTTTCTTTTTGGTATATAGGTAGAGGGCTTGCCACCCACACCTAAAAAACCTCCACAGATTCAGAGGCAGGAATACAAGCCAAAATTTGCCTGCATCTCTTCTAAAGCTGCTGACAGCATGAATAAGTCAGTGCAGGTACCAACCTCCTGAGGTGGACTGTGATAACTTTCTACAGAGAGCAAGGAAGGCTTGGTAACTAACTGGTCCTTTCTTTTCTCCAGGAATAGTGCAACTACATGCTGTCCTCCCTTCTCTTGAGCAGATGGTGATTTGGATGATAACCTTGCAGTCAGTCCCCCCTGCTTAGCTTGTTCACACTGTAATAGGGAAGTATTTTCCATGTTCTTCCGCTGAACTTATTTCTTAAGCTATGGATAGCAGGGCTGTGTTGAGGTGAGCTGTTCAGGATTTCATCTGAAATCTTAAAAATAACACTGTAAAGAGGAACTTGGAATAGCTATCTCTGTCTACTGTGTACTTTGCATTAAATTTCACCCTGCAGCCCAGCCTATCACTCTCATGTGGTGTTATGGTCGCCATAGCATATGTTAGGTACTGGACCACTGCCATTGGTTTCTAGTGAAGTAGCACATAGTTACTGTACATAGCCCTTCTGATTAAATCTTGTGTGTTTCTGTGCTATGACTCAGTAAACTGTATCTATCTTGTAGTGGAAAGATGAAAGAATGCCTGAGATAAATGATTAAAATATCTAAACCTTATGATGTTCTGTTGGTACCTTGAAAAAAATAAATCAGAACTGATGCTTTTGCTGTACGTGAGCAAAAATGGCAGATACAAATCTTTATCACTGGGTAGATTTTATAAGGTCACCTGTCATCTGAACGTCAGCCACACAAAAAAATTAGCATCTTAAAAAACTATCAGTAATTCTTTTCATACTCCTTTTAATCTTCATTTCACTTCTGGTCTTTCACAGTGAGTTCAGGTGAGGTGACAAACTGAGATCTTAAAAAGTCAGTTTCTCTGACATTTCAGGAGAGTCATGGTTAAAAAGTTTAAAAAAAAAACCAAACAATCCCCAGGTTTCTTGTGTCTTTTGTACTCATCAGAACTGAACTATGTTCAGGTATTTCTGCAAATGAATAGTACCCAGGGTCATTTCAGTGAACTACTAGAAGCGCTTAGAATTACTTTCTTTTTGTGAAGCAATAGTGATCAGCAGTAAACTGTAAGAGGGAAGATAGGCAGTCTTACGTTCCGGAAAGATGTTAGTCTTTAATCTCCAAAGAGATACTATAATCATCAGGTACAGTTGTAATCTGCAGACCTCACTCAGAACTGTTTGGGTAACTGCAGGTATGTTTATAAGACTTAAGATTAAAATCAGAAAGTCATGTTATAGCAAATCTATGGTAAAAATATTGAAGTCTATCACCTCTGGAAGATCAAAAAGACCAAAGCTGCAAATTTTCCAATACAACTGATTAAAACAGCCTCAGCAATTCTAGTAACAGCATAAAATCATCCCCTTTTAGATACCATAGCTTGAATTCTCAGAGAAAAGGGGTTGTAACTGTCCCCATACCCTGTGAAAACCACTCCACTTTCTCAGGAGTAATTATTAACCTGTGCCTTTTTTTCTTCATGAGTACTTATTAGCCTGTATCTTATTAAACTGCACTTAATAACTGTATCTTTCATTCTCTGTGTGAGAGACATGAAATAATTATGAAAAAAAAAAAAAGAAGAAAAAAAAAGAAAAAAAAAAAAGGAATTACTGATACTTTATCAGTGCGCATGCAGCACATAGCATATGTTTTTCTCACCCAAAAGAGTGCTTTTAGATCTGCAAAAACAAGGGAAATATATAACAAAAAGCCTTGCAGGTCAGTGTGTGGGGGGACTGAGGATCTAATAGACTCTGAAGAATGATACCTGTGGTGTATCTTGACACGGAAACTCTGGAGCAAGCATTCAGCACATGCACTGAATTTCCTATTTTTGATCTCAGTCTTTGATGCTTTATTATAGTTTTTAATGCTGATGTGGCAAAACAACCTCAGAATGTTCAAAACCATAGCAACTGTCCCAGGAAGATGTATCTGGAGACAAACAGACCTTATCTCTGCTGATTTTACTGCACTTCTTCCCCTCCAGGCTAATGATGATTGTCCTTCCACCAGCAGGTTTTGTGTTAGGTAGGAGTTTTAGAAGAGAAACAAGCCCAGTGGCATACAAGAGCTGAACATATACTGAAACCTGAAGTGATTTTGTTGGGATAAGTTAATGCCACCCATTGTCTACTGATTATTTCTTGGATCGAAAGGTCTGTGGGCCAGAAAATTCTATAATTGAATTATAGAATATCTTTAGTTTGAAGGGACCCACAAGGGTCATGGAGTCCAACCCCTGGCTCCACACAGCACCACCCAAACCAAACCCTATGTCTGAGCGCGCTGTCCAGACGCTCCTTGAACTCCTGCACTGGGGGCCGTGCCCACAGTCCTGTGCATCCCGTTCCATGTCCACCACCTTGTGGTGCAGCCCCTTTCCCTGCCCCCCAGCTGCCCCTCCCCTGGCACAGCTCCATGCCGTTCCCTCGGGCCCTGTCGCTGTCACACACAGCAGAGCTCAGCGCTGCTCCTCCTCTCTCTGTGAGGAGCTGCAGCCGCCAACAGGACTCCCCTCAGCTCCTCTGCTCTGGGCTGAGCAAACAGGGGCTCCAGCTACTCCTCATACATCCTGCCCTCTACATCCTTCACCATCATTGTAGTCCTCTTTTGGACTCTCTCCAGACTCTGCTGGGTGCTCCTGTTCTCAGAGGAGGTACCAGTGCTGTCCCCTTTGCCCACAGTGTTGTCTGGTGGCTTATGTAGGGGCTATGCTGGTTTGTCTTTTCAACTAAAGAAGGATCCAGATCAAAGGTGCCTTTCTGGTGACATTTCTGCTGAAAACTGCCGTGTTTCTGTGGAAACTTTCCCTTTGGCAGAGCCTGCATTTCTGAAAGAGAGAAATATATAAGCGACGTGAATGATGGTTTATATGTCATTATTGTCAGCACGTCTTAGATTCAAAAACCATACACATTTATTTCCTTGCTAATGCCTTCCAAATACATGCAGTCACGCAGCTCTTGCATTTATTTAACAAACAAAAACAACAAGAAATGTACAAAACTGCTTCAAACACCTCCTTTGTGTGGGAATTGTTAATTTCCAGCGTTTAAAGAAAAAGTCAGCGTAACAAATAAATGGTGTGAAACTGTCTGATTATTGTTTACTTTTATCATAAAGCTCGCTAAAGATTTGGAAGTAAAGCAGCCCCACAGGGATCCCTCCTGATAAATGAGGCCCATTCTTTCTGCTATGAAAGAAAGGATTTTGGTGAAGGACGAAAGCGCTGTGCAAAGGACTGGGTGTGGAGGTGAGAGCACATGGGCAGGCACTGCAGCCCACTGTAACCGCAGCAAGCCTGAGCTGCCTGCAGTCCAGCTTTCATGTTTCAAAGCCCAGCTCGTGGCACTGTTGCTTTAATGCAGAGCCTCTGACATATTCAGGGAATTGAGGAGTTATTACCTCCAAGGAAAAGTGTTTCAGAGCTGAAGGGAACGGTGGCGATTTTTGAGTGGCATCGCAATTTCACCCGCTGTATTTCTGGGACGTCGGTGTGCTCTTGTGCTCTGGGTGGGGGAACTGCAACCGAACGCATCTCTACACATTAATCACAGCCCTCAGCAGTCTGCAAGCCTTTATTGCCAAACAAAGAAATTCCCCACAGAAAGCAGGACTGTGCTATCCATTTGCTCAGATAAAATCTGCTAGCAATAATTTTTCCACCTGCCCCATCGATCCGTGGCGAGGAGAGCTAGATGTGATACCCGGCTCTCTTGCGGCTGCCTATACAACGCGAGCTGCGGGAGCTGGCAGCTCCGACCTAAACGGCAATTTCTCTTTTTGAAACAGATTAATAGACGAGCCGGGTTTATTGTGTCCAAAAGAGGGACAAATCTATGTTAAACAAAACAAGCCCTGTACAGAAAAGCCGGCTCGCTCACCCCCCCGCCCCGGCTGCAGCCATACCCTCCATTTTCCCCTCCGCCCCTCCCAGCATCCGCTGCCGAGGAGACCCCGGGGTTTCCCTAGCAACAGGTGGGAGCTGACGGCGCCGGGGCTTCCCCAGCGGCGCTCCCCGCACGCCGGCGGCGGGGCCGGGGCTGCCCAGCCTGGCAAGGTCGGGGCACGCAGCCTCCTCCCCCCTACGAGGCGAGGAGCTGCCCCCGGCCCGCAGCGGGAAGGTAAGAGGCGTGCTGCCGGCGGCGGGGGGAGTGGAGGGGACCTCGGGCAGCTTCCCGCTGGGTTTCCAGTGGCAACGTAACGCCTTTCTTCCAGCATCCCTTTCCTCTTTCCCGGAATGGCAAACCTACAGCACGAGGAGGAAATACGTGTTCCTGAGGAAATAATAATAATAATAATAATAATAATAATAATAAACATCTTTACAAAACTAAAAAAAAAAGAAAAGAGAATCTTTAAAAAGAATATTTGACAACAAATTCTCCTCGTTTGAAATTGGCCTGTTTGGTAACAGTCGCGCTTCAGTAGTGCGTGCTGCTGAAGTTCAGTGTCAGATTGTTTTTCTAGTAAAAGTCCTCAAGAAAACAGGACTGATGGGTGACCTCAGGCACAACAGCGGCAAACAGGCCGTGCCATCTCAGACAGAGGTCCACACTGACCTTGAATTTCAATTCACAGGAGGGTTTATTTGCAGTGTTTTTCTTGCGGAGAAGATCTTTGCACTGCACCACGTCCCTGTTTTTCTTTGTGTTGTGTTTGCAGAAAAAGGGGCACAACGCTCCCATAGTTTTATTAAAGTCAGGAGCTGTTTACAGTGGTGTGGCCACAGAGATGTTTCCTGATAATGTCAAAGTCAGTTCAAAAGGGAAGTAATGTGCTGCCTTGCATTGTTCCTTCAAATAACTTAGGGTGCGATAACCTGAGAACAACATTTCTATCACACCCTCTGTTGAGTTAGGTGTAGTTGTTGTGTTCCCAAAAATAGCCAGTCCTCCAGCGTGTCTGAGGTCTGCAACATGGAAGTCAGTTCTGTGCTATACAATGGCCTTTTCAGTCGGACATTTTGCTTCAAAATTGTCACAGGCTTTTCCTCTGCCTTTATCTACCTTATAGCTTTGCGTCATTCTACAAAGCAGATGCAGTCAGAGAGAGAGGAGCCTGTAATCAGAAAGTAGACAGCAATAGTTTGATGCTAGAGAAATAAAAAGTGTTCCGAGGTTTGAAATAAGGAAAATTATCACTTTTATGGCTTCTGGTGCAACTCCATGTCTAAGTTCCTAGGAGAAATGTATCTGCTAAATACTGAACCGATATCTCTTTAATCCCTTCACACAATCACTTCTTCTCTTTCTCTTTTTATTTCTTTATTCTTTATTTTTTAATTTTTCAGTGACTTACAGTACTTTGGTATTATCAGAATTGCTGATAAGAATTAGGCTTTCTTACTGTAGGAATATCTTTGCAAAGAGAACATCCAGGAACTGGGAAAAGCCTGGGAGAAGCATGCTTCAGTGGGAGCTGGGGCATTGGGGCTGTTCCAGAAGGAGCAGGATGCTTTGCCTTGTGCTTAGCCTCAGGCGTGGACTCGACTTACTCCTTCTTTCTGTCAAAAAAGAAGATTTAGAGGCTTAAACATAAACTCAAACGGCTGCTAATAAGACTGTTCCGACTCTTTATGCATTTCAAAATGTACATGCCATGTTTCAGTCTTGTGCCTTCTGGGTGTTTGTGTCTAATTAGGCTGGAGGGCCTCCAGTTTGAGATTACCTATGTTGCTTGGTGCCCAATTTCTTTATATGACTTTGGCAATAAAGCAAATTACCATGGGTTTGTGTGCAAGCAAATTAGGGACAGATGTAAGCATTCTTGTAAGCCCTATTCCTGCTTTCTCAGCACTGATTGAATTCTACTGTTGTCTGGTTCTCCCTCTATAGAATGGCAAGTGTGCTGATTATGGCATATATGTAATTAGTGGTGCTCTGTAAGACATAATGCTTTTAAATACTTCCCAGTTCCAGATTCAAGTAATGAAAGCGAGGAAAGAAACTCGAGCTGAACTATGTATAGCGCAGTCACAAGTGCTTTGGCTTTGTTTAGGTGTTCCTACCCACTTACAGTAGAATGAAGAAATCACAATACGTAGCACGTGGATTGGCATCTAACACTATGCAGTATTTTTCCACTGGTTACGGTTTCTATTTATTACTACTAGGAAAAAAGAAAAAAGGCTCCTGTGCATTGTAGAATTATGAGAGGACTGCTATGGTTGTCTCTTTGGCCATTGCTAAGAAAATAAACTAGCTTAATTCTCTGGTTTGTTGTTTATACGCCAATTACTAGATGCACTCTCAGGGTATTATATCTGGTATTGTCAAGCCAAAACTTGAAGTGAAATCCTATTTCCAGTCATTGGGATGGCAAACTTTACTGAACAGTGGATTCATCTTGGATGTCAGGAGAACTGGATACATATTCAAAGGTAGATCTCACCTTATATGAACCCTAAAACTATTTAGAAATAGATGTTAGAATATGATTTGAGAAATGCTAGATGGCGGGGATGAAACTCAAGCACTGAAGTACTCTTCTAAATGAATTAAGCCATTTTTTTCAGAATGGTGGCAAATATCTACAAATCTTCTTGTCCTTGGCATCCTGCACTGTTACATCAGTGAATGTTGATTTTAAGAGCCTAACTTCAGACATCAGTGGATGAATATTTTAGATTAATTACAACATAGTGCACTCCAGAAAACACCAGCTCTCACAGCTATAGTCTTGGAATATCAGAGTTTCCATTTAGAAATTCTATGTTTGAAAACAGAATTCTTCATCACTTCATTAGGAGGGCCTAAGAATAACCATCTTCTGACATCCAGTCTCCTATTTAAATATGGATCCTAGGAACCCTTAACATGTCCCCCTGTGACAGCTCTTCAGAAATGTTCTGACACTGGAAGAGTAAGAAACAGTGTGCCATGAGAAGTGTCTTTTACCTCTTCATCTCCCAGTTTTTTGTTTTGTTTTGTTTTGTTTTTTTGGTTTTTTTTTTTTTGGTTTTGTTTTATTTTGTTCCCCCCCCCCCCCCCCCCCCCCCCCGCTTATGATTGAGTAGTTTATAGAGTCAGTTTTCTTTCTTGAAAGAAAAGCAATTGCAGATAAAACACTGTTACTAAATTCTTAGATTTAGACCTTCTGGCATTAGCTGAACTGTTCCAACCTAAATACTCTAAAATAATCTAAGAAATTAAACACCTCGTATTTACAGGTCTTGGAGCCATAGTAAACTCATTATTCCCAACACTGCATGCATTTTGAAAAAGGAAAAAAAGACCACTTGAATGTCGACTAGTGACAAATGTGTACATCTAACTGAAATGCCACACAGCCACCCTTTGTATTAAAAGGGAACCTTATATTAAAGGCATTTCATTCTTTCATGAACTGCTGAAATAGCTGAGACAGCCTATCCTCTCTGAAATGTCTCTGCTTTCATCGCTAGAGTGTGGAGGAGTAAGAAGCAAGAAGGCATTGCCTGGTGGCAAGGGCAGCTGTAGAGGCTTTGTCTTGAATGCTTGGAGACAGACACTTCAGTCCTGGTGAGGGTCCTGTGCCCCGTCCCTTCTCAGTTCCCCTCCCTCCCCAAACGCTGGTGAGAGATAACCTTACGTATCTTTGAAGGCTATGTCTGAACCTTGTAGCTGGAGTCTGTATCTATTTAGGAATACAGTAGCGTGTGTTGATATATTGTACGTTCATTCATTTTCATAGGAAACAAAGTGTCTGCTCGGTAGTAGAGTGCGTTTTCAAAAAAAAGCTGAGCTACTTTTCATTGGAAAGCTAACACTTTAAAACTCCTTTTTCATCCAGAAACACTCCAGAGATCAACATAAATCTGCAAGTGTTAGCAGTGAAAATGGATTTGTTTTATACTCAGATATGAAGGTGAAAATGCAGGTGTTCTTGTATCAGAGTGCAGGCATAGGAGACCTCAGGAACAGCAACTGAGTCCACACAATCTTCTTTGAAATTGTTTTCTATTTATAGAGAAGGGCTTCAGAAATATTGTAAGGTAAATTAGGTGTTTTCCTGTGTTTCAAGTGTAAAGGTGACAATGAATGCCTTAACAACTTAGGCAAGGCAGTGGCCTCATTTGTCAAAAAGATAGGAAGAACTGAGATGACAGAATTGTCAATATTTTGAAGGGAAAAAGCTTATATCAGAATGAAGCGGTGTACTGCACTGGGTTGGTCGCTTTGTCAGTTGGTCTCGAGACACTAACCTGAACTCTGATAAAGCATTTGGAGAAGAGGTGCTCTTAGAGACCCATTGTGGATTTAGTGTGTTGTTAGAAATAAAATGCAGATGGCTTTTTTTTGTGTGTGTGTATCTGTGTGTGTGTGTATAAAATTGGAGTAGGGCTTTGTGGCTCGATTCGTTGTTCTTCTTTTTTTCCAGCTCTTTCTGAAATCATTGTAGTTGCAGTTTGGCTGTCATGTTCTACCTTTAATTGGAAGCTGTCCAAGTGGATGGTTGGTGAGTGTGTTTTTTGGAGGTCTGGATGTAATCCTGCTGTTCTGGGGCCTCCGCAGTATTACTAAACCATGAATAAACTTCCTGGTGTTCCTCTAATGACATTATGGTTTAAGAACAATCAGTTTAAGCCTTCAGAGCATAGCTATTGTGAAATAAAAAACACAGTCCACAGACACCTAGCAAGTAACTCTTTCTAGCTAAAGCAAAAAGGTTTGTTGTATCATTGCATAGCAGAAGGAATGTGCTGGAATACAGTGTAGTCAACAAACTACCATTAACAATTACATCTCTTCTGCTGTGCTGCCTGACATATGTTGGTTAACAATCCCTTCTTCTACTCAGTCTGCATAGGATATTGATTGAATTATGTGGTGTGGTGCTAATTTTGGGATCTTACCCTAAAGATGCATTTAAGTTGCTACATATAATGTGTATCTCAGCTGGTCAGAGCTAGAAACTATCCCTTGGTTGAAGTGAGAATCTGGTCAACTTTCCATGGAGGGGGGTTTGTAGGCACAATTGCTGTGCTGTGTTTGCAGAGGAACATGGGAAAAAACAAGCTGTGTAGAAACCAGCAGTGTGGGAACTCTGCAGGATGAGCCTGGAGCCTTCCTTCAACTTGAGGAGTTGAGTGATGTAGCCTTGGGTTTTGGGAGGACCAGCAAGAGGACCCCATCTGTGCTCTGAGTCTTTGGTCAGCAGCAGGCTGCAGGTGAATTTTTTAATGAAAAGATGGGAACTCGCAGGGTGTGTGCACAGGTAAGGATCTTCCTTTTTGGTGTAGGTCTGTATTGAGGGTTGTCATAGCTGCAGTCAGAAGGACTATGTTTTCCTTTCCTACAGCATGTTTGTGATGTACAAATCAGGAATGAGTACTTAGGCTTATGTAATCTCAGTTTTATTCTGTTTGCCTGTAACAAATATATTCAAGTCTCTGTTCTCACTGTTTTTGAAATTAATCCATTTAATTGTGCTGAAGACAAGTTTCAAGAAAAAAAATAAAATAAAAAAAATGGTGAAAGAGTGTCTTTTGTTTGGTCCAAGAATGTTAAACACGTTAAACCAAATAAAGAAAACACAACAAATAAAAATTATAACTGTGGAAATCTCTTAGTGAGAGAGACAGTGTTGTGAAAGTTAACAAAATAAAAGTGAGGGGCTCCAGGAAAAAAGACACAGAAGTCTCAGTGACAAACCAAATTACTCTTGTTTGTTTGCTTGTTTTTTAAATTAAAGAAGCATAATAAGAATGTATGTAGTCAAGAGACAGGAATGGACTATTGCTGGGTGGGAACTGTCCATTAGAATTAGAATGAATTGAAGTACTTCATGTATCAGTAAATGGCCGTCTGCTGCATCTCTATGGCTGGTGATGCTGAAGCAATGTACGCCCTGCTCTACCTTTGTTGTGCTAGAATTTTCATTATGGGGATTATTAAAACATTTGGATGTGACAGTAAATAACCTAAAAGTTTTTAAAGAATTTGCAGAAGAGTTTTGTGAGTTATGAAGTTTGAACTTTAGATACAAGATAGAGAAATTATGGAGAACTAGGCCATTTATCACCAGTGCTTTCTGAAAAGGAAGCTTTTGGGTAATTGCAAACTTTAATTTGGCTGTGGTCCTAGAAAAAAAAAAAAAAAGCAGCAGAAATCTTCGTATTGGAGTACATCTAAAATTCCACTCTTTATTTAAGACCAGTCACCTGCAATTTTTGGAAAACAGATTTTATCTAACTGACTCTTTATTCCTTTCTTTATTCTCCTATTGGAGAGAAAACAAATATAGTTTGATCCATGCCATAAGGCTGAAATAATATATCATAGGCTTCTGCGAGGCATGATTTTTTGGTCAAGTAGCTAGACTGAAATGAAATCAATGCAGTGCTTCTTAAATGGACCAAAAGCTGTCTGTCAGGCTGTGAAGCATGACTGCAAATGGGGAATCTTAGTTGAGTATATGCATTGCTGTTGGATCCTATAAGAACTGGTTGTTATCAGTAACTAGGTAGCACTTCTATTGATAACCTCGATGGTAACATCGGTTTTCCACAGGAGTGGAAAATTAAGGGAAATTTAAGACAGAGGGTAGCTATCTGATACAGTGAGGTCTGTCAGTGTTAGTAAAGCAAGTGCAAGCGGTAGTGAACCGTGAGTGAAGTTTTAGTGAGCTAAGGCAGCTTGTGGGCTCATGCCTGTCAGTACTGAGTAAGAGCAGAGAAATATTTTGCTTATGCAATTCATATTCCTACAAATGAAACCTGAATTCAGAAAGGAGAAAGGGAACTCAGTGCTGCCATTGTGGAAAAGGAATAGGATGAATTGAACTCCAAGGTCAGTGTCTACTGGACTGACAAAGAGAGGTGGCTCAGTAGCGCTTGCTCAATTTATGTACCGATTCTGATTCATCATATAAGTAAGAGAATTTTACAGTGTAGCCAACAAAAGCATAAGAAAAATTCAGTGTTTGGAAAACAGAACTAAAGCCAGGCAGGGTTGCCTTTACAACAGTGAGGTAAACCAACCACTGGAATGCTAATATCAGTAACAATGTTATTTAAAGAGAAATTCTAGTTCAAAGGAGCTGTGATTCGGGGAAGCCTTGCATTTTTCAGATCTGAATTGTTAGAGGGCTCCTGTCACGTAGGAAAATACTACTTAATTCAATCATTTTTGTGTGCAATGCTGCCTCTCCTAAAGAAGCGTGGGTCTCTTTCTTCAAGGGTTTAATTGTTTAGGGAACTTCAAAGCTCTTTTCAGGCCTCTGAACATGGATGAAACTTTAATTTAGTCTCTTGCTCTGCCTAGAATTCATGTTGAAGACAGTCTTCACTCTTGTTGCTCTCTTTCCTGGCTAGCAAGACTTCCTAAAGTACTGGGACAAAGAGAAAAGGAATTTAACATATTCCTTTCTGTTATTCTGTTATTATTCCTTAATGTGAAAAAGGTATGTGGGAGAATGCAAGAACAACATCAGCAATAGAGCTTGGACATCTTGGTTAGTCAAAGGGATTTCAGATGTGCAGAACCAGACTCTTTTCTACTTGAAGTTCTCAAGAAGCAGTATAATTTAAAGTCTGGCTTTTAGGAAATCTATTACATTTAAATACAGCCCTGAATATCTGTCCATTTTCTGCTTATGCTCTTCACTACTGACAAGGCTCTGCAAATAAGGCAAAAGAAATTCTTGCAGTGAGAACAGTTAATGTTCATATGTATATTCTAAATGCCTTTTGGCAATCAGAACACAACAATGAAAATTACTTTTCAGTTCAGCCCATCTCTTTTGTCTACTGGATGGATTTGTCGTCTTCCCATTCTACTAAAACTGAAAATAAGGAAGCTGGCCTGCTTTGCAGTGGGCTTTGAAATGATAGGCCTGGATCTGCTAGAAACAAAGCCAGGACTTAGTATCTTTGTATCTCAGGCTGCTTTTGCATTCAACTGGGCTCTGCTGATGACACAACTGAATACAGAAGGTGTGAGGTACCCAAGTAAAAATGCATAAACAAAGTTCAGGTTTTACTTCAGGAGCATGTTAGGAATGTTTTTAGAATGATGATGATAAATTCTTACTCAAGTAGGATTTATTTGAATTTATAAAACTTTGAACAGAATATCTTACCCTTCATGTTTATTCTTAAAAACAAATTCACTTTCCTCTTCTTAAGACTGTAAAAATGCTTGCATTTTTTTTTCCTATTCCAGTTACTGCATCAGAAGCCTACCCTTTGTTCATCAATTGCATCTTCAGTTTCTATCCTCAGCCTACCTGTTTAGCAGCCTACAGCGTGCTATATATATTCTGCAGCAGTTGCAGTAATATTTTTACTTAGGTGCTGTTTGTAATATCAGCAGGAGCATCCCTTGCGCTTCTTTGAATTCTTGGCTCAAAATGATCCTTTCTCTCAGTATTTGGCACCAATTATGTTTCCTGTAAAAACTGATCATTTTTCAGCAGACTTATAAAGACCACCCAGTTGCTTTCTTTTGCCTTCCTTCAGTCTGTGCTAAGCTGTGCTTTCTTATTTTAGATTTGGTTTGGAGGTGCGTCTGTTATATATCTGTGTATCTAAAGGGCTGTCTGTTACTGAAACTTAGCATAATGAGATCTTAGTCTTTTGTTCAGGTCTTCAGGTGTTACAGTCTGCAAATTACCATCCCTGTCAATTTTTGTCTTGTTGTGTCTTGCTGAAGGAGTGAACATGACTTCCCCAGTCGTAGCCAGTTCTGTTTTCTCGCTAAGTAGACCACAGTGTTCCTGCTGTACATGACTGTGTGCCCAGTGATAGACATTGTAAGTTCAGCTGAGGGGACATCTGTTCACCTGTCTGACACCTCTGGTCTGTAGATCCTGGTTATTAAAGAGTCTGTATTACAGATACTGGCTTAGGTTAGCCTTATATTTGTCTACTGAAGTTTGCAAATCTTGTTGAATCAGTTTGATCTGTGCCATCGCTCGTATCTTTCCAAAGACATTGACAGGAAGTGGTATGACATTAACTATTATCTTAAATATTTTCCCATTTCCTTAACATCAAGCTTAATTAGAATTCCATAAAGGACAATTTAATATCTTTTTGAATAACTGCACAAACCTGCATTACTGTATATCAAGATTTTATCATAATTCAGCAATCTTGTCTTGTTACTTAAATGATTCATCATCTACTGTGTTGAAAAGAGGATGATATTTCCTCTTAAACTTGCAGCTTGTCCAGTAGCTAGAAATTGAAGATGTTGCCTATCAGTGACTAATAGCTTAAAATCCTGTTTCCATGACATGTTGCTGTTGGCAAGAGTCTGTCTCCTTCAAGCTTCCAAGGAAAAGTGTGAAACTCTCTGAAAAAAAAGTCAGAATTTCACTTATTACTCTGAATTGTTTGCACACAGAAATACATCCAATATAAACTTTATTATTTTATGTTTAAATTTAAAAACAAGGGAGGATTTATTTTTCAAGTCTACAACCAATACTGTGAAAGACACAAAACTTGGTTTGTTAATTATCTCAGGTTGCCCAGAGATGTGGTTGATGCCCCCTCTCCCTGGAGACTTCCAAGGCCAGGCTGGATAAGTACATGGGCAACCTGTTTGAGCTGTGCATGTCCCTGTTCATTGCAGGGGAGCTGGACTAGATGGCCTTCAGAGGTCCCTTTCAACAATAGGGATTCCATGACACTATGATTCTATGATACATTGCACTGTAATTCCCCTGCAGTGGTGTAAAGTCTACTGGCTTCTCCTGTTGCTGCGCCCCTCTTCCCCTGGTGTGAACACAGTGCAAGGTCTGTCTGTCTCTGTCTGGCAGCGCCGTCTGTGTGCAGGGTTACTACTGTGGATTTGACACAGAATGACCAATCTCACTGAAACAGAAATACACTCCAGTGGCATATCTGTACATGCCAAGAGGGAAATGCTCACTAGGGGTTTTCTGGTAGCAGCCTAGGACCCACCTACAAGCACATCAGTTTTTGGTATGACCAAACGCTATGATAGGTGCCTTCTTAAACAGAAGCACTGAAATGACTTGCAGGATGTACAGCGTGTAATACTTTGTCTTTTCCACAAACATCAGGGTCACAACAGTAAAGAACTGCAATGAGGTCATAAAAATATTCTGTTTTTCCAGGCTTTAAAGATCAGAGCTATTTGTCATGGAGCAAAATGGCTTGACAATTGAACTTCTTTTCCCAGAATTGTGTTTAGGAAATGCTCATGAATCTTGAAAGACTTATGAATGATTGTAAAGCAGCTGAAGGGAAACAATAGACTTGAGATAGCTGTTGGAGATGGGCGAGCACAACAGTATGTCTGTGCTGATGAAGTTTGTGTGGCAGGTAGGCTATGGCAGGGTTGAGCTGTGGGGGCTTAGGCTTTCACACTGTGTCACCTTAGAGCTTTCAGTTCCAGCTGTGCCTTAGTTGCTTACACACTCTGAAGAAATACGTTGAACTAAGAGCCTTTTGTGTGCATTTTTTTTGAAGAGGCTGAACTGTGTCTTCCCATAATGCAGGTTTAAATCTGAGAACATGCTGTCATAGCTTTGACCCCAACCCATTTTCTTAGATCAGAGAAACATATGTTGCCAGCTCCAGCCTGGTTCAGAGAGCTTTAAAAAAAAGCTTATATGGGATGGGTGCTTATATATATGTGTTCCTTTATATATTTATTGTAAAATGTTTTATAAACTTGAGTACAATTAACTGATGAAAAGCTAACTCTGGAGAAGCTGTCTAGGAGTGAAGATCTTACTTGGTAAAAGGCAGACAAACTTAGAAAGAAATACATTTTCTTGATGTCAAGACCTCATGACTTAGAAGATGAAGAGAAGATACAGGACAGGGGAAGCAGGATAGAAAAAAGCAAAGTGGTGAGATTGTGATTGTGGTAATTGAGGACAGACTGATAAAAGGAGGAAGTTGCTTATAATTTACTGCCCACTTACAAATTACAGAGGGAAAGAAATAGCTGTTCAGCACAACATGATATGATAAAGGCTCTTACTAACTAAAAACTACTGCTGTTTTGTAATTTCATGTAACTGAATCAGAATCAGTAATACATTTTGCTTCTTTCTTTTAAATTCAATTGCCTTTGGGTAGAAAATATTTCCAATTGTCTCCTAAACGCTTAAGTAGTGCTTCTACAAATGCATGAAGATGTACTCTGCATAACATAATCACAACTGCAATCTAAAATCTATATTTTGAAATTATGTTGTCAGATAAATTTCATTAGGAGACACGACAAGCTAAATAGTTAACTGCATTGAAAAGACATTAGGCTTAAAGATTGTTACAATACTAAATTACGTTCTTAAAGTTTTAAAGGAAATAGTGTGTTGATCTGTAGAATTTCAGTTCTTTAAAAGTGGTTCTGGAAATACAGTAGGTGTGGCTAAAAAGCTGTATATGAACAAAATCTTTAATTTCTCCTGTATAGTAAATGCAGTGCATTCTGTCTGCAAAAATCTTCTGTGGCTTACTTGTTTGATCTGAACACCATGTAAAGAAGAGTTCTGTGTGTGATGATTTTTTGTAATTGAAAGCCCAAATGAAGAAATTGCACAAGTTATAAATGAATGGATGCTCTGCAGTTAGTATATGTTATGCTTTTTATTTCTGCAAACCTGAGTGCTAATTTCAAAGGAACTACAAAGCAACTACTGTCACACTCAAAAGGGGTATGTGACAAAAGGCAAGTGAAAGAAGAAAACACAGTGAGATCAGAAGAGAGATGTTTTGCAAGAGAGAAGAGACTTTGACCAGGCTACAAGTGAAAATGCAGTAGAAAATTGCTGGTCTTCAGAAACTAGATACTTGAAATGGCTGAGGGAATCCCATTGTCTAACAAGACCATACAGGTGGGGAAGGACTGTATCTGATTTATTGCATTTTAATTTCTATGCCAGTTGTGGTATGTCATTTTCAGAAAAAGAGATTTGATAAGCTGTTAATTCAGACAACCCCTTATGGCATTTGATTTGCAACTACTTACAATCTAGCAAATTTCACTAAGTAGCTGATAGTGTGAGGAAAGGTAAAAGCTGTCAGGTCATTCTCCTGCCACGCTATGTGTCTTGGTGGGATGGGCTGCAAAAGAATAAGCGACATCTGTGAGTAAGGCTCCTGCTACTATGACAGGAATCAGTAGTGGATGAGACTAGGTTTTTCTAGTCCATGTTTTTCAAGGAAGTGCATGTATGACAATGATTTGATGGGTGAAATTGTTAAGAATGCATCTGAGTAGTGCTGTAGAGGAACATAATACTTGGTACCCTCAAGTCTCCAAGGAGAGCAAGACAACAGAATTAACTATCAGAGTGGATTTGTTCTGTAGTGAAAGAGTTTCTTGTACTCGTGATGGGAACAGATAATTGATGGAAGAACAGATAGTGTAGATTTTGGGATAAGATTAGTTTAGAATTTTTCTTTTTTCTATTACAGCCATAAAAATCAGGGGATTGTTCTGAAAGTAATGCTCCCTATTTTATTATGCTGGTCCACGATGTCGGAGGCAGATGGTGGTATGGCAACAGAGGTTAAACCTTCCCTCCAATATCCGATAACATTTTGTTGCCATTTGACATATGGCAGCAGAGGGGCACTCTGACACAATGGCGTCTGACATGGAAGTGAAGATGAGGCAGAGATGTGTGGAATTAAATTCCTCTTTGTGGAAGAAATGGCACCCATGAACGATGTCCCCCAGGGCCCAGTACTGGGGCTGTTTCTATTCAACATACTTATTAATGACCTTGATGAGGGGATTGAGTGCACTCTCAGTAAATTTGCTGACAATGCCAAGATGGGAGGGAGTGTTGATCTGCCTGAGGGGAGAAATGCACTACAGAGGGACCTGGATAGGCTAGATCAATGGCCAAGGTAAACTGTGAGTTTAATAGGGCCAAGTGTTGGGTCCTGCATTTTAGTAACAAAAACCCCAGGCAACCCTACAGGCTTGAGGAAGAGTGGCTGGAAAGCTGCCTGATGGAAAGGAACCTCAGTGTACTGATGGACAGTCAGCTGAATATGAGCCAGCAGTGTGCTCAGGTGGCCAAGAAGGTCGATGGCATCCTGGCTTGTATCAGGAATGGTGTGGTGAGCGGAACTAGGGAAGTCATCCTGCCCCTGTACTCAGCATTGGTGAGGCCTCACCCCAAATACTGTGTTCAGTTTGAGCAGCTTAATACAGAAAGGACATTGAGATGCTGGAGCAGGTCCAGAGAAGGGCAGAAAGGCTTGTGAAGGGAGAATATGTCCTATGAGGAGAGACTGAGGGAACTAGGGCTGTTTAGTCTGGGGAAAAGAAGGCTGAGAGGAAACTGTACTGTATGCAGGGCCTTCCTTCAGCTCCTGGAAAGCCCTGTGGCTCTCACACTTGCTTTTTCCTTTTTTTTTTTTTTTTTTTTTTTTTTTTTAATACACACACACACACATATATATGTATATATATATATATTTTCTTCCTAGAGCCTGTTAAGAATGACAAGTGCTGATTATCCAAATAGATGCTTTTTGGAAAATATTCTCTTCCCCATAGAGCACACTTCCATTTGTACTCTGTTTTTCAAAAGGTCTCCATTTTAGTCTGGGGAAAAGGAGGCTGAGGAGAGACCTTATTGCTCTCTTCCAGTATCTGAAAGGTGTACAGTGAGAGTGGGGTTGGTCTCTTCTCACTGATTTCAGGTGACAGGACAAGGGGAAGTGGCCTCAAGTTGCACCAGGATAAGTTTAGGTTGGATATCAGGAAAAACTTCTTTACATAAAGGGTAGTTAAACACTGGAATAGGCTCCCCAGGGAGGTGGTTGAGTCACTGTCCCTGGATGTGCTTAAAAACTGTTTGGATGTGGTGCTCTGGGACATGATTTAGTGGAGGGTTGTTAGTTAGGGTAGTATGGTTAGGTTGTGGTTGGACTCAGTGATCATTAAGGTCTTTTCCAGCCTGAGCAATTCTATGATCCTATGATTCTATTGCTGTAGTTTGACTTCCCTGTGTGAAAACAATTCAGCAATTCTGGCACTGGTATCTGATTCTGAATCTCTAGAAAGTCATCTAGCTTTCATCTGCAGGCAGCAAATGATGGAGAGGTGCTCTTTGGAGTGCAAGCTGATGAATACTTACTCTGGTAGAAACCACTGAAATTGAAAATAACTGGAATAACTTTCTGTTTGTGGGATGAACTCTGTGTTGCAGGCATTCAACCTTAAAAAATGATGAAAAAACTGAAATTTTTAGAAAGGGATGGTAGTTCCAAAGAAGAAGTAATTGACAGATGTTCTTTGGCTTCTGTTGTGCAGGAATTCTCATTTCATAAGCTCTTGGTTTTCAGAACACTTACCTTATTTTCAGACTGAAACTGTCTAAGTTTTGATTTATGACAACAGCAGTTTTACAATCTTTTTGTCTTTTATTTTACTCATCATCAAAATCACCAACAGGGGTGGAATGTCTATTTTTAGTGTCTGCATAATTTGTAAGAAGCAGAGGTGTGATGCAGGCCATTCGGTACCTTCAGTTCCCATCCCAGTTAGGGTCATAGGGATTGAAACCCACACAGAATTCTTAATTGCTTGTAGTTGCTAAAGAATATTAATAGGGTAAAGATGGAAACCAAAGATCAGTGCCACTTTCTTCACTTCATTAGCATAAGCCCACAACAACAGCAAGTTCTAAAGTCTGCGTCTTTATTGCCATTGAAACAAAGCTAGAGATGGAGAAATTCAGCAATAGATATATAGCTGTTAGGTATCTGAATAGTATTTTTTAGAATTGTATGTTGGTACATGTATGTTCCTGGAGTTCACTGGTATCCCACTGATTAGATGCTGCTGTGTTACATAATATATTTGTGTGATATATCTTCTGTTCTTATCACAGGGTTTCCTGGATAAGGTGTGTTCTTATCTACTGTGATGTTAGTTTCCTCCGTTGATCTTCTAACAAACCTGTACTTTCATTTTTGAGCGCATGAAAAGCCTTGAAGTAGCTTAAAATGGGCTGTCCCATTTTGGAGACAATCAGACTTTGTTTCAATGGCATTTAGGAACAGTCCTGAGGAAAAATACCAATAATCTAAATACAGCATCCTGAGCAGAACAAGCCACTGCAGTGCAGAACATAATTCATAGAAAGCATTTGACAATAGCATTTTTTGATGATTCATTCTTCTGACTCAGATGGCAGAGAGTACCAGGCATGGGAACAGTACATTTTTTTGTTGTGATGACCCTAGAAATGGTTACAGGTTGCTCTGATGTCTGTTCTGTGCAAAGTTGTGATGGGTGGAGGGGAAAGAAGGGAAGATCACAATCAGTTTTTAATCAGTAAATGAAGAACTACAGTATCAATTAGTGGAAGATATGGAGCAAATGCCTATCCTAAGACAACTGATGACTTTTTAACATTTGGCTGGTAATGATAATTTCAGTTGCCTTAGGGCATGCAGAATTTTGTAACATCCGAAGTGCTTTTGTGGGGTAGGGTCATTTCTGCAGAAAGTTGTTTTCACAGTGTTATGTCTTGCATTTGTATGGCCCTGTGCCACTTTAGAAATAGGGCCCATTCTAAAGCTATGCACTGCCAGTCTTCCATAAATTCTCTCTGCCCCATGAACACTCAAGTATCTGAAATCGTGCTTGGTTTTGTGGCATTATTTTTCCTTTTGCAGGGGCACTGATTTGGGCCTCCCTTTTCTGCCTGGCTGCTTCTGCCAAGGGCCGTGATGGATTTCAGTAGCTTTGAAACACTTGTCTCTTTTCCAGCTTTATCTGAAAGTAGGTTGCATGTTTAAATGCATGGGGACAGAAGCACTAGTGTTTGGGCAATCCTTTTTCTGAAGGAATCCAGCCTAAAATGAAGCATACAGTGTCAGCGTAGCTCTTGGTAATGGGGTTAGGGTTAACACTGATTTCCTTAAAGAAATGCCATGCATTGCAGCCTCCCCAGGGAGGCTCCTGCTTGGGGGTTTTGCAGATAAGAGTGACAGGGATAAACCAGGTGTGCTGTGTCTGTATTCGCAAAGGATGTTGCCCAACCATGACAACTCTCAGCATATGATGGATCTGTATCTGGTGGCACAGAGAGTCAGAGACTTAAAGTGACCCGAGAGCAGTGGGATCCCTTCTTCAGAATGCTTGTACACATGCTTTCCAACTGGAGAGAAGCCCTTGCCCAATCTGCTGCTAAGGAGGCCTTCAATAATAGAATGTTTAGCCACAGAATGGTCAAGTCACTATGGTAGCAGTACGCAAGGCATGTTGAAGGGCTGATAGGAGGAGCTAGGCAAAATGTGGTGACAAGATGGCAGAGGTCCTACCCTGTTGCTGGAGGTGACTCAGTGGCTTGCTCAGCCAGGCAAGGTTGGTGCTGGCATTATGGACAAACACTTGAGGTGAAGTGGGAAGTTGTGATATGCACAGGCCTTCAAATGATAGTTCAGGCTTATTTTTGTGCAGCAAAGCATAAGGAGATCCTTGAATCCCAGGGGGGGTGGAAGAAGCTGGGATGATACAGGTTCCTCCCTGTCTTTAATTTTGTACTTTCACTTCTGTCTCTGCATTTGTGCACACTGACTTCATAAATGCACTGCAATCCATAAACTTTACATTGCCTTTCCTTCAAAGTTGGCTTATTCTGGCTGGGGAGTCTTCTGCAAGACTAGATGAGTCACAAAAAAAGTAGCAATATGCTAAGTTAAATACAGTAAATGATTTATCTCCTCTCCCTCTGGTTTGTGTTTTGAAATGTTCGCTGCGCGGTTTGATAGCTTCCTACCACTGCTGCCAGGCCACCTGTCCCACACCGCATCCAAGTCTTTGTCTCCAAAAATACCACTGCAGCTCAGACAAACAACTTGGCAGCCATGCCTAGGGAAGACCTTTTAAATGACAATCTCATAACGCCACAATGGGAGAGAAGGATGCATTATATATCTGACGCAACACCTGAGAGCTGCAGAGCTGGAAATACCACTCCACATCTAAAATTCAAATAGGGAATTGATCAGCCTCTGAAGAAGGCACTGTGTGGCTTGAAAACAGTTAACATTGTACTGCTGCCTTCTGTGATATAGACTGTTTCTTTTTGTTTATTTTTTGTTTATTTTTATTTTAAATCACAATGACTCTATCTATTAGCTATGGCGAAATAGGCTTTTGACACTTGCCACAAACCTACTGATTTTAGTGAAGCTTTTAATGAAGCTGCTGTAGTACCGATGACATGTGATGGCTGTGGACTGAAACTTAATGTTTTCGGAGGTGTATGATTAAGTGCATACAAATGAGTAAGCAGGTGGCACACAGAGATTTAGGTCTCCAGTATCAGTAGAGTTGCCTCTATGATGTTATTACTGTTGGTTTGTTTTGTTTTACACGGACTGTACAGCAGCAGTCCAGAAGACCAGCAGTGGCTATACCCGCACTGATAGCAATGCTAGACTCAGAGTGGCTATTCAGCATGCAGCCAGTGGCTGCCATGGTGTCATGGTTTTGTAGATCATGTGGACACTGAAGCTACTGATGGCCCTTATACTGTCTCATGTGGACTGTTGTCACAGACTCTGGGGCTGCAGATGTTTAACTTCTACCAGGCAACAAAGAGAGGGTAAGTGGATGGAGGTATAGGTGCTTGGGATTTCTTTTGTGTATGGACTGATGTAATTGAGCTCTTGTCTGGAGCTGCAAGGTGAAAAAAGAAGTGGGATGTGAGTCCTGGTCAGCAGGCATTCTTATCCCTGGAGAACTGCATCATCGGATGCTCAGTGGTGGGGCTTCAGGGATGACACATCCTCTCCACTGTGCAAAGCATTGTGATGACTGTCTGGGAGACTGTGGGCCAAGACCAAGATAGTGAGAGAGATGTGGCAAAGATGCTTTGGAAATGCACAGCATTCAAGGGAACAGCATCAGTTCCTTCTGGCTTAGATGTGGGAGGCAAAACTTCTCATGTTTCTGCCTACGTGCAGATAGAATAAGCAAGCATGTCAGTTAAAACAAAAAGGTCTGTGTTGCTTGTTTGGTTTTAAGAAACTTTCCATCCTCCTATTGAAATAAGTCCTTCGGGTAAAATGAGTGCAGTTGTGACTGTTTAATATTGTTGGCTTCTGTTTCTACTAAGGTTACATAATTGCTGTTTTCCTGGGAAATGAAATCATGGAAATGAAAAACTAAATTCACCAGAGCATACGCAGGCACAACTTTGATTTCAGGCACCTGTGTGCACCAGTATTTAATTTGGCACAGGAAAAGTAGCATCAAAACGAATATAAACAAATAGCACAGGAATAATGAAACAACTGGCATTCAGGCACTGAGATGTAAGAGCAAGCACGTCACTCCCCAACTTATAAAACATCACAGCTTATAGCTTGTGGGGGAACAAGGCTAATACAAGAGCAAATAAGGAGGGTCCTGTGCAGAAGGAATGGCAGGAGGTCTGGCAAGTGTAATTGCAGAAACCCAACAACTCACACCTGAAATGAATTGCAAAGAGTGTAGGGCAAGCCACAACCAAAGAAGAGAAGCTGAAAGGCTTTTGGGCCTTTTCCTCAGTCTCGCCTTAGTAATTATCTCTTGTTTGCAGAGCTTCCATTAATTGGAATGCATTTCCTAATGAAATTAGGCTGGCAGCCAGTATTCAAGTCTTTTTACTGCTAGGGAAAATTTGTTCTTTCAGCATCTCAGCCATTGATTTTTGTTTGTGTTTTCATTCATCATGAGACTGTTACGTGCCAAAAATTCCATGCTCCATCATATTGACTTGGACAGTATGAGTTATTTGATTTATTCCCTTGCTCTCTGCTCTTGAAAGCTGAATTCTACAGCACTGCCCCATTTGTAGCTACTGCGTTATGTGGTTCTTCCCCTCCAACATAACCTTTTATTTTTTTTGTTTTAAACAATTGTTCTTCTTTTTAACTTTGTTATCTGTTAAGCATGGCAGTGCAAAGACACTGAGTATCCCAAGGTAAAATGTAAGGTTTAAACAAATTGTTTGAAATGACATTTGTGTTGTGGGATTTCTTAATTTCAAAGGATTCTCAGGTTTACCTGCTTTATTGAGAGTACAGGAGCTCGGCTATATCAGTACACAAGAGCACAGGTCTTTATTTGAAGAGAGAGCTTTCTCAAAGTGAAATTGGTGCCAGTATTGCATATTGAGCTGGGAGAGGCCAAAACCTGATCAGGCTACAGATAGTCTTCGAACAGTGCTTTCCTTAACACTAAATAAAGGTGGGATTGCAAAGAGCAGATTATGAGGTTCTTTGTATATAGTGTCCTCTTAGCTTCTTCAGCTAGGTTGGGACTAGGCATTACTCATGAGCATGCAAACAGCCTTGTCTGTCTTATTTGGTTTGATTTATTGACAGTATCTACATATATACCATATCCATCAGACTGAGTTACTTTCAAGAATTAATCTCTCTGCTACATCTCCACTACACATGATGTATACCTGTACTGATCATCCACCTTAACAAATAAGAATCTTATAAATTGTATGCAGCCATTTTACTACAGACTTTAAATAATTGATCTGCTTTTCTTCTATCTCATTAAGCATGTAGGAAGGATACTGAGAAAGGATGAAGGTTAGATGAAGAGAGAATAATTTGAGTTATCTCTGGCTCAGCACGATCAAAAATATGGGTCTAGTTTTAAAATTAGTTTTTGAAAAGCAATATGCTAAAAATTCATCTTTACCTCTTTGATGTTTCTGTGTTATGAATGCAGTCAATTTACTTTTACAGGTTTGTCTCAACACATGCTAACAGAAATGACTGCGAATTAAACCTTAGTCATCCACCATCTCCAGCAGCTAGAAGTGTGGGGATAAAAACAGTACTGTAGGACCTGTGACTGAAATCACGAGTGGGAAAAAACCATACATTTTAGCACTTTATTACAGTTTCTGAGACATTGATGTTGTTTCTCTAACTGGCTAAAGTTTCCCTCTGCAAGCGTATATTAGACTGTATGTATGCATGGAAACTCACATTTTGTGCTACTTATTTAAACAAAATTATTTTTCTTAAGTGTATTTGAATTCCTTTTCTCCTTATGATTCAAACAGATTCTTTTCCTATCCAGAAAGCAGATAATGCAATAGTAGTCATCTTCACAAAAAAGACTCTTACCAATAGAAGCTGCAATAAGATGTTATGCTGAATACCCCAAATACCATGTATATTATGGACAATATGAAGAATTAAGTGTTGTAGCCAACACACACTCGTGGTGAGTGTAAGAGAGCTGTTATGACATGCCTGGAACTGATGATTGAGCACATGGTGAAGGAGGTAGCTGGCCCAGGAAGCACCAGATGCAAGCAAGTCACCTGTGTTTCCCAAATCACCAAAACTGGTGGACCCTGGGTTCACCCCTCCCTGTGCTCATATAAGGGCCAGAAACACAGTGCTGCTCTCTGATAATGAGGGCTGCTTCCTGAGGAGTGTTCTGTAGCTATGGACCCTACCGCTAGTTGGGTGAGTTAATTTTTTTTTTTCCTGTATGTGATTATTGGCATCTATTATGTGATTATTGACATCTCTAACTGCCCGGTATTGCAAAGAATTTATTAGAAGTGATTTCACTGCTTTCAAGGACCAATAGTGAGAGAGAAGGTCAGCCAGCTTCCTGGAACTGCTGGGCTGAGACTGTGATCTCTGCTTGGCACTGAGAAAATGGTGTGTGCAAAGGGTATATGTAACAAGGAGGACTTCTGGACTAGTTCAATGGGATGTTCAACTGGAGCATTCCACTAACAGAGGTAGATTTCAGGTGAAGATAAAGATCCTTTTAAGATTATTGGAACAAAGGGCGAAGGCTTTAGGAATGTCTTTCTATGGAAAAATGTAAGGGCAATCATAGAACCTGTTCTGAATTGGAAGAGGCTCACAAGGGTCATTGAATTCTGCTCCTGGCTCCATGCAGGACTGCTCAATGATCAAACCATATTTCTAATAGCATTGTCCAAATGTTTTGTGAATTCTCGTTGCTTGATGCAATGACCACTGCTCTGGGGAGACAATACTGAAAAGGGAAAGAAAGAAGGGCAGGTGTATTTGTTTTAAGTGTTCTCTCATAATGCACAATGAAAGATTTCCATCTCTAGCTTTACAGATAACTTCCTGAATTGCTTTTCTGAAGCAAGATTATTGTCATCTGCTTAGTGAACAATATCAGAACTGTTTTAGATTTTATGGCCATGTGAATGGACCAAAGGTCCATTGCAAACAATGGATGGCATTTTGTTCTAATGCTGGAGTTGATTGAATTATCCATTGCAGTGGTCTCTAACGAACCCTGGCACTATTGTGAAGCTTACAAATAAATATCTTAGTCAACCACATTTTTGGGCTATTAATTACTAACCAGCAAATAGTCCTCAGCATGGCTCCCTTCTATAATGAAGATGCTTTTCTATGCATTATTATTGTTTTCATTATTCACTCCCTTCTGGTCTTGGGAGATGGTAGAAAGTCTGTCAGGCTACAGTACATAGTTGCAGTCTTTTCCTGTATGTTGTAAAATGAACTGTCTTCTTTTCCTAAAATGGCTTTCACGTATTCTTTCTCTCTCAGTGTTCAGCTGGTACCTGTCTTTCTATTTGTGATGAAGTGGCTATAGCAAACAAGGTGTGCAGCTACAAAAGAAAATAACTGTGGGAAAGAAATGCAGTATCTTAGTGATTCTAGACATACATTACCACTGGGGAATGTGCTGATGTATGCTATTGCGATGAGCAACTCTGAATTTAGGATCTGAAATTCCATGACTACTGATGCATTTATAGAGCAGTTTCTGTTTTTCCTATGACTGCACTGTATCCCTGACTTGGATGCTGTGGATAAATACAGGAGAAGAGAGAAATACAGATGCACAACATATGCAGGTGTCTGAGACTGCATTGTGAACTCAACTAGTATACAAACAGCGTGAGAACAAGATCATGTTTGGCTGCTGGAACATTTACTTTTCCCAGCAAAGCATTTATTTGCTTTTCATTATTATTAATAAATAAAGGACACACATTTATGTTTTTCCTGCTTGTCTTTCCCACAAGGTGTTTATCTTTTATACATAAACCCACAAAATAAACCAGTGTTTCAAAAGAATGTCTGATGGTGAGAAAACAGAATTAGAGCAGAGAGGATTCCTGTAGGATTTTCAATACCAAGCAGCCCCGCAGAGGAGCAGCTGCCACTTTTCTTTGCACAGTAGGGTACAAGAATGCTCCAGGGTGTCACAGGGAATGGTAGGGGTGCTGCAGCATTGTCCATGTTGAAAGACTGATCACATAGTACTTGGTGTCAACCTCCACTTTTCTTTCTGGGGCTTTGTCCCACTGCTGTTATGGAGAGAGCCTTGCCTTGTGATTCTCCCAACCTGGCAGGCAGGTAGTTCAGCTTTAAATAAGTGGTAGTTATCATACCTTGTTCTAAATTTTTGTCTTACACTGACCATCTCTGCTTCCAGTTCTTTTCCACTGACAATAGTTAAGCGAAAGATGATGTCAGTGTGCAGCGTGGGCCTCCTTTCTGATAGAGACTTTTTAAAATTAGTCTGATAAAGACATATTTAATTCTGTATTGCGGAAAAGAATATTTGTACATGTTCATCTTTAGAGCAGCAAACTCATCTGTGCTGAGGGAGGGAGTGTGAAGAAGATGGTTTGGAGCTGAAGATGGGAGCCTTGTAGAGTAGAACACTGCTTTGAGTCTGTTCCAGAACAGGTGTATGGGAAACTGGTAATCACAGTCTGAACCTCTGATTAATCAGCTGAGGCAAGTGTTGGGTCAGCTGTGGGAGCACAGGTGAGAGTAATTTAGCTTGACTCCACCTCCTCTAGACCTCATTTAAGGGCTGACCACCACCAAGGCAGCATCTCTTGGAGATTCCTCCCTGGTGGATATTGCCTCAGCATTTCCCAGCGAAGGCATCCCATATTGGTGAGTTTTTTCCCTATAAATAACCTTCTGAATATCTGTTACCATCTTTGTATCATTCCTCCTTACAGCAGCTATAGAGCAGTAGCAGCAGCTGGGCTGTTGGTGCTGAATGGTGTCCCAGAAAGTAGTTGCAGTACATCATTCATTTGGTCCCTCTATGCTGACCCAACAAATTGAGGGAAAAATGGGTATGTGAACTGAACTGTGACCATATATATTATTGTTAGCAATGTTACCCAGCACAGCTGTGACTCAATGCCTTCCCAAGCATCTTGAGATCCTGATAGGCACCAGCAGAAAATGCTTAAATAATAAATTTGTCAGTTGATAGGCCTGGTCTGGCATATATTATAAGCATGAAACATTTCTTGCTGTGGGGATTCTTTCTGAATTCTTCAGGTTAATGATGACATAATGGTGTTTTCACGGGATGCAAAACATGGTATGAAGGAAATTTTCTTTTCCTTGAAGTGATTAGCTGCAGACTTCTCCAAGTGGTGCTCACTGAAGGTAACGACAGCTTTTCATGTGCTGCAGAGATCTGCAGGGCTGCTGATAGCTGTGTCTCAGACAACCACTATGGGTGATGTACAGAATGGCTTCATGAAGCTACTGATCAAAAAACAGTGCAATGGAGATTTTGAATGAGATGAAGCTCTGTTCTCACGTCTTTTATTTTGCATTGAGACTTCCCTTCTCTTGCTGTGACCATTGAATGCCTGGGGTTTAGGCCATGCAAACAGTGGCTTTTATTTTTTTTTTCTTACCCCCCAGCAAATTGTTCCAGTGTTTTCAATTGTAATACCACATGTTTTTTAACTGATTTCTTTGAGAGAAGTTTTGGTGTGCTGAAATAGCAAGATGTTCTGTAGGCCCCCAGGGAATACATGTGTGGATTTGCAGATCTAGGGCAGACTGTTTTTTTAAAATAATAATAATAATAATAATAAAAAAATAAAAAAAATATATATGTATATATAAAAATGCAGAAAGGCACAGAAATGTGCAAAGTCAGAAGTATCATCAGACACGCTTTCATCTTTTGTCCCAGTACCCCTTGTGGGACAGGATTCTTGCAAGTACTTTGATACTTCGGCATAGAAGTGCTGGGCCTGGTATCCAGGTGCCTGTAGGCCTAGTTGTGCCAGGGCCTGTAGGCAGTGTCTTGTAAACTCTGCCGTGAAGAAAGAAATGTGCTTTGTAGGTTTCTGCTGTCCTACAGCAGGGAATTGCTGCTTCTGTAACCTTTGTGTTTCTTCCTGGGATGAACTGTGCACAGCATCCAATGGTCTGTCATCAGGATTACACACTGATATCAACCTGATACCTTTCTCTCTTTCTCTCTGCTTTTATCTCAGTATATGGTAGCTGCACCTTTTAGCAGGGCTGTGTCCATCTTGCCCACTCATCTTTAGCCGTCCTTGTATCTTCCTCCTCACTACGCAATGTGGATGCACTAAACTCTTCCAGAAAAAACTGTAGAAAATAGTATCTAGGTGCTTTGCTTTTCTTTTTTTCTTTTTCTTTTCTTTTTTTTTTTTTTTTTCCTTTTGGCGGGGGGGGGGGGGAAATATGTTTCCCCAGTCTCCTGGGAAGCTGGGAAGGCTGATGCCTCACTGACAGGATTTTCCCCATGGAGAAGCAAACAGAGGTGCAGCAGACTCAGAGGAGTGAGTGCGCTGAGGGGTGCTGCCCTGCATCTGACATTTGAAGCAAGGCAGTGAGGCCTTAGTACCTGTAAAGTGCTAAACTGAGTGAAGCAGTATCCAATTTTTCCTGTAATTCATTCAGCAACAGACCATGGAGAGACAGGATTGTGTCTGTCAGGCATGTTCTGGGAGCAGGAGCTGTGCAGTGTCACTGACAATGAAGTCAGTGTCCTGCCTTTTCCTGGGTTCTGAGAAGTCATGGGGTAGTAAAATATATTCCTGCTGATCCTTTTCCTCAGTGCAGAGACATGGGAAGTGATTGCTTTATGTCCCATGCCAGATATGGAGGTTGGTGGCCCTGCTTACAGCTGGAGGTTGGAACTTGATCCTTGAGGTCCCTTCCAATGCAAGTCATTCTGTGATTTCCCACCTGAATACCTGTCATTTCATTTGCTAGTTGCACCTGAGCCCTTTCCCTTTTCTTCACTGGCCATCCACAAAGTTAAAAGGTCCTGTTAAGGAAGCAGTGTATTTTTCTGTGTCAGGAAGCAAATTGCTGCTGTCCCACAGATCCATTTACTCATCAAATGACAGGCTGTGTGCGGACTGAGTTGGAAGAAGTTGCTCTTGTTTCACTATCCTCGTCCTATCTGAGCTGATGGGAAGAAGATGCTTGCTTTCTACCTAGGAGAGTTAGGCAGGTACTCAAGCAAGCTCCACACCTGCTATGATGAAGTTGATCCTGGTTTCACATTCACTGTTGCTATCAGATCTTCCTGCTCAGCTGTGTAAAAACAGAAGTACATAAACACATCTTCAGAGATGTGCAACTAAACTTCATGGCAGAACAGTCCAGTAGGTGAACAGCTTTTTGCTTCCTGGTGTAAGATAGTGGCTCTTTAGCAGAATTTTTAGTGTCCAGGCTTTAAACTTTCTGGTGCTGCATCTTGACATTTTTGTTTTGAGGTATTAGGGGGCCAGTGCTTCAGCTCAGATGTTTCAGTTGTTGCCTGAATGAGTGGGGAAAGGTGTGCAAGGGGGAGTTGCAGGTTTATTTTTGAAGGCATGTTTATTTGTGAACCATCAGGGAACTGGAGTAGGGTTCTGATGACAAAGTGGATATTTTCTGAGATCTGAGTAGTGTGAATGGGGCGGGGGATGAGAGCTGGTTTCTTTGCAGGGGCAGGTAAACACACTTATAGGAGTTGAGCAGTCTCTACTGGTGCTTCTGAGTTCTTGCATAATGCTCAACCACTAACCAAGTTCTCATCAGCTCAAGCCAGTCATTTATTTTTTTGTTAGCCAAACTTAATGTTCTTGGGATCCAATTAAAAAACAGAGTGTTTACAGCTGCAAGTTTTTGTTGATACAATAGCGAAGAATATGCCAAGATTCTGGGGGAGGAGGGGAGAAAGATGCGGGTAGTATTGCAACTGGGAATATCCAAAATCAATGGAAACTTATGGCTTTACATGTCCTGAGCTGTGTATGTGGGCTATGGTAATACTATTTTGCCTAAGTTGTTCTTATTGTAGCAGTGAGCTCCCTTGGAAAGGATAAGGGCTCCATTAATTTTTCCATTCAGTGTAAGGGCATGAGGCACATGGGAAACTGATCCATATGTGAGACAGCAAGCACTAGGTACTAACTCCTACCATCAGTGGGGAAAGAAGACAGAAAATGCAACATACACTTACACAGATGCCTGAACAATGTAATGTTTTTCACCATTACATGTTTATAAAGCATGTGTGCGAACTTTCACGGTGGGGAAAAAAAAAAAAAAGAAGTATTAGAAGTTAGCTTGCAGTACTTTTGTACCTTGACAGGCTTTAGCACTGACCTTCCTACAGGTTTGGGCAGAGAGAAGAAAGTCTTAGCTGGGAGATAGTAGTTCCACATGCTTTGATGTCTTATAAGTTTGTCCTCAGCATGAAAGACAACAGCAAAAGACCATTTGTCTCAAATTGCTGCAGGAAACTTACTCATAATTGTAAAACTCACTGTGCCTGGGTTTCCAGCGTAAAAGGAATCCTTGTAGAGTGAGAGGGGCCTCAGGACACCTACAAAGCAGTGGCAGTGGTTCCTGGGGCTGCAGCAGCTCCCCCGCCTCTGATGAAGGTGGGGGTGCTTGCTGGTATGTATCTCCTTGGTGGCAGGAAGCGAATAGCTGAGCCGGATGATTTCCCATCACTCCATGTCAGGCCCCCTCCCTGGAGCAGGTCTGGTCGTTTCCTGGGCTCGAGAAGGGACCAGCTGTCATGACTTCTGCAAAAGATTACAACTCCCTGGCCTTTGGTCAAAACTCAGCCTCAAACAAAAGCTAAATGTCTTTGGAAACCGTTGAAACCAAGGGCAGTGTGCCTCAGCTCTTCTCATGGCACTCATTTTGTAGCAAACTTTCTTCTTTTTTGTTATATACAGAGGGAGGAAAAGAAAATGGAAGTTTGGGTTTTTTTTTTTTGGTACACTAATACATATTTATTTTTTGGCTGATGATTCTGGATATACTTGGCACACTGACCAAGGTGAAAGCAAAATCATCATCCATCACATTTGATTTCTGTGGATTTTCCCTGCTACCCCCCCTCCCCCCCCAAAAAAAATACCACCTTTGTTGCCTGAAATCAGTTTTACTTGCACATTGTGTTTACCTTCCTTTTAGTGATAATACTGACTTAAGCAGAATTTTGGTCAAAATTTGGCATGGAATTTACTCACTGGTTTTTTTTTTTTTTTTTTTTTTTCTGTTCTTCTCAACATGCCTCCATTGTTTGAAACTGGGGGGGGGGGCGGGGGTGGGGGGGGCAAAGAGTGTTGTCTTTGCTGAAATGAGTTTTTGATTCATTTGTCAGTGAAAAAAGCTCAGACATTTTACTTTATTGGTAATAAAAACTGATTTTTCCCTTCCTTCTGCTGTGTATGCAGTATATTTTTACAGTACTGCCTCCATCCTGTTCTGAATACGCGAGGGGAAATTGTGACGTACTTGCTCAGAAGCCTGTGGGACTTTCAAAACTGTTTTCTGTTTTGTTATGTTTGGTTTGTGTGTTTCTTTATAAATTTATGCTGAAGGTGGTTTGCGAAGCAAACTCTGTCTCCAGAGCAATTGCAAAGTGAGAAATTTTCTTTTCTAGGCAAAACCCCTTCCTTCAATCAGTATGCCAGGCTTATGGTCAGAGTTAATCCTTATGTCTTTGAGCTGCATGTCAGAAATCTGCATGTGGCAGCACTACATCTTTAAGCACGTTAAATGTTGTTTTCGAGATTGCCTGGATGTATTTAATTTTGCATTTCTCACTGTTCCCTTTGCAATGCAGAACAGCCTTTTCTCCATTTCTGCTTAAAAACCAGAACGTGTCATTCATTTGTATTCTCTGTTCCAGTTATGCAGGCAAGTATCTATCTTTTAGTTTGCATCCAAGTTGTTTGCTTCCTGGAATGTATTCTTTTTCTCTTCTCCCGAGGGGTCATGGCTGCATTTCCTATATAAGCATAAGAGTGGAACACAGATCAGAAAGCTTTTTAATCCAGAAAAGCTGTCTTCTTTTTTTGTGGCCTAAGTAGGATCTTAATGAAAGATCTTAAGCGAATTGACTGAACAAACACTCTTATAATTGTCATTGCTTTTGGGCCGCCCTTGAACAACACTAAAATCATTTTCTACTTTGGTCTTTCATTTAGTGTCCTCTTTACTCTCTGGCTACCTTTCTTACCCTTTCTTCCCTGCAAAGGAGGGTTGAATTGTGTGCTAATACTTATGTGTGAGTTTCTGAGTCACAGAAGTGTGTATGTTTGCTGAAAGAATATATTCTTTAATTTTAAATCCCTGCCTTGGCATTGCCAGTTACCATATGGAACGAGTTCTAATAACCAGCCAAGATATAAATAAATTTAGCAAGAACATTAAGAGCAAAAAAGCCAAAGAAGTTCCTGATCTTCCAAACAGACTGTCAGGCTTCAGTTTCATTCCAGTTGGGAAGAGAAAAGTATCTAGGAAGAACAAATGTGTGCAATTAAAATGGCAGCTTTCAAAGTTATATATGTGAGACAGACTCTGTCAGAAGATGTTTCCCCCCATAAAGTCTCTGAAATTGTATCTTGTGATCTCTCACCCCTGAGTGTCCTGCTGTTTGTAGCACTACTGTGCAGGTGTTGAAATTTCAGCCTTCTTGTTGGCTGGTATTGTTGCATTTTCTGAGCACTGGCCTGTAGTTTCTCATTTCATACACCTCTAACAACCTGCACTGGCTTCAGAAAGGTACATCATATCATACCTAAGCATGTATGCATGTCATACCAAATTTTCCACTGATGCCCAAATCTTTGGGAACTTGGGGATTACAGTGTTACACGCAAGCATTACAGTCTAGTGATCAACCTGTGTTATCATTGTGTAATATGTGAAGATTTTGCTTGGAGAGAACAGAATTAAATATGCTGAGCCATCTCTGATTTAAAAACAAAACTCTTCAGAGTTCTCCCATGCCTTGTTCCAATTGTAGCTCTTCTTTGAAGATCTTTGTTGGCTTGCTCTATCTGTACTGCAACAGCAACACAGTGATTAGCTTTTCTTGAGCTGAAAGCAAGGATTATCTTGAATCTTCAGAGAATCTGTGTTTGCAAGATTCCATGGCAGAGTTATACTGCCCTAAAAAAACCTCTCAGTAACCAACTTTGTGATGAATAGTTGTAGATAAGTGGCAGGGTCAGGCTTACCTGCTCTCTAGTGAAGCTGCTGCCAGAGATTCTGTGGAAGTGATGAATGCTGCCAAAAAACAGCATATGAATGAACAGCTCAGAGGCCCAGCGAATCCATGGAGTTCACAGCAAAGTATCACTTTCTCTCCAGATGGTAGCAAGTTCCAAGTAGCTGGTTCTCATTTCCTCATACTGTGACACATGCCCTGAGGTTGTCAGGATTCTAATGCTTCCAACAGGGCTTTTGTTAGACTAAGTGTTTGTAATTTTCATCATTTTAAGGGAAAAATACCTGTTTTGCTGGAAAGAAACCTGGCTGAAAGAAGGGCTCTGTGTTGGTGTTTTTTTTTTTTTTTTTTTTTTTTTTTTTTTTTTTTTTTTTCTCCTTGCTGGGCTAATACAAAGCTGCTGCTGCAGCATCTTCCTTTGAATGGCCTCAGTGCAACAGCCTTGGAAACAGGAATGACTCATCTTGATGAGGGTCTTCCTGTTGGGATACTGGAAATAAACAGTTTCTGCAGGGGACTTAAAGTACAGTTATTTGGATGATGGAACTTGAGGCTTTGCTGGGTGAGGAGAGACTGCAATCAGAACACTGTCAGATGCAGCAGAGAAGCCCTGGGGGAAGAGACGAGCAGGGTAATAAGATATGTCTGGAATGTTTTTCTGTTAGCTTAAAATATTGTGGAAATAGAATATTGGCTATTAGTAAAATCATACAGAGACTTGGAAAAAGACTTGGAGAAATGTACAGGCATTGTGCAGCACTGCTACAACAAACTAACAAAATACTGTAGCTTAGTAAAGGAGCCTGACTGCTGACAGCAGTAAGCATCCCACATATCTCCCTCTACCATGGGCTTCGTGTGTTTGTTAGAGCCAAGTAAATAGCAGGACTACTGAGCAGTTTGTCTTGGATAAAAGCTCACCTCTTCCCTTCCTTTTCCTTTGCCCTGTTGAGGTGAAAGTGAATCCTTAGGAATGTCCTTATGGGAAATAAATTCAAATACACTGGATACCATGTGGCAGATCTGTGTCAATACAGCAACCATTCAGGTTTGGTTTTTTTTTTTTTTTGTTTATATGATTGTTAATAAATCCATGTAGAGCCTCTGCTCATATGTACTGCTGAATATCCAGCAGCAATAGACTAATGGCTGACAGCAAATTTCTTGCCTTGAGCAGAAATTGCCTTGATTGTTTTTGTTTGTTTTTTAAACTGAGCTATTGCTATTACAGGAAGACTGAAAAATTGCTTTTTTTTTTTTTTCTGATGACTATCAAAGTCTGTCATGCGTAGCTCTCCTCTGCTTGATTCCTCATTCTGCTGCTATGTCCTTTCAATTTTTGCAGCATCTTCTGTTCCCCGCTTGTCTGCCCATCCCCTCTGTGGGCTCTGAGCTTCAGAAGTATGCCCGATGAGGGGGGGAAAAGCGTGTAAGACATGCAGGAGGCCATTCTGTGTCATAAGAACAAGCTCTCGAATTCACTCTTGTGGGGAAGATTTTCACAGAAGAGACAAATATTTGGCTGTTCTTCCTAAGATGGAAGCATAAAATTCTGGAATGTCTTCTTGCCTTCTGGGACCTGGCAGCTGGATGTTGAGCCATAAAAGAAGGTCCCAGATTCAAGCCCCGGGAAGATGTTTCTCATGTACGTTGTAAAATCATGCTCATAAGTCATTGCACTAGGCCTGCTGAGTGCATGCAATAGCTGGAAGATTGTTGGAATACACTTGAGCACTCAAATCTATAAATGACTTTTAACACAATATTCTGCTACTACTGTTTTACTCCTTCTGTACCAAAGTGTTGGAAGAAATGTGTGGCAGATGTATTTCATGGGGGATGCTGCTGTTTCTCAGCAGGATGCCTGTTCAGTCTGTACTTCCAACTTGCTGCTAGGGAGCACTTTGAGGAACTGACCATTATCAAGGGAGAGGAAAGCCTGGACATGAAGACAAAAGTCTTAAGCTTCATAATTTACAAACCCAGTGTACAAAAGAGTGCCAATTTTGGAACAGCCTTGTGCTGGGATGCTAGGATATTGTTCCTCTAGGGGAAAGAAAAGTTCTGCAATGCAGTGAAACCCACAGAAATCGAGCTGCATTCCCAGTGTGCTGTAAGCCACAATGCAAGTATTGCTGGTACTGTTAATATATGCACAATGCAATGAATATTATTTCAATTGTTAATCATTTTCATTATAGTTAAAGTAGGTACAAGTAAAAGCCTATTTGAAAAATAAGAGTTAAGTAATGAAAAGAACAGGTATTACACAGTCATTGTATCTCAACAGAGCCCAATGTTGTGGAGTTTTACCCATCCCACAACAAAACAGTCATAGTGTCAGCCAGCAAGTGCAATTGTATGGTTGTTAGATTAAATATTGCTCTATGCTTCTATGCTAATCACAGAATGACTGAGTAAGTACAGACGTTACTCAGAAGTGTTAAAAACTTGGCAAGAAAAAATATAAGTGGTGCGTTGTAGTCTCCCCATAACTCCTTTAGATCAGATTTAACTTTTTCACCCTGGAGATGTATGAAGGTAAGCGTGTTGCTCAAAGGTCTGTATGATTTGTCTTAAAATGGAATTATTTCTATTTTATCTGTTAAGTGGTCCTATATCACACTGTTATCAAGTAACAACGCAGTCTGTAGTGTGAATATTAAGGCTGGATTCCTAAAATGTAGCATTATTTATGGAGTCTTGTTCCATAAATACTTGGCATAGGTGCTTCTATTTGAAATCTACTGATCCATAATTTATGTTTGGGGCATTCAGAATTCTCTTGAGTGTGGAATTCAAATTTACATTCATCAGAATTCTAAGAAGAAAACCTATGTAGCAGTGTTGCTTCACATCTTCTATTGATTGTGTGGATGATTTTTTTTTTCATGGAGAAATTTTTGAGAACTTGTATAACACAAGCTTCCTTTCTCTCTGGTGTAATTAATTTTATGGCAAGATGTGAAAGATGCATTTCATTTAGTGTGCTCAGAAATGCCTTCTGTTTAAGCTAACCTTTCCATCACTGAAACTCAAAAAACACCTCCTTATAAAGAGCAAAAACAACAAAAAACTTCAGATTAAATACGCTCCAAAATAAAGGAGAACTTGACCAATAATGTTCCAGTCTAGTTCATAGGCAAAGCTTTAGTTAAGACTCCTTTTAAAAAATAATAATAATAATAAAAAAAAAAAACAGTAATTTTCTAAGGACACAATTCAAAGCAGAAGCATCTTCAGACTTCTTCAAAGGGAAAGAAAATTCATGGTGGGGTACAGGATAAAATACTATTTTTCTCAGGTATAGAGACTGCATGGGTCATTAAAACAAAAGATTGCACGTAGGAGAAGAATGAATTTCAGTAACCAAAAGAAGCTCAACAGCAGCATTGTGTCTCTGAGTCTCTTCCAACTCTTTCATCTTAGTTTAAGATCAGTAGCACACTGGATAATTGGCTTTGGCAAGTGAATGACATTTCTCTGCTTACATCTCCCTGACTCTTTCATCAGCCCAAGGGAGAGTTAAAGTAACGTATTTTATTTTTATTTTTTTAATTAAATAAAAGAAGAATTTATACTCCCTATCTAAAAAGAAGAAAAAAAGACAAATTATAATTTCCTCTAGTTTTATTGATGCCACTGGATGTGATTTAAGATCTCTTGAAGTAAATCTAGAAACACCTTACTTCTAAGCAGTGTGGACTCTGCCTGCTTAATTCCTTGGTTCTCTTAATATAAATAATTGAAATGAAGAGAGTGCACATATCCTTTGGGGTGTCAGGCTATGAGCATTTTATCTGAATGACACTGCTGACTGTAAATAGAATCACAGAATCATCCAGGTTGGAAAAGCCCTTAAAGATCATCCAGTCCAACTGCAACCTAACCATACTACCCTAACCCTAACAACCCTCTGCTAAATCATGTTCCTCAGCATAGTGAGTTGCTATGTATGCCTTGACCCTTACATACCCAAAGAAAAAAGAGAATTTATATCAAGCTATTTAAGACTTTTGTGATAACTACAAGAATCACACCCCCCCCTTCCCCCCCCCCCTTTTTTTTTTCCCTCAAACAGCTTTTGTGCTGTATCAGCAGCTTGAGTACAGTACCCCGAACTGGCATTAGTGTTGTCATGCAAACACTGAAGTGCTTACGCACCTTTTTCCATTTTACTTGGATTTTTCAGTACTATCTCTAAGCTATATGGAAGGAAGGGGAGAAATTATTAAAATGTTGAAAGGGCTGCTAGTTTTAGACATGAAGGGAAGTTATTTGCAGGAAATGTACTTTTCCACTGCAGACTTTTAAAATAAATTCATCGGAAGTTCTAAGTAAAGCAGTACCTATATTGTCAGAAAATACTCAGAAATTTTCATTTTGAGTCAAAAAGGTTGACAAAATCTTTTTTTCCAGCCCTCCCTCAATCTCTGTGTTTTCATACCTTGCCTGGTGAAAGAAGAAAGAGGACTTCTGAAAATTTCAGTCTTGGTTTTTCAGGAGTTTCTTATGTGTGGGGCTCCAAGCACAAGAAGGATGTGGAGCTGTTGGAGCAGGTCCAGAGAAAAAGAAAGGTTGAAGTATCTCTCTTATGAAGGAAGACTGAGGGAGCTGTGCTTGTTTAGCTTGGAGAAGAGAAGGCTCTGGGGAGTCCTCATTGCGACCTTCCAGTACTTGAACGGAGCATATAAACAAGAGGGAGTCTGGTCTTGCGCAACCTGATAGTGATAGGACAAGAAGGAATGGCTTTAAACTAAAAGAGGGGAGATCTAGGTTAGATGATAGAGGGGAATTCTTCGCTCAGAGGGTGATGAGGCCCTATCACAGACTACTCAGAGAAGCTGTGGATTCCCCATCCCTGGAGGTTGGGTGGGGCCATGGGCAGCCTGATCCAGTGGCTGGTAACCCTGCTTATGGCAGGGAACTAAATTATCTTTATGGTTCTGTCCAACCTAAGCCATTCTTTGATCGCTCCTTAGAGTGGGATTCATTTTGGCAAGCTTTACTACAGCCTGGAGGTGTCTACCTTTCAACTATTCTCAGTTCCATGTTTCATCAGTTGAGGAAAAGTAGACTCTTTTAAGGTGTGACTCATAATCTGTTTCAGACACCTACTCCTGGATAAGATGTCCATATAGGAGGCAAGGGTGTCTGGCTCAGATGTATACATCTATGCTTGGCCAGATGAATCTTACTCAGTATGTCTATGTTGCAGACTGCCAAGTAACAGGATAAATTTAGCAGCAAAAAGCTCTATGCTGCCACAGCAGAGTTTTCAAAAGCTAAATCAGGTATTTCTGTCTGTAGTGTGTTATCTACCATATGATGGTGTCTACCTGATGTATCAGAATGCCTCATAGAATTGATAATCCAGGTATCTTGTTTTCCATGGCTGCCATCTCTAATTGTAGCCATGGTGTGGCTGGGAAACTCTGGGAAATAGTGAACTTGTAATAGGAGGCTAAAGAAGCCAACATGTTTCTGTACATCTACGATGCACATAGATCTGATAGTAGTTAGAGGATGTAGTGGTCAAACTATTAGTCCAGTTGTGGTGCTGATGTTTTAAATGCTTCTGAAATTATTCCAGAAGCCAGAGGTCCAAAGATGCTGCCTATCCAGAGACATGAGGAAGCTCAGTGTTTTCATTTTGACAAAGAGATGGTCAGAGCATTCCTTTATCATGGTGTAAGAGCTGCTACAAAGAGACATTTCTGATACCAGATGACAGTTCAATTTACTGAATGAAAGCATGATGACATTTGATCTTTAAGTAAAACCAGATTAACTCAGACTACAAAAAGGTACGGATTTTTAACAGAAAGGCTAAATAACTGCTGGAATAAGTTTATCTAGAAGTTTAAAAGAATTTCAAGAGGAATCTATTAAATATAAATATGATACACCAAAATGAACTCTTACTGCTCTAATGAAGGAATTAAACAATGAAGTGATATGGTCTGTGAAGTGCAACTCGGCTCTGAAGATATCCCTTCTGGCCTAAATATCAGTTTAATGGGCTAAACTCAGTACCAGCTCCAAACGTTTCATAGTTCTGGGAAATGTACATTTCAGAAAGAGTTGTGCAGCCTTTCCAATTTCCAGTGCAATTATTATCAATCATCTGGTCCTATCTTGTTCACACTGTGATCCTTTAATAGGTTTTTTGATCTGAGCATATGCTCAATGAACTAGCTTTCTGTGAACTGGACTTGTTATATAGAACTACAGATAAGAGAGCTGTGGAAGCAGAGTGTACTGGATCTGAAAGTCATGACTGTGAGGTATGTGAGCTTCTGTGTCCTGGATGTAGACTTGAGGTGTTTTAATACAAATTCTCTCCTACATCTTATTGGTTTTCCTCACTATTATGTACCAGAATAACTTGGGTATGCCAAATATAAGCCTCACATTTAATTTTGGCAGAAGGTGAATACTGCTTTTACACTTCAGGCAGCAGATATAGGTCTCCATGTTGGGAATGTAGTCTATGTTGGCTTAGAATTTATTAGAATTCGTGCTTTGTACCACTCTGAAGGATGCTAGGGTGATGGCTAAAATTATGGGGTATGAAGATTTGCCAAAATTTTATTAAATGATAGATGCATCCAATTATCTGTCTTCCCTTCAGTCTCCTTTTCTAAAGCCTACCTCTATGCCTTCAGTGCCAGTGCTAACGTGAATTTGTCTCCTTCCCTCTCTTTCTTTCTCAGACTTCATCTAGACTGGGAAAGATATTGGCTATGCCTGAATTTCTCATCCTGTGAGATAAATATGTTTCTCGTTTTTGAGTATTTTTAGCTTATGTTGAAGTATGGTGTTTCCATTAAAAAGTGTAGTCTTAAAACTGCATATGGTCCTTTTGGTTTTGTTTTTATATATTCTCTTTTCCCTGGACAAAGCATGAAGGGCACGTGTTTGAGATGAGTTCTGAAAGATACTTATAATTTGTTCCTCTGTCTTTACTGAGATGCTAAAAAGGGGAATACATCTAGGAAGATGTATTGCAGCCAGAGTACACAGCCCCTAGAGAAATGAAGCAACACCGATCATATGAACTAGTTTCTGAAACTGAAATTTGTTTTGGAGTGGAAGCATCTTTTGGTTTTTGCACAATTGGATTTTCTACTTTGTAATTAAATAAAAGCACTTTTGCAGAAGGAAAAAACAGTTTAAAGAAAATTTATAGAGGGGAAAAAACTGTTGTAGTTAAATTTATTTATTTATTTATTTTCCACACTGATCTCATTCATTTATTTTTGACAGAGTGGAAATATCAGTGATATACTGCAACAGCAGTACTCTCATCTGCATGACTGAGAGGTTTTGGAAAACATGTTGTCTACAAAGCAGACCTTTTGCATGAAGGTTGCAGATGACGCTGCATCTAGCAGCTGCACCCTCTGGTCCGTGGGAAGGACTGCTGCTGTGCCAGAGGAAAAGTACTGCCCTTCCCCTTCCCTTGCAAGCCCCTGCACTCTGTGCATCCCTGTTTGTCTTCCTCTGTCCAATCTATCAGTCTTCCTGGCTGCCTGAGGGTGAGCCAAGGTTCCAGTTCACTTCATGCTTGCTTCTGCTCAACAGTGAGGAGGTGGATGAATTCTTAAGTCCCTTTCTTATGCTTTCTTTTCCTAGGGGTCCTCTTTTTCCTTGCCAAAATGCCTTTTGATCTACCTCTTGCAGCCAAAACATTCATGAAATGTGCATGGCCCCTTGCAGTGCACTTATTCCTTCCTGTCAGCTTTGAAAAAGACAGCAGTGCTGATAAATAAAATTTGTTGTGATGTTGCTGAACAACAGTAGAGTTTGGGCACTGGTGTGGTTTTCTGGTGGAATAGGGCTTACACTGCTATATTCCATGTGATGGAATATTGACAAATCACAAGAAATAATGATGTACAGCTGAGAATAAAATTAGATGTGATTGTGCTTTTTTTCTAGCTGTATGTGGGAATATTAAAGGGAATGTGCAAGCAGAGTTAAGGCTTCCACTGTAATAAAAGAGCAGTTAATAGAGTCTGAAGTTTTCAACTCTTGAATTAAACATATACTGTAAATTTTACTGCACTAAAATAAGCATTATGGCTATACATCAGATTTGTAGGGTGATGGGAACTGCACCATTAAACAGCATCTTTGCATTTAGATTTGTAACTGCTATTCTGTCAAAACACAACTACATTTTTACTCCCCCTTGCTTCACAGAACCAGTTCAAAATTAGGAGAGGAACTTAACTTGTCTGTTTAGCTTGCATATTATCAGCAAACGTTGTTAGTAGCTTGGGAGTCATCTGTCCCAAGTTTGGTGCTTAAGCCTGAGGCAGAACCCTAAGCTCCCTCTGAAGGCAATGAAGTGAATAGACAACTCCAGGAGGTCATGCCTCTCATAACAAGTTAGCTCAGATAAGGGAGATTAATTGCTCTTTACAGGTACTTTTTTTGAACGTCAGCTAAAATAAAGGACTAGGCTAGGATTAGATCTTTGTTTGTTTATTTGTTTGTGTTAGACATCTCAAGAGGATAAACCTATATTTTGCTGTGGATCAATGGAAGAGCTTTCAGGTTATGTGAATTTTTATAAGATAAGGTTAATTTGTGATCATTACAATTCTTTGTAGTAGTATCATTGTTCTGCAAAAGAAAAGATCAGGGAAGGTAAAGAAAAAGCAAAACCTTGAAATGACCTAGTGTAGGGTTTCCTCAGTAGCAATAAAAGCCCTATGAGTACAGGGAGGGTCCAGCAGGGGGTCACCGAGCCTAAAGCATCTGGACTGCAGTTGCTAACAGGTTTATGGGTTTTCTGATCAGCAATATAGAGGTCTTCAAGTGAAAAAAACAAAAGGCAGGGAGATGACTGTTGATAGCTGATGTCAACTTAAAGAACAGTTATGGGGATAACAAAGGCAAAGTCTTCCTGCCAGAAGCAAAGAATATGGCAAAGGAGAATGGTCACAGCTTGAGGCTTGGAAGGTTCAAGGTGGGTGTTAGGAGGAGCTGCATCACCAAAGCAGTGGTGTGGCACCGGGTGTCCCAGAGAGATGGTGCACCCTCTACCCTCTGGACTGTTCAAATCAAAGCCACGTTAGAGTTGCTCTGGTAGCTTTCTTTTCTTTACTCTAACCTGTAAACCAGTTTCTTCCTGTGTAGTTCTCAAAATCTGCATCCTAACCCTGGGCTCCCATTCTCAGCCCTGCTACATTTCTAACTCGGTGCAGAAGGTCCTTCTGAAGCATTGGTGTATTATGATAGTTCACTGCTAGTGTTCATTCATCATGGTCAACTTTCAAATTGCTCTTTATATCAATATATATTCCCTATATGGCACAGCCCTGTGACACCTAGGTTCAGATTACTACTATGCTGAATATCAATCAAAGACCTGAAATTAGATTTCCTGTATGTAATGATTTTATTATGTAATGTTTTTATGATTAACCTATTGTCTTTTTTACGGGGAAAATTAGAAATGTACAGTCCTTGAAGACCTTCTGTAGGCTGTAGCTTTCCCCAGCTGGAAAGCTGTTTGCGGGATGGAAAAATTGTTAGTTTTAGATGCAAGCTGGGATCGCAGAATCTTCTTCCTGTTGGGAAAGTAAGCTACTTTGTAGGTCTGGACATTTTGAAATGATAACAACTCATAAGGATTTGAGGGGAAAACTAATGAAAGGTGAGAAATGTGGTTTGGAAAAGCACTATTTTACCATTGCTGTTCAGCATGAAAGAGCACCTTAAAATACTTCATAACTTCCATTAAATCATCTTGAAATGTTTTTCTATTTCATTAATCCCAGCCTATTTTAGAAAATACAAACAAATGCTACTTCTTTTGAATGTTATCACTTTAATTCCTCTTCATGTTAAATTCACTCAAGGAAGTGATGTTTCCCATTGAAAAATGGGAAGGTAAGTTCATCTCTTTGATATCGTAGAGAAATTATTTATCAGTTTTGTTGCATTAGTTGTACCATTCCTCTTGACTTGCAGGCTAAGCATTACAGGATGCAAATTTTTATATAGCAATTTATCACATTCAGGGGTTGGAGAAATTTGTGGAAATAGCTTGTGAGTCTTTTTCTTCAGTGGTCCATCAACCTGATACACTCTTCTGGTTCAGATAAGTTATATTTTGCCAATTTTAAAGTGCATTTTTATTGTATTGATCTTGCAAGTGACTGCATTATTTGCAGATTGCTAGCACTGCATTGTGGTACTGAAAGCTATGCATTATTGCCAGCAAAACATACTAGTAAAAATGTATGTGTCTTAAAGGCAAATCAAAATCTTGCATAGTCTGTGTATTCTTAAGAGAAAAGCATACTGGAAGTGTCTTCCTCTTCCCTTTTTTTTTTTTTTTTTTTTTTTTTTTTTTTTTTTTTTTTCTGAGCTTCATCAACACAGCAATCTGTCTCTGTCACACATAATTTCTATTTTAATTTAAAATGATCTCCCTTGCATAGGAACATTCAGGCTTCAGAAAGAGACAAAAAGAAGCAGAGGTGGGACTTCTTTTTTGCTTTTGTGTTGTATAGAAGGATGTACTGGAAGAGAGCAAGAAGAGCCAAACTCTTCCCAGATGACATCAGACTGGGGGAATGATTGGTAGATTGGAGGGCTGGGCCTCTATTCAGAGGCACCTGGCAGGCTGGCTGAAATGGGTTGATGGGGTTCTCCTGAAGCTCAATGACAGGAATAACTCATCCAGCAGTACAGCCTGGGGGCTGGTGGACCATGAGTAAAACATGGGCAGAATTGCACTAGAGCATGGTCGTAAACCTCAATAGTTATTATAGAGGAATAACAGAGCAGATAAGACAGCATCTGTGAAGACTGAGAAGAGAGGATAATGTTGTTTTGATGTCTAGAACAGATCTTCATAAAAGTTCTTCTGGCAGAAGAACTCCTGCAACTAACAGATACAGGGAGTGATGTAGTCAGGAGATGTCTTTCAAAAGGGAAGGGAATGCTGGGATGTGTAAACCGATTGAGAACTGGGGTTCAGCTTAGGTTGCTTTCCCCCAAGGTCTTGATTCCTCTCCGTGAACTACAGATGCTATGTAGGACAGCAGCTTCTAAATGGGGTATCTATGATTATAAAGCTAGGCAAGGTGAATTTGGTTAAGTTCTAGGCTGAGCTTTGTCAGTAATACTGCAATCAGGATTAAAGCTCTAGAGAGTTTACATTTGCATTTTACTCTCTTCTCAACTACACCCTGTTGGCACAGCCTGGATTTTAATGACTCACCATTACACTTTTAAATGTCAGTCCTGGACTTGTTAAATCACATCCCTTCCTTTTAAGAAAGGAAACTAATTTATTTTAAATAATTAAGCTTTAAATTTACTCTCTCTTTTCTTAAACCTACGATGCTGCAGTCTGAGAAAGACTATGCTTGATTGTTGCAAGTGCATGGTCCTTATGTGCTGATCAGCAGCAGTAGCAACAGTTATTCATCAAACACAAGAGCTGAGGCCAGATTGGCATATGAAAATACCCTGAGAATGTGAGGACAGCTACCTCAGCTATCAGCTAAACCAGAGGATAGAGAATGCTGTTTCAGAGCCGTATCTAATGCATTTTGTGTGTGCTGATAGAGCCAGAAGTGAGGTCCTATCTTGTTTGTTACTTGCCATTGCTTTTGAATTTTCTCTAAGGTCGTCTGTCCTGTCTGCCATGATGTTGATAGTCAGCTAGTGCTAGAGCCATAAGAGTGGTGGAAGGTTATCTTCTGTAAGTGCTCATGTCTGCCAGCACAGAGCTGCTTACTCTGCCAACAGATGAAGGGAGATTTGGTGCCTCAGGCTCTTCCAAGTGCATTTGTGCTGTGGTTTAGCTGCCTGGGCACTCTCTGAGAGGGTATTTAACCCAGCTGATCTCATGGTGACTGACAGGCAAGCTTTCAGTGCATAGAAGCATAGAGGAGCCATATTTTTGAAGTATTAGGAGTTGTAACCACTACTTCAGCCAGACTGTAGACATACCTAAATAAAGGCAGACTGGGACAGTAGGTGTGTCTTGACTGGGCTTTCCCATTCCCCCAAGCCTGGGTAACAACACTGTCCTTTGCTCTCCCACCTTGTTTTTAGTGTCAGTGGGGTTCCGTTTTGAAAGGAATGGAGCAGCATCCAGGGTGCTTGTTTTCAGCTGTATCCAGACATGGGCAGTGAAGATTTCACGATCTCCAGTGAAGAAAAAACAAAACGAAAAATGCTGCAGCTCTAGTAGTGTGTTGTGTCAGAGTTTCATTTTATAAGGATTAACTCTTACAGAACAGGGACAAAACTCTTGAAAGCATGACCCAACTACATGCATTATCGGGCAGACTAGAAGATAATGACAGATCATTCATAAGATGTACTCTGTTTCGCTTAGTATTTTAAAATAAAACATTATTCTGCACTGAGCATGTGAGACAAGAAACAATTTACAAGTGCTGATACGTTGCTATTCTCAAAGCAACAAGGCTGCCTACATTCTCTTATATGCTCTGCATTAGGATACAAAGATTGTGCTAGGATTATATACTGAGTGAATGCTAGACTGTTTTTGATCTGTTGCACTGCTTAGAATTGAACACATGGAAACATCTCATCTTTGTCATCTCTTGCTTTGCCATGCTGAGGGTTTTGGCACAACTAGTAGAAGTCAGTATGACTTGGATGGTGGCATGATGAATGGGACTTGAAACAGAGCTTCCTTCATGGAATGGGTTGTCTTCAGGGAGCCCAGCCTGAGGAGGACTTAGAGTTGCACTGTGTTATCCTTGGTGGCATACTGGCAAGCAGGGAAGGATGGAAAGCATAGCTGGTTCTCACTGTGGAGTAACTTTTCTCACTCCCACCACGTTTTTTTAATATGAGGATGTTTACCCATGGAAAAAGAGAAAGAAGCTCTAATGGCTACTCAGGTTGGAAGGATGCCCTCTGGTCCTACCCAGGTGTTCCACTCGTACGTTGAAATTAGCATCCTTCTGGGGTTGTACATGAAATATGTGGAAAATTCATGTAATATCTAAGTGAGAGTCACAGGGGATGCTCCACAGTTGGCTACAGAGTTCTCAGACTTGGTGCTGGAAGAGATACAGTGCTGACTTGGAGAAGGTGCTTCTGCATCCAGCCCTCCAATGGCAAGCTATTGGGTCAGGCACTCATGGCCAATGAGCAGCATCAATTGATCTGAGGCTGGGTGTCACACAGCAATGGGTTTGAATAGCTTTTGCAAGAGCCAATTAAAAGTACAGTCTTCAGAATCCTAGAGGAGTGCTATGTGGAGAACAGCAAACACCTGTCAAACTCCATTTTGTATTACATATTCATAACTTGTTAGAGCAGGTCCTGCTCTGTTGCTGTAATGACCTTTGTGTGTTCTACATTTATTGCTCTTTGTTGCACAAAGGCAGCACTGCCAGCTGCTGAAATCCCTCATGCAGTTGTTGTGGTTCTAGTCCCAAAAGTAAAGAAAGACCTGAATGTTTAGTGTGAAATGGTGTGTGTTTATTGGCAGTCTTTCTGTATAGCCTGGGTAGCCACAGCATAGAAGAGGCAGAAGCTGTTCTGCTGGAAACACCACAAAGACTGTTTTTCCTATAAGTGGAAATCGGAAGAACACACTTCTGTTGACTGAGAGGAGCCTTGTGCAAATGTCTGCCACATCTAAGCCAAATTTACAACCTCTAAAATAGCTAGTTTTCTGGAGCCTCAGAGGCTTAGTGTGGTAAAGTCATTAGAATAACTGCTAATGAGTTAATTACAGTGGATTCATTAGTTAAAATTGCTGCCAGAAACTTGAATGTCGCAGATAACTCTGCTGGCAAGTGACTTATGCTGCTGGGCAGACCTTTGTCTGATTTATGACTCTCCTCACAACCAAATGGAGCTCATGCCTGATTACCCCAATATTCAGTTTTAGTTTTATCTTATTTATAAAAATTAACTTTAGGTTTTGAAGAGACCTGCTATGTGCTGCTAGAGCACTTTGAGCTGCTATCACTAAGCTCTTTCTGTGATTTTTGTCTGAAAGGGACCTGCCTGAATGACATCTCCTCCTCTCACATATAGACAGTTATCAATCATCCATGAAATCAGAGGCATTGTGAGGTTTCCAAGGAAAAATCCATCCTATCCATATCATTTGAGGATAATTTTGTAAGAAACAACAAGGATTTTGCCAACAGGAAAAATAAATAAATATGTTTTGTAATTCAATACTTAAAATCTTTCCTTGTGGGAGCTTGCTTAAAATATTTGCTACTTAAAATTCATATCTAGAAGTGATCTTTCTTGGATTTTTATTGAAAGTTACATTGGTTGATTGGGAAATATAAACACATACACTGTTCTCTTACTTATAAATAGCAAACATATATTCAAATCTCCTAAAGCCACCAAAACCAATTCAGATGCCAAGTTTCAACTTTGCCAAAACGTTTTTACCCTGACACAAATTGTAGATGTAAGTGTTGAGCCCTTTGGATGCTTCAGATTTCCCAAACTCCTCTGGTAAATTTTCTAGCTCTTGTGCCAGGTTTTGTTTAAATAATTTCAGTTAACTTTTTGATTAAGCTCAGTGAATATCTTCTTTCCACCTTGACTCAGCAAGAATAACATTTCAATTTCTCTGCCGTCCAGATAGATGTACCCTTGACCTGAGGGTTTAATCATTATTCAGGGTCTGACAAGTTCTTTCATTAGGAGAAGGAATTGCTACAGAGCATTTCTACTTTGCTACAAATCTGTTATTTCAAACACCTACAACATCTCCTTTCTTTGAACAAAGTAGGAGTCTAGTTTTGTGCATAGTTCCATACCTCTTTCCAGCCTGCACTACATCTGTAGAAGTTTCTCTCATCTTACACTTAAGATCACACTAATTACATTCCTGCTGCTGACATTTTCATGGGCTTTTGTTATCTCTCTCCAACATGTGCATAGGCATGTGTGCAGAAAGTACTGAGTCACAGCATTCAGTCCCTGAGGATAATCCGTCTGTCCCATCTTCCTTCCAGCTGCTTCCGTTAGCTGAGTCTCAATGTATGTATATAATTCATATGATGTGCTATTAAAATTCTTTTTCTTGTCTTTGTCAGTTTACTACTTTTTAGAGAAATACTTCAGGTAGTGGTGAATCAGAGAGAAACACATACCTGTCTTCAGAAGGCATTGAATTGTCCTTGTTCCAATGAGTCATTGTTTCCTCTTGTATTTAGTTATTCTTCTTCTACAGTAAACATTTTATCATTTCTGTAGCACACTTAAGAAAGCCACGTGAAACTTGCTTGAAGTACCTGATGTGTTTCAAACTTGGGGCTAAACAGGCTTTTAAAATTGTTCTATAAATTGCTTGCATCTTGAATATGAGAAAAGAGAGTCAACATTTAAGAGCAGTAGTCTACACAGTGAGAACAGCAATATAACGGCATTCACATGTGGCTTCCATTTAGATGTCACTGTGAAAATCTCAGTGGTCTTTGAAAGGTCATGGCAAGAAGGAGAGGTTACCAAGGACTAGAGGGAAGAAAATGTTACCTCTGTTTTCAAGAAAGGTAAGAGAATATCTGAAGGGCTTCATCTTGGTCAGATTCTATAATTCTTTTTTGACTGAGAAGAAGGTGATATAGCAAATAAATCATAGAATGTTCTGAGTTGGAAGGGACCCATAAGGATCATCAAGTCCAGCTCCTGGCTCTGTGCAGAACCACCCAAAAATCAGACCATATGACTGGGAGCATTGTCTCTTTTTAAACTCTGGCAACTTGGGACCGTGACTCTGAGGAGCAAACTCAGGGCCTGACCATTATCTCAGTGAAGAATCTTTACTTGGTAACTTGGAAAACATTTCAAAACATGTTGAGGACAGGAAGGAGATGTGAAGTAGTCAGCATGAAATAGACAGTTTAGGGGAATCTTATCCATTTGCATAAATATTTGATTGGGTTGGAGTAGGGAACTAAAGAACACAGAGGCAGAGACAACTTCTGCATGGTACCCAGTGACAGGCCAAGAGGCAATGGGCACAAACTGAAGCACAGGAAATTGCATTTAAATGTTTACTCTAAGGCTGATCAAACACTGGCTTGGGCTGCCCAGAGATGTTGTAAAGTTCCCATCCTTGGAGATACCCAGTGTGTTAAGTGGACGTGGCCCTGAGTAAATGACTCTGGGTGACTGTGCTTGAGCAAGCGGTCTCCAGAGGCACCTCCCTGCCTCAAACAGTCTGTGATAAAACAGCACGATCATATTTGCTTTGTTTCGTTGCAAAAATGATGCTGCAATCCAGGCATGTATACCAGTGAAGGTTCATCTGCTGTTGACGTCTTTGACATTTTACAGTTCAGTCCAGCCGCTTCAATATCCACACTCATGTTGAACTGACAAGAGCGAAAGGTATCTACTTACTGAAAAGGTCATTTCTGGTATCTTTTTGCTAGTGCCGTAAGCAGAAAGGCAATCCCTAACTAGAATGCCTTAACTTCAACTTTGTGCATGTGTTTGTGTGGTTTCGGTTTTTTTCCTCTTTCCTGCCAATACGTTTTCCTGTCAAATGCTGGTTCATGAACTACTCAAGGGAAATGTCTACCATGGGTTTGGCTGAGCTACTCTGATCTATCATTTTGGAAAAACAGCGGGGCTGTCTGCTGCTGTCACATTAGCAGTGCATTAGAATGTGCTGGAAATAATAAAGCAAGCTCCATTTGCACATTTGCTAATAATTCTTTCACAGCCACTGTTATTTTCTTGATAAACTCCAATAAATCAGTAGGATGACAACTATTATGCAATTTAGTTGCAATTAATCAGCAGTGTTGTTATGAAATGCTTTGGTGGAAGCTGCAAGGTAGTTGCATGTCACTGATCACAAGAACCACTGTTCCTGATGACACATTGCCATATCTATGGCTGCATCACCACTGTAAGTCATGCACAGTTTGTTGGCTCTGTCCCAGAGGTAGATACATGGCTGATTCCAGCAGTGGAGGATGTGCACTATCATCACAAATGCTGTTTTCTGAGATAATACCATGAGGCAATGTCTGCAGCGGGTGCTATAAAAGTGTTTAAAAAAAAAAAAAAAAAAAAAAAAAAAGTAAGGGTAAAGGTAAAAAAGATTTATTTATTTGAACGCATGACTGTACAACGGGACTGTAAAGCAAGCCTGTACCTGTCCTGCTTGGATTTATACTGACTGGCATCTCTTTGTGTCGGGTTTGTAACATAAGCTCAGATGTGGGGTTTTTCTACACTGGGTGGGATGCTGGTGGAGCATAACCATGGGCTGTGGGCCTCCAGTCTTTAATCTTCAGAAGCTGTCCTCCTGGGAAGTAAGATGGGACTGTGGCAGCTCAAGATCACGGTCTTCTCTGTGGCATATTGCATACTTCCAGTTGATGGCTGGTTGATGACTTTGTGCCCCTGATGCAGACGGTAAGTACACCACAGCTGTGGCCAGGTTGTATAACTTTCAGCACAGGCTTCACTCTATACCTTGCACCCTGTTATCACCTTTGCATAAAACTTCAGTGTGCAGACTTCTAGTCCTAACTGCTAATTGTCAAACATTTCAAGTTTCCCATAGAGAAATGCTGCATGCCTCCTGCACCCCACAGAAGTCATAGGGTCTGAAGGAACATAGCATTTTTGGAGGTTGGACTATGTGGGCCTTCAGTGTCCATCAGTCCATTTTAGTGACTCCCACAGTAATATCAATGGCTGTTACAACACTGCGTGAGAAGATTTTCGAAGATGAAAAACGCTGTCTGTGGAAATAAATGAAATCACAGCTATGCAGAGCTGAGTCTGTGGCATGGGATTTTTCATATGGAGAGTTATTTTTTCCCCTGTCTGATAGTCTGAAATGTTTCAGATTTCATTTCAGGGAAATATTCATTAAATAGTCATAGTCAGATATCTGTTAGGTGGTGGGTGAAACAAAGTTTATGAACTGATCCATATCCAGAAATGTTATTAAAATCCAAGAATTTTATGTAATATTGTGTTGCACAGATACCAGTTATTGTTAGTCCCAAGCATTTTAATACAAGCTAGGCCTCCAAAGTCGTGGTTATTCTTTTAAGTGGAAATTGCCACAAGCATGTTCAGTAGAAGCTATGAAAATACTGTGAAAATAAAAACATTTAAAAAATAAAATAAATTAATTAAAAAAAAAAAAATAGTTGAGCTAACTTCTGTCATCCCAAGAGTCAGATGCTTCTCCAAATGTTAGTTGCTCTTTTCCATTTTGCTCCTGCTTCGGCTAACTTCCCGTTACATGCTGAACTATTAGCTTGAGGATATAGAAGGAAACAATAGCATTGCCAGAGCTGCTGCTGCTGGAATTTAAGTGTTCAAGAGCAACAGCCAATACCTCCACTGGAGTGCAAGTACTGGAGGACAAAGAAATTTGCTGAAATACTACTTTGCACGTTTTGTGACCAACAGCTCTTGTACTGAAGCTGAGTGCTGAGTACAAATAGACTCTGTCCTTTGTGAAAGTCTCTTAAAAGAAACTGCAGGTGGTGCAGAATCATCAATATTTACAGTTTAAAAGCCTGCTAGTAAAGTGAATAAGAATGTCTGGTTTGAAGAGCCTTGACTTGCAAACAAGTCCACTCGACTGGTCACATGAATCCAGAAGGGATCTGGGTTTAAGATTTTCATATGAAGTTTTCATTAGACCTAAGAAGGGCTTTGAAAACTTATTTATAGACAGTAAAGGACAGAAGGAATCAGCAGAATGGTGGAGTCTGACCTCCTGCATAATCCTGTACCTCCTCCACAGCAGGACATGAGCTGCTTTTTGTAATGAGATGAAGTGAAGCCAAAATTTGGAACGCTGGTTGTTGCCGCTATTTGAGTCGCTGTGTTGTGCATATGCCTCCCTGGATTTGGGAAATGACCCTGCCAAACTCAAGAGTAGCTAGACACATTATATTTATCTCCTAGGAAAATATAATAAACATTTCTAAAACTAACACATTGTGCGTGATGCAGGAGAAAACCCACACTTAGATTTATTGCAGAATTTGCCACTGGGTCTCAGAGCCCTTCTGTTGGGTGAAAATCTTTTGGCTATGGAACGCGACATGCACCGAGTAGCTTTCGGTCTGAAGGCAGGATGCAGCACAGTGTTGAGATGTACATACTAACTTTAAAATAGCTAGGTCAGATACTGGAAGTAACAGAAATACTGCTGGAATGCTGAACACCGAGACACTGCTGTTTTATATTCCTGCTAAAACATTTTAGGAGTTGGTGCAGAGACAAAAATCTATATATACAGTCTGTTGTTAAGAGCAGGGTGAAAGTAAAATTATTTTCCCCTTTACCATAGGTTAGTTACAAGCCTACACTTGAGGAAGTATCCTTATTGAGACATCAGCTTCCAGAAGAAGAACTACAGCAAATTGTGAGAAAGAACTCATGGGAATGTTTGGAGACAATTCTAGAGAAAGTGATTAGAATCTATTTAGGAAAGAAAACAAATTCTGGCTGGCACTTACGGGGAGATGAAGAGAGAGCTCCTCTATGGGAATATCATTCATGATCCCAAAGCCAAATGCACCAGAGGCAAGTAACTCAACATCTCTAGAAAGGAAGTCAGTTCATAAAAATAGCTTACATATACATCCCTCTGTGGCGAAAAACAACAGTGGTGGTTTCTTAAGTGCTCCGTCATAAGAAACGATCCCACAACTGAAGATAATCAACAAAGGTGGATGTGCCTTCAGGGTGACAGAGACTGGGTTCGCCACTGGCATTTGAGATGCTCAGTCCCAGGACTGATGGACGTACACATATTCAAAGGGAGGAAGAGAGAAAGTGGCTGCTGCTCCTTACTGATACTGACACAGATTACAGGAGTGGATATAGTTGCGGCAGCAGAGGCAGAATCATGGTCTGCAGCTTTCCTCCCTGAGGTATTATGGAACAGTCTGTTTCTCTAGAGACACTGAGAAAAAGACAGAATCTACAGGAAATTGGTTAAACACTTCTGTAGTCTGTTCTACAGCAAATTAAAAAAAAATTGACTTTTTGCCTGTATAGATTCTACAAGTTCATTTATTTTATGGGTTGTTCACATTAACTGTATGCATTATTGTTGTGGAAGGAGTAGATTTAATAGGGACAGTTTCCTTACTGTCATATGTTGCACAGCTGCAGAAGGGGGAAATAAAAACCCCACATTTATTGAAGAATTATAATGAAGTGACTCTTATGAAGTTTGCTTTTGTACTAAATCTAAGTTCTGTGTCTCATGTTGCTCAATTAAAAGTATTCTTAAAGCCTCGTATGTGAACTTCGATTCAGGATCAGCATTTGACTTCAGGTTTCTCAAGAGTCCAGTTTCCTTCAACACCGTTGGCAAGGTTTATTTTGAATCCCATACTGCTTTCACCTGTCCAATTCTCTTCTTAGCTCTGATTGATTTCTTCTTTATCGTGTCCTTCAGAAGGATCTGTCCACTTTTCTCTTTCCCCTCCCACTCCCTCTTTCCCCTCCCATTCCCTACTAAGTTTCCACAGGATGCCCTTGGATCTTTCTCCTCTACCCTTTTGTTTTTCCACTCCAAATTAATTAATTCTTAGGATGGTCAACAGTGATTCTTGCATTGACAAGTTGTAAATCTATATACTCTCCTCTAAAGTCTTGTCTCTTTCATTCCAAGCTTTTGGCCCATTTCTGATTCTCATCTGTGGCTGTCAAGTTCAAGCTGGTTCACTTATCTCTGTATAAGCTTTTATACTGTTTTCTTAAGTGGATTGCAGTGAACAACGCTATGCTAACACCCGCATTAATCAAAGTGAAAATCTGACCTGGAGCCTTTTCCCATTGCTTTTTGTATGCAAGTCTTCCCCCCAAGAAAAACATCGTGATAGAAGACCTCCCTGTTTTAGATCAAGAGTCTGTTAAATCTGTAATCATTTTCACACCTCACATCTCAGATTCCTTTGAAGTAATGATGAATTTAGAATGACCATAACATTTAGAGTCAGTCTTTTTCCAAGATCTATTTGCAGGCAGAATGAACTTACAGTACTGGAGAAGAACCTAGTAAATAGTCTGTAGTGATTTTTTTCCCCAAAGATTAATGATGTCTACACTTTCAGTTTTAAACCTCTGCTGCTTAAGTTGTCCTAGTAATTAAGAAATAGTGATTGTGAAAATCAAGGTTTAACAAGCTGAGCAGGAGGAGGTTGCTTTACAGTTACTGAGGTTAAAATTGCTAGCTCCTGGATCTTGTGTTTTATCTTATGAATAGTTATTCTGAATTCATTATTGCCTGTAGTTGTCTCTTAAGCTAGCTTTGAGGCACATCTTTTGTCTTGACACACCTTATATCACACGTAAGGGTTCTTTTCTAAGTGGTGAAAATTGTTGAGATGTTTGTGTAACTTGAAGATAAATCTTATGGCAACAAATGAACTCTAAAATTTTTAATTGGTTAAACTATTGTTGAAAACACACTTGTACCATCAATGTGATGCTTAAGGAGATGTTATACTGTTGACCTGATGTCAGTTCTTGGGGGCTGTGGTATTTATTTTAATGGGAGTCTTCAGAGGATGGAATATAAATCCATTTTATAGATGAAATTGCCAGTTCAGCTACAGCTTTCAGCAGTGCTTTCCTGTACTTGGGCTGCTTTTAATATCTTCTTGTTATTTCAAATAATCTAAATTGGAATTCACTCAACAGCTTTCTTAAAGAGTAAATGGATGGCCGAGTCAGGGAAGAGAGTCTTAAATAAGGAAGTCATGTCAGTCATCCAGACTGTAAAGTATTTTCCACAGAAGCATTTGCAATGCATGGAGCAGCACTGACAGTGGGGAAAGCTCTGTAGCCTCTGAACTGCTGTGACAGAGCCCTCTGTGCTCCAGGCCAAGTCTCTGGTAAGACATAGCTATTTGAGAAAGCTTGGCTGGTTGTGGAGGTTTAGGAAGAAAAGCTGGAAGAAGGCATTGCAGAGGCTTCTCACTTGTACTCGGGAATGACTTAAAATTCAGGCCCTTGGGTACCCACCTAGGCTACACCACGGTAGTATTGCAGCTGCAGTTGAGCTATACCATGATCTTACTGGAGACTCATTTCTTGACTTCAGACCAGACTTATCTCATGGTCTGCTCAGTCACTTCACACATCATGGTGGAAATGGGCTTTTGCCAATACTGATGCCTTTGTTCATCTTGGGTTCCAGCTCCGACCTCCCTTTTCCACATAGCACAGCCTGCTCTTGCTGCTTCTTAACACGCAGGACAAAGGAGCACCATAGCACACTTAGATAGGGCTCAGTTACAGAAACCTCTCCCTTAGCAGGAGAGTGAAATGACAAGTACCAGAATTCTCATTATCTGAGAACAGCTCACTGGCTGTAAGCAGTCAGCAGAACCAGGCACATTCTCTTGGGAGAAAGCGTGGAATTCGGTATGTACTAACCAAAACTTACTTGTACCTTCAGGGGTACAGGCTCAATGTGTAAAGTTGATACATATTTGTCCATGTAATATTTGGAAGACAGTGTATCCCACTTCTGTTACTCAGCCTCCTAGGAAGCCCATAGTTTGTGCTCATAAGAGCTCTGTGTATTCCTTTCCTCCTTGCAGTGTAGGGTGGGAGGCTACAGTGTACGGGGTGCTGGTCAGGAAATAGAAACATCTCTCTTTTACCGTTCTGTTTATTTTTATAACAGTATTTTAGGGTGATATACCTGCGAGTGGCAACTAATTCTCACATGTCACTAAATACCATTAATGGCAAAAGAAAACAGTCAGACACAAGTAGAAATGTTGTAAAGTTTGGTCATCATGGATGTCATGAGTCATGTTGTGTGCTTCTCAGCCACAATTCTCAATTACTGCAAAAGCCACTGCTATTTTTTAACTATATCTGTGACCTAGAAAATACACTGAGGTTAGTGTGAGAGACTGCCATGGCTCAATGCCTTAAATTGTGGCCATAAAAAAAAAAGGACAAGCAAGGATTGAATCCTTGCTGGGAGATAAAAGTCACGATCCATCAAATTAGAAATGTGCTGGCAAAACATCTTGTTTTCTTGGTGTATATGACAGGGCCATAGTTGATTGGCTAGTAATAGCACAAAAGTGTGAAAATAGTGCTGAAGATGTATCCTAGCATTACTTTAGCTAAGAAATATGGCTCCTGCTTTCAGCTGTATCCTTTTCTTTCACGATATGTACAGCATCTTTCCTGTATAGAGTTATCAGGCCAGCTTTGCATTAGTGCATTTCATTTCTTATAGCATAACTTTTTCTGGGTTGATTTTCACTGACTGCTCTAAGGGTTTTGTCTAATGGTACATCAAATGGAAGCCATGTCACCTATGCTCTCCCTTTCTCTGCAATCTAATTAAAGTAGATTGGAAAGAATCAAAGGCCTTAAACAATCAAAATGCAAATAGCTGGGGCTGTCCAGAACAGTTGTTGCAGAACATGTTAAGTGTTCGGAACAGGTATTGCTGTTTGAATATCTAAATTGCCTTAGTAAACATTATAAGGCCATTAAAGGCACTCTATTAACCCTCTGAATGATTGTTTTTTCTTCTTTTAAATTACTGGCATTCCATCTTCTGAGAGGGTTCTATCCATGTAAATAGAATTAAAGCAAATGTGTATTTATGATTGGAAAACGACACGGCTTAAAAACATAAGCTAGATTTTCAGCTGTTATTATCTGGTGAGTTTTACTAAAGTGAGTATAGCTATGCTCATTTACCACAGACACAAAGTGGGAGGGAGACACCAGGCCTTGCTTTTCCTTTCTTTTCTAGGTAGAAGAATGAGGATCATGACTGTGTTTACTCCACTTAAGAAAATATGTATATATATAAATTAAAGTCAAGTTCAGACTTGCAAACTATTGGCTACAAGGTTGAAAAGAAACAATGAGATATACATGAAGATGGCACTTGGGCTAGTGCTGCCCTTTTCGTGTTCTCCCTAGGCATTAGTCTTTCTTGTGCTTTGCTCAATTATCTTCATAGATTTATAAAGATCTGTGAAGATAATCTCTTCACAGATGCCAGAGTATTTATGAGTGCAGTCAGCCTTATTCTTGAGGTCATAAAGATCAAGACTAGCACTGCAGCACCGTTCTTTAGTTCTTAATATATTAACTCACAAATTGCAGGGATGTGATGTTTGATACATGCTTGGTCAAGGAATTTTGTTGCCATTAAAAGTTCCTGTTAAAAGTAGCCCACTTCATAGTATGCATCTGGAACCATAAGAAAAAAGCATTTTTATTTTTGTTTTTATTCTATCATTAGGGTGGTTAAATGCTGGCACAGGTTTCCTAGGGAGAGTATGGAGACTCCATCCTTGGGGTACTCAAAACACAATGGGATGTTGTCCTGGGCAACTTGTTCTAGGTCATCCTACTTGAGCGGGTTAGACCAGATGGCCTTCAGATGTCCCTTCAATTCTTAATCATTCTGTGACCCTGAGGTTCTGTGACCTTAAAATAAAACAGCTCTTCTTGTTTTTGTTTTTTTTCTTTCTCCCCCATTTTCAGATTGAAGTTTGGAAATGTGTGGGTGTGCATAGTGCAGAAATTCAATGTCAGCAGTGCTGTCTGACAAGTTTTAAATAGGAAGGCAGAGTTTGCTTTGCCACTTGTATTGAAATTTAGTTCCAGATGAAGAAGCCTATAGGTATATGCATACATGTGAGGAAGACATCTAAAACCCACCATGATCAACATACAGTCAACATGGTTAGTTGGTGGCACCTTGAGAGTGATTCAAGTCTTTATAGAATAGAAACCTAAAGGTTAGGAAGATGAATCCATCTGCCGACTCCATTAAGTCTGCAGCAGGACCATAACAACCTACCACACACAAATTCATTTGTTTTAACCTGTAGCTGAAACCTTCTCAAATCATCTCGTTAAAATGAGCGAGAGCTTGTGAACTGGAAAACCTATCTATTCAAAGTGGAATTTGGCTAAAACAGAAAGAATAATAGGAAAGGCATTCCTGTAAGACATGCATGATGACCTAGGGTGTTTGGTTAGTCCAATGATTGTGTATTTTCACCCACTCAGAGAGAGTACAACTTTAGCAGTAAGTTGCTCTTTCCTTGCCCTTAGATTTAACAGTGATTTAATAGATGGGCTTGCTTACTCTAACTGTTGATATGTTTATGCTATTACAGTCCAGCCAGGAAAACTTTGTTATGAAAGAATTTCCACCCATCTCTGTGGTCTCTGCTGTCACCACTGTATCAATAGAAATGCAGTGCCTATGTTACTCATTATTTGGTTGAACTGAAAAAGCCTTTATTTAGGTCTCTACCATCCCTGATCTGTGGCAAAAAAAGTGAAAAGAGGAAAAGCTCCAAACTCTACATCTGCAGACCTAGTGGGGGATGGGGGGATTCATCTCAGTTGTACTCTTAGCACTTGGCTGACCCTAAATTGGTGTGCTTGTTTGCTCATTTCACTGATTATTAAAATACTTTCCCTTTGGTGACAATTCTTGCTGATTCCATCTTTCTATCTGCTATTATTTAGTAGTATTTAGTAGTCCTTTTTTTTTTTTTTTTTTTTTTTTTTTCCCTTATATTTTTTTCTTTTTCTCCATAGCAGGACTATGCTATACTAAGTATGCTATTTTTTTGCCTATGGAAATTTAAGATCCTGATCTAATTATGTTAGATCTCTGTAAGTTTCAGTGGGATTTGGATGAACTTTCAGTCTGTAATTGTGCTTTTGGATGAAAATATATAACTATATGTGTTGAATAACTTGCAGATATCCAGGATGCTCTTTGTTAAACTTTCATTATTAGCCTTTCGCCCATAGATGAAAAATGGAAATTTCCGACTGTGCAACACTATCACTACTCTTTTATTTTTATTTTATTTATTTATTTATTTATTTTTAAGGATGCATTTGTGTACTCTAAGAATCAGTGTTTTGACAAAACTATTGGTAATCTCAAGGGAGAGGAGAAGAGGAGAATCATCATGCAAATGTTGTGGATCCTGCTGCCTTGAGGGGCTTTAAACAATTAGGGATGTAGTACAAATGTTTTACTCCTTTCAGAAATAGGAATGTTAAAAATGGCACTTAATGCTTTTACCAGGCTTTGCTGCCAAGATGACATTGTACTCTATCATAAGTTTAAAAACCACAGGCCAAATCAACCAGACTTAGAGCTGTGATGTCATTCATAAACCTCATAGAAAAATGTTGTGCTGATGTATCCACATACCCAGTTTGTTATGTGCAGCCATTAAAAATTGCTCTCTCAACCAGGGAGAAAACCTTCTTTCATACCATAAACTCCAAAGAGATTTTCTTAGTTTTAAATGCTTAAGATCTGTCTAACCACTGCATAATGGATTTTAGAAATATGTATCATAGCCCATGAGAAAAATCTGACTTCTATATACTCAATGGCTCAGGAACAGGATTTCCACTGATGCTGGGTAGATGCAAGTTTAGATTCATCAGAAATATTACAGTGATTTCTGCATATATTTTATTTATTATTTGTTCAGATAGAGGGTTGTAGGTTATGTTGCTACTTTCCTGCTGTAACAGGAGATAGTGAGAAACAAATGTGGATTTAATTATCCATCATCTAACAAGCTACCAACCTGACTGTTTTACGGAAGAATACAGGTCTTCTGTATCTCTTGAATAGATTATATCTACCAGACTATAAAGAAATCTGCTCTCCTGCATGAGAGGTAAACTTTGGTTCTTTAGTACTGCAAGGGAATAGAAAAAAAAAAAAAAAGTTTTTATCCACCATCAAGGAGATTTCTGCATTAAAACTCCAAACAACATTGTGCTAATTATCTTTCAAGGTATTGAATGGATTCTGTTATGTTTTTGTCTTCTGTTGATATGTAATTTTAATGATACAAAGTGCTACCATAACTGTGTCTTCCTTCAGTGATAGCATACTGGCTTCCAGTGCCAGCAACCCAAACAATTAATGTTACACAGGGATACTGAGCTTTATCATATGTGAAGAAACACTTGGCGAGGAAGTATATGGAGACTTTCATAGACTGAGTGCAGTTACCATATGCAGTAATCTTTGTATGAGGGGAACACATCCTGGATGTCTGATTTCATACCTCACCTTTATTTTCAGTTGATGTTAGGTCAGCTGCTAACTACCTGGATGCAGTATGTAGACTGGTAATTTTCACTGTAACGATCCTTGAAAAAATGGGTGTATTATATGTGTGAAGATGATGGAACAGTGAGGGTTGTGTAAAAGAACCCAATCATGAAAAAATATGTTCTTTCCCAGGAGGGAAATCACACCTGTTTTCTGTGCAATCTTACAAAAATATTAAAAGACATATATTTGAAGCAGCTTGGTCACCTGTAGGAAGATGGTCCCGGGTTGTAAAGTTGTCAGCCTGAATGGAAGTACTCTGTATTACCCTAAATGGTAGAAGTCATGAAAGCAAGATGCGCAGAAAGGACTGAAGAGAACTCAGGTTCTCAAGAATCTTGACAAGTCTTTAGTGTAGCACTAGAATGAAGATACCCTGCCAGGCTTGTCACCAACTCACACCTGGTTTGTAATTACCTGTTCCAAGCTTCTCAGAGAAAGAACTATCTTCATATGGGCTACTAATGGTCCCTCACACAGAAGTAATTTCTCTGTGAGGCTTCTGAAAAAATCTTCTTTGTGACAAAATCATGTGCTTATCAGTGGGGGGGTTGGTGCACTTCATTCACTAAGTGTTGCATTATTGCATTTGTTTATTTTTTTACATGATTGGAAGGTGGTGAGTAGGTTGGGGGAAGAAGAGAAGGAAGAAAAGGTGGCCCTAGAAAGTGCTTGAAGATTCCAGGAAATTGCTAGGCTGGACTTGTTAATATGTGTGAAATGGTTTCTGACATAGTCCTTCAAATGGAAAAATGAAATTTTAGAAGGATGATAGTCTTTTATCTGCTGAAGAAGATGGATGGGTATGACTTAAGATGTCATGTATATGAATGGGTGCTATAAAGGGATCGTTCTAATGACATGCTGTAAAAGACAAGTGTCAGGAATAAATTATTCTTCTCTTCTGATGATACTGATGATAACCTACTCAAATTCCCCTGACACGTTTCCTCAACTAAAGTTAAAAGCTTTCCCTAAAATGTTTAATGGCCACGAAGGTCTTTGTTGTGCATTTTCAACTCCATGAAAAACATTGGGTAGTGGCTTACATAAGAACAATTTTGCCTGCAGATAGTGTGTTTGCATACAAGTATACAGACTTTGATTAAGCAAAGGAAAGTACTTAAGCGCATGTGTAAGTACTTTCCAGTGTAGGAGTAGTGAAGCTGAAATATGGAAGAAAGTATTAGTTGAAAAGTAACAGAGTTGATAAGAACAGAGCAGCAAATCGGCCCAAAGCTTTGGTGGGGTTGGAAATGAGTTGTACGTAGCTGTCTCTGGAGATACCTGTGCTAAAGACACACCCTACATGTGCTGAATTTGGCACCTGCTCATGTTAAACTTCATATTGTTCAATGCTCTGGTATGTCAAGATGTCACTGCAATGCACCCCTAGCCTCGAGGCAGTCAACAGCTCCTCCCAGTGTAGGGTCATCTGCAGACTTTCTTAGAATGTCTGCATCCAAGTAACTGATGAAAATGTTAAAGAGAACTGGTCCTAAAATGGAGCCCTGCGGTGCTCCACTAGTGACTGGCTGCCAGCCTGATGTAGCCATATTTACTCTAGTTTTTTTGAGCCCAAATCATTGGATAATTGTTCACCCATTATCATCATTGTATCATATCATAGTATCATAGTATCGTGCGAGTTGGAAGGGACCTTAAAGATCATCGAGTCCAACTCCCGGGATTCGAGCCCTCTGTGTAGCAGCGTGGCACTTCTACCACTTGCGCCACAGAGGGGATTCAAACCCGGGACTCCGGTGTTGCAAGCGGCAGTTCTTCCACCGTGAGCCACCGGGGGCACACAGTTATATTATGTTTTTATACAGTGATATGCTGAATGATTTTTGTCCAGAAGGATACCATGAAAAACAGTATCAGAAACACTGCTGAAACCAAATGAGAATGCATCAACTGACTTCCTTTGGTCAACAAGATGTGTAACCTTGTCATAAAAGGAAATTAAATTTGTTAAACAGTACTTTCACCTCATGAACCCATATTGGTTGTGACCACAGACTATTTTTTTTCAGGTGTTTTTCAATAACTCCCAGAATAATCTCCATAATTTTACCAATTATGTGTAATTATCTTTCTTGCCTGTCTTGAAAAATTGAAGCAATGTTTGCCAACTTCTATTTGACTGGCATCTCAGTAAATTTCTAAGGCTATTAAAAAGTAACTGAGATATGTCTCACAATGTTATCAGTCAGCTCTTTGAATACTCTGGGATGAATACCATCAGACCCTACAGATTTATATGCATACACTTGGAGCAGCAAATCCTGCATAAGTTTGGAGTTGGTGTGGACTTTGTCATTGCTGTAGTCATGATCCTCCAACGTGGGGCTCTGGAGATCCCAGAACCTATCATCAGTGTTGAAGAAGAGGTGAAGAAAGCATTAAATGTCTCTGTCCACAGGGGAAGTAAAGCTAACCACTCACTGCATTGCACTCTTGTCAGTAGTTTCTCCTGAAGTTGCCCATGATTCTAAAATTCGAAATGTGAAGATGCCGTTTTGCATGCAGCTCAGCACTGCAAGGCCTCACGGGGAATGTTGTGTCCACATGTGGGCAGCAACACTCTGTAGAGTGGCCCCCAGAACAAGGGAGGAACACAGGCATGATCATGATGGTACAGGGAAAGACTGCAGCTCATGCACAGCCCATAGTGGGAAAGGAAAGCTAAGGAACAGCATGGCAGGAAACCATTAATTGTAGAACCATAGAAAGAAACAGTAATTCACAATGTAACATTTTACAATGTGACAAAGCCTCCCGTGGGTTCTCTTGCCTTGATGGAGAAATTTTGGTATAGTGAGATTAAAAATAGCTAAAATAAGGGTATTTGAGAAAACAAACAGGTAGGACAGGTCTCTAAGTAAGTATTTGCACAATGGTTTGTGTCTTGTCTTTTCTCGCTAAGTGAATTGGTGATTGCAGGTTTGTGTTGGTTGACAGTAAATTAAGTCAAGCAAAAAGATGCTGCTTTACCTTCAACAGGGTGGTGCAAGAAGTGATAGGCTAAATTGCAGTTAGGGAGATGTGGGCCAAGTATTTGCAGAAGTTTTCTAATGGTAAAGGAGGCTGATCACAGACTGGATTTCCGAGGGAGGCTGAGGAGTGGCTGGAGGATTTAAGAATGGATTAAATGAACTTCTGTCAAGAGCAGTTTAGAAGAAGTTGATCCTGCCTTTGGGACAAAGAGGTGAATTAGATGACCCTCTTGAGGTGCTGCTGAGCCCTGTTGCCTTTGATTTCTGTGACATTGGCATGGTCTTGTGTACTCCTGGGAGAAAAGAGGATACTGAGCTTAATTATTGGAAGGTGGTTTCGGTCAGCAGGAGGTGTTTTCTGAGAAGAGATGGTTTGAGACAGAATGCTGAGGACAGTAAATAGGTGAAGGGTACAATTAAATGTGATTATATAATTCTGTAATTGCTGTTAAATTGAAATAAAAGTGAATGGTTTTTCATTTGACCTAGCAGCGGCCATATATCTCAAAACAGTCTTCCTTAATTCAATTTATATTAAAAAATCAGAGCCTCAAGTGCCTGTAGGTTACTCTGTGGGCAGGGAAGTGCTAGCCTGAGTGGTATGTAAGAATTAGAGGGGCATTGTGGGTTGTACTCACAGGTTCCTGAGGCTGCAGCTGCTTTGTCCACAGTGATCACTGTCTCCATCCTCTGAGCCAAGCATCTTACAGCAGTACTCCTGTAAAGGAAAAACAGCACAGTTTCATCCTTCTGCCTACCATATTATCACATACATCCATTTCGAGGTTAAGGCCATATTAACTTTGAACTGCTGCTGATAATGAACACTTGGACAGAGTTCTGCTTTATTTGCAGGTGGCTGAGGCGTCATTATTAATTATTAAACCTTTCCTTTAGCAGTTATTTTTTTCCCCCATTTTGTGACAAGCAGGCATCGCCATTATTGCCTGTAGCCATATTTATCATACCAATTGTGTCTCAACAAGGAAGGACCTGGATCTGGAAGAGTTGACTACCACTGAATAATTTTTGGAATATGAGTTCCTGTAGTAATGAATACAGGCTGTAATGACTAGATCTGCTAGGTGCTGTATTTATCATGAAGACTTAAATGCAATTAAAATTCATCATATGGAGGCAGGCTTACAAAACACAATGAACTACAATAATAAATGTATAAATATGCAACTAGAGTATGAACAGATACAACATTTCTTCCTCTATTATAGTTTTGCCGCACAAAGGAGTTAATTCATTCTCACTCAGTTTTACATGAAATTGGATGTGGATCATGGTAAAAATGCTGCTCTTAGGTTGTGGTGAATTGCACATGGCTTTGGCAGTAGGACTGGGTTTTGCTTGCTTATGCATCCCTCCTGGTTCCCTCCTCCTCCAGAAATATTTCACTGGTTGCACTTCTGCAGAGCCTTTGGATCTGGCTGCACCCTTGACATCTGCTGGGTTTGTGAGAAGGGAGCGGGAAACTGGATCTGATATCTTACTTGTGAATTCTGCTGTATTCTGCTCCAAGCCACCAATCTGTAAGGTCATTACCTGCAGACAGATAAAGAAATGATAATATTTTCCTCCTATTTTTATTACTTTGCAAATATTTTAATACGATAATGTCAGTATAACTAAGGAAACTCAACTGAATATTCTGAAGAAAATAGCCCTTTTGGTTTAGCACAGGGAATAATCCACTTAAAGTTTTATTGAAGTGCTCAGTAAGTATAGATGGAACTGTGGTTTTTTTTTGAAGTCTTACACATGAGAGAATAGCAACCAATAACCTCTGCAGACAGGAAGGGTGAGATCTGAATTTTTCTTCTCTCTCTATGCTCAGTAATTCTACAGTATTTCTTACAGTGATGTGATGCTAACTATTCAGTATTAACCAATATCCTTGGGAGTATTTCTCAGAGAGATTAAGTGAAAAATAGTTTCTCAAACATATTTGATAGCATGTGCTATTTTTTGTTGATTTGTTTGTTTGTTTGAATATATTTTTTATTTTTAAGTAATATGGGCAGTGAATAAACAAAGAAGTATATTTTAAATATTCCTAGCTAGCCTGGAAGAGGCAAAGGGGACATTCATTTCGCAACACATACACACTACTCAAAATTAGTGGTGATGTTGATAATTGCAGGTTCTGATCTGTATGTGGCTACAAGTTAATTCAGACCAGTGTTTGGGTGTTAGGAATAAGGGTAAAGAAATGCATTCGTGTGACATAAAAACTAGGAGAACAATGTTGGGGAATGAGCAGGACACAAATTAGACTATTTTTATACTCGTCTTGTAATGGTACTTTGAATGACCTTCAGTAGTTCAGCATCTTTTTCATTTGCAGATGAAGTCACCTACAAGCTGCAATAACTAACTGGAGTCCCACCTGTCTAAGCTGAGCTTTATTGTAAATTTTCTTGTCTTTCAGCTCTTTGTAATGCTGTTGTTTTGATGGGGTGTGTAGCATGTATACAGTGGTCCAGGTCCTGTCACATGCATGACCAACTGTCCTGGTTTAGAGTTAATTAATTTTCTTCATTTTTTCAGAATTTTTCAGAAAAGGATCATAGCAGTGGGCACTTTGTTTTAGACTTGAGTTTTGGAGCATTATCTTTAAATATTTTATTTCAGATACCCTGGAGCCTTCTAAAATGGTGTTATTGTTTTCAGATATTACTATTCCCTCTCAATCTGGAGAGATGGTCATCAATAAATGTCCTTAAAAAGATACAGTATAGCAGTTTGTTCTCAGGCTATTTTATTTACTTGTTTCTCGTTGGATTTTTGGTTTCCTGGACCTCTGATGGTGAACACTGTGATTTATTTTGCATCCCCTCACCTTATGTCCTGCTTGTGCTGTGAAATGCACATCTTTCATCTGTGCTAACAGGAACTTCAGTTCTTGGCTGAGATCCATAATCCTAAAATCGGTGGAGGCATACATACAGCCTTTGCTCTTCAGAGTGGTGGTTCTATTTTTATTTTTATTTTGTGTGTTGTTGTTTTGTTTTGTTTTTGCTCAGAGGAGTGCGTATGTGCATGTCGTCATTCTTGGAAAGCTTTTAGACAAGAAGTGTCACACTCCTCCACAGGGGGTGAAATATGGATCTGTATTCAGCCGCTGTAGAGGGCTAAGAGAGTGATCAGAAAGGTTTCAGGCTGGCAGCACAGCAAACTCTTCTGTTTCCCAGAGGAAACACTGCCTTGCCATGTGCTTCAGCCCTGACTGAGAGGTCAATAACCGTGCCAACTCAATCGGGCAGATTCCCGGGGGGCTGCACAGCTGCTGTTTGTTACCTTCCCATCTCCTCCTGTGCTACTTTCTCTCTCCTGTGGTGTTTTCTGTGCTTCTTTATTTATTTATTTATTTTCCTTTTCCAGACTACTCACTGCTCTTCAAGAAGAGAAGGAAAATGTTTATTGACTTGAATTTTGGTAGTTTAGTTACACTGGAAAATTTTGAAATATGTTGTGTTTTGTTTCCCAGATAAGAACAGAAACATCGCATCGTTCCTTCACCAAGTCAGCAAAAATTCAAATGTCAGTGCCCAGAGGGAAAAGCAAGTGTCTGGGCATGTGGCAGTGTGTGTGAGCTGCACTGTCGGCAGGCAGCCACCGCTTGTGTTGAGCAGTGCAATTTTGCGAGGCGGCCAGGAGGGCATTGACTGAGGAGATGTCCAGGCCACTCAAGTTCAGAAGCCCTGAGGATGTTACAGACTATCCATGGGACATGATAAAAGCTGATGTTCTGCCTCCATGTTTTTGTGAATTAACAGGGTGCGCTAGGTAGTTTTAAATTGATTAGCCTTTTATCAGTTCTCGGCAAATCACAGGGAGACTGATAACAATCCATGTAAGCTATAATCCCTTCATTCTAATGAATGCCATTCAGCATGGTTTTATAATAAACAGTTCATATATTTCTTTAATATCAGTTTTAATTAAAGTACAAATCCGTTTGATAAAGGCGACACTGTTGTCATGGGCTCCAGTAAAACATCTGACTTTTGGCAGAACAACATACTGATTAGAAAAATAATTACTGCAACGTGAAATCCATACAGTATGTACTAAATGAATTTAAATGCAATAATTAAGATGCTCCAGTGAGCGAATTCTGATGCTCAGTTTGCAGCAGCTATGTTTGTCCTTAGCAAGGGTGGGAGATGAGGGAAGTAGGGTAAGGATGCTCACATTCTTGTCCACAGATCTTTTATTCATATTTACCAGCATTGAACAAAACAATTGCTGAAGAATTTATAGAGAATGAGAAGTTAATGAAGAATTAACGAAGGAGTGGAGTTACTTATAAGTACCAGGGTCAAGTACTAGCTCATATTGAGCTCCAGTTATGGGGTGGTGTCTGAAATGACAAATGAGGTCCTAGAAAATTTCACTGGGCTAAATATTGAATGAAAATATAGCAGTGCTATTACTGTTTTGGCATTAATGAAAGTACTGCCAGAGTACTCTCTGTAATTGCGTTGTCTGCATACTTTAGCAAGGATGTTGGCTAGCTGGGCAGAGTTTAGAAGAAAATCACAAGGTCTTGCAAGGAGAGAAGATAAAAGAAATCCAGTTCACTGCAGAGGAAATTTAGAAGTAGATAACTTGCCTGTCGGCAAGAAGCTGTCACACAGTAAAAATGTGATGAATTTAGGAGATATGTTATGAATGGAGAACTGGAAGCTGAAGCTTGGGAGCTGCAGGCTGAAGTGCACATTTCTGGCAGTGAGAACATCAGCTAGAGTAAAAACTTATTAGTCTTTTCAAGAAATTGTACGTTTTCATATGAGGACTTTGGGACTTCAGATGTAATTATGAAATCTTCCAACTGTTCTCATCCTGTCATTAAGTCATTTTTTTTTTTTTTTTTTTCTAAGGCAATAACAGTGAAGCCTACAGTTGCTATTTTCCTGCCCATTAGCTTGAAATAATGTAAAAACGCCATACAGTCTTCTTGATTTGTGATAATTTCGTGGGGCTTTTTTTGGTAGTTATGCCAATGATTTATTCAGTCATCTTGCACTAGAGCAATAACTAGTCTGTACAACAACTGGAATGATTTATAACTAATCAAGTTGTATCCTCTCTTTTTCTGTGTGTGACAAATCTAAACTTTTCTCATTTGTTTTCAATTTAGTGACTGTGCAGAAAATTGTAATAATTAATTTGCATTTACTGAACTGTTTTAATTGCTATGGTTTTCCTTGTAAGTGTAATTGCCATGGCATTTCTATTTTCAGACTGCTCTGCACTGTAGCTTTCATTTTGTTATCTTGCCTCTTTGTATTCTGCTCTGGTTTTCCAACAATGCACTGAGGGTACTCTTTTAAAAGCAGACATTACAAAAAAGCTCACATATATAAAACTAGTGCTTCTTTTTACTGGCAAAGCACATATTTAGGTTCAGCATATTGCTACCTTCTGTTGTGTAGAATAATAGGATTATTAAGGTTGGAAGAGACCACTAAGATCATCTAGTCTAACTGCAGACCCATCACACCATGCCCACTAACCATGTCCCCCAGTGCTACATTCCTGCAGTTCTTGAACACCTCCAGGGATGGTGACTCCACCACCTCCATGGGCAGCTTGTGCTACTGCCTCACCGTTCTTTCTATGAAGAAATTTTTATAATATCCAACCAGAATATCCCTTAGTGCAGCTTGAAGCCATTACCTCTCATCCTATCCTGTGTGAACAGGACAAGAAGCAGTTCCACAAAGGACTTCTTGGTAGCTGTTTCTTGTGGTTGGATCCACATGTCCACATGCTGCACCTGGGTGATACTGGTCATGTGCAATTTATGGCTTGGGAGAAGAGGGTTTCATGTTCAAGTAAGCAGTGATACATACCCAAATGAGAACAGATTTCTTCAAGAAGAAAGTGAAAGAAAGTGATGTCCTCTTCCAGCTTACAAAGCTGGAAGCTTGACAGCTTTGTAACAGATTTTTTTTTGTTGTTTTTTTTTTTTTTTTTCCCATCTTTAAAACATTTTTGGCACAAAGCTTATCTGTCAGCAATTTTCAGTCTCTGACCCTGTGGTTTATCTCTCAGATTTACTGCAATTTTTCTGTGATTAGTATTCCCAGCCTCTGCCCATTAATATAATGTCCACTGTTCCACAGGCTCCATCATTAGTGATTTTTATAAAACTACTGGGCTCTGCATTATACTTACCTCTTCTGTCGCATCACAAATATTTATCCCAATTGTCTCCATAAAAATTCTGAGTCATCTCCAGTGCTCTGCTTATAAAAATTTCACTGGAAAAACACATGCATGCAAAACAAATAGAACAACAACAAGAAAAATCTTTCTAAAAAAAAAGAGAAATGTTTGTGTCTAACCAAAAGTCAAATCCTTCATGCATAATGCACTTATTTAATGAAGATATCAGTGATAGCAACTGTGGGGCCAAGTAGTTTTTAAATGTTTGTTGCTTTTATAGATCCTCACCACTGTTAATAAACTTTGCTAGTATTCATGTGATGTGTTGGAAGGAAGCAATATACTTTTATGATCTCTGGCATATGCTAATTATCCTGTTTATCCAAAAAATACTGACCTATCTCATTGTTGGGCACTTAGACTGTGTTTAATCAGGGACATAACCAGGGATTTTTCTCTCACCTTTCTTTATTTGCAGTGCTTGGGAATCTGAGAAGTTGTGCAGATCCTGCTGATTCACTCTGGCAGATGCTAATAGTTAACTACATCCTGCCTTCAAGGATATGGGATGGTCTCAGCAGGAAGCAAGCAAAATTAAATTAGCTCTGGTCAAACTGGGATAAATGCACTTTTTTTTTTTTTTTTTTTTTTTCCCCTGCTATTTTAAACACCAGAAAAACAACATGGAGGCATTTTACATTGTATGTAGGTTGCTCTGAAAGTAATGCCTCTCATTTATTTCCATGGAAACTACAACAGATACAAAGAGCGCAGTAACACTATTTGCTAGAACAAACTTTCAGCTACAAAATGCTATTTTTCAACACAGTCACCATCATTATCTATGCATTTTGACCAGCGATGAAGAAGAGCCTGCATGTCGCACTCATAAAAATCTGTCTGGAATGTGGCTTGTCTTTCACACTGCTGTTGCCAGTGCTGAAATGTATCACCCACCATCTCAGTATGCTCACATCTACTGTTTGGTCTCCAAAAACATCCAGCAAGCATCATGAATGCCAATGGGTGTCATTTTCTCACATGGAGATATTCAATTCCACACCTTTGCTTCATCCACACTTCCATATCAGACACCATTGTGCTGCCATCGGTCACATGGCAACAAAATGTTACGGTATATTGTTGTGAAGGTTCAACTTCTACTGCCATGCAGACTACATCCACTTCTCACATTGTGGGCCAATATCGTGTAGTAGGATTCATTACTTTCAGAGCTATCACAGATATGTTAAAATTTATTAGGTAAAGACAGCCTTTTTAATAAGGAACCAAAAGAAAAGATGGATTAAAAAAGCAGAGTCTGCAACTTCTGCTAGGCCAACAACCCCAAAAAAGATGGTCTGATGGATTTTTATGAAAGGTGCAACAACAATTTTCCTCAGCCAAGTGTGACTTATTCCAACTCAAAGGGACCTTTTTGCACCTAAAGTATTGATGAGAGGCATCTGAAAACAGAATGAGAGCTGGCTGCAGATGAATGAAAATATTATTATAAATATGCCATAGACAGGTAAGTTAGATAGATAAAATTTAACTTTGGGAGTAGGTTACAAAAGTTTTTACAGGTAACAATCCATTTTTCTAAAGGAAATAAAGATGGATTGAACTGAATTTAATGCCCAGAATATTGCTGCAACATGCTATGTCATCAACACTCAGCACCGTTGCTATAGCAGAAGAGCAGGTGACAACAAAAAAAAGAGACAAAAAGATCAGTGAAAATGGTCCGCCTCCTCCCACACATTCTTTTGTTATGGGATTTCTCTCCAGAATGTGGCTGCCCTTCTATATAAATTCATGTGAATTCTGAGGAGAGGTTTTCAAGGGACGGAACAAATAATCAGCCTCTGTCAAAATAACTTGCACAGTCTTAAATTTGTTCTAGGTAGAGTGGGCTGGAATTTCATCCATGAAGAACACTAACTGCTTAAAATGCCCCATTTTTTAACAGGGAAACATTAGGATTGATGTTCTTTCCCTAAATAATATATATATATATATTATTTTATATATATATATTTATAATATAATATATATATGTGTTATATATATATATGTGTATATATATATATATATATATATATATATTTCTTTTAAACCTAATGAAAGACAGTACAATATTTCATGTTACCTGGCGCTAAAGATACATGATTCAGAATAGGAGCTGGAACTGAGATTTCTTCAAGCATTCCCAGGTGAGCTAGTAGAGTTACAGGCAGTTCATTCTGAACTATGCCAAAAATTCGGGCTATTTCTAAGAACAGGAATGTTACCATCTAGAAGAGCCTCCTCTCCAATCCCAAAGATGCACAGAAAGGATTAAAGTTCCCCCCAAATCCACTTCGAGCTGTTTAGCACCACATCAAATATTTGCAGTATTTGCACAGACACTATCTAGAAAATCAGCAGCAGCCCCTTGGAAATTAATTCTTTCCTCTCTGTACCACAAAAGAACACAACGTATTTTAATCCCTTTTTACAATAGGAAAATCCTTCTCTGTTGAGACTTGAAAGAGAAACCAATCCCAAAACAGTGACTCCAGAACAATTCACAACCCTTTCAAACTCCCCAGTACTGTTTCAGGAATAATTGGTAATACAGTTACATTATCAGTGATATTAAGAAAGGGCTCTCACTGTATCTTTAGTGTCTTATGATTTAAATGCAGCAGGTATTTATTGGAGTAAATAAAACTATCCAGTAAATCCTTTGTAATGTTGTGAAGTGGGGAAAAGAGAGATATTTGCAAAAGGATTGCCCTGGGGAAAAAAAGACCGTAGTTAAACTGGATAAAAAGATGTTCCCTTCAGTAATCACTAAATCATCATGGGGCAACTACATGCTGAATTTTTAGATGAAGCTTGTGATAAGGATGCTTTGTTAGGAATATATATCAACAAGTCAAGCGCTCCACCATCAGAGTTCATGATCATAAACACAAAATGATTCAAACCCCAGAATTCACAAGATGACACAGGAAATTTTCTTTTCTTACATTAAGTTTTTAACAGGTTAGCAGCATGGTGGAGTATCAGTGTTGAACTGCAATCATATTTTAGAATTCCTTACTGTGCAGTGCAGGAACACAATGCAGAGAAACTGGGCAGGGAAAGCTATGCAGTGATCTGGTATCTGGGCCAATAGCGGCTTCATCTGCAGACTTCCACGTCTATTAAGAACAATAAATATTTAAAAGCTCCATCACCGGCTCCAATGGGAGGGAACAGAAAGATCTGATGTTCTGATTTGGCTTCTTTTAGAGTCAGTCTTGTATAACACCACAGAAGTTGCTTCCAATTGCACTGATATTACCAGCCATTGAATTTGCAGATCATGTCTGCTAATTACCTAAAAGATGCATAATGCTGCATGGGTATTCCTACTGAGAATAAGGGTAAAAAACTGGCATTAATGGATGCAGTAGTAAAGGTTTTTTCTTTGTTTGTTTTGTTTGTTTTTGTTTTTTTTTTCATCAATGGGATCAAGGTATCCTTAACTCATTGTTTTAAATTTAGCTATTACAAGTTCTGAAAACATGCCCTACTGAATCATTCCATAACATACAAAGGCTGCTCCAAAAGTAATGACTCCTATTTTGTTATGTTGGTCCATTATGTTGTGAAAGTAATAGCCCCTATTACATGATCTTGACCCACAATATCAGAGGTGGATGTTGGTGGTATGGCAGTAGAGGCTGAACCTTCCCACCAATAATCCATTGCATTTTGTTGCTGTTTGACAGATGGCAGCAGAGGAGCACTCTGACACAATGTTGTCTGAGGTGGAATACCACCATGTGAAAAAATGACACCCACTGGCATTTACTGTTGCTTACTGAATGTTTGTGGAGACCAAACAGTGGATGTGAACATAACGAGGAGGTAGGTTGTGTGTTTCAGTGGTGGCGATAGCTGGTGCAGATTTTTATGAGTGCAACATGTGGGCTCTTGTTCATTGCTGGTCAAAATGCATAGCTAATGGTGGTGACTGTGTTGAAAAATAGTGTTTTGTAGCTGAGAGTTTGTTCTAGCAAATAGTGTTACTGTGCTCTTTGTATCTGTTGCAGTTTCCATGGAAATAAATAAGAGGCATTACTTGCAGAGCAACCAGTGTACATTTCCATCATCGATAATGGCCCTGATGTGGTCTATGTCACTGAAACCTGGCAGAGTGAAATATTGCCCTCCCCCCACTTTCGACTGTATCATCAACTTTGTGTTATATCAGGTCATCTAGGAGCTGCTGCAGTAATCCTTCATTCTTATTCTAGCTGTCCACTAGTGGCCTCTTATGTTTCATCAAGTGAAACACTGAAATAACAAGGTGTGTGTATTTATAGCCTCATTGTTGATTAAGTATAGTAGCCAGCTTCTGAAGAAGCTGTTAGAAAATAGGATCTTAAATCAGAGCTCATTTTCTCCCTTCACCTGGGATGACAAAATAAATGAGATATTCCTAGTAGTGTTGTCCACAGCTGGATATAATAAGGAGGATAAGGTACAGATCTGGCTGTATTAATTAGCCGTTCTACACTTTTGTCAACTGATAACTGCAGCAGCTCCTGAACTTCGTTACTTTAAGAAGATATCTTTAATTTTTTTCATTGGTTTCATTTTTCTGCTGACCTTCCACATAGAATGATATCTAGTAAAATGACATCTTATTGTTCTGTGGGATTGTCATTTAACACCCCTCCAAAAGAAACAAACAACAAAAACAACAGAAAAAAGCCCTCAGAACCATTGCTACCAATGAAGACAGAGTGCACTGCAAAAGGCAATTTTACAAGCTAGCAGTCATCAGGCTGTGCAAGACATCTGTCTCCTTCATTTGGAGGTGTATCTGTGTTGTTCACAAACTGTCCTTTGGCCTCGTTTTCTCAATTTTGTAGCCAAAAGTCCAGCTAAGATCAGTGAATAGAGCAGATGCTAAAATGCCTCTATGATTCCTCTGACAATGCTGTCATCTTGCAGCTACAGGTGTTCCTCATGGCCCAGATCCAATTTGGATGCTGTGCCCATTCCTATATTAGGGTGCTGTAGGAAGGATTACCACGTTGCTTCCTCTCATTGTGGAGGTTTGGGATGAGGCACCCAGCATATCCTCTTGTCTCTGGGAACCTGGGATGGTGGTAGCTCCAGGTGCTCCCCACGGTCTGTGTCCTGCCACTGTGCTTCAACTCAAGGAGAACCATACTCAGGTTCATCTGCTCTTTATTGCTCACCAACATGAATATTACATCTCCTGCCTCTCTAAAGATTATTCAGGCTTCCCAGAAACTCTTCTTTTTTTTTCTTTTTTTTTTTCTTTTCTTTTTTTCTTTTTTTCCTTTTCCTTTTCCTTTTTCTTTTTCTTTTTTCTTTTTCTTTTCTTTTTCTTCTTTCTTTTTCTTTTTTCTTTTTCTTTTCCTTTTCCTTTTCCTTTTTCTTTTTCTTTTCCTTTTCCTTTTCCTTTTCCTTTTCCTTTTCCTTTTCCTTTTCCTTTTCCTTTTCCTTTTCCTTTTCCTTTTCCTTTTCCTTTTTCTTTTTTCTTTTTCTTTTTTCTTTTTCTTTCTTCTTTATTTTCCCCTTTGTCTGAAGGCTATTTGCACCTTGCTGAGAAAAGTACCTTGCAGTGGAAGGCCATTTCTCAAAAAGGGGCTGAAACAGAGATATCTCCGGTCAATCTGAAATCTCATTTCATGCCTCAGTAGGGTATGAGCTGTCCTTGCTTATTCCTTTCCTAGTTAGCATTTTCTGTTGTTTTTGATGATTGTGACGTGTGCGGTAAATGTGGGCCTGAGGCAAGAGCACACAGCTTTTTGTTTTTCATCTCTGAGGGAATTCTCAGTGTCACTGATGGCTGCTCTGCCCCTCCTCAGGTGTCTCTTTTGGAGAGGTCTTACCTACCTGAGGTGACTTTCTCTCTATGTTTTCTCAAGAGATTCTGACAGAGGGTGTCTGGTTTGGCTTTACCTCTTTGTGTTTTCTTTCTGTTTGTGTCAAGTGATAAGAGGTAATCACCTCATTATCAGGAAACTGTGTTCAGTTTTAAGCCCCTCACTACAAGAAAGTGGCCCTGGAGAATATCCAGGTAAGGGCGACGAAGCTATGAGGAGTCTGGAGCACATGTTCTACAGCGAGTGTCTGAGGGAACTGGGATTGTTCAGTCTGGAGAAGAGGAGGCTCAGGGGAGACCCTATTGCTCTCTAAAAGTCCTGAAAGGAGTTGATGGTGAGATGAGAGTCAACCTCTTTCCCCAGGTAACGATGATAAGACGAGAGGGAATGGCTTTAATTTGTGCCAGGGGAGGTTCAAGTTGGTTATTAGGAAAAAAAAGTTATTCTCAGAAAGAGTGGTGATGCAGTGGTACAAGCTGCCCAGGGAGGTGGTGGAATCACCATCTCTGGAGGTGTTCAAGAACTGTGTGGATGTGGCACTGAGGAACATGGTTAGTGGGGATAGTGTGATGGGTCTGCGGTTAGACTAGATGATCTTAGTGGTTTTCTCAACTGTGATGATTCTGGAGATCTTTAATTAGTTTAGCACATATTGTTTAATTATTGCAAGAAGGATGTGCAACAGCATTCTGGTAATGTTATGGCCATACATTACTGTTTCAGAGACTGTCCTGCCCCAAAACAAGTAGCACAGCCTGTCCACAGCAGAACTAGGAGTGCTTGCTTCAGGTCCCAGAGCTCTTGTAATAAACAGACAGACTCTTGCTTTAGTTCTAAAGTTATTAAACTTTTTGTTTACTCTCCATTAAACTCCTATTTAGTACTTGTGTTAAATACAGACTAAGCCTAATGCTTCTTGCACCACTTTCTAGGTGCTGATAGTAAGTTTGTTTTCAAAATAGAAGATGTAAATCCTCCTGGCCTCAAATGAATAGTTTACAAGGCTGGGTTTCTCTGTTGTTGGGTTTTCTTTTCTTCTCAACAAATATTATGTATTTCAGTTTGGAGCTCATCAACCTGAAAATCCAGAAGTCTGGGATGAAATGAGTATTACCGAGAAATGATTAAGCAGTGTAACAAATACAAATTAACTTTCTGCTATAAAACATTGCCTAAATTACTGTAAATCCTCATTTGATTAACTGCTGTGCTACAGGTACCTACTTTTCTGTCAGTGAACCAGAATATATTAGAATGTTTACCTTCCAAAACAGGCTACTTATAGGTGATACCTGTTTTTTAATGGAAATGAAATTAGACCATTATTGCCAGTAATGTGCAGGAGACACTGGGGAAAGTGTTGCTGTCAATGTTCCTGTGTTCAGTTTGAGTATGTAAATATTACATAGGAAGAGTTGCCTGGAAGGTTATAGGAGAAACATCCCATGAACCATAACCTTGTAAGGATGTGGCATGAGAAGTGTGAAAGGAGATGAGAGCAAACTGAAAGGGCAAAAGAAGGTGGGAAGTTTACATCAACACTACAAGTTGAAGTACACATAGATGTAAAACAACTGAAGTGAATGCTCACATCACCCTGAAGTGATCTGAGGCCAAAAACAAGGCAAAATTCAACATGTTTTGAGGCCACAAATGTACTGATGGACTGAGCACACTTTATAACCGGAATTATGGTGTTTCTTGTCACCACTTCCCAAACAGTAATTTTCTGATTCTCATAGGGCAGACTTTTCCAACATTATCTCTCAGTAATAATAATTTGTCTCCCCCTTTATTTTTCCCACATATTCATTGACTGAATCATGTCAACATATGTGGGCTATTATTTCTTATTGTCATTAAAATAGTTCTGCTTAAGCAAGATCAGACAAGTACTGTTTAAGAAAAAAGCATAGAAAGCACACAGAAGAAAGGAGAAATATTTCTGTGTTATCAGAGAATATTTTTACATGAAATAGGGGGAATAGAATGCAGTTTGTGGTCTCAGTACGAAGAACAAAATGACTGTGTGGTAGAGTTTTCTCATGTTTGTGTTTTCACTTAAACCAGTTATAAAACAGATTCACCGTGTCTAGGCCAAAAGCAGAAATAATGAGGTTAAAGTCTCGAAAAGCCCAAACTGTGACACTCACAGGAGAGAAATGTGTTTGGACCAGAACAACTCCTCTAATTGTCTTTTGCCCACTGATGGAAAAGACCCCAGAGGCTTTTGTTCTTATTCTGTTTCATGGATTAAGGAACACATTCTGCTAAAAAGAAAAAGAAAAATTCTTTACATTTTCCTTTGTTTTAAAAATAATAAATATGTATTGATTTTCTATTAAAATTCACTATGGGAGAGTTAGCCTTTCCTATTATATTCTCAGCCAGGTTAGTAAGATTCTGTGTGTGTTTTGGAACAATACTACTTCTTTTTTTCAAGTCAGAAGCACATTTTATGTCTTCTAGGAGGAAGCAGCACTGGTTGCACTGCTCCGACATTGGGAGTTCACTGAAGAAGTGAGTTTCCTAGCTGATTGCTTAGAATTAATTAATGCTTCCAGAATTATTTTGTTAAGCATACACTGATTTAAGAATACTATTATATTTATAGATGCAATGCCCCAGTTCACATTCAGTGACAAAACTGTATAGTATGAACTTACCCTTCTCTCCAAACAAAATGATTTGTGTTGACAAGAACTGTTTTGTGTAACTATATCCCAGGTACTTCTGTTGATACAGAAGTGGAACATCCTTTCATGGGCTGGTTCACCCAGCAGTGACAGCTGTAGATCATAGGAGACATAGTAGTCTTTACAGTTCATTATAAAAAAATACCTAATAGAGAATTTTATGGAGCTGAGCTTTTCCCCATTGAATCTCTCTGCCTAAATGTGGGATAGTGGCACTTGCAAAGTGTGTTTTGCAGAAGGAGGCAGTACAGAGCCAAGAAGTGATAAGCTCTTCCAGAAATAACTCCTGTTTGAGCTTGTAGTTGTCAGATTGGGAGAGTCTTTTGTTTCTACCTCAACAGCCAATAAAGCAGAAAATGCCAATAACTTCTGAACAGGGGACTTGTGAAACAGTTTGATGGAGTTCATAAACATCTGATAAAGATGTGGACTGTAACAAACATCACCAACTGCGAGTGTAAAGTATTATGTTCTCATATATAAAAGATATTTGTTCTGCTGACTTTGTGTACCCCACCACAAGTAAATAGTCTATGTTCAATCAAACGTCTGCTGCCCCTCACCTTCATTCATATTTGCATGCATTTGTCCAGCTTAAAAATGGCTGTAACTCAATTTGTGTAATTCGTATGACTTTCTACAATATACCTATCTAGGTAAACAAAACATGAGCTGTGAAATAGAAATTAACACAGCTAAGGAGAAAAATGTGAAGGTTGGACATTGCTTAGATGTTCAATCAGAAGAAATGACCTTGACTTGTCAGGCAGATAAGTCTGAAAAAGACTCTTTGGATCACCTCGGATAATGAAACTGTCTCTATTCTTCATCTGCTAATGGAAATAAATCTTACCTTATCCTCCTGCTATCTTATCTGTTCAGATAATAAGCTCTGGGAACAAGACTGTCACTTAAAAAAAGTATGTATGTTCAGCACCCAGCTTGCACATGGGGGCTTTAAGCACTAGGGGCCAAAGTCATAAGAGGATGCAAGTACCTCTTGCCCACTGTGTTTAATGGGAGGTACATTTGTGAGTCTTTGTCCTGTGTAATATAAACAAACTGTTTCAGGAAAAAAAAACACAACAAAACTTGCAACTCTGTTTACAGAATTATGTTGAAAAGGAAATAGGAAAATAGGAAATAGGAATGGCAGAAAGAAAGGCAGCATATACTCTGAAAGATGTAACACCTTTTAACAGTAATAAGTAGATTTCTAAGATTTATACATTGAAGACCAGAGAATATGTAGTAACTTAAAAATTTGGTGATGCTTACAGTGCATTAAAGAAGATGCTAGTAGGATTGCTTCATTCATTTATTTTTTCTTTCTTTTACAAAGAAGAGCACTAAGATCTGTGATTTTGAAGGATTAGAAGATAATCCGGGCTGGCCAAAGAATGTAACTGCATTATGTGTATAAGGAGGCTTCTTCCTGCTGCTGTGCTACTTTGGGGGCAAAGCCTAAGCACAGAGCTTAATCATGTGCAGTTATTAAGGTCTTGCTAGCAAGTGGATTGATTACGTGGAAAATCTCAGGCTTCATGTTTGAGCACAATATTGATGTGGATGGTGTAGGAAATAAAGGAGATCATGGAGTTCCACTTTGAAAGGTCTGTGTTCTTGTTGCTGAACCAACAATTGGCAAGTGCGGTCTCATAAAGCAAAATTCTTCATAGCCCATAAGGATTGGACTGAATTTACTCTGCTACATACTACTCTGTATTCTATAGCTTCACTCTTGGTTTGACTGGGGAAGTAGTGGAGGGCAAGCATGAAGTAAATACACTGCTCAGCTATTGCTCTCCTATCTTGAGCTGAGGAGAGCTGGCTCAGATCTCTAACATTTCCTACACTTCCATGAGTATAGCCTCAAATAAGCATAGACTAACATGCAAAACCTTTTGAATATGAAGACAACCATGTTATTGTTTGTGATTTTTAGCCCATCTGCTAACAGTCTCCTATTCTGTGGTGGAGTAGGGAGACTTGGGAAGTCATGTGCTTCAAGAATTTGTGTGCAGTACATAGACACAGAGTTGAAAGAGAAACCCTGGGAGAGATGTACAGCCATTTTTTCTGTCAGATTTCTGACTTGGTTTGTTTTATTCTCTCCAGAGAGATATGGATTGTTTTTACTTACTGCTACTGACAACCTTCTAAATTAAAGGGTGGGAACTTAAACCTATGTCCTAATGGTGAAAAGGCATGAAATTAACTTCAGGGAAAATATTAATTTCACTGTAATTTATGAGGATTTATACTTCTATCTATCTGAATCTTAAAAGCTCCTTCTCCTCTCATCACTGCAAGGCTAGATCTGAATTTTTATTTGAAGAAACTAGCTAACTAGGTGTTCAAAACCTGTTTGAAACCAGGCAAAGAAACAGCTGTTGTTCTGCAGTATATGGGAATAAAAGCAGTTCTCCCATTCCATTTAATGCTGTGGACCAACAAAGAGGGAATTAAAAGTGTTTTGTTTGCTGTTTGACTTCTTATCTCTCAAGACATTTCCCTGAATCAATATTTTATTCAATACTAATATTAAATGAAAAGAACAACAACAAAGAATTGCTCCAGCAGTTCAGGTCTGGAAATCCTATTGAACCCTGCAGTCAAACCAAAGCTTTGTAGAAGCAGATCCTACACAGAAGGTATCAGGAAGCAAGGCAGCTCTCCATTTTCTCAGTTGACACTTCTGCACTGAAAAAAGAGCACTGTGTTAAAAATACAAGTAGCAAATTTGTCACCTTAATACCTTCAGTATCTACTTGCCTTCTTATGACAGCAGCACTTATCTATTCAGGTATCTTTCTACACTATTGGGAAATCATTGCTGTGTTACACTGGTGTGGTTCAGTGAAGCCGTGACTGAAGTGCATAGGTCCCTTGTTTAATTATTTGGATACCATGGCTGTAGAAGTCTGGCAGTGGTGAATAACATTATCACAAGGAAAGAATTTTGTATTTCAAAATATATAGCAGAAGATTTTAGATTTGCAGATAAAGAGTACTATTCTTAACTGTGCAGGCAAAACTGATTTTCTTCTTCCATATAAATATCACAGTTCCTTTGAAAACTTTCACTGATGTATCTGTAAATAGCCTCTCAGTCAGAGTAGTGTGATGTCAGATCTACGAAAGTTACTGTGTCCAAAATATTAGCTTGATTTACTTTCTGGATGTATAAATTCAGACATGTTCCTGCCAAATCATAACAATTTTGCTGTAATCAGAAGATATTGCAAACAATTTCATTGTCACTTAAACTAACATGCACAAACCTAAAAGGCACAGACAAGATAGCTTTCTGTTCTATAGGAAAAATAGCCCGTTGTTTGAAGTAGGTGTAAATTTGCTAGGATATGTTGGTGCTCTGGTGGAGCCTCAGGTAAAAATCAGCTCTATGCATACATTTCAAGTTCAAAATCATCTTCGCTGTCTTACCAGTTCTGATTTTCCTCCTTAATCTTATCTAACACTTCATTCATCTTTGTTGGATGTCCAGCTATGGAATTGATTCGGATTCCATTTGTCTGTTAAAAAAATTTAAAAAATAGTAACATTGGTGGTGATGGAATATTAATGTTAAAGATAATTTTCCATAATGATGTTCTTTTATTTTCTTGCACATAATCTTTGAAAGGTAATTGTGCATTTTTGTATTTTATTATCTTTATTTATTTATTTGTGTGGAATAGTATGTGCAAAAATAGCTGAAAGTGATTCTGGAAGTAGTTGTTACAAGCAGATGGTGCTGGAGGTTTTTTTTTTCCACCTGAGTAGAAGCATCGATGTAGTGAGATAAATGTAAAGATGGGAGGGTCTGCCTTTGATGTTCCAACAGGAGCTAATTGTTCAGAAGATTGAGCTTCAGGGTTCTTTTGGTTAGTAGGGATTCTTGGACTTCTTTTTTTGTTTTTGCATACTTTTGGGGGAGGTACTTAGGTCTGAATAACCACATAGCAGATAATTCATTTTGCTTTCAGGACCAGTCATGGCTTATTGTTATGGAGAAACCTAACACAGTTCCTGGCCAACAATGGTACCTTCATATAGTCTATTTCCAGGAAAAGGGACTTCTGCAAATAAATAAATAAATAAATTCAAATATGGATGTCTAACCTGGATTAGTTGCCTAAGCCTATCATGACAAACAGTAAGAAGGGACATACAGTCATTCTTTGCAGTAGGTGTCTTACGTGAAGTGTCTTCCAGATAAAGACCTAGATACTGGCTACTGTGAGCTTTCTGCCGCAAATTAATGACTTATCCAAAATTATGTCGATGCCTTGTAGTGCAGAAATTATTGAAAGACTGGTCTTGAGAAAGTGGATCTAGACCAAGAAAGGTACACTGTTGGTTGTGGTAGCCTGCTATTCCTAATGGCTGCAGAACAAAGAAAGGAGAATCTTTACATGGTCTTCTTAAGAAATTTCTTGGAGCATTCCTATGAAGGAAAGTTGAGGAAGCTGGGCTTGTTCAGTCTAGAGAATAGAAGGCTCTGGGGAGACCTCATTGCAGCCTTCCTGTACTTGAAAGGAGCTTATAAACAGGAGGTGGACTGACTTTCTACATGATCTGATAGTGACAGGACTTGGGGGGAATTATTTTAAACTAAAAGAGGGCAGATTTAGGTTAGATGTTAGGAGGAAATCTTTTTCTCAGAGGGTGGTGAAGCAGCTACCACAGGCTGCTCAGGGAATCTGTGGTGTCCCATGCCTGGAAGCGCTCAAAGCCAGATTGAATGGGGCCCTAGGCAGCCTGAGCTGATTGGAGGCAGCCCTGCCCATGGCAGGGATTTGGAACTATATAATCTTAAAGGTCCCTTCTTACCTAAGCCATTCTATGATTATGTAATTTGAATTCTCCTTGGATTTTAAATGCTGTGAGCAGTTCCTTTCCCATATTACAAAGCCTGCTGTCAAGATTGAAGAGGCTGCAGCAAGGAACATTGTAACTGCTTAGGACTGTAAGGATATGACTTATGAAGACAGATTAGACAGACCTAGCAACAGGCTGTAGTATATTAGACAGCACAGATAAATTGAGGCTAAGAGGGCATCTCACAGTGAGATGAAATATACTGAAGGAACGCTATAGATTGATACCTCTCTGTGCTCTAAAACTAGCTGCTTCAAAAGCGAGAGGTTGTATACCATGAAGATGACAAGTAGACCTGGAGATGAGGAGACAGGCCACTGAAATAGAATGTTCGTGTTCATATAAGGGGAGACTATGTAGAAAACCGCATGCATCAGCAATAAATAAAGATTGTTTGAGAGGATATTGGATTAAGCAGTCTGAAAAAGCAAAATAAATACATAGTTCCAGATGAAAAAGGGTAAGAGGACTGGAATAAAATAAACTGAACCCCTGTTTAAGAATAATATTTTAATTTTTCTTCCCAACAGTGAGATCTCCCTTTAATCTTGCCTTACTGACCTTGTACAGTTTTTACTCATGTTTCAATGACTGTGTCTGATTTTTTTGCTGTTAGCGCTCCTCCAGGATATGTAATATGAATCAAAAGTATAGTGTATTAGAAGGACTTTTGAAATATTTTTGTTTTTAACTTGCTATGTAATAGCAGTTCATACACACATCTTAGACCTAAATTAATCTCCATCTATTTACCAAGGTTAGCTTATGTATCTGCAACTAAGAAACTTAATCTTCCCCATTGTAGTGGAAATGCTAAGTCATGGCCTGAACCAGTGACTGAGCACCTGGTGGAAGGCAGGGCCAACACAGGGGAGCTCAGCTGCATGCAATGCACCTGAGTGACCAGAAGCAGTGGAACCAGGATCCACCTCTTCCCAGACCTCATTTAAGGGTTGGCAGTGGAGGCAAGGGTATCTTGTTGGAGATCCCTATGTGCCTGAGGCCTTATAAGGGTAAGCAGGTTCTTTCCTTTGTTTCTGTGTCTACAGCTGTTGTATTTGAGCATATCCTTACCTGCTGTAGCCTAGGACTTTGCTTCTGTACTGTCACTGCTGTGCTTTCTATTGCATTACACTGATTTGCTGTCATTTATAATTCAAATTTTAGTTATTTGTGGAAAGCATTGTTTTTACTGCAGTAGTAGAGCTTTTCCTTATCCCACTAACTGTTAAACGAGCAAGCCTGCTGTGTGTGATCTTTATGTGGTTTCAAAGAAGTTCATCTCAACACTAGCAGTCATACTTCTTGGTAACAAGGTACAATCCCTTTCCCTGGGGTGACCATCTGCAGAAATAGCTTCTGCTTTCTGTGCCTTCAGATTGCATCAGCAGGGTTAGAATACCCGTGGTGTGGTAACATGAGACCTGAGAGGCAGCAGAACCAGGTGTACTCTGGTTCCCCCACGCCTTGAGTGTGGGAATGATAAGTGTTAAGATGCTCACCCAGCTGCTCACTTGCTTCCCCTTCTCAACAGGGTGAAGGAGAAGACAAAATGAGAAAGATGATGGTTGGCATAGAGACTTACTAATTATTAGCATGGGCAAAACAGACACGGGGAATTAATTTCACTTACTGTCCATTAAAATAGATTTGGGTGATGAGAAATGAAGACAAAAATAGGGACAGGATAAGTCTATACCAGCTCCTCTCTGTTGCTCCTTCCTGTTAGCCCTGCTCTAGCCTGGGTCTTCCCATGGGTTGCAGTCCTTCAGGACAAACTTGCTCTCCACAGGCTGCAGTGTGGGTATCTACTCCACCATGGCGTCCTTCCCAACCTTCAAAGGCATCTCTGCTCTGGCATCTGGAGCACCTCCTCCCACTCTTCATTCTCTGCCCTCAGTGTATGCAAGGCTGTTTCTCAAGCAGTTTCCCTTGCTCCTTATATGGCCACATAGCACTTTGCCCTTCCCTATATTTGATTTCCCAGAGGTGCTACGCATGTTTTTGAGAGGCTCATCTATGCCCTAGGGAGAACTGTAGAATGATAAAATTGTTTGAGTTGAAAGGGACCTGCATGTCTACTGCAAGATCAGGTTGCTCAGAGCCTGGGCCAGCCTGACCTTTATTTCCTTTAGAATTCAGCAATCTCTTAAATTTAACCAAAAGGAAAGACTTTTTATGGCAAAATACTCTTTGAAAAGTTAAGCATTTCTTAAATACTTTCATTTTGAATATTCATGGAATATTCTTCTCGCATTTCGTTGGAGAGGTGACCCTAGTTAATCTGGTTATATGTATTTTTTAAATTAGTTGCCTAAGCTCTGCCAGATATCTAATTAAGTCACCAATTATTATAAATATTCTATTCCCATATGGCTTCTTACATTAGTAAATAGTTCTCACAAGGTCACCGATTCCACCCGGTGTATAATTTTTTTTATTTTATTTTTAATTTTTTTTTTTGGAGCAATGGTAGTTGGAGATTGAGGTATTACACTGATTTCTTGTACTTAAAAAAGAAGGCCCAGTAAGTATCACGACTCAAAGCATAGTGCTTATGCTGTCCATGTGACTATTTGAACAATATGATCATGCTAGAGATTAATTCTGCAACTCTTTCACCCCTGACAAAATTTGTAGCTGGCCCATAATCATATCCAGAAGGAAAACCTTATGTCCTCCTCCTTTACGAATATAAACCTCAGAATACAATTTAAAATAGTGGGTATTTTTACTCACTTCTGAAATTATAAAGCCAAAGTTTGCCACCAGTCATGTAATGCAAACGTCTTATCCTACCTTATCCTGTTAAGTTTGTGTACCTGCTTTTTTTTTCCCCTAGAAAGAAGTGTTGTGTTTCTTTTCTTTTGGCTAAGCCTGGATTGCAAAGCGCAGCAGCTGTGGTCCAAAGATAGTAGAATTATGGGTGCGTGTTTTGCAAGTGTGGGGAAAAATCCAGCCAAAGATGTTTCTATTACCTTAGGAGTTGCTGCTCTGATTTTTCTAGTGTATACAAGTACATAAGGAAATACAGAGGTGCTCTCTCCTTATATTAGAGGATATGTATATACTGGAAATAAATACCAGTTCTGTTTTCCATCTTCTGATAGATTATTAACATTAGTATTGTATTTTCACTTGCATTTGAACCATGTTCATCTCAGTGGCTCATTACCTTTGCAGGTGACTTTTTCATCCCTTCAGCTGGAATGAAGTAATCTTTGCTCCATGTTTTTGTGTTTTTCCTTTTTTTTTTTTTTTTTTTTTTTTTTTTCTCTCACCACGTTTCTATTGGTGCATTCTCTGTACTGATACAGAGGACAGCTCGCATGACTGGAATGTTGTCATGGAGGGCTATGTCCTTTTTAGGAAAGACCGGCTAGCAAGGCGAGGTGGTGGAGTTGCTCTTTATGTGAGAGAGCAGCTAGAATGTATTGAACTCCACCTGGGGGAGAGTGATGTAGCAGTCGAGAGCTTGTGGGTGAGAATCAAGGGCCAGGCTGGTAAGGGGGACACTGTTGTGGGTGTGTACTACAGGCCTCCTGATCAGGAAGAGGAGGTTGATGAGGCCTTCTGTAGCCAACTGGAAGTAGCATCACACTCCCGGGCGTTGGTACTTTTGGGGGATTTCAATTATCCAGATATTTGCTGGACGACCAATATGGCCAAGCATGCGCGGTCCAGACAATTCTTGCAGTGTATTGAAGATAACTTTCTAATGCAGATGGTCGAGGTACCGACGCGGGGCGGGGTGCTGCTGGACCTTATTCTCACCAACAAGGAAGGACTCGTTAAGGAAGTAAAAGTCGGGGGTAACTTGGGTTGTAGCGACCATGAGATGGTGGAGTTCGTGATCCTGAGCGGAGGAAGCAAAACAAAAAGTAGGATTGCTACCCTGGACTTCAGGAGAGCCAACTTTGATCTCCTCCAGGACTTACTTGGGGCCATCCCGTGGGCCAGGGTGCTAGAAGGCAAGGGGGCCTGTGAGAGCTGGCTAGCATTCAAACGGCTCCTCTTCCAGGCTCAGGATCGGTGCGTCCCTGTAACTAAGAAGTCAGGAAAAGGTGCCAGGAGACCTGCGTGGATGAGTAAGGAACTCATGTGCAAGCTCCGCAGAAAGAAGAAAGTACACGATATGTGGAAAAAGGGTCTGGCCACTTGGGAACAATATAAGAATGTAGTCAGGGACTGCCGAGATGCGACCAGGAAGGCTAAAGCCCACCTGGAGCTGAATCTAGCTAAGGAGATAAAGGATAATAAAAAAGGGTTTTTTAAGTACATTAACAGCAAAAGGAAGGCTAGGGAGAATGTGGGCCCCATACTAAGTGAGGGGGGTGTTCTGGTAACGGGGGATGCTGAGAAGGCGGAAATACTGAACGCCTTCTTTGCCTCTGTCTTTAGTGAAAGGGCTCTCCCCCAGGAATCCCAGCCCCCGGTGGTTGATGAGAGAATCTGGGGAATGGGAGATTTCCCTTTAGTCAGGGAAGAGGTGGTCCGTGAGTGCTTAGGAAACATTAATGTCCATAAATCCATGGGACCTGATGGGGTGCACCCGCGGGTGCTGAGAGAGCTGGCGGAGGTTATTGCTAAGCCGCTCTCTGTAATTTTTCAAAGGTCTTGGAGAACTGGGGAGGTGCCTGAAGACTGGAGGATGGCCAATGTCACCCCAGTCTTCAAAAAGGGCAAGAAGGATGACCCGGGTAATTATAGGCCAGTCAGCCTCACCTCTGTCCCAGGGAAGGTGATGGAACAGCTTGTGCTGGATGCCATCTCCAGACAACTGGGAGAAAAGGAGGTTATCAGGAGTACTCAGCATGGGTTCACCAAGGGGAGGTCGTGCTCGACCAACCTGGTGGCCTTTTATGAAGATGTCACTGGCTGGGTGGACGGGGGGAGAGCGGTAGATGTAGTCTACCTTGATTTCAGTAAGGCTTTTGATACGGTCCCCCATGACATCCTTATAACAAAGCTGAGGAAGTATGGGATAGATGAGTGGACGGTGAAGTGGATCGAGAATTGGCTGACTGGCAGAGTGCAGAGGGTTGTTGTTGGCGGTGCGGTGTCTGGCTGGAGGCCTGTGACTAGTGGTGTCCCCCAGGGGTCTGTGCTGGGTCCAGTCTTGTTCAACATCTTCATCAACGACCTTGATGAGGGGATAGTGGCCACCCTCAGCAAGTTTGCTGATGACACGAAGCTGGGAGGATTGGCTGACACGCCTGAAGGCTGTGCGGCCATTCAGAGAGACCTGGACAGGCTGGAGAGCTGGGCAGTAAGAAACCGGATGAGGTTTAACATAAGCAAGTGTAGAGTCTTGCATCTAGGTAGAAATAATTGCATACACCAGTACAGGTTGGGGGAAGACCTGCTGGAGAGGAGCTCTGCTGAGAGGGACCTGGGCGTCCTGGTGGACGACAGGTTGGCCATGAGCCAGCAGTGTGCCCTTGTAGCCAAAAAGGCCAATGGCATACTGGGGTGCATTAAAAAGAGCGTAGCCAGCAGGTCGAGGGAGGTGATCCTCCCCCTCTACTCTGCCCTGGTGAGGCCTCATCTGGAATACTGTGTCCAGTTCTGGGCTCCCCAGTACAAAAAAGACAGGGATCTCTTGGAAAGAGTCCAGCGGAGGGCCACAAAGATGGTGAAGGGCCTGGACCATCTCCCCTATGAGGAGAGACTTAGGGAACTGGGTATGTTTAGCCTTGAGAAAAGAAGGCTGAGAGGGGACTTGATCCAGGTTTATAAATACCTGAGGTGTGGGAGCCATAGTGGCGAGGCTGGTCTCTTTTCAGTAGTGCGTGGGGACAGGACTAGGGGCAATGGGCTGAAACTCCAGCATAGGAAGTTCCGCACGAATGTGCGCAAGAACTTCTTTACGGTGAGGGTGACGGAGCACTGGAACAGGCTGCCCAGGGGGGTGGTGGAGTCTCCTTCTCTGGAGATATTCAAGACCCGCCTGGACGCCTACCTGTGCGACGTGGTGTAGGGAGCCTGCTTTGGCAGGGGGGTTGGACTCGATGATCTCTAGAGGTCCCTTCCAACCCCTATAATTCTGTGATTCTGTGATTAGAGACAAAAAATGATTACAAAAAGAATGCAGGTCTAGAAACAAGTATGGGAAATAAGGTTAATGAGTAACTTTTTTGAATTATATATATATAAAACTATATATATAAAACTATATATATAATTATGTGTATATATATAATTATATATATAAAACTATATATATAAATAATTATATATATAAACAGGGAATTTGGAAGTTACGGAAAATTGGTATAGGAAAAATGATGCAAGATAATTTTCCCTATTCCTTTTGGGCTACTGTAACAAATAATATTTCTTTTGTAGTAATATATTATGGAAAATTCTAATTGCATCAACATGCAGTTCTGAATGCTGTTACACCAGGAGAGCTGGAGCCTTCTCCCTCCTTGAGCAGTGCTAATGTGTGTGAGGGGGAGGAAGGTTTACATGAACACTACAGCTCAGTTAAGGTCCTTGTCCTTATCTGGATTGTGAAGGTTCCTTTTATTTATTAAAGCACCGGTTTTCCTAATACCGAGTATTTATTTACACTCAAGCAAATCTTGCAGTCTTTGGGCTCTTTACAAGACTCTAACAAGGGAGAAAAGTCAGTCTGGACTTCCCCTGTAGCTGAGGGAATGAGGTTTTTCCTATTGCTGACTAGCTCATTTGGAGGTGTTTATTGGCCAAGAAGAGAACTTGTGAAAATGGTGCTCAAGCTAGGGGTACGTTTTTTTTAGGTGAATAAAGTCTATGGGATGAAACCAAGTGTTCGTGCGACAGCTGATAGGTTTTTCCCCCCAAAGCAAGAGGCCAAGACAGAACATATCTAAGTAATGATGAGAGCTGTGACTGATGATGTTGCACAGCACCTTAAAGTATAAGTCTTCTGTACAACAGCCTGTGTGTGGTACATGCTGTTTCTTCTTCCATGAAGTATGCAGTTATGCGCATATTGAAACACTTGTTTCCCCTTCTGTAATTCAGATGTGGATTTTTTTATTTTTTATTTATATTTTTTAATTCCAATTACATTCCCAAGTCTCTTAGGAAACAGACTTTTTTTTTTTTTTTTTTTTTTTTTTTTTTTTTTTTTTTTTTTAGAGAAAAGGCTCCCTTTGTTTCAAATACAGGAATGATTTTGATTATTTCCTGCTAAAATACCACCTACCCCATTTTACACTGCTTTCTTTGCAAGTCTAAACAGCCTCTGGCTGGAGGGCAGAATTTAGGATCCTGGTTTATAAACTGCTATAGCTAAGACAACATTACTTCATTCTCTGCTATCACATAGCAGAGACAGTTCAGGTAATGCAGCTAAAATGCCCTTTCTGCAGTTTGAAGTGTGTGAAAAGCTGAGATAAACTAGATTTCCAAATAATTCTTAGTGGCAATACAAACTGGACAGGAACCTCTAAAAAGGAGGTATTGCATTGCATTTTGATTTCAGAGGCTGCTGAGCTTGTAATTCCTAGGGGGGAAAAAAGCATCACTTAAAGATATTTTTCATATCTACAGGTGTATTTTTGCTGATGGTAGTAACTAGTGATGCGTCAGAGTATTTGTTGACAGCTAGATGTTGAAGGAGTGAACCAAACAGTATATATTATCACATCTGATGATCAGCAGCTGTAAGCACAAACTAACATAAATTAAATGTGTATCACATTTTTCTGCACCCTGGGGAAGTGCAGAACAAAGTCATGCAGTGATTACACTTCCACCAGCATGCCATTAACAACTCCAGATGGCAGCACTTTAACTGCAAACATTTCCAGGTGTAATGAGAAGGCTAAAAATAACTAAACAGCAAGCCATGACCCAGTGACAGTCTAATTTGCAAAAGGAATGAAGAGACAACAGGACTTTTAGCTGCAAGCTTGTGGAGGAAATGGCTTGGGCCATGAACAGACTCATGAAAATGCAATCTTTTCTGAAGGACGGACATACGTGCAATCTGTCTCTTCCTTCCATGAAGTGGATAATGAAGATAAAGTGTATGTTCATTCATGTGCTAGCTGATACGTTCTAGCAGGTAGAAAAACAATAAGTCAGTTCCTCTCAAAAAAACATGAACCATTTTCCAGTAAGACTTGCTGTCAATCTGATAGAGAAGGAATTTTCATATTTATTTTAGCAGATTTATTCTCTGCTTGGTTGGTTTATTTGTTTTAAGGCAAAATATTGAAATTTCTGTATACGCATTAGGAAACGAGGATTTTTTTCCTTTTTTTTTTTTTTTTTTTTTTTTTTTTTTTTTTTTTCCTTGCCTGCAAAGTGCCTCAGGAATTCCTGAATAATTACCATCCATTTAAGTCTGAACATTAGATGATAATTTTATTTACGCTGTCACTTTGGTGCTAACAATCCTAGTATTTATAGATGTGATGTGTATAGGCTGCTGTTGGACTTAAATAGAAGTAGTGATTTCTATCAAATGTTTGCAGTGTGCTCAAAAAAGTTAGCGAGAAGGTAGGCAAGAGTGAAGAGTGCTGCCAATACAGAAATAAATGACAGAAGTAGAGTTATTACAGGGAGAAACTATTATCATTTGTATAAAGTTCAGGTAAGTCAATCAGAAGTAACTGCTTCTCAGCTGTCTGCCAGTGGATGTGGCTATTTGCTGAAGAGCTCCTTCTGAGGAAGAAATAATATCTCAAAAACAATCCCATTTTCTCTAGTAGTTTGTAAGTTTCCAATCTGCTTTAACACTAACATAACCCCCTTCAGACTGATGTGGGCGGATTTCTTTTTACTGCAGCTGATAAAACTTGGGTGACTTCAAATTGTCAGTGGTGACTTTATTAGTGTAATCAGTATGGAACCATTTGTTGTCTATAAGGATCACACTTGTGTGTTATAATGAAAACAGTTTTGAAAATCTCTGGAACAAGCACAGAGAAAAGTTACCATTATTATTGCAGGAACCACTGTGGGTGGTTCAGACCAATCTGGTTAAACTTCAGCCAGCTCCTGCATGTGCACTGCAAATGGTCCCCATGATACTATAGCTGTGCTGCAGTCCCCTCTGCTGTAAATCTGGCCTTCACCATTTCGCCTACACTGCTTATTGCTGTATCCCTTCCTCTAGAGCACGGCCCACAAAAGCATGGTCTCCTTCTCTCCCTCAGCACCAGATCTGAAAGCCATCATTCCCCTCAGGGACAGTGTGCTCCTAGAATCATAGAATCACAAGGTTGGAAAGGGCTCACTGATCACCTAGTCCAACTGTCCTCCTATTGCTGTTGCTACCACAACCAATAAACCATATCTTGTAGCTTCTGCTCCAGGCGCCTCTTGAACACTGCCAGTGATTGCCACTCCACCACGTCCCTGGTCAGCCATTACAGTGCCTGACCACTCTCTGAGAGAAAAAGTTCCTTCTTGCGTCTAATCTAAACCTCCTCTGGTACAACTCGTGGCCATTTCCTTGGGTCCTGTTCATTGCCTGGAAGAATAGGGCAAACCCCTCTTCATTACAACCTCCCTTCAGCAAGTTGTAGAGTGCAGTGAGGTCTCCCCTGAGCCTTCCCTTCTCCAGACTAATATCCTAGCTCCCTCAGCTGCTTCTCATAAGATTTGTGCTCCAGACCCCTCACCACTTCCATTGCCCTTCTCTGGACGTGTTTTAAGGCCTCAGTGCCCTTCTTGTAGTGAGGGGCCCAAAACTGAAAACAGTACTCAAGGTGTAGCCTCACCAATGATGAATACAGGGGATGATTACCTCTCTGCTCCTACTGACCATTCTATTGCTATTTCAGGCCAGGATGCTCTTGGCTACCTGGGCACTGATCCTATGACCTGTATGTTGTGCAGACAGCAGCCCTGTATTGGATGAGACAAGGAAGAGAACCCTGTCTATCAGTAAGATCTGCATTTTAAGATAGTGGGAAACAGATAGTAAATTATTCAGGGAACAGGGTTACTGGTTCATCTCCCTTGTGTATCTCTAGATTTCCAGCTTTCAAGGCAGGTGGGCAGAAGAGATGCCATTCATGATAGCTTTCCTCCAAAAATCAAAAAGGCTTATTAAAAATGTGTTTTTTCTATTCTGAGCAATTACAAGAATGACTTCTGCTGCTGTTGAACACATCTTAGCTAAAATCCCATTTTGCATGGCCCGGACATTCCCTGCCTACAGTAAGAGTTTGTCATGAATTCATTCATTTCTGTAGGACTGAAGAACTCAGGAAAATTTGCTGAATTAAGCAAGGTTATGAGCTTGTTTAAGTCTGACGTACCAGACATGAGAAGGAATCAGGCAGCACCAACATTTGCATTGCTTACTTCATACCTTCTGAAATTTGTTTTTGATTCATTTTCCCAATGTGGGAAGGGAAGTTAGTGAGAGGCTTCCCTATTTCAGTCTTAATTTGTTTTGAAGATGTAATAGTTCAAGCGCTCTGTGACAGGGAAATACATTTATACACACACACACACACACACGCACATCTATAGTTATATCATTATATGAAGAGTTCGTTATTCAAATATGTTCTTTTAGGATTTTTTTTTTTTTTTTTTTTTTTTTTTTTTAACATCCAAAAGGAAAATTGAAAATGCTGGGTTTTTTTTGTTTGTTTGTTTTTTAAATTTCATTTATTTATTTATTTTTCAGGGTTCTTTCTGTGAATTAATGTCTCAGTGCCATTAATTAAAAGTAGCTGCTTGGATTTGTTTGTCATTAGGAATAGAAGTCTTCATTGTATATTGAATATCTCTGTCTCTGCAGAAGCATTCCTGTTTGGAGTTCCAGCCTGCCTTTCCTTTTCCATCCACAAGCCTAAATACAAGAAGATGTTTATCATTTTCCATTTAGAAATTAGTATTCCACTCTCTCTTCAGTGCATTTAAAACCCTTGTAGTGCTGGAGTTTCACTAAAGTGGAAATGATTGTACCAAGGGAAAAATTTCTCTCCATCAGGTTTGAAGTGTGTGCCTCAGGGACACGGGCCTCGTCTTCCTTTTTGCACACAGTCACTCTTATATCAACACCAGTTACAGGGAAGGTTCAAAGCTTGGCTGTGAGTTTGTTCATATTCAAGCCTGCTGAGAACAAGCTGTCCCTTCCTCTCAGCAGACTCTCATCTCACACTAGAACTCCCTTTCGTTTTCATATCTGTAAAATATGCGGAAACTTTCTCTTTTGGAGAAGGGCTTTGAAAAGTCGCAATTTCTGGTTAGTTCTACATAACCTTTTAAACGATTCCTCTGAAAATAACCTTTTGAGTCTCTTCTGTTAGGCTGTAGGCTCTTTAGAGTTTGTGTGCACCATGAAAACTTTGGGTAGGGAACAAACACCACATTGTTACTTCACATGTACTGGGAGAAAAGCTCTTACATGTGATAACTGATCTCTGTTTGTTATTGTTGATTTCTGTTCTGTCATCCTTGTTCTTGCAGGGGAGTTTGACTAGATGACCTCTAAGTGTTCCTTTCTATTCAAACAGTTCTATGATTCTTTGATCTTTCTCCAGGTAAAGGGAGAGCAGATTAAAAATTCAGTTTCAGTATCTGAATGAGAATGAACAGCGCTGGAGTTGTCTTAGCATCTTGTCTCCTCTCTGATAAAAGTGTTTAGGAGAACAGCTGCATTTAGCTTCTTCAGCTCAGGTCATTTTAATTACAAACGATAATCCTCATCATGTTCTACTGAAGAGAAATAAGGTAGATTGTCAACATGGTTTTGTGGTGTTTGGCTGCACTACGGTAATCTTCTGTTTCTGCATGAAACAAAATAAGTTTCTGTTAGAGCAAAGCAATTTCAATCAGCAGATTTGTTTCTTGCGCTGCTGCCCTCAGTTACTCTTAGCTGATTTTCTTTGTTGCTTTGCCTTGAGTTCATCCTGTGAGGAAATTCCTGAAAACCCTCTGGGAAAAGGCAGTCCCAAATTAATTAACAGCTGCCTGATTCTGTGCAGGTAGTTGAGAAGTCTGAGAAAGGCAAATATGTTGCACTGCTCTACTGCAATTTGGCAAAAAGTACTTTAAAAGTTGGTTACTTACCTGCTGAATGCTTCTTTTGATTTTACAAAATTCATCCAGATCTTTACCAGTCAGAAAAAGCTTCCAAAAACAGCCACTTGTTTTGTTGGACTTCTAGGCATTGTTTCTAACTTTGTGGTTTTAGTAAAAAATTTCTTATCAAAACTAACTGAAAAAGTGCTGTCCTTACCCACTTCCAGTATCTATAGCGGTATTGATAAACACTGTATTATACAGCCCTCGTGTTGATCTGAATCACAAGGTGACATACTTAGTCTGTGAAATGTGACCACGGCTCTGCAGTTTCACTTATTTTTAAAGAAAACAAACCAACCAACCAAAAAAAAAAAATAAAATAAAAAAAATCAGAACACAGCACTTGAATGCTCTGAAATTACATTTTGCTTAGAAAAAAAAATAATACATTAGTTGCTAGAAAATTGGCAGGGAGGGTGAACTGAGTGGAGTTCAGCTGATCTCAAAAGACTTAAAATTTTAACAGCAAAATTAAACTTTCACCAAGAAGTGGGAGAATATCTTTCCCTTAGCGCTGCTATCTTACTGCATATGAGGAATTAGTACTTCCCTTTCATGACACCACTGCTGTACTAGATATCATGCTTGAAAACATCATTTTGAGGGACACAAGGACAGAGGATATTTTCAAGACCCGCTTGGAGTTTTATTGAAAAAAATTAGTGCAAAATTAACAGCTCTTTAAGACATTATACATTAATTTAAGACATTTGCCTGGAGAAGAGAAGGCTGTGTGGTGACCTCATTGTGGCCTTCCAGCACCGAAAGGGAGAATACAAACAGGAGTGGAGTCAACTCTTTGAAAGTGTAGATAACAGCAGGACAGGTTTTTCCTACCACAGTGAATATGCGTGTGTACCAGTGAATGTATTAATTCAAAACCTTATAGAATCATAGAATCACCAAGGTTGGAAAAGACCTAAACGGTCATCCAGTCCAGCCATTCATCTATTACTAATAACTCCCACTAAACCATGTCCCTCAACACAACATCCAGTCATTCCTTGAATACCCCTATGGTCGGTGACTCCACCACCTCCCTGGACAGTCCATTCCAGTGCCTGACCACCCTTTCTGAGAAGTAATACTTTTAATAATACCTAATGTATATAATACCTAAAAATAATACCTAATAGTAATACCTAATGTCCAGCCTGAATCTCCCCTGCCATAGCTTGAAACCATTCCCTCTGGTCCTATCACTAATGATGCGAGAAAAGAGGTCGACCACCAGCTCACTACAACCTCCCTTCAGGAAGTTATAGAGACCAATAAGGTCTCCCCTGAGCCTCCTCTTCTCCAGGCTGAACATTCCCAGCTCCTTCAGTCTCTCCTCATATGGCCTGTGCTCCAGACCCCTCACCAGCTTTGTTGTCCTCCTTTGAACACATTCCAGGGCCTCAGTGTCTTTCTTGCAGTGAGGGGCCCAAAACCTTAAAACATTTAATCTCTCCTCTCCTCTCCTCTCCTCTCCTCTCCTCTCCTCTCCTTCTTTTTTTTTTTTTTTTAATGCTCTCCCAACTCTGTTTTGACACTTTTTTCCTAACCTGCTGAGATGCAGAACAATTTATAGGATTGTCTAGTTCCACTTGGCATAGCAAATCGTTTTCATTTCTTGTTATGGTTAAGGCAGCTTAAGAATTCTCATTGTGCTCTGCCTCTTAGTTCACTGTTAATTCATTTTACATGGGGCATGAGAAGGTAATGCAAGGGTAATACCAGTTTGGAATTCAGAAAAAAGGGATTGCTGAGTTTATACTGCCACTGAACAACAAGTAATCTCAACAGGTTCCATATGTTTAAAAAAACAAAACACAAAAAACAATAAAAATAAATACAGAATATTGATTATTATTTTTTTTTTCTTTTACTTTTGTCACATACACAGTAAAATAGAGCTATTTATCTGAAAAAGTGGGTTTCACAGTTTCAATGAAATGCCTTATTCATATAAGCAATAATACATGGTTTTGTCTTTGTACTCTACAACAAAATCCTTCAGGTAAATGCTCTAAACCTGAGCGCCACTTCTTGTAGCAGTGCTTGGAGTTCAAGCAAAGAGAGAGCTTTCACAAATTACCGATGAAGAAAACAGTAGTGCTAGCCTACTGCAGGGAGAATTTAAGCTAGGAGAATGCAGTTGCTCAACATGGTTTTATTTCTTTTTTCAGGAGATATTTTAATGGTTTACATTTTCCTTTATTTTCCAGGTAAAAAAACAAAACAAAAAACAAACAAACAAACAAACAAAAAACAAATGACAAATTATTTCGTTTTTATTTTCTGTCTTACAGAGTACTTTTTCTGCAAAATTAACTTTGGGTGACCAAAACTGAGTTGGCCTTCTTTGGGGAGAACAGCACCTAGCAAATTACCACCTTCAGTATAAATAATCCACTGGCTCTAGCCTTTCCCCTAGCAAAATGCACTCCATTTAATGCAGTGCAACATGACATTTCAGACAGCAGAACTCTGGCTAGAAATGAGTAAGGGCAGGAGAAGGGTGTCAGGAAGCTTTCTCTGCTGTGACTTTTAGGGGACCAACTTACTGCTCACTGATGCGTATAATTGCACTATCTCACAGTACAAAGATTGGTTTCCTTTCAGATAAAGGAAAAAAATCACTAAAAAGTAAACTCCAGTAGAGTACTTGATGTATGCCAGCCACAACTGGGATGTTCAACCACTGAAACCAGACTACAGAAAGTTTGAAATAAAATCCTCAAATGCATATAGCGTAGGCAGCATTATTTCTGCAGATTCACTGCTGGTGCATCGTTCTGCTTGCTAAGGCAGACACTGTGACAATCTCTGGGAGATCTTATGTCTTCCTTGACCCTAGCACCTTCCCGCCTCACTGGAAAACTGAGTTGAAAAGTAAACTTTGCATTTCTGAAGATGTGAACCAGTCAGATCCAGTCTGTGGTAGGCACCACGTGCTACCTACAGAAGTATCCTGCACTGGTTCCAGATAAAGCAGATGCAGGTGGGGACTCAAATATGCCACGTTGTGCAAGATGCCCAGGCATCTATTTCTAGAAGAAGCAGCTGTTGACACAATAGGGTAAGGGGCTGTGGAGGAGGACCTGCTCCTCTTGGAGATGGTCTGGCTGTTGAAATCCTGCTCTGTAAGAGAGACATGAGGTCAGTCCCTTCCTTGGGGTAGGTATCCAGGGAGTGGACAAGCTGAAAGAACATCAGCTAAGAACCTCTCCTCCTCTGCTCTTTATCTGAAGTTTAAGTGAAGCAGCATGTCACTGTCTCACCCTGCAAGACTTCACTCATCCCCAGATCCCATTCCTCTGGAGCTGCTGAAACTCAGAGAGTTGTTGACTAAGCTCTGTTCTTGGTGATAGGTGAACACTGCATTTTATGTCAGCACGAAGACAAAAACTATGAAAATTTGGTCCATGATGTAAAATTGCATGTAAGGAATGCTACATCCTATTGCTTATTTTTTGACAGGTACTGTATTATGACAAGGTGTACACTTATTTAAACAATGGTTTAAATAATTCAAGATTCAGGTAAGATTTGTAGGAAGTGCACATTCTGAAACTAGCTGGATTCCCTGTTTGGAATAGTTTCTCTGATGGTTTTGGACATTTTTCTTAGAATGCATTATCTTAAAATTTATTTATTTATTTTAACCATATCTAGCTTGATATCTAATGTGTACTTATTTGTATGGTTCTAAGCAGTGAATTTATGAGTTAATGTTACTTCGATTTTAAAAAGCTCTGGTTGATTAAATGTTGATAGAAACGCTCCCATTGGCTCTGGAGCATTGTTTCACTGATGTGAATATGACAGGTAGCCAAAAAATGATCCTATTTTGACTACTTGTTTTATCTCCTCCAAAGTGTGAAAATGTGTGTATGTGCATGCTTTGAAATCACCTTGAATAATTCAAATTCAAGCAGAGGAGGGCCACTACATAAATGATAATGCACAGCTTGTCTGAGGACTTAAGTACTGCAGTGGTATTGATAAGAACATTCAGTGAAATGAAACTCATTCCTGCCTACTTCTAGTATTGGGATCACCACTCAACATCCTAAGTTTGGCACTTCTAGTTTTTCAAGACTGTAATGAATTATATCCCTCTGTTCTGCAACAGAGATCTCATGGGAGGGAACCTCATTCCTGTGGACTCTTCCTGACCCACTGCATGAGGACGTGAAAGAGTATTTCAGGAAGAATAGCATCTGAGGGGCAGTCACAAGGCCAAAAGAACAGGAGGTCCTGTAAAATGCAGAGTTGATTGAGTATGTAGTTAAGCTTATCTTTGGGTGCCTTGCCTCCTTCCTTTATGAAGAAAATAGGCCTGGATACCAATTGTGAGTGAAAGGGAGAAGAGGCGAAGTCTTTGAGAAAGAAGGAAAGAAAAGTGTGGTGTCCAGCGAAATGTGCATCCTAACCATCAGAAAATGTTGTCAGAAAAGAAAAAGAAAAGAAAAAAAAATGTTGCTGTTGTTTCATACTCCTGAGACTTCTAGGATATGCTTTGTGATGACTCCCTGGCTGCTTATGAAAACCGCCTGAAGGTTTACTATGCAAATCAGATTTCCTACAAGACAGAAAAGATTAAAACCAAATAAATTTCCTCCTGGAACTTCCCCAAGCAAAACTCACGTAGTTTCTAAGAATATGATTATAGGTGAAGACCCTGAACATCAGTCAATAGAAGATAACCTCCAGCAGTTTCCAGATGGCTTCATTTACAGAAAATGATGGAGGAAATACCAGCATATAGCTCTTCTATTTCATTCTCATAATTGTGTTGCTAGCATTTATTTGCTATTACTGTGTGAAAGAATTCCTGAAGCTAAATATCAATTTATTTTGAGATCTGAGTTTAAGAGGGTACCAAACGGGAATGATTTATGTTCACTTCGAGTCAATTTTATACTTTTTCAGCTGTGTATAGGCTGGATGACTAAAACTAAATTTAAATGATTTCTAAGATGTTTGCTGATCTGAAGGCACCTTCCTTGGAGAGAAGCTTAATCTGCACAGTCATGTATTTAATATGTACATGTATCTGAATAATCATATATAGTATTTAATGTATTTAAAATTGCAACATACCTGCTTAGAGTTTTGACCTTTTCTGGTGAGATTTGATTATGGTTCTGATTTTGATTGATTGCAGTGTGATACAATGACAGTAATATATAGCTGGATACAGCAGAAGGCACATCTGCATAGCTCTGAGGGTTGATTCACAGAATTGCAGGAGTTGGAAGGGACCTCTAGAGATCATCGAGTCCAACCCCCCTATTGCATTAGGATGGAGAGTGAGCAGGAGGACAGGAAACCGCTTAGAATCATAGAATTACTCAGGTTGGAAAAGACCTTGAAGATCATCAAGTCCAACCGCAGCCTAACCAGTACCCCATCTCTACAAAACCTCTGCTAAATCATATCCCTGAGTACCACATCCAAATGGCTCTTAAACACATACAGGGGTGGTGATTCAACCACCTCCCTGGGGAGCCCATTCCAGTACATTCCGTTCCAGCTTGTCCCTCAAGCATGTTTTAAGGGTTGGCCCCCTTAATTACAGCTCATGACACGATACTGACTGGCCCTCTGGGTTAGCTCCCAAGAGATTATAGGGTAGATACTCAGTTCCCACATTGTGCAAAGTGTGCTCTTTGCATTTGTCCAGGAGTTTAGGGTCTAAGGGCAAGTCCCTTGAACATCTCCTCACAAATGGTTTGTCATATGTGTTGATTCTGCTGGGAGCTAAACTGAGGCTGTCTTCCAGATTTAGCAGTAGCAGTTGTGGATGACTCAGTCTTTCATAGAAGCAGTTGCGGTGTATGCAGGAGTTATGCAGAAAAAGTAAGCCAACATGTTGGCAAAAGCAGCTGCTAAAATATGTGATGCACCTTACAGGTGAATGGAGGCGGTGAGCTGGTAACACTGAGACACTTGGGCAGCTTCCTGCAGTTCCTAGTTATTCCTAATATTAGCTCACATTGAGAAGCGGACAGATTTTTCAGTGTGATTGAAACAATACTGTGTGTGAAGACCCTGAGACACTGATCTTCACTCTTACCCTCTCTTTTCATGTTCCTGTGAGTGTTCCTCACTGTTCTAGAAAGAGAGGCTTCCCAATGAAAGCTGTTTAAAATAAAACACACCAAGCATTCATCCATAAACTAACTGAAACCTGATCTCATCAGAGCTTGAAATATGAGCAAGCTAAACATGCTTTGAGAAGGGAGATAGGAGCCTATTAACCCATGGTAATATGGATGCAGCCTCTTACTTGGGTGGCCTGTAAAATGAACAGGGTGTGCAGGAGATGAGTGTTATTTTTCGCTTGTTTGGTCCTATCAGTCCCAGCCAGTATCTGCTAAGGGCTGTCCTCAGAAGCAAGACATCGGTTTGGAAAGTCACAGTGATGTGACCCATTATGTTCATGGGTTTTAGCAGGCTTTGAGGGCTCAGTGCAAGCAGAACTGATGGTAAACACTCTTTTCTCCCTTACAAACTGTATTTGAGGCTTGTGGGAAAATGTTGTCTTTCCATTGCTGTATTATTTCTCTTTTGTAGATAGCATCCTACCTCTCAGGTACCAGCTAAGACCCTTTTCGGTACACAAACAGATTTTTTTTATCTTTGATTTAATGTTCAATGTATGGCATAAAGGTTAGTAGTTAATCTAAGGCAGGTAACAGCAACATCTATTAAATATTTCTGTATTTCAGCTGGAGCAATAAAAGAGTAGAGATTGACACATACTGGTAAAGAGAGAATAACGTGGTGTCAGCCTATTTGGAAAGAAAGAATTGTAGTGATGTTTCCATCTGTTTATGAACATAAACCTCAATGTTCTGTTAAACTGTGTGCCTAAATGTTTCTGGGCTTTCTAATACAGAACCTTGTACAGAGTATATGTATTTCTATTACTATAACTGGGTTGAATCTCTTGGTTTTAACTGCTTTCCTTTCTCAGTTGTTATTGCACAGAATCATCTGTTAAAATGGTGGATTAAACAAAAGGCAGACTTTAAAGCAATGAGGGCTTTTCCTCCCACCCACACTAATATCTGAAAATATTCCTAAAATTATTCAGGAGTGAAGCTTTTTATGGCAAAGCTCCTAAGATAGATTGTTTTGCTTTTAGAAGAGTGAGTCAGTTTTTCATCATATGCTGCAGCACATTCAGTTTGTGAATACTGCTTTCATCTTTACATTTGTGGAACGTTGCAGAAAGCTGCCTGTTTATGATTTGATCAATATAACTTGGCTGCAATGCTGTACTTTGCAGAGGGAGCGTGTTCAATCATAAAAGCTGAAAGGCACACACTATCTAATACCTGAAAAGTCAAAAAATATAATAGTTAGCTCCTTGCTAATTTAGTAGGTCATGACTGACCAAGAATCAACCACGGTAATCTGTGATGGTACCGTGAAAAATGCATTGTAATTAGATATCACAGCTTGAATATGAATCATCAATATTCAACAGATGTATTCCACTTTGTTAGTTCCAAGCATCAGACAGATTTTCACTGAAATGGAAAATCAAGTAATAACAAAAAAAAAAAAAAAAAAAAAAAAAAAAAAAAAAAAAAAAGGGAAAAGCAATTGATACAGCACCCAACTATTTTATTATTTAAGAAGTCATTTTATTTATTTATTTATTATTCATCATTCCAACCTTATTTTAAGGATGACTAAAATATTGTTCCAAAGAATGTAACTAATTTTAGGAAAGGATGTCTAACACTGAAAAATGTTTCCATCAAAGCTTCCTGTCTTTTGTCTCTTCTGTATGGAAGGCTCTATGGTGTTGTCTGACTGTGTGTGAAACAAATTCACCTCTACCTCATGCCCCTCCCAAAACTACCATTGCTGTCATGATACTACAGAAAGTGTGGCAGTAGTTACACAGCCAGTATGCAACAATTAGTGCTTACGGGAATGTCTGTGAGCATGTTATGGATAAGGTATGCACACATTGTCAGACTATATGTCCCATAGTTCCATTTATATTCCTTGCCCTTGTCACACTGCTGTGAAGTTGCGCAAAGGGGCAATATTGGAAATTCATAGAATCATAGAATGGCCTGGGTTGAAAAGAACCGTAATGATCATCTAGTTTCTGCAAACAGACTTTTGTTCAAATGTTCATTGCAGTTAAAGCAATTCCTTTCTCAAAAGTTAATTTTACTACCTAACTGGGAGTGAAGAGCTGGTCGGCACTGATGTTGTATGTATGGTGTATGTTGGGTGCATCTAAATTAGCAGATAGGAATGATCCTACCAAGGTAAGCTGAGACAGCAGAAGACCTGAAGTCAACACTGATGCCTTTCTCTGAGATTCACTTCCCTCCCACTGAGTAATGGTTCACAAGCAAAGTTGGTGCACCTCAGTTTAGTTTCATCCCCAGCAAATGTGTTCTGCATGCTCAGAGACTGTCCTGTGGTGAGAAGCAATGTGGAGTACAGGGGAATGCTCACAAGAGGCTCTCCTAAAGTGTGCTTCTGATCCAAGCTTAAATGCTGTTTGAGACAGGTCTGTTAGAGCTGAGATTTTCAAACTGAGGTAAAGAGAATGAGTTACACAAGGGCTGTGCTCAGGTGCCTCAAAAACAATATTTCTCAGCTGTGATAAACTGCTGACTCTTTCATTTGCTCGAGTGGGAAGAGCTGCTATGTATTTTGAAGTGGGCTCTACAGTAGACTTCGGTTGAAATGCTTTTAGGTCTTACTATACTGCTGCAATTTAAAACTCAGTGACAGCAAAACAAAATCTCTTTAGCTTCAGCTTTCAACATACTGTGCCATTTTAAAGGTAAGCCAACTTTCCTACCCTATCCTGCAGAAGAGGTCCTGGAGATCTACCCAAAGCTGGAATACATAAGTACATTTCTATGCATCTTTCCAATCTAGGTTTGGTGCTGGGAGAGTGGACCTCTCTTACCATGACTTTGAATAAGGTGAAGTAAGTGATGTGATCTGCCTGCTGGATTTCAGAGCTAGAACCCCAATTCTCTTGCATCCATCAAGTTGAAGATCTCATTTTTCTTTCTTTAACGTAGCTCTCTAGCCTCCTGCTGACTCAGGCCTTTTTTCCTGTGATAAGAAATGCTGTCTAGATATCGTCATTTTATACATATCCTTGTTCAGGCTTCATTACAGTTTATTATTAACTTTATTAAGTCTCTCATATGTAAGTCGTGAGCAGCTTACCAATCAGTACAGTCTGAGAAGTCTGTCAGTAATTATTTTTTCTCATCTGATAAATATAAAATATTAAAATTATGACAATTTATTTGTGGTACTCATGTTTTTTTACATCAGTAACATACCTTTCACACTTCATTCCTTGGTAAAATAGTCTTGCTACCTACTTTAATCAGATAAATGAGTAGCTAATCACTTATTTCTGCTTTGTAGCAGAAATGGGTAAAATGATCAGAGTTTGGGAATTGCTGTTATATGTGCAAGAGATGCATAACATTATAATTATACTGGTAGAAATGAGACATCTCTGATCAACAAAAAAAAGTATGTATTTACTTCAAATAACCTAAAGATAGCTATTGGGCCACAACAAGATAAACTTACTTTTTGTTATGAGCATTTTACTTTTAAGTCCCTAAATCTTATGTAAGTGGTACAATTTTCAACACATGCTTGCCCTTAAAAAGAGTTTTAGATTTTTATTCCTTTTTAATATAATGAGATTTTTGTGTATGTTATTTTGTTTTAAAATAGATTCTTGCTCCAAGGGGTTCCCAGGTTCACAGCACTGCAGGCTGAAATCTTTTTTACATGGAGTACTTAATTGGGACAGTATTGAACTCTGAGTTCAGCAATCATTGAAGTTCATATAGGGCCAATCTGAAAAGCAGTGCAGTTTAAACTTTGTCAGAACACAGTTGCCTTTTTTTTTTTTTTTTTTTTTTTTTTTTTTTTAGTACTACTTTGACTTTGATAGATCTTTAGAACAGGTTTTTCAAATATCCCTATACAACACTTGTGTGTACAATATGAAAGGTAGTTTATGGGACTGTTGTCTCTGTGAGGATTTCTCTCAACACGTTAGGAACAAAAAGTTCCAGACTCTTCCAGGTTTCTCACATCTTAAGTGGAGGATTTCACTTCCTTCACCTCTGTGGTGCACCTGGGGCAGAGCCTTTCTACAGCCCTAAGGTGTGCTCACATCTGCCCCACTGGTGGGAAGCAACTCCTGCAGGTAACTTCTTGCCTCCTGGCAATGCAATCAGGCCTCATGACATAGAATCGTATGGCCACCAAGGTTGGAAAAGACCTCTAAGATCATTCTCCAACCATTCACCTACCACCAATATTGCCCACTATATCCCACGGTACAGCATCTGAATGTTTCTTGAACACCTCCAGGGTCAATGACTCCAACACCTCCTGGAGAAGAATTATTTCTTAAGGTCCAACCTGAATTTCCCCTGATGCAACTCAAGGCTATTCCCTTTAGTTCTATTGCTTACATGGGAGAAGAGGACAAGATATCCCTTTTTCAGAACCTGGTGTACTTTACATCTACCCCCAGTGTACACGGCTAAAAGACAGAATAGTGGAAACAATGAAAGCCTATCTATCTGAGTCTTATTTGTATTTTAACATTTCCTTGCACGTCTTGTCTTGGTTCAAAATTACTTTTGGTTGGTAAGATAAGAGGGAAGGGCCAAAGAGCCTTGCTGTAGATTTCATTCCCCTGAATTATGTCTTTGCAACCTTTTCCTCCTTCCTCTCTGATTTGATGATCACTTATCCCTGAGTGTAACCACTCTAAGTGGTGATGTTAATGGAGACTCCATCGATCTGGAAAATACAAACTGATAGAATGTCTGAAACCAGAGAGACAGGCATTTCCCAGGTGATTACACAGGGATTCTCCACAAGAGCATCTTCTTTTCTGGTCATTCCTTAATTTCTTATTTTCAGCAGATCCTGATTAAAATTACTCTGCCTACAGATTCCATCACACCTGTCTGTCAGTCATCTTGTCAGATATGTGTTTTAATAACTACTTTGTTTGTTTAAAAGAAATATTAGATATGTCACAGAAGTTCACCTGAAGGGATCTAAGGTGAAAATTATAAATACTATATAGTAATGTAGCCATTTTTAATACCTGTGGTTAACTTTTCTATACTGTTCTATGTATAGGATTGAACAATAAAACTGAAAGTATCTGTGTTTGTTTCCTTCTATTTGGTTTCCAATGTATAGCCTGAGAAACATACATTCGGTATCAGACAGTTTTGCAAGGTCTTTGGACTCTGAATAAAATATCTGTGGGAACACTCAGCTCCCATCATAATAGTATGTGAGCTGACCATCTCATTGAAGTCCCTTTGAGAGATTTAACCATGGAGTAAGATCAGAAAAAAGCTTTATTCAGTGCTATAGTTCACTTCCCTGCCATGCAGGAGAGAATACCCAATGGTACATCTCAATCTGCTTTGGCTGTGTTGCAGCAGGATCAGAGTCCCAGTTGAGAGCTAGACAGTAGCATCCCATTGTGTTTGGTTTTATTCAGACATAAGCCAAGAAACTGAAGGCTTTTCTACAGCTCATGACTTACTTGGTGATAGACCCATTTCCTGCTTTTCTTTTCTTCTTCTTTTTTTTTTTTTTTTTTTTTTTTTTTTTTTTTTAAGGGAACATCAAGGATACTGTATTGCCTGTGCTGTTTAGTAAATGACACAGTGCTTCTTGGTAGAATATAGATGTCAGTGTGAATATTGAAAATATCCAAGGGTGTCACAAGTCCTTGCATGCAGGGGAGAGATGGCGTGCTATTAATGATCCTTTCTTTCACGAGCCACTCATGGCACTGGGAGAAAAAAGGCTGTGAGAGAAATAAAAATAGCCTTTCATTAAAAGGAGTCTTGTCAGCTGTACCTATGTCATGTTAGAGTTGTTTAAATAACACTGTGAATTCCTGAGGAGAAAAGAATCTGGAGATGCAGCTATTATTTCTGCTGTAGTGTGGCAAGGGGTTTACTGCTGTGAATAATAACAGCCATGTTGATGGGTAGACCTAAATGAAAAGTGAAAGAGGTTATTCATTCATTGCAGAAATCTATCTTAGTGTGAATATGAGGGAGTTTAGGCAAGTTTTTATTTCTGTTTTTGTTTTTAAGCCTGTTTCATACTATTCAGAGTATTTTTAAAGTTGGAAAACTCCTGTGGATCAGCAAAGTGTAAGTGATTCCTGAGTTCCTTTTTTAATTAGTCTCTTCTAATTGGCAATTACAAGCTCAATAAGGGATTTTGCTCATTACGAAGTGCTATATCTGATGCCTAAAATGAAATGATGACGTTTTTCTCTTCCTTTTTATGTAAACATTTGTCAACATTCATCAGAGAGTTTCTTCACTGTAGCATCTGAGAACCTTGAGTATTTGAAATCCAGAAATATCCATGGCATTTGATATAGCAGGATGCTAATCACTGACAAACACCGACTGCTATAGAGTTGGTCACAGTGATGTCTTGAGCTACTCTTTTTGCTTTCTACAGGGCTGTGACTTCAGGGACTATCCTGAGACCGATTCTCAGTGCAGCCCGTATGGCCAGCAGATGGATCAGTGAAGCACTTCTACTTTGAAGCTCCCCACCCAAGCCCAAAGCCTCAGGAATAGGATGTGCTTAATGTATTCCTCATTTGGTACAACCAGGAGGTTTAAAAGCTCTCTTCTGCTGTGTAGCCCTCACCTTCAAAGATGAACCTGTGTACTGAACAAGTTTAGCGGCTGTGCCCACGTGGCAGTTGCAGCCCAAAGAGCTATTCAATACATTCGTTATAGCTGAGATGAGGATATATTTATTGAACTCTGATTTTCCCTTCTCCCCTTTTTGATGAAGACAGAATTCCTATTGTAGACCAAGAGAAAGGTGGCTGGGAAAGTAGCTTATGATTTGAGTGGCTTGGGCTTCTGTCCTGACAGAAGGGGCTTCCTAGGTGCTAAATGACTGAAGATGTCTATTTGAACGAGTGCTCGTCCAAGGGTCCTAGAGCCACAGCAGCATACGCTGTACTTCAGACCTAAATAGCTGGTGCATGAGGAAGTTTGGAAGATGTTTTCCAGTCTCCTTACCAAAATGTGACCGACTGCAGAAGTAAACTGAGAGTGTGTGATTTACGTCTGCTGTAAGGCATGAGTAAGGAGAAATGAATCTGCTACATTTTGAATTAGATAGAAAGCAATTAAATGAAGCCACCTTGCAGAAGTGGCTGATTTGCTTGCTTGGAAATATTACTGCAAACACAAATAATGTAGAATAGACTCTTGAACAGCCTTGAGATTAGGCTTTGCGAAGAGACACCTTTTTTTTATTTGACAAAAAGTAATTCTGTTCTCTTTTCTGTATGTATAAGAATGTGTGTGTGAAGTGGTCCTGATAGGTTTACTTTGCTTTCATTGGTATCATTTGCTGAGAAGGAAAGTGTTTATTTTGAACCCATTTTGAACTTTGTGTGTTAGTAATTTACTCAAGAAGCTTAGCCATTAAAATGCTTTCATCTTCCATCAGTATGGGTCCTTGAAGCCAGAAGTCTTCTCAGCAGCGTACTGAGAATGTCAGAAGGAATCTGTCCTTTAGTACTTCCCCTGGATGAATAGCTGTGGTGTTTAGGAAAATGCAATCTGAAATCTTGCTAAGGAAATGAAAAAGCAAACAAGCAGGAGATTATTTTTAAGGAGGAGTGGTACCTTAATGACCTGCAAAAAAGGAAATAAGACTAATATAATAAGATTTATTCTGTGGTAAGACTTTGCATCAGCATTCAAATAGAAATCTGAAATTCAATATATGTAATCCTAATGCACCAAGAAAAACAAATACTCCAGGCTTAGCTGTTTCTGGCTTCAGGAGATGCATCTGAACATTGAAGTAGAAGGCATATTACTAATACAAATGCCTGTAAATATGATCATATTATTCTCCGAAGTAAAATTATCCAGTAACATATATTATTTTTCCACCTGTCTCTTTTAAGTAGAACCGGACCAGTTACTTCTAATGGGCAGTAACACTGCAAGGCACTCTTGGAGTTTTAACATCATGTTAACATTCCTTACAGAATAAGGCAAATGAAACACAGTTTCCCAGTACTAGTCAGTGATTCTGATGGAGAAAAGAAGTCAGAAAGTGTTGCAGGAATTTTCAGGTGGTTGATTAAAAAAAAAAAAATAACATCTATAAATTCTGTTTAAAAAGATGATGCATAGTGATGGGATCAGACTGGGACAGAATGGAAGTGCATGCAGGCTTTAAAGTCAAGGGTGCAGTGAAGGCACTGCCAAGTTATGCTAATTAAGTTGAACATATTTTATTGAATGTATTTTATCCTGTCTTTTCCTCATCCAAGCCCAGTGTTTGTTAGAGGGCTCTGGTGCTTGACAGTCCTTGCACAACATTACGTTGTGAAGTAGGTAGATTTAAATCTGTCTGGAAGTAAAGCATTACCTCACCGTGATCAGAAACGCAGAGTGATGCGATGGTTTGGTGAGTTCTGTCCTTAGAGCCTCTCATTTTCTTCTGTGAAAAACAAGGTACATCAAACCTAGGTGCATCGGGGCAAATCTGTATGCAAGACAAGTGGTTGTATACTGTGAAACACAACTTCAAGTAAAAAGAGGAACCTTTGTAATTTTGCCATGTGTTGTGTACTGTCCTATGTATTCCTCTTCTCTGTGAGCTTGCCCACGAGTCCAGGTCTCGCTGGCTGCCACGCTGACCATGCTTTCATTTATCATATCACAGCCACGGTAATGGCTGATCTGAGATCTTTGCTGCTGTCTGCCAATACTAACAGAAGGGAAAAAAAGAAAAAAATGTTTAATCCAAATTAATTTCCAAATTGATAAGAACCCATTTGCATGTATCTGATGTGCATTTTACCATTTGTATTTTTGATATAGTGACAGTAAATTTTAGCTAGTAAATGATCTCTGAACATACTTTGACAGTCCATGAATGTGTCACAACCGTTCAGTTAGAGGCTTGTATTTAAGCCTCGTAATTGCTCAAGCACTAAGGGCCACAATTACTTCTTTGGTAATTCAGGACTGATTGAGCAGATAAATCACATGGGCTGTTTCTGCTTCAGGATTTGGTGCCTTCCAGATCCACAGAGAGATTTCTGAATCCGTACATAATCATTTCTGTCATAAATAGTCATAAAAGTGATGACAGGGATATGCAAAATATTCTTCTTTTAATTTTCACAGCCCTTCCTAGAATGAAATATTATCTGTAAATTAAACTGTAGATTTCTTTGAGAGTTTTAACTTATGAGTAAGCAGGTCCAGTAACTTTAAACAAGCTGAAAGGGATAATAGGCTATGTTACTGCTTCGCCTTTAAGTAATCACATACAAACCTGTGTTTCTATAGCTAATGGTTAGGATTTGTGTGCTGCATGAACTTCAGGTGACAAATAGGGTATATGCATGTTAATGCCTACACACTACAGAACACGCAACCACTGCAGAGAAAAAATAATCAAGTGAGAGCTAGGTATCTGGAAGCAAGTGTCTCGGAAATGAGGCTTTGATACCAATGACAGAAGGATGTCAATGGATTCTAAGAAGTCCCACAAGACTTGTCAGACATGCCACATTAAAATTAAAATTTAGTGAACGAGGATAAAACTTTAATGTAGCTTCAATGCCCTGACCTAGATAAAGTTGTTAATTTTTGATTTATAACTGGGTATGGAATTTTAATCTGCATTAAAAAGAGAAATTTTCCATTTCAGTGGAAGAGTTTTCTTTTAACACTGGGAGTCTTAGACCAAACTCTTGTAAAGTAACATACTACCACCAAACCCAGTACTGAGTTTTGGCTTTCATACATGCAAACCTCAGTTATTTGCTCTCTCTGGGCAAAATGGATTGTGAATATACAGTCAGGCATCAGGTGCCTAAAAAGCACTTCAGTTTTTAGTTTTGAAATGTAATTCTTGTCTTCTTACATGAAGACTCTGTTTTTTATCAGTTTCTTGCTTCTCCTCTGCACTGTCAGTTTTCTGGGAGGTCCTATAGTATACAGACATCCCCGACACACTTAAAAGCATCCTGGTTACACGCTCAACATCATGTGTGCTTTGCATAATCCTACACCTCTCTGTTTAATGTAATGGATGTTTTTAAAATGATGTGTACTCTTAGCTTCAGAATGATGCTGGAGAATCATTCAAGCTGCAATGGAGAGCCTGATGCCTTCAGAGATGAGACATGTCTGGGCCCTGTCCTCCTGCTTTGCCACTTTAGCTCCTCCTTGACAAGTTTTATCCCAGCCAAACTTTGCTAGCTGTATCTCATAGCATTGCTAATCAATCTCTGGACCATGGTGACGTCCCTCTCTCACAGGAGTGCTGGTCTCAGCACTGAGTGTACAGTGATGGCAGAGCTTTCCTTCATTCTCATCCAGCAGAGTTAGCACCTCTGTTCATGTCTTTCTTTCTTCTTCTCTGTGTAGGCTTATCCAGCTGCATCCCTCTAGCCCATGGGTGTCCAACCTTTTGGCTTTCCAAAGCCTCATTGAATGAAGAACTGTCTTGGGCTGTGTGTATAATATGCAGGCCACTTCACAAATAATGCTTCCTATTTGTTTCCATGGAAACTACAACAAAGAAAAAGAACACAATAATGCTATTTCATAGAGCAAATTCTCATCTACAAAACACTGTTTTTCAGCATTGCCACCACAATGAGCTATGCATTTTCATCAGCAGTGAACAAGATCCTGCATGCTGAGCTTGTAAAAATCTACACCAGCAGAGGTGACCCACTGTTGCTGTCACCAATGCTGCTGTCACCTGAAACACCACCCACCGCATCACTGTGCTCATGTCCACTTATTGGTGTCCAGAAACATTCAGCAAATGTCGATGAATGCTAGTGAGTGCTATTTTTTCCTCATGGAAAAAATTCACTTCCACCCCTACATCTACAGTTCCATATTAGATGATGTTTTGTCAGAATGCCCCTCTGCTGCCATCTCTTGAACAGCAACAACGTGAAATGGAGAATTTGGCGGGAAGGAATTTGATGAAGTTTTACTCTTTCTGTACTTCATCCTTGAGAACTCTTCTTCACAAATGTATGTATTGTCAAAAAGTGAATATTCAACATGAATAAGGCGTGACTGTGAAGCGAGGGGTATTTCTCTCTGCTAAGACTGGAGTTATAAAGGTTTGGTATAGAGATATGATCAGATTTTTGAGTTGATTGCAGCTCTGTGCACTCCATTTGAAAATTTGCAGATAATGTATTTATGTCAGCTGGTTCTGTGGTGCAGGGAGTGGCTGCAGGGCAGGCTGGTCTGGGCCATGTGCAGCTGTGGGCTGTGAGTTGGCTTTGCCTCTAGCCTCAGTGATGGCTCTAGCCTCAGCACAGAGAGATACAGAGAGAAAAGAGAGAAGAGAGATAAAGTAACAGCCACCAGTTGTGGCACTGACTTTTGGAGCTAAAGGCCCACTGGGAGGAGCAGGCAGCAAAGAGCAGATTTGAGGACCAGTATAAGGCAGAGGCCAATGCTACTGCTTTGTGCATGAGCTGTTGGCAGCCTGAGAAGAAAGTAGTGCTGAGCTGTGCTGGAGAAGACCATGTGAGAGCTCGGGGTGAGCAACTGCTAGTGAGATTGGTTTTGGAAGATCCCCCAGGCATCATGTTGCTTGGCAGATATCTTCTGTTGAGCCCCAACCGTTCACAATAGTGACAAACCTTGAGGAAACCAATTTATACATGTGTATGGGGGGAATACATGTGCTTCTATAATGAGTGCATGTTTGTGCAATGCACAAAATCATAAACCATAGGGACCATCTTTAGAGGCTGACTTTCCTAGTTCATTTTGAAAGCTGCTCCCATGGGTGAGGTCCTGCCCAATGCATCTGGAGCTTAAAGCTCCTGGAGAGGAAGGAGGTGGGATGTGTGGGACAGCCACAGTGTCACATTGCCCTCTAGTGACAGGCTACCTCATTAAGTGGTTTTTCACACCTCAAGTTGTACCCAGCGTTGCCTTCATTGGGTTTCTAGATATCCAGGCAGAGATGGCATGGCAGCAATGGATATGAACTTGCCACTGAATATGGGCTTGGGGAGTCTTGATGCTGAGGTTTGTTTCCATAAAGCTGCTGAAAACAAAAGAAAATGAAACAAACAACAACAACAAAAAGCCCCAACAGCCCCATCATGAGTTCCTAGCTGTTAGCTCCAAGGACAAATACCTATTTCCAATCTGTGAACACTATGAAGTCAGCCTACAAGAAGGAAGGGAATTTGCCTCCTCTGTGGCCATCCCACCATCAACATGTGTTATTTAGAGCAAAAAGGAGTCTCCAGTTAAAGCTTGTGCAGTAGCAGATGCAACTCCGTTCTCACTGAATAGTAGTCAGTGGAAATACCAGACTTTGGTGGCATGGCCAAGCAAAATCTCTTTTCTTTCTTTCTTTCTTTCTTTTCTTTTTTTTTTTTTTTTTTCTTCTACATAAAAATGAGCAAGTTGGGTCTGATTTCATCAGCAAATCACAAACACCTTATAGCAAGAAGGGATTTATATTCCCACATACAGAGGAAAACAGCAGTTTATAATGGCTACCAACCCAGGTTTGTATGCCAGCCATACACTACCTTATCTTTTGCGTAGTTTCATAATGTCTGACTTGTGGAAATTCCTTGATGTCTTCTTAAGCTATTGTGATATTATTTTTGATAATTAGAAAGCTGATCAGAGAAAAAAGGTTGTTTTCGTGATGTATTTGAAGGTTGTACATCTATTTTTGTTCCATGGTGGAACAAAGTCACAACCTTATAATTCGGTTATGTGAAAATGTTTGAAGCAAAATGTCAGTGTTCAAATAGAGATAGGAAGTGTTTTCAGTCCTTTTTATCTTCCTTGTTTTCCTTCTGAAATTGGCATGGGCCATGAGCAAAAAAAATCCTCTTATAATGTCATTGGAATGAATTCTTTTCTGCAGAACATTTTATACCTAGCATAAAACATTCTAACCTACTTCCATCTACATGACTATTCTTATGTTCGAAAATCCTGCTGAAGAGAAGCTCATTTTATAATCACTGTTTACATTTTCTGATTTGTGACACCCTCCTGTTTTTAACTCTTTCCAGATTTGTGTCTGAAGATTGAAAAGCTGCATCCTTTGCACTTTGCAGGTAATATGAACACACAATGAAATCATAGTGCCATTGCAGTCAGTTGCAAAACTTCTTTGGACTACAGCAGTACAGTTATCTGAAAGGAAAGGGAATTACATTCTTAGTCTCTCTCTATATATAAATTAATGTTCCGGACTCATCTTACAGATTGTTTTACCTTACCTTCTCATTTAGTGTAGCCACTGAATAAGACTTTGTTTTCTCTTTAATAATGACCTACCTCCCCCTGCGCCAAGCAAAAACTTGTTGTTTTCCAGCAAACTACCAACCTACCTAGGGGAAGAACTTCAAAAAGTTGAATTCTGAATCTCCATCCTTGCGGGGTCATTACAAGGGACTTTTTCAGTTACTCTGTTCATTACTGAGATGGGTAGGAGTGAGCATGACAGAAACCTTAATCAACAAACAAGCAACTTGGGACTGAGAACAATTGGTTCACAAAAAGGCAAGAAAATAATAATATCCATGTGCCAGCACTGTCTTTTGACTGTTTCTGTCCTTTTTAGTTCCACTGGTTATGGAAAGCACTCCTTTGAGCATGTGGAGGCGATACTTGATTGTTTCAAGTTGAAGTTATGGAAACCCATTTGATTTTATGTTTTAATTATGAAGGCACATTTAATTTTAAAGCTACTTCTATTTCTTATGCATTTCTACTTCGTTATTATCTTCCTGGCTTCACAATAATGCATTTGATAGGATGGTGTCATTGCTCTGTCCACATGCGCATGTGGCAATTTTTTCACTATATGTATGATAATCTGAAAATGAATAGAAAAGTACTCAAGGTTGGGAAATTCTCCTACACAAGCCATTTTCACGAGGCTTCAGTTTTTCCCTAGAAATCCAGTGGGACTCTGAGAGCATCTTGTACATATGTAATCTATCTCTTTCTGAAGTAGTTTTAGAGGACTGGGTTGTCTTTCCAATAGTTTCTTTGCTTTGTTACTCTTTACTTGTATGCTATGGTCATTCTTTAGTAGTATGGAAAAACAGCAAACCCATTTTTCTAATAATTAGCTCAGAAAACTCAAAGAAATGACCACTTAATTAAAAAAAAGAAAATAAATTGTTTTGTTTTGCTAAATTCTCCTTTTAGTATGCAGTGGTTAAGCTTTGTAATGTCAAAATCAGAAAGGGGAGCAGGTTGCCATTTGTATGGTGATTTTTTATATTGTTGTGCCACTGGTGCCTGTGTGTCATGCATTTGAATCAGATCATCCCTTTTGGAGCACTCAGAGAAATGAGACAAGTATCTTAAGACCAAGGTTGCTCATACAGAGGCAGCACAGTTGTAGAGGTTGCCCAGTCCTGCACTTATGGGTACGAATATACTGTGCTGGGGCCACATGACCTGCTTGTCACCATACAGCAGCAGGTAGTGTAAGCTGCCTCAGATTTGTTCACAGTGCAGACAAAAAAATAGTGACTGTAAAGTAGCCACACCCTGATGCAGGAACCCAGAAAATGGTGTGTGAGGAATATTAGTACTAATGCTTATAAAATGTAGGTTAGTAAACTATAGGTTAGCAACTATCCTATGGCAGTGGTTAGTGCCTGTATCCATACTAACTGGTCTGTGGGGAGTAAATTGCAAGTCTTTATTCTGTTCTCATTTGGTCCTTACTGGAGCCTGTAAAGCTTCTCTTAACTTTAAGGGTGGAGTGAGGACAGTCTCATCTCTCCCTGTTTCCAACCTCAGCTTGTTGGGAAAGTCTGTCTTGCAGCAGCGTGTCTGAATGTACAAATCTGCTCACAATCACAGCTGGAGTGGCTTATAGTGGAGACAGGTCATGCTGGGATCTTTCACTTTGGCACCAATTATATTTTTCTATGAAAGCACAAGAGAAAATACGACTTCACGATTTAAAGTCAATAGAATCTGCAGAGCATAGAGCAACTTGTCTTTTCATATGCTTCTCTTTGTGGATACGATATGTTAAGAAATTAAACTCATGCCTAGCCCTGGAGCTTAGTTGCCTATCCATACTGTCAGATCTATCCAACTAAGAGAAAATCATCTGAAAAGTAAGGCCCAAGAATATTTTGAAGAAAGTGCTGTTAGGGTAAGCCCTGTCAAGACTTTGTTATGGTGAAACAAACCTTTTAGTATGTGATGCTTTAAAACAACAAAATGGAATACACTTCATGGGCTTTTAAAACTTTGCTACGCAAGGTAATTCAGAGAATTTACTGGACCTCAGTGAGCTTTGGAACAATGACCTCGTAACTTCCAAAAAAAGTAAGAAATAGAATAATACAGAACTACTACTGGATTGATGGTGCACTTGCTCAAGAATTTTGCTGTTCAGGACCTACGGTTTCTTAGAGCTTTAATAGCATATCCTGAAACTTTAATTATAAAATATAACATTGGACTCAGTAGGGATTCTGAACAGACAACCTGTCAAAATTTTTACTAAGGCTTATGCTGAAGCCTGGTTTATTCATTTCACTTCCTTTTGCCCATGAGCACAGGTAGAATTTGACTGCTTCGACTGTGCTTTTGCTTTGAATTATTAGACTCATTCTAAACCTCAAGAAAACCCAAAACTGTAGTTAAGTCTCAAGACAAGAATTCCATAAAACAAGAATTGAAATAAAAGCTGTTTTGTTTTTTGGTTTTTTTTTTTTTTTTTTTTTTTACATGATCAATGTCATGCAATGTTGTTTTAGATCATTCCTGTTACTGCTTAGTTTTCAGCAGTGACATGTAAAATCATTATAATTTTTTAAATAGTTCTGCTACTCGCTTGGTGACTAATTCCAATTCAAAAAAAGGGCTCTGACTGTTCATCTGAATCTTTCACAGAACTTGACTTTCTTTGCTTTTTACTGCAAGCAAATGTTGCTTCAAGAGAAAGGACAAGCTGTGTCAGACGTAATGGAGCAGTATTTTGACTGAATTAGATTTTGGTGAATTCAGATATTTTCTTCCACTGAGTATGAATGTGAAGTGTGAGCTCATACATGGTATTTACACCACCTGAAGTCAGAGTTAGTGGGTATTTGCACTAGAAGTGCAATTGATAGAACGGTGTATGACTCATTTGATCAATCACAGCTAGCCAATGCCGCTAAAGCAATAAATATTGAACACTTCATAGAATAGCTCATGATGCATCTGGAGATAATAATCTCCCTCCTAGATAATTGTTTGGATAATTGTGTTGTATAATGGTTTTGGATAATTATCTGAGTAATGAACATATTTAGAGGAACTGTGGTCTTCTCTTACAATGTAATGAGTATAAAAGTTACAAATTAATATGATAATCTATTGGCTTTGGTCAGTCAGTCATTTATTTCAAATTACAGTGGAGCAAAGGAGTGATGATTCCCTTTTTGAATTAAACTCCTTGAGCAAATTTGGTGTGCAAACACTCGCATTTGAACCCCTGCTGCCCTGTTTTCTGTTTTCTTTACCTTTAATTTTCCATCCAGGGGCTTAAGGCAAATGGGCAGTTGTGCTTTATGGCTAAGTGGCAGCATGATCTCTGCAGTAATATCAGCATTATAGAGGCATGTGCTCAGCAGAGGTCCAGGCTCCGTGCTTTTTCTCTCCTTTGTGTGAGGATTTTGCTTTTGCTGTAATTGTTTTGGAATTAGATTGTGCTGTGGAATGAGTCATCTGCACAGACCATAGACCATGGGCATCTTTGCAGTTTCTTTTCTTAAATGATAGCCTTGCTGTTTGCCTTTTTTTTTTTTTTTGGCTTGTGCTGAGCACTGCTGTGGGGTACAAGAGGTAGAGTGAGGTGACTGCGTGGTGCTGCCACCAGCTGCCCTGGGGGAGAGAGGAGGAGGGAAAAGCAGAAGCCCCTCTCCTGAGAAATGTACTAAGGCACCCCTGGAGCTCTTCTCAGCCCAGTTTACTGAATTAAAGTTAAAGTGACTGAAAGCTCAGCTGAGTCAAAGAAAAAGAAAGAGAAAAAAAAAAAAAAAAAAAAAAAAAAAAAAAAAAAGAAAAGAAACACAAGAAAAAGCCATAGGCTTGACTTTGAAAAAGCCTTCTGAGTTCAATCTAAAATCTCTCTCTGCTATGAATAAAAATTTATGCACAAAAACTATGAAGGAAAGTAGCTGGGCAAATGTGCTGCTTTTGCACAGCTTAGGAACCATGGTGTCTATCTAATTCTTCAATTTACCAGTGGTGGGAAGAGTTCTCCGCGGTAGTTCAGCTGAAGTGGATTCATTTTCTGGCATTACAAAGCCTGCTGATGCATGCTTTGTGCAGTTCATGCTAATCAACATTGCATGCTTCATTTGAAATAAGAAAAAAGCTATTCGTAATCCACCACAAATATAACCCTGAACTTTTTCTGTTGTTTTTGAAGCTATGTGCTCATGCAAGGGGCAGACAGATGTGGGAGAGGGAGATGCAGACCTCAGCCAGACCTGTTCCATCCTGCCTTCCTGATCTCCTTGTTATGTCCATCTCTGTGCCATGCCAAATCCAACAAGCTATCTATGGCTGACAGATCTTAGCAGTGCATTGCCCTTGCTCAGTAGAAGCCTTCATGTTGTGGAGTGCCAGGACCAGGACGTGTCCCACGTGGGCTTGAGGCAGAGGGAACGTGTCTGCTGCCCTTTCCCTTTCTTTGTGCCAGGGATGATACTCACCTGATCCAAGATGGTCAGCACTGGAAGAGAGATAGCACTTCTGCCTGGTACCTTTCATGAAATGCTGCTGCAGCACTGCACTTCTCTCCTGCACTATACCTTTGTAAAATTGTCATGCTGCTGGACATTGAGGCCATGCCCTCTCATCCTATTGCTATTTCCAGATAACAGCAATAGGAAAAGAGAGAATAGCTTCAAGTTGCATCTTGGAAGGCTCTAGTTGGGTATTAGGAAAAGCTCTGAAAGAGAGGTGAGGCAGTGGCACAGGCTGACCAGGGAGGTGGTGGAGTACTGTGTAGATGTGGCATTGAGAGACATGGTTAGCGGGCATGGTGGGGATGTGTTGGGAGTTGGACTAGGATATCTTAGAGGACTTTTCTAACCTTCATGATTCTGTGATTCTGTATGATTTGTTGCCTAACAGAATCGTGGGGATCCCCTGTGTCTGGGTGTCCCAGTGGCATGCTGTTGTGCACTGCAAAGTCATAGTGTGAGTTAGCAGGGTGTACACAGAGCCAGAGATTTGAGATGTTTAGGTAGGAGGGTTTTTCTGGCATAGTTTGAAAGCAAAGAAAAAGAAATCTCATAGCACCATAAATGCTGAAGCATTAAATACAACATTTTTTTCCCCCCAGTAATCTGAAGAACTAAATTACTATTGCCACATATTTATTTACTGTTCGTTATTCTCTCTGAATTGCTAAGATTTTCTAGAAGAAAGGCTTTCAACAGAGAAGGTAATGTAAGCACTGTTAGAAATAATTATATTCTTCTGGTTTACTGCTAAGCTAAGCAGGTTTTAATTGTGTATTGAGAGTATTGATTCACTTTGTTTGTAGGTATGTATTTGTATGTGGATATTGTTATATTCATGCAGTAGATTTTTCATTACTAGACAGGCTAAAGCCAACCTGTAAATTCATGGCATTTTTATACATTTGCTGTTTAATACTGTTAATACTCACTCATGATCCCTTATGTTTTCATCTGTGCTGGCACCATCCATTTCTAATAGAAGGACAGTTGTGCTACTGATGAACAATGGGCACAGTGGGACATCTGAGGACTTATATATAAAAACATTACTCTGGTTGCTGGCTCACTTCTTAACATGGCTGTTGCACATCTCAGAAAGTAAATAAAATTTTGAACCAGTGAAGTCTTGTTAATGTTTAAGCCTCAGCAAGGAGTTGAGGAAGCACTTCTACAAGAATAGAAATCAAGAGAGCAAAGTAATACAAACCTTTCTAGTGTATGTTTTAGGGGAAAATGTATCTGGGAAAGCAAATGAGGAGTGCTGAGAGAAGAAGACATTCCCATTTAATGCTTATTTAAAAATATCAGTTACCTACGCACCTGTAGAACTGCAATTGGAGTACACTTTCCTCAATAATACTACTTTGGATATTGCTTCAAGGCACTGGGGAAGCATGGAAACTTACTGGACCGATGGATGGAGAGCTGGTGTTCTGACTTCTCCCTTGGAAGCAGAAGACTGTATGTGAGCTACCCCATTTTTGCGTCCAGGGACCTCAGTTTTGTCAGGGCTTCAAAGTCCACCTGAGCAAGGAAACCAGGTAGGCTTCTCCAGAATTTCTTCCTAAGAGACTGTAAGAATACTCGCTACTATCTGAGGCTGGGGCTAAACTAACATGTTGGAATTCCAGCTCCATGATACAGATTCCCAGGATTATGCTGTGTGTCTGTGTGTCAATTCAACAGCTGTTTCAGGGGAACCAGTTCCTCTGGCAGTGCTGCAGATACTGCTAGAAGCTGGTGACTGCTGAAAGAGTTGAGAGGCTTTAACAAAAGTGCCTCTTCTCAAGTTCCACTGAACTGGCACTGAATTCCTGAAGATGACAGTTCCCTTCTTTTTCCCTTGAGGAAGGCAAATAGTGTGTTTGAGCCTCGTCCTCCTTGCAAAAACAACACAGAAAAATAATTGGATTGACAGTGTGGTATTCCTTTCTTCCTGCACTGACAGGATAATACAAAACCCTCAGAAACATTCTGATAACATTCAGTAAAACTAATTTAATAGTCATTGAATTCTTGAAAGTTCTCATTAGGATGCAAAGAGCAAATATCTGTGTAATTCGAGTATGGTCAGATTCACAGTGAAGCATGAGGAACTGATGTTGAAGCCGCCTGTTCTTCATACAAACAAGACTGTATTTATCTTACTTCATAGTGACTTAATGCAAATATATTTGGAAGAGTTGCATTAGAGGGGATAGATAAAAGTGTTCATGTTATTTTCTTTGCCAGAAATGTAATGGTGTATGTGCAGCTGTATATATTCTCAGCCATACATTAGGACTGATCAAAAAGTATTGTAGTCCCTCATGCTTAAATTCAGCTGCTTCATGTTGTGCTGCTGGTATTGTTCCAGTTCATCATACACTAAGATGACTCAGACTGCATGCATTGTGGTATTTAACATAATGTTTCCCTCTTTTTGAATTAGTCTGCAGCGTATGATGTGAAATACAATCCACAATTAGCATTCCAGCACTACTGAATCCAACTTGAAGTGTTTTGATGGAAACAAAAATCTGTTTTATTCATCAGATGTCCCTAAACAAAGCAAGTTGTATCAATAGCTGATAGTGTGTATTATATGGTATTAGCTGGTGTCTTTCAAATACAATCTTATTTAAGAATTTCTGTTTCATAAGCCACTAGCAGTTTAAGAACTCAGTCTCACCTCTTTCAATACTGCGGAATTATCCCCATCATTTGTGTCAAGTGCCAAGAAGTGTAACCATGTCTACTTGGAGCTGCTTGGTAATTACCCACCTTAATCAAGCAACAAAAAACTTAGTAGCCTGACTGATGGTGCAGAATTGTTTTTCTTAGTGAGACAACCAAAGCTGTTGAAATGTCCATGGTGATTGCAGAGCCTTTCTCAGCTTGGCATTTAAAGCAAAGATCTCTGACAAGGCTTCAGGGGCAGGAGAAAAAACAGCTGCAAGAGCTGAAGGGAAAGCAAATAGTACATTTACACATTTTAAATGGATACAGACTGTTCAGAAAAAAAAAAGAAAGAAAAAAAAAAGAAAAAGAAAAAGAAAAAATAAAGGGGCATAGCTCTGAAAAATGCTACAAATAGAATGAATGGATGAAGGCATGTGGAACTGAAAAATAAACAAACAAACAAATAAAAAATGATGCAGAGTTAGGTGAAGCAGCGGGAAAGAGGAAATGAGCAGTGATCTGACTGACCTTTCCTTGAAAACTGTAGAAAGGGGAATAGAGGGGACACTGAGTAATCACCAAATACAGAATGGAGTTTAGCTGGAGGTTAGCTCTATGTAGCACTTCCACATGCAGTGCTGTCAGTGCAGCAGAGTGTCAGAGCAGCAATGCTGACAGGACTGTCTGATGTAAAGGTGTCCCTGATGAAGACTCCGTGCCCTAAGACTGACTGTGCTTACACAGTAGGTGGTATGATGCCTTATATTAACTTTAAATAACCAGGCCTATGCAGATTTTCTGGTAGAATTTTTGAAGTAGTTAGTCTTCTAACTTTTTGATGTCTGTAAAAAAAAAAAAGGGACCTAACAGGCAGACTGCAGGCTATTCGGTTGAGTTGTCTCTCACCTGTACTGGGGGTTCTTGCTCCAATTCAAGGTCCCTGTGCGTATGACATGCACACTGTCAAAGCCCTTTGCTGCAATCTAAACTCTTAGTATTTCATTCAATTCATAGAGAATGTATTTTTCTTTTTTTGCCTTCTCCAGATAAAACAAATTCAATCCATTTGATTTTTCTTCATGGATCAGATCTCTTAGACTTCACTCATTCCTCTCTTCTAGATTCTTCATTGCTGGTCCATATCTTGAAAAGACATGCCTAACACCTGACACATCAGACCTGCTGAGCGTGTCCAGTGGAAAAAAAATGGAAGTTTATTTCCCACCTCTTAGAGATTATATTACTGTTTGCATTACCCAGTATAAGGTCCATTAACTTCTATAGCAGTAGGTTAGAAATGAGTCATTTTCTGTTTACAGCCTGTGGATCTCTTCCAATATGGCTGCTGCCGTGGTTGGTTGCTTCCCGTGTAGTATTTGTCTATACTAATATAGAACTAGAATCTACATTACCGAATTGCATTTTTGCTGGTAATTTCTGTGATTGTCAAGAACATCTTACATTTTAACATCCCAGTCTTTGCAGTCCTGCACATCTTGTTGCCATCTAGCAAAGCATGACCTCTGTTAAAACACTTGGGCTGTCAAGAAAATACTGAATGTACAAGGTGCTTTGAGACCTTTATGTGAAGTGAACTAGAGCAAACTGATGAGGACAGTGAGAAGGCTTGATTTTGATCCTAATCAGGATCAAAACTGAATGCAAATAAAATCGTAAGAAAGTGCGGAAGGTAGGAAGAAAGTGGAAATTATTGGCTAAGTGATAGGATGACTTAGAGATTCCAAAACAAAATCTGCTTCTTAGCGCTTTTGGCTATTAATTGATGAGCCTGAATAGTATCTTCAGCAATTCAAAGGATCATGAGGGCTTTTAGATATTAGGAACAATGTATTTTTAGTTATTCTGTAACCAGGTAAATGCCATGAGAAAGCTCATTTAATCCACTTACAAGATGAACTTGGAGCCAGAAATCAATTAAAAAGAAAAGAAAAAGAAAAATACATGAATTATTACAATTAGTATGACAACTAAAACCCTGTGATGACTCAAACATACAGTATCAAAAGCAACTACATCAGCTTTGAAGCAGAGAAAAGATCAGTTTATGTATAGAACAGATAATAAAGTGGATATTGTTGCCTGGAAGAGCTGGGTATGCTAAGTGGTATATGAACAAAGAGTGAATGCTCTTTATCTACAGTGTGTAAGTCTCAGATCAAAAAATATGCTGTGGTTCAGAGCGTCTTTAAGGTGTACAGGCTCCCTCAGTTTCCTCTGATTAATTTTGCTTTAGATCCAGCCCTCTCAGAGGTTTTTTGTATTTTGTTTAATGCATTATGGATACCTTTTTCCTAATGGCTAAAGGCTGTTTCTTAGTTCCCTGTATAATGAGGAACCTCCAAGAATCTGGCTGGAGAAGGAATTTGCCCGCTCTCTTCAATGTTCATACAATCTGATACAATGTGAAAACTCCCAGTTGGAAAATGTAGTTGTTTCTTACTAGCGGTAAACAATTACTAGTTTACCAATAACATAAATAGTATGAAGTTCTATGTGTCTTGAAATGCCCTGTGAAGCTTTTTTCCCTTGTGCCTTGTGTAGGATCTTTCTCATTTGCCTCGAGCCTTCCAAAAATCATGTGCTTGCTCCACGCTGATGATTTGGCCTCCATCTATCACTGTGTAGAGAGAGAGGGATCTCTGCAGGGCAGTCTAAAGGTCCATAAGATGAATGAACTGCTGCCTGGAAGTGCATGTGTCTTTCCCAACCCTTCTCCTAAATGCTGACAGCAGGCTAGGCCTGACTTCAGATTGTTCAGGTTAGGTGCAGCTGAGTCTGTCCTTGCTGCATGCCTCTTATCAGCACCTTACCCTGTGAGGCGAGCTTCAGGGTTCAGTTGCTAGATGATTCTGAGACCCAAAGCTTGAGATCCAGAGCTTATTCTTTTTAAATGGCTGCCAGATGACTGGGGATGGGAGGGAAAAAAAGAGATACCCCTCATACCGCAAACTACTTGCACATCTGACTATATAGTGATAGCAAACATTATATATATAAATTAAGAATAAAAAGGCAAAAGTATAAAGTGTATTCCTTGAGCTCTGAGGCTGTATTTTATTTGAGGCATTAATTTTCTGGAATTATTTGAGCTGATACTTACACTGTCATTTGCAAAATGGCTTTGCTATTACAGTAATTTCAGTGGAAAGAGGCATTAGTTTGTCTCATGATCAGCATACTCTGTGTATCAGCATTAAGGAGCATGCAGGTGAATAGGGGAACTGTTAAATATTCTTTCTGCTATGATTCAGATACAAAATAAGACCTGAGGTAAGAGTGTTTCTTTACCTGGGAACTCCAGGTCTCAGGGGCTGAGTACTTCCAGTTATGGCTGGAATCAGTCTTGGGAAAACTTCATCTCTGATTTAATATTTATTTACCTCCTAAAGGAGGCAGGCTACTGGTGAGTAGGCATCATGTTTTGTATCCATCTGGCAAAACAGAAAAGTTCTCAAGATTTGTTCTACAACTGGTAAAGAGAAACTTGCTGGTAGTGAACCCTTTGGACCTAACCTTTCTGCTCTCGTTCCTTAAGCACCCACCACTCCATTCTCCTTACTTTTCTTGCCTTTGATCTCTTTTACCATGGTGTTGAACAGTACATCCTGTATGACAGTTCTGGGTGTTGAAAGCAGTGTTCTCTGTCTGTCTGTGCCATGACCCTTGCCTTAATTTTGCTGAACTGCAATTTTGCTGAATTGCAATTTCCGTATTGGATGGATATGTATACATAATACAACACACAGTGAATATTATGGGATTAGCAAATTCGTCACTCATTTTTTGGACAAACTGACTTAGAGTTTGGATTAATTCTTCATGAATGAGTAAAGGCTTAGGAGTTGGCCCTGATTTTTGAGCTTGATTTATCCTGTGATGAAAGTGATGTTTTTCCCATGTTTTGTTTTGTTTTGTTTTTTTCTTGTTTGATACAAAACTGGGCAACCAATGACTCTGTGAACCTCTAGTTCCCAGAAATGATTCCTAAAAAAAGATCTATCTGTAAGATACCTTGACCTTTTACTTCCTGTTTTGCCCGTGTTGTTCTGGTCACACCTCATGTCTTTGTGCTCTATCATACAATTTGACTTTCCCTTCCCATAGCATATCATAGCATATCATAGCATAGCACAGTACAGAATAGAATAGACCTTCAAAGATCATTGAGTCCAACTACCTGACCATGTTGGGGCTAACCAAAAGTTAAGCATATTATCATGGACAATGTGGACAATGTTCAAATGCCTCTTTAACACTGATGGGCATGGGGCATAAGTGACCTTTCTGGGAAGCCTGTTCCAGTGTTTGACTGCCTTCATGGCGAATAAATTTTTCCTTATGTCCAGTCATGATGTACGGCTACAATAGCCTTTGACTTAAGAGCATCTTATTTGCTCAACTTATAGCATGCTTGTGAGCATGAAGTTTGTTCCTTCACTGCTTTCACTTCTTAAGTTTTTTTCACTGAGTTCTTCTTTCTATATCAGTTATCCTTGACATTTAATGTACTTAATTCTCTAATATTATCTGCTTACTACATGTTCAATATATACAGTGAATACAGCTCACAGTTTGAAGTTAGTTTCTGGCTTGTCACTAGGCACTGTGTTCCTAACAACCTCTCAGATCCAACAAATAGATGTTTTGCATTTGAGGATATTGGTTTGATTTGATTGAGATGAAACTCTCTACCTTTTAAAAGTCATGCTGATTTTAATGCAGTCACTATTTTCTCTGTTGTAGAAGTAAGAACTGGAGGATTTTATAAGCTACAGATTTCATTGGAAGGCACATTTCTATTTTTAAATAGCGAATCTTTCAGTAAAACAGCACTTCCAGTGTAAATTGCAGTTGGGGAAAAATGATGAATTTGATGAATATGCCTTGTTCACTCTCAATAATTATTGAAATACTGCTGTTTCTCATTTAAAAGTACTTCTCACTTTCACAACTGATATTCTAATAGGACATAATATTAAGTCAAAATTTGAACAACAAAAAATCTATTTTTAAAGTGGACCATTTCAATTTATCTGATTATTATTTTTTAATTAAATTCCTTGATGAAATAAAATTCAAATTTTCATTTTGTCTCTGTTCTGAATGAAAAGAAAGTTTGTGTTCAGACCAACACACTCTAAATTTATTTGATTAATTTTGTAGGTAATTTTATCTGTCAAGCTATTTGGAGTAGATTCAACATAAAATTAGTCACTAATTTCAAACATATATAATATTCGTCAGCACTGGAACAAGGAGGTTGTAATTTTGCCCATAGCTGTGATTTTTTTGGGTTATTGCTTCCTGATTTCACAGCTAGCTGTGTGTCTCAAACATACTGGAAGTTAGTTGCTTTTTTTGTTGCTCATTATTTTCAGTTTACTGCTATTTATATTTTCTTAGTTTATATAGCTGCATGAAAGATGGTTTTAATTCAAATTTCTATTATTTTTCTGTAACTAATTATGGAAAGCAATTTATAAGTAATGAGACCAAATTTCCATCTGAATTAAGTATTAGTGATCTTGTTGGTAAAAAAGAATTTAAGAATGAAAGAAGATAAGTGATGGGATCAGAAGAGGCAAGTCCACATCTTGACAAAAATGCTGATTTTTCAAGACGTGATGAAAAATTACAGAATTTGGAGATTCTAAAGATGTAAGAAGAAGGGGAAATATTTAGTGCAATAGATGAATGCCTCTACCGTTATTAGCAATTAAATCCCTGGCCCATTGAAACATAAAGCAGCTGGGGTGCTGTCAGCTGTGTCATTATGTTATGACTTGCCAGAAAGAAACTGGGGATCTTAGTGATGTATTGCCTTACATTTGTCTTCATAGTTTCCTAATTTTCAGTTTCACATTTCCACTTGAAGTTGACTTCATCATTTTCATTTAAGTCTTGCGTGTAATAAAGGATTCAAAACTTTCTATGAAAAGTAGAAACCTAGTTCTGGTCAAAATAAAGATGACATCAAAATCACTATCTATCTTCTTTCTCTTATTTTTGAGATAACCTACTAGAAATTCAGATATCAGTCAAATGTGATGAACACAACTGACCATGAGACCTAGGAAAATGTAGACCTTAACTAAAGACACGTCATCTTAGGTCTGAGAAAGGATTAAGAAAACTGACCTTGGAAGAGCAGTCCTGCATGGTAAATCAGGAACCAAAAGACTTCTACTGGCTTTTTTTTTTTTTTTTTTTTTTTCCATCACACCAGAGCCTGTACTTTCCACACCTCCAGGACTGTGGTACAATTTTGAACCCTCCTCTTTTACTTCCTTGTATTGAAAAAGTCTTGCACATTTCCAGTAGAATCCACTGTTCAGTGGAAATCAAGGGTAACTGTTTTGGTATTTGTTATTTGGTATTTGTATTTGGTATGAAAACCCTATTATAAGACAAAAAAATGAGTAGCAAAAATTTAGCAGAATTCATCATTTTGAAACACTGTCTATTAAGACAAAGTCACTTAATCTCCTTGGGCTATTGCCTTCTGCTTTCAGCATGAATGTTCTTAGATGCCTGAAAAATGAATGTGCAAACTATAACAAGAGTATTTATCTTCATTTTCTTCTTTGCTTTTGTGCTATGTCCCTGTGGAGTTCCCCTTCCTGAAGCTACCTAGGGAGACATTCTTTCCCGTCTTGCTTTTTTTTTCTTCATTAAAATCTTTGGTTATGAGCACTGCCAGAACACATGATTTTTAAACACAAAGTGGCACTGGGAAAACTGGAAGCATTTGGTAATGAAGCATACAGAGAACACTGGTCACGGTGCAATTGCTTGTGTGTGCATACTGTTGATTGACAGGAAAATTATGCTTGCTAAAGGATAGTCTTGTCTTCAAAGAGAATTATGTTTACTCAGATAAACATGATTTTCAGAAGCAAGAGCAATCAAAAGCCTTTCATTCTGAATGTTTATTGTGAGAGAAATTCTTCATGGTTATTATTCCATTGTATGTTTTCTTAAACAGTTGGTGTCTTTAACAAATGGCATTTTCTGTCTTGCTTTCTTGTTTTCATCCCTTGACATTTAATATAGGTCCTGCATTATAGATTTCAAAAGATCTGCCATTGTTCTGACACAAATCCTATTTTATGGGATGAAAAAAACTATGATTTGACTGCAGAGGACAAGGAGTGAGGCAATGTTTTGAAAACATGACATTGCCTTCTTTAAAACCTGCACCACTGAAACCAGTTACTACCAGAAAGATATTTCATGACTTTTTCCTTTGGTTCCTTTAGCAATGAAGATATTGATAAGATTCTGTGCAGAGAATTAGCCACTCCAGTACTCATTAACTCAGTGGTGCCACGTGCATATTTTGCCATTTGGGAGCACAGGAAAGCATTTTTCTTCTGATGAAGTAGTATGTATTTTCACTCCATTTGTGAACTCCATTTTCCTCCTTAACACTCCATTTTCACTCCTTAACTTGATACTCATCAGGCATCTTCACTGTGAGGCTCTCCCAATTGTGATCACATCTGCAGTGATCATATTGAAGTTTTAGCAACCCATAGTTTCTCTAAGCCCACTGTTCAATGCCAGCATGAAATCTCACACATCAGTTAACTTCCTACCTCAGTATTTTTCTGTATTCTTAGCCAAATTAGTTCAAGCTCAGAATGGGGAAAAAACACTTTAAAGAAACTGTTGAAAGTATCATTACTGTGTATAGTAAAATCATTAAAAACTGTCTAGTTAGAGGTAGCATCACAGGGAGCAATTGTATGGCCCATTCTATGCACATGCAAAGCGTACACAGCATAAACATAAATTTCAAGGTTTTTTCATTTTGTTTGTGTTTTTTTTTGTTGTTGTTGTTGTTTTGTTTTTTAAGAAGTGAGGAAGTACTCTAAAATGTCATTCTAATAATTTAAGACTTTGCTGGGGAATCAGCGAACAGGCAACAAATGGAAGAACAGCCTAACACTTTGTTTAAGAGGAAGATGTGAGTTTGTCTACTTTCAATAAGTCTGTGGGTTAAGTAGCGAAATGTAGTGATGGACAGAAAAAAAATAAATAGAGATTCTTTGAAAAATATTAAAATCCATTTTCTGAACTTCAGCTGCCAAAGGTGTTCTTTGATTGCTCCTTGACTGGTGTGTCTCTGTGGACGCAGGTGGTGACCACAACTTGCACGTCTTTCCTGCGCCTATTGTGGATCTCATCATCAGCAGATAAGGCAGAGCACCCTGAGATGATTATGAAATTCACGACAGTGGAAACCATTTGGGAATATGATTCAAAACAAACTGTAGACTCTGTAAGGGCCCAGCAGGACTCGACAAATTGCATGCAGTTTATGCTGTGTCAGTAAGTCCTTAAACACATGCACAGTCTTTACTGATGTACTGAGTACAGTTGAACCTAGATTAAATTTTACTGTTGCCTTGCGTATGTCTCAAGAAATAGTTTTCTAGTACCTGAGCCTAATTCTAAAGCAATTCAGCTTCTTTTATGCACTGAAGCTTCACTTTTTAGCCAACTTTTCAAGCTGGATTGGATAAAGACTTTTTTTTTCACCCTGCAACAGGAGTGTTTTCCTTGTTATTCTGCAACACCTTTCTTTTTGATAGTGATCTTTTTTTCTTGACTTTTTGCTCTCTTTCATGGACATTGTTATTTATCAATACTGTACTCCATTAAAAAAAAATACATTTTTTCATTCCTAATTGTATTGTTCTTTACTGATTGTTAACCAGAATTTACTATCTGTAGCAGACAGCAGAAACCTACTTTTGGTGCCATCTGTAATATATTATTGAAAGGCTGAAGATCTACTGCTGATCTCTATCACAACTCCTAATAAATTCTTTTCTTCTTGAAATTCACTCCCTCTGTGACTAATTTTCAGTCTAATGAGCCAGCTTCTCACTTATTTCATGTTTCTGCACTTTAACCTTCGATGAAGTGCTTGGCTATATGAGATTGTATGATAGACTCTCCATACAGCTAGATAAGGCTGCCTGCTCCCTTTAGAAGGCAGATTTGTCACTGCTGCTTGTTCCCACCTCCACTTGGGACTAAAATGACACAAAAGGCTAGTGTGTTTTAGGGGAATGTGTGCTAAAGAGCTCTAGGACATGAGGAACTCAATGTTAGTCACAGTGTTAAAGTTACCTCTAATACTGTTAAAACTCTATTAATCTAAAGCTTATGAGTGTCTTTGACCCTAAAGTTAAACTTAATGGTTTCCCCAAGTGCCTGATGTCTGTCCAGCAGGCTAATGAGCAAGCAGGAGAGAGAGCTCCTGTACTTTGGGGACGTAATACAACAAAGCTGGACCATGCTCCTCAAAGCTTCTAATGGTGGGACCATCACCTGTCCAGATGCTGCTGACCAAGGCTGACATGAGGGTTGCAATATGCAACCCCCATGCTTAGTGTTATGTCCCTTTTGCTATTGTGAAATGTAAACATGGGTCAAAGGCATGCACTTCCTTCTATTGGTAAATGGGCTCTACCTTCTGAGAAGAAATGTTTTATCTGCCACTGTGAGAGTATGGACAATCCAAAATTTTTTTTTGTTGTTGATCCATTGATTTTGTTCAGAAAGAAATTCTGCAGCACCTACCCTCCAGTCCTTTGCTGGGAGCACCCTTAAGCTCTGATGTATGTCCCTTGATAAGAGTGTCTTTTCTCATGATAGGTTAGGTACTTTTTTCTTCTCAAATTCCACACTTAGGGAGAGATGGGGAAAAAAATAAGGAAACAAAAGCCCTACAACTTCAGGGGATGCATGCCTTCTTATTTCCTACATATGGGATACCTTGGGAGGGCACCTTTGCAATTGATGGGGACTGAACTGCAGACTTCAGTGGTAGCAGTTCCTAAGGACACTGTAGTAATCACAGCTTGTATGTTTCAAAAGCTTTTTGGCCTCAAGTTGCGCCAGGGCAAGTTTAGGTTGGATATTAGAAAGAACTTCTTTACAGAAAGGGTGGTTAGGTACTGGAATGGGCTCCCCAGGGAGGTGGTTGAATCGCCATCCCTGGATGTGTTTAAGAGCCGTTTGGATGTGGTACTCAGGGATATGATTTAGCAGAGGATTTTAGAGATAGGCTACTGGTTAGGCTGCAGTTGGACCTGATGATCTTCAAGGTCTTTTCCAACCTGGGTAATTCTATGATTCTAATTCTGTGATTTTACTCTGAAAATCAGTAGGACCTCACTTCAAGGTAGATGCTAGAGACCTTTGGAAAAGCTCAGGAAACAAAATATGGTTCTCACAGTGAAGGAACATGGGCAGTGTGGCTATCAAAGCCCATCACTGAGCCTTTTTCTGTGCCTCACACCCTGAGACAGAGTTGGAGGGATACCAGTGGAGTTTTGACAGTAGGGAGGGAGTGGGGAAGGACGTGAGTTTAAATAGAAATAGTGTATTTTAGTAGTGTATTTAGTTAAATAGAAGTAGTGTAGGTATTTTAAGGGAATGATTTAGAAGATTTAAAAGTATGCTGAATCTCAATGACAACAACGATTGTCAGAATAAATGACTGTTTTTATTAATTGATGTTGAACCCCCTGGCTTACGTTGAAAATAAATATTCATAGTTTATTTCTGTACAGTGCCAATGCAGCAAAGCATTGTTCTTTTTTGCATTTTTTAGAGTGTTTATGAAAACGAATCAATTAGTTAGTGAACAGAGTGGAATTTCAAATGTGATATGAACTACTCTTGTTAGGTATAGCCATATGTAGAAATGGTGTGTACTGTGCCATAAATTATGAAAGCATTCAGTGCTGAGATGCTGAAACGTGATTCATTGTGTTTGGAAGATTTGAAACACTTTTCATTTGCATACTTTGAAAGATGGCTAATAATTCAGACTTATTCAATTGAAAATATAGCTTAAAAGAAATACATTAATAACCTAACAAGAATTTGTGTCACTAACTTGCTATCGTTCAACTAGCTAAAACTTTGGCGTAAAAAGTCCTGTGCAGGTAAATCTTTAGTAGCCCTATAACGGCATTGTCAGTTAGGCAAACAGATCAACCTAATTCTTTTCAAATTGCATGGACTAATGATGGATTTTAGAGCGCATTTATTTAATTATTTATTTTCAGAGAGGTCTATTTAATTTTGTTCTCAGTGATAATGTTCTGTATTTGGCAATCCCTTGCAGTACTGATGTACAAGCAGTGACCTTAATTCCCTTGTGCATTTTTTTCTGTTTTTTTTTCTTCCTTCTACTTTCCATATGACCAGACAGCTCTCAATTGAAAAGATCAGTTTTCTGAACAAAACTCATCTACTGCAGAAAAAAACACTCACAGTTTGATTTGGATAGATATAGAAGAACCTTCTGTTCTTATAGATGACAAGTAATTTGCTGATATATGCAGACAAGGGACTGCTTTTTTCAGAAGGTGGTTCAGTCCACAGAAGATAATATAATCATTTATAAAGTATAGTTGTACATAAAGCAGTAGTATATAAAGAGGAAACGCTGCAGTTCGCAGCAGTATAGAAAGCAAAGATGACCTCTCAGGGTGATGTCCCTTGCCATCCTTTCTGTCTCAGCATATAATCTTTCAGTTTCACCAAGAAACATCTTACAGCCAGAAGGATATCTTCTCACGTTGTTCCTGATGATGGCTCTCTTAGAACCTCCGAGGCCTGACTACTGGAAATGCTACTGTAACTTCAGACCTGCCAGAATATGGCATACTGTAAGGATGCAAAAAATGGCAGCTCCTGATAAATCTAAGAACTTTCTAGCCAGTGTGTCTCTGGCTGAAGACAGCAGCAGGTGCCTCATCATTAGGAACACAAGCACATGGGAAACAAGAGCTGATGTTTCCTTGGTATATTCTCCCTGTAACATGCAGATTTCCATTCCCAGTTGTCAGATTTCCTTGCAGCCACCAAGTGCTGCCTTTTTCTAGCAGAGTACCACTGAAGCCACAATCAAACCATAAAGGTAAGGTGACTTTAGATGTGAGTTTCACACTCTAAGATTCATTTCACTCAGTATGTTGCAGCATCTTTTCTTTCTAAGCAGTCTCACTTTTTATGTCATGCTGTAAGGCTAATTATTCTCAATTTATTTGCACAGCCCTGCATTTGCCATCTATTATTCCCGAAATACAAAATGATCTGAATTCTTTTATATCTGGCTGCACTGCCTAATTATTTCTCATTTGTTTTTATTCTCTTCCAATTTAGTATCATCTGCAAAGTTGAAATCATGTTTTCATATCATAATTAGACCTTTAAGAACCTAAGAAAACTGCTTGGTGAATAAGCATGCAAAGGTTGTTTGTTTTTTTTTTTCTTGTTTTTTTTTTTTTTTTCTCCTATTCTCATTTTAATGGAGATTTAAAGAGAGACAATAAATTAGAAATGCATGAAACGATGAGCTAAGAAATTCAAGTTGTTTGTCTATGGGCTGTAATGTTACATGAGCCAGGAGTGATACGAAGAAGTTATGATAAGGAAGTTGGTTAGGAATGACTGATAAGGATGCAGAAGATGAGCTGACGTGCCCAGGTCCTCACCCACTCTGCCACATTAGAAAATGTGCTTATTTGGACAGGGCACCTGCATGGATGTGTCAAGGTGTAAAAGTTCTCTTCCTGTTCTGCCCTACTAACAAGTAGTCAGTGTGCAGAGGGTAGCTGGTTACCAGCTGTGACTGATGCAGACTTAAGTTTCTACCTTTAACAAGCAATTATCTACACCTAAGGTTGGAGATTAGCCCACCATTAAAATATGGCTTACAGTACTTTCTGCATCTCAGAGATACACGTTTCTCACCTGAATGATAGGGAAGTTACAGGCATACTCACTGCATGACAGAAAAAGGCTCTTTTAGTTATGTTACTAAGCATACTGCAGCAGAAATCAGTTTGATGTTTTCTAAGACCAGTCCAGTAGCCTTTACTTCAGTCATATGTGTATCTGGAGGTCTCTGTCTTAAATAGAATAAATATCATAGAATAAAGTTTTATATATTATTTTTTGTATCCCTTTGGCTCAAAGTGTAGCAGTTGAATGCGCTGTTTAAAGTTTTGTGGAGCTGTAAGTAATTCAAATCACGACAGACCTCATTGTGGCCTTTCAGTACTTGAAGGGAGCACATAAACAGGAGGGTGATAGGACAAGAGGGAATGGTTTTAAACTACAACAGGGGAGTTAGGTTAGATATTAGGAGGAAGTTTTTCATACAGAGGGTGGTGACTCACTGGCACAGGTTGCCCAAGGAGGCTGTGGATGCCCCATCCCTGGAGGCATTCAAGGCCAGGCTGGATGTGGCTCTGGGCAGCCTGGCCTGGTGGATGGTGACCCTGCACATAGCAAGGGGTTGAAACTAGGTGATCATTGTTGTCCTTTTCAACCCAGGCCATTCTGTGATTCACATTTTCACAAATGTTTAGTACCATTAACTGCAAAAAATCTGCAAAGTGTGGTGAATATCTCTCTTTGTGGTTTATGTTTCAGTTTGTGTTTCTCTGACCAAGATTAATGTTTGAATCTGCAAAGTTTTCATATGAGGAGCAAATGTTCAGGTATAGGATCAGCTCTGGAACCACAGGCCCTGTTCAGAGACTGTCCTTCATTCTCCTCATTTTCAACCTGTCATGTTCTGCTACTTACACTGTACATGCATGTAAAAATCTTTAACTAATATCCAGCAGGGAGCCATAGATCCTTCCCTTTGTGAGTTTGGATTGGTGCGGACTTGGCATGTTCACCAGTGAGTTTATGTTGTTATTCTCCTCTTTCTGCTTCAGACAGCACTCAGAACAGGCCCCCACATTAGTTTGCTGTTTCAGGCTGATCCTATGGCCTTGATTCTGTTGTAATAAATCATAAAACTATGAGGAGACAGACCATGAGAGGTAAGCTACGCCTTGACTTCAGCAGCTTTGGTGCTCCTGTGAATCATGGAATCATAGAATCACAATGTTGGGAAGGACCTACAAGATCACCTAGTGCAACTGTCCTCCCATTACCATTGCTACCACAAGCCACTAAACCATCTCTTGTAGCTCCTCATCCAGATGCCTCTTGAACACTGCCAGGGATGGCCACTCCACCACCTCCCTGGGCAGCCATTCTAGTGCCTGACCACTCTGAGAGAGAAAGCTTTTCCTTATGTCTAATCCAAACCTCCTCTGGTACAACTTGTGCCTATTTCCTCAGATCCTGTTTGTTGCCTGGGAGAAGAGGCCAAAGTTCTCCTCATCACACCCTCCCTTTAGGAAGTTGTAGAGTGCAATGAGGTTTTCCCTGAACCTCCTCTTCTCCAGACTAAAATCCAGGCATGAAAAGCAAAGCTTATTTTGCAAAGTCACTTTACTGGAAAAGGGAGTGACAGATACTTCTGGGAATGAGACTGGATGAGCCATCACACCTGTGGAGATGATCTGAGTATCTCTGGGCCTGACTGATTTCCCCTGGAAGTGTCAGTCGGGAGCAGCTCCTTCAAATTCAAATAGCTGCACTAGTGACAGGATTGCTGAATGGTATGGGAGATCAGAGTCACATCAGACCTCCAAGAAGGGATGCATTTTTTAATTGAAGCCTGTGGGGTTGTTTTTTTTTTTTTAACCCCAAACTTCGTAGGCATATTCAATTACAGGTTAAGTCATTTATATGCATTCTTGACTGAAAAGTCTAACAGTTAATGTCCTGCCTGCAAAATTATGCCCACAAGTACGTGCAGCTGTTGTTCTGAGTGAGCAGAAGGGACACATGATTTTGTAATTCGGTGGCTTTAATCCTTCTCTGCAGGATATCCAAAAGAAGGAATACATTTCTAAAAAGATGTTTGATCCTAACAGGATGGGATATTTAAATACAGTTATTAAATATTATCTCTGCAAGGCAAGGTTAAGGGCATTTGTGTAACTTCATGTTTTTCCCTAAATCTATCAGATATTACTCTTAATTGTAGCTTGAACTACAAATTCATAAAGTTTGGAATTATGACATTTCTGCAAAACCAGTGATGTTGCTGGGTCATGGAATCATTTATCATAGTATCATAGTATTGTGCGAGTTGGAAGGGACCTTAGAGATCATCGAGTCCAACTCCCGGGATTCGAGCCCTCTGTGTAGCAGAGCGGCACTTCTACCCCCTGCTCCACAGGGGGGATTCGAACCCGGGCCCCCTGGTGTTGCAAACGGGAATTCTACCGCTGCGCCACCGGGGTATTTATCTTGGAATGCAAAAATGTTCATAAAATGATCGCAGTGAATACTTTAAGATCTGCCTTTGCTCTTGTACAGATCACCCTGAAAATTCATTATGTTGTTTTTCAAATGCATAGCTAGTTTCCTAAATCTCACATATGCTTTCTCTTCCCTCATTAGATGATTAAAAGATTTTACAAGGGAGTAAATTATTTACAGATTACAGATTTTAAGAAAAAAAATGTTCTTTATTACTAACACAAAGCTAGTATATTTTATGTTTTATAGTAGGCTACATATATTTTAATTCAGGAACATTTTCATGCGTGCCTAATGTTCCTCTAAATACTCTGAATAACTGACAATGAAACCCAATGCACTACTGGAATCTGTTATTCTTATGTCATTAAAATGCTAAAGCAACTCTAAGAATTTAAGGATTGAAGTCTAAAAGAAACAGGGACTAAGAGACATGATAATGTCAGCTGAATTATGTAATTTTTAAATGTTGAGATAGATAGGAAATGTGATTTTTATGACGAGAAAACATTTGAATAAAGAATTATGTCAACAGGCTTCTCTCTTTTCATTTCTAGCATTATTCTTTAGGCTCTTGTTTTTTTTCCAGTTCACCACAGACAGCAACCCCTACTTGGAGGTGTTTGTGAGGGAACATTGATGTGTAAGAGAAACACCAATGTAACCAATGCTATTGTTTAAAAGAATTGCCACACTAGTATTTCTCTCATGCCTTGTAATAGCATAAATCTTGCTTTAAACTCTGTGTTTAAAAAAACTTCATATAAAAGCCAACCTTAAGATAGTGAAAAACTGACTTCAAAATGAAAAATTATGATGAGGTCCCTCCTTAACAAACACTAGCATGATCTAAGCATTGAATTCTTCTGTCTAGACCAGCTGGCATGGCCCAGGTGATTCCCAAATGTCTCATTCCTCTTCTTCCCTTTGCTTAATTGAGCTAAAGCAAAGAGCTTTGTCCTAGGGGCACCATGCAGCCTCCTAGTCCGTGTGAGTGAAATGGCTTCTGCACCATCCCTGGGATGGCTGCAACCCTTCCAAACTTGTGCTGGAGCTGGGCATCAGAAGGTTTCTATATCCTGTGCTTTCCTACAGCAATCAATACTAACACCCTGCTGTACAGATTCTGGTGAAAAACTAGCAATTGTTGGTCCCCAAATCACAGTCACCTCTTGACTGTGTCCCTTGCCCCCTATCCCACTGTTAAGACTCTTAAGAGGTGCAAAGAACTTTATGTGCCTTTGTATGAATTTTATCTGCATACATGGTTAAATGTAATTAAGTAGGAATTACATCAAATTCCCATGTTACACGTGAATTTGGTGGAGAGGGCTGTGGTTTTGAAGAAATTAGTGTCATTTTGGACTCTTTGTGATGCAAGTTCCTTCAGATTTCATGGCTTTGTCACGCTTAAAATGGTGTGTACAGAGCTGATCAGCCATAAAACTATCTTTTATTTGAAATTAAATGTGGAGAAATTTAAATTGTTCTGTATGTATACAGACATAAGTAGCTCATCTTTGGCAGTGCTCAGATTATTTATACTGCAGCTGCAGTAAATTTGAGTTGCACCAAATGTAGCTCTCTAAATGTCAGCTCAATTTTCTCAAGACCTACTTTTCACTTGTTATAAATATTGCTTGTTACAGACGCTAAAACTCTTCAAAAGGGAATGACACTCTGTGTGCGGTCAAAGTGTTCAGAAGGGATATGGATCATAAAAGGACATTTATTTATTTTCTTTGAAGCAATGAGCAAAGTGACCTTAGTCTGCATTTAAGGATTTCAAGGGTATGGGAACTCACCTTCTCCATAGGTAGGGTATGCAGATAACTTTGCCATAACTTCTGTTTACTGCAGTTAGTGATAGTGTAAAAGTTTGGTACTTAGCATGGAGGCAAGTCCCACGTCACCATTTTTTTCTAAGATTGGATTACTACAGTCAAAAAAAATGTTCATTAAAACTGTTGAAGGAAAAGTGAATATTTGAAAGGCAATTTATATAGCCATCTTAACTGATGTTAATTTTCAAATATCTCCAAATATTGTCTTTATTTTCTATGTGTCTGTGTGTGTGCATAAGAAAAGAAGGAAGAGAATTTACCATTTATAATTTAAAGCCTTCAGATGCTTCCAAGCAATTAAACATTCCATAATTTAGTTTAAAAGTGAAAAGTCAAGTCGTGAATCCTTTTCAGAATCTTATGAAATGCTGAGCTCAGACTCGGTTCAAATTCTTATCTGTTTCATTGATACAGATAGAACATTCATCACTACATAAAGAAAAAGTCAGATTACAATAATAATTAATTGTAATTTTCTTGATAGAAGAGATGACAATTTTCTATTTTTACATCAAGTGACAGAACAGAAATTAAGGGAATTTGTGTGCACCTGGAACAGATCAGCCACTCTTGGCAGAAAAGTGAATTATCTTGTAAGATGGCTTTTAAGTAGACAGATAACTATGAAACTTCAAAGGCTGTTCTGTCCCCAGTCGTGCAATTACAGCCAGTTATGTTTGCTTGGGTTTGGTGGGAAAAAAATCAATGTTCGTAGCTTTAGAGTTTTTAAGACACCTATTATCTTTGTTATTGCTTTTGATGTGAATTCCACGCTGGGACACTGGCAGTGCAGCAGATTTTGCTCTGACTGTTTTTGACTGCCAGTTATTGTTGATCCTACTTACATTCTGTTAATGTTTTCCTTTCTGACTAGTCACCTTTAATTGCTCAAAGTATTAGCTTCACACCATCATAAGTCAAGCAGCTAGGTGTCTACATTTTTTAAGTGAAGAGTTATTTTTCATTGGAGTTTAACTGATCACTTCATCAGTCTAAACCAGGCACTGGTTAAATGGGATGTTCATAACAGGAAGAAGTGTTGGGTTGGGAATAGCTCCACACAACATGCCATAGCCATATCTTATTTCTTCTGCTTCACACGTTCTTATCTGAAATACCTCAAAATCATTTCCCCTCCTATGTTAAGCATCTAATTTTTATTGATCTTACAGATTACTCATTGAAATTTTCACCAGTTACAACACACATTCTCTTACTGCCATGGTTTTGTTATTATTCTAATAATGCAGTTATACTTCATTATCAATCAAAAACAATTCTAGAGAGACAAGAAGTATTGTAACTTAACAAAATCATTGCCAAATGAGACGCCTGGTTCTTATTCTGAAAGAATTTTAAGAGGAGATATGTAATGCAAGAGCTCTGAATCCATTTCCAGAGCACTTCTTTTCTCAGAGCCTTGGCACTGTGATTCCCATGGGTTTATGACTCTCTTTGCCCATCCTCAGACTTTAGAAAAGTCAGTGGTGACTGCTTCCAGAGCCTGCTGGGGGCATGGTGCTGAACGATGCTGCTGATGTAATACCTTCAGGCATGTTCTCAGGGTTAAAGTGATCCATGTAGTTTGGAGAGAAAGCATGCTTATTCATATAGCTACCAGTTGTAACTCTAAATCTGAAAGCAGAAATTTCTTTGTGTTATGTTCACGCACAGAAAAGAAATAATTAGTTTTGGTTTTTAGCAAACATTCTGATTTAGTTTCTCAGAATGTAGGAAGCTTGTTGTGTACTCAGCAGTACCAGTCCTTTTATCTGCACGGAGGTTAAAGCTAGGAAGCCTAAAAATAAATGGGAGGAATATATATATGGAGTAGAAAGGAGAGTGAAAAATAAATCAATTTAACTAGAATATTCTGAAACGAATTCATGCTCTGCTGGAGGAACGAGTACAAATACTTTAATCGTTTGGGTTGGCTAGGGAACTTCATCAGAATTAGATCCACTTGAGAGGGTGAAAAAGCATCCCCACTCTATCCAATAATGCCACAAGTCTTTAGCTTTTGTGATTGATATTAATGTAGTATTTTGCTCTCAATAAAGAATGTTTACATTTCAATTGTAGCTTCCAGCTTGAGCCCAAAATTCACATTTATTTTGTAAAAGAGTTAAGTTCCATTACAGTAAAGCCCAGTTTAATTTTTCATCTTGAATTTGCCATGTAAACTTGATTTCTTAAGCATATTTTCCATCCCTGGTATTTTCTTATTAGACTCAGCATATTTTGACATTTTCAAGATGCTTCCTATTTATAACTTAACATTATACAATGCCAAGAATAATCAAAAGCATAAAGAGATGACAGAGAAAAATCCCATTTAATATGATCTTTCTGGGTCACAGTTCTGAGTTTCATTTAGTATGCCTGTTTTGTGAGCTAAAAATACCTTTCTAGCAAGTGAAACATACCAACATAAGTTAACAGAGAATGGACATGATCACATACCTACTTTGTAATCACAGGGTCTCAAAATTCAGAGCTAGGTGAACTCATTACAGATGTCTCAGGATTGCTGTCCAGTCGCTGGAGTGACTGACTCAGTGTATTAAGATATACCATCGGCTAATAATTCCTCTTCTTTTGGACACTGTTTTAGCTCACTCTCTCTCTTTTTTTTCTTTTTTTTTTTCCTTTTTTCTTTTTCTTTTTCTTTTTTTTTTTTTTTTTTTTTTTTAATATGGTCTTCATTTTTTCTTTATTTTTTATTTTATTTTTTTTCTGCCTTGAGAACAAATGGCAGCTACAGTGCTTTCGTATTTCTTTATTCTGTGTGCCTTTACTTAAACTGTGCATTGAAAGAAGTGCTGTCCTCATAAATCTAAATCATTCCTGTTATTTTGATACAATGACATTATGACAGGCAAATTTTGATTTAATATTTCTTTATTTATATACGCATGTGCATCCTCTTAAAATAGGTCCTATTGCTATTTCTATCAGCTGGTTATTGTTTTTACCTTTAAGAGTATGGCTTCACTGAGCTTCAGCCTGTCAATTATTTGTGTAAAACCAAAGTATTTGTTAGGTAAATGCTGAATCAGAGAATGGTAGTGCCTATTTGTGCTCAGAGTTGGCGTTACCATTTGAATCCTTCATCATGCCAATAAAAAGAGCAGAACATAAGATGGAGCTATCAAGTTCTTGGGCAAATAATCTCTCTGATCTTGATGGGCTGTGAAAGAGGATAATTATTAATTTTTCTTTCTCACTATGGAGGTTATGGTGCTTCTAGTTAGGAAGAGGAGAAAGAGACCTTTAAACCATATTGCCAGTTCATAGAGTCATCGAATATGAAGAGTTGGAAGGGGGACCCATAAAGGTCAAATTCAACTCCCGACTCCACACAGAAATCAGTCCATATGTCTGAGAACATTATCTAGATGCTTCTTATTGACCTGGGGAGCCTGTTCCAGTGCCTGGCCACCTTCTGGTGAAGTACCTTTTCCTGATATGCAGCCTGAACCTCACCTGACAGCTACAACATAGGATACCAGGAACCTTGAAATCTTCATTTTCCCTTCATTCCTTCTGAAATATAGATCTGGCACTGTGTGTTCCCGGAGGACACACAACTTCCAGCAGTATCTGCTTTTCCAGCAGCTCTGCTTTGCTCTGCTCCTTTCCTCTTGTCACCTGATAATACAGTGGGATCATTCAAGTATCATGAACCTGATTGTGGTGAGGGGAGCAGAGGATGACATGAGGATTGTGAAAGAAATGTGTAAGAGGTGAATAAGAGTAATTTATAAGTCATAGACAATTAAGCTTTGGTCTGACAGGGACCATTGTCTGGATACTCATCGTAGAATCCATAGTCCTGAGTCTAAGTTTCCTATATGGTGTAAAAAAGATTGTGTGGTTCATAATAGTATTCACAACCCTAAGTAGGGAGCTACCCAGGGTAGCAATAGCAAAGCCCCGAGGACTCATATTATAAACTCTCACCCGAGATGCTTAACTTTACATTATTCTCCACACATGATTTATAGGCATGCAAGTAGGCACTTAATTTCTTCAGTAAACAATCAATCAAACAAACAAACAAAAACACCCCCCCAAAAAACAAACAAAAAACAAACAGAGAGCAAGAATTATTCTTTTCTTCTAACAAGAAGCCAGAGAAGAAGTAGGTGGTGATTCCTCTCACCTCCTCTTCACCTTCTTTTCATATGGGATCAGAGTGCATCCCATTTTAGTCCTTTTTTCACTTTTAGCACAAACTCAATCTGACCTGAAAAGTTTTCCAGCATGTCAGCTGCTTTTGAGCATAAACGCTTTCAAACTCCATCCCTGAAGATAAAGCAGATTGTATAGAAGAGTTAAATATTCAGAAATATTGAGAAGGAAGTTAGAGAGACCTATCAGTTTAGGTCATTTCCATAGCTATAGCAGACATTGTGTTTCAAGGACAATTAAGTTATTTTCTACTACATATGCAGGAGATAATGTATGGAAACATTTGTAGCAGACATTGTTGTCAAAGATTGTCCCTCAGGAAACTGTTCCTCTTGCCAACTACTCTACAGAACTTATTTTGCTTCTTTATCTGTTCTAGTAAATGTTAAAAAGCAACATATGACCCAAATGAAATACCTAAGAAAATTAATGTGCAAACTTATGTAAGTCTTCTTGAAGATTTTGGAAATTGATCTAAATAATTCACTTATTTCCTTACTTATGAAAAAAATTTGAAGCCAGTTAAACAGTACAAGGGAAGGAGAGCTGCAAGCTTGAAAATGCAAAGAATGCAGAGAAAATGGTAAGCGTGACAGTATGCAAAAGAGAAGTGCTCTGTAGAAAAAAAGGCAAGATAGGAGTAAAACACTTTCAAAGAGGGTGATGGTGTGAACCAAGGAGAACTATGGGTGTGACTGCTGGAAATTGCAGTAGACTTACTGAATGGCACTGCTTGGAATGAACAAGTTTACATTGCAGCAGTCTTAAACAAGGACCTGCTACATATTAAATTATGGTCTAACAGTGGACGTAGCCATTCAAAAATAGTTACCTAATGAATAAAACTACAAAAAAGTGTGCACTTAAATTTGGATAGTCAAAGTCTTGCCTTGTGTTATGATATGTCATGTTGATAATTTGTTCACCATAACGACTTTCTCCTTGTTTATTTGCTCACTAATTATTGTTGGTAGTATAGCTAGTTTTGTCAGCCTCTGATAACTGCACATGTATATGTACAATCACCTCCTCTCTATCTGTATAAGCTGAAAATGTTTATCAGGGAGCAGTTAGATAAGTGGTGCAGAACTAATAACACGGGGCTTATCAACAACCTATGTTGTTGATAATGTTGGAGAGCACCAGGCAGTGTGCATGGGCTTTGGGCAGAAATTCTGTCATGAAATGCTGAGATTTTCCTGTGTGTAATATCCTACATATATGCGTTCACCCCAGCTGCAGCTTCCAGTTCTGTTTACAGTAAGAAGTTTCACAGTTGTCCATTGTACTAAATGTACAGATTATCTGAGCTAGTCATGTATATTATACATCCTCTTATTCCAGCACTCTGAACTGCTTGTAGTGCTGCTAAGGAAGTGCTGCTAGGCCTGCAGACTGTTGCCTCTATTTTACAATAGCCAATATCACAGGTACAAGGTTGTTAGTGTGAAGCAAATTTAGATTTTCTTTCTTTCTCTATGTGTTATTATGGATGACTACAGATGGTTCTGTTGTATACGGTGGTCTGTTCCAGAAGATAAGAATTATGAAAGTATATGCTTACATATGTATAAGGCATGTGAATGTCAAATGTAAGCTTGGAGCAGACAAACTTGAGTTTACCTAAAGTTCAGTAAAATTACTTACAGAAAGAAAATATTTCACATGAAAGGGAAATACTGAAGATATTGATGATAAATTAATGATAAGCAAAAATTAGACTTTAATGTTGGTGATAATAATGCTCAGTAACAGCATAAATGCAGTAAAAAGAAAAAAAAAATGGTTTTAAAAGTGTGCATGTATAGTTATCTGTCAAAACTGGCCTGCAAAGCAATGAAGGAACATGAATGAGAGATATTCTTAGTTTAAAAAGATATTTTACAGACCCCGGGTTTTCTCTTCCATGGCACAGGTATTTTTGAAAATAAGCTGAAGGTCACATCTGGAAGACAAGAATATATTTTCCCACAGAAGATAGTAAAGGCTTTACGATTATGCCAGAGCACATAGTTAAGTATATAGAACCATTAAAGTTTGACAAGGCACCTGATCTAGATGAATAACATTCTCTAGTTCAAGAGGAATCATTAAGATGAGGGAAGAAAAGCCTATAGAATGCCTTTTTCACATCTTCTAACAGCCAAAGAAGCATAAAAGGATAAAAAGACTGTAGTCTATATTTTTATAGGGAGGATAAAGAGAGGAGTCCATGGGATATGGAAAGAAAAATCATTGCTGTTTAAAGACGAGATAATCAAACTTGAGGAAACAACTTGATTTCTTTAGGAGCAGTTCTGAATAACTACAGAAAACAGCTGAAAGGTATATGAATATTTTGAAACTATGTTGTACATAGGGACACACAAAATAGATAACTTTAAAAAGCTAGCTTGAGATAAATATGTAGAACTGGTGAAATGAATTTAAAGCCAGTTTAGGAGAAGAAAATAAAATATGTAAGTTAAAAGAACTACACTTAGGAGGAGAAATATAACAAGTGAGGCAGAACAAGCAGTCAATGCTGAATATCACTCTTGTGATAGGGGAGTTACTGATAACAGCTGTTTTAGGGAAAAAAAAAAGAAAGAAAGGAAAAGAAGAAAAAAAAAAGAATGGAACAAATGTAAAAATATCTATGTGAAGTCAATATAATGATTTTAATACTACGCTGCTAAGAAATCATGAATGGTTTGTTTAATTTAGTGTAGTAGAGGAATGCAATTAACCCCATGCTCAGAAGAGGAACACTGAATGTCAATCAATAATATGAGCTGAACCTACAGATAAAACATGATCTGCATAATGCTTGGCAAGGCTAATAAATCAGAGTACATTTCTGCATATAAACAAACCATATACCTTCATGTAATGTGATCCTTCTAGAAAGTGCTATGTGTAGAGTACCTGTCTATCCATCTGCTTTATTTTGCTGGGGATCAGCCTAGCATCTCTGTCCTGTTTCCATTCTTTGAGTAAGACTAACTTTCACATATAACTCAAAAAATTTTTAATGTAACTAGTTTATTTGTGGGGTTAACTTACATCAAGCTTGTACTGATCCTTTGATTTTTCAGTGGTGGCTTTAAGTTGTGGACATCAGCTTGTATCTAATTAAAGAACGTCACAGTTAAGTTAATAGCCAGTTGAGTGCAGATCTGCAAGGTCAGAAAAAAAATGCGAAGTCCTACAGAGTAGCTGGGAATCTTCTCTTACAGATACTGTCATGTGAGGCCATAGTTGCTATGCTGGAAGGACTATGCATTATTGAGCTTCACAGCTGTGATGATTTCAGGTACAGGAGGGATGCTACAGATGGAGAACTGAAAGCTTCTTCCAGCCTTTAAGCAGAAGAAATTTCAAAAAAAGAGACTTTAGTGTTTGTCATCTTTATAACTTTTTAAGGTTGTTTAAAGCTATGCTGCTGGATTTGGCTCTTAAGTAAATCCCAGACAATGAGAATTTGGCAGAGAAAAATGATATCTATTTTCAGCTGTAAATTTGGTTGGCAGTACCCACATGCTGAGTTGATGTATCCACAGGTTTAAATTATCTTCAGTGAACTTATTCCATAGCTGATATAAGTTTCAAATATACTTTATTATGATTGCTGTTTAGAAAAGAAATCCCATCTTTGTAGAAAACGTGTAACAAAATTATATCAAAATTACAACTGCTCAAGCAATGTGCTTGCCCGCTGCATTATCTTTATATCTTTATATTTTAACATGTTCTTTTATAGCAACACAATTTTTACACGCATCCATAATAAATAACATGCTTTCCAGGCAAATGGAGAAGATGGGCTAGAATCTCCATTTGTCTGCGCTGTGCATGCTCATTTAGATTATGGTAAAGTGGGTATAAAACACTTCTGAAAGACAATGCAAATGATGTATGCCTCTTTGCAATGAGACAAATGATTATACGTGTTATTAGAGCCATAATTTTATGCTTGTTAGTCATCCAATTTTGATTAAGGAATCATTTATTTTAAGAATAATTCTGCCTTGCTGTGAAGGCATTTTTTAATATATCTTTTTTTTTTTTTTTTTTTTTTTTTTTTTTACATAAAGTTCTGTGTTTAAAAGGAAGAAAAAGAAAACAAACAACAAATGAACAATAAGTCAATTGGGACTGACATGGTGGAAGTAGTACGACTCAAAGTCCAACATTTTGCTTTCCAATAAAAGAAGGACAAAATACAACTGTTGGATTCTGCCTTAGAGGTAATTTGGGTTCAAAAATTCTTGTGCCCTCGGGGGAAACACTGGAAATTTCCACAGCAGACATAAAATCCTAAAAGCAAAAAAGGAGGTTTACCTTCCAAATACAGAAACTTTCTCTGATTAATTCCATGTTCATACATACAATAAGTTCCTGAAGTATTTCTGCAGTTACATACAGGGACTCTAGAACCAAGTCAAAATCAAATGAGAAAGAATTCAGACTTTTAGCTGGGATCAGATGGCAAAGAGCCTTAAATTTTAACTACTACTAAGCTAAGCAAACAAACAAAAAGCAAACGAACAAACAAACAAAAAAAAACAAGCCCAAACTTCCTATCTTGGTTACGCAAGTGTTATGAGTAAAATTTTTTTCCTTTCTGGATTCTTGAGATGAGGCAATACAGAGGAGTAGAATCATAGAATCCTTAGAGTTGGAAGGGACCTTTACAGGTCATCTAGACTAGTGCCCCTGCACTGAACAAGGATGTCCATAGCTTGATCAGGTACTCAGAGCCTGTACCAGTCTGGTCTTGATAGTCTCCAGGAATGGGGCATCCACCACCTTTCTGGTCAACCCATTTCAGTGCCTCACCACCCTCACTTTAAAAAATGTTTTCCTTATATCCAAACTAAATCTCCCCTCCTTTAGTTTGAAACCACTTCCTCTTGTCCTATCACAAGGGACCCTACTAAAAAAAAAATGTCTTCTTGTTTCTTGCAGTCCCCTTCAAATACTGAAAGGTTGCTCTCAGGTCTCCCTGATGCCTTCTCTTCTCCAGGCTGAACAGCCCCAGCTCTCTCAGCCTGTCCTCGTAGGAAAGATGTTCCGTCCCTTGGATCTTTTTGCGGCCCTCCTCAAGACACCCTCCAACAGATTCATGTCTGTCCTGTACTGAGGACTCCACATCTGGATGCAGTACTCCAGGTGAGTACTTGTGGTGTAGGGAAGCTGCTTTGGCAGGGGGGGTTGGACTCGATGATCTCTAGAGGTTCCTTCCAACCCCTACAATTCTGTGATTCTGTGAGGTAACACCAGCACAGAGGGGCAGGATCACCTCCCTTGACCTGCTGACCACTCTGCTTTTGATGCAGCCCAGGATACAATATGTTTCTGGGCTGCTAGGGCACGTTGTTGGCTATGTGAAACATGCCTCCTGGCACATAGGATTGGTGGCTCAATGCCATAAGGGAGCAGTTCTTAAATATACTGTGAGTTGAGGTGTGTGATTTGGAAGTGGAGTTGACATGAGGCCGATATTTTTAAAATGCATTTTCAACTCAGAGTTGGCTTGGGTGGCTCCTGCAAGCAGGCCACAAGCCTTCAGTAGTCTCAGCTGTGTGGTGCAGCATTTTGCTGAAGAGTCCTCTTCCACCTAGCTAGTGTATTCGGGTTACTGGGAGCTTTATTATGCTAGAGTCTGCAGTCCTGACAGAGTGACTTAACAAATTTAAACATTTCTTAGCCAGAATGTGTATCATATCATGGCTTGCTTTTCCTCCATTTGTTGTCGCTGTTTCATTGAGCCTGCAGGGCACATTTTCTTGAAAGACAGGTATACTTTTTCATGTAACACCCCATTAAGTAAAGCCCTTTAGCAAGGACAAAGATCCCCTCCTGACATAAAATATTTACAGACTGAAAAACAAGACCTGCTGATTTGTTAAAGAAGGAATGCAAAATCCAAAAGTTCCCAGTTAATCTGCTGATTGCTCATTGATTTTTCCATGACTACATGTACTGATATGCTCTGTTTGCTTCTGTCTGATATTTCCCCAAAAATGCTACTACTGCTTTGTAATCTGCTCATCATGGCTTTGTAAATACCTTCCAGGCCATAGTTTTCGTGTCAAGTTTGCATACTACAGATATGTATGACAGGGATGCCTCTTGGACAAAAGGGTGCCATCAAGAGACCTGTGCACATAACCAGAATGTGTGTGCAGCCAAAGTGTGGGATGGCAAGCCAGTCTTTCCTAGAGAAAGGTGATCTGGTGCCAGAGGTGTGGTCTTTGCACAGTGGAGTTGTTTTATGTGTCTTGACTCTCAGCTTTCATGTGTGGATTAGCAAAAGGCAAAAGAAGCAATCAGAAAAGTGTATCAGGTTCAGTGTATTGCAGGACTGGAGAGCTACCGAATACAAATGGTACACATGAAGCTGATAGCAGTGTGATCAGTATCTTTCTGATGGACCTGTTTTGTGCTCCATGGTCTTAACTTCAGCCTTACACAGCTATTTTTTTCTCCTTCTTTTTCTCTGCCTGCCAAAACATTCCAGTTTGTCTTTTACAACCTCAGTAGAATTTATTTCTTCCCACCTGCCACGCACAGGAAATTTAACTCAGAATGATGAGATGCAAATATTATGCAGGGTTGACCTTTTCGTTTGCAGGGTAACTAATTAGCTTGACAAGTAACATGTTTAGTAAAATACATATATGTCATTAGTTAATCCTGCCTACCTCCTTGAGGTTGCTTCCTAACATACATTCTACTGCTATTGCAATTAACTGCAAGCTTGCTATTGACTTCAGTATGAGCATGAGTACAGACCTTTACCAACTGCATAGTAACTTAATACTCATTCTCTTATCTAGTAGTATAAGTAACCACATATTTACTTTAGTCATGCTTGGGTACCATGGAGTCATGCTGGCTAAATGCCTTTCTTACTTCTGATTCCGTTTTTTTTTTTTTCCATAGGACAAGATGCAATATGTACTATTATTAACAGGGAAGATATTGAAATAGAAACATTTTTAAAGTAAACCTGAGGCAGAGATAAAAATTTTTGAGGAGGCCTAAACTTAAGTGACTATCTGGGTACAGTGTGAAGATGCAACTGGCTGGACGGCTTCTTTTTGTCTAAGTTGTGTGATGATATTTATTTGTAGACGTGTATGCTACAATCTGCCCTGTGGCTGTGGTTTGCATTGCTACTTCTTTGACCAACAGCTAGGCAAAATGAGACTCTTGTGGCCATTATTTACTGTGGTGAGGTGAGGCATTCTGGAATTCAGAAGAGCTGGGGAGACAATCTTGTGTCCTTCACTGAAGGGGAACAGAAGAAGAGGACTATGCAGAGATGAGAGGTCAAAAAAAGTGGCTAAGATTTGACCTGGATCTAGGACAACAGAAAGAGGCTGACTGTGTTGAAAACACAAAGCTCACCCAGACTTGTCTTTGGGAATCATTTATGACCATGAACAGATGTTCTCAACCACAGTGAACCTTGAATCCTGCATGGGTTGGTTTCTGATGTAGGATGATTAGCTTTCCCTACCTCTGGATTGCAGTGCACCTCACAGTATGATGTGGCAACAGAGATAAATAGCAGTTTGCTAAAAATGGTATGCAGTGGTACTTTGCAATTCTAATTAACGCATCCTATGCTAGTCAGCGTCCTTCAAACCATGACAATTAACAGGACTAAAGAACAGTCATACTGAATGGAAAGTAACTAAGAATGGGAGGCTGTGACTTGCTACAGCAGAGTGTGCATTGATTTCATGTTAATATTTTCAGTTGGCTTTTCAGATTTGTTTTCGAAGATGCTCATGTTTTTACTACAAAGTACATTAGATAGCTGCTTCATTTGTTGTGTGAATTTTTTTGTTCCACTACTGAGCCTGATGATGCCAGTATGTCATCTGCTTTTTGTTTCTTTATTATTATATTGTTCCTTGTCAATTTGTTGCCTCTTTGTCTCTAGTGAAACAGAGACAGGAGCTTTACAGATGGGGATCTAAATCACAGAGAAACTATGTGACTTTTTACATGACCTATGCACATAGAAGTAATAATCACTCTTACTGACAGGTGCAGACAATACAATCGTCTGCAAGTGTTGTAACAGTGCAACTGCTGTAAACAGCTTATGTATAATGGCAGTGCTGGTTTTGTGAAAAGTTCAGTTTTTATGAGGGAATGCGCAAGATATTAGTGCAATTATTTTTCTCTTACATTTTAACTTGTGATTAACCCATTCAGTGTACACTTTATGTACTTTAAACCCCTCTCCTGGCAACTGTGGAGTTGGATTTCTCTTCCCCATCACTATAGTATGGTTGCTAAAATTGTACAGGTTATGGGTTTGGGCATAGTGCCCCAGCAGAGCTGTTTCTTCATGAAGCCCTCTGTAGCCTACCTGCTTGTTTTCTTCTTCCTTCACATTAGCTTTCTTTCATCCCTTTCAGACTTCTCTCTTTCGTTCTCTTTCTCTTTTAGCAGTGTCTCTTATTTGAAGTTAACAAGTCTTCCCTCTCTGTTGAAACATTTTGCTTTCTTCTTTTATTCACTTTGTTCTTTTCTTCTCTTGGAGTGCGTGCCAGCTGGCACTGACATCCTCTCCCACAGAACTCCAGTAGATTGCTTTGTTAATTCCTAAGACAGATATATATATATATTAATTTCTCTTTTTTTGGTCTTTCATTCAGTTTTGACCTTTATGTGTTGGGCAATCATTTCCCACTGTGCTCAGCACTGTCACTGGCGTTGTCATTGGACTTTTCTATAGGTGTTTGTCCTATACTACAGCTATATGGCAGAATTTCAGCTGAGAACTTGTTATTGTTAATTAATTGCCAAAACTTACCATGTTTTACCTATATTTCTGTACAAGCACTTGAATGGGTATGGAAATAGTTCTGGAGTAAGTAGATCACAATATTACTCAGCAACATTATCCTGGGAGATCAGTCTGGAAAAGAAGCTTATGGGAGATAGGTTTGCTAAGTAACACAGTTTTAAAGCAGGTGGCCTATGAGAATATTGTTGCCAAATTTGTAATAATGAGACGCTGAAAGAAGATTACTCCAGGTGAAGTGAGGTTCCCACTCCGAATAAAGCTCTGGAGGAGCCTGTCTGTAGTTCTTAACATGCAGGGAGCCAAGGGAAGTAAACCTTCTAGTTCAGGTTATGCCACCCACCTGTAATGAGATTGAGCCAGTCTGAAGGCACTCAGCATATTCTCCACACTTTTTTTTTTTTTTTTTTTTTTTTTTTCCTGTGAACTTTCCAGTATGAATCACAGTGATATGTTTTATCAAACTTTGCTGTCACAATTTCTCAGTAACCAAAGCGTTTGGGACAGGTCTTTGGAGGGAGGGAAACAGAAGAACAACCCAACCTAAATATCTTAATCATCAGTTGTTGTGGAGCAAGTGATTTAATTATGATTCATTTCAAAACTACATAAATATATATGTTAGATATTATACTATGCTGTCATAAATATTACAACTACATATCTATAAATGAAAATTTAATCTTAAATTATTGATTCTTATATCTTTATCCAGATATAAATTAAGCTGATTTCTTTTTTCACAGGCATAAATGTATTAAAATTACTCTTCTGAGGCCTGTTTTTCTCCAGTGAAGATTTCTGACCTGTAAAAATTCATGTGTCTCTTTGACGTTTATAGAAAAACTAGTAAGAAATGTAGGAGGTGCTACCAAAAGAGTTTCTGAAAGGTCCTTAGTCCATCTCTCTTTTCCACTATACTTTATTCCTCAGGGTTGTTTGCCTGTTCTTTAATGAGTCTCACTATTTTAAATCTGCACCTTTAATATTGTCTCAAGTAATTTGTAATTACAGTTTTTTTAATCACTGCTTACAGGAAATGCTTTCAAAAAACCAAGAAGATATTTTTCTTGTTGTGAAATGGGTTATGTGGTACTTATTTTATGGAGGTACCAATAGGGTTTCTATCAAATGGGAGTTAAAAGTTAAATTGAAATCTAAGATACATTTCACACCAAATATATCATGTGGCTCAAAAGGTAGAAATATCTTGGAAGTACAAGAGTATGAATGAAATGGGAAGTACGAAGTAAAGAAAAAAAGACATCTTTCATCCACAAACTAAAATCCATGTACTTTTTTTCTAAAGAAAGAGCCTTCCTTTACTAATAACATTGCCTGGCATTCAGGCTTGCTATAGCAATCTCTTTTCCCTACACTAAAGAGATTAAACTGAAATTTAGCCTAGATTCTTGGAGATTAACATTTACTAATGAGCAGATGCACTGCTTTTCAGATGTGGCTAATTGTGTGAACTACAACTAAAGCACTATTTTGAGAATGGTGAATTGATTTCAGAAGGCTTCTCCAATTTTCTCTCATAAAAGCCATCAATGGAAGAAGCATCTCCAGGCCTATGACAGCCAGGGAGCAGCTTATGATATATTACTGCATCTGACAAGTTTGCCCTGAGCTTAGGTTCCAAACCTTAAATTGTCTGGTAGGTACCCAAATACTTGCATCTTTCTTTCTTACACATCCATAGTCAATAGTCTACACCAATCAACCACTCCAAGCAGAAGAAACAGTCCTGTCAGAGTGGGCAAGGACTAATGTATGAGTCTTATAGCTCAGTAACAGGTTGCACAAATCACCCTTAATTTATAGTAAGATGTGAGTGACAGCTGGGAAAAGCAATTCATTAAACACAATCGCAATATACCAAAGAACTGCTGCCTAGACTAAAGAAAACAAAAGGCTCTGTGCAGGAAGAAAATATTCTAAAATGGGGTTGGAATGGACTGGCTTCTGCAGATCAAATATTAATATCATCTGCAGCACTGCTTTTGGGAAGCCTGCAGTGCTCTGGCTATGCAATCCCAGCTGGCCAGTTACCTCACTCTCAGCAGCACTGGGGAAGCAGATTCCCCAAGGATCAATCACCATTACCTTCATCTCTTATCCCATGGGGCAAAAGGTCTGCTGGGCGCCTTGCTCTTGCTCCTACTTGCTACTGCAACAATGGAAGTAGCAAGAGCAAGTAGCAAGTAGTAAGAGCTACAGTTAGCAAGAGCTAATATTGCTGGTTGTTGATGTATCTAATCCTAGAGTACTTCCATTGTCACAATCAGCACTGTTTGCAGAATGGGAGGAAAAGTAAATTAAGAAACCTTCAGTTATAATCCTGGAATAGGAACTCCAAGATCATTCAACAATACATTGTTTATTAACCTCAGCTGTTGACAATGATACAGGCTGACTCTAGTGTCATACATATTATTTCTTATGTGTTTTCCAAAAGAGTGAGAGACAGTAGATTTAATATTCTAAGCTCAGTGTATGGTAGCATATTAGAATGCATTATGCATTTAGCTGTTTTGCATACATTGGGTATTTCATTAAGTGATGGCAGATGTTGGAAATTTCTGCTGGATTGCAAAATATAGATGTACAGTATTGAGTACTGGAGATTATTACATTGTGTTTTAGTTCCAGAGTTCCCATTACACAGCTGTATGAGAGCATGGCAAACAGCGCTCAAGAAGTTGATTATCAGTCTCTACCAAATAGATGCTTCTCTACATAATATTCGCAATGCCAACATTTGAAAGGAACAGATGGCCATAGTTCTGTGTGTATCACCTGCTCTTCCTAACATCTATATGGATCAGCAGCCTGGCCATGGGATAGTTAACTCATTTCTTCTTGCTTCTTGGCTAAAATATCTGGGCTCTTTGGATAGTAAAAACTACTGTAAACTTTTGCATTGCCTTCACTGATGTGGTTCATCTAGCTCAGAACTGAACTTCCAGATGAGTCTGAAAGTTGTTTTTGTTGTGTTTTCTTTTCCTGCTTAGAAAATGCAGCTATTCCCTATGAGCAGTATTTTTTGCCTGGGAGAGGGTACAATGACTCTATTAAACATCTTCTGGTTTTCACATACCTCTCCTGGGTACACTTTTACACAGAAAATGGCTATGTGGAAGAAATTCTGAAAGGGAAAACCTATTATCTGGTTTGAAGCAGGCACAGTGCAGATGAGGTAGGCCTGCGTGCCTGTGCTTCATCTCCCTTTGCAGTGCCCTCCTCTGTGGGACAGCTCAGCATTGAGTCCCATTAGAGACAAACATGCCTTGACTTCCTGGCTTTACTGGCTTTGATCCTCAGACTCTGAAGACAAAAAACTAATTGGTGTCAACTGCTGCAGTGGCTTTGTGCTAACTGCTAGCCTAAGTGAAAGAAGGGAGTGTTTTTGTGGGGATTGAATCAGGTCATATCCTTCTGCAAGCAGGGTAAAGGCAGGGCAGGCATATGAGAAGTGGCTTTGTCCTGATCCGTGTTGTCTACACAGTGGCAGAAGCAGGGCTGGTGATACAGTCTGGGTGACCGACCCTCTTACCATGTTACCAAACAGCCTATTGCACATGGAGCTGTCTGCCATAGGCCAAAGCTATCTAGGACACTGCAGAGCTGATGTAGTGAGGATCAGGATATTTTCCCATAAATATTCCTTCAGATAAATGTAGCAATTAAATCATAAAAGTAATTGATTCTTGTAGCTCTTTCTTGAAACCAAATTACACCTAAAAACAAGTAGAGACTTCCTTCTTTTCTAGAATATTATTGAAAATTAATAGACCATCTGAGTCTGCAGTATCATAAGCCTGCATCCATTTTTATTTTTTTTTTCACATACCTGCAGCTTCATCTCCAGCAGCTCTCCATCTGCTTGCAGGCTGTTTCCTCAACCAGTGTGATGCCTCAGGTGCAGGAGAGAGAGACAATAATTAACAGTGTAGCCTACAGAATTTTAGGGAGCAATTAATTTTAGTGAATGGGAGGGGGAAGTAGAAGAGGGAAAGTATGCTTTGCACGAGTGTTTGTGCATGCAATTGGAAAGATGTACATGTAGATATGTACACATCTTCCAGGAAGATTGTTTTCTGCATTCAGGCTTTCATTCTTTTGCAGTGCTTGTTGTGCACAGAAACTACTTGAAAAAGACGGTGCCATCTGCACTGAGAAGATTAGGGGGTGTCAAGGAAGATTCTTTTTCACTTCTCACCTTCCTGCCTCTCTCCATCCCGCCCCTGGAAAAATCCCAGCTTTTAGCCTGTCAAAACAGTTTTAAAGCTGGTCTCTGATGTATAGAAACCTGTGAGACAGAACCCTGACAGCTACACACTGTCAAAGGAATATGACTGCATAAAAATACAACCATAATACTGCTGAATAAAAGAACGGGAAAATGTTTGAGGCTACATTAGCATGCGGAGTAGTTTTTTTCATGCATATCTATGTACATAAACTGATCAGGGAATACTCAATTTGTGTATAGGAAGACTATTTTGCCCATTTATACAGAGAGAGATTATACCATGCATACACAGCACTGAAAATTTAAGATTTGAGTGTCTAGGGAGAGATTAAAAATGAAAACCATATGATTAATTAGTCTTCTCCCTCCCTCACCCCCCGTAAATTTGGGTCCTGAAATTAGAAAACTAAATCCATTTTTAAGCTGTTAAATACAAGTGGCCTGATTTCATATATGCTGAGCAACTACTGCAGCTGCTGATTTCTGTTATGAAGACTGTCTCTGTTTCTGAAAAGTGGCTGTCAGGAAGATCCTATAGGATCTCCTCTGACGTGCCTAGCTAGCAAATAGCCAGGTATGACTGCAGTACCTACGTGCCTGATGAGTACAGCTGCAGATATGGGGAAGTGGTACTGAGCTTTCTGATTAGCTGTGTGGTCTTCTGGGAGGAATCCAGCAGAGAGAAAAAGGGAGAAACCCCATCACGGAAGACTTACTTTTCAGCTTTGACTTCTTTACTCCAATTTCAGATCCTTCTGTCCCTTCTTCTTCACACAGTACTGCCCATACTGAATGCGTAGAATATTTGAACTAGAACAATCCCTCTTTGTGTTAGTTTGGAAAGGGGGATGTCACAGGTGTTGCTGCTCACTTCTCACAGCATGCAGTGTATTTCAAAACTGATAAATCTCCCACAAACAATAAGATTTGGAAGGGGCTGTGTTAATAAAGGCACTTAAAAGCTTAATCTTGAGCCCCAAAAGTTGGTTTCTAAACCTTTAACTTTGTTCTGCAGTTTTCTAATTGCACAATCATCAGTGCTGCAGAAAGGCAGTAGAATGCCCAGTGGAAAGCCAGTACTGCATTCATCCCTTTGGTGAGCAAATTCATTTGCTCTTTTCTTTTTATGTCTGCTTATTCAAACAATTAAATAAATTAAAAACAATGGAATGTTCTGCTCTGAGCCACTCTCAAATGTTTTCAGGCGGTAAAACAAATGAGAAACAATAATCTAATGCAAAACTGAGTTGAGCATGTTTACATAGAATCACAGAATCATGTTATTAGGAAGTTAAAAGGCTTATCCATGCTCTTGGTTCTGAGTTGATGTAAAAATATGTACTATGTCTGTAGAAACAGCTACATGTAGAGGCTGCTGTTGGCTGGCTGCTCTGCATACCAAGAAAAAAAGCATGTTTGTATTTTTCTTCTCCACATGTTCAGACTGTTAAGCAGGGAAGACTATAAAGTGCCTTTTAGGATGTGGGATAAGAGACTCTGCTATGAGGACGGAAGTATTTTACTACATGGAAATTATATTCTGAGGAAGAATGTAAACTTGTCTGGAATTTGAGTAGATTATGCCAATATCTGCATATTTCCCTCTTGCTTCCCTTCATGTTGCACTGGTCATACTGTAGCTGTTCAAAATGTTGTCTGTAAGTAATATTGTTAGCTGTAGCCAAAGGTTGGAAAAAAAAATATATCATTTTGGAATTTGATTGCTTTCTCACTAGGAAAGCAACATGAAGACAGAAAAAAAAGTTTTACCAGATCATGTAAAGAAATGGAATTCTGCTTATTTTCCCTACTAAATACGATAAAAGATAGAAATTTCCACATAATATCTGAACCTCAACACCTGCAATACTTTGAATCCTACAGTCTCACAATATTAGAAAAAAAATAAATCATAATATAGAATATAATTTTGATGATTATACACAGACAGAATCTCATAAAGATATAAATATATGTTGCACAGTGGTTTCTATGCAAGAAACTTTTGAATCTTTGTCCTGAAAAGAGGACAACTCGCCATGTATGAATTTTGCATGGGTATAACTTCTGTAACAAAGTTGTGCAATCTGAGAATTGTGTTACCTCTGCATGTGGAGGAGGAATGCACTGTGTTCAGTTTTCCATCACACCTTATCACTGCAGCTGTCACCACACTGATGTCCCATTGTCAAGACTGAAAGCAGAAGCCCTGCCCACACAGGCATCTGGCCAAATGGATACCGAACAGAAAGGATGAGGTTCTCTTAACTCATATATTTAAAAAAAAACTTGTTAGTAAAATCACTTTATCTCTTTCATGTCAAGGGGGTTAATGATATTTCTTGAATGAATTTCAGTCTGTCTTGCTGCAAGAAAATTTTCCCTTGTGCTAAGCAAGCACTTGGATCATTGAAGGCAGTCTGGGTATTGACCTCCTAATATTTAAGATACCTCAGAAGGAGTTATATAAGTCACACTGGTGAGTAAAGGATCAAGGAAGAAAGGTATAGTGGCAGTGACACTCTCAAGAGAATAATCTGGGGAAAAAAATCGAAGCTTTCTGAGATACTGGATAAAGCTCACCATCATCAGCAATCAACAAAGAGTCTAACAGAAGGAAAACCTTTGCAAAGGTGGTTGCTGAAAAGTTTGTGTATGAAGACAGAAGTGAATAAAAAGGAAAGAGCCCTCCTGGACAGAATGTCTGTGCTGCCAGAAAGCACAGCTGGAGTCTCTGCCCTTCCTGATTCACCACCATCTACCAAAACAGCAAAATGATTCCTGTGCAAGGTGTATTCCTCCTGGGAGGTGAGACTTCTGCGTCCGTTTTTGGATCTCTCTGTTATCTGAAGATGTAAGTAAATAAAGAAGAAACAAAAAGGAGTGGCAGAATGAAAATTTCCACTTTATCTCACTGAAAAGAAAGGATGCCTGTTTCATCCTGTAAAAACAAGGCTCTTTGCTTACACCTCTAACAGTGGCTCATAGTTATTCTATTCCCTGTCTCCTGACCTACGGCTGTTTCTTAGCCATGCTATGCATATTTTAGCTTTATTTAATCTTTCTTTTTTTTCTTCCCTCCATCTCTTTGTCATTTGTCTTGCTTTTGTCTGAACTCCTTCCACTCCATCCTGGCCTGGGGATATCCAGATCAGGGTTTTTGGGGTGTGCTTTCAAGAAAATGTTATCAGGAAGGACTTCCCAACCCTTTCCTTCACCCAAATCTCATGGTAAGCTCATGGGCACACTGGTGGCCCTGGTTCCTCCCTGCTTCGTTAGTCTATTTTAGAGAGTTCACAACAGGGAGCATCTAATGAAGGAGCTATAGATTGTACTGGCTGTTAATTTAATTTTATTCCCTTGTTGTTAACGAACATCACAATTCCAGTTCTGATCCTTCAGCCCGTGTATTCTCTCCAGATCTGTTTGAGCATTGCTACCTTTTGGTACTGTTTCTCCCCCAAAATATCCATCATATGTATCAATCAGTATACCAGCAAGTAGTATATGACTCATTGAAGATGCTCATCTGCATTTTTAGAATATATATCTTCTTTAATGTTTCTGGGCAACATTACCAGGCTCTTTAGTGTATTGCCTCAGTTATTTGTGTTTCTCCTTGGTAGGCTCCTCCCATGAATTGAGAAACTGATTGTTGTCCATTATTTATGGTTATTTATTATTTATGGAGGTCAAGTTGTATAATGATTGCCACATTACAAACAACAGATTTTGGCTTAGTTTGCTGCCCTTTAACTGTTTCCCAGGCCTCTCTCCAGAGACTTAGTCAACAAGACAGGCTATGTGGCTTCTCAACAGGTTTCTCTGCTATACTCTTCTTTTGGAACTGAAATTAATTAACAGTTTCCAGCACTTGTTAATCTTCAGTGATGCTTGAACAGTAGGTTTTGCAGCTATGAAAGTTGAATTGTAAATAATCCAGTTCTCTTGGGACAGTTTTGGTTGTATTTTTGTTTGTTCTTTTGTAGATATTGCTGCCCATTCCCAAGCAAAAGTAATGTTCTTCATTATAAAAACTAACACAAAATTCCCCCCCCTCCCCCCTCTTTTTTTTTTTCTCCAAAAGAGGACATCATAGGAAATGATGATGGAAATACCATGTCATTTGTCTCAGTCTGATACCTGAGTATATTCAAACCAATAAATGTAAGATTATTTCAAAATATTTCAGTTACCTTATTAAAATCCATATCTTGTATTTATGTCCTGTACCATAAAACCATGTAGTTTATAGTTCTGCCAAAAGCATTATCAAACCATCACATCTCATTTACTCATTAATTGTATGTGATTCACGCAATGTATTAATCTACACCTTTATTTGCTAGATTGTCTGTATGTATGCTGCTGGTATCCTGAATAGTATTACTTGGTTAAGACTTTGTTTTGATCTGAAGATCCTTGCTTGCTACTTTTATAGCACCCCGTTTCACCACAGCTTTTGAAAACCAGAAATCAGACAAATCTCCAAATGCTAATATTGGAATCCTCCATCATGTACATAATCTCAATCAGCTGATTTGGGAACATGTTGTGAGAGCGTACACCAAGAGGTAAAGCTATCATGTTTAATGAAAGTAATGAACAGCCAGCAAAGTGGTAGAGCTCAAGCTAGGAAACCTTTTGCTATAGGTATGTGGATAGTTAAAGAAGTAATGTAGGTGGGAGGTAGAGAGACAGTTTTCAGAGAATCGACAGAGACTCGGACATAACAGATAGATATATACTAAAGCGATCTTTTGAAGATACCAGTAGATCTATTGGTAGATGTTAGATATGTAGTACACTCTGAAAGTAATGGACACTACACCAGTTACAAATAGCACAGTAACACTACAGAGAGCAAATTCTCAGCTACAAAACACTGTTCTTCAACAGTCACCACTATGAGCTATGCATTTTCCCCAGTGATGAACAAGAGCCTGTGTGCTGCCCTCATAAACATAAGCACCAGTGGGAATGATCCACTGTTACTGTCTCCACTGCTGAAACATATCACCTACCCCTCACTGCACTCATATTCACTGTTTGGTCTCTGGAAATGTTCATCAAATGTCAATGAAGGCAGTGGGTGCCTTTTTTTTTTTTTTTTTTTTTTTTTTTGTCTGCATGGAGGAACTGAATTTCATCCCTTTGCTTCATTTGCACTTCCATACCATTGTGTCAGACTGCCCCTCTGCCACCATCTGTCACACAGCTACAAAATGTAATGGAATACTGGTTGGATAGTTCATCCCTTTCTGCCACGCCATCCTCCTCTGACATCATGGCCCAATATCATTAAGTAGAAGCAGTCCTTGTATATTTTTTATATGTATACATACATGCATGTGCACATATTTGAGTGTGTGTACGTCTACATCTTTAGACTTGCATGTAACAAAGGCAAATCTAGAAGTAAAGTGAGTGGAAAATATCCTTGAGTGGCAGTGAGGGAAGGGAGTTGCAGGTCAGATTAATCCACTGAAAATAATTTGTTTTTTATCAGCAATGAATTTGACCCTAATACTGGAAGAGGAAGAAAGGTGGTAGTTTGGATCACATTGACTCACACATGTAGATACACACAATGCAAACAGAAAGAAAGAAAACAGGGAATTAAAGTGTGCTGAAGGAAAAATGGAAGACAACTGGAAGTGGAAGACTGAATAAGATCAAATCTGGGAAGTCATCATGCATCCAGCCATAGTGCCGTAACACACATTTTGCTAATAAGTAGTGTTCAGACAGTAAGAGATTGTTTGAAAATGTGTAACACTGCTAGCATTGATACCAGAAAAAAAGGTCTTCTTTTGATTCCTAGGAATGGCTGTACTCAATAAGAAGAATGATTTATCTCATCTAGGATCTTGTCTTTGGCAAAGTCTAAGACAAGATATGTTGGAGAAGCAGATGAAATCCTGTAATAGAAACATATCCTGCTCATTGTAGGGATTTATTCTGTTCTTACCAGCTAGGGAGTATCGTATGTGATCACTTACAAAGTATTAAATATGAAAAAAAAAAAAAAAAAAAAAAAAAAAAAAAAAGGATGTAATAGTTTATACTGCAAAGAAAAATAATCTTGGGGAGCAGTTTGTTGTGTGGGACCAATGCATCTGCTTTTGGAAAGGACTGGGAAAACATCCTCAGGAGAGGTTTAATTTCCTAACTGAGAATGGCATAAATATGCTTTCAAACTGAGCACATATTAACAGAAAGCTATTCATGGAGGACATCCTTATGTGAAAAGATTGTGAGACTGTGTAGCAGTATTTCAGACAGGCAATTGTTAGTGACCAATGCACTTCAAATACTGCAGATATTCTCTTTTTATGGTGGTTTTTTTTGTTTGTTTGTTTGTTTTTTTGAGGGCTAGGAGGTATTCTGCAGTCCCTGGAGCATGAGCCAGGAGCTAGGCTAAAGGCTATAGAGCACTCAAAGAGCAAGAGGTACCCGTGTTTAGGCATCTGAATCCCAGGCAGATGTTGAACAGAGCAAAACCTTAGGATCTTCTTGGCACCCTCTAACTAAAATAAGTTCTCAACATTTACTTATGAATGTCTAAATATAAAATCTTTACAGTAATTCAAATCCTTCCTCTAATGTCAAATGTGTAATTCAGCATGAATTTTCAAGACTAGGTGGAAAAAGAGTTGATCTCATTTAAAGTCATTCTGTTTCCATGAATTGTCTCAGTTGTCTCTTAATTAGCTTCATCACTGTTCCCTTTCAGACACTGAGCAAGTTAAGATGATGAAGTTTGTTATCACCTCTTGCTGTCCACCTAGTATTATGCGCAATGCTGTGCCACCAGTGAGCTGATCTTGTAGTACAACTGTCATGGCAGGATATGGTAGAGGCCAGTTTTCAGAGGAGTGGGGCACAGAAATATACGGAATGGGTAAGTACTTGCACAGTTCCAATTCTGTAAGAAAATCCGCCAATTCAGTAGCACCTAATCACACTCTGCTGGAGCCATATTCTACATGTCTTTAGATATACTCTGTGCCTATAGAGATGGGTTTTCTTATAATAGCAATAATGAAGCTGATTAATGCAATGCAAGTGAAGGACTGGTCTATTACTGTAATGTCGAGATAGAGCCTTTTTAAATAAAATGAGCTTCTAATTCAATCTGAATACTGCTGAGCCTCAAGAAAAATGTGAGGTTTTATGAATTTCAGGATCATCCATTCTTTCTCCTTGTTTTCCTATCACTTGCACCCCATCTGCCCCTCAAGTCAGCTGCACCTGTGTGCTCTATCCTTCCCTTCCGCCTTCAGCCTGGAAGATTCTGCTCTCACTCATCTCTGACCTGCTGCCATTGTTTGTGCCCTCATTCAAGTATCTCTGTCTTCTTTGGCCAGTCAACTCATGCATACTGCAACATCCCAAGATTTTCAAGCAGCTGTCACCAGGTGTTAACTGGAGATATGCCAGGGCCTGTGAGTCTGAAAGGACACCATGATAAAAAGGATTAATGAAAACCCGTTACATATGGAAAAGACTTTTCCTGTTTAGCAACAGAGGCAAAATTCACTCAAAAGCAGAAGGTTAATGCAAGGAAAATAATTAATCTAATCGTGGCTTGAGGAATAAAGATAAAAATGAGCGGTGACTTTCTGCACAGGAATAAATTTCATCCAGAGATATAAAATCTGGACAGGTCTCCTTGGGGACATTCAGGGCTAAATGGATGTGAGGCAGGTCTGGCCGAAAAGCAGAATTGCCCCATTTGTGTGGCATGGGGAAAACCAGTGTGATCTCTCCTAGAGTGGTCCAGCCTCCTGTGCAGGTGTGTTGCTTCCAAACAGTGTACAGCGTATTTAGAGACATGGCATGTGGATGGAATTCCAGTTTCTCAGCATACACTCGAATAGATGTACCACACTACCATACAAATACACCAGAAGTGAGCACTGCTCATGCTATCTTGAGCACATTGCACAAGGGCATAACATGAGATTGTCCTGTGTGGCTTTTTAACTGTAGGACAGAAGTAATTCTTCAGCAGAAGGAGTTACTCAAAGGGAACTAAAGAGCAGCTCAGCTGTGAAATAAACCCCGAGGCAACTTTGAAACCAGACAAAAAGAAAAAATGAAGGATCTAGCCATAATACCAGCACAGGCACACATGCCCCTGTTGTGTTAGAGTTCCAGGCATTGCGAATAATGGTTTAATTGCTGGGTCTCTGTGTTTGTGCTTCATCCACTACAAAGAAGAAAATAAGAGGGAATATAAATATAGGAACGGACATGCTGGTTGTAGCTAAGCTGTACTGAAATGCCATTTACAACCCATTGGCTTTCTAACGGGCACATCTGCCCACCTCACAAAACCACTGAAAAAATGAACAGGAATTGTAGCATTCACTGGGAAAGTTTCAGCTTCAAAATAATAAAAGGTATTGAATGCTGGAGTTTTGAAGTTTAGCTGCACAGGTCCTGGTGTTCTTAGTTTCTCCTTGTTGTCTGTGGGTGTATACTAAATCCTGACCTCAGCAGGCACATTTTCACTTGCCTTCTTTCTGCATCCCTACTGAGATGCTCCTTCCCCTGCAACTGAAAGCTGGCTTTTAGTCTGCTGCAGTCTCCTTGTGTAAATCAAGCCATCTTTAAACTCTTTAAACTAAATGCACTGCACTTGACTTAACAGATATTCTCTTGAACTTCTCTTTTTTTTTTTTTTTTTTAACAAGCTCTGATATTTTTAGCACTGCAGCCCCCAAAAGATGAGAAATATTCACTGCAAAACTTTACACAAATTATATCACATTAGCTTATAGTTTAGGGCTGAAAGTGGTCTAAGCTTTCCACACTTGGTGGAGTTAACTTACATCTTGAGCCTCTTACTTCACTGTGAACAGTTAGTACTCTCAGAAAAGGTGAGAAATTCTTCAGGATAGGAGACTCATCTATAATATGAACATGACCAGTTCTTGTCTTGGGATATGGTCATTCAGCTGTCCCACAGATACTTAATTCAGCCTAACCGCTAAAGTAATCCTAATGTTCTTTGGCAGTTTCACCTACCTGCTGCTCTGTTTCGGTGTCTCTAAATTAAAATTGCCCCTGCTTTATTACTACCAGGCTTCCCCCATCAGAAAACAGAAGTACAACCAATTGTCCTGGTCAGGAGCAAATAGTGTACCTGCCTAGTGGCAGTAAGGAATTAGCTATGTTTCAAGTTATATGAGGAGTGTCTCAACACCATCTGTTCTTCTCTGTAAGAGGGTTTCTGATGTCTACATGTTTATATACTTGGCTTTTCCTTCAGGCTCTGTTTAGCTGTTTTTTTTTTTTATAGTACCTTTCTGTTCATTGTTCTGTAATGCTACCCTGAGCAATCCTTTATCAAGAAATGGCTTATCTATTCCACTGTTGGTTTCCCTCTGCCTTGGGAGCATGATTTCTTCTGAAAAGTCTTTTTTTTTCCTACGCTCATTTCTGTTCTTCAAATAAAGAGAAAGAAAAATCTCACCATGCCAAATCAAATATACACCAAATCTCCAGAGCATCAAAAACGTGTCTTGTGTAGTCAGAGAACAGCCATGATCTAAGTTAAATAACAGACAGGCAGAAGTCCTGTCTCAGCTTTACTGTTCTTTAGAACTCCTGGAGGACCTTCAGTGTTCAGGGATACCATTTGCTTCCCATTTTCTTATACACAGATTCTTGCACTATCAGGTCTTTGCAGTAAAATGGAGTGTACCGTGCTGCTTTACCAATACCCCTGAGAAGTGTATTGTGATAGTGGGCTTTGTTAGTGTACTCCGGTGTCTGCTTAGAGATTACTATGCCAGTAGGAACTACACAACTAAAAGCAAAGCGAGGTATGCATTTACAATGTCAAATTTAAGTTAGACAGTCAAAAAGACTTGTGAAAATGTGGGAACATAGAAAAACCAAGACAGTATTTATCCCTGTGTCAACTCCAAGAGAGCCCATGGACCTCTATGTGTTGGCAAGGTATAAAAGTGGATTCACTACGCATGGGCAAAAATTAAAATCCTGCCTACATAGTGTCCTCAAAGTCCTGGGTGGTAGAAGGACAGGGACCCTGAGATGACAAGCAATCCTTCTGTTTCCATTTGGAATCAAAGACATTTCCACCCAACCCACAGATTTCTTATTCTTTGCTAGCATATCACTGACTTTCACCCACTGCTTTGAAAATCATGATGTTCTTTGGCAGAGCCACGTGCAGTTATTGCCTGTTCAGATGACAGAACCAGCTAGTGGCTGTTTTAGTCTTTGCTTAGGTACCCAAATTTAGTTCCTGTACAGGAAACTAGCTTCAGCTCCTACTAGGTTATTATCCTCAAACAAAATAAATACAGCCAGCAAATGGTATAGGTAAGCCTAAGGTTAAACATCTCAAATTGTGCTTTAGTAGTTGCATAATTTATGGTCTCACTTCTACATCAGAAATTCAAAAACACTTGCATGGAGAACCCACATTTCACTGTGATTGCAAACTTGGTTGCTTGTAAAGAAGGAGAAGGAATTTTTGGTGCTTATCGTAGGTCCCTGGAGGCTATGACTCCATTTACAAATAGTTCAGTGCCATAGGAGAAGGTCCAGTCAGTGGACTTGATGTGGCAATTTTTCTCTATTTCAGGTTTACTTTGAACTAATAACAGACTGGTCCTAAGGGCAAAAAGATCATTAGCTGTTGGTGAGCACTACATATTCTACTTGATCCCATCTTCCTGTTTAATTTAATTTGAGGAAGAATCTGGTTTGTATCTTCTGAGACCTTTCCATCACATGAATCAAAGCATGCTATGTGCAACAATTGAGAGATTTGCCTACAAAATCATGTTCTTGATTTGAATTAGAGCACAAACATAGACATGTTTGGCATGAAAATAAACACAGCTGCACTAAAAAAATTCATTTAATCTCAGGCTCCCATACTTTAGGATTTGTGTATGAACTTCTAAGGAAGTCCAAAATATTGCGACTTGCCCCTTAGCCTCTTCTATATAAATGTCTGAATTTATTATTTCATAGTTTTTAATATTTTGCAGATAAATAAATCTCATAAATCATGTAATTATACAGGAAAATGGCAACTTCAGTCCAAATATATTCTGTATTTGTGGATCCTTTTTCTTCAGTGTTCACATTTAGGTGCTGCTGTGGTTTTACAGCATGCTCTGTATTTACTAAAGTGTTTGCTCACCAAGCAGTAAGAATATTCCTGTGTATGCAATATTTAAAAAATATGAATTCATTTTGGCTGCTTTCTGTCAAATAAGCAAATCTAATTCATCTTGCTTCTGGATGACGGAGTAGCATTTTAATACCATTTTTCACTTAGTGTAACTAACTTATTATTAAAAAAACACAACAGTTTAAAGCTAACTGAAAAATGTTTCCGATATTTTACGGTAGTCTATACAAACCAATTTAAAAGAGGAATGATAAAAATTATCATTAACTGGAAATTACCTTGGCTGAAATCTAAGGCATAGAGCTCAGCTAGAGGTGCTAGGTTTATAGAAACCAAATGGAGTTTCAATTAAAAATTATAAATTAGAGCTGCAAGAGTGTGGAACTGCTGGCCTGGTGAATGATCTTACTTTCACATACATATATAAAAAGGTCACTGACTTCCTGAACACACAGAGATTAAAAGAAATTGACTCCATCTCATATGGTCTTGAGAGAAAAGTAAGCACTTTGATACTATTCTTCCTAGGATGTAATATTGTGGTTGAATTTCCTATCACAGGAAAATGTACCCTCCTGTTTGCGGACGTAAGAAGGAAGGGACAGCTAGCCAGTTAATAAACTAATGGTCTCAGAAAAGCCAATTAGTTAAGAAAGTTTGTCAGAGGTCAGAGTCACAGTTCTGACTTCTCCAATGCTATGAGCTTGGCAGATTCCTGGGAGGGTCATGCTGTACTAACCTGGGTCTTCCATGCTTATTGGTCCAGTCCAGTCCAGTCCAGTCTAGTCAATAACTTAAATAATTCTCAATTTCAAGGGGGATTTCCATCTACTCCCCAGTCTCCTCTGAAACTTCTTATAGTTTCTAAAGGTGGTACATTTCCAGTCATGGTAGTGTTGGAATAGTAATTTCTATGAGGACACGTTTTGCCAAACCAACTATGTTTACTTAGGCTTTTATCTTTCACCTTCTGGATATATTATGGCAAGCTGTCTGAAGACTTGAGTATACTTTCCCATGTAAGGTCAGCTTTCTCAGTTGCAATGGTCTCAAAGTCACTTTTCACATGAATGAACATTTAGTTTCTGAGACACAGCTACAAACCATCTGCAATGAAGAGTATGCCATTCTGCTGCCAACAGCTGAGTACTTTATATCTGAAACGTAAGGTTACCTGACGCTGTTATTGAAAGGGACATATGGGATGATGTAAGACAGTTTCAAAGCAAGGATTTCTCTCAACTTGCTTCTGTGTCAGAAATCACTGCGCAATCTCTCAGTGATACTTCTCCCTTTGTATCTACCACTTTGGCATGACCCCATATGTTCCCAAACTTGTTTCAGTTTGACTACAGCTTGTCTGCAATTTCACTTATATGTGTTACCTTCTTATTGCTAATATAGTCTAAATTTGTCAAAATATCATGGCTAGACAAGCTTGAAATAGTAATTAAAAATAAGAAAAAAGAAAAAGAGGAAATCTCTTGATTACAGAGATGGAACCACTGCTATGGAAGCACCAAATTAAGCCTGGTAAACTTATCTCAAAAAATAGTTTCCTGAAGCTGTAGCTGAGAACTTTGTAGAATGCTGCCCTGGTAGCTGTGGCTGAGGACTAGCTAGATCTCCTGAGGTGGTTCCTTCTGAAGCAAACAACCCCGTTCTGGATCACCTCATTCCTGCAATACCTGTGCGCGTGCCATTGTGTGCAAATGAATCTTCAAAGCACTTTGTTGAAAGGACTGCTTTTCTCCTTCTGACTAATCAATTTAAGGAAGCTGACTGTATCCTGCTTTGTTTAGATCTGGCTGTTTGTGCAAATGCAAATGATGCCTTATTTGTGCTTGTCTCTGACTGAGATAGGTGAAGTCATTTTGATGTGTGGATATTCTTTATCACTCTCATCCTGGACCTGTTTTGGAAGCTGAATTGCAATCTTTCTGCCTTCTTCCTTCCTGGACAGAACTTGTGCTGCGAATGTTTTCTTGGTCCCATAGCAATTCACAAAAGATTTAGGATGTCCCTGAAAGTCTTGCATTGAGCATGTACAAATACTGGTACCGTTGTGATGCCGTGCTTTTCACCCACCACTGTAATTTTTATGACTCCTCCCAATCATAGTATATAGTCTTCTGCCCACTCTTGCATGCCATGACTTCATATAGGAGCAACTTTATATTTATTGTCTTTCCCTCATAATCAACACATACATATATATCCATATACACAGCTTCAGATAAAACAGAGTAGTAAGTGGGAAAATTAAAAGGACCTATAGTGATAGAACAAGGAGCAATGGCTACAAACAAAGGAAGGGAGTTTTAGTTTGTATATAAGGAAGAAATTTTTTACTCAGAAGGCATTGAGGCACTGCCGCAGGCTGCCTGGAGCAGTGGGTACCCCCATCCCCGGAAGCATTTGAGGCCAGATTGGATGGGGCTTTGGGCAGCCTGGTCTAACAAAAGAGGTGTTGATCTGGGTGATCTTAAAGTTCCTTCCAACCCGAAACATTCTATGATTCTATGAGCTGGCCAAATATCTTTCCTTCACCTCAGCATTAAATTTTGTTAAATGATGGGCTCAGGAGTGTGGTTCAGTGGGAGCACTGAACTGTCGGAAAGGATATTTAGATTATGGTAAATAAGAGTTTTGAAAGGTGAAACGGTATAATAATGAATAAGATATATCACCCATGACTAGAAGGTTGTCTAAGGGTACTAATGATGTCAGCTTTATAGAACTGGAATCATTTTTGATTGATTGATATAGATAGGCAGATATACAGATAGATAGATGGATAAATAGATGGATGGAAGCTAAAGCAGATTTCCAGGCATTCTAATTCTCTACTGCTATTTAACAGCACAATCAATAGTTCTGAAAAGGGAAAGGCATTTGCAATGCTAATTGCAGTTCACAAGTGAGGGTGTATGGAGTGGGTGGAAGTTAGCTGTTTGCTAAGGGACCCTTCAGAGCTGCACAAGTTCTGATGTTTGTATTTCCTTTTATAAAATAATTATCTGCTGAGCCCTCAAACAACTAGGACACAGGAATAATGTCTGAATTGGAGAAATCAGGGAGGTTGACGCTTCCTCAAGTTGTGATTTGCTGAAAGGTTTTGATGGTTGTCTCAGTGCGGCTCCTACTCAGACAGTGGGAGGATGGGAGATAGATACAGTGGAGAGCTGCAGATCATGGACCTTCTTGGACCAACAGTGTTTCTTAGCTTTATATGCTTGCAAGGGCCAGCACTTCATTCGGAGATTTGTCAAATGTGTCTAGACTTTTCCTGTTTACTGGTACATTCTTTTCTTTTTTGATTTCTGAATAATAAATGAATATTTTTACCTGTGATATGACCTGAAACTGCCAGACATATTTAGCCTAGTTAGTACTCTACTCCGTGCATGCAGGTTTGTTGGCCCCAGTGGAGCTCTGTGCAGAATAAAGTATAAATCAGTGTGACACAGGATGACAAAACAGAGCTCTATTCTCCTCTCTTGTTCCTTAAGATGGGATGAATGTTCTCTTCACTCCACAAGCTGACTCCACATAGTGAAAACATATGTTTGTACATATAAGACCAGAGTGTGAAATCTTTTAGGGGAGAAAGAAACATAATATTCTGGTGCCAGGTGTTATTAATGACAATTCTCAAAAGTGTCAATGATGTCAATAAGGAAAAGTGAAAGTGTCTAACTCCTGGCATTCTGCAGAATGCTTTTGACCTCCTCTCCTGTGTGCTATGCAGACACAGTGTGGGTCTGGGTCTGCTCTACAGTAAGTGCTACCTTGTGGGATAACACATTGGGTCTAAAATGTCTGTGACACTTAGATGTCATGAATGGGAAATAATAAAAGAAGATTAATAGTAATACCTGGGTTATGCATTTTGCGATTCCTTTTAGATTTATTTCTTTTTTCTTTAACAAGAAAGAGATGAAATTGTTATTTGTGTTTTATAATTAATAAGGAGAGATGTGAAATTTTCTTTCTAAGTCAAATCATGATTAGAGTAGTTTATTTTTTGTTTTTTTTTTTTGTTTTGTTTTGTTTTCATTTTCTAAAAGAAAACCATTTTTCAGCCAAAAAAGCAAAACCAAAACCTTTTGTCAACTTCTGACAAATTCAACAAATAATTGTTGGACAGAGAAGATGGAGAAATCAAAAAAGGTAATCAGTATCCTCTTTGCGTTCCAGTAAAGTCTTCTGAAGCTAACAATTACTATTATTCTGAAGCTAACAATTGCTCCAGAGGTAGAGCCGTTTCTGCAACACCTGGGCAAAGCTGCAATAACTCAGCTGGATGTACTTAGAAAACCAGTACAAAACAGCCACAGAGTGATATCAGGAAATGTGCCAGCTGTGGAAAAAAAAACCTGCCAACTTCAGATCAAAACAAGGGGTGAATAAATGCAATACATTATGTAGTGATGTAATAGTGTGAATCATCTTCCTTGGCTTCTGTATGAAAGATTTTCAAGAGTTTTAGTTATTTGTACCTCAGTGTTGTTTGGTATCCCTCAGAAGACTGACTTCTTCCTTGTTCTGGTTGTGAGATGAAGGTGGTGAGAATACAGACCAGGCAAGCATGAGTGACAGGAAAAGCATAACACAGCGGCGTTCAGCATGTGGGCTGTGAAGAGCCACCTACCCCACAGGCATCTAACAGTGAACCAAGAAATTTTGGAAACCCTGGTCTCAATACTGATCCATTGTTCTTAAACCTCTGGTTCTGTGCTCTTGTTTGGAGATTTTCTAATTTGGTTGTAACAAGATAAATGAACTCCAGACACTTAATAGACTTGCAGTGGATTGCTATATCCTGTGCAAATATTGGGAAAAAAAATCAATGAATAAATACAATTGATGGCACTTAAAAAAACCAAACAACACTGATGAATTGTGATGGATACTGAAATAGTGGTAGTATTTCTGTTTAAGTAAATGCTCCAAATTAACCCTAATAAGATAAGTCTCATTATCTGTAACACTGAGCAATGTGAGACTCCCTTAAAAGACTCACTAATGAGGACTCATCACTTCATGGAGGCAAATCCAATCTTACATAAGTTTAAGCACATGGAAATGTTTCAGTGAGAAGATGCCCTCCCAGTAGCTAGCCAGAAATCCAAGACTGAAATTTGACACACTTCGATTGTTTGCACTTGATCATAACTTCATTATTTCTGACAGATTCTTTGAAAGTTATCATTCATCCAAATAGAAAACTCCATGGAATTCATTACAGGATTATACACTAATTTTAGGCTCATCTGTACACTGGTATAGATCCTTTTTTCCTAAAAACTCTGATTACTTTTGTTTTCATAGACAGCCATGCATTATGGAGAATGTGACTGTGAGTCAGCACCTTTCTACTAACATCCTCATATATATATATTCTTTAAAACAAAGCAAATTCGCCCTTTTAATAGCCAGATACCAATGCCAAAGCTGGGTTGGTGTGAGGGGTGTTAGTATTTTTGGTTTTGGTGTGGGGGGGTTACAGTATGTTGGATAGCAGCTAACTTAATGGTTATAAAGTGGTTCTGACATTGTCCTGTGTAATGTGTAATGGTGGGTCCTGGCAATCAGCATGTGATGCTTGCAAAAACCGTATCTCTGGAGTAGAGGCCAGGACTCCTAGCCAACACAGCAAAACTACCATCTATGATTTGACACACTGTTGAGACTACATCCATGAGGAGGATCAGCCACATAGTAGCCCTGTTTGATTTGATTACTTTTCCAAAAAGTTGCCCTCTCCTGTGATACTTCCTACTCCTCAACTCTGCAGTTTAGCCTTTGTTGTACAGAGATATTTACATTGTTACATTGCAGTGCATGGGTGGCCTCAGGCTGCTCCACATGTCCCTGTGTGCTACACAGAGCCTGTGGGAAACCTGGGTTCACTTTTATCTACCGCAAGCAGGAGATGTTCATGTGAACTGGTGAAGACTATTGAACCTGCATTGACACAGAACTATCCCACTTTTCCAGATGCACAGATTATTCCATTTTTGAGCACCACGAGAGGCTCCTTCTGCATCTGGCATAACTGACAATCATACTGCACTTCAAAGAACATCTCAGGGTTGGTAGCAACGACAGGGATTTTTTGCAAAGTCATATTTTTAGTTCAGAGCCTAAAAGAATGATCTGACACAGTGTTGGTATCCTTACTCGGAGAATGATAGGCAGCTTAATTTGTGTCTTAATTTGGAGGGAAAAAAAAAAAAAAATCAGTAGAGAACGTTAAACAGCATCCAACTTTCTGTATAAGAAACATGGAAACCCCAGAAATGATGGATGAGAGTTTGTTATATGTACCCTTTGATTGCGTTTTTCATTCCTTAGTATGATTGATGCCCTAATTTCCAACTTTTTGTGTATTTCATGGATTTGGGGCTGCTATTATTACAGTCGAAGATATAGAGTAGTGGTAAAAATACACTAGCAGATATGTTTGAAATAAATATTATCCATAATATTTGGACCAAAGGAAGAATTTTCTGTTCTGGAACATTCGTTATCTGAAATAATTTCCAGAGAACAACGACAATATGTTTAAATTTCTCAGTCTGATGAGTGTCCATGTGTTTCCTTTTTGACTCATCCAAGCTTATGCCCAATACTGAGAATTTTTAAAGGAAAAAGGAAAGAAGTATGTTTTAAAAATCTAACAGAAGGGCAGTTAATTGGCAAAAGTTATTCAGCCTTCTCTTGATCATCTCTCGTCCTGTTATCATGGAATCATAGAATTATAGAATGGCTTATGTTGGAAGGGACCTCAAAGCCCATTAGGTTCCAAACCTCCTGCCATGGGCAGGGCTGTCCCTCACCAGCTCAGTTGCCCAGAGCCCCATCCAACCTGGTCTTGAGCACCACCAGGGATGGGCACCACAGCTTCTCTGGCCAGATGTGCCAGCGCCTCACCAACCTCTCACTGAAAAAAAAGTTTTCCTAGTATCTAATCTAAATCTCCTTTCTTTTCATTTAAACTAATCTCCTTGTCCTATCAATATCGGATTGTGTACAAAGTCAGTCTCTCTCCTGTTTATAACCTCTAAATTCTGAAAGGCCACAATGAGGTCTCCCATGAGCCTTCTCTTTTCAAGCTGAACAAGCCTAGCTACCTCAGCCTTTCTTCAGAAGAGAGGTACTCCAAGCTCTCTGAACATCTCTGTGGCCCTCCCCTGGACCTACTCCACATCCTTAGTGTGCTGGGGGCCCAACAGAAGTGGTGTATCAACTGCACTACTCAGCTTGGTGTTATCAGCAAACTTGCTGAGAGTACACTCAATCTCAATATCCAAGTCACTGATAAATAGGGATGTGATGTGAGACCATATCAAAGGCCTTGCAGAAGTCTGTGTACATGATGTCAGTCACTTTACCTTTGTCCACTGATGCTGTTACTCCATCATAGAAGGGCAATGGATTGGTCAGGTATGATCTGCCCATGCTAGCTTTATTGGATCACTTCCCTTGACTTGCATGTGCCTTAACATAGCTTCCACAAGGATCTGCTCCATGATCTTCCCATGCACAGAGGTGAGGCTCACCAGTCTGTAGTTCCACGTGTTTTCCTTTCTTTCTTTCTTAAAAATGAGACTGGTGTTTCCCTTTTTCCAGTCACTTCAGCTGACATCCATGATTGTTTTAATATGATGGATGGAGGATGGCTTGGCAACTTTATCATACTTTCCTCCTTATTTTCTTTTAATTCACTTAGTTCTGTTGCAACTTTTCATCTGTCCTCTTCAGCTAATTATTTCAACAAGAAATAAGAAACTGAAGCCAGTAAAACATAAAGTTGCCATTATTCTTTGTCGTTGGCTTTCATAGTATTGCAAAATAAATATTTTAACAGCTTCTTGGTTTTTGTCCTTTTTCTAATAAAGAGCTTTCTAGCGTAGGAGAGCCTGATCCACTGTGCCACTTAAAAGATGGATTCCATTATCTTTTTTGGTCTTCTCTACATTGATGTTCATGTCTCTGTTGTATCTTGAGTGAGCTCACTGTAAATTTATTCAGCTAATGCCACCGCAAATGCTTGTCTAGACACTTGGCAAACGCTTGTGGTGTGTATTCAGATTCATCTGAGTATAAGCTGTGAGCCCATGTGTCCTGGAACAAATGTTTCAGGCTATCATTTATGTGATGATAGTTAATATAAATTGACACAATTCTGAATTGTTGTGGACGTGCTAACCCCCAGCAGTGGGTACCCTTGAGGGAAAGCCTGTGCCACTGTTGGACCTTTGTTTTCTGTAGCGTGCTCTGGGCTCCTTAGGCAGCTGGGTGGGGGGGGGTGGGGGGTGGTGGAGGGGGGATTTAACATCATTGAGAACTGTGTGTGTATGTTATGTTTCTAAAATGTATACATTTCAGTTGATTCAACAAACCTACTGAAAATTTGAAGGCTACAGTGGACAGTTCCTAGAATGAAACTTTTTTTTTTTTTTTTTTTTTTTTTTTTCTAGATGGAGCTTCCTAGTATGGCTGAATGACTGCCAGAAACCTTTCTGTTACTTACAGCACACATATTTGTCTCCTGTGTTACTCAAGAAGGGAATATGCTATTTGAAAATATATTTTTACCACATTGCCTTCAGTCTTGTTGTGTTTTTTTCTGAGGTAATACAAAAGCGTAAAATTGATTCCGGGAATGTGGATTTGCTTATTTATTTATTTATTTGTCCTCTAAAAGATGTGCACTCTCCAGTCTTTTTGTCTATTTTGTTGATTTATCCTACATCCATGGAAACACATTTCTGAAAGCTTAGTAGAAGCTTATTGCTACAGATGAATGCTTTCTATGGATATATCCACCACATTTACTGTTAAGCTAGGTATTAGTTTGTGTTGCATATTTTCTCAACAAATGATTTTGTCTACATGACATAAAACATTCTTTGTGTTTGAGGGAATTACTATGAGTTGTTTTTTCCTTTAAATAGTATGACAATGAACAATAATAATCCACAAAGTGAGAAAGTTCTTGATATGAAAAATGTCGTATTTCTAAAACCTAGATGGTGTTCTGTTGCTTCTATCCAAATTTTATTCTAACAGCTCAGGTGGGGACAGAAAGCCATTGAGGGATAGCAGCATCCTAGTGTCTTTCCTAATCTCTATCATGATGCTGATGGGGGAAACCCTATTTTAGAATTGTTTATTCTTTCTTTCATTTTGTTCTACATTCTCATTTATAAAAACCAGAGTTCAACTTAATCAAAGAAATAGAGCTAACCTTGCAATAGAGCAGCTGTGTAATAGAGAGTGACTTTCTCTCAACCATTCCCTGACTGATATTCTGGAGCCTTCTCAACATCTCCTCATCTTCCTCCTACCAGAACTTCTCCCTACTTACACCTTTGATATTTTCTCTGATGTAACCTCAGGCTGCAAGTAGTGGGACTTTATTTTCACATCCTGTCACCTTCAGAAAGATTGGAGTTGCCTGGGTTACAGATGCTGTGTGTGGAAAGATGGTAATTACACAGAAACCATGTAGGCTCCCAGATAACTAGTGGGTACAAGGCTTTTGTTACGTTTATCCCATTCTTACAAGCCTGACATATTCTGTTTTATCATTTGCTTCTCTAGGTGAACATGGGCCCCTCATTGCTAACTTGTTCACCATAATTACAGTTTTCTTAACACACATGTGTTTTATCTGTTGGTGTAGTAGTCTCAGTGATTTGTACTCCTGATTTATGTTGCACTACTGGAGACTACAGTAAGAAACAGATATGTATAAGGGTCCAAGGAAATGATTAAGGTAGAAAGGCAAAAAAATTCTCCTCTGCTGCTGTGCTCCAGTAGCTGGAGGTCCCCTGTAAGCAAATAATGCAATCATTTAACAAATTTCCTTGGCAACTGAGGCAGGCAGGCAGGGCACTGACTTTAACTTCTGCATTTGACTTTGCAATTAGGCCAGAGGGATTTATTTTCAATTTGCAAAAGCCAATCTAATTCATCAGCACAAGAGGCTATGGGGAGAATGTTCAGACGATTAAAACTGATCTCTGTGATCCATTTTGGGCAGAAAAAACAGTGCCATATTGTTAATTCTGATGCCAGTCAGCAAGGAGAATTCCTGCAGCATGGACTGGAGTTTGTTATGGGCCAGCACTGTCCATAACTTTGTGACAGCAGCAACTCCCTCCGACCCCCACCGACACTGAGCAAGGATGTGGCATTTTGGGTCTATGTGTCAAGGTACTGGGAGCCCTACCACATCTATATGTGGTGTGGGCGCAGCAGCTGGAGCTGAGTGGGCTCTTCAGGTCCTACTGAATCCCCCTGTCCCTCAGCAGGACTTACAAGCATGGGAATGGTGCCACATGGATGCACTTAGACAGCTCAGGTCTGGATATGTGCCCAGACTGGTAAACCCTCTAGGAAACTTTCTGCAGGGAGCTTAAACTTAGTAGGATTACACCTTGTCAGAGCTTGTAGGAAATCCCATGACTGACTTGAGATGGCATGGGGATTTCTGGATGCTTCTGCCTTGGGTTTCTTGGTGCACAAGGGAATATGAGGGCAGTGCAGACAGCAGCTCAAAATCTGCTAATGTCTGGTGCAGCTCATTAGCCTGGGCCAGGTGCCAGCCCAGCTCCATCCAAGCTCTGCAAACAGATCCTGCAAACAGTATGGTCCTGCTGGTGTGACACTGTATATGAATGAACAAAGCCCACCAAACCCAGATCCATGCTGTCTGAGCCTGAGACTTGCTTGGACAACTCTATGTTGCTGTCAGAACAACTGTAGATTGAGTTGTCTATCCCTGCGTTATTTATTCATTATTTGGCACTGGACTAGAAGGAAGCTAGTATAGAAACTACTACTCTCAACAATGAAAGGGCTATGAAGAGTTGTACTGGGAGGTAGTTGTGACAGCAAATAAATATGATCGAAAATTTTTAAAGGTATTTTCAAGAGTATTTGTTATCCTGAGATTTGGATTGTAGATGTAGATGAGGATTAGGAAACCCTGGAGAAGCTGTACACTAGTAATTTGAGGTGGAACTATAAACAGACTGGCAGCCTTGTGGCTCCTAACAGGTAAAGGATACTCACTTATAGAATCTGGCACAGGGAGAAAACTGTGTATATCTGAGTGCTTGTCCCTAAGTAGCTTGAAATTTATTGTTGAGAAACAACAAAAATGTATTGAGGAAAATATGGCAAGGAAAAAACTGAGCCTTTGAATCAACAAAACAGGGACAGTTTAAATCAATAACATGTTCCCCAGCTTTTCCCAGATACTCTAAAAGACTACAACTGCCACTCAAAAACAACAACAACAACAACAAAAAAAACTTCAATCTCATAGATTAACATAATAGGGAAAAGCATTTTTTATCTAGGTGGTTGTCAAGGCTTTCCATTTTGATTGAATGCTATTTAATCATGTAAAGGATATCAACTAAAATCTAAGTCAATTCTTTAAATTAAATCCACAGCAGTTTCTATTTTTCAACATATGTGGGAAAAGGTAGGGTCTGATAAATTCCCTCAGTTGAAGAATTTTCAAGTTCCAGCTGAACTGCACTTTAATTAAGTTCATTTTCTCCCTTTTCTCTGCTGAGGTCCCACTCCATTACAATTTCAAATCAATCTTCAGTGTAACGTTTCAGAAAAGAGCTCTGTGCAACTGTTAAATGATTTGTCAGGAAGCTGAAATCCTTCAAAACTTCGAAGTCTGTAAGTCGTGGTGGCAAAGGGGAGCGTTGGGAAGGCGAAGTGAAGATTATGAATGTGGGAAGCGTGTCCCATCTGAAGGATGGTGCACAGAGCAGGCTTTTAATGGAGCTACTTCTGTTTCTGCTCTTTGCCAGCTGTAGTGTGACACTGGGGATCTGCTCAGTAAAATGATAACACTTGCACAACAAACTGTTTGTCCCTGGCTGGTTGACAAACTGAGAGCAGTGGTATCGTTTTTGAGCAAGAGCCCAGAGTCCCCTTGTTGTCATCCTCTCATGCTGAAATAATTAACCATTGAGAGACAGCATCAATTTCACAGGTTAAAGACAAAAGAAGTTGTAAAAGTATGAGAGGGTCCAGGTCCTGATTCTCCTCGGATCTGAATTCTCGAATCTGGGTAAGTCTTTATGGTGGTTCTGCACAGCTCAGGGAAAAGGCTGAATGAAGGCTCTTGTCACTAGTGGAAGCCAATGCCACTCCTTTCACCATCAAATCAATGGAAATGTGCATTGTAGCATGCCAGTGGGTAAAATTTGCCAGTTGTTATGCACGTAGTGGCAGTTATTTATGTTTCCAGTCAGCCCAGGTTTCAAGAGAACAGTACTGGCTAAATAGGGCCTGATTGTTCAGGAAGTCTGTATTGGAAAGGCAGGTAAAATCCATGGGCATCTACACCTTATTTTAAAGTTGTGACTTCATTTTAACTTGAGAAGGTCAGAGTTAAGATGCGGGATGTCAGCAGACTAACACCTAAACCAGCATGTTGTCTGTGAGTTTGACACATCAGAGAAACCGTGCCACAGCATGCCATGTGTAATGCCAGACAATTATTCAATCAAGCTTGATCATTAATGTTTGTATTTTTTTTTTTTTCCCTGCGTTTTGGTTTAGTTATTTTCCTTTCTTCCCTTGTCAGTACCATATCTAGAATACCTTCAGTCTCCATGGGTTTTGTGAAAGCTTATACAAGCTCTTCAAGTGATATAATTTATTAAGATTATTACATCTACAGTTACTGAGATCTTAGGGGTAATGCTGCTGCAAATTTATTTTTGTTTTGGTTTGGTTCTTAAGATTATTTCTGCTAGTGCTATTACTAGCAATGTTACTTCTGGAACTCAAGAAGAGGAAGCTTTGAGTGGAGGTGTAATTGTCTTCCTTGTTGAGAAAGAGTGTGGCAGTGCTGCAGTGCAGAGATACTCAAGCTGGCATTAAGCTAGTTTCTTTGGGTAATGGAAGCATGCTGGCTACAGCAGAGCGGAGTCCAGTATGTTCTGATTTTCTTTGCCAAAAAGCTTAGCAACCTGGGCAGCAGTGAACCAATAACAGTAAACAGCAGTGTATGGATGGAATTTTATGGGGGAGTTTGTTGTTCTGAAATTTTTCATGTTCCCTAAACTGCTACCTTTCTTGCTTCCATAGTCTTTTATCTCTCTTTTCTAACTTCAAAGGAGAAAGTGAAGCAAACAAGGACAACAGGATACAGAAGCTGCATGCAATACATCATCCAAGAGCAGATGCTTGACTGCAGCTATTTCTCACACAAAAGGTCCATGCAACAATTCCTGTTATAGGCAAAGCCAAATCCTTACACAGAAAAAAAGTTAGGAATAGAATTTAATAAGAACATAGGGCAGATTGTGATGGTCAGGTGCAAGTCTCAACCATGTGTGCCAGCAATGTGTTTATACTCAGTTGTCCCCTGCTGTCCTCTTCCTCCTCATTTATCATGCTTTTCTCCTCCCATCTATTTTGAGAACCTCTCTTTCCCCACTCTTGTATTCTCATAAGTCAGAACTCACCCCTGATTTTTTTCCCCACTGTTCCTATTTTTGCTACTCCTCTACCCAAATCTTATACTTCTGATAGGACTATTGAGTACCTCTCACCAATTATGGTTTCCAATCTCTGTTGACCTAGATAGAATACATTCTTCAAAATATGTCCAGTTTTTCTCCCCACTATCTGTGAGATCTAGACAAGTTCACTTCACTCTCCATTAGCCATCTGTGAAATTTGGTCCTTCTTCACAGCATTATTATTAATTCTTGTCAGCTTCATCCTTTTTTTTTTTTTTTTTTTTTTTTTTTTTTTTTTTTTTTTCCCTGCCATATCTGGAAATTTCTCCTGGTTTGTTAATTTAGGTAAACTTTGAGCCATGCTCTAATCATTGGCCAACTTGCCACCACAAACTGTAAGGGAGAAAGACTAATGACACAGCTGCATAAATGGTGTTATTCAGATGGCCACTGAGAAAATGCTGTGGGAGAAATGAGAAAACTCACAGACCTTTGTTGAATAAGAAGAAATGGCAGGTTGATTTGTAGACAATCAACAGAAATGTGAATAAGAACAGGGAAGAGACCATATACTGGAAGAGAGAGTGGGCCATGGGTCTCATCAGTTCCTTTGAAGAGCAATGATAAGAAGTTGGAAAATGGGGTGCCGGGAGAGGAGAGAGTCATGGAATCATGGAATCTTTGAAGAAGTTGGAAGAGATCATCTAGTCCAGTCACCAACCCATCACCACCATGCCCACTTAAGCCATGTCCCTTGGAGCCAAATCTATGCATTTCTTGAACACTTCTAGAGGTTAGTCCAACCTGGGCAGCTGTTTGTTTTCTGTGTCTTCATAGTAATTTTACTTAAAAAAACAAAAACAAAAACAAAAACAAAACAAACAAACAAACAAAAAACACAAGGGACCAAAGTGTAGAAGGATTTTTTTTTTTTTTTCCCCAAAATTTTGAAGTTTCAACCTCTTTTTTGCTGTTTAATGCTGGCAAGAAGAAACAGTAAGATAAAGCAGATTTATCTTTTCCCCTTCTACTCCATTCTTTCTTTCCTCTAAAAAACACTAACAGAAAATCTGATGGACTGCTGTAGTTTCCTGAGGTACCAGAAACCAAGCTCAAATATTAATTCCTACAGAAAGGAGACATAATTGATGTTTTCTTTCACTAAACATGTGTCTCAGGCATAATGTTAAAATGTGACTGGACAAAGAATGGCTTGTGGGCTATTCTACAATAGCTAGGAACCTTAAAGCAACCTACCTTAAAAGAGAAAACATCAACCTGAATGAAATGGAAGATATTTGCATTTAGACCCAACCCAAGCTGGGCGTATGGAGAAGAGTAAAGTCCTGAAAAACATAAAACATTTTTAAAATGTTAATAGTATTTTAAGGGTATTTGAAGGGTTGCAAGGAGGGCCCATGAAACTACAGGCCTGCTTGCCTGACCTCAGTGCCAGGGAAGGTTGTGGAGCAGGTTGTCTTGAGAGAGATCACTCAGCATGTGAGGGACAACAGGGGGATCAGGCCCAGCCAGCATGGGTTTACAAAGGGCAGGTCCTGCTTGACCAACCCGATTTCCTTCTATGATCTAGTGACCTGTCTGGTGGACATGGGTAAGGCTGTTGATGTGATCTACCTAGACTTCAGCAAAGCCTTTGACACTGTTTCCTACAGTATTCTCCTGCAGAAGCTGGCAGCCCGTGGCTTGGATGGGTACACCACTCTTCTTCCAGGGTGAGCATGCACAGATATTACGGCTTCCGCCTTGAGTAGTTAATGCTCCGTTCTTTCATTCTCAGGCAGTGTCTAAGGCAAGTTGTTTGAGCCAACAAGTTCCTTGTTAGGCTCAGACAGAAGTACAAAAAGGGGAAACGTAGAAGTTTAGAATTTGTGTCTTAAAGAGTTAGACTGAAATTTTCAAGACTGGATTTAGATCCTTGGCATTTAGAAGTCCATCTCTTTCTGGAATTCCTTGCAGAAGAGAATTTTGGATGTAGATATGAAATGAGGATAAAATATGACATTAATTTGCACTGGAGTAGCAAATATTCTACAGGAGTTTCAGGTCATTAATCTATCCTCTAACTGAGGGAACTACATTAATAGCTTATGGGATTTACAGGGCATGCATCAATTTAATGGTTCACCCTAAGCTTGGGGAAAATAGGAATGGGCAAGAAGATAGACGATACATGATATCTCTATGCATTAAAATCAATAGCACAACTTTCTTGCAGTAAAATGACCTCTAGATAGTTTTTAAATACATTGCTCCTACTTAACCTTTGTCTCCTGTCTCCAAAATGGAAACAAACATGTTTGTCTACCTTACATTAATGCAAAGAAAATGATTTCAGTTAACAAGCTTTAATAAGCTTTACTTGTGTTTTTGGTATAAAGTGGGGTAGGGATTGTTTTTTTTTTTTTTAAGTGTGGTGTTTGTATAGACAAAAATTTCGTAGTGATGTAGCAGAAGATCCCTATAATGTCACTGTTTCAGCTGCAGTATGTTTTAAGCAGCTCTTGTCATTGTAGTCCTGCTTGTGCATTGTAATTAGTCAATACATTTTTAAACTGTAATATTTCCCTGTGTTCTGAAGCAAGGAGAGAATCCCTTTTTTGCTCCTTGCTTTTGGAAATATACTGTGCAGTAGGCAGCTCACTCGTGAGAAGGTTCAGAACTAGAACTGGGCCATAATACCATTCTTAATAGTTGAAACAGTATCTCTATAGGAAAGAGTCATGCTAGTACAGTACCTATATATCAGTTTTGGCACTGTGCATCATCAGATATGCAACCTTTTTTAATGTGATAATTCCCATAATTTGGGTACTGACCTTGTTCTGTGTTGTACAGAATTGTAATCTGTGTTTTTTTGAATGATCCCCACAGGTGGGATATTTCTAATGTGAAATCATGCTGTGAGACACCTCTGAGTGTGCTGGGAAGACAGGATTATAAATATTCATTGCTTTTGCAACCTTGGGCTATGAATGTTTCAGATTTTAGAAACTAAACAAAACTGGGCCTAGTCAGAGGGGAAAAAAAGACAGCAACTACAACAGCAAAAAGCCTTTGGTAAATCCAGGTGATGAATAAAGCAGAGAGGGCGAGAAAATGAGAGTTTTTCTGCTAGGTTGATTCTGAACTAATGTGCAAATTGCATAAGCTCATATATGAAATTTGTTCACTTGTAACAAAAACAAGACAGGCTGGATTTCCCCTCTTTTAAAAATGAAATAACTGTTCTGCTGCCTTAATTCATCACTGAAGAACAACATGTCTCAAACTGTCATCACTTCATATGTCTGAGGAACAAGTGTGGGTGCCACCAGGCTCCCCCATGCCTTATCCCATCCCATGGTGGAACCTTGATTGCTGACAACACCTGTGGTCACGCACCCGGAGGGGAAAAGCCTGTCTTGAATCATGTACAGCGCCACTAGAAGTTCCTTTCAGCCACATGCCTGACAAGTGAGAGATGAAGGGCAGTAGAAGATCATTTCATTCTTTTCTGACTTCTCTAGGTACAAAAGAAGGAGTCATTAGCGGTCAGCCTCTACATGTACTCTGCAATGAGATGTGACAAGGCTCAGTCCTCAATCCTTCTTCCTGTGATCAGGTAGAAACATGTTTTTGCCATTGTTGTTTCTTAAAGAGAATCTTTGCAGGTACATGTTCTCCTTGGAAAGTAAAATCTTTTATTCCTCCCTCTGGGCACTGACAGATCCCTGGGTTTATGCAACATAAGTTTTAAGTGGACACTCAGGATTGCCAGGCTGCTACAGGGTCTGCAGGAGTACCAGTCTTTGCCCAGAATTCCTAATCCTGCCTGACTCAGAGCATAACAATTTTCCCACTGCATTCATCCCCATGTTCATCTTTATAGTGCAAAAAGAAGCCAGAGCTCAACTAGCTTGAAGTCTTGCTTGTGATTTATTATGCAATATAAATTCAGTGGGGAAAACAGGGATAGCCACATCTGGGAGGGACCATCAGGAGGGTATTTTCAGGGTCTATTGTGGTGGAACATGGTAGCACCAGAATTTAAGATGAGTTCAAAATGTAGATCCACCTCCTCACAAACTGTTGCTAGTAAGTTTTTTTTGTTTTTTTGTTTGTTTTTGTGTGTGTGTGTGTGTGTGTGTGTGTGTGTGTGTATGAGATTCTGGTGTTGCTGGGAAAAACCTAGAGGAAAATTCTCTGGCAGAACAGATGAAAATGTGATAATCCTTCATGACCTGTTTTTTATGTGATCATGGAATTGCATGAATCACTGTGTATTTCATAATGACAGGAGCATAAAAATGCCTAGATAGATACAGCTGGGACAGCTAAGTCAGAAGGTGAGTCTAGGACACCTCCCTCCATCTCTTTCTTTCTATTTATTTTTGAGAAGGAGAATTTTACTGAAGTCTCCCGGAGAGCATCCTAATGTTACCTGGACTTCAAGGTCCATTAGTGTTACAAGGATTTAACTCCCTACTGTGACCCCAAGGGGGCTGCACTTGAGATGGAATACTGGGGGTAATCAGTGGGAGACACAGTAGGCACTTCTAGGATGTGGAGCGTTTCCCCTCTTTTTTATGCCACTTCACCAATTTTCTATTTTTTTCCCCAGTGTCCCAGCAGAGCTGCACTGGAAAACAAAACACTAAAATGTTGGAGACTTCTTAAAATTATCCTTTTAGCAATCGTTATTACTATGAACCTAAGAGGGGAGGGGAAAGAAGGAAACATTATAAGCTACCTTCTTTGCTGGAGAGGCAGTGATGCCAGACCATCACCCTTTTCATGTGAGAGACACAAAACACAGCAGCATCTCTACAAGATACTTACTTTGGTGCTTGTGGCTCTTTAACAGAGCTAAGTGCACCATTTTTCAAAAAATATATTGCATGCTCGAAGTACAAAGCTAGCAGAGATATTGGTACACCCATAACAAACTACTCCTCTAGGATCTTGCCCCCACCTAAGCTCACATGGTGACTCATATGCATTTACATTCCTCGCACTTCACATGGCATCTGCTGCTACACATTTGTTGCGGGATCTTGTCTGTGAACAGCTGGTGACAACCCACTTCCTCTTGCTTTCTTCAGCAGAGATTTTTTCAGTTGTTATTGTTTTATTGTGAAACCCAATGTTGGAAAACAAGCCCATTTACCCTGATTAGAACCAGCCTTTTAAGTACTTGCCAATTAACAAAACGTTTGCTATTCTCCTAAGGACCCAGGAAATACTTTCCTTTTCTCTGATTTCACTTTCTCTCCACACATATATAGCAAAATCAAGCTTTTTTTTTTTTTTTTTTTTTTTTTTTTAATGAATAAATGGTATTATTATTTCTCTTTTTCTCCTTTTGTCCTATGAAGCTGGAGATAACGAAATCCTTTGCTTTCTTTCAACATAATTAACTTGGTGAGATAACCATGCCCTCTTCCTAAACATATAGAAATTATGCCACAAATAATGAGTATTATTGATGTGCCCTTTGGAAAACAAGCCCTGCACTATCCTGACTTCAGCTGGGACAGAGTTTTTTGTTGCTTTTTCTCCCTTCATAGTGTCTGCTATGATGCTGTTGCCGGGTTAAACCTCATCACATTCTCACAATTGAAACAATGATATAAGACAACCAAAGAAGGTGATATATTTTACTTACTTGGTGTCTATCAGGTCTTAGAAAATTATTTTAACATGCTTGTCTTTTTAGCAAAATAAGGAGTGCTTTAGTTTACACTAGCCAAGCACGTCCACCAAAACAGAAATTTGCCTTTAGGGTTTTGATCTCAACTCTGTCAAATCATAGACTATATTTTATACTTTGCAAAGAAATATGTACTAAAAATTGAGCTTAATTTAGTCACCATTTTTATGTTGTTTCCTCTCATCCAGCACATCTACATTTCCTTGCCAGGTATCAGTATTATTACTTAAATACTTTGAGGAACCGCTAGACTTTCGAGTGTGATGGTCTTGTTTCATTTTTGAAAAGACAATGTGTTGTCTCAGAGAAGTCCAGAAGTAGCTGCTTCAGAAGCAGTATATAATTCAATGAGACACACATGCAATAAAGCTAAGGTCTCCCCCAATTTAAAACATTTCATGTATTTATTACTAATTTGATGTCTGGAACTTTCTGTAGAAAACTTCCAAGGGTTTCTCCTATCCCTTCTCATAATCCTGTTTGAAGTTACACTCTATGTTGATTAGACTGTACTGTGCCATTTAGCCGCATGGGTGACACCTGTTCTTGTCTTCATCTGCAGATGCTTCACCTGTCCCTTAACATTTTTTAGATACAATTATGGTACATTGCTATTCAGCTGTTCTTAATCTCTCCACATTGGTATCGTTGGCAGAGGTTGTATATTCTGAGGTAAGTTTTACCTTGTCAATGCCAGAGAGCATCTGACTGCAGAGGAAGACATTTTCTTGGAGGGTCACATTTGCTTTGTACCATTTCTAGATGTGTTGTTTGACCCTCTCTAATAAACAGCGACTTTGGCCCTGAATTTAAATACTGATTAAGCACAAATTTGTTGCCAAACCTGTTTGGGTTTTATGTTTGTTTGTTTGTTTCCTGTGGTGAGAGTGTATTTCTATCACTTTGCTTCTCAGGGAAATTGAAAACAGGATTTGTTTTGAGTTCTCATTTACTTTCCCAAGATGGATCAGTTGAAACCTGTTATAACACTAATGTACTTAAAGATGTATTATGTACACCTCGTTAAAATGCTGAGGGAAAAAGCTTTACTTTTGCAGTTGGTTTGGCCTGATGCCAGTATTTTCCATGAAGCTGCACAAAGAAGCCAGAAGGGAATTATTCATGTATTTATATGCATACAGCATCGTTATACTCATTTGCTGTGAACCTGTGCCCTTTTTAAAGTATATTGGAAAAGACAATGGGGGGTTACAAATGGGCTAAAAGTACACACTTTCTGTAGAGCTGTGCAAATCGAGGGCTGATGTGAAGCATTTGGATAAGTCTGCTTGCCAGGTCTGATGTCAAAACAAAATACTTCTGCATCACAGGAAGAAATAAAAGGTTTCTCATTGTCTGAATTGCGAGTCCTAGTATAAGCAGAGATGCCAAAACCTTAGATTTTCATTTTTTTTTTGCATTGAACCATAAAGGTTACTTACGTGTAATGATGATATAGTTCTTACTGTATTACCTGTAATTTCCACTTGAGAATACCTTAGGTCTGTGGTTCTCTGCAGTTGAATGCATAATGTCTCAATCCCTGGGGCAGTATTGGTAACAATTTATATCGTGGCAACCTATTTTATGGCTGATCTATGAATAGCAGTGCCATTTGTCACATAGTTGAGAGTTCTGCCTGTTCAACAAAGCTGATGACAAATTTTAAGTTGAGATAGCTTTATCCTTCAGTTCATAGCCCGACTCTTTCTCACTGCTGTATCTTTTGGTGCTGGCTTACCCTTTTGTGCCCTTTCCAGTCTCCAGGAGAAGACTGATCTGCAGATAATTGGATATTTGACACCCCTGTTTCAATTATCATATTATTTGAAGAATCTGGTGCTTCACTTGATGTTCCTAAAGTAGTTTTCTTGGTTATTTACTATTGAAGAGCTGAGGGTAAACTTGTTTGCTTCTCCTTTTCTATCTGGCTGAATTTGATTTCAAAAAGCAATCTCAGATAAAAGAGAGAGATTTCAGAGTCCTAATCACATGCTGCTGTTGTTGGCTTTGTTGCTGCAAGTGGCAATGTAGTGCATAGTTTACCCTACGCTGTATGAAATGCCAAGAGCAGAATACATTATTTTTATTGTGATGTGATTTATTTATTTATTTTTGGTGAGCATTTTTCCAAAACAGACATACATGATGGTTGCATTCATCATGGATTTATCTGCAATATTTAATTACAAGAGTTCTGCATACATATAAATAATGTATTAGAGGATTCTGTGGTGATAGAACCGCTCAGGGTATGTATGACAGTATCTCACTTCTTCCTCTCTTCTGTCAGTTACCCTGGAGTCATCCCACTTTCTGAAGTTTCAGGTCAATAAAATAAAATTCAAAGCAGAAGCTGGCATCTGCTGAGAAACTAACTTTATTGCATGACTTTAAGAAGTGAATATATTCTCCTTTTCTCCTATCTAGATTGTTTCTCTGTTTTTGTTTTTACACAAGGTTTCTCATGGTCATCCAGTATGGCTTTATTTAAAGAATTTTTAAGTCTTTATCTTGTGTCAGAATGTATGATATTTCCCCTTGTGTAGTGATGAGGAATAATTGTTTGTTTCATCTATAAAATTTGCAGATTTAAGTTAGATATGAAGAAGTAATTGTTTACTCAGAGGGTCATGAGGCACTAGCACAGACTGCCCAGATAAGCTGTGAATGCCCCATCCCTAGAGATGTTCAAGGATGGGTTGGATTGGGCTTTAGGCAAACTGATCTATATGGAGCTGTCTGTGCCCAGATCTCTTCCAACCCAAGCTGTTCTATCATTTTATGATGTCTTGGGTTGGAAGGGATCTCAAGGATTATCAAGCTCAAAATCCCTCACTGCTGGCAGGGTTGTCAGCTGCTAGATAAATACTGGACTGTGTTGCCTAGGGCCCCATCCAACCTGGCCTTGAACACCTGCAGGGTCATGTAGGCATGAAAAACTAATCTGATTCTTCACTCATAATTTTACTGTTTGTTCCGTGTCAACTGCCTCCTAACAGATTCACTGGTCCCTAAGCTACAATTTCTCACAAGCAAGAGACAAACACTTGGAGAGCTTTCCCTGTTTGATCCTTGCAATCAACTTTATTTCCCCTGAAGACTTCCAATTATCCCATTAAACAATGACTCAGGATGCTTATATTGATACAGGTGCCTTAATTGGTTAATTTATGCTATTGCCAACCCCAGATAAGAGTTCATTTCCCTGAGACCTCCTTAGATAATCACAGCTCCTTCTAAACTACAGTGGTGATTCTTAGCAGGCTGATGCTTGAGCATAACATTTAGACCCATTATCTAGCATCTCTCCCCATATTCTGATGCATGTTCAGCTATAACACATGCTGCTCAGCATTTATTTGTTTCTACATTTGAATTCCTAACCTGTTGGGTTTTAATTATAACTCTGTGATTATACAAAACTGACCACATGCTTTTGAAGCCAATTTATGAGGAAAAAAATCCTAATATTCCGTTTTTTAGTAGCAATCTGAAGCAATTTAACACTTTATAGATGCAAGCAAATTCAGCTGCTGTTTATCATATACACATTTATTTGTGTATGCTGCCTTGTGTGTGACATCGTTTCCATTATTGACTTATGTAGATGGAAATAATAGATGGATTATTTACTGAATTGTCTTTAACTCTGCATCAGCCAAAATAGCCAATTAAATGTTTAACAACTTTCACTGATGCAAGCTGGCAGGTTTTAAAACCAAGGTGAAGAGAAGGACAAATACTGGCCTAAATTCAGTAATGCTTATTCTCAATGTAGCCAAAAAGGAGGATATCTGATCTTATAAATCATCAGGGAAATCAGAATTAAAGGAAATAATTAAAAAACAAACAACCAATAATTTCCAGGGAAGCCAGTTTTCCAGGGTCATACAAATCCTTTAGGGAGCTTCCAGGACTATGATATTTCCAAACCCTCTTGATCAATGTCATGAGCTGGAGTTTCTTCCATAGCCTCTAGAAAGAAGTTTCCAAAGCACCTACTGAAGAGCTAAGGATGCAGTTTAAGTGACCATGACAGTTATCATGGTTATGACTTCATTTCCAGTTTAGCTTGCTTCACCTTTCTCCTTTCTTTCCCTTTGCTGACACAATATTGAGAAGTGACTTCTCCCCTCCTTATTTTTCTGTATTTGCTGGACAGTTTGCAGTCAGAATCTTCTGTAGAAGGCAGTGTTCTTTCTAGTTCATAGATGTAATATTCTACTTGCCAAAGGCTGCAGTTTGTAAACAGTAAGTGACTTAATGTTTATCTCTTGAATTGCAGATTAGCACCCAGTATGCCACAATTCTGATTTTCTGTTCATTTGAATGCATTTGTTTGTCTTTTCAGAAGAAAAAACTGGTTCATTAAAAGTAAGCCATTTCTGCCAGCCATTATGTACAATATCTATGTTGCATTGTCTCAATGATGTGGCTTGACTGTATGACCTAGTGCCTCCCTGAAACATGCTAAAAGCTTGGCAAGCATGTACTTTTAAAATGATAGAACAGAGGAATGTGATTTGACTGAAAAACTCCTATTCACTCCAAGAAGAGAGTGGTATCTTCAGGTGACACATTCCAGCAAAGTATCTTTTTATACACATGAACTGACAGAGAAAATTTGTATGTGGCTTAGTCACCATTTAGCTGAATCACCAATCTCTTAAAAAAGCTGTGTGGTTGAGAGGAGGGTGTTTATCTTGCCCTGTAGAAATCAGATTAAATGCAGTATTACAGATACTCTGCAGAATTAGTTTTCAGCATAGGCAGGAGGTCCTTTTCTCCTTTTGGGTAATGGTTAATATTTTATATCACTCAGGTAGCATCTCTGACAGACTGGGTGCCAATTGCTGCTGTGCAATAGAAGGAAATAATGTCCTTTCCAAATGTCTTCAGGGACACTGTTCATGAAATTATCACAAAGTGGTGTATCTTTTCCTTTCAGGTGTGAGTGAGATACATAAAACTAGTTCCTCTTCACAAAAAGCGTCATATCTAAAAGTGAATATCTGGATTTAGAACACGTGCCTTAGTGGGGAACCTATCCAACGTGTTGGCTGGCTAAGGTCCCAGGAGGGCTGTTGTTCCCTCAGCGAAAGCAGCTGGAACATCCCAACTCTTGAGCACAAGGCAGTTCCTAGAGAATACATTTTGTAATTCTCATTCTCAAGAAATTCAGCTGGGGTCTATTCCCATTTTTCAAAAGGTCCACTGAGATGTGAATTGTATATATATGTGGTATATATATATCTATGTATATATATATGTAGATATATGTGGTAGCGCTGGAATTTTGACTCCTTACATGTACTGTGTATCTTTCATGCCTGAGTTACTTCGCGGCCTATCCAAGGCTCCAAGAATGTTTTTTCTCTTTATCCATCTATTTTTTCTGCTATCAAGAGTAGAAAATGTCATGAACTTACTTTGCGAATTGCTGACCTAGGAGTGACAGTGCTGGTGAGATTTGTACATCAGTTTTATGCAGACATTAAGTTGATCACTGTGAAAGTTTCTGGACCTTTGAGTCTTCACCAAAAGCAACCTCAAGCCCGTTACTTATTAACTGCATTTGCTTTATAGCACCTATAGCTAGGAAGAAACACTGAAGGTATATTGGGAATTTGAGTTCATTCCTCTTGCAAGCAGAAGATACTGGAACAACTTTATACTGCTACATAAGGCCTATCCCTTCATATACTCTATCAGAACTGAAATAAACCCAGAATGTGCCGTGCACTTTCTGCATAAGAATGGGATGTCCTTTAGCATTAGAACAAGGATTCCAACCAGCCACAAACGGTTTTCTATATTTAGAAAAGACACTTTAGACCCGACGGCTTTTTTGAAGCAGTCTGTCTTGGAAAATAGTAGAAAGTCTGCAGGAGATATGGGGAACCTTTTATTTATTTATTTATTTATTTATTTCCTTTTCTTTTCCTTTTTTTTTTGGTTTGCTGTTAAGCTGGGTCTATCTTAAGGCACCCATTAGACATTGGTAGGACAGATGAATGAGCATGCTGCTAAAACACCTGAATGGGGAACATTAGTGAGATAGCTCAGCAGGAAACAGGAGCGTGGATGAGAAAGAGAGACCAGGTCACAGTGACAGGGGTGGTAACACTACTGCATTTCCTGAACAAGAAATAAAGCTTATGTGTCAAGGTCTGCATGGTTTTGAGCACTTTGATTGTATGGAACACTTCTTTTTTTACCTTCAGCTATGTTTTAATGGTTTTATTAGAACTTGCTAAATTTTAAATATTTGCCAAACATTGAATATTTACAATATTTGCAACCCACCCCCCTGACTCTTTTACAGTTAGTCTAATACATATTGTGTGTGGATAATTGCCCATTATTTCAGTGAAATTACAGGCAATCACATCATGTGCATTATTTTAAATGTACTGTCATCACATGTGCCATAAATTATCAGCTCTGGAGCTACTAGCTGCATATTTCAGCAACAGCGGGATTACAGGCTGAATACGATGTGGAATAAGGCATAAATATTCATGCAGAGACTGTACTCATGTTCATGAAGCATTTTCAGACTGGAGGACTACATCAGTTGCCGACATTTCTCAGAGTTGGGAACTACGCAGATCACTCCCTGGACAATTAATTATTCATTCATTTTGCATAAGGAAAAAACAATCTTCAGGCTTGGTTTCATCCATTGTTTAAAATGCATGCAGAGAAAGCCTTTCCTTCTGAAGGAAGTGAAAAGCAAATGAGAAGCTTCCTGGAAGACTGTGCATCCTTTCTACCTAGGCTGAATTGTGTGGGTTAAAAAAAGTTTGTATCAGCAATGGGGGACAGCCACCACAGCAGAATTGTCAGCCTTCTGCTCTTTCTGGTTGTTGTCCAAAGGTGGATTTGGTAGAAATATGACAAATAATATGAAAATAGATTTATGAAGTTTCAATAATCTGTCATTTACTGTCTTGTAATGTTAAGTTGGAATGGTACTATTGTCTCCAAGTCCACACATGAAGGAAACTGCAAAGCTTGGCACACTGACATGAAGCAAGAGTCTCCTTGTGCAGTCAATAAATGTAGAGAACCTTCACTATTATCAGCTCAGGGTCAGTCCTACCAAAGTGTCTGACTGCCATATATTTCATGGGGAATTACACCTAAAGCGACACAGCAGTCCCAAGCTAATCTTGAGGTTTCACTTCTCTTTTGGCCCACAGTAGATTACAAGGATATACTAGAACATGATCATTTACATGTCAATAAAGTACTTCAAATAATTAGTAATAGTAGCTCAGAATGTCTATTTGAAGATGCATATTTTAGGAGTGTCCATATTTTGAGACTGAAATGGCGATGCACTCTGGAGCAAAACTGTATGTAGCTCATAGTCCTTTCTTTCCTGTGCAAAAAGTTAAGAAAAAACAAGAAATTTCTAATAGGTATGACTTCCACTTCAAACTGGGCTCTAGAGGTAAAAGTAAGGCTGTTCAGAATCTCCTAACTAGTTCTGAGTCTGCCTAAATGCCCATGTGAGAGATCATCTGCTAGCTACCTTGCTGACAGGAAGGTTTGATAGAAGGTTAGGATTTTGAAATGTCTGCTAGATACTATACACAGAAGTAGAAAGGACTTAAATCACCATTTTATCCGTATTCTGTAAATCAGGGCTTAAGTATGTGTAAAGCAGAGCATCATTCTAGAGGCCCCTAATTTTGGTGTAATTTTAGTCAAGAGTGAGCTTGCTAGCAGAATTGGTCTGATTGGTCAACTCAAGCAGTTAGTTTCAAAAATGGGAATGTACTAAGCTCACTTGCAATTTCTGCCTGTGCTGGAGCATTTGCACTGATTGCAGCTGTTACCTGCATATTCATTAGTACAGAAATCAGCGCCCAGAGATGGAAGATCTTTCCCCAGCCTTGCTACAGTCAAGATCCAGAAGTGAGAAATGCTCTCCATCTAGTTGAGACTGTTTTTATCTGTCCCTTGAAGGTGATCAGCATTTTCAGCTGGTTCGATAGCCCATTTGTGCCAGAGAAGTGCAACAGAAACAAAGCATGACTGGGAGCTACATAAGATACAGTGCTGTTTAGAGCTTACTTTTTTGATCTTCCTTGACAGCTATTTTCAAAGGCACACAGAATGGACATTGCTATTTTACCTGTCAGTTCAACCTTGTTTACACAATCAAGGAAACATGTAAATGTGCTGAGATTGCAGATTGCAGCTTTCTTTACAGTTCCTTTTTTCTTTTTTCTTTTTTTTTTTTCCTTTCTTTCTTTTTAATTCTGCTAAAATTGTTCCAGTAACTAATTGATTTTCATGGAATGTGGCATTTTCTTTCATCCACACAAGGAAGGGGGTTTCTGAGATAGAGCAGATTTCCTTTATCTGTGCAGTGGGCACAGAAAATGGTAATGGGGAGAAAGTGATTTCAAGCTATATCTCAGCAGAGAACTGTTCGTGGTTGTAGTGGCATCTACGTTAGCATGAATAGCGTGAGTCCGCCCCATGACTTTACCTCATTTCTACAGAGATGACTAGGAGTTTACCACTTTAAGCGAGTGTTAGTGACAGCTGGACAAACTTCTGTGGAAACTGTATGTGGTTCCCACCCAACACATGTGGATGATACCACATTCACAGCTTGTCCTGAGACAAAGCAGCATGTATGCATGAAATTTTCCTTTACCTAATAGTGAAAAATCATGAATTCTGTTGTTTGAAAATCATGTGAATGCTCTACAGACTACAGCAGTGAGGAATCTCACAACAGGTGGGATATGCACAGTGCTGTGATGAGCATGAATGGACTCATCCAGTACTGCAGTGGCCAACATTCCCAGCATCAAAATGGAATTCAGGTTGCTATTAACTCTTTTAGTACCCCTAGTAGTATCAGAAGTCTCCAGGGATGGGGCATCCACATCTCTGGGCAACCTGTTCCAATGCCTCACCACCTTCACTGTAAAGGGTGGATTTTTCCTTATATCTAATGTAAATCTTCCTTCTTTTATTTTGAAACCATTTTCTCTTGTCCTGTCACCACAGACGCTGATAAAGAGTCTGTCCCCTTTATTCTTATAGCCCCCCTTTTAGATACAGAAAGGCTACAAACAGGTCTCCTCTGAGCCTTCTCCAGGTTGAACAGCCCCAGCTCTCTCAGCCTGTCCTCCTAGGAGAAATGTCCCATCCCTTGGAAAATTTTTGTGTCCCTTTGTGGCAGAAAATAACATACCACCAATTTTCTGAACTTGCAGTCGTTACTAGTAAATTCTTTGTCAGCTTCCTTCACTAGCTGAGAATGGTGGTTTCCATGATTTCTGTACTCAGCTGATTTATATTTGCATGTTTTCCTTCAGTGTTTCTGGAGCAGATCCAAATCCACACATTCTTATATGGCAAAGACAGCACTTACAATAAGAGAGCAAGGGAGCACATACTCCAAAATCTGGACTACTTGTTTCTTCTAGTTGTCATTTACTGGACAGACCACTTTTGCTTAAGGTGAGTGATCCATAGGTCTGTCTGTTTCAACCACCCTAAATGCCCAAGGAATCAGGTGCAGCAGGTGTCTCACTGATCCAAGTTTATCTCCTTGTCCCAGCTGCTCTACAAGTAGAATAAAGGAGCAGCTGGGGAACATATGCACTGTGTGAGGACGCTTTCATCCAGGAAGGATACCTATAAGTGAGATGTACCTTCAGACTAGGAATGTTCCTGTTTTGTTGACCAGGTCAGATTGGCTGGAAAATGGCCTAGCTTGAACATGCAGTGGTAGCAAAGCAGGTAATCAAAGACAGGGAGACTCCTTGGAGAACCAGGGCTGACAAGTAAAGGGGTTGTAACCCCTTGTTAATGAAGCTACTAGTGCTGTAAAAAACAAAGGGAAAAAGAGTCTCAGAGCAGCAGGAAACCAGAGGACAAACATTTTATACCTTTTCCTGCTATCTTGCTATATAGCTTTGATCCTCATACAGAATCCAGTGGGGGAAAGAAATGGCACCAGAAAGGCAGAAAATCTATTTCACCCTTTCTTTTCCTCTTTTCTAATGTACTCTCCAATATAGATATGGCAAGGGTACAGAACAGCAGCAGGAAAGAATACAGATGACAATTGAAAGAAAAAGGGACTGCACTAAATGCTGCCCTCTCCATACCATGAGAAGTAATGTGATTCACTGTGCAGGATGGTGTGCATCACACCTATTTTAATCTCAGAATTTTAAGATTTAGGTTGAAATCTTTGATTTCATGGAAATCTTGGGGTAAATTGAAGGCAAGGTCTATATATAGGGAAAAGAAACAGGAAGGAACTAATGAGAGATGGTCAGACTTTGCCGGTGCAAGTGACATACTAAAAATTCAGTTTGTAAAAGGTGAGGCCCATACCATGAAAATAACATTTCTTCAACACTGAGTTTAGCCAACCCTTACGGTTATTGGGAATCAGAGTCAGTAGCGCATCATATTTTTTGGAGGAATAGATGTGACAGAGGCAATCACATGAATCATGTGGCTTATGATGTCTAGACAATGATTCATGGCTTATCAGCAGCTTCCTCAAAAGCAGCGCAGGAACAGCTGGGTAATCTACAGCCTGATTCTCTAAAGATGCCCAATGATTTTTTCTTACACCGTGGGCTGCTTACAAAGACTTTTACACTTTTCCACTTGGTGTCATCTCGTACTTAAATTGATGGGCCTTATTTTTACACTGAAACTCACTGTACTGAGACAATGGCATATTTTAATGTTTTAGGGCTTTGATGTGCTCAGCTGGAGCCCCAGCTTCGTAGAGTTATGACTAGAATCACTTGGTGATTTTCTATCAGATGGTATTCAATGGACAATTCTAACTATAGCAAACAGTTCAGATGCCTCTGAAAAGTGAAATAGCTCTTCTAATCTTTGAGGTCAATATAATTTCTAGCCCCTGAAATGAGTCAGCCACAAGATTTGACTTTTCTTGTGTATTATTTACAGATTCATTAATGCACAGATATACATACAGGTATACATACTTCTCATTAGGAAGTCTCTGTCTTCATTGTTACTGAGTTCCAGAATCATTTGTTCCCTACAGTATAAATTTTACTTCTGGGAATATACCATTATTTTGTATGCAGCTCCTGGAATCTGGAGAAATCATATCAAAGATGCCAGTATTTTTTATACTGGATAGTCTTGCTAAGATATTCAAGAAACAAAGAGAAAACAAAGTTGCTTGATCCAGAAGCTCCCAATGTGAGAGTGCCACACAGCTTAGTATGTGTGCCTCTGCTGGTTAAACATATATTAGCAGTCAGCTAATCTGTCAGTAGCATCATCTACATGTGACTTGCTTTGACATATTCTTCTACAAATGGCTATTTCTCACTGGGGTATGTGAAGATCCCTCATGTTACAATATAAATGTCATATTTCTGTGACCTAGAAATAGCTCAGGTATGATCTGAAAAGTCAATAGATATTATTGATATTGCTCAAAAAGCAAGAAGCGTGTCAGTGCTTGGAAAATGGTGAAAAAAATCTCCACTTTCCTGCAATAGCTCTACGATTCATTGTTCCCACTGTTCTCTGTATGAAGAGAATACATATAGGCATATATCTCCTCCAGTAACTTACAAACTAGTTTGCTGAATTTGACATGGAACTGCAGGACTTAGGCATACTATTTTCTCACAGGTTTGAAGTTTAGAACTAACTGGGTAAAACAGGGACACCAGTAAGGGACAGGCTGATGACCTCATCCCTAATTGCTCCAGGCTGGCCACATGTGAAATAAGTGTTCTGTCTGTCTCAACTGAGGGAAAGGCATTAGTCAGAGCCTAGTTTGTTAGCAAATTCAACCATAATTCATCCATAATAAATTAGGCTTTGTTGCTTCTATTACTCCCAGAACTGTTTGTTATATGTTTATTTCAGGGCTCTGAGCCTGCCATAAATTTAGGGCAGTGTTTCAAACAGTGACAGTGATATATTTGGTATGGCTGTGCTGGCTCCCAGAAGTGGGACTGTAGGCATTCCAAACAAACGGAAGTTCATATTTCCTCTTTTTTAAAAATAAAATCACCTATCATTAAATTCATCTGTGGTCAGAGCCTGTAAACATGCTTTACTATTGACCATGGAATTCTTGAAAAGCTCACTCAAGAGTGAGCTGCTGCAGAGAGTTTGCGCAGAGTGAATTTCAATTATAGTAGGGCTGTAGGGCTCCAGTTGAATTTTCCTCCCTTCCTCCCTCCCTCCCTCCCTCCCTCCCTCCCTCCCTCCCTCCCTCCCTTCCTTCCTTCCTTCCTTCCTTCCTTCCTTCCTTCCTTCCTTCCTTCCTTCCTTCCTTCCTTCCTTCCTTCCTTCCTTCCTTCCTTCCTTCCTTCCTTCCTTCCTTCCTTCCTTCCTTCCTTCCTTCCTTCCTTCCTTCCTTCCTTCCTTCCTTCCTTCCTTCCTTCCTTCCTTCCTTCCTTCCTTCCTTCCTTCCTTCCTTCCTTCCTTCCTTCCTTCCAAATATGAATGATAATATGTGTATGAGAATAGTTCTCAAGAAGAGATGGATCTGTAGTTTTCCTATTGCTTTCCCTGCAAGAACTCAGCAAGCAGAGCAGAGCATGCAGACACCTGATGTCAGTGCAGAGAAGTCTGTGGAAAAAAAAAAAACAACAACAAACAAAAACAAACAAACAACAACAACAAAAAAACAGGATGGAAACATGGGGTACAGATTAGGGAGGGAACCCAGGAGGTGATAAAACAGTGCCCCAATGGAAAGGGCTGAAAGCAAAGCTACAAAGCAGATCAGGCTCAGTACTGCAGCAGTGCAGGCAGAGATCAGGGCCATTATGGGTGTACAAAGAGGAACTGAAGAAGAGCAACCAGGAAAGCAGTGAGAGGGCGAATGGCAAAGACTGTAAAGGTACATGCAGCCAATGCAGAAAACCCCTAATCTGGAGGAACTGAGGACACTGGAGTAAGTGCTTCTCCATTGCCAGCAAATGCTTGCAAGGCCCACTAGCCAACCTCAAGTTTTGTCGTTAGAAGTGGCCAGTCTATACAGAAAATAATTGTGCATTACAGATACCAATTGCTTTTGAGCCAGAGAGTTTATGTGCCAGGGTGGCTCCGAAAGATTTTGCTCGAGTTTTGTGCCCATCAACACAAATTTCTGAAGGCAGCCTGAATTATGGTTTTCTATACCATTTGAATAGATGAGTTCTTTCATTCTCCTAATATGTGTATATTTGAAGAGATAAATGATTAAAGAGAAAACACTAGGAAACCAACTTGAGTTATAAGCAATACAGCTTGCACAAATCCTCAACTAAAAGAGATTCATATGAGATTCTTTTCTCCTTTTTCTCCTCTCTTTCTCTACACACAGGCAGACATAATGGGATGTTTTCCTAAACTAGTGCAGATTATGTTTGCTGGCAGTGCTAATAGAAAATAGAAACTCAAGCCTTTTTGTTGCACCTGCTGTTTAAATGGACCGACTGTTAAGCATTATAAATACAGCTGTAGTCTTTTTGACCACCACAAGTGACTTATTACTGTGAAATGCAGCTTCGGAAGAAAAAGGAGGAGCAGAAATAATTGTGAATATTGTTTATATTTTTATGATGCTCTGAAATAAGGAAAAAACACTGAAACTCTGAGTGCTACAGTAGGAAAACTTGGACTGAAACAATTTTAAATCTCCTTTTCCATAGCCTTTAACATCATTCCCTGTCCGCAGTACCAACATGCTCTCTGATCTCCTTCAAGTTACACGCACAAAAATCAGTAAAGCCATCTTTTTTGCCTTTTGACCTGATTATGACACTTCCAGCTTTGAAACATTATTTATGCTATCTTCTTCAGTCTGTTCCTTTCTTCTTTCTGCTATCTTCTTCAAAGACCCACAATTCTTTTCTTCCTTATTTAATCCTTCTGACATGTTTCCAAATGCCCTCACTCCTCTGCGGGTGTTTCCCAATCTTTTCTGTCAGCTTAGACAGGAATTGGTTCCTATAGGCTCTACTATGTTTTAGATTTTGCAGTGGTTAGGGATCAGATCTGAACTAGACAACGATCTAAACAGAGAAAATGTATCATATTGCATAATTTTTAATTAGGAAGATTTTTCTAAAGCTTCCTGGGAACCTTTTTTCACTGCAAACTGAGTTCTTACACTGACTGTGGAAAGACTATGTAGCAACATGATGGAGAGAGAGCTCAGATCCTGGGATCCATAAAAACATTGCCTTTGTCTGGAATGCTTCTTTAGTATGAGCTTCACTATAGACAAATGCAAAATTATCATCCCACATTTACGTAGATCTTGTGATAGATCTAGAAGATCTTGAAGATATCCTCTTCTCCTCTCCTCTCCTCTCCTCTCCTCTCCTCTCCTCTCCTCTCCTCTCCTCTCCTCTCCTCTCCTCTCCTCTCCTCTCCTCTCCTCTCCTCTCCTCTCCTCTCCTCTCCTCTCCTCTCCTCTCCTCTCCTCTCCTCTCCTCTCCTCTCCCCCTCCTCATGTGGCTATATAACTCTGCTGGCAAGAAAAATGTTTCTGCTGTTGCAGCAAGCTGAATTCCCCAGACACACATGTTTTCAAAATGTGCCTGTTTCTGCAAAGTGGAAAAGCTTTGATGAATAGGAATAGCACTAGACTTTAAGGCACACTTTATTTCATTGATGAACTTACAGGTGTCTCCTGCAGAAACGGTTTGGTAAACTGTAATTGTTAACAACACTTATTCAGAATTTACAAGCGAGACGAATATCACTTTTTTTTTTTTTTTTTTTTTTTTTTTTTTTTTTTTTTTTTTTTTTTTGAGGCTGTTACAAGGATAAATAACTGATGCTGAAGGAGCCGATCAGGATTGCTGGAAAATGAATACATAAATAAATAAGAATTGTGTGTGGGTTTTATAACCTGCGACTGTGTTATAAAAGGGGGGGAGCATTTTGTGGGATCCATTACATAATTTAATTGCAGAGCTTAATTGCTAAAGACACACAAGGGAAAATGGATATCATGGAAATCAATTCATGTCATAATGCACTTATAAAATTCAAAAATTAAAGTGCTTGTTCAAAACTTTCCATACAAGAGGATTAATTGTCAAGGAAATTAAAAGTGATGTAAGAGGAAAAGCTGATGAGATAATCCAAGATGATCCAAAGGATTTTAAAGATATCTCTATACTATTAACAATCTTGTTCTTAAATCTAGCATTTAAATGGACTGCATTTTCCATTGGTACAATTAGGTATAGTTTTTTCAACTTGCTACAGATCTGAGCATAATACACGTGATTTAGTATGCTGTACTGTATATTAGTACGTGGACAGTGATCAGTGTACTCCTGTTGATGGCAACAGTCTATTGGTTAAAAAGCCAAGGACATAGCTTATAAACTATTACTTTCAGGTCTGAAACAAGTACTTGAAATCTTCTTTGTACTCACAGTGATGTATAGCACCGTCTTGTATCTGCAGTTTCATCTCTGTTTGGTGTCTGGTGTCAGACATTTTGACACATTCTACTTCTTTTATTGGCTTAAAAACAATGCAATAATAAATAAGAACAAAATGAGCCAGTTGTCTTCATGAGGAAAGCACTTCAGGAAGGGTGGTGTGATCGCTACTGTTGCACCTATTGAATCTGCATGAATATCCTTGTGGAATTACATGACTGTATGGATGTAGTGAATGCATTTCGGCTCCACATTCATGTCATGGGTCACAGAAGGAGCAGAATGTGACAAGAGTTGATTCTTGACTAATTTCTTATTACATACTATGCTATGGTCAGTCCAGTGCAGTAGGAATGTGTAACAAAAGATGTAGAATAAATGCTTCCTTTCTCTTTCTCCTCTATTTTCCTTGTTTTTGTTTTATCTTGTTTTTGTTTTTGTTTTTGTTTTAATTACCTTCTACTTCTGGTGCTTTCTTGAAGCAAATTCAGTGCTATCCTTATCTCTCCTCAAAGTTTGATGCTCCAGTCAACTTCTTCTTCCTATGAATAGTCTGCTCTTTCTTTTCTAAAATATAATCTTTTCATTCACTTTGGTCTTGTCTTGCCTCAGTCAGTTCTCTTTGCAACACAAAACACGTCTCTTCCTCTGAATGAGAAATGCACAGATCAACTTGATGCTTTATAATGTCCTAATTACTGTAGTCGCAGGTTGCTGGGTTATAACTGCATGCCAGAGGGTCGATGAACCTTTTAAGTAAAATGAGGAGATGCATCTTCATGGAACCTAATTATAAGGTAAAGTTAATAAAGATAGGGAAAAAAAAAAAAAAAAGCCACTAAGAAAGTCAGATATCTTCAAAAGCTGTCAAAGGAAGTCATCTGCTAGAGCCTTACTCAGTACTAATATGTGGGTCTTTGTGAGTACCCCTTGGTGATACAGATGAAAGTTCTCTACTGGCACATCCCTTGGGAGACTGAGGACCTGCAGTCATAGATCCCAGTGACAAGACCCATCTGGAGAGATAGGAGGAGCCAGAGGAACCACCAGAATCTCGACAGTCTGATTGTATGGTGTTGGTAGGCTGAGGGAAGGCTGCCAAGCCAGCAAACCATGTCTGCTATTTCCTCCTTTGTTAACATTAGGTGTGTGGAGGGGAGAACTAACTATTGACATGACTGCATCGGAGAGAAAGAGCTCAGAGTACAGTGAAACTGTTAGGTTATTTTCTTATCAACTCTTCTGAAAGTACAGACAACATCTGGGGCAAATGTATCTTGTTCAAGAGAGCATGGAGACAGTTAGTTCACCAGCTTTTACTGGTGCCATATGCAGTGAGACATCTACAATTTGATGATGGCTTTCTGTTGGGATTTTGAAAACTATTCTGAAGTAAATGGAAGAACAATTGCTCAGAGTTAGAGTACTTCTGAATTTACACTACCACAATGGTGTTTTTAAGAGTTGCACACCTAATAAGAAGAGATTATTCTCCCCTTTGCAGCCTTCAGCAGAAAAAATCACGATGAAATTGCTCTGCATTGATTTCCTTCAGTATTAGTGACTCACTGCTAAGAATAGAAATCCACAATTCCAATTATTCTGTGTTCATGTTTCTCACTGGATTTTATGTAAGCAGGTCCCTGTGTGTCTGTGTAGAAACCTACTGAGTTCTCAGTGTGAACTCAGATTGTATTTTTATCTTTAAATTCAATTTCTTCAAAAGGGCAAGACCATGGCTTTGACTTTCACACATAAACCTCATTTCTTACTTTAGATGTGTTCATTGTATTCTTTAATTCTTTCATTCTTTTGTCAACAGTGCACAGTTTCTGGATTCTCTCTGGACCCTAAGAACAGATAGGACTTTTGTTTAGCATGCAAACATACCTACTCCATTGTACTCAGGTGTTTGCCAAGCACAAATACAATGTTTGATATTTATGAAATTATTTGTATAAATGTCCTGACCTTTTTCCTGTTTTCTTTGTTTTGTTTTGTTATGTTTGGAGGGTTAGAGAATGGGAATTACTAAATTGCCTGTAATTTAATTTTAGTCTTTTGTTGGCCCAGACGATGCAGATCAGTGTGTGTATTTAGAAACAAATTTCTGAGACAAAAATGTCACCTGTTATATCTTTGTGGACCATGCATCATAAAAGGATTTACTGGGTTAAGTTCATGTCAGTCTGGCTAGGCTGACAAAGTTATTACTGCTTTGCCTGCTTGATGCTTTAAAAGCATGGAAGGTTACCAACAGCCTTCAGATAAACACTGCAAAGCTGTACATGCCTGTGGTCGAGTCCACTTAAAAAAGCACTGCAGGACATTGGCACTCATGTTCCCTGAAATCTGGAATGTAGGCTTTGCTACAGGTGATTTGCCCATGCTGCTTTCTGACAGTGGTGCTTTGTTGGCTCCTGTTGGCAAAAAAGGGTAGCAGACCGAATTTATGCATTACTTTGGGATATTTTGGGTTGTTTCTCTGATAAAGCAATTAAAGTGAATAGCAATCGTAATATAAAAACCAGCATTAAAAGAAAGAGTTTTACTTGTAAGGTCAATACGATACTCAGAATCATGTAGAGAAATGACTGGGCAACCAAACTTGCCCAGTGGATCTGGGGTTGAGAGACTGCCTTAGGTGAATGACTGCCCTCAAATAGCAGCTGATAAGGCTGTACAAAGATTCGGGCAAAAATTCTGTGTGTGATGGGCTGTTTCTAATGGAGCTGAAGCATGTTGGGATCTGTGTGAGAGGACACAGCCCAGCAGAGCAGCAAACACAATGGTGGAAATTCTGATATACAGAAAATTAAGATCAATCTAAATCCATAACTCTCATGTTTGAGTAAGATACGTATCCACATTTGTAAGAAAGCATTGGGAAAAGAACCGAGGGAATGACAACAGACTTTCAGGAAACTGGGATGTTTTCTGTGGTTGTCAAATATGTGCCAGCGTCTTCAAAGAAGCCTTTCATCATGGATGAAACAAATCAATTCCTATTAAAAAAATCACTCTGTCAGTCTAGAAGAAGAAAGTAGAGTGGGTAAGAAAAAAAACGAACAAAGGTTAGACAAAAGCAGTTTTCTCTTTTATTAAGCACTTGGGAGTGACTCGCAGAAGCAAATGCTCAGTTGAATGAGAGTTGGAACGCAACATAGCATTCCTTCATAGCTTTTTTTTTTTTTTTTTTTTTTGGTCAACTTGGTTAAATATGTTTTTATATTGCGGAAATATAAATTATACTGCAGCAAGACGTGCACAGCAGAGATGTCTGTACTGTTTCACTTTTATCTTTCCTATGCTTTACCTGTGTTCAGCACAGTGTCACTTTTATTGGGCTCACTTACGCAGTTCACAAGGCTCTGTTTATTGGCCTTTTTATGATAAATCAAAGGGCCCAGTCTCTTTGCTCTGTTTTCCGGTTGTTGGTGTAGCTCCACTGAAATCGCTTTTTGAATTAGGTTTGTAAAAATATTCAGAGCTAAACTTCCACTTATAGGGTTATAACGTGGAATAGTTTGTGTATCTTCAATAAATGTACTGAAGTCAATGAAGCACTGAATTTGACCCCAGGGATGAAAAAGACACTCTTCAGAAATTATTTGGGAATGTGGTCATGCATTTTGCAGGACCTGCTGTCTCAGTCTCAGTGCAGACTTGATTCCAAAAGAGCCTATCACTGTAAGCCATCAGTGTTCAAGTTATCTGTACCAATATTCTCAGGCATAGACTTTCCCACACATGAATAATTCCATTTTAGTAATAAAGTAAGGCCAGCTCAATCTTCAAGGTTCTGAGGACAGCAGAGATAGAAGACTGGTGTGCAAACAGTGAATGCCAGCCCCAGTCTGTGCTGAATCCATTGGAAACTCCAGTTCTCATAGCATTTAATGCTTTATGCCTTAATGAAGTGGTGCTGTCCATTATCACACTATCTGAAAAGATCCCAGGGCATAATGGCTATGTGGGGAAGGGTTATGATTGTGTCTTTATTGGCAGGGAAGAAAGATAAGAAATAAACAAGTCCTTTAGCAAGCAGGATTTATCTGAAGGATACTCATAGGCAGGCTGGGAGCTTAAGGGCCAGTCCAGTGTCTTAGCAGAAAGACCAGGGATGTTACTATTGCACACCTGGAGGAATGAAATGAAATGAAAAAATATTCTGAATCCTGAACATCATACCAAATAGAAATAAGCCAAGCCTTCCAGAGTTGTTCTAGGCAAACTGTCTTGTTTTGTTCTGAACTTCAGCTTTTCCAAAATGCAGGCAAGTTATCTGTCCATAAGTCAAATGTTCCTAACAATGTCTGGGCTGATAGTCTGAAATCGAAATCAATTCTACTGGTTAATTTTCATTTAATCAGCTACAGTTCTTTCAAAAGTGCACTAATGAAGTTACTTGGATTAGAAATATATGGCTATTGCATCCCAGGGACTTCCAAAGTGCCAGATTTTTCCATCCCCTTAGTCACACAAGAAGCTTCTTTGAATTCCCTTGCTAAGGTTACTCAAGACAGTTTACTAAAATGAGCCATTTATTTCAAGCTAGAAGAAAGTTAGTGCCAATTTGTGTGCTTTCTCTGTGCTTAGGCTGATGGATAGTATTTTAAAACATCATTTCGAAAATATTTTAATTGTCACAACAAATCTTTTTTTGGTAAACAGAATCTTCACATTTCTTTTAGCACTTTATTTTCAGGCAAAGCATGCTATTGATATGCATGAGAGCAGATGAAATGACTGTGATTTACTAAAATGTTCAGTTAAGAAACCACTGGTTTTGCTATTAGCATTTTGTAACATTTCTAATGATTTTGGTTTTCAATCAAGCCAACATACACTTGGTCCATGGACTTGAAATTTTGTTCATTTTAATGCTTCCTTTTCTCCCTTCTGATGTCAGCTCAATGCTTGGATAATTTCAATTTTATCTATTTATTTACATTTTTATTTTTTATAGCTTTTCCTGACAAGAGGAGAGCATTCTTATGTTGAAACATGCAAATCTAGGAGATTCGTCAGGAAGCCAATAAGCTAGCACAGAGTTTTGTAGGAAATAGGATGAGGAGAGAGAAAACAAGCAATGTGAGAGAAAATCAGAAGTAGAAACTGTTCATTTTGGGAAACAGGCTGCTTCCCTAAAGCTTTTCTGGGGGGCAGAAAATCAAAACAACATAAAAAAACTGCAGACACACAAATTCTGCTAGTTTAGAAAGCTTCAATTTTATAGTCTTTATCCTTACAATTGGAAAGGACCAAATGAATTGTTTCATTGGCCATAGTTATGTGTCCACCAGTGCCTCAGAGCCTCTTCTTGTGTTTAGGTCAGTGCTGTGAGCCACATGACTCCTCAGATATGGGGTAACAGGACCCACCAGAGCCCTGAGGGACACCAGTTCACATAGGTCACACTGAAGCTTCACTAGCAGTCTGATTAATGCCAGCTTGGTCTAAGTCTGGATGTTGGAAAATTCTCCATTTTCTCTATTTTTCTCCCCAAACAATCAAAATAATAATTATTGAGCAATCTTCAGATTATGCTATGAATAAGCATAGTTTCAAAAGTTGATTGACTTTAGTTATTGCTGCTAGAGCATTAAGGAAGCTGAAAGGCAGAGTTATGTGACTTGGCCAAGACCACATAAAAAGCCAAAAGGGCGACCATTGAGCTCATATCTTGAAGGTATCACCTGCACAAACCCTTCGTTTGGTACAAAAGTTGGAATTCCTTTGTTGCCGCATCCAGAAAGCTGTGCACAAACAGGGAAAGGCTGGTATTTTCTTCTTTTCTGTTCCAAGCATGGAACATTATTGTGAAATTGTAAGAAATCCTGGCAAACCCATTTTATTTATTTTTCCTCTTCGTCTTTTTTTCTTTTTCACTCATTTTCTTTTTTTCTCTCCTTTTCTTTGTTCTTTTCAGACGTGGGTATGCTATGGAGTATTTACAAGCATTTATTAGCAAAGATTAATCTCCTTCTCTGTGAATACATTTGGTGGAGAAAAGTTTGCATCATTTCTGCCAAGAGATTTCATAATGGATGGAGGATAATGTTAAACTTTCTAGCTGCCAGTGATCATTTCCAATGGGAACATACTACATTGACTTGATTTTCTGTTTCAGAAAAATCTCACTACAGCTGTGCCAGGCAGTATATGGCAGTTCTGGAAAAGCAAAAGGCCCAGCGGAGATTCCAGCTTTCCCAGCTTAACATTATTTGTTAACAAAAAATAGAAGCAAAGACCTCAGTCAGGGGTGATGCTGAAGAACTAGCTTCATGGTGTCCAACTATGGATGCCTACGGTGGAGATGACTTCAGTTGGCTTTCTCCCATGGCAGGGTAAGAGCTCTGGGAGTCCTTCTGTTGCCCATGTGTGCCAGCATGATGGGCTGTGGGGCAGAGCTGGTAGCACATGAATAGAGAATTATAGGAAAGCTCCTCTAGTAGCATCTCCTTAGAGACAGCTGGGATAATCAATTAAGGCCAGAACTTAAAAGAGATGAATGTGCATGAAGTAAAGCTTGCACCTGAACTATAGTTGTCTAGAGAAGCTCTTCTAAAATGGTCAGTTCCATTGTTTAAGCAGGGGGAAGGCCAGGTGGTTTCTGAAGGCCGGTGGAGAATGATCTTGGATGCCTGCACCAAGTCTCTGGTTTCCCACTACATAGACTGATTACATTATTCTCTTTGAGCTACAAGCTACCCAGAATGGAAAGCTGGCAAAGCATTACTTCTCTAAGGAAGGGCCTCGTACAGATACTAACACAGGAAAAGACTGTCCTGGACATGTTGCCCATTGCCAGGATTGTGTGCAGTCCACAATGACTGTTCAGTGTAGAAATGTAGCCATTTTGACAGCCAGATCCAAGTTCTCAGGAATTTGTGCTAACCATTAGACTGTTAAAACTGCCTTTCCTCCTTAATGTACAATGCTCTTAATGTGGCTGCCTAGTGAAGATGTGATGCCCCATCCCTGGAGGTGCTCAAGGCCAGGTTGGATGGGGCTCAAGGTCAGCCTGAGCTGGTGGGGGGCAGCCCTGCCCATGGCAAGTTGTTGCAGCTGTATGATCTTTGGGATCACTTCCAGCCTAATGTGTTCTGTGATACTATGATTCTCAGTGCTAATAGGGATGCAGAGCTGCAGACCCTCTGCTGTTGCTATGGAAGATGTGCATTGTTTTCCACAGCATGGCAGCCCAGGAGAACCCTTCACAGGTTGAGAAACCAATACGCACATGGACAAATGATGCGAGTCCTGCACACAGCAATGCATCCCCTGCATACTGAACACCTGCATCTCATCCTCATATGCCAAGTGCAGTCTTCACCCTGTGGAAACCACAAACCCGTGGAACGTGGCTGAGCAGAGTGTTCATTTACAAGGGCTGTTGTCTACAGCCTTTGAGATTTTTAAGTGTGTTTCAGACTGAACTACAAACAAATCAATTCTGTGCATTCTTTACATTTCACATGTCTTTGTGATAACTATGGCAACAATTACAGCTTAAAAAGGGAAAAAGTCCAAACCAAACCGAAAAATAAACCAACCCTGTAGTATAGTGGAGTAAATGCACACTTGCTTTAAATTAACGGATGGGAACTGGAATGGAAAAATGTGGTTAAAAGAGCCTAAAGCAAGCAACTGTTACTGCTCATGATCATTTCGGTGCTTAATAGAATCTTCTCTCTTCATTGCCTTTATTTATAACTACATGCTTTTGTACTTTCCAGCTAATTTTCTGCTGGTGTCACAAATGCCAGAGTCATTTTTGTACTCTTCTTCCTTTAACTGAAGAAAAATCCAGATAGAGTCTAATAAAAAGGCTCCAACTTCTGGACTGATTTATGCACAAAAGCTCAGGCTCTGAAAGCTACAGAAGGAGACCTGAATAATTCCATGTAGATTTCAGAGGGTGAAGGGAGCATAGAGATGCCTATATATCCATCAGGATGTAGTCCTAGCACAAAACAAAGTTCAGGAGGTTGTATGGAGATTTATGCCTTAATGGAGAAAGTTTTAAAGGTATCTAGACATCTGTCTGTGTAAATGCATACTGAGCAATGTGTATCAAAATGACTAGGCAGGCTAAGTGCCTAACTTGAATAATTTAAGTGGAAGTTGGGCACCTATTATATTTAGCCACATTAACAAATTTCTGGAGGCAGATATCTGTGCTATGAGATGTTCAACATGATGGTATACTTAAAGACTGATTTCACCTATGAAAACGACATTTAATCATGACTGCAAACTTCAGCCATACTGCATAGCATCTACCATGGAGACAGTAGAGAAAGTTAGGTGCAAAGATATGTCACTGTCAACTGAAATCTTCTGCATATCTTTTAGGTGTCAGCTGCCATTTAGGATTACTTGGGCAGCGGCGATGCACTACAAATTCATGCCAGAGGCTATGGAGTGGTAAGGGGTACATCTAGTTGTCCTGGCAAGACTTCACAGATTGTTCTGCCAGAAGGAGCTTTTATCCCTGGCATCTTTTCTGACCACAGCTGGCTGAGGAGAAGTCGCAGCCAATGCTTAGTGGGGAGACCACCATTTGTGCATTTCAGAGTCCCCTAAGAACGGAACTAGCAAAAGGCTGGAGGGAGGGAGGGAAGAAATGAGAAGAATAAAATTGAAATACTTCACCAAGAGTCTATTGTTTTTAAAATGTTCATGGTTTTGTTTCATTACAATTTTCCTACTTCCAATTAGAATTGCATGGGCAAGTTCTGTAAGAACAATTTTGGTATAAAAAGCTGTTTGTTTTTTTTTTCCATCAGCGTTTTACTACAAGGTAGCTGTGTAAGTCTTCATTATCCTCTGTGGTCATTGGGCTTCTGAACAAAACAGTGCCCCTGAATAGAGCAGAGAAATACAGTTCTGAGATGAACCGACCTAAACCAAACACCCAGATAAGGTCGCACAGGTAGGCATCAAGTTGGGTCTTGAATTTCTCCAAAGAAGGAGACTCCATAGCCTCTCTGGGCAGCCTGTTCCAGTGCTCAAATATTTGAATATCCCAGAGGATGGTGATTCTGGTAGGACAAGCTCCTGAATCACAGAAAAAGGGCATCTTCCCCAGGCAGGCTATGCACTGGTCTCCTGGTCTTTGAGCACTTCTGGCCTTCTGCTGGAGAGGGAGAGTTCTTGGAGAGTCATTCAGTGTCCTCGGCTGGGAACATATCACCATGGGCTCAGCCACAAGAATATTTTCCTTGCTTTTTTCTGCACACATAACCTAACAATTTTGTTCTTGGAGAGAAGCAGGAGGAGGCTATTTCAAACTCTTGTGATTTTTAGTCTCATAAAATTTAAGGGCATGTGAAGTGTACCATTAATCCAGACACTGGAGTGAGGATATTGGTCAGCTGAGGAATCAGATTGCAATTTTTCACAGAACTTTAGCTTTCCCAAAACAATTCTAGATAAACTCAGTATCTGACCAAGATTTGCCTACAATGTTTACATTCAAATTCAGGATGCTTTTATTCAGAAACACATGATATTGGTAGAAACCATTAATCGAAAAATAATTAGATGATAAACTCAACGAAATTACAAACTATCTTTATAAATGATAAAGGTAAAAGAGGAAAAATTAGTTTGATATATTCCCTAGAAATCAATACCGTCCACCATTACAGCTCTCTTTCCATTTGCCCATTTCCACTGTGAAAATGATTGAGTTGAAACACTTGCAGAACAGTTTCACGAGGAGTGAGACAGAGGCAAAGTCACCAAAGGGAAATTAAAATCAACCCTCTTTATATCTGTTTCTCTGCAGCACAATTACATTTCAGTGATTTTGTTTGGCATGTTTTTATATATGACTCATTTGAGGCCTGCTGAATGATTGCATGGGAAATGCTATGCTGTTACTAGAAGTTTCTCACTATCACAAACAGCAGGAAAACATAGTTATTAAAAACTGAGAAAATATCAGTATTTTTTACTGCGAAATAACTACCAGCTATTATTAGCATTGCTCAGAATCCATTTAACTTACTTTGCTTTCAATTAGGGTTGTGCATACAAAAAGTTAGCTTTGGGTTTTGCTGCTAGCAGAAAGAAATACAGTGTTTCAATGCAGTATTTATGGAAAAAATACCACATATCACTGTTGGAGCTAGTAAAACTGCCTGTGGCTAATGTTGCTTAATATTTGCCATTAGCCCTGTTTTCAGCAGTTTACTGCTACACAGAATTGCTCAAGCTGAAATTTGCCACGCATGCCTCTGCCTTAGGTAGGATTTTTTAGCTGTTTCCAAGAACAAATTTAGAAAGAATAAGTAATGTTTAAGCAGTTCCCACTTTATTTGGGCAGTGTACTGAACAAAGGGGAACATTCAAGCTGTGGTGTTGCTCATTGCCCTCTGTCAGAAGGGCGTAGTGAAACACACCTGTCTCATTAGAAGCCACATCAGGATCTGCATAGTACAGTGAGGATAAGGGTTGACAGGCCCAAAGGAACAGAATGTGTGGGTCCAGTTGCCACTGGGAATGCAAATCTGGTTATGTAAAAGGATTTGGTAGAAGAAGCAAAGCACCAGAGGGCAGTGGGCACGGAACAGGCTGCCCAGGGCAGTGGGCATAACCCCAAGTGCTGGAGTTCAAGGAGTGTCTGGACAGCGCTCTCAGACATAGGGTCTGATTTTCTGTGATGCTGTGTGGATCCAGGGGTTGGACTCAGTGGACCTTCTGAGTACCTTCCAACTCAGGATATTCTATGGTTCTGTGGTTCAAAGCCAGGCCAGCCTTGCCCTCTTCACCCATAGGCAGTGGCAGAGCAGTAGGGATGTGTCTGTTCTGTGCAGACCCAGGGTATGGTTTCCTGGCCAATGTGCCATGTGGTGGCTCTGGGTTCCCCTGACTGCTCAGGAGCATGGTTAGTAACAGAGGATTGCTTTAACAAATCAACCAGAAAAAAGCACTGTGTGGTTATCCTCAGCAAAGTGATTCAGATACCACAGAAATAAGAGCCAAGCACTCAGTCCCAAAGGCAGTCACAGCTTCTTGGGGTTTGTGCCATAGTTTTTCATGCCAGGATGCCCATCACTAGGAGTGAGTCACCAGCCTTGGAAATCATTGCTATTTAGACCCATTCGTTGGCATCCTCCTTGAAAGCTGCTGCTACATATTCACTTGTCATTCCTGGCAAGTCTCCACTCTCAGCAGGAAGCTGTTTTTGACCTCTTTTTGCTCCTCGTACACAACCTGCCCAGATGACACAGAAGTCTGAGGTCAGAGCTTCTGGACCTCTGCTCTCACCTGTGGATCATTCATTGAACTAGGTCCTGGGGGTTACTGTGATGGAGGCATTGTTAGATCCTCTTCTCTGAATGTCCTGCTGCTATGTGGTGAAATTACAGCTTTGTGTTTGTCTGAGAAGCAGCTGAGGACTCCGACTTTTTCACTGGTAGATTATGGAAGAAGGTGCAGAAACCAGCTCTGTCATAATTAGGAATGTGATCAGATGACACTGTTACACAGCTAAGAACATTGCCTTTCAGAATAAATTTGTCAAGGCTGTGTTTAAGCCAAAGTTGTTTGTAACCTTTCCCACATACAGGAAACAACAACAAAAGCCCCCAAACCAACAACACGTGAATTTGGGTTTAGCAAATAGCTGTGTAAATCGTGAACTATGTTTCTCCCATCCAGTAGTTCATCCACCTCACTTATATGTAATGACCATGACCAGCTTGCCTTGTTGGACCAAGAGTCATACTAATTGCTAATTAAAGTTCCTCTTCTTGTGACGTGTTATTTCACTTCCATGAAAAATGCTTTGTTCATTTGCTGCACAGACAAGTAATGATCTTACAGAGTCGAACAACTAATTCATGTGTCTTTAATCATCTCTCTTTTTGAATCCATCTAATTACTTTGAGGGAAAGACTGATCATATTGCCCCTCTTCAGAGTTCAGGCTATTTCTACAATTAAAGATGATATTTCTGCAATTAAAACTGACTTTAAAAGGTGGCCTAGCGTGATTCTATTTTATTATTCTTATTTTCCTCTCAAAAGAATTTCCTTGCTGTGAAAAGAAGATGTGCACAAAACTGAACGGTAGTTTTATTATTGCCTTACCCTATCCATTACTTTTAAATAATTTCAAACCCATTTGTAAAAGCATACAGCTTTTATATGATTGCTTTTGTGAATCTCGGCTTAATGCAGGAGGCCTACATTCCAAAAGCATCTGAAACTGACGTCAGCTGAAGTCTGGCAGACAAGCTCTGGTGGATCTTGCTCCAGCTTTTTAGGAGGTAACCAGCCTCCTTGTCTGCTCTGTAACAGTCACAGGAGCTGTCAGAGGGTATTATGTGTTAGGAGCTTCAAAGGGAACGTGCTTTCTGCAGTTTACCTACTTGCACCCACAGTCCAGCACAACCATGTGTTGCAGATGCAGATTTCCTAGTTGAAGGCTTCTCAAAGGAGAAGCACCTGCACCTGCCCAGCTCTGCAGCCTCCCAGAGCATCTGAAGTTTTCTCAGGAACTCTCTCCAGAAGCTGTGTGTCAGTGCCCTCTTGTCAAGATCAACTGAATAATGGGCTTCTCTAAGGTGACAGCAGTCACTTGCAACTTTGAGCACAACAGCTAATGCCACGTGGCAGCCCCTTGGCCTGCTCTGACCTTACTGAGAGTGGGTGCCCCTTCCTCTTGGTCTGGCACTGAGCTGCAGAAAACAATCTCCGGCTAGCACCTCTTTGCATAGCCCTGATGCTTTGGCTGACCTTTGGACTAGCATGGTTGAAGCCACCCGAGTTTGTGCTTGATGAGGGTAATTAAATGTCACTATAGCATTGGTCTTGAGGAAAAGATCCATTTTTAATATGTTTGATACTGAAAGTCGATCTTTTCTGTCCCTGAAGCTGGTTGGAAAAGAATCATAGAATCATAGAATTGCTCAGGTTGGAAAAGACCTTTAAGTTCATCAAGTCCAACCACAACCTGACCATACTATCTTGCTGCTGAATAGCTGCTGATTTAGCTGCCCTGTTAGAGTGTGGGGATAGCCATGTGGTGTCCCAAATAGAGGGTTTACAACTCTTCCAAAGAAAGCTTTACAGTGGTTAGTTCACTTCAGTTATCTTAATCATCCCTCCGATATTTTATATGTTCCTCAAAATAATCTATTCAGTAGCTTCTTGCATTACACAGATAAAATGGCTTGCTTATTAATCATATGCCAGCTCAAATGATTTCTGTTTTGTGCCATTTAATATTAGCATGCTTTGATAATTACTAGAATTTAATTTATTTATTTTAATCTGTATCTGCATGTTTCACAGGTGATAATCAGTGGTATTTTTCTTTCTCTGCCCTATGGGAGACTGTCACATTATCACTTCTTCCCTTGCTGAAATCCTGCTCTGTTCCCAAAGTGCCAATTGCATTTCCTTTCAGATTTGTCTAATTGATTGATGGAATTAAACTGAGCTCAGAGAAGTTGCTCTCGACCTTTATATAGCAAGTGGGTTGATGCTTCTATTTCAGGCCTGAAGAGGAGCCGGTGTTCCCAAAAGAAGGGCTGTTGTGCCAAGAGCCTGTCTGCTTTTCCCAGTAAACAGTTTTGCTTCTTGCCCAGAAACTTTGCTTCAAAAACACCCTCAGGCCACTGGAGCTACACCATCACAACTCTAGAGTCTGCACCATTCTCGGTAGAATTTACTTTGTATTGATTCTTTGGAAGCTTACCGCTCTGGATGTTAGCCAAAACTGCCTGTGTCCCATCAGTATGCTATAGCATAATGTACAAGCTTCAAAATGGATTAATGTCTAAAGTCAACACACTTTATTATATTAAGTTCATAGCGTCAGTCTAATCATTAAAAGCATGACAACAGTTTAATATTCAAACAGCTGTATCTATTTGATGTTCCAAAATCAGTGTACCTCTAGAAAGTGAGATAGGATTTCACCTGGTATTTTTGCAGGAACTTGTTTTGGATTCATCTGCAGGTGTAACATGCACTTAAGAGCTGGGCAATTTCTTTCTTTTATCACTGTGGCTGTACTGCAGATAATACTGGGATAATACTCAATAATACGAGCTTTTATGTGCTTTATAAACTCATGCTATTTCACTCTGTTGTACAAAGACGCAGTTCCCATTACAAGCTCACAGATATTTCCAGTATATGAATCACACAGGGAGATATTGCCTTGGGAATTTCTATTATCCAGATGCAGAAGGAAGTTAAAATATTTAAGGAAAGGAGAAAAATATCTGCCATTTCAATATTTCTTGTTATGGACAGGATTCAAACCTTTGCCCATCATGCAGCTGTCAGTCTCTAGGAGACTCAACCTCTCTTCTGACCCATCTAAATGTATGACTGGTTTCTTACATAATATATCTCCTCAAAGGTCAGAATTAGACTCTGTTGTAGTGCCTCAGTTTTATTATTGTAGTAGTTTAACAATGAAAATACTTTTCACCATCACACTCTTTCCTTCCAGGAGGAGAAAATGGGTTGTGGGTTGAAATAATGAAAGGGAAATTCCTTAGCAGTTACTGTCATGGGCAAAACAAACTCAACCACCCTCTTCTACCTCCTTCCTACAACAGAATAATTACTAGAAGTGACTTACTGAGATGTCCCCTCTTAAGACAAGGTGAAGAGTTGAGTGAGCCTCAATTATAGTTCTCTGGCAACATGACCTGCAGCCTTGGAGCTGGCAATACAGAGGAGGTTGGTGTTCTCTAAGAGAAACAGCATGGAGGGTGTCGTTGAAATCACATCCCTGGGTGAACTTCGCTCATTATAACCTCATTGTAATATTAAAACATGCTTCCATCTCAAAGGCTAGCTGCCTCCAAGATCCTCTCACTGAGCCTATACCTTTAAAAGCAAAACAAGAAGATCCTACTTCAGTCACAATAAAATATACATACAATTGGAGTTACTCAAGCCCCACATGAAAGTAAAAAAAAATAGTATAAAAAGGCTTAAAAGAAAAAGAGATTTGGGAGAGATGTCACTGAAGACAAGCTGGGGAGACATCACTGACTTTTGAGATAAGCTGATGTGCTGAGCCTTTCTCTTCCCACTGAGAGACACTTGTTGGGTGAGATTTGCAGAGTTGGTACATCAAATGCTTTCCTGGGAAACTTGGAAATCTGTGTAGAGTTATTGCATGAGTTAAAGCATTTGCAGCCAGCTGTGTTATTCACATTGTTGCTACTCACACATGCTCTGCAGACAGGGCCTATGGATTATCACTAACAATCACTAAGAATCTGCAATCTGTTGCTTCAATAAAGCACAATTCATTAAGCTAGCCATGAAACTTCTCATTGAACACAACGAAACTCCACACGGGGGGACCGTGTTAGTTCATTCAAACATGAAGATGTTGAAGGAGGATCATGCTATTTGTGCATCTGTAATTATGATAGTTCAGTATCTTGAACTAGACAAGACTTAAAGTGCCAAATTGGATATCACACAGAATCTAAGCTCAGTCACCTCCAGCCTCTCTGATTTCTAAGGACAAGCTGGCATGCAAGGAAATTTATTTTCAGCCCAACATTTTTTACCCTTTAAAGCAACACTCCTGAGAAAGGCAGGGGAATGGGGAATGGCGTCTGAGTTCAGTCTGTAACACTTTGTTTCTGCCACTCCTCTATGGCCACTACCTCTATGGTGCCTCCCACAGGATGCCAACCTTCCCGAACTGATCACATATGGGCTTCCCACATGCTGTAGCTCTCGAAGCAGTGGTTCTGCATGGCTCTGTACAAGAGGACCCATCCTTCAACACTGACCCACACAGGTCCCCTAGGGCGGCAGCTCCTTCAGTCCTCCTGCCTCACTGTGGACTTCACCATGACTGCATGTGGAGATCTGCTCCACACCATGTCAACCTGCTCCACCATGGACCTTTCCTGGGCTGCAGGGAGCTTCTGCTCCATGCCTGGAGCACCTCCTGAACCTCTGCAGTGACCTGAGTGGCTTTAGGTCTGCTTCTCTCTTACTTTCCATTCCTCTTTCCCAACTGCTGTCATGCAGCAGGGTTTCCTTTCCCTAAATCTACTCTCCCAGAGCACATCCAGTGTCACTTATGGCTCAGCTCGTGATGCAGAAGGTGCCTTTGGAGCAGCAGTAGTGGCCCTGCTCTGACACGGGGCAGTGCTGGACTCTGCTCACGGAGACCACCTGTACATCTCTCCAGCTACCAAAGCCTTCCCATTTAAGCTGAATGCAATGATATTTGGGGGTTGTATTTTAGTTTAGAAGAGAAGAAAAAGGGAAATCCTTATTGGCACACTCAGGAATGAAGAGGAAATTATTCCAGAAAGATCATTTATGTTGAGACACCTCAATTAATTAAAGTAAATCTTCAGTTGGCACTGGACTTCAAAATTATAGATTAAAAGCCAGATACAGCTATTGCCTACACTATCTGACTTTTCTTTGATGTATGTTTGTTTTAAGTTGGTAAAGTCAAAATCAGAACTGGCCATACTTGTCCTTCACTTACGTTCCTCGAAGGGTTAAAAATAATTCACACTTTCATGTTGGGCTCTTTTAAAAGAAATGTCACCTATCTCAATTGAAATAACATGGCTACGTCCTTTGAGAGCTGTTCTAATTATAGATGTCGTGGTGTCCTTGAGCTCTGAAGCAAATGCAGTTATCCAGTTCAATATATTGCTTATTATGGATGATTGTTTTATCTTTCCACCCAAAGTACATTTTCAGCTTTTGGTCACAGGTTAACTTTAATTACATTATCTCTTCTAGAGATGAAGGCTGTATAAGTACATAAAAGACAGGCATAATTCATTTACAAACACACATGCGATGGATTTCCTCCTTTTAAAAGTGACTTTTTCCAAGCAGTGGGGTTTTATTTCCCACGATTGAAAATCAACTTTGAAAGAACCCTCATATCACTGCGACGGAATCAGTTTTGTACTTGCTGAACCAAATCTGAAGGTCTTGCCTGAAGAGGTCTTAGCTTTTTTGACATGACAATCTAAACAAATTATTCAATGTGTTGATGAAAAATTACTTTCTCTGAGTTTTTGGAGTACAGAAATCATCTGAAAGAAACTTGGGTACTAGAAAAGCAATCCAAATTCACCAATGTACCAGAAGGGATATTTTGTAACATAGAGAGCTATGAAACAGGTAAAAAAGTTTTGCAAATGGAAGCAATTTTGGTGAGGCTTTCTAATATGAATGATCTTTTTCCAAGCTGAAGTAGAAATCTTTTAAGTACAAGTGGTGGAGAACATTTGTTCCAAGTTTAACTTAATTATGTTGTTGAATTAATTAGGAACAGCTGGGTTCCTCAAGCTTATAGGTGACCTCCCAGTTATCTGGACTGAAAGTCTGGTTTCACTCATTGGCTTCAATGTGAGGCCATTAATCACCACTTTTTCATACCAGTTCCAGCCTTCTAGGTGCTGCAATGAAAACAAGCAACAGCAACCTAGCAATTATTAAGTTTCCCATGGGCTCACACAATTACCTCCACAAATCAGACATTGACCACAAGTCACCAAAAAATCAGTGGTGCATAACCAAGCCCTCAGGTGCCTCAGCAATTGCTCCTTACAGAGAACTGGCCCCACCGCACCAGTGAAACTGGGCCTCTACCCACAGGGAATGTTCCCGTAGGGAGGCCAATGACACTGATTTTTCTGACAGCTATAATAATACATATGCCACTCCTACACAATTTCTTCACTTACCTTCTTTCATTGTCACAGTTATAATGACTCAGTTGCCATCATTTAACCTGTCCAAGTTCTTAAACTATCAACCTGTGGTAAATTGTGCTGATGGAATTTATTGTTATGAAATTCATCTCAGTTATAAGGTACTTGTAATTTCTGTGCTTTCTTTAAGAATTATAGGCATTTTTAATTTGATTTTTTTTTCCCTCTTCTGAAAAATACCAGACTTTTAAGTAACAGAAATGTACAAAGCTTTCAGTGCAGGTCGCTGTCTTAGGTCACCAAGAGAGAATGAATAAATTCCAACAACTTAAACATTAAGAAGTCTTATTATCAGCAGAAAGTGTGTGATATTTTAGGGACAACATAACAGGATAGACTCTCTCCCATCCCTGGAGGTACTCAAGGCCAGTTTGGATGGGGCCCTGGAGAGCCTGAGCTGGCAGAATGCTACCCTGCCCATGATAGGGGGTTGGAGCTCTGTGATCTTTGGGATCCCTTTCAACCTACTTCATTCTGTGATTCTGTGATAGCTGCACTGGCTGAGCTGTGCTAATTTCTCTCACACGCTTCTCAGCTGAGGGTTGGTAGCTGGTGCTGCAATCCATGGCTCAAAACACCAAAGGCAACTTATTCTAAATGTTCTATTTGGACACAGATTAAACAGTGAAGAGTAAATGCCTTTATGAAATTTACTTTGATCTTTTCCAAGAAAGTGACTCAGATGAATTCTGGTGGAACCATCTCTTTTGGCATAAAGTCATACTACACACCTTGCCCAATTTCCTATATTATTAAAAACATAGTATATTCCATATGTGTTAATTCAGCACAGGTGCATAGGTTTCATGATGTGTTCTGAGGCCACCAAACACACCAACCTCTTACATTTGCATTGTATGCAAATGAGAAATTTCAGTTTCATATCATGTGTACTGGATAGATTCATGGCTTCATAAATTGCAAAATTGCTGCATCTGTACCTGGAGCAGCTCATTTTGGTTTTGTTACTGATTTATGTGACAGAGTGCCACCATATCACTGACATCACAAGGCCAAATTCCACTTCTCAAATATTTCAGTCACTTTCCCTAATTGCCTTTGTGTATTAGCACTGTATAAGAAAGCTATTTTGGAGAGTTTGAGTATGCCTCTTGAGTAGAAATTGCTTCATTAACAATGAAATAAAGTTGATTTAGAAAGGAAGAACTTTTTAAAATGATGATGCATACACTGCTGCACAGCTAATGTATGGACTATTAGTGAGCTGCTGAATTGTTCTAGGTTAAGCAAGAAAATGATGTCCCAGCATATAGAATCATAGAACCCTAAGAGCTGTAATGAACCTTAAAGGTCATCAAGTCCAGCTCCCCTGCAATGAACCGGGACATGCACAGCTAGGCCAGGTTGCCCACATCCTTATCCAGCCTGGCCTCAAAAGTCTCCAGGAACAATGTATCAACCACATCTCTGGGCAACCTCTGCAAGTGCCTCACCACTCCCACTGTAAAAGATTTTTTCCTTATATCTAACCTAAATCTACCCTACTTAAGCTCAAAAACATTTCCCCTTGTTCTGTTACTACAGACCCTGCTAAAGAGTCTGTCTCCTTCTTTCCTAATGTCATGGTTTTATGACCATTGGTATTCCACATCATAACATCATGTTGTGTACTGGAAATTAAAGTGTTAATGCCCCAGTTCCACACACCAAAGAGAAGAAACTACGCTCCCCAGAAGACTGTGAAAGTGGGGCATCACAATCCTTCTGACTTCTTGTGGTAATCAGTACCTGCTGCTCTTTTACTTGTAGCAGCCCCACTACAGATGGAGGGAGCTCCCATTTAAATACTGAAAGGCTGCTATCAGGACACCTTGTAGCCTTCTCTTTTCCAGGCTGAGCAGCCCCAGCTCACAGCCTGTCCTCACGGGAGAAGCCTTCCATCCCTTGGATCTTGTGATAATCCTTCACATAAATCAATAACAGTGTTGCCAGACAGTTGCTAACCACTTTGGGATGAGGAGGCTCTAAAACATATTTCCCATTAAAAGAAAGAAGTTCATTGTAGAGCTGCTAACTACAGAGTCTTCAAACTGTAAGACGTAGGATTACAACAACATATGCTTACAAACTCTGGGAAAGGGTCGTTGGAGGGATGAGTACCTTTCTCTCCCAGTCTGCCAAAACTTCTCTGCCATCAGGAAGGGTATTCACGTAGCCTCAGGGGTTCTTCCTTTGAAGCAAAGCAAGAATGTGATGAAGGGAAGAGCAATATTCCATATTCCAGCCTAGGCACTGCAGGTTTAGTGCCGTTACTGCATTTGGAGTTGGTGAACTGCAAGTCTTCCAGCCTTTGTCCCATCTGTTTTATGGTTTTTCAAAGAGAAGCAGCTACTCCAAACCATTTCTCTGGAAATAGTTTGTTTCCTACATAGTTGGTTGAGTTTTTGATAACCAAGTAGTAGTGCATGTGTTTATTCTCACTCTTCTTTGTGATATTGAATATCACGCAAGTCAAACCAAGTACAGGTAGCCAGAATTTGCTTATTGGTACTGCTGATAATCAAGTCACTGGTTTACATCTGAATTACAAAAAATATTGATTTTTCACCAGAAGGTGAAAAGATCAATTTAATTAGCAAATGCTAAGATAGCAATGTATGCCTTTTTCCATTAATTGCAGCGGGTAAATGGGACTTTCCATTAATTTTAGGGAGCAAATAGTGTTTCTTTCACAGACCTTTTGACTGGCAGCTGTCAAATGGTAGGTTGTGTTCTTGTGTACTTGCTTCATCTGATAGTTTTGATTCTGCAACTCTATCCAAAAGTAGGAAAGGTCAGACATCAGTCTCACTGTTTACTTGAAGAGGGAGAAGGAAATCATAATTACATTATCACATTCTCTAGACTATTGTTGTAGCATAAACATGAAACATAGGTATTTATTTAGAAGATGAATCTAAGCCACCTTCCAAGTTCTAACTCTTATTGACGAATGCTGATAATTCTTATGATTGCAATGATTCTTTGTGTCTGAGAGAGTAAAAGAGCCAGCATTTGCAAATATGGAGCCTCTTTGCATCATTTCATGTTGTCCATTTGAGTTGGGTTATGCTCTTCAGTACAAAAAAAAAACAACCATCCAAACGAACAAAAAAACACAAAAAACAAACAAACAAACAACAACAACAACAACAAAAAACAGAAAAACTGTTCCAGTGTTTGACCTCGTGGTAAAGAAATTTTTGCCTAATGCCCAGTCTGTACCTGCCCTGATAAAGATTTGTGCCATTGCCGCATGTGCTGTGATCAGTTATCAGAAGAGATTGGCACCTCTGCAATACAGAGGCACAGAGCTGTTCTTGGCAATTAACCAAGTGTGTCAATCACTGCAAATAATGCTGTGATACTAGACATCACAGATGCACCAAACAGCTTGTTTTTGATTCTCAAGCATGCAAAATTTGCATCCACTCCATATCACTTTAAACTCAGCCTCACAGCAGCCAGTTTTCAAGTTTTCTAACAATTTGACAGCTAGCTGAGATTCATAGTGATAATGTTAAAACAATTAAAGTTATTGCAATTAAAAAAAGAAATATGTGGCTATCATACTGTATCAGCCACTTCAAGTTTGAAAGAACTAATGAAGACTTGATGAATCTATAAATAGACCATATTCTCTCACTACATTCTTTATTATTGTAATTGTTGTGTTATTATTATTTTATACTGCATTTCTGTCAATGTAGACTTATCAAAGAGCAGACTGGGAAGCTTACGGGAAGAGCCAAGCTTCTTATTTCTCAGGACTCCCTCACTGGATTTCCATATCAACATGGTGAGAGCAAGTAAAGGTTTGTTTTTTTATGTTAAAGATCCTGCAAGTCAACCTGGGAGAAAAAAAAAAAAAACAACTTAAAAGCAAATCATCTTTCAATTTTTAGTCTTATCTCTTATGTAAACCTCAGAAAAGTAGTTGTCTAGTAACTGAAAACTAAATATCAGAACGAATCATAAGTCATACATTCACAGAGTGTTAGAGGTTGGAGGGTATGTCTGGAGGTAATCTTGTCCAACGCTGCCTAGCAGGGACACTTGGAGCACATCTAGGAGGCTTCTGTGCCAGTGCTCCATCACCCACAGACCACAGAAGTGCTGCCTAACATACAGAGGCAAACTCCTATGTTTCAGTTTGTTCCCATTGCATCTTGTCCTGGCAGCAGGAGCCGCTAGGAACCCAGCTCCTTCTTTACACCTTCCCTTCAGATATTTTAAGATTCCCCTTGAGCCTTATCTGGTGAGTCCCAACTCTCTCAGCCTTACTCACAGGAACGACGCCCCAGTCCTGTAATGACAGTGGTGGTGCTTCACTGCACTCTCTCCAGTATGTCCATGTCTGACCTGTACTGAGGAGCTGGGAACTGGGCTCAGCAATACAAGTGAAGACTCATCAAGGCTGAGAGGAAAGATCACTTCTCTTGATCAACTGTCAATACTGTACCTTGTATAGCCAAAAATATTGTTAGACCTCTTAGCAGCAAGGGCACATTTCTGACTCGTGTTCAAGTCGGTGTCCACCAGGAACAGTTCTACAGAGCTGCTATCCAGTTGGGTAGCCGCAGCATATACTGTTGCCTAGGGCTGTTCCTCCTCAGGTGCAGGACTTTGTACTTGTCCTTTTTGAACTTCATGAGATTAAACTTCATGGAAGTCAGGAGATGCCCTAGAAACACAGATAAAAAATAATGTGTTATTTCAGGGGAGTTTCATGTTGAAACAGCATTTTTTGGACACCCTTAGCCCAATATGACTAGGATTTTGGTTTGCCTTTCACATAAGTTAGGCATGGTATGGAGAGACCGGTCCCAGTGTTTTGAAGCACTGCAGCGTCCCCAGAAGGACAGAAGTCAATGCTGCAAATGCATGAGAGTTTTCCACAGGACCTCAACAGAAGACATTTAAGGAATTCTGGAAGTTCTAGAGCAGATTAAATTGCCTGTAAAAGCAAGAAAGAAAAGTTGTCATCTAAATTGAAGATATGCTAATGTATTCTCACATCTTTGACAAGAATAAATGCACCGTCATGGAAATAGAAGATGTGAGTTGTTGTCTCTAGATTATTAGGATGTCTTTCCATCTAAGCAGCCCTGACTTTTAGCTCTCATGTGGAAAAGAAACCCAGTGGTTAGCATAAACCTGTTTTTTTTTTTTTTCTGCATTCAGTGACAGGCTCCCTGATAATTAAATGGCAGAAATTCAAAATGAAAAGAAAAATTGAAGCTGACAAATACATTGAAAGGGAGATATGTAGTAATCTCAGGGTAATATCACTCTTATTTTACATCTTGCAAGTCCTTAATGGATACTGTTATTCTAGAAATCATGCCCACTATTTTAAAAAACCTGTTAAAAATGTGTAGTCAATGTTTTTTAAGAAACAATAGGAGCCTCAGGAAAGCAGAAGTATGACAAACCTTTAAAAAATAGAAGTATTTTCTGTGGGCCTCATAATTCTCTGCAGGTCTCTTTACAGTTCCCACTGTTTACAGTGGGAACTGTGTACAGTTTACACTTATACAGTGTATAAGTTTTCTATACATTATCCTATAAGGTTTGGGGGTATTTTTCAGCACTGCTTTTTTTTTTTTTTTTTTTTTTTTTTTTTAAATTGAAAAATGTGTCTGAAGAGGAAACAGGGTCTAGAGACATCCTTTGAATGATATTATTAGTTGCACTGAGGCAGTTTGTGAATGATAACTAGGAATTATGTGGAAAGTATGTAAGTAACAAGGCTAGGAAAGACGCAGGGAGGAACTCTGAAACAAAAATATTGCATTCATAACTAGCCTAATAGCATTGACTTCCTCAGTACCATAAAGAAACATTTCACTGAAGCCTTTTACATAAAAGCCTCACCGATTTCTCTACAGATGCAGACTGGATTTTCATTTTCATTAGCTACTTTCATATTGCATTTTGAGATCTCAGGTTAAATAATTTCATGTAAGTTCTTAATTAAGAATAAAAGTGATGTGCTTTCTGAGAATATTCTGCAGATTTCCAAAGAGATTGAGGTGGTCTCAGAAGCTAATCTGTACTTTAGATGCATAATAACTTCACAAACAGCTAGAACAGTTAAATGCTTTACTGAATCCAGTAGTTACTGGTTCCATACTGCTACCTGCACTGCACTGCTGAAATTTGTTGCCCCACTGCAGGGATAGGGCTGGAGGGTTCCCCAACCTCTCCAGAATGAACTTAGCTCCATGTGCCAGCCCCTGAAGGGCAGAGGCAGCAGTAATGCTCCCATCTTTGCAGGGCTGCACGTACAGGTGTGTACTTATCTTCTTCTCCAGCACTGAGGACAGTGAGCACTTAGCACAGAGGCAGATAAATCATCCAACCTATACTCCCTGGCATTTTGTTTTCAAATGATTGATATTATGTTCTACCAAACTTTTCCATCTAGCTGCTTGAGCTCCCAATCTGATGCTCACATGATCAAAGACTTTACTCTGTGTAAGGATCGTTGCCTACACATATTTGGGGATTACTGCAGAAAAATGTGTGACTGAACAATATTTATCACATATTTGAAGAACTAGAATTATTTATAGCTATGACCTTAGCCTTTTCTTCTCCTTCTCCCTTTCCTTCCTCTTCTACTATTTGTTTAAATGCAGTATATTTTAGGAATATAACTTTCCACTTTTCATCCCAGTCCATAAAAACAAAGATGAGCTACTGGTGGTAGCATTGAGATTTTACAGCTGTCCCTCACTATCCACTCCAGGTGATGGCCAGTGGAGTCCATGACTCAGTGGTGGCCAATGAGTGATATGAAGCCAATCCAGAAAACTTGAAATTCTTGCTGTGTGCTTCTGCAAGGAAAGAGTGGAGCTACAACTTATATAACCTAGTGCTCTCTTCTGCCTTTAATTAGGAGATTACATGAAATATCAGTTCAATATATAAAAAAGGACTGAGGATAAAGGAGTTTCGTGAAAGCACATGTTGATTTTATTGAAGACCAAGTGTCATTCTGGGATGTATTGAAATACCAAAATTTTAAGCAATTTGCAAGTTTTTCTCTCTCAGTCTACAGAGATTTAAGTTCTCAAAAACTAATTTCCAGATGTGGTCTCTTGCCCTTATTTTCCTCCCATTTGACAAATCTCTGGTTTAAACATTTATTTGCTATGGAAAGGTTTAAGTTACTGTAAGCTTGGGTTTCAGTCTGGTTCTGATGGAAACATCATTACAGATTCAAAAGAGAAATTTCAAGTCTTGGATGTCTGGGTAAAATTTTGACTGAACTAATCTCGAATTCAGAGTTTAACCTTAAATACGTACTTAAATTCCACTGAAACCTGGAGGACTTAAAAACCAACATACAGTCAAAGATATGCTTAAGAGCTTTGCAGAATCAAAGACTGTACGGTTATTTACCCAGATGGGGTAATTCCCAGTATTGTCTCTGTAATTTACTTTCCTTGAACATCCTTTGATAGTTACTTTCAGCGTTTCTCCTACTGACAGTTATCTTTTTGTCTTGCTAGACTTTAGTATTTAAGATTAGAGGGGATTCTTTGAACAAGCAGTCTGTCTGCACACAAAGACTTAACTTTGACCCCATTATCCCTGCCTTGAGACCTGTTACTCATGGTTAACCGAAGCACAGCTCTCAGGAAGCCACTTAATGTGGACTTGGGGATATTGGGTTTATTCCTCTAATACCTTGCTCCCATGGTCAAGGTCTATCATTGTTAGAAAATTGTGCCTTATTTCTTAGCTGGTCGTGCTAGGCCTCCCTATTCAACTGCTGACTCTCCAAGTACTGATCATTTCTTAAGATCCACATGGCTTCTCAATGCTCTCTTTAACAAGATAAACAGACAATATTAGTGTTTCACTGTCTTGATTAAATTTAATTATATTTAATTAAGCCTTTGTCAATCACTTTCACCATTTGTGTGCTCCCACAAATATGAGACCGTTGTCTTTTTCCTTCCTTCCTTCCTTCCTTCCTTCCTTCCTTCCTTCCTTCCTTCCTTCCTTCCTTCCTTCCTTCCTTCCTTCCTTCCTTCCTTCCTTCCTTCCTTCCTTCCTTCCTTCCTTCCTTCCTTCCTTCCTTCCTTCCTTCCTTCCTTCCTTCTTTTACTTAAATTTAGGCACCGCTTTTCTTTTTAAATGTAGGCACCAGAACTGCTTCTTTCTGCTTTTCCTACTTCACAGTAATATTCAGTTTTTCATTTAAGATCCTTAAATCTTTCTTGTTTTTCAGACTTTCTTGTGCTGGGAGAAGGCACTTTATCTCTCTGTGCAGCCAGCATCCCTTATTCCCCCACACGTAGCTTTTATCTGGGCTCTGTTAAAACAATTTGGACTCAGCTTACCATCCATCTAGAACATTCTCTTTCAGTGCCCTACCCTCATTGCTGCAAACATCATTAGATGCACTCCTGTGTGTAGACTTAAACCAGCCAAATTGTATTAGGAATGATTTTATATTTGCTTCTAGGACACAAACAAAGAGTATCACTTGGTGCTAATTTTTCTGAAAACCACTTAAGAGATGCCTTCATGGATTGCCCTTGGAGATCTGCTGTTTTTCCAGCTCTTCAACACTTCAGTGTCACATTGTTAATAATTTCTAGTATTTGGTTGGGGATGCGTATCATGATAACAAACTAAAAATACATTCATTACAACTATTATGTATAGCACAGCAATCAACAAGCAAGTAACCTCACTAAAGTATGAAATCACATTTGTTTTGACAAATCTTTTTACCATTAAATTATGTTGAGTGAATTTCATTAGTCTGATTGTTATTAATTCATTTTCCTATTTGTCTGCATTTTAAATCAGAATAGCCATGGTGCGCAGTTATCCAGGATAGGCTGCTGGTCAGCTCTGAACACTGCAGAAATTTTGTTAACAGTAATTACTGTCTGTAAATCAATCACGAGTCACCTTGACTAGCTCTTTTACGCTGATGGTTACTCAGGCCAGCTAGTTTAAAACCAGTTGGTAAGTGAATATACCATCTTTGTATAAGTCTCTTTTTGAATAATAAACACATTTACCTTTCTTGATGAATTACTAAGTTATTTTGCTTCCTTTCAAGTAAAATAAATAAATAAATAAATAAATGCACAATTTATTGACAATGCTACTTTTTTTTTTTTTTCCCCCCATGGTCACAGTTTCATCATTCTCTTGTCTTGTGATGGTATTACCAAGATTTCTTCTTTTTTATTTCTTTCCTAATATAGTTGTTTTAATTTCTTATCACCATTCACACTGCTACCTTGTGATATTTTTTTTTCCCAAGGACTTTCCTTTGTGTTACCTTTTACATTTTTCTGTGCTCCCAAAGCTTGCACTCAGCTTTTGCTGACTGCTGCCTGTACTTCTCTTTCCTTTTTGTAACATTTTTTGGGTGTAACTCATCATCTTCATTTTGCTACTGAACTAAAAGGGGCATTTTGCAAACCATGACATCTTTTCAACAGTACATCCATGGCTTTTTAATCACATAATGTAAATCTCTAAAGTGTCCTCTTAGAAGCCAGAAAAAATGAGACTGCCAGGCAGAAAATAATCATTTCTTCCCATAATTTCCCTCAACTTGAGAAAAATCTATTTTTTTCACAGTGAATCTAATCAGATTGTGATTATTGATCTTTAAGGCTTGCTCACTTACCCTCCAGCAACTAAGCTGTTGTGGTTTTTTTTAAGCCAACAGAACAAAGCCTGCAACAGAATAGCTTGGTGTTGAACATAACAACGTCTCTGAGAATGTACTCTTCTGCTTTGCGGTGTTTTAATACAGGCAACTTGGGTGTACCTCAGTGCAAAAACTTCTGCAACACCTCTGACATTTTCCTTTTCCCTCTGCATTTAGAAGAAGTGCTTGGGAAGTCAACCAAACTGTTGTCCTGATTGAGTCATACTGTGGCCCATAGCAGTCATCTCTACGTATCTTCTCCATCTCATTTTCTCCTCTTGAGTTTTGCCTTAAATGCATTCAGACACTGTAATTCTGTGTTTTCCCCAGTTATGAGAAGGGAATAGGCAACAAGAGACAAGTTCCCTGTCTTGGCAAAGTCAGCTCAAGTCTGATCTCCCCTCAACACTAAGTCACACAAAGCTTCTTCCACTGCTGTGAAGCCCACCTTACACCTTCTGGATGCTATGGCATCTTTTGGGATGGGATGAAATGAAGCTGAACTCTGCTGAGTCTGGGTTGAGTTGTCTGCCCCAGGCAGCAAGGAGTAGGGAAACAGTACATATCTTTCCTCCTTCTTTATGTATGCCTCCAAGGAACATGTACAAGCTTTGTGTCAAACATTCGCAGCACTTAATGAATTGTTTTGAACATCAGAAAAACCTAGGCAAAGGAAATGAAGCCAGAGGGAACAGGTAATAGAGAAATGCTGCAAGAATTTAAATAGAAGAACCTTACGAGCATTCCTGCACACCACTGCAAGAACCTGCTGTTATTAATCTACTTGAACTAAAAGTCGCCTCTTCTACTTTCATTTGAAATAATGCATTTTTTGTGTTACTTTTAATTTTCCCTCCAATGCTCTGTCACTTGTAATTACCTTTTACTTCCTTATAAGTTTAGAAGTTTTCAATGAAAACAGCTATTACTCCACAGCCCCCACTAAATGATGCTGAATATCTGTATGCAGTAGCAGCCAGTATTTAAGTTTGCATAACTTATTTGTGACTTGTTATTAAAACGGCTTGCATAATGAAATTAAATGCAGTTTACATTTAGCAGTGTGTCTATTCACTTGCCTGTAATCAAACTGACAGCTTTTCCTTTAAACAGTCAATCAAGTTTCCAGTTCTTTCTAGCTCTGTTTGTTTGACTGGAGTTGAGATGTCATAAAACAGAATGAAATATTTTACAAGTTCTGATTAGCAGTGTTGACTTTTTTAGGACTGCAATTTCTTTCATTCATAAGAAAACCTGAATTGTTATTCAAACAAACAAACAAACAAACAAATAAAAAACCAAACAAACCCTGATTTCACTTTCACAGTTGATGCTAACATTACAAAAAGCACAATCTGAACCATAAATGTCTTGGTGCTTTTTTGTTGGTTTTTTTTTTCCTCTATCAAAAATAGCTAAAAGCCTACATATTAAGATCTTAACTGATTAGATTATAACAATGGTTTAACAAATAAGGCTATATTCTCTGAGCTGCATTGAATGATAAGGCAAAATTATTCTGCTACAGATCAGAATTTAGGGACTGAATGATAAGTCTGCAGCTAGAATGATGTATGGTTATTTGAATTTAAAACTATCACCTGATTTTTTTAATTTATTATTTAGTTGTGAAGAATATGTCCCAAGAGTCTTGAAAGGAAAGGAAAATGAGCCATGAACATGAAACACCATAAAACTTTACATCTAATTCATTAAAAGGTAGACACTTGTTAATGTGAGGGGGAAATTACCAAACATCATATTTCAGATCAATCCTCATTTTCAATTTGTAGTATTTGACACACTGCACAATCATCAAACGCAGCCATAGTTTTATTCTTTTCATCTTACACTTTGATCTTTTCACATATTACACACAAATACTTAATGGTCTTATTGCTACAGGCCTCATGGGATCCTATATTCAAAACGCGTCTATGAAAAACTATATATATTCGAAACAGCCATTTGAAATCCTTATAAAAGCATAATGATTAAAGAAACTTTTTTGTCTGTAGCCTAATACAATCATGAAAGGACCAGGACAACTCTTAAGGTTCTGATTCCTTCTTTGGGTATCATTATTTCATAGTGGGCTCCTAAGGGGACCCAATTTCAAGAAGTGACTGGTACTTTTAAGATATGTCTGTGTGAGAACCAGAAATTGGATTGCAGCATTATCAGTACACTACTTCTAATAAAGACAAGTAAGAATCCTACCCAATGACGCAACGTGCAAGTATGTGACTGCTCATCATTAGTAAATGCAGTTTCAAATACAGCTCTTCAGTGCTTCTTCAAATGTATGATACTAACCTTGAAAAATGCTATAGCTCTGGTTCAGAATGTCATTTCTCCATGAGCAATTTAAATGAGTACAAATGTGTATATTCCTGTCTTTATAGAGATATGAGCTACAAAAGCAGTATCATGAAGCAGCACAGGGAAGGCAGACACAGAGCAAGAAAATATAAGAAGTATAAATCAGAACTGTATTCTTTACTTTAAAGTCTTACGAATTAAAAGCCTTGGCATGTCAAGGATGCTCTTTTCCAAAGGTTGAGCTGCTCATAATTCTCATAAAGCTTAACATAACCAGAAATCACTAAAATAAGAATAAAGTTTCACTTGTAGCCTATGAAAAAATTGCTGCTCTTCTCTCAAGACTTGAAGATCTGAACCCTTATCTATTTTCAGCTTACTGCAAGTGAAGTCTCTGGGTTAAAGCAGGCAGCTCTGTTCCAGAAGGCAGCACCTCACTTCAGGGTCAGTGTGAGGACAGATTAGTCACCTACAAGGGCTGTCCAGGTCGCTACATGGCATTCATGTACAGACATTGCACGACTGCATTTATGTAAGAAAAATCTGACCCAGGCATACAGACTTGTTGATTATTGTACTACTGATTAACTGCAGCTTTAACTACAGTTTAACTTAAGTTTTAGCAGCTCCATAAAACTGAGAATCTTCTGAACACTGAATGTACTAGTGTACTAATTAAACTCTAAATTACAGATATAACTTTAGCAGAAATCCAATCTGAAACATCAAGCCTGAAGGGATTCTTATCCCCTGCTCAAGCCTGGTGGATTCTTTTCATTCTTCCACACCTTAGGATACTGATGAAATTAAAAGAAAATCATCTACACTCTTTTTGCACTCACTGTAAGCACCTCATGAATAAGACAACAGATATTATAGGATTTCTATCTAAATGATTAGGATTCAAATTCACATGATCCATAAACATGAACATTTACCAGGATGTCTAAGTAATCATCCAAATTAGAAAGGAAAAAAAAAAAAAAAATCAACAACAAACAGAAGAACAGAGGAATAGATACTTCTATTATATTTCTAACTTCTATATATTTCCAAATCTTTTGCGAAGTCCTGATAATTCTATGCTCTTTTAATGAATGTAAAAATAAATTCATACTCAAGTTCAGTGACTGAAGCCCATTTCAATAGTTTTATGTCCATTCTGAGAATGTTTCAGAGCTAAAAGCAAAATCTGACAGTCTAATGTAGCCAGTTCCTGCTTGTTGTTATTAAAAATAACATTAAATTGTTTGGGCTATTCTTCTAAATCCATCTTCTCTTTTCTGCTGGAGCACTTGCAACTACTACACATAATAAATGAATTTAGAGTAAATCATTCATTGAAAGAGAGACTTTTTTTTAATTATTATTATTTTGATAGTAAAAAAGCTTATTTGACTCCTTTCAGATCTCATAAAACTCTCTGGTAAGTAATCTTGCAAGGCACGGGATTCCCAACAGTATTGATGTTAGAGGCAATATTACAAGTTTTCATGCCTTTCTCAGATTTATATCAATAAATATTTCAATAGAATTGTCTGCAAAGGCTGCAGTCTCTATGTCAGTTGACATTCTAGGGCTAGATTACCCTCAGGTTTTCTTTCCTATGGCTTCCATCTGGATGAGTAGGGTCAAAGTGGTGCCAAATAGGATGGAGAACAGAGAAGACAATAACATGGCCAAGATGTGGGGGCACTGGCCCCATATAGAGCTTGACAGGGCCCCTCAGTACTGCTCACAGGTGTAGATGCTGATGTTCTGAGCTTTGCCACCTCAGGGACAGGCAGGCTGGCTTGAGCAGACCTATAGTAGCTGATGTGCTTTACTTTGTGAGATTCACACAATGTTTTTTCATTGAACATAAATATTGCACTTGAATCATGGTCATTAGGGCTCTGTAAAAGCATTTAATATTTCCCACTGCTGTACTTTTGCTTTAACTGCAAATAACTGACAGCAGCAATTTTGTTTCTAAGCACAGTCATAACTTGATGTAGAATCCTTTGGACTAGTATCTCATCACTACTCCCTGAATGTTACAGAAAGAGAAGTATTTATTGTATGTTTTATGGTGGTTGGGCTTTAGCTGAGCTTCCCATGTTCCTCCTATGGAGACTGCTGGAAAACAAGCAGTCAAAAATCCTTAACAACCTTGCAGTTACTACTCAGTGAAGCAGCAACTTCAATATTTTACATGCAGGGACCAAAGATGGGCACAGAACAGGAACGGGAGACCCCCTTCACATGGTTGCATTAGATGATTTTAGTGGTCTCTTCCATCTTTAATGATTTTATGATTCTAAAAGAGGAATAATCCTGGAGGCTCTCCCAGCCTTACAAGAAAACATACTTCAAAGCTGCCAATCAGCTTTTCCTGGCTGTAAATCTACCTTCTGACTCTCAGACTTTCAAAGTGCTCACAGTGGATCTAACACAACTACTCAGTAAGTTTTGACTTGTGGTGTATTTGCCACAGTCCCCAAAGAATAAAATTATATCCACTGTCCAGAGTCACAGCTATTGCCTCCCAAGAGCTCCCTTTTGGTTGCACTTCCAGCATTCTAAAAAGCAAGGCTTTCCCCAGCAAGTGTTGATGATATTTCATGTGTGGGGATACCAATGTTTTGGATTCCTGCTTATCTCTGCTGATCACCTGCTAGAAAAGGCCTTACCAAACTGACTTCTGCCTAAGATTACTTTCTACTCTACTCCTCTAAGTATTTACTTTGCAAAGATATTTTTTTTAATTCACTTTTGGGATGTTGGTCAACCACTTCTACTTCTTCTGCACATTGTGAAGGGATATTTTAGAATTGCAGAAACAAGAGATTCCTTTGCTCTTGTGTTGGTGCTGAGCACCTGTATGTTATTGGACCCAGCATCATTGACAGTCTCCCATATTGCCAGAGTTCACTTCTGCTTCTTGAACAAAGCCTTCTGAGGCACAGTCAGGTTTTGGGCACCACTGCCTCACAGGCTCCCCTTCATAGGTATATCCTAATGATAAATCATTCAAGAACAGCTGAGCTCTTGGATTGTCTTTTTCCAACAGCTTCAACTATTATTTAATAAAGAACTATTTGACGAAATATATATTTGATCAAATATTTTATAAAATATTACTTGATAAAATTACCTCTCCTCACCACAGCTTGACCTGCATCTTGGTGGTACAGAGCATCCTTTGGGAGAAGAAAGTTGTCTTGGCTCTCTCTCAGTCTGAGGAACATGTGGAATTCAGGTACATTCTCTCCTTGGCTAGTGCTCTAACTTCTGCACTAGTGTGTAAAATGTGAGATGCTTGTTGTAGTGAAAGTGGCACTGTCTGCTGTGTTTGGGTTGAACTCAATGCGAGTGCATGCTTCAAAGTGTTTCTCTCAAGGAAGGTAGGTAGAAACTCATCACCTCTCAGCATCAGTTTCTGATGGGAAAAAAAAAAGAAAAGAAAAGAAAAGAAAAGAAAAGAAAAGAAAAGAAAAGAAAAGAAAAGAAAAGAAAAGAAAAGAAAAGAAAAGAAAAGAAAAGAAAAGAAAAGAAAAGAAAAGAAAAGAAAAGAAAAGAAAAGAAAAGAAAAGAAAAGAAAAGAAAAGAAAAAATAAGTAAGTAGTTTTATAGATATTCCAATAAATCTGAAAGAGGTGAGGCTAGAAAAATCTTCAGGCTATGCTTCCTACAGCACAATTCAGAATGGCTTGTTTTTTTTTAATGGGAGGAAAAAAAATTCCCTGCATGCTGTTTGTATGATGCATACCTCCTTTAGAAACTGTGTGGTGAAGATGTCAGGCCAGAAATATTTTTAAATATGTCAATCAATTGCAGGCTTTACTCACTGTTACCAAAATGTCCAAGAAATACTTTATCTTCAATACTTCATTATGCATCCTGGCATGAAGAGCTGCAAGAGGAAAAAATAGGAGGTCATGGGATCATTTATCATAAGTAGGATGAATCTTCATGTTCTCAGGGTACCCAGCCTGAGCAGTGTGCAAGGCACCATTTAAATAGACCTCTACTAGTTTTCAAAAAATTGAAACTGCTGTCCCTGAGATGAAAGGTCTTATTCATAACTGCAGCTTCCTACATTAAAAATGAATATGCCAGGCTGATATGTCATCTTAAATTAAGCAGCAGTAATGTTCAGACATGGCCAATCCATCTAATTTGAAGCCAAAGAAGAATTATTTTAATTTCCAGGCTCATTTAGATTGTATCTAACAAAGAATTGTTTATTTTTCAAAGGATATGAAGCATATTACAGCAATTCTGCCAGACTCATTACTCGGAGGAAGGACAACCAGTTTCAGTCATTAAGCAAATCCCAATTTCTTTTTTGTATTTTAGCAATTTTCCAGGTTTACATTCAAAGCAGTGATTGCATTTGCATTTTTCTGGGCAGCAGACAGTAAGTGAAGTTATCCCACGTATTTTTATATTTTTTTGATTATTGAGTATTTGTATTATCTTGTGTGTGCAAGAGACATGACACTTTAAAAATGGCTTTTTTAAAGTCATCTGGTGATCTTCAGACTAGGATGGATTTGTTTATTATTATTCCAGTAGTGGTAGTACAGACTTTCAGAGTCAGAGTGGGCAAGCCTCTTATGAGGATTACAGGTATGTAGTGAAGCTGCACAGGGAGAAAATTAGGAAAGCCAAAGCACAGCTAAAATTGAGCTTGGCCACTAAGGTAAAGGAGAACAGTAAATATTTTTATAAATACATCAACAGCAAAAGGAAGGCTAGGGAGAATCTCCATCCCTTGTTGGATGCTGAGGTCAACTTGGTCACCAAGGATCAGGATAAGGCTGAGGTACTAAATGCCTTCTTTTCCTCAGTCTTTAATAGTAAAACTTGTTACTCCCTGGGAACACAGCCTCCTGGTAGATGGGGAGAGAGAACAGAATAAGCCCTGCATGATCCATGATGAGATAGTTTTGGACCTGCAATGAAAGCTGGATGTTTACAAGTTCATGGGGCCAGATGGGCTGCACCCTAGAGTGCTGAGGGAGTTGGTGGATGTGGTTGCCAAACCACTCTCCATTATTTTTTGGTAGTCCTGGCTGACTGGGGATGTCCCAGTGGATTGGAGGCTGGCAAATGTGACACCCATCTTCAAAAAGGGCCGGAAAGATGATCCTGGTAGCTACAGGCCCATCAGTCTCACCTCAGTGTCCAGGAAGGTTACAGTACAAATAATCTTGGGAACCATCATGGACCAATTAAAGGTCAGCCAGGGGATCAGGCCTACTCTGCATGTGTTTATGAACGGTAGATTCTGTCTGACAAACCTGACTTCATTCTATGACGAGGTGACCTGTTTGGTAGATGAGGGTAAGGCTGTCGTTATGGTCTACCTGGACTTCAGTAAGGCTTTTGACACTGTCCCCCCCCAACAATCTTGTGGAGAAGCTGGCTGCCCATGGTCTGTACGGGCATACACTCCTCTGGGTGAAGCACTGGCTGGATGGCTGGTCCAAAGAGTTGTGGTCAATGGAGTTGAAGCCAGTTGGTGGCCAATTACAAGTGGCGTCCCCCAAGGCTCAGTGCTGGGACCGCTTCTGTTTAACATCTTTGTTGATGATCTTGATGAGGGAATTGAGTGCACCCTCAGTAAGTCTGCAGACAACACCAAGTTGAGAGGGAGTGTTGATCTGCCAGAGGGAAGAAGGGCACTACAGAGGGACCTGGATAGACTGGATTGATGGGACAAGGTTAACAGCATGATTTTCAATAGGGCTAAGTGTCGGGTCCTGCATTTTGGTCACAACAACCCCACACAACCCTAAAGGGTTGGGGAGGTGTGGCTGGAAAGCTACCTGATGGAAAGGAACCTTGGTGTGCTGATGGACAGTAGGCTGAATGTGAGCCAGCAGTGTGCTCCAGTAAGCAAGAAGGCCAATGGCATCCTGGCTTGTATCAGGAATGGTGTGGTGAGCAGGATTAGGGAAGTCATCCTGCCCCTGTACTTGGCATTGGTGAGGCCTCACCTTGAGTACTGTGTTCAGTTTTGGGCACCTCACTACAAAAAGAACATGGAGGAACAGCAGCAGGTCCAGCGAAGGTCAACAAGGCTTGTGAAGGGCTTGGAAAATCAGCCCTATGAGGAGAGGCTGAGGGTGCTGGGGCTGTTTAGTCTAGGGAAAAGGAGGCTGAGGGGAGATGTTATTGCTCTCTTCCAGTATCTGAAAGGTGCTAACAGTGAGAGCGGTGCAGATCTCACTGATGACAGGTGACAGGACAAGGGGAAACAGCCTCAAGTTGTGTCAAGGTAAGTTTAGGTTGGATGTTAGGATGTGGTGTTCAGGGACATGATTTAGCAGAGGGTTGTTAGAGTTAGGGTACTATGGTCAGGCTACGGTTGGACTTGATGATCTTTGAAGTCTTTTCCAACCTAAGTAATTCTATGATTCTATCTAAACAGAGGACATAAGAAAGAATGGGACAGACTCTTCAGCAGAGTCTATTGTGAAAAGATAAGGGGAAGTAGTTTCAAATGAAAGGAGGAGAGTTTTAGAGTGGCTATAAGGATGAAGTTTTTCATAGTAAAGGTTATGAGGCACTGGCACAGGTTGCCCTAAGAGGTGGCTGATGTCCAATCCCTGGAGATACTCCAAGGTCAGGCAGGATGGGGCTCTGCACACCCTGATGTACCTGTAGGTGTCCCTGTTCATTGCAAGGGGGATAGACTAGGTTACCTTTAAGTGTCCCTTTCAATTAAAATGATTCTATGCTTTTACTGTAGTGTTGTTGTAAGAATGAATAATTACAAGTTTTGTTTTTTTTCCATACTTAGTTATGCTGATAACCCCTCTTGCTCTCTGCTCCAAAAACAAGTAGAACCTATGCTGCTATCACACCATCTGTCAGAGTTTTAACCTGAAGAGATTCAGCACAGGGACAGCTTCTGTGTAACTTTCCTCCCCAAAACACATCTTTGTTTTTTTTTTTTTTTATATTCTTGTATTACCAAAGCTATCATTAATATTTTACTTTCTGTCCCAAGGAAATCTCATAGCCCTCTGGTTGCCAGTGGTGGTAGGCCACCATTTTGGCTTCCAGAGGTCTTGGTCTTGCTTACCCCCAAGCTTCTGTATTGCCCCAGAGGCTCCTGCTGCACCTGGCCTGGCCCAGCTGTGTACAAATTGGTTTTGCCTTTGCAGCTTTTGCTAGTCACTTCGTTTTTTATGTTTATTTTTGTGACAGTGCCATCTGTTCTCTGTAGAAGGAAAGCCTTATGGAGAAAGAATTCTTTCTCTTTGTGTCTCCCATGTTTTGCCTTTGTTAAATACTCCGAGTTATGCTTAAAGACATGTTTAAATCAGTGGCAGAATTTCCTTACAGATCATCTGTAAGGAAAGGCTGAGGTTGGTCTTGATGATCTTTGAGGTTTTTTCCAACCTGAGTAATTCTGTGATTCTATGATTCTTTCTCCCTGAGTCTACTTGCACTAAATCAGGGCAGAAAAGACAAGCTTTCTCAAGCACGCAGAGAGGGGAGCAAGCAGTAAGCCCAGGTAGAGGAAATGATTACTTCAATCCTTAAAGGTCTTTGTGAGCTGAGGAGGTGTGTCATAGACTAATACAACAATTTAATTGGAAGGGACCCTTGAAGGTAATTTAGCCCAGCTCCACTACAATGAACAGGGACATCTACAGATAGGTACATCAGGGTGATCAGAGCCCTGTCCAACCTCACCTTGAGTGTCTCCAGGGATGGGGCACCCGCCATCTCTCTGTGCAACCCATGTCAGTGTCCCACTACCCTTATTGTAAAAAACTTCTCCCTTATACCCAGTCTAAATTTCTCCTCCTTTAGTTTGACATCTTATCCCCTTGTCATTTCATAAGAGTCTGCTGGAGTGACAAAGTCTGAGGTCATTTATTTTTTTTTTTAGGGAAGTTGGTTAAAAAAAAAAAAAATGCAAGAAGAGATATTAAAAAAGCAGTTTAATACCTTAATAGCAGTTTAATGGATCCTGAAAAAAGGCCTTGAAATGGGGTCATGGTGCCCAGTAGAGAGACATTAAATGGGAGCCCTGGTCCAGGAGGGACTGTGGAGCAGAGGAAGTGGAATGGGACAGTGGCAGTGGTGGTTGCTATTTGTAGGGAGGTACAGAGACCACAGGAAAAAGGAAGCTATGGGTATGGTTTCCTGCTCTACCAGCATGTGGTGAGACAAGTAGTACTGTCATCAAAACTTCTAAAATGTTATTTCCCCACAAATAGAGGCCACTATTTACCCTAGAATCCACTGATGGGAAGATTTTGTTTAAAGCTTTGTATGAAAAATGATTTTTAAAATTGCAATTATTTCTCTAAAATGCTTTTGAAAAAATACTTAAAAAGTAGAAGAATGAGCTGAGAATCTTGCTGTTTCTATCCAGATTGAAGAAAGCCTATCTGGAAACTTCCTCCCCATGCTATTTTCACATTTCTCTTGGAAGCCCTTAGGGTCTAAAACTGTAGTTCTATATAAGAGAAAGTGAAAAATGTATCTGAATATATCTGCTATAAAAACAACAGGAAAGCAGGAAAAAAAAATGTGCCTCTAGCTATGAGAATCTGGAGAAGTTGAGGGGGAAGGCTACAGGGAGCACTTTGAAAGGGTTCATACTGGTAGTCTATGGAGCCCTGGAGGAATGAGAACTATATACCTGTGGAAGGAAACAGAAAAGCACACATACTGTGAATAGACTTAAATGTACTGATAATTGTATTTCCATTTTGAGTTTTTTTACAGTCTGCAAATCAAAAAGAAATGAAAAAAAAGTATGGAGAGAGGTTGAGAGAAAAAAAGAAAGTCTGAAAACCACTAGTCCATGAGTATTCAGGACTGAACATAAAATTTCATTTGTTTTCCGTTGTTGCTTGTTAGCTCCATACAAAGGCATATATCTCTGTATATTCTGCTTCTGGTTTAACCTTTACCACGAAAGGTCATAGTAGATTGAAAGGGGCTTTGGCCTTTATTTGCAGTGTTAAAATGAGATTCAGAACCGAACAACTTTGGGCTCACTCTGCAGTTCTGGTCTTCTCCCTGCTGTGGCAAAACTTAGAGGGTAAGATACAAAATACCTCTGGTCACATCAACTGGAAAGCACCTAACTCCCACAGCAAGGTTCATAAAAAACCTCCCACTCTTGTTAAGGCATGTATGAAGTGACACTCACAGATTTCTTGAGCAAGTTTGTTTAGCTGCTTGGAGCTTTACTATTGCATTCGTCTGCAAATGCCACTGTCTTAGCTTCACTGAATTCATATTCCACCTACCCATATGGCAGATGCCTCTCAACAGCCTCTTGAAGAGCCTGGCTCATTTGACATGTTCAGGTAGCACCTTGCTGGACAAATAGCTCTCTGTTCACTCAGAGGAAGGAAGAGGGAGGAAGCAGGAAAAACAGATGCTGCTTTTATATTAGGTTTAATGATGCAAAGTACTTTTGCAGAAAGTGGGTGATACAGATTCTTGTTTATCCACCTTCTGTAAAGGACTGAAACCTGCACTTGAGCTATCTAATTTGCTACTGGTAAAACTTTGCTCTTGTGGTGGGAAGAAAGGAGCACTCATACCTCCTCATGTACAAAAGCTAAGGGTACAAGCTATGCATGTATGTTACTAAATGTTTAAGAGTGGTATGAATGACAGAATTTCTATCCTTTCATTCCTGTCTGGCAGGTACGCCTCCACCTGGGATGTAGGGGTTGTCCATCTCTTGTGGAGGTGTCCATCTTGTTGGGGTGGTCCTGAACCGGTTTATACTGCTAGCATCAGACATCCTTCATGACAGCGCCCACATTTATAAATCAGACTCACAAGTTCTGGCAGTACCCTTCTCTTACTTTTCTCTCTGTGCTAGTTTAAGCATCTCCTTTATTAGTAAGGTGAATATAGTGAATCCCATAAGGAACTTGTCACCTCTGACAGAAAGCACACACTTCATTAGGCTGACAGCATCATGGATTTTTGACCAGTAGTGCTGTAAGTTTAGGGCTCTGCAACACCAAGTGTCACAATACTTAAGTCCTTTTCACAACTGGTCTACTTCAGAATTGAGCAGGAATTAGGGCTTCATGGGTACACACTGAGCATAAATTCACATGCTTTTATTTGCCTTAAAACTATTGTCACGAAGCACAGCATAACTGAATTGCATTTGCCTAGTGGTTTCACAGCAATCAGCAAAACATAATCAGGATATCTCAGGCTGCTATAATTTGCTTAGTGGTACATCCCTTTATTGTTTGCTTAGCTTCTATATGAGTTTAGTTTCTAACTGACATTTAACCTTTTGTCTCTACAGCAAAGCAACCAGAATAATATTTAATTACCATTTTTATGTTTTAGCTATCATTTTTTTAAAACAGACCAGAGTCACGTTCTGCAGTAACTTTAAACAAGAGAACACTCTCAGAAAAATCACTCTGTGCTTCCTTAATGACATAATTAGGTTCCTTAAAAGCTCCATGATTCATTTTTTTGTGACTAGAGAGAAGATCCCTCCCACTGGGGAGTGCAGAGAGATACCCTTCGCTGGCAGATTCATGTTGTTTGCCCTTCTGCCTGTCTCTGGTGAGGGTGTTTATTTATTTATTTATTTATTTTGGTGGAAAAAATATTCACAAGTTGGTTGAGAAAATTATTTTATTTTGCTGTAAGTGTGTCCTTAAATCTATCACTTCCTCAAACCAATTTCCTTCAAAGAGACCAAAAGCTCTCCTGGATACAGACAGCATTTTTCACATTAACCGTTTCTAGAGTCCCATTTTAATGCTTTTGGAAGCCTATTGCTACACTGGTAATGGGTTTTCTCACTCTGTCAAGTTATCTGACAGCTAGCTGATAGCCAGTGATAAGCTAACATACATATGCTAGACAGGTGCCTGTGTGTGATTGAATTAGCATTGTCTGCATTTAAACTCCGTGGTTTTTTGTTGTGTTTTTTTTTTTTTTTTTTTTTTTTTTTTTTTTTTTTTTTTTTTTTCTTTGCACCCTGGAAGTACACAATGAGGGAGCAATCAGCAATTACAGAATCTGAGATATGAAACGCTACAATGACTTCTCAGTGCCAAGATCTTCCTGAGCTGGCAGCATGCTTTGGTTGTTGAAGCTGATAAATATGGAAATTCTGCTGCCTGATTTCAGGTGACTCAATAGGTGCTGTGTCTTTGAGGTTTTGCAGCCTGAGCTGAGTTTCGCGCTAGGTGCTGACTATTCAGATAATTTGGGGGCGTGAGAAGCATATTGCCATTGTCATCATGTGTTACTGAAAGTCTTAGGGATTTTCAGAAACATATTTCATTTGACAATTCCCAACAGTAAACCAGCTCCTTTAAGTCACAGGTTTCATGTTTCCTACAGTCCTGCAGATCCTCACCCAGAACCTTTCCCTACCCCTTCTTGCCCTCTGTCACAGCTCACCTTTGAAAAATATTGCTCCTGGACATAAAGTTGATTTCTAGAAAATTACTAGGTCTTGTTATCTCAGAAAGCACTCTGCTGCCTTACTAGAAGGGCAAAGACTCTCAGGCCAACAAACAAAATGCTTTACTGACAAAAATAAAATGGTGTGGGAGAGGATCACTTTGGAAAATCTGAGCCTGTGCTGAGTCACATCTCATGCTTTAGCAAAGCTCTTTGTCTCCCTTTAGCTTTATGTCCAAGATCCACTATCTTAAAGATGCTGATGTATTTCTGAGAATGTTTTTAAGGATCTGCTCCCTCACGAATACTGGTCAACTGTACCAGTTTTTCATGGCGTAAATTCATTGGAGAGGCTTTAAGAATACTTGTATGTATTGTGCTTCTTTGTACTGTTTTGCCTTGCATTTTGTGCTTTTCCCCTATCATCTTCTTTTCTGTCACTTGCCAGTATGTAAAGCTGTTTCCATCACTAAGTAGCATATTTATCTGATGCGGTGATAAAAGGATATGCTACCATCCTTTCAAGCTGTCATCTGCTTAAAAGAAATGTCAACAGTGCCAAAGCCTGTGATGCTCATCACACTGACACTTCAGGGGTACAATTAAATGGCTAGATTAAGACCCACGTGGGTCAGTTTCTTCATGCATTACAGCTAAACGAAGTTGAGTGTTGCAAATGGAAAATGCCTCTTAGTAAGCACTTAACATAATCTCTTTCTGTTACCTCAGACACCTACAGAGAGCACATATCTTGCATTAACTCACTGAAGTACACTCCAGAGGTTCAGAAAAATGTCAGATGAATGCACCATTGTATGATTTTTCCTACAGTGTGTAGAGGTAATTCTCAGCACAGTTGTGGTGGGAGACACACCTGGGGAGATCTGGGGAAGGACAGAGATAGATTTTGGATGGCAAAAGAGAAACACCTAGAGATGCTGTTCAGAACCCTGACTGTACCTCCTCAGGCCAGGTGCTCGTGTGGAAAGCAATTTGCAAGAAGCCCCAGAGGAACTACAGAGAGAAATAAGAAATTTCTCTCCTGTGAAGGTCTATTGATAGCTTTTGTAAAACTGGGTGAAAAAAGTGCAGATACTGTCCTTGCTTAAGAAAATATTTTAAGACTCCTGTAAATCTTCCAGTTGAAGGAAATCCTGAAATAAAAGCAAAGGAGTAATGAAAGCAGGATGGAGAGAGGGTTCAGGAAACTCTTTTCAATATTTTAGCTGATGAGAAAAGATCTTTGTCTCACACACTGGCTACAATAACGATAATGAAACAGTCAGGAGGCCCATTAGCTCTGAAGGTACTCACCTTAAATTTATAAGTCTAGGGCATAGATTTCAAATAAGATATTCTATCAGTATAAGTTTCTGTATCCAGAATTAGATCTACAATTCTTCAAATGTATTGCTCTTCATTCTCTTTTATTCTCATTGACTGTGATAGATGCTTATTCAAATATCCCAGTTAATGTTTGTTTGCACTCTGACACTTACAGCATCTTGGTTCATTTACCTTTCAGGATTCCAATCTACATACAGATTTCTAAGTATGACAGTGCAAATGGAAAGAGGGAAAAAAGAGTGGGAACTTACTGTATGAAAAGCAGTAAACTGCTATGGTTGAGGAAAGATATGAAAACTGCCAAATACCAGCTGAACCAATTGTGGAAATTTGTGTGTCTTCTGAAGAAGCATTAATTACAATTAGTATTTAAAAATACAGTAATGTCTTTTCAGAAAAAGAAAAGGGGGGGTGGGGGGCTGGGGTGAAGGGAAAGGTAAGGTTTACTTTCATCTAAGTCTTACAGAGAAAATTGAGATCCCTTTGGAGGCTAAAGTGCTTATCACTTTTTAATTATTTATTTATTTTTACCCCAAGTTGATTTTTTTTTTTTTTTTTTTTTTTTTTTTTTTTGGACTAGATGAAGATGCTGCTAGGACTGTGTTGAGAAAAAATATCATCCTTTTACTTTCAATGACAGAACACATCCAGAACAGACAGTGACATTCTCTCTATGTCTGTGCCTGTGTCTCAAGTCCATACCATCACTCCTAGGGCAAGAAGTTTTGTACTTGTTTTATGCAGTACAGTGCAACCATCAGTGCCAATTTTATAGTGGCCAACTGGGTACAATCTATGGGAGTGCTGCGCTGCTTCTTTGGCATCTCCTGTCGTACAGGGCTCTGCTTGCAAAACAGTGGCTGTTGATAACACCCAAACTAGGTGAACGTGCACTAGGTACAGCTGCACCAAAAATGGTAAGGAAAAGTACCAACTGGAAAAGAAAATACTGTCTATGAAGGTTATCTCTGAGTGGTAGGGCAGAGGTAAACAATGTCCAGCAAATTCTGTTTGTCCAGCTAAGGCCTGCTCATATTGGAACATCCCTTTGGCTCAAGTGACAATGTTTCTACCATGGAAAACAGCAAATTCTTCATCCTTCAGTTTAGAATAGCTTACTGAGAGTGCTATAAACATTTTTTAGTCCTTTTTTTTTTCTGGAGGATGCCACATGTTACCCAGTTTTGAGCACATATAGAAATAATTACTCTTTCAATGTTGAGATTGGAACATCTGTAAAAAATCTGGTGAATAGGAAACAGGAGACTGCATCCGCAAAGCAGATGTACTTGCTGGGATGAATGTGGAACCATGACTGCAGGAGTGCATTTAGCTGTCTCTGCAGGAACAACCTCTGGCCCCATTCCTAGATACTCTCCTGGGAGATGTGGGTGGAGGAACTACTCTACATCTGACTGAGAAATAACTCACCCTTACCTTGACCTCAAAGGACAGGCCAGTCTGTACAAACTGAGAACATGTTTTTCCCATCCAATTCTATCCTATTAGGGTGAACTTACTAAGATAGCATGGCCACGAAGTAGAGGCCTGGACCCATGAGCTGCAAAGAAACACTTAGATAATCCTCTAGGGGTTTGAGTACAAGTTAATTGATTAGCTGCCTTGCAGTCATGATTCCTATGATCTTCCTGTCCTACTGGCAGAAATATGAAGTGGTAGAGGTTTTTCCACTGTCTATCAGTGATCCTGCTCAACCAGAGAGGTCTCAGAGGACTGGGGGTTTTCCAGTGTGACTGCCATCTAGAGGAAGGGTCTTGAGGAGAATCCAAGGAACTACAAGGCTGTCAGCCTGACTGCAGTGCAGGGAAGGTTATGAAACAGAAAATCCTGAGTGAGATCACACAGCATGTATGGAATAATCAAGGGATCTGACCCAGCCAGCATAGGTTTGTGAAGGGCAGGTCCTGTTTGACCAACCTGATCTCCTTCTATGACCAGGTGACCCACCTGGTGGGTGAGGAAAAGGCTATTGATATGGTCTGTCTAGACTTCAGCAGTCTTTAACACTGTCTCCCACAATATTCTCCTGGAGAAGCTGGCAGCCCATGACTTAGACAGGTACGCTCTTTACTGGGTAAAAAACTAGCTGGATGGTCAGGCCCAGAGAGTGGTGGTGAATGGAGTTAAATGCAGCTGGCAACTGGTCACAAGTGGTGTTCCCTAGAGATTAGTACTGGGGTCTGTCCTGTTCAATAACTTTAATGATAATTTGGATGAGGGTATCAAGCTCACCCTTAGTAAATTTGCAGATAACACCAAGTTGGGAGGAAGTGTGGATCTACTTAAGGTAAGATGGTACTTCAGAGGGATCTGGACAGGCTGGATCACTGGGCTGAGACCAGTGGGGTGAAGTTCAACAAGACCAGAGTGTGGAGGCATTGGAAAAGTCTGCCCAGGGAGGACTGTAGAGTCACCATTCCTGGAGGTATTCAAGAAACATAGAGATGTTGTACTTAGGGAGATAATTTAGTGGGCAACATTGGTGGTAGGTGAGCTGCTGGACTAGATGATCTTAGTTTTTTCCAGCCTTAGTGATTCTATGATTCCATCATCACTGAGAACAAAGATGTCACCAAGGGTTTTAGCTCTCTGAAATGGAGGTAACTGAGGAGCCTTGTGTCATTGGCACCTGCAGGAAGGAAATCTGATGGTGTCACAAATTTAAGATCACTTACAAACAGCTGTACCACTGGCGTACAAAGCAGGGGTAGAGCTCAGCAGCCCTCAACTCTTGTATGAATCTGGAGTCAAATGGAAGGACTACAGTAATGTTCAGCTGCCTTCTTCTTGCGCCTTCACACTCTGTTTGCCATGGGTGTATTGGTTTTTAATGTACAGATGGAAACAAAATGTACAGAAGGTATATAGGTGAATAAGTAAAGGAAAAACTCACCAATGGTGGTGCCTTGACTGAAGCAGCTGGGGCAGTCCTCCCTGGTGAGCGATCTCCAAGAGATACTGCTCCAGTGGGAGTCAGCCCTTAAATGAGGTCTCAGAGGGGATGGAGTCAAGCTCCACCCCTCCCGGGAGCACAGCTACATCACTCTCACCTGTGCTCCCACAGCTGACCCCATACTTGCCTCAGCTGATTAATCAGAGGTTCAGGCTGTGATTACCAATCTCCCATACACTCCACCCCTTCACAGCGTGAACCAATGATTAGGTGAGTTTTCCCTTATCACAGAGACCCAACGCGACGCTGATACAATTTCCCGTCGCACCGAATGCTGATGTTATTCAAATGATGATTGGATGGGTATTCACAATCTTCCGTGGGCCAGTGCTTGATAGATGTTACTGGAGACAAGCCATCTCGAGGTGCAGGTCCATTTGCGTTTCATCAGTCCACACAAATTGTTCTCTGATGGTCCTAGAGGCTTAGAATCTTAGGGAGAGTAATACAGATGTTTCAAGGGTACCAGGAGAGGAAGGTCTGCCCTCCAGGGCAAGATACAGGCCGTATTCTTGTCTTGGGTCAATACTTCTGCTCGCACCGGATTATGTCCCGGCCTCCGATACCATACCCTCTGGCCAGATATCTGTGGCTGTATAACTATATCTGGCACCAGAGGAGGAGTCCTGATCTGCCATAGGGACATGATGGGTGTCCCTTTAGCAATAAAGACCGGAGTATTGACCACGATGTCAGTGGGCCATGTACCTATCACCGAGGGGGTAACTGAACCTCCCACCTCCAATAATCTCCCCCAAGGTGCAAGTAGGCCACACCACTTGGGTCCTACTTGCACCTTCCAGGGCCAATTTATCTTATGGATTCCTGGTTTTAGATTCTCAGGGGCAGGGAGCAGAAGATTATTGTCATTACCAACCTGCGGTTTTACCTCATTATCAGCACCTGTAATTTGAATCCTAAGAGGGGAGGCCCATATAGTGTGTAACATTTTCAGAGCACTGGGTCTGCCATCCCGAGGTCTTTCGTTCAAGTCCCGCAGGGTTTCGTATAATCTTTTTGTCCACCCCTGCAGGGACTGGGAGTCTGTCTTCAGGGCAGCCTTAAGAATACCATTGTAGCGTTCAATAAGGCCTGCCCCTGTTGGATTATATGGCAGATGGAATCGCCATTCAATGTTGTTCTCTTCTGCCCAGCGCTGTATCATCGCTCCAGTAAAGTGAGTCCCTTGGTCGCTCTCGATGACTTGAGGTGTCCCATATGCAGACATCAGTTTAGTGAGTGCCTTAATTGTATATGCTTGATTTGCCTTTGGTACGGGATAGGCTTGCAGCAGTCCACTTACAGTATCAACGCAGGTCAGGGCATATCTCGCCCCCTCAGACCGAGGGAGTGGCCCAATGTAATCAACCTGCCATCTCTGAAGAGGACTATATCCTCTAGCAATGTGGGATGTTGTTTCAGGCAACGGTCTTGGTCTCATCTTCGAGCAAGCGTCACAGTCCTGACATGCTTGGACGATATCAGATAGCTGTACAGGCAGCCCCCATGCTTTAGCAGCTGCCCACATTATCTTTTGTCCAGCATGCCGTAGCTTCTGATGTAACCATCGGGCAATATTTTCGGATTGTGAATTCCCAATCCATCGAACTCGGGCCAGTGTGTCCGCTTCATCGTTTCCTGGTGACTGCAGGGGTTGATGACCAGAGACATGGTAGACACATACCGTCCTGTGTTTGACTGTATTCCAAATGTCTACCCACATGTCTTTCCCCCAGATCGGTCGGGCGTGGATAGTCCATTCCTGGGTAGCCCACTGCGTAATCCACAGAGTAAGCCCCCGGTACACGGCCCAACTATCCGTACAGATGTTCAGGATGCCATCACCAGGTTCTTTAGTTATAACCATCCACACGGCTCGTAATTCTGCCCATTGGCTGCTCTGACCATCCCCCTCATCAAACCAGATTGTCTCAGTAGAGGGATGGTATGCTATAGCTCGCCACTTGCTCGGGTTGCCTCTGCTGGACCCATCCGTATACCAGGCATCTTCAGGAATAGGATATCTTCCTTCCTGAACAGGGCTCTTCTCTGGTGGAGCGACCATTGGTTCTTTCGGCGTATCACTGCGATATGTCACTGGGCCTAGGATCTTCTGTAATTCCTCCTTGAGTGGAGACGAAGACAGGCTGCTTCTTTGACTTAGATAGGCGACCCATCGTGCTACCGTCTGTGCTTGGGCCACCCCTGTCTTAGGAAGGTGAGTTAGATCTCTTACCCACCCCTGGATCGGTAATGTAGTTTTAACTATAACCTCTGCTGTTTGCGTTATTGGCTCTACCGCTTGTAACGCTGAATAGGTAGCCAATAACTGTTTTTCAATCATGCTGTATCTTTCTTCTGCTCCGTGCCAAACCTGAGACCAGAATCCAATGGGGGTTCGAACAGAACTCTGGCGTTGCCACAGGCCCCAGCCAAAACCATCCTGGGTAACATGAACGTCTAGTTCAGCTGGGAGGGTCGGATCAAATATACCCAATGCCTGGGCTTGTTTAACTGCCAGCTTTGCCTGTTGGAAAGCATCTTGTTCTACCTTCCCCCAGTTCCACGATTGACCCTTCTTGGTAAGCTTATACAATGGCCTCAACAACTGAGCTAAGTGAGGTATAAAGGAGCGCCAATACCCCAATATACCTAAGAACTCTTGTAGCTGTTTCGATGTTGTAGGGACTGGGAACGCTTGGACTTTATCCACTACTGCACTGGGTAGTACTTTGGTTTTTCCGGACCAAATTACTCCCAGGAATTTTACAGATAGCCCCGGACCTTGCACCTTCTGTGGGTTTATAGCCCACCCTCTCTTTTGCAGATAAGCTATCAATAAATCTGCTGCTTGTCTCACCGCCTCTAATGAATCGGATGTTAACAGGAGGTCATCAATATAATGATATAAATTTACATTATGTGGCTTCTGCCACTTAGCCAGATCACGCGCCACCAAATTATGACAAAAAGTAGGTGAATGCACGTACCCTTGCGGCAGAACCTGAAAAGTCCACTGCCTGCCTTCCCATGTGAATGCAAACTGGTCTTGTGATTCTTCACTAATTGGAATACTGAAGAATGCATTCGCTAAGTCTAGGACACAGTGATACGTTTTAATTTCTCTACTTAGTGTGTCCATTAGGGAGGCAATATTGGGTACAGCTGCATGAACAGGCGGCGTGACCTTATTTAATTCCCTATAATCCACTGTCATCCTCCATGTTCCATCCGATTTTCGCACTGGCCATATTGGGGAGTTGTACGGGCTATGTGCAGGCCTTATAATACCCACTTTTTCTAATTCCTGCACTGTTTTTGTTATTTCATCCTGCCCACCTGGGAGTCTGTACTGTTTTACATTAGTAATCCGACGTGGCTTGGGCAGACAAATAGGCTCATGTTTTGCATGGCCTCTCAATATTGTCTGAATTGCCCGGATACTAATGCATCTTTGCCGCAACCGGAACTCTCCCACTGTTGTGTGGAGAGCCAGACCCCACAAGATATCAATTCCCAATATGTATTCCGGAATTGGAGCAATAGATACCTTGTACTCCCGTGGTGGGAGGCGCCCGACCCCCAATTTTACCCAGGTTTGGGTGACTGGAACGGTCTGTCCCCCAAAGCCTCCAATCATTACTTTATTCCCTCTGAATTTTGTTGGGTCCCCATATATTATAGATGTTTCCGCCCCAGTATCAACGAGGGCCATAACCTTCTGCACATTCTCTCGGGACCAATATATTGTCAATTCCACATAGGGCCTCCGGTCCCGTCTAGAGGCCCTAGGGTGACTGACGTCCCTCATCACGCCATAAACTGGGCCAGATTCAAGTCTTTTACCTCTGATGCCTCTGGTATTGTGACCCGAGGTACCTGAGGTGGCCTCTTTTTCCTATTTGGCACGACAAAGTCTTCTAGATTCCAAACTGTTGTTGGTCGTCGTTCTATAAGCCTTATCCCCGGTCTTTTGGGGCGGTTTTGAAATTTTTGTTCATCCTTCAGCTGTTTCCACAACTGAAGCAGAACGTGATTGGGCTGCCCATCAATTTTGGCAAATTGAACACCTGCTCGGAGTAGATCATTAAACATTTGTTTTCGGGACACCCTAATGGGTCCCGCCCGAGGGGTTCGTGGAGCCGATCTCCTGGCTCGGGCTATTGGAAAAACTTCAGAATCTTCAATTACTCTGATATTGCGCTTGGTTCTCAGGCGCTCAGTTTCTCCCAGGTCCGCTACCAATTGGGCAGCATGCTGGACTGCTGCCTCTGCGGCCACTAAAGGATTTAATATAGAAACCAATGTTCCATACATATGTGAGGGAGCCTGCTGTAAGATTAGGTCCCTCATTCCTGCGGAAAACTTCACCATGTCTGGACTAACAGATGCATCTTCATAGACAGCCTCTCGCATGCCTAGTTCCCGGATATAATTCTGTAGGTCTTCCATAGAAGACCACATTCCTGTATGTATTGGCATGTCCGTTTTATTTGACCATACCATACGGCAGGCAGCCATTATCCAGTCTACGATTGAATGATTCTCTTCAGGGAACTGGGACCCTGAGTACAATCTCTGCCTCAGGGCAGGATGGACTGTTATTGTTGCTAGTTTAGATACCTCGGGGCCGCTAACTATTACACTTTCTGCTCCCGAGTCCCATAATCGTAGCAGCCAGGCTGGGACACTTTCCCTCGGCCTTTGCCTGAAGCGCTGTACTAGATCCATAAGTTCGGTGGGTGTGTATGGACGTGCTGTTACGTGTAAATATGAGTCAGCAGGGGTCCATTGATCAGGAGGCACCCCTGCTGGTCGCTCCTGGACTTTTTTTGTTTTTTGAGTTACCATAGGACGGACTTCTGATAAGTCCGTCTTAAGTGGCTCTTCTAGGTCAGATTTAGTGACCTTAGTTTGGACCGATGTTTCAGGATCCCTACTATCATCCATTGTAATATATCTAATTTGGGGGGTATTTGAAAAAAATGATGAATTTTTCCCCGTTAACAGACTAATTTCGCCCTCTAATTTTTCAATGCGGGCTTTTAATAATTGATTTTCATGCTCAATCTTATTTGATTTAATCTCTGCCTGATTTAAAGCATTCAATAAAGGCCAAGCTGCCATGGATGCAGCCATTTGCCTTTCCTTGGTTGTCAAAATATCTTTTTGCAATCCCTGAAAGTATTCGGTTAGATAGTAAGGGGACATATTGCCCATTACCCGTAAGGGCCCCCATTGTTCGATAATCGTCGCTAATTGAAAATATGGGGACGCCTCAAACCCTGGTATTTGTCCAGGGAGGGTTTTCCCTAAGGGGGTGATCTTCTCCCCCTTGAACCAGCTAAACACATTCCATAGGAAAGACATTTTTTTTTTTCCGATATTTGCAGGCTCCTGCCTGGCTCGCCAAATGTATTGGTTTTTAATGTACAGATGGAAACAAAATGTACAGAAGGTATATAGGTGAATAAGTAAAGGAAAAACTCACCAATGGTGGTGCCTTGACTGAAGCAGCTGGGGCAGTCCTCCCTGGTGAGCGATCTCCAAGAGATACTGCTCCAGTGGGAGTCAGCCCTTAAATGAGGTCTCAGAGGGGATGGAGTCAAGCTCCACCCCTCCCGGTAGCACAGCTACATCACTCTCACCTGTGCTCCCACAGCTGACCCCATACTTGCCTCAGCTGATTAATCAGAGGTTCAGGCTGTGATTACCAATCTCCCATACACATGGGTAAAAAAGAGCACCTCTCATTGCTGTGCACTGGCTACTGACACAGAAAACATGACTTCCCTGGGGCTTTATTACATAAGAAGCACACTAGCAGAAATTAAGCTGCTCCTTGACAGAATCCATGGTGCTGCATGTCACTTCTGATGGAACAACAATCGTCTCCATAAGCTTCATTTAAAAGTGACAGGAAATGATTGTGTGGGGACGGCAGGACGTTCCAGCTGCTGCGGATTAGACAAGTCACCTTCGACAGGCTCTGTACACCAACCTGAACAGGCAGAAAAGAGAAAGCAGATGATGAAGCACTGCAAATTTGCAAAACACTTAACCTGTATGTAATTATCATATATAGTGCCTCTAACAGATCAGCCCCACCACTTTCCACCCTTACAAAACAGCTGGGGATCACTGCAGGACTATGGTTTCATGTGACTGGATTAAAATGTAGGATGCTGTATAATTTTGCACTAACCTGCCTATTTAATCAGTGCTGCTTGAGAAGTCAATGCTCCTCATTTCCTGATAAAGTTACAGAAATGCAAAACAATATAAAAGAGTATTTCCTTTATAGGAAAAGAAGTATTATTATTATTAGTATTATTATTTATTTTTTTTGCAAATACTAAGGGTGAATGGGTGGCACTGCATTTTTGCTGTAGGTTTATCTCAGCAGGCTACTAAGCTCATTAAATACTGTTGAAATAGCCACTGCACAGGCAAGATAACTAATAAATCAAAAGCTGTAAGTGTTCAGAAAGCTGTAAGTATTAGACTTTTTTTATTAAACTGTTCTCTAAAGTGGCTACTTTGGGTGGGCTATGTGAAATATAAGTTAATGTCTTCTGTTTATCATTTAAATAAAAAAATGAGTGGAGATTGAACAATAGTTTATTTCCTGCTTTTACAGGGGCACATCCTCTGATATTTTAGTTGCATTTCTGTTTTCTCAAATGCCCTGTTTTAGCTGGAATGCTTTATCTGTAGAGAATTCTTCATCTTGCATCCAATAAATATGTAAGCGCATGACATTTTTATTAGCTCTAATATGTGGGGATTTTTGTGAATTACCACAGTTCTGGAAATGAGTTTCAGGTCTGAGTTCCGTGTTTACAAACAGCAGATATTTATTAGAATAATTCTTTCCTACTTGCTCTCCGTTTCAACCACACACTTTTTTTATTTCCCAATTATCCATAGCCATTCTGGGAAAGCTAAGTAAATTGCAGGTGCGCTTCTGCAGCTGCAATAGAAAACTCTGTTCTCCTAAGCTCTGACAAATGCCAGGAGCTGAAGTAACTCATTTGAATGCTGTCCTTTTGCAATGTGCATCTCCTATGTCAGAAGACATAAAAACACAGGCTGCCCAGAGAAGCTGTGGGTGCCCCATTCCTGGAGGTACTCAAGACCAGACTGGATGGGGCCCTGGACAACCTCACCTGGTAGGTGGCAGCCTACTATGTGATCTTTAAGGTCCCCTCCAACTCAAGACATTCTATGATCCTATGATTCTATGAACACCATGCAGGCTATGTTCATTCGTGCATTTACCTCCAGGAAAGGAGCACATTTCCAGAAACCACTATGTTACATGGAACTTGTGGGAGGTTTCCTCCATCTGCATCAAATCTCAGCATTTCTGTTAGAGGGATGCAGAGAAAATGTCACAAAAACCAACCAAATAAACAAAAACAAAACAACAACAACAACAACAACAACAACAACAACAAAAAAACACCAAAACCCACCTTATTTCATAACTTTTTATGGACCAGGTCTTGGCTGGGGCCTGTACAGCAGGGTTGTGTGCTTGCCCCACAGCTGAGATCTGCTCATCCCACATGTGAATGCAATGGGTTGTGCAGAACCCCCTGAGCTGATCAGACCTTGGCTTTTAGTCATCACACACCTAACCAATATCCCACGGTTCTGCTGCTCACCATGCAGACCACTGTCTGTCTACTCTTTGCACTCTGGGATTGTCCTCTATTCTACATTTTTAATATCTCATATTCTGTTGCTTCAAGCATTTCTTAAATGTAGTGCAAGTGGCCTGAGACCTGACACAGTAAAAATTGTGTTCTGAATGGTGATAAAGTGATGCTCCAAAGGGAAACACAGACATATTACCACTCCCTCTGCCAAGATAGATTCTGGGTGGACTGTGTATCCTGCACATGAATAACAAAAATATCCTGCAAGCAAAATTACCACAAATATCATTTATACCATAGAGGATACCTTGCAGCCATTCAGGTTTCCTGCATGAATTTTTCATTTGTTTGTGCTTGTTCCTCTTTGTAGTGATGAGACAAGTATTTGGGCCTTGTAGGCTGAAGGGCTCAAGCATCATCATTAAACTGGTATGTGAAGAAATAGTACATTTGCCAGATAATCACACACAGGCTCAGCCTAGAAATCCCACTGCAACCATTTAACATACACAGGGATCTGGCAAAAAACAAGCTGGGTTTTGTCTGAGGACCTTTGCCTCTTGAACCTTATGAGGCAGGATCTGCCTCTGTGATAATTAATCTTCTATTCTCTTTTGTATGCTTCAGCATTTCATGTATTTATGCTCTTTCATAAGCTTCTTTGGATGGCACATGAAACCAAGGAAGAGGGAGAATTATTCATTCTTATGGCCCAGATATGGAACTGAAGTTGATGGGGGTATCTGCCAGGGTATTCTCAGAGTGCAAGGTCTCCTGTGTGATCACCTCCTTGCAGATGAGATCCCTCTGTGCTTCAAGGTAGATTACTGTAGGGCATTTGTTGATATTTTAAGCACAAATATGTATTATTTGCTTTATTTATTCTAATTATTGTCCGATAATTTATGAATTTTGGAGTCTTTAAAAAGCAGCAAGCTAGCTTGTCTGCCAGTTTCACCATTCTGCTTCCCCCACCCAAAATAGAAAATGTCTGTGTCTCACACCTAGAGGTGTGGGTGTCTGTCTAGTGACAGCTCCTGGCGCACATGCGAATTGTCACTTGCAGCAGCTTTCAAGAGCACCCAAACCAGCTCAGCATTACCATATGACTCCTCCATTGCCAGACAAGTCCTTCCCTGTTTTGTTGTTCCTTGCAATGCTACAGTCTTGATAAGAGTGCTGTGTGACTGGTTGGACGGTGCTCGAGACCTGGGGTCAGCTTGCGTGTGTTTGCCTGCAGCTCTCTGTGTATGAGGACTGATTTATAAAATGGATAGTGCAGTTGATTTTCTCTGGTGCTTCCCAAATCATCCTCTGGAACACTATGTGCATCAACTAGCAAGGAGCCTTCCAAAGGAAGAGAATCTGTTGTTCAAGCCAAATTTAGAAATCAGTCCTTTAACTTGCAGTGAAGCTTTGCCTGTTTTTCAAGAAGAGCTAGAAGCTCTGGAGATTTTATCTCTAGTCTTACAGATGAATTTCTGGAAGAATTAAAATAAAAATAAAAATCTGGAATCTTGCAGGTCACCAGCAGAATATCAGCTACTGCTGTTGTGCTTCCAAGAAAATTTGCCAAACTTACCATGACCGTCTAACACTCCTTGCCAAGCCTGATCTGGAGCTGCAATGATGTAGTCAGCTCTGGCAGCGCCTGAGGAAGGCTCAGTGGTATATTTCATCTAATATTGTCTTCTGTAGCACTCTCCAACACCACCACTCTGTAAGTGCTATCTGTATCTCAAAAGCAGAAAGGATATTGTATGTATTGCATGGGAAAAGAAATTCAACTTCTCTGTCATGAGCTTCTTTCAAGACACATTTTCATCTCAAATTCAACTTATATTACAAGAAGATGGTGAGCATAAGCAGAAGTGAATGAAAAATATTTAACTTGAGAAGATACTCTGGGCAAACCTAAAGGCTGAGATAAAGTAGCCACTAGCAGTAATGAATCAGAAGTCAGAATCAATAATCAGCAAGGAGTCAAACAGAAGACATCATCAGAGACCATATAGGACTGAGAGAGTCATGGACAGTACTTACATCTCCCGAGTATTCTTTTCTTTCCAAAGATATTTATTCTCTGTTGTTGGCAGAGTGGAGGATATATTTCTATCTTTTTCTTTTTTTCTTTTTTTTCCCAGTCAAAAAATGAAAAAGACAGCAGGTCACTTTTTATGTTTGTATTCATTTATCTTTTGCTCATGAATCCAATCAGCCTCTCAGCAGCATTAAGTTTTGATGGCCCCAGAGCAGAAGAAATATTTCCCTCAGTATCCAGATAGGCTCTGAACTCTAGCTCAAGTGTGCAATTACCTGCCTACTGCAGTATCTCCCTGCCTATGTTAACAGTCAGATTTTATCACAGTGCCACCATATAACAATGCTATGAACATTTGCTCTAATTTTGTAGCCAAGAAAGAGCAATGGTAATTTGCCATTGCAATAATGTTTGCAAAGCATTCCTGAAAAATGACAGGCAGGGAAACAAGAATAATTGGAGCTAATGGAGACAAAAATCCACAGTTATAAAGATACATGACACTTTAGAAAATTGATTTAGTACCTCTAGCCAAAAGCGAAAGGGAGAGTGCATCACATCTATTAATTCACAATCTATTTATCATGCGTCTTCCCTATTGAATTGCTATCAGTATAACTCAGGTAAGTAACATAATTGGTACCAGTTCCACTGACACAAAGTCAGAATCAGTTTCAAGATCTTTCTTATAAAAAAATTTGGGGTCATTCTGCTGCATACTTCTTGGTAGCACATAAAAATTTTGAGCAATTCTTAAATCTACGCAGAAATTAAATCATGGATGAATGTGCAGCATTTTGCAGCTCTTATAACAAGACTGGCTAAAACAGAAAACTGACTTTAATGTTTTCTGTGAGAAAAAGAATCACATGTGTCAGGATAACTAAAGTCTCTGCTAGTTATGCCAGTCTCAAAAAAATATGTTTTTTTATAGGAAGAGTGTTGTACCTGGCATTTGCAAAGCATCACTTGTCCATAAATATATATATGTATATATATAGATATATTTATTTATTTATTTTTTCAAAAAGAAGAAAATATTTCTCCACTAGAATTCTCAAGGAAAAGCTGAATTTGTTGACTCACAACCAAAATGTTGAAAATATTTCATATGGACCTTGTTCCTTAGGAATATAATTAAGGCAAAATACTGAATATGGTTTGAGAGTTTACATAACTGACAGATAGTTGATACAGTGTTGAATCCACTCCACACACTTCTCTCTGGCCAGAATTTTTCAGTGAGGCTAGAACACATAATGTTATTTCTGTAAGCGTGTTGTATCATTAGATGCTGTAGAAATGTTAAGTTTTATTTCAATATATTTGAACATTATGACTACACTGCCTTTTTACTATTCTTTCTTAGTCTGGATATTGCTACATATTTTCTATATATATGCACATTTTGGTATTTAACCTGTGAACACTGACTTAATTTATGCAACATATGGCTAAATTAGACAGCTATTTTCTAAACAAGGCCTCCCATATGCTGCAAAACCCAGGAGGTTGGTAGCTCAAGCATTTTTTCATTGCACTGAGGCATTCCCTCTGTCATAGTAGTTTTCCATCCTTTTTACTGAAATTCCCTGAGGAGTAATGAGTGGATTTATTGGCTGATAATAATGGGTATCATGACTGGTACCTCTTGTGCATTTAAAAGCTGACACATGCACCAAATTTCCTCTACTCAGAAAATGAAAACCATTTTGTATAAACACATTCACTTTCTAAGTATGCATGAATTTAGGGCATGCCCTTGTCATCTCTTTGAGCATGAGCAGAAAATTCTGTTGAGCTTGGAGTTCAACAAGAAATTTTGCATGTGTATATTTATTCTCCCATGGAGTTTTGAAAAAAAATGTACTTGCCTTTGGTGAATTATAATGAAAAGAGAGGAGAGGAGAGGAGAGGAGAGGAGAGGAGAGGAGAGGAGAGGAGAGGAGAGGAGAGGAGAGGAGAGGAGAGGAGAGGAGAGGAGAGGAGAGGAGAGGAGAGGAGAGGAGAGGAGAGGAGAGGAGAGGAGAGGAGAGGAGAGGAGAGGAGAGGAGAGGAGAGGAGAGGAGAGGAGAGGAGAGGAGAGGAGAGGAGAGGAGAGGAGAGGAGAGGAGAGGAGAGGAGCAGACTATGATCGAGTTCTGGGAATTGAGTAGCATGATAGCTAGCAGTGCAAAGTAGTGATCTTTTACTGTCAGATCTTCACCATCAGTCTCCTGACATAACTCAGGGCTCATTAAATGGTTGAGTGAATGACCTGTTAGTCTTGAACTCCTTCAAACAGGAGTACTAACATATGCTACGATGTGCCCTTAGCTGATGTGCAAGCACACCCTAAGCAGTCTACATGGTTAAAATAAGTAGTAACACCTCAGATGAAAGACAGTAACCCAAGAAGTGAGAACTAATGCTTTTTATACTTTCTGTCAGCTGTGGGACACCACATGAGCATCACTAGTAGGCTGGATTTACCAGTTTGTCTTTGCTTTAGAGGTGTTTGCAGAGCTAGTTAGCATAGGGCACTGGGCATGATACCATACAACAGCGCAGCTCACAGAGGTACCTGCTCTGTATGGATACTGTGCCTATTATATCTATTCTGTATGTTTTCATTGTTGGTTTTTTGTTTGTTTGTTTGTTTGTTTTGTTGTTTCTTGCTAACTCTGAAATCCCATCTTCTGTGTCCAGCACCATAGACTCATTCAAATGGAAAACACAACACTGTTCAAGGAAAACAGAAGCTGTAAGTACAGAGTAGACACGCAGGCAGTTAGGAAATGGATCTGAGTTTCAAGTAACCTTTGATTTTCTTTCCCTATCTCTGCATTCATTCTTCTTATTCTTCTCAGTTTTGATAAGAAACTGAACAGCAAAAAATTACAATAGTCTGTGTACATCCACTCAGATCTTTTCCTTTCTCATTTCCATAATAAGATAAGCATTTATCCAGTATAATCATTATCTGATTTTCTTTTATAGGCAATCAGTGCTTACAAATCACACTGTTCTTTCCATTAGCCCTTTTAAACCATACCTAAATGGTGTCTTCCCTTGAAGACTTAGCTGTCCCAAAACCAATTCTTTTCCAAAATTTTAGACTTTAGATGAGAAACTGTACTGACCTAGGTAGATTAAAAACCAATTTGTGCAACATTAAGCTGCGCAGAAAATTTAAAATCAATAAATTAATGGTATTCTAATGTGATTTTTTAGACAGAAATCGGTATTAATCTATTCATGTGGCTATGAACTGTGCATGTAAGGAGGTACAATAGCACTTGAAGAATGAAAGTGTATTTATCTCTTTGTATGATAAAAATACAATAACTTGCACAATATGATTGATTAGAATGATGGAACTCAGAGTGGGTGTCTAATAGATGATGGATATGCAAAATATGAAACAGAACAATTTTCATGTTCATTTAACTTCTTTAAAGTCTTTTAAATGAGCATTAGAAACTAAATCAGGGAGAACTGTCAGGACTTTGTTGAATGATGCTCTCTCAACACAGATTATCTATCACTGAGCTACAGGTTATTTGTTGAACTAATGGTCTAAAACATGAGCTAATCGAAAATAATATAAAACCAAAAATGATCATAGAAGAAACTGATAGCAATATGACAGATAAATCGCTCTGCAGGAACAAAATAAGCCTGACCTATGTCTATGAGACATTAGGAGAGTTTGCCAACGCAATTTGTCATTGGATTCCTGTTTCTCGCAGATATTCATAATTAATGGTAAGCCATTTTCATCTCCTGGAGTCACTGGGTAGCAAGTGAAACCTCAGATAAAATCTTCAAATTAAATAGAATTGGATTTAGCCACTACAAATCACATTGAAGAGGATATCATTGCTGTTACTCTGTTCCTGTTACAGTTGGTGATGTCACTGCAGCAGCTGGTTGATGTACCAGTAGGCACATCAACCAGCACTGAGAAAGCAATTCCTTCTCCGTTCCTACCACTGTGTGTCACATACATAAACCAACAGTCTGCTGCTGCTGCTCCCCTTGCTTTATGTCCCTTTCCAGGGAGGTGGCACTGCCACTCACTTAGACGTAAGAAGTAAAGTCTTTTTCCTTGGCACAGGAGAGAGGAAGATAAGGGTAAGAGCAGAGGATTCAGGAGCAGGCAACCAGACAGAGCTTCAATAATGATGTAAAGTCTTTTCACTCCTTCTCAAGGCCAAGGTGAGGAACAATGGCCTTGGGGAGATTAACCTCTGTACCAGTTCTAGGCAGAAGTCACTTGAAGCACATTGCATATGTTTACATCAGAGAAACTAAGCAAATGGCACCTCAGATTAATTTTGGAACCTGGACATCCTTCTTCTTTCATCTGAGCAATTTCTTCATAAATTAGATCCATTTCTGAACCCAGAAACCAGTAGTACCCATAGGACGCTCACAAGGGATTTCGTTTAATGAGTCTACCAGCATATAATTGAGTAGATCAATTATCTATTCTTTTTTAAAAAAATTTGTTACACAATTCCTTGTTTTGTCTTGGATATTTTTGTTTGTTTGTTTCTGGTTTTGTTTCACAAGATTTCTCAACCGTGATCATAAAACCTTCTTTTCTACCTGGCTGCAGGAAGAGCAAAAAATGTCTTCTTCTCTCAGAAAACAGCTTTTGAAAACACAGTTTTTGTTCTGTGGGAAGGGAATGAAAAGAAATAAAAATAAATACTTTAACTTTTTAACATCATTTTCATGCCTTTTATAGCTTAAATTTTCTTTTGGGAGTTTTTTGATCACACGTTTTCATTTTGACAAGATTCTCAATAACAAATTATAGCTTGCAATTTAGTTTTCAAAGGCGGTGCTTTTCCACAAACTCTCTGTCAGGCAGATTCCTTAATTGGTAGAAGGGATAGATATCAGCAGGATTCTACAAGCATTTGACCTAATATTATTTGCTTAAAATAATAGCATTACATGAAACAAAATGCAACCCTTCATAAGCAAATAGATTGAATGATGCATCTCAAATTACAGGATTAACTGGAAAAAAAAAAAAAAAAAAATACAACCCCACCAAACTGAAAAAAAAAAAAAAAAAAAAAAAAAAAAAAAACAACACACAAAAAAAAGCAAATCATCCAAAAGGATTGCTACCCATTAAATCATCCAGAGATTTGTTTTTAGCTTAGTGCTGTTTAATGTTCTTATGATACGGAAGAAAATGTGAATCACTGCTGGTAATGTTTTCAAATGGCACAACCATTAACAAATTGGGAAATAATCATAATCAGAAGTAAATTCAAATGGATGAATTATATCTCTTGGTTATCTGTGTCCACATGGGGGCAAGTCTTCCATAAAGAAAAGTTGAGGAGCGACGGAAAAACCTAAGCAACTGCAAAATGAGGTGCCTAAAAGAGAAGCTGCAAGGACACTCCAACTCGCACGATACTATGATACTATGATACTATGATACTATGACACGAATAAATCTTTCTTGGAATAAAGACTATACTGTATACAATAAATGAGGTGTGGAATATATACTTAGCAATTAAGGAATAAAGGAAGTTTAAACAAAGTTCAAAAAAAACTGCCTATGAGTGAACGCTGTCCACTGAATGAAGCAAAGGTAGTGTGAAATACCAGTATGTTTCTTTAAAATAACTTTACAGTTTAAACCCATCAGATTTGGTCAATTATGAAATAATCAACATGTCTGTATTCTCATGAATAATGCTCCTTCTCTTTCTGACTGAAAAGGCTTAAAACATTGATTAAACACGAGTATTTGTACTGCTGTCATGCAGTTGTAATTATGTCTCAGTTGTCTAATTTCCTAAATTGTAAGTATTGATCCAAAACCAATAAGTGAAGTTCATTATTCTTCACTGTTCTGTTTAAAATATTTCAATCTTTTATTCACTTAACAGAAACCACCTCATTTAATACAGATAACCAGCCTTGGCATGCAAAACAAATCAGTCATGAGCAATGCATCCACTGAAAATTACTGGCTGAATTAGTAGGTGGATATTTACAACAATAGTATTGATTCAAGAGAAGTGTGCCTGGTTTTCAAATGATTCATTAACCAGCAACTGGGATGAAAATTTAAACTCTATAAATGAAAAGATTATCTAATAGAAGCACATGCCTGCATGCGTACAAATTTCTTTCTGCACTGAGGCTTCTGTTTCTTCAATAAGAACTGAATTTAAATGAAGCAGTAAAACTGATCATAACCTATTTCTGAATTATATGAATCATAAGGAAGTAGTAGTGAAAGCTGTTCTGTGTTTTCAAGGAGAAAGAAAGAATAAAAATTACCTTCACCCTCTTAACAGGAGAAAAATAAAGATGCAAACACTGGAAGGTTTGATTCATCTTTCTTTTCAGATTAGTCTTGCATTAGGACATCTCTTTACAGTAGATTACTGAAAGAAAGGAGAAAGGAAAAGCATATTTAAGAAGAAATGGCGCTTATTGCATCATAATGAGTGTCAGGACAGAAGACTGTAATCGAATAAATGGAAATGTGTCACCAAGTTAAAGGGGGAGACTCAGATGATCTATGTTCCCTTGTGCCTCCAAAGTACACAAGACAGGTGATCGATCCAGTGATGACATTTGAACTGTACGGGTCATTCATATCACAACTCACTGTGGGCTGCTAATTATTTTTTTATCTTTCTCTGCCCTGTTCTTTTGCAAAACAATCAAGGAAAAAAAAATGTACTTTCAGCTGTACAACACCTAAGATGCTCTCACATGCTGGGCACCACAAAAGAGAGTAAATAGGTGAAAACTCAGGGAGATTGGGGCATGGATTGCATAAAATTGCACAGAATTCATCAGTTTGCCTTGAAACATTGTATTGTTGAAACAAACAAACAAAAGAGGTAACTTAACTCTGAGGTAAGGAAAAATTTACTCTCAAAAAGAGGAGTGAGACTCTGGAACAGGCTGCTCAGGGAGGTGGTAGAGTCACTGTCCCTGCAGGTGTGGAGATGTTGCACTGAGGGACATGATTAGTGGGCATGGTGGGGATGAGTTGGCAGCTGGATTAAATGATCTTAGTGATCTTTTCCAACTTTTGTGGTTCTATGATTCTATGATTCTAAATAAAAACAAATAAAACCACAAAACTACTGTAGATTAACCTGATTTGTGGAACTGCAGGTGCAAATTGCTCCCATTGCCCAATGGGCAGAGACGTGTTCGAGAGATGTACAAGAGCATCTCTGCAGAGCTCTTAGCTTGCTGTTAATATGCTCAGTTGGAATGACTGTGCTCATAATGGATTTGAAATCTGACCTTCCATTAGTGTTTATTGCTCACTGTCAGTCTTGTTAAGTCTGATTGGAAAATGAGGGCCAAGAAAAGTGACCAAGGCAGGTGCTGGTTGTGGAGAGCAAAGGTGTGTGTCAGAACTAGAAGCAACTGGAACTGAAGGCAGTAGATTGCTGACAAATAATTTGATTAAGAGCCAGCACAGAGCTCTATAAACACCATTAAGAATCTAGCTCCAAGTGTCCAAAACATTTAAAATGTGCCATAGTGACTCCAGATGTCTAGAAAATATTACTCTGTGTTTGAGGGATTTCTGTGTTTGTGGAGTATTGCTGCAATTATACCCTAGAAGCAAATTTACATCAGCCATCCTAGTAAGCGAGGATTTAGAAAATCTCTACATGGAATAAGAAGACACCCTGAGGAAAAGTACAGCACATGTTATGTCAAGGAAGTGCTTTAGTGTCCTTTAACATGCAGGTCTGTACAAGTCCTTAGATAGTGTTTTCTTCCTCTTCATTGACTGCATCAAAATCCAGTTAAAGCATCATGTTTTTCTAGCCAAGCTCAGCAGAAAAGAAAATGATTACCTTTTATACAGCATAAAATTATAGGCATCAGATGCTGTAAATATGGGAATGCCACAGTACAGCTACCAACACCAAGTAGAAAGGATCCTTCTAATCCTTGCAAAATTACAGAGATAAAACTCAGTAAGGATAAATGTGTAATGTGCGTTATAAAGCAGATATATTTATAAAATATTAAGAATGCACTAATAATTCATCTCAATTTGTTTTTAATTTTGTTTTGTTTTAAATTTGGTGTGTTCTTCTATCACACTGGGCAGTAAAATGACATTCATTACACATGTCAAAGTTACAACATTATATAACTTACTCTGTAAAGCTGTACTTATCTCTTTATATTAACTGATTTTTTTTTCTCCCGTTGACAAACAAAATATTATTAATCTGTTCATTTTCCTCAATAAAGAAGGAGATAAACAAATATTATTTGCTTTTGTACATATACACTTGCAATATTTTTTTGAAATGTGCTATTGGAACAAATATTACCCAGGTTTTAAGATTATTTCTTTTCTAATACATGTTATTTTCTTTGGAAAATGTGCTGATTCGAATTTAACAACAATTTTTGCTTCCCCATTCCTCATTCAAGATCAAAATAAAAAATTAAACAAGCAAAACCAGAAAAATTCTGTTATCATGATGCACCCGATATTAAAAAATACAGCTTTTTTTACAATTAAGCATCATTTAATAAATTCTAATTTTTTCTCAGAGTGATTGAATTCCTTAAAATATGCATGAAGTATACATTTCCATTACTGGATTTAGCTGTGATGTGAAAGACAGGATGCAAAATACCCTTTCACTTTCCCCTATCATTGGCCATGAGATAGCAGGAGTAAATTGCTATTGCTGACATTCTTGCCTGTTTTTGAAACTCTAAGGCCTTGAAGAGTGCAGGAAGCTGTTGCTTTGAGCTCTGGAAATGCTTATATGGATCAGATGATATGTTGAAATTATTATAGATTGCAAATTTACTGGTAAATTGTGACTTAATATTTCAATTTAATGTCGAAAAATGAAACCCCAGTCCAGAATCAGACAAACCTACTGGGGAATAGAACAGACAGTTTAACTGCAAATCTACAAAACAACAACAACAGCAAAAACCACTGATGTAATTATGATCAGGTCTTCCACAGCACTTCCCATAGAGAGCCATTTAGATTTGAAAAATATGCATAGAATAAAAGTATTTTCTGTTTTTTCTGGGTCTTCCCAATTAATTTGTTTAGAAGACGAGACACACGTTTGTGCAATAGAAACCATTACAGCTTTTCAGTTTCTTTTGAGCGCTGTGAAATTTTCTGGCAACAAAATTTTATGATTCCCTTGGATTTCTGTGCTTGGTGCTGATGTATGAAGTGGGTTGTGGAATGGTAGACAGGGACAGATTCAAGCTATAGAATATCCATAAAATGAGTTCAAATCAAAAAGCCCATAATGTCTGGTAATATTTCAAATTTTTACTATCTTATTTCTCTTTCTGCATAGCAACTTTGAGAAGGAACCACAGAACAATACTTCACCTTCTATGGAGCAACCCAAATCAGAACTGAAAATGACCATCTTTCACCAAAAGAAGTTAAACCAAGCTGTCATAATATTTGTAGGATAAGAAGCAGAGTCTTCAATTTAGGAACAGCAAACTTCTATTAAGCTGAACTCAGGTGCTTAACTGTGTTTCTTTGCATGCAATGTCATAGAGACTAAGTTCACAGTTAGCATTTCTGCACCTCTATAAGAAAAAAAAATCAGTGTTGTTTTTTTTTTTTTCCAAGGCTAGAAATTGGTAGTTGAATAAGTAACAGCAATTTAATGACAGCAATTAAGACTAAATTCTACGTGAAGGTTTTGCAGCTCAATATAGAAGAATACCGACTCCTCCAATTTCAGGTAACTTTTTAGATCTGGCTAAAACTTTGGAAAGCCAAGGATCAGTATGTCCCAGCAGCTGTTTGAAATTATATGAGAAATACATGATGATACAAATCCATTTTCCAATAGATTGTGACTCTTAAACTATGACTGTGGTTTTATGCATAGAACACGCTTGTCTTAAAATTATCAGAACAAACTGTGTCCTCATCTTCTGTCAGCGCAAAGACGCAGAGCCCAGACAGACCCAGGACCATGTAACACAAACCTCAGTACTTCGCCTGCTGGCTTGCAGCGTGCTAGATTCACTCCCTAGGCTACAAAAATGATCTGATGCCTGTCAGGATAAAGTGCAATGGAAAAGAAGTGTTTTATCAAATGTATAAAATGGAGAATGACTGAGTAAAAACTAGCACAGTATGTCCTCTTCACTTGTCACTGCCTCTTCTTTCCAAACAGTTCCAGTAATGGATTAAAAATAATAATAATAATAAAAAAAAATTGTTTGTTGAATACATATTTCATGTCAAAATACCAAATTCTGATGTTCATTCTTGTCCCTACACAGACATTTCTGCCACGAATGAGCAGGCAATGGGCTCTGTCCAACCTGTGTGAACACCAAGTTTGTGCTTTCCCAACAATCTAAGCTGATGCTACTAGAGAGTACCACAGTGCTGCCCACCAGCCACACATTCCTTCTTTCTTTGACCTGACAGTGAGGTTCATCCAAGTTGAGGGATGAGAGGTTTTGTCTGGCTCACAGTTGAGCTCTGCTTCATTTTGCTGGCTAGGCTTCAGCTGGATGCTCTCCACCTGCCCATTGGTGGGCTGGCCATGCTTCTGCCAGCACTACCCATGGAGTGCCAACAGAAGAGGAGACCTTCTCCCAGTTAATCTTTCCAGGCAGTCCTAGTGAACTTACATAGAAAAATAAGTAAATAAATAAAATAATCCAGGAAATCTGAGCTGAAACCCAGTGTTCCCCACCACCTCCTGTGCCTCTCTTCCCTCTCAAAAACATTCACATTTGTGGCTTAGGGAAGATGTCTGAATACAAAACAAAATGATACACGTAGCTCTCCAGGATATTAGATTATTAAATTTGGTTACACCAGAGAGGGGATTTTTCTCATTGCTAGGCAAAAATCATCATAGTTTAAACCCATCTGGGGAGTAAGTGATACCCTAGGCCTCCTTTAGTCCCTGATTCCTCTTTTCATTCTTCATGCAGGACTTCAGGAATTCTGCCAGCAACAGCAACAAAAATAACTTGGATTAAGCACTATTACCATTATACTTAATGGCTGCTGTGCTTATTACTCAGCCTTCTCACACCAAAAATAATAAACATTAAAGTGGAAATTTTTCCAAGGATTGAACTAATAAAAAGAAAATAAGCATGTGAACTTTTCAAAGATCATAAATACCGCTGGCTTTTAAAGTATTTTGAAGAAATGTGCATAGTTACTGTGTTAAAATCAACATAGATAAATCAATAATCCTGAAAAAATGGGTTACTTATTACATTAATTTTTTTCCAGTGTATATTTAAGTCCTCAGGAAGATCCATTTTTTGCATTTAAACCTCATTCGTTCTGTCCAGCCCTTTTTCTAATTTCCTTAAAACTTTGTTTCCACAGACATGGAGCTATTCTGTAAAAATGATGAATCAGCCTGTTAGAGATATTCTGAAACTCTATTCTTCATGTCTATCTATAGCACTGCAGTGCATGCTCCTTGGAAGCATTAATAGCTGCATTTCATTTCACTATATAAATATTTAAGGTTTGTAATTTCTCTGTTGCTGATAACTGCCAGTGCCAATGCAAAGCAATGTTTCATTATCAGTTCCTAGTATACATATAATCTTGTCAGACTTTGTTTCCAATAAATATAGCATGATATATTTTGAATATTTGAATAGCTGACTGCATTTGTATTGCTTTTAGTCATGACCTGCTTACAGATTTCCAGTCGAGAAGTACAGACACATGGAACAATAACCTGCAAGTATTGTGCCAATATATTTCCATTAGTCAATGACACGTTGCTGGGGGAAAAAAAAATAATAAATTAAGCTAATCTACACCCTTCAAAAATGAATTATCTTAGCTCCTGGATCCCCACACTAGGATGAGCCACATCCAGAACCCATATTGTTAGTTTAAAATCTATGAGCAGTAGTTGAAATTTAATCTGTTCATTTCCATTCCTTCTTCACTGAACTGTCAATCTCTTTCTCCTTTTTTTGTGAGTTTTCTTCTGCATGAATATCCAGGAGGAATGGTCACTCTTCCAGCAGTCCTGGGAAATCAGTCTCAGAATAGGTATCATTTCAGAGCCTCAATTTGAACTGGTTGTGAATTTTGTATTATTCTGCACGTTTCTGAAACCTGCAAGGTGCTTTATTGAACATGAAGATAATTTTGGGGGAACGTCTCTTCTTTCATGCTAGATTACAGAAAGTGTAATTTTTGGTAATGTGAGAGTACTTTGTGAGACTTTAACTGCTGCGTGACTACGTTCAGATCTACTGAATTGCTGTGCTGTGACATCATATTATGTGGGATGTTCCCAAGCTCTAATGCAAAGGAATGGGGGCAAAAATATGGGTAATAATTGAGATTATTATCCTTTAAATAAAACATCCTAAACTGTGATAAATGAGAGCCCTATCTAAACTCATAAAACAGGGGTCTGAAAGCCAGCTGTGCCCTGTCTCTTGCCCAGCCAGCTCAGAGATTCTTTCCTTCTTTCCCCTTGCTGCATATGATGATGATGATGAGGGAACGCACAATGAAGAAGGTTTCTGGCTTGAACCACATTATGTGGTGAGGGACAACAATTAAGAAACATGACCTGCATGCTTCCTAATAGATCAGACTCCCAGAAAAAAAATATATAAATACATCTGAATGCCATTTTTAAGTTTCAGGATTTTGAACCTGAACTCAGAATTTTGAAGTGAGATTTGCACTTCCTTAATGCATGGGATTTTGACTACACAGTTCTTGTGACAATGTCCTTTTTTGAGTTTTTGTAGACAGTGTTTTCCATTATACTTGATCATTTTTTCACTCATTCATTTTTATTTATTTATTTGCATTTCATTTGTTTTCATTATTTCTTTTGATTTCTATCTTTCTCCCACACTTCAGTTTACCTGCCAAGTAGGTTCTTTGTCCTTCACCATTGCTGATTAGTTTCTCTTCATTCTTTTCTGACATCTTAAACATGGCTGGACTATGGAAAATTCAAGAGTTAGTTTCACACAAAGATATTGATTACCAAAAAGAAAAATTAAGAAAGTTTTCTGTCAGATTTACGGTGCTGGACAATATTATGTGAATCTACACCTGAAGCTCTCTGAATTAAATCTTTTACATTATTACTGTCAAACTTCACATTGCAGATGCATTTAAAGATTTGCAAGACTAGAGACTATCTTACTGAGAATAAGCCACAAAGGCTTCTCTTTTGTACTACATTACTCACTAGGCAAGATCTAGAAGAAGAGTGAGCAGAGCTAATGGGGTTGACAGTCCTTTGCAATGTCCATTCACCTGACATGTAGCCCACTGTATTAAGAACAGCCACACAAAGAGCATAATTTGCTCCTCAGAGCTCTCCTCCACTAACTGGAGGACCAAATTATGATCCTTTCAGCCTGTTGTGTTGCTCAGATCCTTTCTTGCATTGATTGCATGATTTAAATTCCTTGCAATTATATTTAAAAGGATGATGCAGGCTATAGTGGTCAAACAGGTGATCCATGTAGTAAATGACTGTCTCTTCACTGAAGAGCCATGTACAAATTCCTTATAAATCTGTTAAAATGAAAGGAATAACTCCTCATAATCATATGAATATATTTTGAATATACATCTCAAGATTATCACATATTGTGTTTAAACCCAAATTAGTCTACAGCCAAATGCAATGTCCTTTTAAAGGCTCTGCTGTCCATTCATACATTATTTGGAAGGAAAAAAAAAAAGCCCAGGTTCACATTCATCTCCTATCCAGGGAAAGATAAACTTTCTGCCCCAGGGAGCTTGACCTCTTGCCAGATGAATGCAAATGCAGCTAAAAATGAATTAAGCATGATACATGGATGAGGGGAAATAAAGTAGAGATAGCAATGAAGAATAAAAGAGGTGGAACTCTCAGAAAGCCAATTCAACAAGGGCCAGTGTGCAATATAACAAGGTAAGGATCACAGAGTTGATTTTTAAGCCCAGGACTGATGATTATTTTCACTTGCTGGTTATTGAAAATTGGTTAAAATGTTTATTGGCCAGAATATTCAAACCAAGACTTTGTTGCTATCCAATGAAATGATATAGGGAAGAGCTGAGTAAGCCTAACCACTATACATTTAAAAAAACACCTCTGGACTCCTTTGTAGCTAGTGGAGAAAGTCACTTTCCCTTCAGAAATCATGATCATGTTTGCATAAATCATGTGTAAGGTTGTGGCAAAACAGTGTCTCACATGGCAGCTTCCCACAGCTCAGAGATGTAATTTTAATTAACTCAGAATCAAGTGGATAACTAATGAAAAAGAAAAAAAAAATACCAACCAACCATAATAAGAATACCTGATATAGGGATGAACTCAGCCATTAGTCTGGCTTCAAATGCTGAATTAGGGAAATCATCTTTGAACTTCATAGCCTTGAGGTCTAGTCAGTGGGGAATTGTTATCCTCTAGATAAAGCATCCTGAATTGTGATGAGAGCCCTATCTAAGCAAGTGTGGGACACTTGCTTGCTTTTCCCATCTGGAATTGTTTGTCAGTCATCGCTGCAAACTTGAGGGACAGGGATCTCCACTATTCCTTCATCCATGATTATAACAGTGTGTTTGAAATCACCAAATACTCCTTGGCCTGAATGTGCTTAATCCAACTCTGTGTTTACTTGGTCTCAAGGATCTTCTGGTCCTCCAGAAAGTGAACCAACTTCTAGTGTGAGCTTGATTCATGTTTAAACTCATTCCTGGTTCCTTCAAAGCAGAGCTCAAGGGGTGGTGTTAGGTGCAGATGTAGCACATGTACCTATTTCTGTAGAATAGGAAGTTACTGGTAGAACAGTAACAAAGCACTGTTTTAACAAGTAGCATTTCAGTGGTGTGAAACATTTTTTTTGTGAACAGAGGTGTCTATAAAGCATTGTATGAGATGTGCATTAACCAGAAATATCCAGTCCAGTGCAGCAATGCAGCAAGTTCCTAGGACAGATCTCATTAATCATTAGTGGGAAATGCTGCATCAAGCACTAATCAATTTAATTAACATGGTTATTTGAACTTTTTGCTTACCAAGTAATTGCCAAAATGACAAAAAAAAGTTGCAAGACAATTAGCCAGCTATACTATAACCCTCCTACTTTTCCTCCATTATGGCCTGAATCAAACATGACTAACCCACTGGATATGGTATGTGGGTTAAGGACCTTCCAGATCACATTTTTCACACTTACATCTTTCCCTTTTGCTATTAAGTGTCCAATAAATAGATATTTACTAGAAATAAATAAATAAATAAAAAGACAAGGAAAAGGCAAATAAAAGCTACATTCTTTTATGATTCAACATATTTCAGCAATTATGGTTTCTTTAAAATAAATCTTCTCAAGAGCCTGAAAAACAAACCAAGTTGATATTAAATCCTCGTTTGATCTTAGATTTTAAATGTCAATATCCTCATAATGTGAATGGACATATAGAATATTTTCTTTAATGAGGCAAAATGATCTATGGGTAAACTGTTCCAAATAAGACATTGAGGGGAGGAAGTTTTTTTGTTTGTTTGTTTGTTTGTTTTTTGTTTTTTTTTTTTTACAAACAGAGCTTTTATTGCTTTTGAGAGTCATTCTGCATTGCTGAAGTGGAGAACTTAAGTTAGTGTGCTCTTCCACACTGGAAGGGTTTCCTTGCTCCACTGCCTACCACCCATTGCTCCACCACCAATCTCTGTGCAAGGCTGTGTGCAAGTGGCAGGCTATCCTGGTTCTGGGTGACCTATCAGCACTGTGGAAATGGTGCTCTTTCATTTAGGGAGTTTGAAAGATTATGGAGGATAAGACATACATAAAATGTTTTCAAGGCAAAACTCACCATTAGCTGTTAGGAAGCTGGGGATGAAAAAGGTAGGCTGTGAGTCTTCTTGGCATTAAACTCAATAGATTATACCTGTTATATACCTGTTAGGATACTTTTCAATCTTAATGGCAAACTGAAAAGAATCCATTTTAAGAATGTGGCTTTTTAAAGGACCCATAGGTTCAAAACATGATTTCTGCTTGTACACACAGTTCATTTGACAGTGCAAGTCTTTCCCACAGTTCTGTGTTAGCAATTTATGTAGTCACAAACACATAAGTTACAAAAATGGAGCACAGCTGGATTTGTGTATTTACATCTACCCTCTATGTATACAGCCTAGGGTGAAGAATCATGTGCTGAATCAGAAATCATAGGGATTCCTCTTTGTAAATTTAACTCTTATTGTGTAAAATCTGAATGCATACTGAAATAAAACAAAGGGTAGCATTTACATTCCTTTTCTGGTTGTTTGTCTCAAATTCCTGTGGATACCTTAAGGAGCTCTACATCATCCTGCATCCGTGAAACATCTGCAGTAGTGCCATTTTAAAAATCTCTGTGAATGCATGTAGTTTATTTAAAGGAAACAGAACCATTTCTATAGCTGTACTAGCCTGTATGGCTGCACCTGGAAGAAATTAAAGAGGACTGACTACTTTGGCCACTTAGCAGACCATTAGATGTGGTTAATATCACATACCAGAGTCATCACTGGGAATCACAGCTGTGCATCTTAACATATCTAATGAATGGCAGATGGGAAAATTTACACAATAGTCTTAATAAAAGCAGTGAAAATAAACTAAAAATTCCACTGTTAATTTGCAGGTCATGCGTTTTGCAGTACGGATTCGATAGCTACTGGGGCTGATTCAAAGCTGTTTGCAGTAAGCAGTAGTGCATTCACCGACTTAAAGGGGTTTGGATTAGGTCCATAATGAGTTGTTTCTTAATATATTCCACAGGCAAGATTAAAATGGCAAAGAAAAAAAAAGTATATTGTGAACTTCCATTATGTTAATGTCTATAAAATTCCCTATATAAAATTCCCTATTTAGTAAAAAATGGTGATTCAGACTGCAATTTCTATCAGATCAGATCACTCATTCATGAAAGAAAGTCCTTTTCATGACGCATTGCAACACCTGGGTTCTATTTTTAAGGAGCAGTGACGATGGTCTGCTGGAAGTCATCAAGTTATGGGAGCATGCCAAAGCCTGTACCAGCACAGTGATCACCATCATTTAATGCACTGAAGTGAGTAGTTATATCTCTGAATAAAGCAGAAGATATGTCCAAACTCCAAAGCATCTCATTAGGCAATTGGCTTTTTGTGACATAATAACGTTTCGTATGTGGGGATAAGAGTTTCTCCTTTTTGTATTTTCTTTGACATTAATGGGATTAATGTAGCCATCCGTAGCACATCAAAACCTTTCTGAAAACATATGTATAAGCAACACATTCCCTGCTAACCACTGCTTTGGAGGAATCAGAAACATGTAAAAAGCAGACCGTAGTCAATGCTTTTAACAATAGTAGAGTGTGTCAGGCTACTGAAATATGCTTTTCAAGAACATTTAAGTTTCCATTTTCAACATTTCAGCACTCCATAAAATCCCAACTAATCCTAAATGTATTCAGTGTGAATGCAAACACAGCCAGAAAAGTTTTGAAAATACTCACTGGTCCCTTCTGTAACCTGACATCCCACCCATTGTAACAAAATAGATACAGCCACCAAAGTCTCAATGAGGCGAGAAAAGTCCATACTGCTGAGTAGTCAGTGGCAAGTAGATGTTAAATTCACAGCTAGAGCAGTGTTTTTGTCTCTGTTTCCTGCCTTCCCTTTTTCCACTCAGGAGGGGATGAGTGCTCAGAATACAGACCTTCAGCTTCCCAAGTGGCAACAGGCACTTCTGCTTGACTTGGGGTGAATAAACCTCGTCCCTGTTCATTGCACAGAAGCTGAACCAGATGATCTTTAAGCGTCCCTTCCAACTCAGACAATTTTGTGATTCTAAACCTAGCCCTGAAGGATAAACCAAAAAACTTTATTCCTCTTTTGTTTCTGCTGATCAGGAAAGGCAGCTTTCCCCATAGCATGTATGCTGCACCTTGTTATCTAGACCTCCTTCTTGCTGCATGCAAGGCTAGGCACATAGCACAGCAACTGTGAATGCAGCAAGGCTTAAATGTTAAGTGTTTCTGCTCTGAATATTGCACTATGTAATTTTGGGAACACCTATCTAAAAGTGTTGAAATTTTACTTCTGTGATCTAAAGGCAAAGCACAGTTTGTCTTCACCTTTCTTCTATGTGGCTGAATGAGATGAGCGATCTCAAGTAATGCATCTTTACACTGACAAGGTGATGCCCTCCTAACTTCTGAAAGGGTTCTGCAGTGATCTGTGTATCACTTACACAGAATTTTTGCTTAAATTCTGCTAGTATCCAGAAAGCAGTTTTAAAATGGCATTATTTCTTTCTAAGTGTTCCACACATTGGTTAGTTTACAAACCGAAGTATCTTGTTTCATCCCCTCTGCCATTTCTATTAGTTTTGCTGCAGATCTGAATACCAAGCAGCATTATTTTGTTCCCTGTGCACCATCAGCAATACTACTGGTTCTCTATCCTCAACTTTGTTAATGGAGCTATTGATGGGCATGAGTCAGCACAGTAGTCAGATCTTTCAAAATGAGCTGATTTGTTCCATAGGTTTTACAGGAAAAAAAGTATGTGGGTGGGGAGAAGCAGAAGGTGAAATAATGTGATACAGGCACCAAGTAGAATGTCCTCCGAGAGAGAAGGAATTATACAACCCTGAATCCCAACGAAATTCCAAAAAGTGTGTGAGGTACAAAACATTATTACTGAGGGGTGTAAAGTAGAGAATCATTCCACTGTTAGGAAGGGAGGGACACTGATGGGTTTAACACTGTCTTTGGCAGAGAAGAAACACAGCCCTAAACCTCAGGTGAAACAAACACATGCACAGGTACCAATGCTGTGTAATATACCTAGATTTCATAGCATCACAAAATTGTTAGGGTTGAAAAGATCTCTAAGTTTACCTCGTCCAACCGACAGCCTGTCACACCATGCTCACAGGTTCACAACTATACATACCTTGAACACTGCCAGGGATGGTGACTCCATGACCTCCATAAGCAGCCTGTGCCATTGCCTCGCCATTCTTTTTTGAGTTTCATGCATGTATTTAAATGCATTAAATATCTATTTACTTGGTCCTAAACAAAATCTAAATGCGGGGCAATGTCAAAATTTAACATAAGGTCAAACATCTCCTAAATGTTGATTCTTTCAGTTCCATGAAAATCAGTGGCTGGCACACTTAGAGACACTTCAAAAGACCCCATAGAAGGGAAGGCTTCTGTGTGCCCCACCTGCTCACCATGTAGCAGAGGAGCTCACTGAAGAGGTTTGCTTGGAGGGCTCCAAGTGCCTCCAACCACTCAAAACTTAATTCTGCTCTCACAGTATAGTTAGCATTAGAGTGTTTGACTGCAGGTGCAATTGGTGGAAGCAAGACCACATTTTTTCTGCTGCTCATGGTACTAGGTGCCAAATTTTGCGATTGTGAGAAAAATCTTGAAAAGCCTGGAGCAAAAGATCTGAGAGGTATGACTTCTTCCATTCCTCTCCATGGACTATTAATCCTGAAATGTAAAAGTGACAATTTAATGACCAGTGTTAATGCTTTCATTGCAAACAGTTTTCATTGTAACATCCACTCATTTGCTTGTCTGACAACTTCCATCTGTTTTATCCTTCTGCAATTCTTATTTTTGCCAAAAAGTATTCAACTTTCCAAAACTTCTAGTTCCCCCATCTTCAGTAATAAGTATCCTACTTGAATCAGAAGGTACATATTAAATATTTTGAATTTAAAGCCCACGTGGATAGCTTACGGTGACCGTGATGATGGTCTACCAAACCACAGCACAGCAGAAGTATGGACCCTGTGATGGGATGTAGAGAGTTCTGGAAACCTGGTGCTTCTCAAGGAGGGCTGCTAAGTACTTTTTGATGTTTTGCAGGCAAAAAGTATAGAATTTCATTTTAACCACTACAGGATTTATAACCATCTTGGAATTTGCCTTTTTAAATCCAAATTTGCTCTTGATCATGCACATATATAAATGCACATGTACTCCCACATTTACCTGATTAATTTTGATATATTATTCCCTCAGTGTAGAACTACTTACTGGGAATGATTTTTTGGGGAAAAAAAAATGCAGTAATATTCCCAGAGTCCTCTGTTGCCAGCTATGGCTAGAATGGAAATCCATCAGCTAGACAGATGCATCATCATTTTCCCCAAACACTGTCAAGTAGGATCATCACATCAGCCTTTCATTTATCATCACTCAAAAACAAAGATTTACTCCAAATTCTGCCTTTTCCCATAAAAAATGAATTATTTCCCCCTGTCAAATAACCATAGGAACATTAAAGCTCTTATCATTTTCCTTGCTTAAACTCGATGCATGTGACTTTACTTGAGGGTATGACCCAGTATTTCAGACAGAGATGTGTTTCATCTTCAACTAAAAGAAATTAAGTTTGAAATTAAGACAGTGATTCCTTCAGCATAATTCTGTGATGATGTCAATTTTGGCCCAAATTAAATGTTGTTTATCACCAGTAAAAGAGAAAATGGAAAACATAAACTAAACATAAACTAACTGGAAGTTTTTCTATAAAAACATATTGAGGAGGTAAACTTATAAAAAGTTTTACACCATGCCCACATAAAATTAAGGTGAAATCAGTGTTTATGATAACCAAAGAACATTATAAGTGCATTTGGAGTTTTTGGAAAATAACCCCAAAACTCTTGTTTTGTAATATTTCTTCCAAATGTTCTTGTTAATGTAGAAATGGTTGAGTGTCCTGGAGTTATGGGATGCCAAAGCATACCTGGGAGATATTCTCTTTTTCTTTGAAATTCATCAATTCAACTTCCTCTATTAAAAACAGGGGGAAAACGTAACTTCAGTGCACATTCCTATGAGCAAATTAATTTCACCCTGAACTGACACTTTTCTTCAGGTCCAGAAAATTCAGATAACACGCTGCCTCATCACTTTCTGTTGTTATGTATCTCAGTGTTCTCAGGTCACAAAATACTGGGAATTTCAGAGTGAGACACTCTTGTCAGAATTTCTACTGCAAAAAAGCATCTTGGATCATTCACGCTAATCTGAACAAAATCTCCATCCCCAGTTTATGACTGCTCCTGTTTGTTTGCCATTTAATAATTTTGGCAGAGCTTCACTGAAGCCAGCATCCAAAAACATCCTAAGGTCAGACCTTATATAGTGTTGATGGTAATCACCCTGAATCAACTGATGGAAACACGGGTTTCCTTCTTTGTTATAACAGCAGTTATAACTATTGGTCTGTAAAATTATCCACATAAAGTCATTGTATTTCCTTATGTAGTTTCAGTCACTGACCCTGCTTGTTAGACACAGGGGTAGCAAGTGTTAACTCAGGAGAGCTGCACCAGAGCTGAGCCAATATGTTGATGCTGTATTGTTTCATGCCAACCACAAACCTTGTTTTTTCTCCCATTTTCTTTCTCCCCCCTCCCCTCACATGTACATTCACAGGATGACAGAAACAGATGTTGCTCATTATATCTGCTCTTATGCACTAAATCCTACAGGCTCTCCTCAAGAAGAGAAATTGCTATGAGAAATATGTAATTCCAATCTCTCTGTCGCATCTTTAGTAGCCACCCAGAGGAGACACTAACAGTCAAGGGGATTTGCCCTTCATCTGTTAACATTTTACTAGTAAATTGTTTTATTCAAATCTGATTTTATTGCCTATTGCAAGTGTGAAAACCTATTTTCCCCCAGGCTGGATGTCACCTATGTCTAAATTATAAATAACCTGCAGAGTGCTAGTTTGGTTTTGTTGTTCCCCTCCTCACCCTTATTACTGTCTTCTGGTAGTTTGCTATTTATTACTGCTTTCTCCAAACCAGAGGTTGCTGGAAGCTGGGGGAAAAGAAGCACAAAAATAAAATCACAAGATTGTATAAAGTTCTCATTGAGTATTCCTCATTTCTTGCAACCTTTTCTCACACATATTCAAAAACAGCTGAATGGTCTTTTGATCTCAAACAAAATGTCCCTTTCCACATCACTGAATCGAGTGCTAGTTCACAAACAATCTTTAAGGTCAGCAACAGGGGCTTAACTCCTCATTCCTTGCTCTAGAGGTGTTACTATGTGTGTGTGTGTGTGTGTGTGGTGCAATATCTAACTCTTTCCTGGGCAAAAATAGCAAGAAAACTGGTGTCAGAGTGTTTTGTAGTCTATCTGTAATCATTGTTTGTGTTGGGAAAATGGGTTCATGAATGATTTTTGAAGGGACAATTTCTTCCTTGGGGAGGGTTAACAAATGGTTTTAACTCTAAAGATGGCACTTGGGCAGCAAGGACAGATGAAACAGAATGTGCCAGCATGTATGACAAGAAATGTCACCAGGTGCAAGGCAAGACATTTAGATACATAAGAAACTTTTAGAACTGGGAGAGCAGGTGTCTCCTTCCAAATACAGTATGGCAAAATGCTGCAGACAGCCTTAGGCTGTCAGATATATTATGGTAAAGGAGAGATGACCTGATAAAAGCCTATAAGCAATCAGATTTCCTGTTTTGCTGGCAGGCACTGCTCCCATACTGTTCAGCTGTGCTGTGACACCTTGTATAAAGTTCAAGAATGAAAAAGAGAAACCTTATTACCACTTCAGGCTGTTGCTGTTGCGACTCCATGCCAGTTTTCTCCAGCAGTCTCTGCAAGGGGCTCTCTGAAGCCATCTTTTCAAGCCTTTCACTGCAAAGGAGATTCCCACTGTCACTGCATTTGGATAGTAAGTGGTGGAGGTTAAATGGCCTTCACAAGCCCAAAGGACTCTCCACTGATGTCAGTGCTACTCAGAGCTTAACTCACTGCACGTATGTTCAGGGAGTCCTGAAATGTGTTTCCCTGAGAGTTGGTAGATGCTCCATGCCTGGTGACAAGGTCAGGCTTGACAGGGCTCTGAACACCTGATGTTGCTGTAGGTGTCCCTGTTCACTGCAGAGAAGTTGGACCAGAGAGCCTTTAAGGTCCTCTTCCAACTCAAAACATTATATGATTCAATGATTTGTTTATGTGTAAGACTCAAGACATTCCAGGCAATCCAGACGTGAATAATCCATCAAGTTTTTATTGCAAAGACTGAGTCTGAATGTGAAAACAGTTTCCCTAGAAGGGGCCACATCTGACAACATGTATAGTAGGGACAATTTATACCACAGTTTCCACATTTATTTTAGCTTCAATGTATACTGGTATATCTCTGTGGTTTCAGAGGCAAGTTGTGCAAATAGGAAATCTTGAAGAAATCTCCTCTAGGGACTTTGCCTCCTCAGAGCACCTATGCTAACCATTGCTAAGCCAGTCCATGGCCCATAGGTCATCTCTGTCTGCCTGACACACCCAGAACAAAAATGTCAAACCCAGAACAAAAAACGGCAAAAAAAAAAAAAAAAAAAAAAAAAAAAAAAAAAAAAAAAGTTTTAAAAAGAATCCAAGCATTTCTCTTATATCCAGGAGGTCAAGACTCTTGGATTAATGGGAGCAATAATAGGATGAGTTCGTGACATCAGACCATCACTGGTATTTGTATTCAAGGCAGTAAATATGCTTTTACAGAAAATATCATTGACTTTAGAGGAGGGACCCAGTTCTAGCATGGAGAAAGTTCTGTCTGGATTTTGGCCCTGATACTAGCACAGCAATCCCAAAGGGCATAACCCTCTCACAGTGCATCTTGGACTGGAATACTCCCACTGATTACTCTCCACAGTCAAAAAGCTATTCCTTCCTGCAGGGAAAAGACAAAATCAAACTCAGGAGATGATAGATAAGTAAGCTCATATAGTTAGATAAATAATCTCCCCACTCTGCTCAGCACTGGGAAAACCTTGTCTGGAATTACTGTGACTGATATTCAGCATACATCAGTAAGTCTATGGGCTCTCTTTGGTGGCTTTACTGAGCCACCAAAATGGGTGCCCCACACGAGAAGCTTGGTTTTATTATAGCATTATATGATTCTATGATCAAACTTCAGGATCAGAGCAAAAAGGAATTTTTCCCCCCATCCCTAGCAGGAATAAGACCAGAAGAGTGAGCTTAAACAGCACCAAGGGAAAGTTAGGATAGACATTAGGTAATATTTCCTGATTAAAAGGGAAGCTAACCATTCAATCAATAGAGGACTGTAAAGAATAGGTTAGACAAATTAATTATGAAAGACTAAAAATTCTTCCTGGAAAAAAAGAGAAGGGACAGTCTCTTCTGGCTTCTTTTTATTTGTTTCTTAGAGTTTTTCTGAATATCTCTGTTGGATTGGCCTTAGCTGCTTGAAAATGCATTATTCTGCAAGCCACAAAGCAAAATCCCTATGATAAAATCAAGCAGCAGAGATAACTTGTGTAGCTGCAGAACTGACATAGTGCCAGAAGATGCCAAATTCTTTGAAACTTTACAGCAGAGGAATAAACAACAACAACAACAACAAAAAACTGGTCCTGGGATTTAAAAACTTTACTTCTGAGCCTTAATTATTCTAATAGAGTACTTCATTTTTTATTTTATTTTTTATTTTCCATTACATGTACGTGCAACATCTAAAAAATGAGTAAGTAAACAAGAGTGCTCTTCAGCAGCAAAACACGACGTGCTTCATGGCATTAGTGGGTTTGCACTCCTGGGAATTGCAGAGACGCTGCAGTGATTGCAGTGCTGGACAGAAAAGGGCATTTACTGTGAAATTATCTGAGTCACCTGTCCTTGACCCTCTCTTTCCAGGAAATCAATATCTTGCCTGGCATTAAATATACTACTAGATCTTCAACTGGCTATCTTTGACATCTAGTTATTTTCAGCTCACACTGAAGTCTTGCATTCATGAATTCCAGGTTTCCCTGGGTTTTTCTCTATATAAAGAAATACGTGTTTGTGGTTTCTTTGTTTTTTAATTTTGTTCACAATGATAATTGTTAACTGATTAACCGGGTCGCTTTCTGACAGGTCTTGTGAAAGAACTAAAGGCGGCTTATCTCCATATTGGCATTGTCACATCGATTTCAAAACGTTTCCAAATCACTATGCTTTGTTTTCTGTACATTTTTTTAATTATAGCTCCTGTTCCTTTAAAAGAGTGAGCTTTGCTCCCCCCTTCCCAGGGTCTGCCCTGTTTCCCCTAAAGCTTTGATTGTCTTGTCATCTGCTTATCTTGGTACCGACAGGATCTTTGTAACTATCTGATCCTGTCACTTCTCATTTCTTAATGATGCTATCTTTCTGTCTCAGAAAGGTGTTTTGAGGATTAGAGCTATATCTAAGCAGGCATTTTGGAGCAGGCTTTCTCAAAGACCCAATCATTGAGTGCCCACCGTGGAGCAGGCCTGTCATAGCCTTACTCTGTGGACATTAGGTGCCTCTAGAGCTGGTCCAAAGAGAAGTCTGGATCACATTTATTTAGGATTTAAGGGGTAGCAGTGAGGATAAGGAACTTCCTAGTCCTGGTCATTAGCTTGTGATATGCCCTAACAGCAACAAGAGTGAGGATGGGCTGGAGGTGGGGCTTTGCTCATATTCCCTTCCCTTTAGAAGCATTTTCTTCCTGTGTTTCCTCATAGACAAAGTTGATACAGTCCTACCAAACATGCAGCTATTGCAGAATGGTGTTTCCTAGGCAACATATCTATGGAAAGGGAACCTACTGCCTATTCTCAACTTGCTTCTGTGAAGTCAAGCATTAATTTCATTTCTTGTTTTTCAAATATGTGGTGACCTTTTTGTAGGCAAAATAGAAGGCAAAGTAGCCATGGCTATTTAAGAAGCGGCCACAAGTTAATCTGTAACAGCCTGTCCTGGGAGGTGGATGGGTTGACAGTTGGATAAGATGATCTTAGAAGTCTTTTCCAACCTTAATGATTCTTTGATTCTATGAGTCATATGCCACTATTTGGGCAATATGACTGGCAAAGTGCTCATAGACTTTCCTATGAAAATGCGCATCAGCTGTTAGTCCTAGGTATTCTATGTCTGAATAATCTATAATTAGACTTTCTCACAGCATACTATCCAAATTAGCTCTACAATCCACATCAGCAACCCTACACAGAGGCTACAGTAGCCTCCAAGATCTGCCGCAGTAGGCTTGTGCAGACTGCTGAGGTCAAAGTAACACACTTCAAATGCACACAGCACTTCACAAACGCTAAGAACTGCTATTAAAGTTCTCCCCTTTCCACCATGTCTATCTCTGAAGAACCATGAAATTTGTGTTTTTGTAAGCTAATTAAACCCTGCCACTCTGATAAGCATGGCTTTTAACTTAATTTTTCTTTTCTTCAAGGGTTAGGGAGGGAGGAATGAAGTAATGAAGGCAGTAACACTGACAGTGATGTAATCAAGCACAGGATAGAGAAAAACAAAACCTCCCCAGCCACAGGTGTCACCTAAGCAAGTGGTGAACAAGGCAGGTAGTCAATATGCTAGTCCTTTACTTCCTGAGCTGTCTTCCTCAGATTCATAACATGACAGACCACTGATTGCTCACTTTCTCAAGAGGCAGTGCTAAAACCTGTCAGAGGGACTCACTGGGTCTGTTCTGAGCTTCCAGGCCTAAGGCAGGTGCAGAGGGATGGGCTTCTTCTGTTAGCTGAGACAAAATTATCCAGCTGCCTGTGAGCTGATATAAGCAAAGCTGCAATTTCCATTTAGTTTTCAGTTTTGTATATGCAGTGTTGGACTACTTCAGCTCCCTGTCACTGCAAGATGAGGCTTATATTAGCAAAGCACACTTTGGGTGGAGCAGCAGTAGGCAGTGGGAGGTGGCAGAGCTATTGACACTCTTTAGATCACTCCTAAGTAAAAAATAACCCACTCCAGGCAGCCATAGCAATTGTATGCCAGAAGCAAACAATAGAACAAAACAGGTGGTGTGTTTTAGATAGTTCAGCCATGGGCATGACACTAACCTGACTGTTGTTTTATAGCAGGGAGGCAAGATTCCTTCTTTTCAGCTTTATCTTGTTGCAACTATGAAAGAACACAAGCTGCAGAGGGCAAGGCTTTGGCTGCTGGTGCCCTCCAGGGGGCTTCTGTTCCACCAGCCCCCATTTAGCAGCACAGCACTACACAGGCAGGCATTTACATCCACTGCAAAATGGTACAGCTGGCTCTGGAGCTGCTCATGCCGCCGACAGGAACCGACAGTGCCATGCTAGAGCTTGCAGGAGGGAATGCATCGGCTTCACACGGTCAGATATGCAACAGTGTGGGCGTCTAATGATCTTCATGACCCCATGCATTCAACAATCAGGAGGAAAAGCTCCCACTGCTACAAACTCCCTGAGTGCTGTTGCAGGTCACACATGAATGAAGGCCAGTATTTCACACTTGGCTTGCAGAGGGCATAGCGTGAGGAGAGGGAGTAGGGAGAGGAGGGAGTAGGCAAAGGAGGAAGAGGAGGAAGGAAAGAGTGTGGTGAGACCTGAATCTTTCCTTCAGTCATTTACAATACTGTATGCATCTAAATACAATTCACTGCTTCTTGTTGTATTTTATTTATTTATTTATTTTTAATTTTTATAATATGTCAAGCACACACACACACACAAAATGGAACTTTCATAAAGATTGGAGCTTTAAATTTTTCTTTCTATTTCCTTTTGCTTTTCTGGGGGGATTTCTTAAGGTTTTGTCCTCTCTTTTTGGCTCTGTGAAGTTTGAGACTGCCTAGTTTATCTACAAATCCCAGGAAATCCCACAGGCTATCCTCTTTTTTAAAGTTTTGAGGTCACTTGCTAGATACACTGGTAATGAACAAACTAAATTCATTTGGTAATGACCACCCAAGGCACATTTGGCAGACAAAACCAGGGATACGCCTACCTCAGTTCATGCATGCTATCCCTGATACTACTGTATGGACCTTTAGGCTATAGCAAAAGCCTAAAATTTGTCCCAAGATCATCTCAGATAGAGGAGAAATGATGAGAATTATTCTTCACATCTCTTGATAAGCTTGGTTACAGGCTATTATATTACTTGCTTGAAACTAGATATATGCAAAGTGACCTGGGTGAATGAAAATTGCCTGTTGAAGGTATTACATCTAAATGCATCTGTAGCTCAGGTTCTTAAAACTTTCCAGAAAGAAACAGAATTAATGTTCAAGTTTTGCTGAGAAAACAAGTTTTGAATCAAATAACCTAGAAATATTTTCCACAATTGCATTTATTGGAGAAAAAATTACACTCAGAAAGGTGGAAGAGCATTCTTAAAAGCAAGCAAGGGCAGTGAATAGATGCAGATGTATAGTTTTATCCATTTTCTGCTTCAGGCTCAAACACAGGGCTTAGTATATGTATACTCAATCATAGAGAAAGGTCCCTTGAGGATGCAGAGCTTGTGAATGCATCTCTGTAAGCGGGTTATGGCCACTGCCCTGAGAATTGGTCATGAAACAGTTTCTTGCATGCTTTAGCACAATAAAAATAGCTCCTGAGGTGGTAAAGTTATTGACGCACATTGGTCTAGGTAACTTTATGAAGACTGATGGGTTTCTCCTTCCCAGGAATCTTACACCCCTTGCCAGAGGCTGGTATCCCTGCTTATATCAGGAACACCCCAACTGGGGCGTGTATCCATCCCTGCATTGCCACACTTACAGCTTAATGTATCAAAGCCAACCCACATAAATTTTAATTCCTGTGACTATGCCAAGCCATAAATCGAGGTGGTTCATGAATCATTCAGCTCAGCTAGGCAGGCAGCTTCCAAGAGATAGGCAAGGCAGATGGCTGATGGCTGCGACAACCAATCATCCCCACTGTCCCAAGTTTAACTTATCCCTCCAGGGCAGTATTCTTTTTCACTCCTCCTACTACAGCCCTGTGAAAGAAAAAAACTTGCTGCACCCCTACAGCTTGTTCAGTTTATCTCCTCCCAGGATCAGAAAAGCTCACTTCTTTTTGTGCCTCACCAGCTCCAGAGAAAATGAGAAAGGAAAACTGAACAGTTTCATCTGTATCTTGCTGACAAGAGAGTCCCATTTGGGCTGCAAGCAAGGGCAGCTCATCTTAGCACCTCCAAGCAAAAATTTGGATGGACAGGGACAAATGAAGAACAAAGCAAGAGCAGCTAAACTCTTTCTATACTCTTCTCCTTGGAAAACCTAGCTAAGGTGGTATCAGCAAGAGATTATTCCAGAAACTGGGAAGGAATGCATTATCTTTCATTTTTTTAGTCATGGAACAGTGCACAGAAGAAAAACTAGAGCTCTTTTCTCCCTGTAGGGAGCATGCACAGAGCTGGGAGAAAACACAGGAGAAAGATGAGGTGTGGCACTGAGGGACATGTTTAGTGGGCATGGTATTGATTGGTCAGTGGTTGGATGAGATGATCTTAGAGGTCTTTTCTAAATTTCTATGATTCTGTACTTCTAATCATTATGTTCCATAGCACACAATCTAGTCCCTCATCTCTTCAAAGAATCAGTCCTGACCTGCTCTGTAAAGACTGCATCTTTAAGAGATCCCACCTCAAGAAACCACACCGATTCATTTCCGTCTCCCAAATGCAAGGCTCTCTGTCTCCCTCTGTATTCAAGAGGACAGCTTCTCTGCAGGTTGTGATGCATGGCACGTGACAATTCTTGGGGAACCCTCCTGCTGCCCTGGTAACTCCATCCTTGTTATTTCCTATTCCCTGAGACATAAAACAGACATCTACATGGCTATGCTGCTGGGAAGTGCTTCTACCATGGCAGATCCAAGTGCTCATAGGTGGTACCAGCTCTCTGGTAATTGCCTGGAGCCCAGCAGTTCAGGGTTTTTCTTAGACTCTTCTTGGCTTCATGAGGCTTAAGCAAAAGGTGCCCAAGGAGTACCCGAAACTAAGTATCTGAAAAGTCTGTGCTATTTCTGAGTCAGCTCTACAATGCAGTGGGAGTCTTTAAAACCCGATAAGTGAAAAGCTGAAGAAAACCTCAGAACTTACTTAATTTGCATTGTATCAGTTTTATAACTACCTCAGGAGGAACATAGCCAGAAATGTTGTTTCTACTATTAGATAGCAATGACTTTGCATAGCAATGAGCAAAGAGCGAAGGAAAAAGGAAAACAAAATTCTACAGCTGTATTATGTCTCTTGCAGTTTAATCAAACAATCCCCTGTTTTGAGCTCATGAACACTTACTCTGCATATATTTTATGGGCTTTGGGTAACTCTTCTCAGCCAAAGTCTTTTTTCAGCACATATGGGTTTCCAAATATAGTGAAACCAATTTTCTTTGAAAATCTATAAATCTGCTAAAGGGCAGTTTTATTTTCCTTTAGGTAATGCACATCTTTTATGCACAGCAGGATACCAAAATACAAAACCCACCAATGGGGGACAGGGAGAGACAGCATACTAAAACTAGTTAAAAATTCTGTGACTTATTATGAAATCTCAGAGGATCCCAGTTTCAAAACCCCTACAGTAGCTATTACCAACTATTCAAGCTCTCAACAGCACTTAAGCAAGGAAAAGTGATCACCACTTTACTAACTTTGTGTCTGTTGAATGACCTTTTTATACATGTGAAGAATCATTTGTATATGTTTCAAGGGCAGCATGCTTGACAGTAATTAAATAAAATCAAGTCTGCCAAGCATTCTGCTGTTCTGCTGAGAAACACAATTAGAACTCTTCTAACTCACCTCAAGAGCTGCCCCACTCACCCCTGCCTGCCTCCCATCAAGCTCTGCTATCATGAAGACCTGAAGTTTGTTTGTCCTCTTGCTGCTACCTCCAGGAGCTAAATTGCAGGCTTGTAGTCTGGAGACATCTGGGATCTAGGTGCCAAGATCCCAGATGCCCACTGAGGACACCAGAAGCCAAAAGCCTTAGTAAATGTTCTTTAATATTAAACCACGAATTCTCTTTTATTTCCAGTGATTCATCTCACTGGTGGTGAGGTGGGAATGAGTCAATGGCTGTGTTTTGTCTGGAGAAGGTGAAAACTTACTTATCACTCTTCACAACTGCCTGAAAGGAGGCTGTAGAGGAGTGGAGATTGGACTCTTCTCCCAAGTAGCAGAGACGGGATTAGAGAGAATGGCCTCAGGTTGTGCATGGGAAGGATAAGGTTGGATGTCAGGAAAATAAAAAAATCTCAGAAAGAGTGATGAGGAAGTGGCACAAGCTGCCCCAGGAGGTGGTGGAGGCACCATCCCTGGAGGTGTTCAAAAACCCTGTAGATGTTGTACTAAGAAACATGGTTTAGTGGGCAATATTGGTGGTAGGTGGGTGGTTTGACTAGATGATCTTAGTGGTCTTTTCCAACTTAATGATTCTGTGATTCTGTAATTCTCTGTGTAGTGTTAAGCTGCTGACTCAGCACCACAGAAGGTGCCTATATTAATGTGGAAGGTAGGTATATAACTAATAAGGTTCAGTTTCTTTAAACAACCAGTGAGGCTAGCATAGCTTCTCTTCTTTTCAAGAGTAGTTGCCATGCAGAACTGGGCATGGAAAGGCCATGTGGGACAAGAAAGTCCTTCCTGCAGGTAAATTTGATGAGCATTTCCTTGATAAAAAGTGTCTGGTTCCTGATTCTGGACTGTGGAGTTTGGGCTTCCTTGGTTTCACTGGTTTGCTTGTTTCCTTTGCAAAGGATAGGGCAGCTGGTTGTGGGCTGCAAAAACACGTCATCAGTCCATGTAACTGAACTGATATCTGACACTTTTTCTCACCAAATGTCTGAATTACTCTGCCCACAATATTTGTGGCTTCACTGTGCTGCAGTGGATGAAGAAGACTTGTAGGCTACCCTTTCCTAGGCTCACTGCATTCTGGTCCCATGCAACTCATGTTCACAGGTACACGGTGAGGAGGAAAACAGTGAGAATTTCTTGTTGCTTAAGGATCCCTACCTGAAGAGACAACTACGATTTAGAATGACAGAATCACAGAATCCTAGAATGGCTTGGATTGGAAGGACTTCAGAGATCCTCTACTTCCAACTTCCCTGCTGCAGGCAAGGCTGCCATTGTGTGTGCATTTGCTGGCAAAGGGAGTTCCCAAGAGAGCAGTGTCCTAGTCCATAAGAGGTCATGATATCCACTGTTACAAATGCAGCATAGCACACAAATAGGGTCCATGGGGTAACATACACACTGAAACAATATCCTACAGAGATATTCAAATATTCAAATTATTATATTCTCATAAGTTCCCTAAAGGATCTGGACAAGCTTCTTCTCCAGAAAGAACATCATTCCAGGCTGCAGAAATGGTTTTTAACATTAACATCAAGTGCTAATAGAAATGACACGTGTCATGTGGTTACTCCATGGCTAAGACCTATGCTAGCTCCAGCCAGGACAGGTTTGCCTGGATTGTTTCCAGGACATTAAAAACCTGTTAAATTTCAGCAATAGCTCTTGTTGTCCACAACATTTGGACTTGCCATCACTGTGGGAGAAAAGATATTTTATTACTATTCAATAACTGCCATAAGAAATTAAGCTCTTTATATTAACAAGAGCCTCACAGTGAGTAAAATATCAATGGATTAATAAAATATGATGGATAATGATTTCTAGCTAACATAGGTACTTGTAATTTAATTGCATATCTTCATAAACCTTCCTCAAATTAATTTGGGAGGTGGGTGTGTACACTGAATACATTTTCTTCCTTCTCTCTCCCTGCTCCATTTCCAGAAGCATTATCTGGTGTCTGCTGCATGGTGGCAAGCTCTTCTGCATATGGAAGCAAGCATTCACTGGTTATCACAGCCTGACATTCAGCAGCTTTGCTGATGTGCAGATAATGTCAGCCTGGAAAGGTGGCAGGCAGCATCTTGTCCAGACTTCCCTGTGGTAAAGGGAAGATAAGCATCTTTAGCTGTCAAAAACCTTCTCCTTCCTTCTGTATGCAAAACTTACATCCCATTTGTGGCAGCTGAGAATGAGAGATATGCCCTTGGTTTAACATGCTTTGCAGTTAATCCTCTCTAAAGTGTATTCTAAAGCCAACTGCAATAACTCAGTATATTAAGGGATTTGGTCAGTGACCATATTTTAATGGCCATCAGATTGATGATGCACCTCTTTATATTGTAATTCTCCTGTGATACTTAGGTATGCGTTGCATGTACAAGCAAAAAGGGAGGAGGATATAATAAATCCTGGGGTCTGAGAGAAATCCAGCCCGGGCCAGAAACAAAATATGAAGCATTCCATTAATTTCTGTATCATTAGCCATCTCAGTTCACAGAAGCAAGCTGCTTATGATTGCAGTGAAGGGACTGATGTATGATGGTTAATATTTTAAGAGCTTCACTTTAAATAGCACTATGACGTAAGGTCGAACTACAGTACCCAACCTGGACACAATGTGTAGAAGTGGGATGCAGCAAATTCAGAAAACAAAACAAAACAAACAGGCATAGCTACTGAAAGATTAAATATTTTAATAGTTGAAGGAAACATTTTTAATCCTGGTTTCCTGAGGATTCTGTGATTGCACAGAGTGTGCCTGTGCCTGTGTTTGTCTCTGAAACCTATTGTGCCAGTAGCCAATTTCAGCTTCCTAGGACATAATACTCGTACTAGTTCTGTGAAAATTGGGGGTCTGAGGTAAGAGGGGAATGCTTAAAACCCCAGTGAGGGAAGAGGAAGAAAGAAAACTTCCATCAGAGGAGGGTCAGGAAAGGCAGTAGGGAAAGGGTCTGCACCAGAAGGTGGTGGGCATGGAATGGACTGCACAGGGCTGTGGACATGGCCCCGAGTGCCAGAGTTCGAGCATCTGGATAGCGCTCTCAGAAATAGAGTTTGGTTTTGGGTGGTGCTGTGTGGACTCCATGATCCCTGTGGGTACATTTCAGCTCTCCTCCCATTTTTGTCCTGCTTGTTCTTTGCATTGTGTGTCTGGCTGAGACTCAGCCTGCTCTTCAGGGTGATGTGGGCACTGAAAAGCCAGGAGAGGAATCTAATCTATTTACTATCTTGAAAGTAAATGTCCAGTTCTAGAGAGTTTACAAATGAACACACAAGGTCTGAAATGAGCAAGCATGGAGATTATACCCTGAACTTCTTCTGTGTAGCTTGCCTTAAACTGCTAATATCAGTTTTGCAACTACATATGTGTCTGAAGCTGTATTACAGGTGATCTGTCTGCTGTGCAGGATCTAGCCTGGATAAAGCAAAAGTCACATTGCTACCTCCATCACAAACGTTCGCCTCTCCCATCTTTGTTTGTGACCAGCATTATAAAATCTGTTTTACACCACTTTTTCTACCTGTAGCACCCAGAAATCAGCATGAAAAAATAGAATTAAGTGGGAAAAACCCTCAGAACCTGAAAATTTTATGACAGTGCTCCTAGAATTATGAGTACATTTTTAATACCACTACATTTGGCTGAATTCATGAAACCAGGAAGGGAGGCAAATAAAAATACATTTATTTTGTTGGCATTCTGACTGTCTGTTTCGCCTTTCCACAAGCAATAATGGGTTGGTTCTAAAGCAGATTTTCCTTGAACACACAGGATTTCAAATGAAATTTTACTGCAGACTGAATAAGGAGGAATAATGGCAGGTAAACAAAACTGCAAATGTGTCTGTGGGAAAGGCGGGGAGAATGTGGAATCTCTAATCGCAGCCCTGTCAGCTTCCAGCTCGGGAGGCAGGATGGTGCTCTCTAGGTATAATAGAGGCCTATAAATAGCTGCATCATTATATAACTCAGCAGCAGGCTCATTCCCTTTCTAAAAATAGGCTGCAGCAAAGGACAGTCGGGTGATATGTTGCTGCTGATACCGATTAATAGTATGACTCACACTGCCTGGCTAATAAAAATGAAATGAGTGCCTTGGAGGGACCGCTCTGGATAGGGTATATTTATAGGAGAAAAAGACCCTGTATTAGATTTGGTTTTGTAACCAATGGAGAAGAAACTAAAACCTGACTGATTTCATAAAGCGGGGGAATATTACTTTATCTTTCTCTACCATAATAACTTCAAATAAATGTGAAAATGTCATCAGTGAAATGTTTAATGTCTTGTCTTCTGTTCATAAAAATTTATTTGTTGCCTTTGAGTAATTGCAGCAGACTCTTAGGTGGGCTGTAACAACCATCTTACATTTTTGGGTTGGCCTGGCTGCCAGACATGGGATGGGAGTTCAGAGGTGGTCATGTTCACCTGTGACACATCTGCAGAGCTCTCATTGTCAGCCAGGGCTGCATGTGAAGGGCAGTTTTCTATAACATTCAAACACTCTTTATGTAAGAGCTGTGGGATCGATGCAGTGAATTGCATCTAACACACACTTTGCCCTTCAAACTTTGTCATGCAGGTAGTAGGGTGTGTAGATGCTTGTTCAGTCACTGCCTGTGTGCCCCTCACATCCAATCTGTGCAATCAATATTGTCATTGCTCACCAGGGATTATATATATACCTTTTGTGCTTCCCATCTGGCTGCTGTCTGGTGGCACCCTTGCTGCTGTCTCCAGTTCATTACCTGGGGAAGGCAAATGGCTCGCTCCAAGCAGTGAATTTAACTTTGATGGTATATAGTGCTGCAGCTGAGTCCCCATGTAGTTGAGGATGTTGGTCTTTGCTCAGGAATGAAAGACAGCCTGCTGCAGTTACGTACATCATCATTTCATTCCATGATCTTGACTCATTTATCCAGATTTTCATGTCTATCTTTACAAACAGCTTGGTTGCCTTCCAGGGGTCTCCTTATGCAGTGAAGTAACTTTCAAGAGCAGTAAAGGTCTTGAACTGATGTAACAGCTGTCACTAGAAAAAAATTGCTCAGGGAACTGAAGTAGCTCCTCTCCACCCTTCACGTTGGCTGGGGACATGGGGAGGTCAGCTGGTCTCAGCCATCAGTGTCTGCGGGCTGTTCCACTGCTGCATAGCCACTGCTGCAGCACGCAGCAGCTGCAGGACTGACACCCACTCTTCCCACATGGCATGGAAGCGTCCCATTGCCTCCTCTTTTCAGTACTGGGGCTGGAGAGTTGTTTCTAAAAGCATCTAGCTGACATCACAAACCAGGAGCACTGCTCTCCATTAGTCTAGTTCAGTACCATGCAGAAGCAAAACCACACCTGAGTGCTGTGGGCACTGCATCTTCTGGAGACTGAGTCTCGCTGCCTGGTGTGATATATTTTACCCACTGCTGTCAGGACAAAAGTGGTGCTCACAACTGGTCTGGGCAGAGGCTCTTCAGGCTCCAAGCCCTACAGTTCACACTGGAATATGTTGTCCAGAGAGGCTGTGGATGCCCCATCTCTGGAGGCACTCAAGGCCAGGCTGGATGTGGCTCTGGGCAGCCTGGTTTGGTGGTTGGCAACCCTGCACACAGCAGGGGGGTTGAAACTACGTGATCGTTGTGGTTTTTTTCAACCCAGGCCATTCTATGATTCTCTGATTCAATAGCAAATTGGTCATTTCCTCACAGACATCATTTGGTACTTTGATGACAAAAACCTCATTAGGTTAGCAGGTGCCAGAGAAGGAGCATTGCCGCCACCCATTTTGCACAACTTCTCTGACATAACCCAGTCTCTTGTTTTTAGCAGGTTGATGTTTGTGACTCCAGTACCCACACTGTCGGTAAATCCTAATTTAAACAATTTAGCTGAGTTCTCACCAAAACAACTTTTTTTCTTCTTCTCCCTGAGGGTGCAGAGCTCTGCTCCAGCTGCTTCCCTTTGACAGATTTACAGTAATAAATAAAAAAACCCACCCTTTGGCTTTCGAACACAAATCTTTTGTGACAGATTAGACATAGTGGGATAACCTACCCAGCTGGAGGAGCCAGGTATTTATCCGCAGGAGTGCACAGCAATATTCAGCAGAGACATGCTACCAGCAGCTTGATCTGGGTCATGTGAGTAACCTTAAAATCTTTAAAACGCAGGGAAATGCTAAAGCAAAGCTTGAAGGAAATGAATTCAGACAAGCCTTTTCTGTCAGGAAGGTTTCTGCACCAAGAGCCTGGCCTCAACTACACCACTTTGCCTGAGGCTGCCAAATGCCCTGCAACATGGCTGAAACCACCAGGATACAGCCCAAAAGCCATCATGAACCTGAAAGCTTCTGCACATTAAGAGTCAAAAAGAAAAGCCATGCACTGAGAGCATCTCTGATGAAAAGTTGTGTACATCAAGATTTTCGGTCAAACAGTGTCTTATGCCAGTAACATTTTCGCATGGTCCAGTAGCTTTAGACTGTCTCTAGGTGCTTGTTTCAGGTTTGGATGAGCTTGAGGAGTCACTGACCCTGATGGATGCCCAGACAGAAGATGCCTAAAGACTCTGACTCCCCTCTCCCTATCTGTAAATTTCCCAGCCATCTGCACCCACACCTTCTTGGTATAGCTGCAGAGGCTAATTTATAGTCTCTTCCTGGTTAATTATTTTGGAATGAGCAGCCGATCATTAAAACCCAGGCCTTTTATTGATCATTTGCAAATGGAGGCAATGGTTCAATCCTTGGAATCGATTGTTAATTACAGCCACTTCTCCTGCTGCTCTACAGAATGTGGCATCGTCCAGGTTAAAACTATCTAGGAAGGAAATATTCCTCACCATGGCATGCTGCTCAGGCATCTCGTCTCTTCACAAGGCAGCTGCAAGACAAATAGAAAAAAAAGCAATATTCTGCCTAAAAATAATATGCTTGTGTTCATGTGGAGGATGTAAAGCTCTTGCTTTATTATCCACAAAAAAACAAAAAACCAAAAAACCAAAAAACCAAAAAACCAAAAAACCAAAAAAACAAAAAAACAAAAAAACAAAAAAACAAAAAACCAAAAAAACAAAAAAAACAAAAAAACAAAAAAACAAAAAAAAAAAAAAAAAGGGTGAAGGTGAGGGGCAGCATGGTGATCTGAAACTTAGAAGCACGGACTAAAATTTAGTGGATCTTCCAAGTCAGTATACAAATAGTCAGGTGAACATAAACATCCACAAAGCCCCCCTCAAAATCTGGATTAACAGAAACCAACCTACTGAAGCTGGGAACTGCATCTCCACCTGCCCACCTCTCTGTCCAGCTGAAAGAACTGCAGTGGCCCAGCCAGCATCTGCTTCTGTGTTCGAGCCCCTCCAGCTGTGAAGGCCTCTCCCAGCTGTTCCCTGCTCTGGCATCATGCTGACACGGAAGAGCCGAGAGTGTGTAGGGGTTAATATGATGGACTGACAGACAGCATGATTGTGTTGTCTTTTCCTGTGTCACAAACCCCCTTGCAGAGTATCTGAGTGAGCACTAGAGTAGGAAAGTGGAGAAGAAAAGCTGTCAGGGGAAACAAATAGCAGAGCTAGCTGTGAAGATGTCTGAGAGGCTCTGAAAGTTGCAGGCAATACACAACTTCCAAAACACATTTCATGTGTAATACAGGCAGAGCTAAGTGTTTTCATGCACTCTGTCCTGCATGTTGCCTCAAGCTGCAGTGACTGCAGTGTCCCACCTGGAGTCATTGCAGTTCCCTTTACCCTACTGTTGATGCTTCTCATTGTTCACCTGCTCTCTGCCTAGGTCATTCTGTGCATGGCATCACTTCCCCCCTAGAACTTCCCACTGCAGCCCACAGCCAAGAATACCCCCTTCCTAAACCCAGTTCAAGTCAGGTGGCAAATGATGTCAAATATTCAAAGCAATAGATATGGATATTGTGCCTCTGTGATTAGATATGGAATTTCTCTTTTTGTTTTTTTGGCAAAGAAAAGGTAACTTTGGCTATGTGAAGCATGGAGCCTGTTAATACAGCAGATACTGTATACTGAAGATCTCTAACCAGAGTAACCTTTGAAAGGTAAAGCTCAACCATTTCCCTCCACAAGCAAAATGCTATCATAGATTTTTGACTGTGTATTTGAATGCTGGAATTGTTCAAAATACTTAGAATCCTAGGATTATAGAATTATTTGAGTCAGAAGACCCTTAAAGGCATATTGTCCAAATCCCCTACATTAGGGTGCTCAGAACCCTGTCCAGCCTGACCTTGGATGTCTCCAGTGACAGGGCATCCACCACCTCTCTGGGCAACCTGTGCCAGTGCATCACTAACCTTATAGGGAAAAACTTTTTCCTTACATCCAGTCTAAATCTTCCTTAGTCTGAATTTAGTTTGAAACCACTTCCCCTTTTCCTGTCACAGCAGACCCTGATAGAGAGTCTGTCTCCTTCTTTCTTATAGCTCCCCTTTAAATAATGAAAAGCAGCTATCAGGTCACCTAGGAGCCTTCTACTCTCTAGGCTGAACAGCCCCAGCTCTCAGCCTGTCTTCACAGTTGAGGTTATTTCATCCCTCGGATCCTTTTTGCAGCTGTCCTGTGGATGCGTTTCAACAGTTCCATGCCTCCCCTGTACTGAGAACCCTACATCTGGATTTCATGTATACTAATACACAACAAACTCTAAATAAATGACTCACTAAATGGATACATTGTGTTGAATCTTCTGCTAAATCTAAATTAAACTTTAGTTTTATTATAATAATAATAATTGAGGGATAAGCCATTTTGCCCACAGTACTACAGGAAGGCTACAGCAAAGCCTAACCAGTCCTTACAGGGTCTTATTGTCCCTGAATATATGATCTCAGCACAATGCCATCGTTCCTCACTGATCTAAATGGATTATTTTAAAAGTAAATTTTCATTGATATCAACCTGGTTAGTGGAAATCCAAGGTTGCATAGCTCAATCATACATTAAAGCTGAATGTTGTTTGTTCTTCTGGCACAGATGAATGTGATGAGCAGCTGTAGTTGTATGCACTGAAAAGAACATGAAGAAAATGTCACCATGAACTCTATGTGTTCTTACACAGTCACATAACAGCCAAGCGCATCTGTACAATACTTCTGTAAAAAGAACAAGATAAAAAGCATCAGTAATCTCTCTGACATACAAAATAAATGTAATAATGCTGGGCACTCTGTTCAAAAGCTATCTGACTCTAGGTGACTATAGACAGAATTGCCCACTGTGTAAAGACAGTGTTGCGTGTTGCATTTTTCCTTGGTGTTTTCTCCTCAATTAAGATTTTTCCTTCATAGATGTGGACAGAGCACTCACTGCATGCTCAGTTTAATTGAGCAAATTCCCCACAGTAGCAGACTGTAGCAGGATAAATTTTCCTTGGTGCCAGTTGCTTTGTTTACATAACCCAGTGCTAACATTTCCGGCACTTATGTATTTTGTCAGAATATTAAATGAGAAACATTATATTGGGTGCAAGAATTACAAATAAAGTAATAGTGAATTAATTATTACCATTTGTTAAGCTGTATCCAGGCTCCCTAATGATCATCTAGCTAAATTGGGAGGGCGATAAAAAAATATGAATCACTGGAGTTTTATGAGCACTTGTTAAAGAAAGGAGCAGTGTCTGGGCACTAAGAATGCAGTAGAAGATGGACCTTATGCTCTGAATGGTCTAGATTCCTATAAACCACCACAGAGACTGCCTCAGAAAAAAACCTATATTTGGACCCTGATTTATGTAGCACAGATCCCATTTTGTGTTGCAGACAATATTTCTCCTCAGCCTGGAAAACAACTCTTCCAGGTATTTCCTGATTTCTAAAGTCCATCCATTCCGTTTCAATTAACAACTGCCGCACTCCGGAGAACTGAAGGTCAATCATGGATGACAACAAAGTTTTGTCAAGATCATCTTGCCTTTCTTAAGTTGGAGGAACAGTATCTGGTGTTGATTCCCCACAGTAGACTGACAGGAGAGTGGCACAGAAACAGCCTCTTCCCCTCCCACAGAATTTTCACCCAGTCTTTACATTCCCATGTTATCTGGTTAGCATTTTTGTGAAATAAAACTAATGGCCCAGGTGCAGTCAATTCCAAGACAGCTGGTTTTGGTAGCACTTACTTAATTTGAGCATCAAGAGTCCTGTTAAGCAGTTTACAGTTTCTTAGCTTCCAGGCAGGGCTAAGCCACTGCCATGTTTTTATACATCCCATCTACGTTGCTAGCTAGGGACCCCAGACAGACAAAATGACACTTCTTTATCTCAGAGAAATTACAGCTATGGTTTCAGCAAGTGGACATGAGTGATAGATAAAAGAAATCTGGATAGATCAGAGAAAAGACAAGGTGACCCCCCCCCTGTGGAGCAGGGGGTAGAAGTGCCGCTCTACTACACAGAGGGCTCGAATCCCGGGAGTTGGACTCGATGATCTCTAAGGTCCCTTCCAACTCGCACAATACTATGATACTATGATACTATGATATGATGACAGCAGAACTCATCATTCTTTCCATTTCTCAAAGAGCTTGAAGAACCAGGTGTGACCACTTTGCAACACCTGAAGCAGAGACATTAGGGGCACCATTTTGCACAAAAATACTATTTGTGTGAGAAAGCATATAATATTCTTGTTCGGAACTTCCTAGCCAAACTTCCTTTTGCAGCAAATGTCTATGCTTTCATTAAAGTGCTTTTCTTTCTTCCTCTCTTATTAGCCATAATTGTACATCAGTCTTTTTCACAGAAGTTTGCTACTCTAGCGAGACCTGTTGGTGAAATGTAAAGAGCTGAGAGGAAGATTATATGGTTAGTCAAAAGGGCAGGAGGAAAAAGAGATTTGAAAATTCTAACTTAATTTGAGATATTCTGTGCTTCTGTTCTGTTATAACATTAACAGTAAAGTGTGGGTGGATGCTGGTTTTATAGTGCATGAACATCTCCAGGCCCTCTTCCCAGCAACACTGCAATAATTCACTTACCGTACAAGCTACCATGCAGAGAATGACATTATGTTCCAAACCTGTTTGAAGACAAACAACCCCCCTCCAAAGTTTAGTTAATAAGGAAACCTGTTTTCTTCTGTTTGTATCAAGGCCAACTGATTTTTCAGAGAACTCAAATATATCTCTTCTTTGTTCTAAAATCCAGGTCCTCCAGTGTTCTTTCTTTGTAACTAAGGCAAACTGGCTGCTTCCAGGGTTCTCAGGACATTCTCCTGCTGCAAGTCAGGTTGCTTCACTGTTTCTAGGTGTGTGTGTGTGGGGGGGGAAGAAACATTTCTGGGGGTATCAGGTAACTGGAGAAAGATCAAATGGTAGCATTTCTCTGAGTACAATATATAAACAATCTAATCATTCACGCTTGCAGAAGACTGGAGTTTTTGATTAATGTACACATCCATAGTGGAGACCAGAGTGGTCTTGCAGTTTGAGAGCAGCACAGCTGCTCATTTGTTTGGCAGTGCCAAAATAAAAGGTGATTGTAAGGTAGAATGATACAAAGATGGTAACAAAGATTATGACAAATATTCAAAAGGTTATTTATAAGGAAAAACTCACCAATATGGATGCCTTCACTGGAAAATGCTGAGGCAATCTCCACTGGGGAGCAATCTCCACGAGATGCTGCCTTAGTGGTGGTCAGCCCTTAAATGAGGTCTAGAGGAGGTGGAGTCAAGCTCCACCCCTTCCAGGAGAACAGCTAAATTACTCTCACCTGTGCTCCCACACCTGACCCAACACTTGCCTCAGCTGATTAATCAGAGGTTCAGGCTGTGATTACCAATTTCCCATACAGGTGATATAGACAGAGACAAAACTTTATACCATTTCTTCTCCCTCTTTATATTTCATTTGGATTCCCAACAGTAATCAAGTCTTCCCTTTGTGCAATGTGCTGTGCTGCTCAGGACAGAGACATTGTGTCTGGGTCTCCACTACAGTAAAGCTCACACTGACTTCCAAGCTAGGATTCCTTGTGTGGGAAGTCTGCTGTCTGCCTACGCAGACTGCTGCTATTTAAGTCAGACTATCAGAGGACAGTGTGTGTGAAATTTAATTGCAGATAAACCATAAAATCACCCATGTGATTCCAGTTGTTGTGTGCATGGGGCAAATACCTACAGATTTTAGCACCTTCTGAAATGATGTGAATTCAAGGTTCTACTTTGGAATATGCATTTATTCTTCAAATCTTTTTCTCTTTTCCAGCTAGGTGGCATGATAGAACCCACAAACTACTTAATATTCTAGCTTTATCACATAGCTTTAGCAAACAAGGTCATACAGAACAAAGGAAAAACATATAATTAATAATTATCAAGGCCTGCTGCTGTGTGGGCTGCAAGTCCCTGCTCAGAAATTAGAACCAAATGATTTAGGCTTCAGAAAGGTAGTTAAAACATCCACTGCACTTAAACTCCTCAGAGGCAGTTCACCAGCTCTATTAACTCCCAGTATGTGCTTGGTTCCACACTAAAACCTACCACACACCTCAAATCATAGCAGCTGGGCTCTGTCTTGTTGCACTTGCTTCATCCTCATCATAGGATGAAGTGTATTTCCAGTTCCCTAGGCCTTATCTTCTTCACCCATCATCATGTGTCAATTGATCTGAGACAATCACATAGATTATTAGGAAGCAGTTCCAAAAAGGGAAGAGATTTGGGGCAGATGTAAAAATAAGTAGGGCAATCCTTGTCACAATACGAGTTCATCAGATTGATTTTAGTCACTAATAGAATAGGGGAGAACTACTAGGCAATGTAAACCTTTATTTCAGCTATTTCTAAAAAATTTGATTGAAATGGTGCATTATGAAGTTCAGTATCAGAGTCAAAAATTTAGCCATTCAATCCTTAAGAGCACACAGATTTTGAGACTACAAGGTTATCCAGTTTGTCTTTGCAAATTCCTGGCTATTAATTTGTTACATATTCCCATAGAAAATCCAGTATTTCATCATTCTGTAAAAAATTGTCTTCTAGGTAAAACTGTTTATCTAACAATTTAAGACTTGTTAATTTATCTCCAACTTTCAGAAATAGATTTACTTTGTGTTTGGAAACTTGAGAAATTGGAATCTTCAAAGATTATATTATACATCCCTGTAAGGATGGATTGCACCAACACAGTCCTGGATATGGTCTTCACTGGAAACTGCCCTCTGTGTGGAAAGGAGGTCCCAAGTCTCTAATTTCATATATATCTTCACCAACAATCATTCTTATCCTATAACTAGAGACAAGGTCTGTTGTTTCTAGCCAAGTAGTACTTAAAGGCATCTACTTTCTGCTAGTAAAACAATAAGTTGTGATATAAACAATTTCACATATAAATAATTGCTTATACCTTCTGAGGAATAATAAAAGAGAAACAGATTGTATTATTCCAGCTGTACAATACTATATTTGTATTATTTCCACCATACAAGTATAACATATAGTTGGAATGGTACAAATATAGTTGGAATAAATACCCAGAGGGTAACTAAAGAAAAGGCCTCAGCAGCTCTGAGGCCCTTAAGATAGGTACTCACTGATGTCAAGCCTTACTACAAGAACTCCACAAAGGAGCAGTCTCCAGAAAGAGATGGTACCTTAGTGGTGGTCAGCCCTTAAATGGGATCTGGGAGTGGTGGCATCAAGCTCCACCCCTTCCGGGAACACAGCTGAATTACCTTCACCTATCCTCCTGCAGCTGACTCATCACTTGCCTCAGATGGTTAATCAGAGGTTCAGGCTGTGATCTACAGTTTCCCTTACACAGAATTAGAGCGTTTATCCCATAAATTAAAAGTAAGATTGTATCCAAGCATCTGCAGTGAAACTAAACATTTCTGCAACCCAAATTTATTTGTTAATTTTCTCCTCTGTGCCTGTAATGCAGCTGTCTAAGTAATTTCTGAAACAGGTCTCTGTCATTGACAGACATCTGTGTAGGATCAGTGATATGCAGAAAATATTTTATTTATAGAGAGGCAGTCATTCTTTTCTCATCTTTCATCCTCCCTTCCACAGCTCTTTGCAGTGATATTAAGGGAGTCCCAAACCTGGCTTTTATTTTTTTGAGCTGAAATGCCCTCGTAAACTTTAGTTAAGAACAAACAAAAAATGTAGAGTAAGAACCTTTTTTATATTTAATGTTTGGAAATATGTCTAGATGTCAACTGTGGAGATTTTCTAATGCTGGAAATAGGCAGGTTTTCTTGAGACAGAAAGAACAGAAAAATAATATCTAACAAAGGGTATAACATCCATTATTTATCATAACAGCATGTCGGTAAAGGTTCAAACTAAAATATGTGACTTCAAAGATGAAATAAAACAACTGGCTATAATTAAAAAATAAGAAACTTCTTATTTTGTTTGTGAAAATATTTTGTAGAAATAAATTCTTTACATTAAAAAAACATTCAGAGGGAAAAAAAATAAAAAATAAAAAGCTTTAGTTCTTTCAGATGCTCAGGCCTCCAAGAGAAAAAAACAATCAGTATGTTTCATAGATGAAAAGCAAATATATTGCTTTGTGAAGAGACCAGTTCTCCTTAATTATCTGTGGCTTTCTAAGGAGCTAGCATGCTCCAGTTCTTCTGCAAACGTATTGCTTCATAATCTTATCACATAGCAGTCCTTGTGCTCCAGCCCCAGAATAGCTAGATTTGATTGAGTGCTGCTTAGGAAAAGGAATAGGAAAGCTCTTGAGAAACGTTGTAATGAAACATATACTAATTATAGTATTATTTAAGAGTAAAATGTTTCAAAGTGTACTTTATTTTACAGTTTGAGGGACTATTCAAATATTAAAGATCATCTATTATTCATTTATGAAGAAAATGAGTTATTACTCTGAAATGAAACATACACAGCAGGGTAGACAATTTTGTCATGACATCCTTCTTATTACTCACTCTTGCCACTGAAAAAGGAGCTGTGAATTTTGAAGAATTCTTGCTACTAATTGTTCTGTTTCCAAGAAACTGATGCTCAACAGCAAGTTTTACATGGGAAATAGCTTTGACACATGACTCTACAAGTCATAGATCCATATAGTCGTTAGGCTTGGAAGAGACCTTAACAATTGTCAAGTCCAGATGTAAAGGCATGTTAATTTTGATTCTGCTTACCATTTTCTTCAGAGTAGCATTTTTACCCAACTTTCTGCTTTGCCTGAAATAAGAAAATCCCATACACTGTCAGTCCCCTGGTTAGAATAGTAAAGGATCTTCAGATGATTTTGTGAAAATTAGGGCAATTCAGTGCAGCACAGAGGTCCTTATTCCTTTCCTGGGCCTCAGTAAAAGATGCTGCAAAAAACTAGCTTATTTTTTTGTTTGTTTGTTTGTTTCCCAAATACATTCAACAGTTTAATTTACAACTGTGTTATTCTGTGCACACAGAGTTTTCACATTCACAGTCCATCCTAAGAACTTCAACTTCCAGTAGAAACATTTCTGAAAATTATCAAAATTATCAGAAATTTGCAATAGTTGGGGGCTATAAACCTCTTCTACAAAATATCTTAGTTCAGTTTATGCCAAGGCAAGTGTTGGCAAGATGCAAAACAGAGCCTGCAAATTGCAATGAGTACCCTCTAGACTCAGCTGAAAATCTTTTGCCAGCATAGGCAGGGTGACCTGCTGTGTTTTCCTTACCTGAGAATGATGTCATAACATCCAAAAATATTCCCTATGGAACTACTTCACAACTAAACTACAGAAAAAGACAGTAGAGTGTGTGACTTTTCTGTAGATTCCCTCCTTCTTATTTGTACAAGTCAAATGTTTTTGAGTCTCACACGAACTGTCAGACTCCATTCTGCTGCGGCTTCTGATCAGCAAAAGACTGGACTTGCATTGCTAATCCCACTGAGATCCTATGTAAACATACAAAAAACAACAACAAAACTGATTCCTTTTCACAGCCTTGACAAGATGTCCAGCAAGCAGACCTTTATTCTCTCAGGCTAAAAGGTTCAAGAGCCCACTGTGACACACTGGATGTAAAGTAGGTTAAAGTACTAAACGACTTGAGAACTGCTTTGTAAAATCATGGTTGCTGCTGCTCCTGGGAGAGACAAATGTAGTCTCATCAGACACCTACTATCTTAAAAGCAATAGTTAAAAAAAAAAAAAAAAAAAAAAAAAAAAAAAAGTAGTGGGGACAGCTGGAACAAAATGTTGATATACCTCTAAGAGACTATTACATTTTTTATCTGCTTTGAGACAAAATTTGTAAGTTTGCCAGACGTGTTGGAGCACTCAAAATTCAGACAGTCAAAAGACCACTGCTTCAGGCTTAGTGGTAGTCCAGTGCATTGAAGGGACACTGAAATGACTCAAGGCCTTTAGTCAAGAAAATATATTCATATTCTGATTCAGGATTACTGAAATTTATAAGAAAAAAATGTTCAGTAAAAACAATGGCTATATCAGTACTTTTGCCCACTCTCTTTTTGCTGCATTTAATTTGAATAGGGATAAGTTTACATGGTCACCAGCTAGAATGTCCACATAGCATACACACTGCATAGCACATCAGAACACATCATAGAATCATAGAATCATTTGAGTTGGAAGAGAACATTAAATGCCATCTCCCACAGTGAACAGGAACCCACAGCTGGAATAGGGGCTCAGAGCCCTATCCAGCCTGACCTTGAGTATCTCCAGAGACGAGGCATTCACCATCTATCTGGGCAACCAGTGCCAGTGCCTCATCACCCTTACCGTAAAAACTTCTTCCTTGTATCCAATCTAAATATCCTCTTTTTTTTACATACCAATTCCCTTTGTTGTGTTACAGCTGACCCTGCTAGAGAGTCTGTCCCCTTCCTTCTTATGGACCTCCTATAGATACTGAAAGGCTGCTGTAATGTCTCCCTGGAGCCTTCTCTTCTCCAGACTGAACAGCCCCAGCTCTCTCAGTCTGTCCTGAATACTAACGTAGCACTGGCTCAGCAGAAAGAATGACAAAAAAACATCTAGCAGAGAATGGCTTCTGCCTATACTCCGTTAATTTGCTTACCTACCTCAATCCTTTCCTTTTACTGGAGCTTTTTTTTTTTCCTACAGCCACTGTGTTTATCAATGCTAGACATGAATGAAATGCAAGATAATCAAAATGGAGATTAGTGGAAAGCTGGCCAAGGATTGCTTCCTTGATTCAGGCAAGTCTTTGCAACTTGGAGCTGACAGTTTCAGTTTTCAGTATCAGTTATGTAAAACTGAGACTGTGTTCACATCCCCTACAGCAGTGAGTGTGACTCTGACCTCTGCCCCAGCCAGGAAGGACCAATTTTTCTGGAAGTTAGCAGAGAAAACCTCATTTAAATGAGCTGCTTGACTGACCATGAACATCTGCTCCACAGTAGTCCAGAAACATCACCTGCTCACAATGCAGGATGAAGAATATTTTTCAGTGCATTGCCTGTGTGTGTCTCTCTCTCTGAGCTTCATTCTTTTCCTCCTAAATGATGAAGCCACAGGTATATGAAAGCTAGAAAACAGACACATGGATTTCTCCCTTTATTCTGCTTTCATGAGGCCCCATCTGGAGTACTGTGTCCAGACTTGGGGACTCCAACACAAGAAAGATGTGGAGTCTTTGGAGTGGGTAAGAGGGCTGGAGAACATCTCCTGTGAAGAAAGATTGAGGGAGCTGGGCTTGTTCAATTTGGAGAAGACTCTGGGGAGACCTCATTGTGGCCTTCCAGTACTTGAAGAGAGCTTACAAACAGGAGGGAGACTGACATTTTGCGTGACCTAGTAGTGATAGTACAAGGGGGAATGGTTTTAAAGGGAAAATAGCTTTAAACTAAAAGAGGGGAGATTTAATTTAGATGCTTGGAAGAAACTCTTAACTTGGTGAGGCACTGGCACAGCTGCCCAGAGAAGCTGTGGTGCCCCATCCCTGGAGGTGCTGAAGGCCAGGTTGGATGGGCAGCCTGAGCTGGTGGGGGGCAGGCCTGCCCACACAGGAAGTGTAGAACTGGATGGTCTTTAAACTCTGTTCCAACCTAAGCCATTCTATGATTTGCTAACTCTTTATAAAATTATACGTTACTTTTACTTTATTTTGCCAACAATCCCAAGGAAGAGTTTACTAGCTGACTTTTCTTAGACATCTTGTAACATGTCTTTACATAAATTAATCGATTTCCTTTGGTTTTGTTGTTTGGTGTTTGTTTGTTTGTTTGTTGGTAACACTCTGAAGATAAGTGATCTAGGTTTGCTGGACTGACACAAATCTAACTAGGTTGCAGTGTACGACTCAGCCCATTCATGGTAGATTGTACACTCCTAAAATGCTGATGATTTATAGCTGATGTAAATTGAGATACTCACTGTGCCATTAGCAAAGCCGTTATCTCTGTCATGGGAACTGGGGATCAATACATATCAAGAGAGACAGGAACAGTGAGTGGTGTGAGCTTGCTGATATATGTAGTTTTGTGGAGAAGCACTTAAGGATGCCATTTGACACAATCATTTGAGAATTCTGAGAAAAGCATTTTTACTTGTGAAACTCCTCAAATTGTGTGGCTATGTCCTGTGAAATTGTTAGCTTTTTAGTAGTGTCCAAATGCATTAGCTCCCTCCCTCAAAAAAGAATCTTGGAAGTTGCAACAGGTATACTTAACTTTAAGAAATAGGCCTCGTAACCTGATGCTGAAAGCCATTTTCTATTCAAGACTATACTGAGATATTATTTGTCAACATGAAAAGATGCACTCAAAACTAATTAATTTCATTCTGCAATTAAAAATTTTATTTATTATTTATTTTTCATGAGAAATAAACTTTGTGCTGGTTCTTTGATTCTGTGATTTAGTCAAGTAGCAGACTGTAGTCAGCCATGAAATGCTGTCTTGTAGTGAAGGGTGCTCAGATTGCTCACTGGTAATTATGTCTGCTCAGAATTTGCAAGAATGGAGATATTTGCGATTCTCTGCAAGGACCTTAACAGCATTATGTTTATTGTGCTTGGCCTCTCCACCAGCTTCTTCTCCCATCCCTTGCAAGGCTGTCTCACCTCATTGAATACATCTCAAAGCACTCTTGCAACTATCCCTGCAACTAAAATGTTGTTTGTATTCCCGTTCTGAAAAAATCTGTGTATCTGATGGGGTCTCTAATTCACACATTTAATTTCATACAGTGCAACTGCTATAGAATTAACACTGTCAGAGAATAACAGAGTAATTCAAGTTGCAGGGGACCTTTTCAGCTCACCTCCTACACAAAGCAAAGCTAGCTACAGCAGACTGTGTAGGGCCTCCAGCTGAGGAGTGAATATCTTGCACAATGGAGACTCCAAAACCACTCTGGGCATTTGTGCCAATGTATGACCTCCCTCACAGTGAAGAATCTTTTTCTATGATGCATTTTAAATTTTTCTTATTGCTTCTTCTGTAATTACCTCTTCCCACTGCACTCCTCTGAGAAGAATCTACGCACACCCATTAAATAGTTATTGACAGCAAGTAGGTCTCTCATTCACCTTATCTTCTTCAAGATGGGAAAAACAATATCGGTTCCCATGGTTTACCCTTTACATCGTATGCTACAGAAAGGTCATGACTTTTTTGCAGTGCAGAGTGTAAAACTGTCTTCAGAACTCTTGATTCAGCCTTACAAGAGCACGGTTACTTCCCTGGAGTTGTCTGGCTACTATAGTGCATGATGTGGCTGGCAATCTTTCTGTCTCTCTCTCTCTTTTTTTTTTTTTTTTTTTTTTTTTTTTTTTTTCAAAGCCACTCAGTCCCTGGTCTATACTGTTACAGGTACTCTCCACAGCTCTCTCCTGGATGAGAGCCACTTATCTAACTACAAAAGGCAATGAGCTTTATTAGGTACAATGTGTTGTTGGTAACTCCATCTTGGTGGATTCTGGCCACCTTTCTGACATTCATGAACCTGCACAGGACTTCCAAGAGTATTTGCTCCATAAACATTGGCATGACTACCAAAACTGATATAAAGCAGCCACAGTGACACTGGCTAGCAACTTTGATGCTTCTTGAGACATCTCACTTGGTCCCACAGGCTAATACGCATTGAGTTTTCTTGAGTGCTCGTTAAGTCTTCCTGTCCAGTGAGTATTTCTGTGTTCCTCCAAGTGCTGAAACCAGGTCCAATGACATGACATATCTAAAGGAAATCTTCAGTATCAAAAAAGGCACAAAAGCATTGACTGATTTGGATTCTTCATGCCCTTGTCCCTCAGTCTCTACCCCTACACAGCAGCAGGCACTGTTTCTTTAGTTTTCCTTTCACAATTCTGTTACAGAAGCCCTTCTTTTTGTCCTTCAAATCCCTCACTAGTTTAAGCTCCAGTTGCTCTGTTGGTATCTGTATGTTTTCTTATATTACAGTAAATTAGTTATATTCATCTCTTTGGTAGGAAGAAAAGCTCTAAGGAAGAGCTCTCTGGAGTCGTTTACATGAGGGAACTAGCCAAATGCATCAAAATCTTTCAAGACTTGGAAGCAGCACCCAGATGGAAAGGGATAATTTCCAGATGTCAACCCTACATGAAGCTTTCAAACCTTCAAAGAAAAGTACTCATAGAGAATTCATCCTATAAGAGACATTAGAGAGAGAGAGAGAAAATTAATTGTTCTGTTTTGTTACTATGCATCTGAAATCCTTTTCCAAACTCTGAATATTGGTCTGCGTTTTTTGTCTCACAATGCATGTTAACTATCAATTGAAATTTAACATTCTGGCAGCGCATTATATCTATTTGCACTTGGAAAACTTTTGTGTTTATTTTCCCCATGGGGCATTCAGATGAGTGCTTTATTAATTAAGCTGCCCGGAATCGTATCTAAATGATTGGGATCTCCACTTCTGTCAAGTGTGAGACATCATTCTTTGAAAGGATGAAAGATAGTTCTGGGAAAAAAAATAACCCTTGATTGAACACACACCCAGGGAACAGTGCTCCGTGTCCTTCAAGTTCTTGCTCCCTTGGGCCTTCTTAGGAGAATCTTTGTGCAAACAGTAAAGGTTATATTCCCAATTTGTCTTTACACTGAAAACCGCTGATATTTCTAACATGCAAATGTAAACAAACAAACATATAACAACAACAACAAGCAACAGGAGAAGAAGAAAGGCTAAGCGAACTGGGTCTGTTTAGCCTTGAGAAAAGACAACTGAGAGGGGATCTAATCCAGGTTTACAAATATCTGAGGTGTGGGGGCCATAGTGATGAGGCCAGTCTCTTTCCAGTGGTACGTGGAGACAGGACAATGGGAAATGGACATAAGTTGAAACATAGTAAGTTCCGCACGAATGTGTGCAAGAACTTCTTTACGGCGAGGGTGACGGAGCACTGGAACAGGCTGCCCAAGGGGTTTGTGGAGTCTCCTTCTCTGGAGATATTCAAGTCCCATTTGGACACCTACCTGTGCGACGTGGTGTAGGGAACCTGCTTTGGCAGGGGGGTTGGACTCAATGATCTCTAGAGGTACCTTCCAACCCCTACAATTCTGTGATTCTGTGAAGATAAAATGTATTCCTGATTTTTTTCTTTGAAGATTCTGACTTGCTGCCAGGCGTGAACCTTCATATTACATATGAAGAGTTGTAGCTCACAGAGGTTTCAACAAGTTCATGTCTTTGCTATGAGAAATTTGTTACATTTCTTCATAAAATACATCAGGTGTGAAACTAGCATGAAGGGAAAAGAGTGAATATCAAAGAAGGTGCTGCATGGACACCTGCCTGTTTTTTCAAGTGATTTTCTGGCCTGAGGCTGACACTACAAAGCAAAGAGAAGAATTGATAGCAGCTGTGTTGTCAAAATTATCTCCTGTTCCCTTTGATGCAAATGTTTTAGCCCTTTTTAACTTTTTGCAATGATGCGTAAGGGTGGAGTTTCAATTTCGCTTTATCTTCCCCTAAAAGAAAGCATATATCTAGTCACGTATTTACACCTGATACTTGCTGTATTGATGTTCCAAACAAAACTGACTTCTCCTTTGACACCCACCTTCAAGCAAATTGCCCTTTCCCTGGTAGAGACCTGGGACACAAGGTTTGCTCCAATTTTATTCTAACTTAAAATGTCAAAATAGTACATCTCTTTAAAGTTTCCATCTATATATCATGTATTGCAACATTGTTCACTGCCCATGTGAAATCCAATTCTGAGATTGTATAGCTGTTATCTTCACATCCTACATGGTGGATGTTTTATTAGCTTTTGCTGAGAATCAACTTTCTGTTTCTCACTGAATGTGACATTTTGGCCAATGTCCTCCTGCTTAATGGCTGTCTAACCATGTTACTCAAGGTCTGGGAGCTCTGACTGGCAAATGAAGAAATTAGCATCAGGGTTTGATTTTAGAAATTCCTGTATTCATGAATATTTTGTCTCAAATCCCATCTGAGATCAGCTTTTTTAACCCTTTCTCCCTTTTTCTATCTTGCAAGAACAGCTTTTAAGCCCTTATTTTAAACATGCCTGAGCTCTGTCAAAGATTAACCTCTCTTTTATCTTACTTAAAATCAGACTGCTTTTCTCCATCTTGACATGGAGAGCTCTTACATTTCCTGTAGCATCTATTGCATCTAAATTCCTTCAAGAGTTAAATATATCACGTATTTCAAAACTAGCTGTTTTCAGAACCAAGTATTCCTTCCAAATTGTTACATTTGGTGGTAGTATCCACTCTCCATGGAAACAGAACCAAGGAAATCTTGGGCACTCTTCAGCTGCCCTTTGAACACTTGGGGAATTCAATGATGATAAAGAGTCATCAAGATTTTCTCTTGTATCATTTGGGTCCTCTGCCACTGTACTCTTGACACCAAGTATATTTCTCTCTCAGTCACCTCCAGAGGTGAAGGTCTGAGCAGGGATCTGCCATATCCACTGTCTGAATTCCAGCTGGTCTGGTTTTGTATCCTGAGCTGTTGTTTGATACAATACTTTAGTGCAACAAATGGATCTGGAAATGTCTTAAAATAAGTTTTCCATTGTGGACATCAGTCTCAGATCATCCATGTAATTAACCCCTACCTTTATGTGTGAATTTTCTTTCTGTAGCTCAGACATGACATCCCTCTTACATGCCTTCTGTCTTGCCAGCTGGTTAGTGGTTTAGGTGTTTTGTTGCTGTTGTATCTATCTGCTAGTAACCTGACATTGGGTTAGCAAAAGACCAACACTGTGTGTGCAGTACTTATGCTTGCACAATCTTGCCTCTCCGCAAACTAAACATTCCTCTTTGGCATTTCCAGTGTTTTTGTGGCACCATGAAAACTTCAATAACATTGCAGATATTCATCTATTAGAAGCTGGGATCAGAAAAGTTATAACACGAAGGGAAGGGTAAAAGAACACCCAGGTTTTTTTTGAGAAGACCTAGCTCCAAGTCTTTTGTGTGGAAATGTTATTCTCTGTAGGAAAAAAAAAAAAAAAAAGAAAGAAAAAAGAGAGAGAAAGAGAGAAAGAAAGAGAGAAAGAGAGAAAGAAAGAGAGAGAGAAAGAAAGAGAAAAAGAGAGAAAGAGAAAGAAAGAGAGAAAGAGAGAAAGAGAGAGAAAGAGAGAAAGAAAGAAAGAAAGAAAGAAAGAAAGAAAGAAAGAAAGAAAGAAAGAAAGAAAGAAAGAAAGAAAGAAAGAGAGAGAGAAAGAAGAGAGAAGAAGAGAAAGAAAGAGAGATGAAGAGAGAAAGAAAAGAGAGAAAAGAAAGAGAGGAAGAGGAGAGAGAGAAAGAAAGAGAGAGAGAAAGAAAGAGAGAGAGAAAGAGAGAAAGAGAGAAAGAAGGAGAAGAGAGGAAGGAAGAGGAAGGAAGGAAGGAAGGAAGGAAGGAAGGAAGGAAGGAAGGAAGGAAGGAAGGAAGGAAGGAAGGAAGGAAGGAAGGAAGGAAGGAAGGAAGGAAGGAAGGAAGGAAGGAAGGAAGGAAGGAAGGAAGGAAGGAAGGAAGGAAGGAAGGAAGGAAGGAAGGAAGGAAGGAAGGAAGGAAGGAAGGAAGGAAGGAAGGAAGGAAGGAAGGAAGGAAGGAAGGAAGGAAGGAAGGAAGGAAGGAAGGAAGGAAGGAAGGAAGGAAGGAAGGAAGGAAGGAAGGAAGAAAATCTGATTTTTCAAACACACAGAATTTCATAAATTGAATGATTCCCCAATGGATAAGAGAAGGAACAACCAAAATTAATCTTTGGTTTATTGATTCTAAGACCGTGGGGGACCACTGTGATTATCAAGTCTGAGTGTCTGAATAAAGCAGGAGAAAGAACCATCCACATTAATTCGTCTATTAAAGCCATACCTTGTAGCTGAAAAGCACAAGTGCTCAGACTCAGGAAGGATGAGGGAAGAGATCTTTTCTACAGAGGACAAACCTGCTCACTTCCAGCTGAAGACATGACATTGGGGAGGAGGAAATAAGCTAGAGAACCATTATTATTGGCAGAAAAGACTCAGCTAAACCTTGAATCATCTAACACAGAGCAGAGTAAAAATGATACTAGAGTGTAGAGCTCAAGGGCAACAGTCATGGGCTCCCATGTTCCTTCCCTTGCCGCGTGTGCACAGCCCAGCTCAACATGGTGGCACTAGAGTGGGGCTTTGAAGCAGGGACAGTAAGCAAACAGGGAGCAAGACAAGAACATCAGACACTGAAATTTAGGGGAAGGCTGCAGCAGATCTGCTAATCCCACTTGAAAGGATGAGCTTCTGTCCAATTACAGTTTTTTTCCAATCCACTGGGAAAGCCATTACACTGATGGCAATCGGATGGGTGCAGCCATGGCAATCTTGAAAGTGTTTAAGATATCTTTGATTAGATGATATAGCGGGCAAAGCCTGAAATTACTTCTATAGCAAAAGCCCAGCGTGGATGGATTTTTAATTAAAATGAATTAATATGGCAGTTCTATTTGGAAAAATCACATGAAAGGGAGAAAATAAAATTAAAGAATATGAGAGAGGGAAAGCATCACTTTGTTTTCTCTTCTGGCTGATTGTGACCACACTGTTTTAAAAATCCCTACAGGTTGATTAAAATCCTCTAAAGAAATAAAACAGCTGCGCAGACCTCCAAAATCACACTCTTCTGTACTGTGTCTGCATTGTCTTCTTTTCAACAGCTTTGTTTTCAAATTATTCTTTTCCCTTCATTGCCTCTGAAAGCCTATTACTGGATTTATTAAAACAAAGCCGAATAAGCATGCTGAATGCAGACACAGTGATTGCCTCAACACATGTTGTTCTTGCAAAGAGCACTTTGCTAGCAGGTCTAAACCGCTGGCTGTTGCTGAACTGAAGGCAGAACAAAGAAAAACCCAGCTGAACTAATGAAAGTGTTCACTAAACAAAGACTCCATATTTTGCTCTTCCATCACATGCTGCAGCCCTAAAACAGTAATTATTAGGCTGAAGTCAGACCAGATTTCACTTCAGCCCAGGCTTGGATGCAAAACATTCCTTTACTGGCACCTGGGTATGAGACAGAGGGGAGGGAGTGAACACACTTGAACTCTAGCTACTGGTTATGTGGCACACCACTGCTTGCACTAGTGCTTGATCCTGAGCTCCTGTGAACCAACGTGTGCCGAGGAGCTGGGACTGTTTAGTCTGGAGAAGCGGAAGCTCCGGGGTGACTTTATTGCTGTCTACAACTGCCTGAAAGGAGGTTGTGCAGAGGTGATTATCAACCTTTTCTCTCACATAACAGTGATCGTATGAGAGGGAATGGAGTCAAATTTCATCAGAGGAAGTTCAGGTTGGAAAAATTTCTTCTCAGCTAGAGTGGTGATGCAGTGGCACAGGCTGCCCAGGTTGGTGGTGGAATCACCATCCCTGGAAGTGATCAAGAAATGCATATGTGGCACTGCTGGTCATGGTTAGTGGGTGTGGTGCAGGGGGTTTGGTGGTTGAATTAGATAATCTTAATGGTCTCTTCCAATCTTAATGATTCTATGAAGATAAATGCGATTAAACCAGTCTGTGGTGCCTCTTGCCCAGCCTTTCTGCACTGCTCTTCCCTCAGTGGGAGCTTTTTTCCCCTTGATGTGGGCTTTATTCCCCATGTTGGGGCTTTCTGCACAACCTGGCCATCCCTCCTCCTCCTTGCCTCACTCAAGGGAAGGAAACAACCATAGGCAAAGGCAGCTGTGTGGATGTCCATGCAGGACTTGGGTGTTGTTGTCACTGGCTTGCCTTAAGGCAGGAGGATGGATCTGGTTTTTCCCTTTTTTATTTTCTTGATGTCTCATGTTATGGGAGCAACAGAGAAACCCCGAGGTGTCTGCAACAGTGGCAGGCAGCCTAGGCAGGCAGTCTGGGAAGAGGTGGATAGCTCACTACATGTGGAGGCAGGGAAAGTCTGGTCCCTGAACTCAGTGCTACTTCCAAGCTGCTTGAAAGATACCACCTAGCAAAGCAGGGGCATCTATCATCCCCATCAAGGCATGTTTCTTGGGTCAGTTTTGAAGATATATTCTGTAAGGGGTGGGGGTGTTTGCTTCATATTGGTGGGATATGTTTTCATCTTGTCATGGCCTAATGAGTTTGAAGTATTTGCATCAGCTCTCTGCGGGTAAGTTCCCTCATGTAGTAAATGAGGTAAACATTAGCTAATGCCTTTGGAAAACATTCAGTGAACAACATTCAGAGGAAGATTCCTGTGCAAGACGCTAAATATTTTAACCTCAGTTAGACTTTCTGTTACAACATGGAGGCCAAAAAAAAACCAACCTTATTGCTATATGTAAACTTACACTTAGACTGGTAGGACATATTGTATTTTAGTGGTTCGTAGAACCTGATTTATGAAAGAACTAAATGAAAATGTAGTACCTGCAAGATAAGGGTAAAAGAAGCAGTCCTATCATGAAATGAGCAGCCTTGTTCTAGAAAAAAAAAAAAACAGAGACTAGATGTTTTTTTCTAGCAAGAAGAAAATGGGTGTTCCAAATAGTTTTACATCAATTAAGTCTGTGTACTGTTGTACAGAGGTAGTAAAATGCTGATCCCACCAATGCTAATGACAAATCACCCAATGAAGTCAGTGGGGTCAAAGTATTACCCTGAGACTCCATTTATTTAAAAATAATTCATATTTCTGACATTTTTATGTATACTTACATAACATAGACTTACAGACTTCCACTGACATGCCTATATATTAATTTTTTTAGCAGTGCCCTTGTACTAATGTGTTGTAAAATCTTTTCATGATATATGCAGAAAAGATGTTCTAGTTTCTTTTTCCTACTATTCAGACATCACACCGTATGTTGCTCTTCTCTTTCTAGTGCAGTAGACCAAGCTGCTTGCCTCAGCACCCAGTTGCAAACACCAATGGGGCTCCAATGCTCCATTTTTTCTCTCAGCAAGAATGATCTGGTAAGTATGTGAACCATCTCCCAGGCCTGCCGGGTCAATTTCTTGCTCTACAAGAGCCATGTTTAAATTGCATTCTGTGACATATAGATATTTTATTTTCCATAATGATCATATATAAATATATTAGAAAAAAGGGTTTTTAGGGTGGAGAATAGATTTGTTGTTTTTTCTTTTGCTGGGTTTATCCAAATATTTTCCCAGTTCTGAAGTGGGATGACATGACATAGCCTTTATTCAGATTTCTGTACAAACATGTCTGCTGCTCGTATTTCAGAATGGGAGCATATATTGGCCATGCAAAACAATCAACACTGCCATTGCTCAAAGATACACCAATATCTTGGGTAAATTTTGTGGTGAAAAAAGACTTAAAATCCCCTTTGAAGTCTTTCCCTGAGCTTTGTTAAGCAGGTCGCTTTTTCATTAGTTCAAAGAGAAGGTATAGATGTGATACATTTTTTAGACACATTCTTGAAAATCTCCATCTGAGTTCACACCCACAGTTAACATATGCATCTGTGTATTTTTCTGACCTTCTATGTAAAGCTCTTACAGCTGTTGTGCTTATAGATGATTAAAATTATATCATTATATCTGTTTCTTTGATCACAAATTAGTGTAACACATTATCTTGATCTGCAGTAACTTCTAGCTTTGATGTTTTATTTAATAAAACATGGCACTGTGTTGGAGAATCCCTAGGGATTTTTATATTTCTTTTCTTTTTTTAAAAAAATATATATTACATTTTAAAAGGGATTAAATTGTCTGATTAGTGATGCAGGATCTTGCTGTAGCAGATAAACCCCGAATTCCTCAGGGCAATCTACACTCATTGTTAAAGAATCTTTCCAAGACGCTCAGCAAATCATGTGAGAGTTGATCAAAATATTTCCATCACACGGAGGCTGGTTTCATGCTTACACCCAGGTGTTGCTCTGCTCATTCATCTTCCTCCATACAAACATTTACTTTTAACATACATTAGTTCATAAGGCTGCAAAGTCATTCCTTTGGTCCACTTGGAAAGAGATGTCATTGAGCTGTACTTCAGACTCATGCACATCTGCAGATTCTGCACCATCCAGCTCCCACCCATGGCTGCTCATCCTACATTCATTTTAATTGCCTCTGCCAAATTAGTTGGGGCAAGTGGAGCTTAATAAACTGGCTGAAGATGTCTGGGAGTCTCTTTGAGGGAAGAGGCAATTTTTATGCTGTCAAGCAATAATGGTAGCCTTGAGAACCTGGGGCCATGTCATTATGCTCTTTATTACATTTTATAAAGACTATATATTACAGAAGTAACATTGTAAAGTTGAGCAGTGACAGTCCAAGCAGCTTTTACCATACTGAATGCATGGGAAAATTCATCTTTACTTTGTTTTTTATTGGCTAACACAACTGTCTTTTAGAGTCAGACAACTTATACGGAAGAAAAGCTAGGAGTAGAGTAAAATAAAAATCCAGATTAAAAGGGCACAAGCACAAAAGATCTTTTAACTCACTTTCTGCCTCAAGTCATCAAGTTTTCAATATTTATTTGGAGACAGATAAATAGATCATGTTGCAATACAGACTTCTATGCATGGAATTTGTTGAATAATACTAGTAAAAAGTTATACATAAAGTCAACTGATTATTTTATAAATAATTCAAACATTTATTGTTATGATAGCATTCCTATTTGAAGAATGCTTTTTTTGGTCCTTCAGCATCAAGTCCCAGGATGGACATCATACCTAAGCAGTTCACATAGGTGAGTAGCAAGCACAGCTGCCTTTTTGAAGAGTTACCCGTGTGTAAAGCTGCGCTTTCACAACAGAATCAGCAGAATACTCACAGTGTGTAAGGTGATGGTATAGCTTTTTCAGGGTTGGGCCAAAAATAAAGTTTTGCATATTTTCAGTATCAAAAGAAGGGAACATGAGAGAGGAGTAGGTGTTGTTTCCTTATGTCTACACAGTAGAGAAAAACTGCAAATTCACACAGGTAAAAGTACTTTTTTTTATGGTATCCTTTTCCTCCTGACCACTTGTAGATATGAAGACTACTGACCCAACAGAAGAAACATTTTGCAATATACTCAAAGGGAAATGAGGGTTGTAATAATAACTGGCAATTAAAAAAACAAGCAAACAGACAAAAAAACCCATCAATTTAAAAGTTCTAGGAGAAGAGTGTACAGGAAGAACCTGTATGCATAGATGCATTAGGTGAAACTGAAGGCAGTATAGCATGGCATTGCTAGCACAGAGCCTGGAGACACTGTGAAAACAAAGCAGGACCAGGGAATCTGTTAAAACAGAAGCAATGAGAAGAGCCCTCACAAATCATCAACATGTTCTAGCTACCTGTCCTTGGTGACCAAGTTTTATAAATGTACTTATTATTTACCTTCTGCTTTGCTTCACAGCTGTCACCTAGACAGCTGATTTCCATGAAAATTACATAATCAGCTCTTTGGCTAGAGGCAACAGTTAGGCAGGGGAGGTTGGACTGGCTCCCTGCATGCTGCCATTGGCAAGACCTAAGCCCAAAGCACCGAATACCCGAGTCCACAGCAAGGTTTCCCCAAACTTGTGTGCTACTGATGAATGTGCATGTCAGGAGCAAAATCTCTTCATTTTCCAGGCAACATGTAGGCCTCTACTGAAGTCCCAGAAGCAGCCCTCAAAATCTGGCCATGCTCGCTCTTCCTTCTAGAGAATTGTCCCTGCACCCTCCAGCTCACTGCTATGTCCGCAGCATAGAATCCATCTCTCTGCCCACTGTAAGAGATGTGTGTTTGTCCAAGTAATGATGACATGGTTTCTGAATGTTTATTGTGCCATTCCAAGTATCCATATCACAGTTCAAAAGTCTTTTGTATTAAGCGTGGAAGGCTTGAGTCTAGCAATACGCAGCAAGGGTGACACTTAAGGCAGAAAATGTAAGGCATTTTAGAAGAAATCACTATCCAGTACAGAATAATAACCCCATAAACCACAAAATTACAAGATCTGTCCCACTGGAAAATAGCCATGAGAGAGAAGCTCTTTCAAATGCATCTCTGACCCAAGAGATAAAATTAGAAAACCCCAAGCTGACTGTTGTAAAACCATTTTTGCCTAGGCTAGTAATTTAGAAAGTTAGATAAGTGTTTAAATGTCTGTCCTGAGGTTTTTGAGGACAATGACCATATTGATACTAACTTTAATGGGGCCAGGATTTTACTCCTGAACTTTGTGTTGTTGATCCTAAGCAGTCAGAATCAAGTAGTGTCAGTGCTCATATGAGGACAGAAATGAATTCAGGACAGCATTCAGTTTGCTAAGGAACTTTCCCATTAGTAGGCAAACACTATTACTTTTCTCAAGAGCCATGCCTGCTTGCCTGAGGAAAGTTCCTATGAAAACATGGACATCTAAATAGCTTTTGTGAAAAATACCACCAGGAAAAGATTGATAGTGTCAACTCAAATGACAAACTATAATCTGGAACTCAGAACTGACTTGAAGGAAGATATGCATTTGCTCTTAAGAAAAAATTTACTTTTTTCAGGGAAAAACTGAAAGAAGAAAATCCCATCTCCCCCAGACATAGTGATTTTATTTGAATAAGTGGCAACAGTGCACTGAGTTTACCAATCTCACCTTCCTCCACTCTGGAAGGCAGTTTGAGGATATATCTCCTTTCCTAAAGTAGCTTTCCATAATATCTCCCTTCTTTATAAAGTGATGGAAGGAGCTAACTCAATTTGCAAAAACTTAGCTACAGTTGAACCTTCATCCACCTTGACTATTAGGAAATATTTGACCAATCCCTGTAAAACAGTTTGTCTCATTAATATTTCTATACCAATATAATAAAACTTAAAAAAAATTAATAGAAGAATTTATATAATTTTTGTATATGTATATATATATATATATATATATATATAAAGTAAAGTACATACCCAAAGAGGCGCATAGACCTGCAGTAATTAAATCAACCTAAATAAATCCTCACTCCACTTGAAATGATTCCGCAATACAAAAATGAATTAATGCACAAAGTATAAATAAGTACCAGTTAAATATGTGTATTTCTGTTGAGGAAGAAAGGACTATTTTTGTATTCTTCCCTTTGAAGTAATAGTTGTATTCATATTTTTCTGCTACAAAATATGTTTGCTCATTTCTTTTAGTAAATGTTTTTAGTAATCAGGTGAGAAACTCAAATGTCCTGTGTATGTGCTGTATTTAAAAGTCATCAGCTTCTAGAATGGCTTTTTGACCCAGATAGGTCAAATGCTGTTGGCACTCTGTCACAAATTCTTCTTTCCTCAAAACTACAGGTCACCCTACCCTGTCCAGAATACAGTTCTCTGTAAGATGCAGATACTAAAACACCCTAAAACCAAAACTATTATTTCTGGTTTAAAAATAAATGTAGGCAAAGTCATCATCAACACGAGGCAAATTCACCCCTTGGGGGAAAAATAAATGCTTACACTGTAAATAGGGATAAGTGCTGTAATATTTCTGAGCATCATGGTGCTGGGAAATCCTTCTTCTGAGCTCTTACATCATTCAATGCCATTGATGGCATGCTAGGCAGTGACAGTTTAAGTTCTGAAACTGCTGTATCATGCAGCAAATCAGAGCTGGCTTTATAGCTCATTAATTTCTTCATCCAGAAAGAGCAAATTCTATATGGGAGCATTCTGCATAGCCACCCTGCAGAGCAGTAGATTAAAACTGGACTTTAGCATTTACCTCTTGCTCAAATATAAATTGGGAATTTGAATTGGTTATGGCAGTTATCCATCAACAGCAATGTAACTGCAGATGAACAGGAGAAGTTTCATGGATAAAAGGAGTGTCCGTGTAGTTCATCCACATGGATGAGGAAGACGCATTTGAAGTAACAACACCTCTCCAGACTGCAGAGCATTCTTCTGAAACTCTCACACTGAGCTTGAGCTCAGCAGTTCACATTACAGACCCTTGCAGACAGAAGATCCAGAAATAATATTACCACAGCCGGCAAGATTCTGCCCCTCGGTTCATACTCGTATTTACTGGGCAGTTGAAAGCCTTACGGAATTCTTCAAAGTTGCTCATGGCTCCAATAACTCTGCAAAGAGAAAAATAGTTGACAGGCAGGCTATCTGACCTTAAACACTTGTAAGTATTTTAACATGCTCACTTTAGGTTGAATTTTCGGGCTTCCCATGTTGGTTCTCCTGAAATAAAAACTAGAAGAGGTTTGGGAGAGTTCCTAGATAAAAAGGCAATCTTGTTTCATTCTGTGATTTGAGAAGCATCTTATTTTGCTGGAAACTCAACCAAAAACAATTGCAAGTTATGGATACTATGTCATTTAGTACAATTTTTCCAATGGGACTGTTGGCAAGAAGGGCAGGAGATTGGTTGTAGCCTTGTGTGATGGAACCTGTCTTCCAGCAGCTGCCAAAATGCTGCACCCAGAACACAGGGCATGTGAACACACATGATGGGTGTACTGGAACTGCTCCAGTTTGCTGCATGCCAGCCAGGTTCCCATAAAAGCCCCTTGACCACAACACACACACAAACCATCTCGTTAGGATTTTACAGCATGAAGCTGGAGTGGTAAAGCATCTCATCCTTGGGCATCTCAGCTCCTCGGATATTCTCAAAATTCATTTTCTGAGGCTTCTGTCCTGACTGGCTCCCAAGCTCTCTTGCTTCTCTTCCATAATGGCAAGTTACTGAAAGAGCATTGCCTTTTCACCTCACACAAGCCAAACTGTGTGCCTGCATTGCAGATCGACACTTTCTGGCATAAGTGAAGCACTCTTTCTTTGTGTGCAGTCATCCCTGGCTCCTTCTTCCACATCTGTTTTATTTCATGCTGTCAGAAATGATTATTTTACCATTGCTAGATTGGGATTGTGTTATTTGCTGATCTTTTTTGCATGCTTTTATGAATCTTGGAATTTACTAACCTTAAATTTGAAATGGTGTAAAAGTAAACAGCATCCTGAGCTAAAAGCAGAAAAGTATCTACTGGGATAATAATTGTATGCATATCTCTACTCCTTGTTATGCAGTGGGAAGGCATTTTTCTCCATTGCAGACAATCAGCTTCTCAGGATAGCTCAGCATGGTAGAAAACATTCTTATTACATTGATTAGACTTTCTGTGGGTATGAAAATTTGCAGTCAGCTGGTACAAAATATCTGAAGGTCAGTTTTGTAGGAAGAATTACAAAATGTGTCTGGGGGAACAGCTTTACCGTACAAACATCACAAATACATATTCAGGGACTGTAAAAGCAAGAGCTTCTTATCCACAACTGCTACTGAACCTGGTGGGTATTATTCCTACAACACTGGAGACTTCACTTTGAAACTTGAGTTCAAATCAAGTTAAGTAGAGGCTAGTACTGAAAATCTGTCAATTGAAAATGTATAAAACCAGAATCTAGTTATCAAAACATATTTATGTGCCCATGAATGTGACTTTCCTGCACATGGTTTGACACACATTAGCCACGGAATCAGAAGTGGGCTGCCTGGATTTCATCCCACTGAACTGCAGCAGACACCTTTTCCTGAAAAGATCACCCTGGGCTTCCATGACTGCCAACAGAAAGGCTCACTTGCAGAGCCATGTAATGTAGCTTCTGTTATTTACAGAATGGTGAGATATACCTACCAAATGCCCATTCTCTTTTGAGCATGAAGAGAAGTGGGGGTGACTAGATCAGATGCACACATCTATGCTCAAGATACATATTTTTTATTTCTATCTTCTGATATGTTTATGTTTTATATATATACCATACTGCTGTCGTAGTCACCCTGGTGACATAAATGAAGAAACTTGGGGTAAGCGGATAATATTAGCCCAGTTGATATAATCTGGAAGAAGAGACAAGCACCAAGGCTTCTCTTAGCATCTGAAATAGAAGTCTGAGTACCTCACATAAAAACTAAGAGAAAGATTTGTCTATACTTTCTGATTCAAAATTCATCTGATCTTCTCTGTAATTTTCTTCCATAACCTGTTTCCTTCAGCTAAATATGAGTCTTTCCTCATGAATGCCTTATCCTCAGGCTCCCCTGTATATTTTGTGATTTGTGCAGCCTCGTGGGAATGTAGCTACGTGATGATTCAGTATGTACTGAAAGGTAAATAAATCTGAGGTCTCTAAAAACCAAGAAATGGTTATTTTACCAAAAGTTGATAGTGTAGGAATTATAGAAAATATCACTCTGTAGGCCGAAGATCAGCTGGATATTTCAGACCTCACTGATGTGACACATTTTTCAATCATTAAAAGGCGTTCAGATCTGTGTATCACATTTGTTTTACCTTAACTAGAGCGGCAGGTATTGCAAAGGTGCAATAGTGCAAATGTGAAGTAAAGAAGTCCTCCAAGACCAAGCACTGTCATCTACACTGCCACTTTATATTAAATTCTGGTTAACAAGTTTATAGTTTCATTATTTCTTAACTTATTCTCGTTTACAAGTACCCCAAGATGTGCTATGTGTACTGTGTTTATATCTCCAACTTAGATGTGACTTTGTCTAGGGAATATATTAGAGTACCTGTCCCTTTCAAAGGCAAAGCAACCTCACAGTTCCCATGTGAAGGCAGTGTTGCTATTTTTCTTTTACCAAGAGAGAATTAGGGCAAAGGATGCTCATATCCCAGTTCCGTTTTTTGTCAGTAGAAAGTGGTAGGAATTTTCAGAAAGCAACTAATCCACTGTACTGGAGACATTCTCACTATAAATTAACATACGGAATTAACATCTTTCCCCCAAATAAAGAGGTAACATAGCCACATGATTGAGGGCAAAGACAGTTCCTAGTTAAGTAAATGCCACTGGCATGAGTCTAAGCAGAAACATTTTCTTGTTGGTTATGCAAAATGTGGAGAAGCAGAGAAATAAACTCCGGCTTCATAATTATTACATAGTCTTTTAGCCTTCCTCCTTTTGCAGCCTCTTCTTCTTAAGTTCAACAATCACGAGAGCCTGTTGAAGGCCCCATGGGCAAAAATGCAGACAAATGGTTAAGCTGGATTACTACAGCTCTTTCAAGAACTGTGTATCTCAAAGGCCAACTGAAGAGCTCAGTCCTGAACTGAAACTACAGAGCATGTTTTGCTTTGCATTTCTATCTGTTTGTTATCAGTGTAATTCAAGGCACTCTCTTTAAAAATAAACTTTTACTGAACTCAGGCAGATTAAATCAAGAACCTTCCTTATATTCATTATTTTCTGTTCTAGAATTGTATGCCACAGGAAAAGTGATAGACAAGACATTTTATATATTCAGGTCTTGGTTACATAATGACACAAGGATCAGAGATTGTAATGGTTCAAATGCTATAAGAAGGTAGATGCAAGCCTCTCGTTTTTTACAGAACATTTGTAATAGCAGAATATAAGCTAATAAAAACACTTGACTTTCAGTCTAGACCAAAAGTACAGTCTGATTTTGCTTGCACTTAACCTCCTCTTAACATGCTAAATTTCTGCATTTGTGTGCAGCAGTGATTGATTCTGTATGTATACTGAGTGAATACGTTATTTGCACTACCTGAACATAGGAGGGCTGTGAGCTCCAATATATATTTGTTCTCTTGCAGACTCTGATCTAAAGGAGTTGCATCTTACCTAATAAAAGATAAAAAGAAAAAATAGGCATATTATTTGGAGTAAATTTGTAAGTAAAGCAGAATGTAATGTCACAGTTTAAAGTATGCTTGTTCCTTACAGAATGTGCAAAATGGAAAGACATCACTAACTCTTAGTTTTGTTTCACCTTTTCTTTGCTCTCTTGGTATATTCTCCTGTTTCTGAAATCTCTTAATGGATCCAGTCTCCACCCCCTGTTATTTTCCACCCACCCATTCCCACCATCAAGCCATAACCACTTTACTGTTTCTCTGTTTTTGAGGTACTCTTAATTGCAGTTTGCTTTTCAGCTTTTCAGATATGGGAGGCATTTCTCACAATTTAATAATTACCAAGTACACTTTTTGGTTTCAAAGCCATGTAATGCATAAAAGGTACATGTAATGATGCTTCCCATCTCTAGAATTGCATCTATATTACCTGACATTTGTTCCATATTGAAATGGTGGTTTCTTTTGAAATGACATTTTTTTTTCGACTTTCTATCAGTGGTCTCCAGTTCACAATTCTTAATAGAATATTTGGTGCAAATGTAACTGGCCACTAAGCAAGGTAAAGAAACTATTAGCACAGCTGAGTGATTGCTCTTATGCTCTTATGCACTGAAAAACTCAATCTATCAGCAAGTCCCCATTGCTGAATGTTTACCATCAACAAATCAACAAAATCCTTTAAGCCAGACCAACCATGGGATATATGAACTTCAATATAAAATATCCAAATGCAGTCCTTTTATCAGTTAATACCATCAAACCTAAGTGGTCATAGACCTGTATGTATACATTGCTACACTGACTCTTGACAGAGGAGAAGTGATTTTCAACTGGGTTGGTTAGGGACTGACACTGGTTGCACTGAATCCCATTTCTTCAGTTTCGGATGATTCATTCCTTCTGGTGCTTAGAGCAGTTTTTTAGCTCAGCTTTTACTCCTCATACAAGGAGTTGATTCTTTTAAAGTTCTTTTAAACAGCGGTAGAATTCCCGTTTGCAACACCAGGGGGCCCGCGTTCGAATCCCCCCTGTGGAGCAGGGGGTAGAAGTGCCGCTCTGCTACACAGAGGGCTCGAATCCCGGGAGTTGGACTCGATGATCTCTAAGGTCCCTTCCAACTCGCACAATACTATGATACTATGATACTATGATACTATGATATGAAATCACTTTTGATTCTCTACTTATTTTCTTAGCACATCCTCTATCAAAGTTATACCGCTGTTCATTTAGTGTACAGCAAAAAAAGACATGAGAAAAAAAAACAACCCACAAATATTTTCTATATTTCTGCTTAGTTTCACTGAACAACATGCTCAGTAATAAATGGTGGTAGTACACTTGCACCAGGAGTTTGTGTTGGATAAACTACTGGTGGAAAACAGTGATAAAATGCTGCATATTACAAGCACTAGAAAAGCAGGATGCTAACATTGAAAGAGGTTAAAGAGATAATATGTGCAAAATAACCTTTGCTGTGGATGGGAGCAGCAAGAAGGAAGAGAGCTGCCATGAGAACACTGTACAAAGCAGAATTAAAACTTAAGCAGTTCTGACACAATGAATTGACAGATGAGTAAGAAGAGAGAAGGAGAAAAGAAATTATAGACTTGTAAAAACAGTTCTCAACCTATACCCTGAAAATTCAGGGTCTGATTGGTATAGACTGTTGAAGCAAAGCAGCCCAATGTCTGTACCTTACATTACACATGTCCATAGATGGGTTCTTAAAACACATTTGTACTACTCACATGGGCATAACTCAGAAAGAAAAGCTGGTTGTGTGTGAAGTCAAGGCCTGGCAGTAAAGGCTCTTCTTCTCCTCCTCTCTTTTCTCTAATCCATCTCCTGTATGCCTGGTAAGAAAGAGGTGTACTAAGTGCCTTTCAGTGACATGAATATAACTTTCTCTGTTCTTTGAAAATAAAGTGTTCCAGATATTTTTCATGTACTTACTCTGAAAGCCTCTCGCAAACCTCCATTATCTGCAATGTTTTCTGCCAAGGTCCTCTTGCCATTCACCTGGCAGAATGAAAAGACATTCATCATTTGACCTGTTTCTGAACTTCCTTCTTGATCAACTTCAAGAGTAAAAAATAAAGGAAGGCAAGAACAACTTCAGATAATTTCAAGCACCATAGTTCTGGTTAAGAAAACTAGTTTTAGATGTGAATACTGTCAGTAGATAATTCTTTGCGATGAGTTATTCCGGCTCAGGGTCTACATCTCTGCAGCACAAAATGTAGTAGATGTACACAAAAATCATGTTCCTGATCTTTGATCTGAGCATCAATTAATTTACCCCAAAGACTGTTTTTCTTTGGTTACACATGAGATCCAGTAGCTCCTTTCTTAAACTTTTATCTAGGAGGTTCTGTTTGTTTGTTTACATAAATTTTATATACTACTGGGATGCTAAAATAACTTTTAAGTCATAACATAAAATAGCATAATTAAAAATAGCTGTCAGAGACTGAATTGAAATTGATAGTATTTTCAGTGCTCTAAAAATATCTGTGAAGGAGATTCATGCTGCTTTCCCCCATTATTCATTTCAAGAGTAAAAGTAATGGAAACAAGAATATATTCTGAGTATCTGAACTTTCTGAAAAAGTCAGTCTCCTGGTATTAGAAAATGCAATATCATCATGAAGAGCTCATTTCTGCAAGGGCAGCATTACCTCTGATCACCCAGCACAGAGGGCTTTAGTGCTACCAGGCCATATTTGTAATTAAGCAGTTTTACTCTCTACCATGCCTAAAATGAACAATGTAATTGAGAACAGTTTTGAGCTAAGCACTGAAGGTCAGTGCTTGCCTGCAAATCCTCCAATGACAGGATCTCCCATGCCTCAGGAGATGAGTATAGAGGGGATGGGTTCAGGAACCACCTTTGTATGGTGTTTGTAGGAGGAGAGAAAATGGGGTAGAAAAAGTCAATGGGCCCATGACATTCTGTGTGCATACATCCTTACCACTTTGTGTAGTCAAGCACCCAGGCCAGAATCAAGGCATCTTGCTTGGCACTTGGTAAAGATGGAACAAGGGGAAATGGGAGCAGAAGTGGGAAGTGCAGCCCCTTTCCTACCTGTTTTCCATCCACCCAGAAGGCTGGCGTGGAGATAGGGGAGAGACAGTGAGAAAAGACACCTGGGAATATGCAAACATATCAACAACTATCTTTTTTTTTTTTTTCTTTTTTCTTTTTCTTTTTTTCTGGCCTACATCATTGCACATTTTTCTTTCAGGGATCTTGTGAAGTAGACTGATTTAGAGCATAAGGTGAGAGCAATCTTGCAGCAGCATGTGAGCCAAAGGTCATTTTAATAAGTGGAAGAAGTCTTTCTATTCATCTCAGGCAGCTCTGGATCAGGTACCTGGGACTACTGTGTATAGATAGTTCATGACAGGACTCAGGGACCAAGATAAGTTTTTTATTTGATCAGATGACTTTATGTCATTAATACACTCTGAAGCTATTTCTATATCCACTTTTTCTTTCATTACTCCTCTTTTCTGGAAATATTTTTATTGTAAACTGAATGAGAAGGAGGAAGAGTAAACAGGTTTCTTGATTCATATAAAACATTTGTATAGGAGTAAAAAAAAAAAATGTGCAGAATATATGAATATTGATGTAAAAAAACTGGCAGAAAAAAGGCCATTTGCATGCATACCTCTTCATTCAGAAGCTATGAAGCACAGCAGAAAATATCAATTTTTTTTTTTCTATCCTCTAAAACATGCTATAGGCTATTTCAGAGAAATAGGAGGAAAAAGCCTCAGATGACAAGGCTGTGGGTAAAAGAACCTCTCTGAAAGCCCACCCACCAGCTTACAAGGTAGAGGTACAAAAAATACAGCTCTACACCAAGCGGCACCCATAGAAAGTAAAGCTGACAACTGAGTCACTGACATGAGTGTTGTTGTGACAGTCATTTTCACCTGGAAGATTTGGATGACCTCTATGTGACATTTTTGTATGGATAATTCTTTTCCTATTGATATTCAGTAACAAACCAGAGAATTTTTATTTGCAAATTACCTTGCATGAAGTATTTCAACTCGTAGTTGATGGACTTCAAATTGGACTACAGTATGGTCTTGGTGCCTCTGAGACTAATAGAAACAGCCTCGGGAAATTATTAACAATTTGGCTAAGCATCAAGAGCAACATCTCAGTTCTTGAAAAGCAAAGAATTTATTGTACTTATGTTTCTAAAGTGGAAGTAGGGGTGATGATATTGAGTTGAGTGGTGAACATGTTTTTTATCCTAGAAATGAAGATTAAATTCATGCCCCAGGCAACATTACTGGAATTCTAGCTATAGATTTCAGAAGGCACAGAATTTATCCATCATCCAGGACACTTACATAAGTTGCTCATTTTCAGAGAAGCCTATATCTCTGACAGACATTGAAACAAAAACCATTTCCTTGCACTTTCTTTCTCAGTCATTTTCTGTGAGTTTTTGCTATAGTAATCCCGGCATTTGGGTCTCTGTACACACAGGAAAGAAACTGTAAGAGTCGAATGTGAAATAAAGTAGGGTTTATGTATCTTCTTCTAAAGATGTAGTAAATAACAAGAATTTCTAAAGGAGTATATAAAGCATGCTATTGTATTCTTTCTAGAAAGAGTGGCTGCTCACTTTCATTACTGATCTCATCTTCAGAAGACAATCAACATGGTCACAGAAATTAGACCAGCCCTGCTGCGTGGCTTCATCCTCTTGTTTCTGTTTCCAATATGATATGATAAGGAGAAACTTTTTAGCCCTGTCACCAGTGTAAGGGTACTGGTACTTGACTGGACTAATCAAATCTGACAGACAATTTTGATCACAATTATTCACTTCAGAAAATGATTTGTTGTGAGAAATGAAGGTAGTAGCCAAATATCCCAATATATTTGAATTTATGAACAGATAGCTTAAGAAAACAAACAAACAAACAAACAAAAAATCTCTTAATAAACCAGTGCTTTCAATCACTGGTGTTTTACATACATGTAAGCTGGCTTTCTTCCAGTAGTAATTGTTGTATTGATTAATCATGCATTTTGTTTTCTCTTTAAATTTTTCTTCAGAGCCAGCTGTCCACCATGGGTCTAAGTTTCCATTTTTGTCATATTTCCGGCCTTTGAAATAAAGAAAGAAAACAAACTGTTTTTAGCAAAAAAAGAAAAGCAAAACAAAAGCAAGCAAACAACAACAAAAAACAAATGAACAAATGAGCAAAAAATACTTTCCTAGTTTTGGAATCTAGCACTTGCATAAAAATGAGTGGTGTGTTATAGGAAGTGTGCTTACAAATAGTTAAGCAGGCAAAATCTTGACTTTGGTCAACTCAGTGGTAAACAGCTTGCATTCTATTTATTATCCTATTCTTCAGTTTTAGAAAAAAAAAAATAGTAATGACTAATGAGTTCTGTAGTATGTTTTAAAATTATATAAGAGGCACATGAGCTTTCTTGTAAATATAATTGTATTTTTCTTCCTTGATGTTTGATTCTGCAAACCTGATGATGACTAATTTATTCTCTATTATTGTCTTAGTGAAGTCGTGAAAAAGAACACAGATCAAAGGCTTCAGTGGGCTTCTGTAATGCCAGTTCAAGTCATTCTTCACTGGTGCGCAACAGTTATACACTTGACAATCCAAAAAAAAAATAAAAAAAAAAAAAAAATATATATATATATATAAGTTCCCATGACACAGATATATATATATAAATATATCTATATATACAAATATATAAATATATATATATATTTGTGTCATGGGAACTTCTGAAATTTCCATTTTTGGTTTGGAGCAGAACCAGAACATCTGAACTATCTATGGGAGTAAGAAAGCAAGGAGAATATATATGTCCCATTCCATGGACTGGTGGTTACAGCAGTGACTCATGGAAAATCCAGCCCTGGGTCCTTTCCCCATCTCATCTGTAGAAGAGCATCTCATCTCGTCTCCAGCCAGTCAGAGCAGGAACCTACGATTTGCTTCCCTGGGCAAACCACTGCCCCTTGGCCAGGTTCTTATCTTCCCATTACAGAAGTATATATATAGGGAATTTATCACCTTGAACAAGGCAGCACACTTTAATTCTCTTCAGAAAACTCAGCATCATTGAGAAAAAATAATGAAAGTGCTAAAGCATAGACAAATGATCTTTCTGTCATCTATGCAAATGTGTCAACTCTGTAAGAAAAATAAAAGTTATCGACATATAGACCACACTCACCATTACTGTCAAATCCGTGAGTAAACTCATGGCCAACAATTACTCCTATGGCACCATAGCTTAATGACCTGTAACACAAAGAAGTTTCCTCAGATAGATAGTATCTACAGCCATGAACATGAAAGTACAAAAGATAGGAGATCGAACAGTTTTGTATGTTGGGGAAGATTATTACTAAGATTGTGGGGGTGGGTAGAAATAGGACTACAAATCACACTGCACAGTTTTGACTTAATACTGTTGAAAGTCTGAAGGTTAAACTCCTGCTTCATTAAAACAATCTTCACTCACATACACAGGTTCACTCTTCTAACCAAATCCCTTATAATCTGAGCTCCAGAATGTCTCCTTCAGCTGACTGCATGAAGTATATTCTAACATAGACCAGGACAGAGTTATAGGTGGAATTAGTTTCTTCATGTAATCATGAAAAAAAAAAAAAAAAAAAAAAAAAAAACAAAAAAACCCAGAGATCAAACACTACAGAAGGCTTCTGTAATGCCAGGTCAAATCGTTCTTCAATGGCATGCAACAAACAGACTTGCAAATTATCGGCTTTACTTTGCAAAGCATTAAATGGATATCCTTTCAGTCTTCAAAGAAAAAGTTGTACAATTTTTATGCACCTGCATAGGAGGAGGACATGTTCTGCAGTTACATCTAATGCACTGGAAAACAAGAATAGGCTAAAATGTTTTGTATTCCTGATTGACAAACAAAGAAACAAACAAACACCATACTTTCCTTGTTACACCCGAATAAGCATGGATCTTGAAGAAATAGGGAAGAAAGGTCCAGTTGTCTGATATCAAATGTAATAGATAATTGGGGAGGGGAGAGTTATCCACTAAACGCATCTTTCATTTGTTTAGTTGTTCCTTGTGATTTTAATTATTTCAGTTATTGAGATGCCATACTTCAAAGTAGCTTAGAGTATTTGTAACAGATTGTATTGAAACAGGAGAAAGGCTGAGGGGTTTGAAGTAACATGTTATTACTGGACCTAATGATCCGTAGCACACTAATTGCTCATCTCAGTCATACCCAAGAAGTATTATATGATTTAATTCCCCCTACTCCCATGGCAATTCTTCACTCTTTTTTTTTTTTTTTTTTTTTTTTTTTTTTTTTTTTTTTTAAATTCTTGAAAGGCAACTTTCATGTCATAAAATCTTCCCTACTGTTTTTCCCCACTACTATTGCAAACCTTTATTTAAAAATGTTGGTTAAAATTATACATTTCAGCAATGAAAATATTGCCCTTTCGTGTGACAAATTTGTAATCCTGTGCAGCACACAGTGATAATGATCCAAAGTAATGTGCTAGATTAGACCCATTTTCCACATCTGAAATAGTTACATAGGATCTTTGGCAGCTGAAGAATGTCATGAAACCTGCAAAGAGGTCAAGAAAAACCAACCAGCCCTGTTACTCATTGTATCTTATTTAGTGATAGATGGCAGGAAAAAGCAGCAGACTGGTGCCCAGACACACCTAGGGCTTTCACCAGATCCAAAAGATGCGGTGAGGTTTGGAATGAATTTTGTCCTTTCCTTCTCTGAACACCTTTCAGAATTTTGTCCAGCTCAACAACAGTTTTGTAAAAAATGTTCCCAGGTCCATTCATGCTCTTCACTTTTGGAAAATAGCCAGACAGAGATGGAGAGGATTAGATGAAGCTCAGCAGGTACCATATTGGAGGGGAACATTCTGGGACTGGGGAGGCTCTGAGGGCCGTAAGGAAGTTACTGACTCAGCCTGATGTCTCTATTTCACATAATCAAAGAATCATAGAGGTTAGAAGAGAACCTCGGGAGATATCTAGTCAATCCCCACCTGCTAAAGCAGTTCCTCTTTCAATATATTTCAACATATCTGGCACAGAAGACTCATAATTATGAATAATGACCTTTGAATAGTATTTTATTTTGGGTACTTAGATGTAAAGTGACAACTGAACTTCCTTTTATGCAAATGGATGCAGCTCTTTCATAGTGTTTATGCTGAAACTGGACACTAAAACTGCACTAAATGTTAAATATTTGTTAAATCAGTTTTCCAGCAAGTACTGATGACTTTTTGATGTTTTTGTTGTTGTTCCAGTGCCATGTACTATTTCTTTTAAGCAGACAGAAGACAGATCTGGAATATTTCAAGGACAAAAGCAATCTGTTCTCTGATATTAAACAGCTACATTTGTTTACTAAATTTCATTTTGATATGTACTCAAGCAAAACCAATTTAAGCTAAGGTAACCTTTAAAGAAGAAAAATGAGCAAAATACAGTACTTTGAAAGAACCACAATTCTACTGGTGTGGCAGAAGGTCAGGGTACAGAAAAACATCGCAAAAAGTAAAGCTGGAAAAAGGTCTGCAATAGTCACAGCAGAAAGTAAGTTGTCCATAGCTAGAAAGTGCTTCTCTCCATCCCCAGTTAACGCTTACAAAGTCATCTGGTTCATAAGAATTCTCTGTAAATGCAAATTCAATTGTCCCTAGACTGAATGTTTCTCTCTACACATGCTGCAAAACTTCCTGTTTGCATGGACACATCCAGGCTAGAAGATGGCATATCCAAAATGTTTTAAAAGTTTGATTTTATTTTCTTTTTTAGCAAAGACACATGAAGGATATGTTTCAGCAGTAATTGACTTTGTATAACTGCAAAATAACTTTCAGAAACTGCTGTCAGAGACTTCTTCCTGGTCTGATTCTTCCCTAAAATGGAAAGATATTGGACTGCATTGAAGCAGTCATTTTTCAAAATTAAATATATGTGACCTATAATTACTCTTTCTCAGCTACAGAAGCACACGGGTTCTGCTCAGGCAGTCACTTATACACACGGAGATTTTCTCCTGCACTTCAGCAAGCACAGGAGAAGACTTACTGTTAATCTTAGATATTAGCAGAAATGGAGCAATAAACTGATAATAAAAGGCTTCTCAGGGTATTCAAGAAGTGTTAGTTACTTGATTTACCATTCCTTTTAATACCCGCCATGCGCACACTGCTGCATCTGCATCCTATAGCAGTGAAACACTTCCACTCAGGTGCACTTAATTAGCAATTCCTGTGAGAAATCAGTCATCAGTTTAAGACAACAGCAATACATTCTGCTCCCAAGGGTAAGAAAAGTTATTGCACAGAGCAGCAGTTTTCTAAGTCTGGTTTTTTTTTATAGTAAAATCAGGTTACATCAGGGAAGAACACACAATCCAAAAAGTGAGCTCTCTGTACGCTTATAGTATAACCATGCTCAACTGATTGGCTGCCTTCAGCAGGATAGCTTTCTTCTCTATGGCCTCTCTTTTGTTTACATGTATTTTTAATACCTCTACCTATTTTTCCTCGTTTCCTGGTATAAGAGGTTCCCTGGAGCAGTACTTACCTAGGATACTCTGTTCCCCAGAAGAAGGGCTTTTGCAGTTCTCCTGCTGGGAATCCTGTAATAGCAAAAAATTATAATTGTGAGGTTATACAGATGAATAACAATATCTAGGTTTGGGTTTATGACCTCTATTTTTTCCATTTAAGAAGGTTTTGCTAGACAAGCTTTCCCTCAGGTAGCATTTTCAGAAGATGATAGAGAAGATGCTTGAGAAGAAGAGATCTCCCTCCTTCAAGACCTCAATGACAGCTACATGCTGCACTGCAAGATTTTTACCTTCAGCCACGGCACACGTGTGCATTTGTGTATGCACACATTATTTTGTTCAACAAACAGCTACGTTGAAACAAAAAAGTTGATTGTCCTTAGGTATGTTGACATATCAACAAAGAATACACAGGCAAAATGCAACAAGAATCAGGAGACTTACCTTAGAGGGGATTTTGTGCTGCAAGAGATATAAGGAAGTGATAAAATGTCAGCTTAATTATAATCTGTGTCAAAGGAACTTGGGCACTTCAGTAAAGCAGAGATGTAGGCAATCAAGGCTGTAGAACCAGTCAGGCTACAGGATTACCTGGCTGCTTTTTCAATTATGGGTAAATGAACCTGTTGGAAAACCCACTATCAAGTGGAGAGACTTCAGTGAGTGATAGTCTACTGATGTTGCACATAGAAACCAATACAGTTCCTTGATAAAAGTCACAGGTTTATTTCTAATTGCTCGGTGACATTTCAGAGATGTTATTCTGAAGACAATTGAGTTGAACATGGCAACAATTTAACAACCCAAATTGTTGATAAATACAGCAGATGTCTATACTCAAGGTTTTCAAATACTGGTGAAAACCGTAGTTTATGTGGGACCAAATGTAAAATTCAGTGCCTTGCCTGAGGAATACCCATCTACAAAGCACAGGCTTCTATCTGCTTCTGAGGTTACCCCACATAGACATCTCCTTATCAATAATTCTCTGATGATTCACTAGTTTTTCTGGGAATCTCTACTTCACCTTCATTAAGTTCTCTGCAAGAAATCGCCTGGCCACTCAGATCAAAACAAAAATCAGATTCAATTGGTTTGACCCTATTCAGTTTTTTTGTTGACAAATAGGACAAGGACGTTTTAATAAGAATTCAGGCAAAATTTTTCCTTTCCTTCCAAAGTCTTTAAATAAGTTATACTGAGTGTAATTCACACAAAATGATACACTAAGTCTTATGCCCTCCTGGCCATCTGCTTTTCTTCCACAGTTCTTCCCTGCCTGCCTTGACCACCAATTTGCAGTTTGTTTTTAAAAGTGTCATTTTCAAACTTATTTTCTGAGTACTTTTTTTCTCTTACTTTTTTTCAGGCACGTTATGAATTGTTTTTCCAGAGCTACAAAACACAATTTTGCCAATGTCAAGGACAAAGTTTTCCTGATCTAATTCTCCTTGTCTCCCAGCACGCAAAGAAGGGTATTGAGAATTTCCTAGATGTGTTCTAAACTATCTCATAGGCACATCCTGATGAAAAGGTTTGATAAGTTCAGAGAAGAACAAAATACACAAAGGCTAACAGAATTATTCAAGAATAGGGCTGTGGCACATCGGTGTAAATAAATGGCACTCCCCCGTACCATGTTGTAACATGCGATATTCTAACAGGACTGAATCACAGAAACACAGAATTGTAGGGGTTGGAAGGGACCTCTAGAGATCATCGAGTACAACACCCCTGCCAAAGCAGGTTCCCTACACCACGTCATACAGGTAGGCGTCCAAGTGGGACTTGAATATCTCCAGAGAAGGAGACTCCACAAACCCCTTGGGCAGCCTGTTCCAGTGCTCCATCGCCTTCACTATAAAGAAGTTCTTGCGCACATTCGTGCGGAACTTACTATGTTTCAACTTATGTCCATTTCCCCTTGTCCTGTCTCCACATACCACTGAAAAGAGACTTGCCACTATGGCCCCCACAACTCAGGTATTTACAAACTTGAATTAGGTCCCCTCTCAGTCATCTTTTCTCAAGGCTAAACAGACCCAGTTCATTTAGCCTTCCTTCATAGGGAAGATGCTCCAGTCCCTTCACCATCTTGCAAGAGGTCCTTGTCTTTCTTTTGAATTCTTCGCCAGATTCATCTCCAGGTAGGATGTGTCTTTTCTAACCCCTGTGTCTGGACACTGAAAAGTGTCTTTTTGCTGCACTTTACTCCTGTTCTTATTCCTCTGGACCATCAGAGCATTTCAAAAGCAGTGGAGCAGATCTAGCTTACTTTAACTACTTCACTATGAATTTATGCTTATCTTGGAGCTCTGACATAACTATTCACCTGCACAGGACTACTTTTAACTTAATTGAATACATTTAGATCCTCTTTATCCATTACATCAGCCTCTCTCATCAGCAAGGTGCTATGAAATTTGTAGGAATATATTTCAAAGTTGAAATTTATTTCTTTTTTGTTTGGTTGGTCTTGCTTTGTTTGGTGGTTGTTGTGGTGTTGTTGTTTTTTTGTTTGTTTGTTTGTCCTTGTTTTTTCAGATTTATATTGGTCTTTAGCTATTAATGAATCCATTTACTAGCTATATACCATATGGCATTATACATATTGTGCAGATGAACAACCTGAGACTCAGGGGAATAGCGTTACTTCTCCAGAGAGACACAATGACATTTCCTCTAATAGTTCACTGTAGCTATGCAAACTAATAATGGATGAAGTAAACTAAAACCAATTGAGATGGCTCACCAAATCATGAGGAAACTTGGAGTTCAAATCTAAATATAAATTAAAATTACATAATTTAATTGCATTATTCATTTATATTGCGTAACATTTTTAACTAAGAAAAGATCTAGTGAAGCCTCATTCAAAGTGCATTTACAGCTTCCAATAATTAGTTGGTCTGTTTAAAGCAACTTCTGACAAGCTGGTAATTTCAGCACATAAATAGCAGATGTGGGAGACAGCTGTGTGGCATAGAGGGTTCTCTGCTGATTATTGTACTAGCAGCTCTTAGTCGAGTTAAAAAATTTTGTAACCTTTTTTTTTACAAGAGTCATTGAATGAATTCAGATTGAGAGCTTTAAATGGATTAGATGTAGCAGAAGAATAAGGGCTGGTCAGCAAGTAAAGGATTTTGAGTACATAGGAAGAATTAAACATGAAAACTATGAGGGTGCTGTTCAGTTACCTAAAAACAGCATTAAAGGCAGGATACATTTCTTTAAAATGGATCCATAGGCTTGGAGCTGTTTCAACAGTGAACCTTTTCCCAGTGCTTTTGATACATCTCTGTACGTTGTTCCAGGAACGTGCATTCTGCCAGCCCTGAAGAGACAAGGTCTCCAGCAAGTCCTGTCTCAGTGTCCTGCAAAGCATCTCAGACAGCTTTGACCTACCCATATGAAGGTGAATAGGGTCAAACACTCTGTCACAACATTGACCAAAATCCTATACCTAATTTCCAGTTTTATCCTGTGGACAAAAAGGATAGGAAACATAAACTGTGTGGGGCACAGTGACTGTTTCAGACTGTGCATGAATAAAAACTGTAGATTTCTGAGTAGTACTGAATACATTCACTAATAGATAAAGAGAAATGGTGGTCTTAAAGGAGAGGACTCAGCAACTTCTGTTTCAGTTTGTGGTTTTGTTTCCCCTCATCTGACAAGAGCAGACTTTTGCTGATCATGAAACAGAAAGGATGGTTAGTGGTAGGCCAAGGAGTACAAAGGGAAGTTTTTTTGAAGGCAGCAACTCTCCCAATTCCTCAGATTAAAAAACCAGAATACTCAGAAAAACTCCTGTCTTAAAGAATATTAGGAAGAAGAGATAAGAAATGAGTGTAAGGATCATACACCATCTCACCCGTGACTGTAATTAAATAACAGAGAACACTGGCCATTAGTAAATTGGAAAAATTGAAGATGAGGGCTCATTTAAGAACACTTAAAGCCTACTTAATAACAGGACTCAAAAAGTATTCAGTCCATATCTGTTGTGTTCATTAACCTTCTGGAAACTAATGGAGCACTTAAAACCACTTCATCAATAACCTTCCAATTAGACCAGCTCTTAAGGGAAGAAAAAGTGGCCCCACATGGTATGCCCTGCTCTCCTGCTAGCCACAGTACCATGTGCTGTTTGCCAGAGCTTGCCTGGCTATAGGCAAGATAAGAGTTTGTCCCTGCAACTCATAAAGTCAGCCAGCTGCCAGCATCAATATCCACATGCCACTTTCTACGAAGATGATACTTACTGCCTAATATGAGCTCTCATCTGTGGTTTTCTCTATGGATGCTAATTTGAACATAATTTCTAAATTCTATTTTAGATTATATCTTCTTCCTGTAAGATGTAATGAAGCTGCTCTCAAAAGAGTCCTCTTGACTTTCACTAGAAAACCACGGTACAAGCACGTATGACTTAGCAAAAGCATAGCTATAAACTTACAGAGATAATATCAACAGTATTTAATTATCTGATACATCTATTCAGGCCCATACCTAATAGAGAGCGTTGCTTTTATTTTCCTCTGTTTGCTGTAAATCCACTTTTCATTACTGTTCACATCCCACAAATGTTACTTTTTTGACATATTCTAGAGACATGCATGTCTACACTTGGAAAGAAAATTAAATACACCAAACATCTAACAAGCAGTTCTCTTCCACTCGTCACATATTCAAGGGCCAATATTTCAGTAATATTCAGAAAATCTTCTCTTCAACAGTAGTAATCTAGCATACTTTGATCATCACTTGTATCTATTTTCAGCTTGTATTTATTGACTGCTCTGGAGCTCATTAAAATAAACACTCGCATTGGGAAAGTGTTTTTGTGTTCCAGTGATTATAATTAAAAAAAGATAGTATTCATGCTGCTTAGATTATACGAAGTGTACTTAGACACCTCAGCAGCATCTAAAGGCAATGATAGGCACCTGCTGTCCTTGTTAGGTACCTATAATTGAGGGGAAATCGACTAACAAATACTAAGAAAATTACATTTAGAATTTAGGTGAGTAGCAGCCATTATAAACATGCATCATTGTTAATCTCAGACACTTTGGAAAAAAGAACTGGAAAATAAGTAGAGCTCATGTATAGAGAGAATCAGGAGTAAACTTTAATAAGAAGATAAATTATATGTACCACGTTTTATAAATCTGTTCTTTGCAGCATATCTTACCTTGATATTTATTTCTCCTTTGCAAATATTAACAGAATTGTTGGCCATTCATGTTATCAATAGTTCACTAATGAAAGTGAAATGAAGCAATAGCAAACATAAAGGGTGTTTGCACTGAAGCATGACAGAATTCATTACAATCTCTGCACATCGATGTTTTGCTGTATTCTCCCAGATTTTCTCCCATTTTCTAAGTCATCTAGTTTCTACTGTCTATTAATTTTCACTTTCTGTGAAGGAAGGCCTTTTCTTTCAAACAATTGGGCAGTCAAGATGCCATTAAAAACTTTAACAACTTGCCCTTATATGAAGACTGTATGAAGATTGCAGCAATTTCTTATGTAACGCATATGTCAGTAGTACAGACTATAGTGACAAGAGAATTTATTAACCTCTTGCCAGAAACACACCAGTGACTTCCCTGTGCAAAACAAAAGCATCTTCCTAGAAGTGATCAGAACTGCCATGTTCTCCTCCACTTCTGCAGGTACCTGACGGCTGCTCCCCGGTTCAAAGCACAGACAGTGCCTTTTCTCTAAATTGTTTCATGAAGTCCTCAGTGACTAATTGAGTTTGGAATTGCTGTGGTTATGCTGATAATATCACATAGTACATTTCTGTTTCCAAATTGAGGAATCGTAATTCTTAGAATCAACTTTGCAACTGAGACTTTTCCAGTGAACGTAGAAGCTTCTTTCCAGACACAATCTGCATTATGCATTTTAAAATTTGATTTTCTCAAATACCACTTCTTAGTAAATTCACTTATCAAGAGATGAAATAGATGGGCCTTGAACACACTAAAAACTAGTTTGCCCACTGAAAAGTAACTGCACTCAAGAAGACAAAGAGCCTACCTAGCTCATTCTCTCCAGCAGCAACTAGCTGTTCTGGTATAGGGAAAGGTATAGGAAAAGTGCATTGGGAATCTGTGAGGCAGTTCTGCTAGTATAACTTTCTACCTTCAGCAATCAGTAGCAGAGGAATCTGTCTTCCTGAATCACAGTTTCTATTTGTTCCTTTTCTCAGGAGAGAACATCCTTTTTTTTTTTTTTTTTTTTTTTTTTCAGATTGTTTCTTAATAAAGTGACCGACACAGACCTTCTGGTAATACATTCCTCCAAATATTTAGAAAACAGTTAATTTGTTCCTACCCCTTTTCTCACCTCTAATTAGTCATTATTTATGGAAGGACTTTCTTTCTTGTCCAATGACAACTCTTAATTAATAGCACTGGGAAAGGACCTCATGAAAATTGTTCCATAGAAATAAATGTAATTTCCCAAGCTCATTTACAAGTTAAATTCCAAAAAGCTGCAATAGACTACAGAACCATGATTCTTTTCTAAAGGAAAGCAAAAATTAAGTCACATTGACTCTTCCCTACTATTCTGTATGTTTGTTCTCGCTCTTCTTTGTTATGGCCAGTTTCCTTTGCATAGGCACAAGAATGATTTTTCTCTGCATGTTATTTTATCTCTCTGGATGCTCTTTTGCAAAAAAAAGTATTTGACATTTGCCACACCTATTCTGCCTGTGAAATGGCCGATGTAAGTAATAAGCCAAACACCAAAACTGGTTCTCATACTCTTAGAAAGTCATTCCTCCAGTCTTTGAGGTCTTGTTACACCCCCACTTCACATTTAACTTGCAAGAGCTCATGCTTATTTTTGTTTTCAAATGATTTTCTTTTTTTAAGAGCATTTTTTATATTGTTTAGCTAGGCCTTTCATAGCACATCACCACCCCCTGTAGAACTTGCTGTGGATTACTACTGAGATCATATCTGCACAGTATTAAGACAACTCCTGGGTGTGAGATATGCCCAGAGATACAGCTTACCACAGCAGCATGCTTGCAATTGCTAAGTTTAGTCTCACACACCACAATTCCCTCCCAGCAGCATTAATGGGAACTTGGTAGCGATGTGACCAATATTTATCAGCAGGTTCAGACCCAAGAATGTTCTCTGTATATCTCACAGTGGCCATGTATCCTGCAAAGCACAGTGGTCATTGGTGGGAGACTATTTCTGCTGTGCCTTTCTTCAAGCCTCCTCTCCAATTGCATGTAATTTGTATGGCAAATGCAGTATTTGTTCAGAAAGAGCCACCTAAAGCCTTTTCTTCTTAGAAACAGTCCTAAAACAACAGCAGGCATCACTATCCAAACTTCAAGGTCAAATACCAGCAGTAAAAGACAGTCTGCAGTTCTGATACAAAACACAGTCATCTTCACACCTGTGACAGATAAGTTACGTTTGACAGCCCTCTGTTTCATGACACAGCAAGTGTGAAATTTAGCTTCAGTAGCTCCAGCCTCTCACTGCAGCTTTCTCTAATGTGCCATGGTGGGGAGGCTGGGAGAGATGAATGCTGCTGAAACTTGAAAGGATCTCATTTTAAAGAAGATGTAACAGCAACAGCTCTCATTTTGCACTGACAGTATCCGCTTCATCCACACAATACATCTGAAAGAGCAGTGGTGACCAGTGCTCAGTTTAGCAGGAAAACCAACTGTCGTTTCTGAGGTGTACTTTAGAGCTTTGATCAACCCAGTGAAACCCACCTCAAGAGTTCATTTCGACAATAGACAAAAACATGGCTGCTTAACAATGGCGGACCTCTAATTAAAGAGGAGCAGTCTAGGCCTAGAATTAATTTTAATCAAAAGACCTGCCTAATTACCTTGCTTGCTTTATGAATGAGCTCACTTAGACACAAAAGAATGTAAATTTGGGGGCAAAAAATAGTTTACAGGAATAGGGAAAAGCAGATACTAGCACTTACCTACAGATACTTCTATTTGTCATTGGAAAATATTGAACAACTGCAGTGGACATCACTTCTTAGGTTCTCTGGTCTGTGTCACAGTTTTCTCTAACAATGATTATTTCTTTATATGTACTAGTACTAGTGAACTGATTTCCTGTCACTTAAAAAGTTACTGTGTATTTATGGCAGTGTACGTGCACATCTTTTTGCCACAGCAAATAGAATATAGAAAATGGTATAAGCTCCAATAAAAGTGATTTAAGCTAATGCTTTCTTTCACACTTACAATGGACAGCGTGTTCATAAGCAGTTACTACAATTCAGCTGACACAAGGTAACTCATTAAGCAGTAGTAATTCCAATTTGTGGAGCTCTTGCTTTTTCAACACTATCCTCAAGCTAAAGATGGCTCACAGCTGAATTACCATGTCTGCATTTCTGATTTTCACCACACCTGATAGTCAGTCACATTCACACAAACTGTACAGATATTGTCTTAAGCTGGATACATACATTTTCCAAACCGACACTTGAAAAGTAGTCTCAGAATTCAGATACTCACTGATCTGATTGGTGGATGCACTATAAAAAGCATTGACAGTAGTTGGGCTCGTAAACCACCTGTAGCAAGAACAAAAGAAATCAGCTGTCAGTACACCTCAACATCTCTCTGAATACAATGAGCAAAGACAAAAAGTTAACTCAGTGGAAAGATGCAGAAATGTAAAAGATCTAGGATTTATTAAAGTTTAATTATTTCTCCAGTTCGACATGTGCTACTTATAGTTTCTGGAACACTGAAATCTATTGTTTAATGGCTTTAATTTAAGTTCACATAGTGAGAGACTGCTAAGCTTCCTATTGCAGAATCTGTTGTACTTCTAAGTGACAGTTGTGCCTGTAAGGTCTGCTGTGCTGACAAACAGAAATTCCAACTTCACCTGACAGAGGTACAACACTGATAGCAGCTGTAAAAACTCTTTCCAGTTCTATTATATTTTTCTTTCAACCATGTGTGGAGAATCTTCCTCTTGAAATTAGAGAGCATTTTTTAAGCACCTGAAGTGGATTCAGACTCTTTGCTGAGCAGCTACTTGTACAATTAGGATGATGCCAACATCACCATTTCTGGAAACCTAAGTCTGAAATAAATTTCTTCGCTGTCTGTACCCTACTCAGCAAACACGGATATCAGTGTACCCATAAACAGATATCTTGCAAAGCAAAACAAACTTTACTTCTTCTCACAGTTAGATTTCCCAAACCTACTGAAAGGAAACTTTGATCTGAAATGCAAACAGGATTTATGGAGCTCCTTACATTAAGCTCATCTGCATTAGCAGTGATTTCACCCACATGAGTAGAAAAATCTCAATAGACTTCAGCAAAATCCAAATCCCCTCTGAGAAAATTCTGACTCCAGTTGAGTCCAGGATTTCAGCTTATACTTTTATAATGAAGAAATAAGATAATATTAAAGTAATAAAGATAATGAGAATTAGTTGCTAATTCATAATAAAATAGAAACAACTGCAGTAAATGTCCAAGAAGGAAAGTCCTGATGTCTCCAGCAGTACATTACTCAGAAATTTTGTAAGGCTCAAAGGCAATGAATGTAATGAAAATGTTTTGGAAATTTTCTTCTAAAGAGAAGAGATGGCAGCTGAACAACAATGAGCAAGACAAAGGAAGATCTATCAGAACATGGAAAATGTGTGATGTTGGTGACATTCAAGTCCACGATTTGTGCTTTAAAATAGCACCATCAAATGAACTAGTGATCTGCAGATCCTGACTGTTTTCCTGGCAACTCACATCCTTGTGGAAACCATACAACAAAGGAGAGAGTTTCAGAATGGAAGCATTCTGTCTTTTATCCATAAATTTATCTGCTTTTCTCATGTTCAAAGCTTATTTCACAATGCAGCAACTAGGAAAAGTAACCAAGGAAAGCCAAGTGTGATGGCATGTAAATATCTTAATCATCCATCACATTGGATTCTCTAGTTGCCACAGATAATATTCCCAGTTTTGCTTATTAGGATATGCTGAAGGGGAGGAGCTGGGGAAGGTTGTTTATTTTGTTCTGTTTTCTGTTTCCTCCTTAATAAAGGAATGAAATATTAGAGGTAATGTAATGAGATAGTGAAGTATTTAAGAAAGAATGCTTATGAAGAAGGGAAAAAGAAATCAGGTTCTGTCATTTGCTACATTTTAATTTCATGTCTGTTCACAGAATTGATGAGCTGAATTGTTAAGGATTCCAGCCAGCCACCTGTACAGTGGTTACCTGCTCTCCTGGTTTAGCAGTAGCTCTGGAAGACTTGTCACTTTTTGACAAGGAGACCTCAGAGGGACGCATCTGAAATACTCAGTACTTCAATTTGGATTTCAATGAAGTTTGAGCAAATAGCACTGCAACTTCCACCTTACTCTGTCAGTTTATTCCACTTAAAACATCCTTTCTATTCCCTTGAACAGCATCTTTTAAGCATGAAAAAGGCTTCCGAACCACAAATACAGCCTTTTTATAAATCCGTCTTAGAGTGCATGTCTTACAGGGTTCCCTCATTTTCAGTCACAGGATCAAGGGCCTGAGGCAGATAACTTACACTTCAAAACAGACTGATGTGCTTTGATCTTCTCTCCATCCTCTTTGCCGTTGCAGTCATGGGGCCCACACTGGGCTCACCACAACTCACTCAGGATAGGAAATACCACAAGTAGTGTTTGAGGAGCTCTTCACTGAACAGCAGTGTCTCTCTAACAGTATAAGTCTACATCTGTTTCTACTGGGTAAGGAGTTAGCCACTGTGATGCATGCATTTTTTACTACAGAAACACCTCATTTAGCCTGAAAGAAACTAAGGACATCACACCTCTACTGGTCACACTTTGATACCTATGAACCTACCTTGTAGCTTGTAGACAAGCTACTGAGTCTCATCACAACATCTCTATGCCAAGGCTACTCCTTCCTTCATGTTCTACCATTGCTACAGCAGAACTCATCTTGTCTCCTGAGCTTGGTATCAGCCACAGACCAATAGCAGCCTCATTTTTCTCAATGTAAAATTGTCCTTTGTTCTTTCCAAGTCACTGTTACATGAGTAGGCCTCAGAAACAACTCAATATGAAATCTGTTACATTTTTGAGCAGATAGGAAGCTGTACCAAGGAGTCACAAAGGAAAGAGTTTTCAAGTGACAAGTAGCGTATACTTGCTGAATTACATGTTTGACACTTAGACACTCTGGCAAAGAGCATATTTGCACTCCAGCATTCTGTTGTACCACTCCAAGCCATTCTCAAGATCTAGAAACCATTTTCCACAAAAGAACAGAAATAACAGAGACTGCTTCCATTCAGACAAGACAAACAACTTCACTTAAAAACTGTCAGCATTTTTTAGTGTGTTCCTTGAAATGACTGAGCCTTCAATGAGAGATCTTAATCATAGAATCACAGAATGACCAAGGCTGGAAAAGTCCTCTAACATGGTCCAGTCCAATTGTCCAACTATCAACATTTCCCACTAAACCACGCTCCTCAGTACAACATGTAAACATTTCTTCAACACCTCCAGGAATGGTAACTCCACCACCTCCCTGGGCAGCCTGTTCCAGAGTCTGACCACTCTCTCAGAGAAGTATTTTCTAATGCCCAGCCTGAACCTCCCTTAGCACAACTTGAGGCCATTCCCTCTTGTCCTATTACTAGTCACATGGGAGGAGGGGCCAACCTCCACCTCACTGCAACCTCCCTTCAGGTGGTTGTAGAGAGAGATAAGGTCACTCCTGGAACTCCTGTAGACTAAATAATCCCACTTCCCTCAGCTTCTCCACGTAAGGATTGTGCTCCAGACCTCTCACCAGCTTCATTGCCCTTAACTAATAATACATCAAGTTACTATAAGAGGAGCTGTAATAAGTAGCTGTCAACGTTAAATTTTAAGGTGAAGCAAATTTAGAAATAGCTCTCATATTCCTGTTTGAAGTCAGGTTGCCTGGGATTTCACTCTAGATCTAGTTACTATGTCAGTGCATTTGCTCTATTATCAGAAGTATAGAAGAGATAGGATAACAAAGAAACAAGTTGTGCCACATCACTACTTAAATTGAGGTTTAGAGGTCAGGAAAAGGCTCCATTAGGCTCCTTCCAGCCTTTCCTGTCCAGAGCAGGACCACCCACAGGATTTCTAAGATCAGAGCCCTCTGGCAGTCAACAGCCTGCCCAGCATCTTCTGTGCCTGCTTTTCTTTTTCTGAGCAGTTTTTGTGGTGTCCCTAACCACATCCAGCCCAGCACACCTGAAAACTGCCCTTCTCTGCAGAAACCAAGGGCCAGGATGGACAAACAACTCTGTGTGACTGAAAAATTGAAATAAGTCTTGCAGAAAATCCAGGATCACTTCTTGTGTGTCCTGTGTCAGCACAGAGGTTTGAGTGAATAATAATGTTTGATATTTCCTGATGTCAAAGGAAAAAGACGATAACAATGTAGTGAGATGCCCAAAATGTTCTCTGATTTCTTGTTATGGGCAATTATGCTACAGGTGTTAAGAAGCATAGATTCAATCACTGTTAAAAAGATGTTTACATATACACGAGTATTTCCACATATTAACATATATTGCTCCAAGAATGGATAAATTCCACTGAAACCCCAGTTCTCCTCTATGGCTCTCTTTCACCTCCCTCTGCTGTAATCATGTCGCAGCTGGATTAAGGTAACTGCCTTCACACTTGCTCTCTTCCCTCCTTTGCTCTCCCTTTTCAGCCTTGTTACCTCTATTCAGCCCTGGCCATCCACCTGGCACTGCTTCAGGCATCATATTCTTCAGTTGCTACCACTAATCCCTCCTGTACATCTCTGTCCTGATACTAGCACTTACTCTCTGGTTTGAAAGAGATGGCTGTGAAGACAAGAGCCAGCTCCCCAGCCAGCTGCTGGGATGATAACCAGTATCCAAGGAAGGTGTTGTGACTGGGGTGCCTTCAGGGTATCCAGCCCCTAGGCACCCCAATATGACATCACATCTCCTTAGCAAGAGCTGGCATGAAATGTGTCCCTATGCATCCCTCCATCCATGGCCAGAGCAATACCTCCCCATTCCATTTTTCTCTAAGCCAAGTGACCACTAGGTAAGGAGGGAGAGAAACACAAGAGAAGGAATTTTAATAAATACTCCTGGTTTGGGGGATTTTTTCTGCTTCTTACATTACAAAACAGCTGTATTTCCAGAAGAACTATTTCCACTTTGAAATGCACGTTCCTCTTTATTGAACTCCTTTGCCTTCTCAGCTCCTCCATCTGTCCCTCTGATGGTGCTTCCCTGGTGTTCTAAGTGAACCAGCACTTTGATTTTTCATATAGCTGATTATACTGATGAAAGAGTCCATTTTGTTTGCTAAGAAATCTGCCCTTTCTGCTAAATGAATATAGTGTTTCACTTTTGGGGGCAATAAATGGGTAGTAAAGAATAGGCATTATTTCCATACATACTCCTTTTCTCATTTGTCAGTCCACAGCATGGACCATTTTATAATATATTTCTCTAATTGTAAATATTTTGCTAAAAGCTACTTAACCAGAGAAAAGAGGAAACAAAGAAAACAGAAACAATCCCTAAGGGTAATTCTCTATTAACATAGTGCCAAGCTTCATTGTAGACCAATGATCTGTGGAATTCAATGAATGATACAGACTTTAAAAATAAAAACAAAAATAAAAAGAGAGAAAAAGAGAGAAAGAGAGAAAGAGAGAGAAAGAGAGAAAGAGATAGAAGCAAATTAAAAAGAAGTGATCTGATAATCAAAATGTGGCACAATCTGATACTTTTAAGTCCACCTTTGTTGTACCGCTCACTGATCAAAGTTATCTTTGTTATAATAAATTAAAACATGGGATGGTGTTTTTACTAGCAGTGGCAATGGATCTCTATGCTTTGATATACCTCAGCTGACACAGCAACAGATGTCAGTGTAAGGCACACCACCTTCAGATCTCATTTCTGTCCCCAAGTATATGTAGAGGCAGAATAACCTCCCAAGAGAAATCACCATGGCTGAGAGCCAGGTGGGTTTAGCCCTGGTCCCCACAAACAGCAGAGCATGTAGCTGTACTGGTGAAGGAGAAATGCTGAACAAGATATTGGGATGTCTCAGGCCAGGGGTCCCCAGCCATGCCCAGCAAATGAGCTGCCTGGGATGGAGATACAAGGGTCTGTTCCCTGTACTGTATGCATGCACACTTGGGGACAGCAATCCCACCAGGACTTCCCATCTCCCCTTTACACTGTAGACAGAGCAGAAGGGATCACTAATTCTCTTTTATTCCACTTTCAGCGGATGAACTACTTTGTGACACTAGCCCTGTTTACCTCCTTCGTTTTTTTTTAGCAAAGGAAAATGCAAAAGCAGACATGAACAAATCTACCTAATGACAAGACAAAGGTGATGAAAGGTCTTCTATTAAATAACCCTTGAAATAAGAGAGCAAAGACAAGGATGAGGAAGCAGTCAATCTTGTGGTGTTTGGTGGAGTAAAACCTTCATTTTTTAAGCTTACTCACATGATGTGACCGTTCTTAGATTACAGCCCCTGCGGTGCACAATGGGGATTACCTGACCACTAATGGCCCTTAGAGGGGACATCTCACATCATGCCATCAATTTACTTGGTCTGTGTTTGTGCTGCCTCAACTCTGCTCGGAGAATGAGGCTGCTGTGTACCATTTCTACAAAGAATCATAAAATCACAGAATGGCTTGGGTGGGAAGTTACCTCAAGGATCATCAAGCTCCAACCTCCCCACTACAATCAGGGTCACCAAACTCCATATTTAATACTAGACCAGGCTGCCCAGGACCCCATCCAAACTGGCTTAGAACACCCCAAGGGATGGGGCATCCACAGCCTCTCTGGGCAGCCTATTCCAGCACCTCAGCACTCTCCTGGTTTTTAGAAGCAGGTGCTATATTTCACTAGGGTTAACAATTGCAACATCAGAGAAAAGTAGGACAAGAAGACATAACCCACCATTAAAATTAAGCTATCAACATCCTCAAGTACACAGGACCAGTTATGAAACTCTAAGCAGGCACAGGCTGTGCCTCTCTTGCTGGCACCCTCTACCATCCTCAAAACAAGGTATAGTTCAACATGAGCGAGAATTTCTGGAGCCATAGGGAAATTGCATCACAGAAGCCAAGCAGCTGCACTGATTTCAAGGTCTCAGTGCAGGAGGAGTCATTTTTAAGTAGAGTGATTAGAGTAATTAATTTCTGTTTAGGTTTTAATTTGCATTTTAAGGATTTGATTACCCACCAGTAAGAAAAGAGACTGATTCTTTCACGTATCTGATGACTGTATGTGACACAATTTGTATTCTCTGGTTTACAAATCAGTAAATATAACATATGTAAATTAAATCATGCCTTAGTCTGTAACATCGCTATCAACAGCAGGTAACTAACAGTGCTGATTGCTACTAATAATAATATTATTTCTTGATAATTGTTCCATTCATAGAAAATTTATTTCATAAATCCCCACTGTACCATTCCAAATTCTAACTGTGACCAAGACACATAATCCACTTTTAACAGAGATTCAATTACTCCTTTTTTTTTCATTAAATTAAAAGTTTAAGCTGCAAGCACATGACCATTGTGCTTGAACAGGAATATCTAGAACTTAATGAGAAAAGCAATTCTGTGATAAAAATATCCACAGGAGTTGCTGAGTAACTGTTGTTTTAGTTTTTTGGTTTTTTTTTTTATGACCATAAGCATTTTTATCGCAATATATTGCTGCACCTATAATTCTATTACAATAAAACTGTATAAATTAAATACCATAAATTACAACACTGCTAAAAGAGTATGAAAATTTATCTTTTGTCTACTCACTCTGTTTTTGGAACTTCTTTTCTAAGCCAGTAGAAATCAGATTGGGCTGCATATCTGCGAGTTTGTAATACGTTGCCAAAATAGTCACTCTCTGTAAACTTCAGCTGTATAGGCAAAGCACAGATATTTTTTAGGACATGACCAAGGAAACAAGAGCTGACAAAACAATCAGAACTTTTAATTAAATACAAACAAACAAAAAAACGTGATCAAAACAAATTTTCACAGTTGATAGAAAGAATAAATATTTTGTGATACTGGTTTAAGAAATGGATGGTAAATGGATTTACTGGAATGTCAGATAAGCTTTCATCTGCACAGATGCAGTTGAGGAAATCAGAAGTACCCAATGACAAACTGCAGACTGCATGTTTCTACAGCTATTATAAGGCAGCCTCTTTTCTTTAAGGAAAGAGGTCACAGAGAATCACAGAATGGCCTGGGTTGGAAGGGACCTCAAGGATCACAAATCTCCAACCCCCCTGCCACAGGCAGGGCCACCAACCTCCACATTTACTACTAGACCAGGCTGCCCAGGGCCCCATCCAACCTGACCTTGAACACCCCAAGGGACGGGACATCCACAGCATCTCTGGGCACCCTATTCCAGCTCCTCACCACTCTCATAGTAAAGAACTCCCCCCTGATATCCAACCTAAAACTATCCTCATTCTTAAAAGTTCATTTTAAGACAGCTTTCAAGACAGTAACAGAGCCTCTTTTTCTCTGCTTTGCATTTCACTGCAAATGCTTTGTATTGTGTGCCCCTGGAGGATTCTGCTGCTGTTTACAGGTTTTTTACCATTAAACTCATACAGCCATAGGGTTCCACGTTCCCACAAGCCTCCAAATCTATTAGCAACCCACGCACACAACTAACCATGCAAGAAAAAGGTATTCTAACGTCTTACATAAATCCAGCTGAAATCGCTGTTGCCAATTTCAAGCAATATTAGGACTTGTGAGATAGTTATACATCAAACTTATCTGTTTTTTCAACTGTAATTAACAATTAATTAATAATAATAGATATAAATACTTATCTGTGGTAAGTATTTCCATACCATGAGTGGTAAAGCTGGTCACATCCTCTGTCTCTTTGCACTGGCTGCACAGCACCACCTCACCCTACACTTTCATGGACAAAGACTAAGCTTGTAGAGTTGGCTCTTCCAAGGATCCTCAATAAATCATGCCTTCTTTTAGTGTTCTTTCATGTTTTCTGGCAAAGTAACTCTATCCCTATTTGGATTTTAGTGGTTCAAGATTGAATTTGTGGTTCCACTTTACCTATGACTTGCAGTAATACAATTCATCACACACATGACACAATTACTTTTTTGGAAAATATGTTATTCTTCATCATCTTCCTTTTGGATGTCTCTAAGTTGAATAAATACTGGCTCAGGTCTGAGGGCCCAACAGTATCCTTGTGCAGCATGTCTTACTATAGGGCTGTACAGCAGTTAGGGCCTGAAGACATGATAATCAACAAGCTTAGAAAACTCATAGCCTGGAGAAAGAGCAGAGAGCCTATACTATATTGGAATCATCAGTTGTGATACTTCAGACAAAAAAATGCACTTGGTTTTTGAAGGCCATTACCTTGAGGAGATATGTTTTTGTTTTGTTTTGTTTTTATAAGTAAATACAAAATTTGCGCTGAAGTACTCTTAACCTGAAACAGGGTTAGTAGCAGGAAGGTTCTTTGCACCCAGGTAAATTTTACTGCCAGCTGGCATGATGGCCATCTTACTTCAATACAAAATCATTGATGATTTACTCACTAGAGCTTAAAAATAACCAAGCAAGCTGAAACCCAGATGTGGGCAAAACAAAAGAAAAGCTTTGATTTTGGACGGCAGTAGAAGAGAGCAAAGAATGGTCCCAAGATGTAAAAGAAGAAAGCTGCAAGTCTGACACTTACTGTTTTGATGTCTTCATTAATATATGTGTCATTCATTATAAATTGAGGGTAACCCACTTTTGCCATAACTGCTTTTGCCTTTGAAAAGAAAAAGGAAAGAAAGAATTGGCAGGTATAAACATTTCTCAGCTGTTGTTTGGCTTTTTTATTTTGTTTTGTTTTCCATTATTTTCCACTGCATAGCATTATGTCTCTCTGAAGGCATCTTAATTTAACTTCAAACCAACTTGCCTACAAGGTAAACTCAGTGACACAAATGAGTTTCACTTCACAACATGGTCAGATTATCACAGTGGGTCTGTTGACACCTGCAGAGTTTTTGCAGAATTACAGCAATCTGTTTGAAAACAAAAATCTTATTCTTAACAGCTACCAGTAACTGAGATAATCAAATGGTGAAATGCCTCTTTTTACAATGTTTTCCAAAAGGCTCCAGGAAATGTGCCATTTTGCTATGGCCCAGCAGCTGGTACACATCCAAGTGTTAAAATACATTTATTTCACAGATATGGCTAAGCCTGGATCCCAGCAAGAGCAAACCAGCATGATTTCACTGACAATCACTTCCCTTTACATCTGAGGACGGGTGAACATTTTTCTGACAGACATTTTACTTTCCTAAAACCACATGGGCTGACCTTTAGTTCATCCTCTACTTTCAGTCCTCTAATTTACAGCCTTTAGCCTTTGCTAACATCATTAATGGTGTTAAAGTGAGCCACTTAGCTTTCCTTTGATTTTGTTTTATTCCTTTTCAGTCATGAACTGGTCCCAGTGTTTATGCGTAATCCATGTAAACACACTGATGTGAATTAATAGCAGCTGCAGATGAGCACTGCCACTTCATAAATCATAGCATAAAAATATAAACAACTTTAGCAATGGCCTTACAAAAACAGCAGCAGGTCACCCAGACACAGAGCATTGCTGTGAAAATAGTGTATTTCCAAGGGAAAAGCAGAAGAATATGAAAGGATAAGATGAGATAAGATGACACACAAAGAAGTGAAATATGACAAAGCTATTGAATAAATTAAAGCTGTGATGCATCAGGGTAGCACAGAGTTTTCACTTCATATGTTTTTGGGAAGCTAAGTTTAATTTATCCTCAAATATTTTGGGATTTCCACCATCCATCACAAAAAGCTCTTCTGGAAATATTGTCTGGAAAGTCAAATGCCTAAAAACAAGTGAATATTACAAGATACAAAGTGCAACAAACTGACTGGGCTTTAAACAAACAAGAATAATATCAACACTGTGTTCTATCTGCAAGCAGATCCTGGATCCTGGAAGCTGGCCCCCCTGCTTCTTTCTTGCTGCATGGGATGGCAGTTCAAGGGAAGGTCCCCTTTTCTCCACAGTAAAATCCTTACTCTTTTTTTTGCCTCCACAGCATCTCATACAACAAAGCCTCTCGTGAAGACCAGAGGCAACAAGAGTTAGAATAGTTTGTTCCACAACAGTAAGAAAGCTGATAGGAACTGCCTCGGTTTAACGAAAACTCTCTTCTATTTCATTTTTGAGAAGAAAAACCTATTAGCTTCTTGAAACTCCTTCAATTTCTCAATCTCATTTCCAACCTAAAGTCATAATCCTCCATTTGTGACATCACAATTAATTGCGGTTGAGATAATTAAGACATCTCAAATAGAAGATTACAACTTCAGGTGGGAAATTAGCAGCAGGAGCAGATGAACGCTTAAGCAAGAAAGATCCCATTGTCATGCAAATATCCCCAGTGAAAAAAAAAAAAAACACAATGGAAGACAAATGCTGAACAGGAAATATGAAATGAGCCAAATTAACTCTCAGCTGAATGTTTTCTCAGTTTTCCAGAAGGTACAGCGGCCTTTCAAGATAGTTTAAATGCCTGAGGGAGAAAAAAAGGGAAAGAGAGGAGGGAGCACAATTCATCTGCAAGTTTGTATGTAATCAAGAGTGTCTATTTTTTGTTGCTGATGGCGCTGTCAGGTCTAGCTGACAAAACTTTTGCAAGAGACTGGAAAATTTCATTTTCCATTTTCAGTATTCCAGTCCTAGTTCTTACACTAGCCTAGATAAAGCAAAGTGCAAAAACTCATCAGTTTTAGTTTCTCTTAAGTCAGCTGCTTAAACAAATTCAGTGAATCTCAAATGTTCTGCGTGTTTTCCAGTCATTGTCGGAATTACTTGAAATAGTTTCTAAGTTGAATCTACTTAACTGACCCCTTAACACTTTGCTATTTACATTATATCTGTTTAATTAACTCATATGATGAAGAGTAATATTTTAAGAACAATTTAGAGTGCAACTTGCAAAAAGTACAAACTTCATCAGTACAATGCCATTTCAATCATGATTTAGTCAGTACTTGGTCAATCCAAAATTGTTGATTGAACTTGAGCATGTAAAAGAACATCATTTTTTTGAAATATAGCATATCATCTTTTTTGAAATATAGCATATCCTCTCACTTTCTAGACTGCTTTAGAAATGAAAGCAAAAAGATTCACGTGTCATTGGCTGTAAAGCGCAGAAGACTACAAGGCCAGGCTGGATCTGGCAGCACTCTTGCTCAAAGAAGTAGAGATGGACACTGCCCTCAGACTCACTGTGGTAGCTGTCTGGTTATGACCACAACACATTCATCTTCCCTTCCCTACATGGACATTTTGAAGTCCTTGTGGAATATCTGCCACACCCATCTTCTTCCAAGCAGCCCAGTGAGAGCAGCAGCATGGAGCCAGTTTTCAGCTCTTTTAAACCCCACTCCTTAACCTAACATTTTCAAGGATGCGGATGATTCTTTCTCCAGGCTCCTTAATAGCAGGTGTGATATAATTGACTTAAATATCATGTCCATAATATTATTTAATATTAATTTTTTATTTCAGTTGTATTTAAATTATTTAGTCTTGTTATGGCCATACTGAATTAGAAATGGAAGAAAAACTGAGTTCTAACCAGGCAGCTTCAGGAGTAATAGTCTCACTTGTCGAGTTACACAAACTTTTGCTTTGCAGCTTTGACAATGATATTATAAGCTTAAGATTCCCGTGCATGTAGAAAAACAGCCACTATGCTACAGAGTAAACATAAAACCCTGTTAAATAACAAAGCTTGTCTTGAGTATTTTGAAAGTAAACTCAGAAATTAATGCTGTTCTTAGTACTCTGATGTTTTAACAATAGCTAAATCTGTCTGTATTTATATATATATATATATATATATATAGGGAAAAGTGTTACTTCACTGTATGTGTTACTTAGAAATTCTTACCATGATAAGCACTGCTGAAGTCTGACTAAATTCTAAGGTAGAACTTCTTACTAGCAGTGTAATTCTTGTGCCTTCATGAGTGTTCAACCAGTCATGTGGGATAACAAAGATTCAGAACAGCACACTGTTACTAACACATCAAGTTAATTTGCTATCATGAAACGTAGGTACACGCTCAAATACCATTATGAAACAAAGCTTTTGGCACTGGAATTTGTGGAAAATCACAAATGAACAACATCCTTTAGGAGCATTTTTAAGAACACTCAAAGCAAGAGGTGACAGCAGACAAATTAGTACAAGATTGTTTCATGCAATTTATTTCTTACTATATATAGCTTCTCCCACAAAAGAAATGTGCCTTAAATTGGTTCTACTGTTTTTTATGAGACAACCAAACCTCCTTCTGAGGTATTCTCCCATGATCAGACAAAATCTCCATGCCATAGCACATGCTGGTATGGGAGAAAGAGAATAAGCTTATTTGATCAGAAGAACTAAGAATGTCCCTCAACCAGGATGAAGTCTAGGTACATAGAGCCCATGCAGGCACACCAGGGGCAGGAGGTCAAGATGCTGTAGCATCAGTAAGTTCCCTGATGCCAACAGTGAAGGACATGGGGATCCTGTTGGAGAGGACTGCTACCTGTAGTCAAAGCAAAACTCCCAAGATGACATAGGAAGCCCTTTGAAATCCCTTGGAATTGTTCCACTGAGATTCCTCCCAACAGCTTTGTTATTAGGTCCAAACCCTTTCAGCTAAACCCAGTGTTTAGTGGAGCACAACTTATCTACACAGCAGATAAGCTTGAAAGCATCTTGCTAAGACTGGGTTTCTAAATTTGCGTGTTGGAAATGTCTTGCTTCCCTGGATAGCTTTTCTATTCACTTGAATAATACTTAATGGCAATTTGAAGACTCCTTATTCATAAAACACTAGAAAGTAAAAAGCTCTCCTAAGACTGGCTTGTTCTTTGATAATCAAGTCAGTATTTTCCCCCTGATAGGATTTGAAGTATGTTTAAAAGTTCAGCCTTCCAGGAAGTGTGCACATGCATGGGAAAAGCAAATGAAATGTGACAAATTTACAGGAATCAACAATGTGGTAACTGCACATGAATCCATCATAAATGCATCAGGCACAACTTTTTATAGTTTAAAGGCTCATTTGATTTCTCTCACTAGTTTGCATATTAAGTAACCACATGTACAGGAAGAAAAGGATTGATGGGGTATTTCCTCCAGCTACTGTTCAATACTCAGCTTAGCTTAGGCTGTTGGGTAGCTTAAGGAAACTCATCTCTTAGGACTTCCTCTCCCATCACTGAGAGTGAGAGGCTTTTGTAGGGGGTGATACACAGCAGCAGCAAACTTTGGAGTAAGTCATAATAACAGTTTTCTACTCAAGCAGCTAGGAGCAGTCTCCAAGGAAGAAGACCTGGTGGGCAGCTACTCTCTCTACCACTGATTATGCAAGGAAGATCTACCACTGACATCCGCACAGTGGGGATTTTATCATGAATGTGTCTTTCTGTCATGATGTGAGCACCACAGATCACTTTCCTACAGAGACAAAGAAACAAAAGGCCTTTCAGTCCTAACAACTTGCTTAGGTGGAAACAAACACCTCTTTCAGCGCATCACTCAAGTCTAGTCAAATTTTCACTTGATACCAAATGGTGTGTGAGATTTCAGAGAGCCTTTTGCCCATCAGAGTCAAACTCTGATACTTTGTAGGCCTGCTAGTGACACCAAGTGCCAATAACTTGCTGTAATATAAATAAATAAACAAAAATCTCTATGCATCTCACTCCCAACAAAATTTCATGAGTCTGACACAGGTCTTCTGTATATCAACTTGGCTCACAATAACTTTGTGAAGATCATTTTCAAGTTTTAAAAATTAAAAAAAAAAAAAAAAGAAAGAAACAAAAACAAAACACATTAATACAATTACATTTCGCTGAAAAAAAAAATAGCATGAAATACTTTTTGAAAGCTAAAATCATTCACAGCAAAGTAATATTCCATTTAATTACAAAGATTAATTCAGCCCTTATGTATGATTCTGGTCTTTTCATTTGTCAATGAAAACAGATGATTCAAGAACCATCTGGTAAAATTGCTGCATAAATATCACAGGTTTTATGTATAGAAAAAATGGGAAAATAGTGATGGATCTTGGTAAAAGGGAAAATTTCCATCATGGAGTTAACTAAACTTCTACAGATATCAACAGGATGTGATCCACTGACTTGAGTGGCAGCTGGACTGGGCACATCTTCATTAAATATTTTATTTAGCAATATATGCTTACTCTTAATATCCGCTATCACAATAATATTATTACTATCCATAAAGCTACAAGCACCTAAAAGTTGAGTAGGACAGCCACACACAGAAACAAATCAGGAAAAAAAATAATTCATGTCACAATATGACTCTTTTCTGTCCTAAGACCCTTCTGGTTCTGGCTCTGTGGAAGACAAAGACTCAATTGCTGGTTCAAAAACTGTGGTGCTAATGTCACTGGAATTAAGTTTTCAGTTTTAACTCATCCTGCATTGAAATTTTATCAAAAAAAAAACAAACTAAATAACAGAAAATCTGAAGTAGTATGACTTTTATAAATGTACAAATTCACTGCGGTATTTTGACAAGCACAACACCTTAGTTCAGTGCAGCAGTATAATTATTATACCTTCTCATATTTTCTCCTACCAGCTTGGTTCAAAACTCACTCTACTGACAGCTATGCTTTAATTCTACTAAGAATTCCTTTGTCTGTTTTATTTTAATTTGATTTCCATTTTGTAACCTCTGTATGACAATTATAATGAATCTATTCTTTTATGAACAGAACATTATATATGACATATGAATGCTGTCTTCCATGAACAGAACCACAGCTCTGTAAATTAAATGCATTTCATAAAGCAAATATCTTCCTCACTGGTTGCACAATACATAAGTGATTAGAGGTATTCTTTTCACAGTTTTCAATGAGAGTTTTAGTTTGACTTCAGTGGATCAACAAGAGAGACAATTATGCGCTCAAAACCTTAAAACAGTTTGTTATATCCCAATCTAACAAGCACAATAGCAACAAAAAGATCTGAAATGATGAACGTGGAAAAGCCTGAGCAACTGTTTGGAAAAACATGAGAATCTCAGACAACCCTTGGCCAATGAGAATTTTAAAAAGCAAAGGCTACAGAGGGTAGATTTCTTGCTTCTCTATCAACTGTAATTGAAGGTTTTTGTTTACAGGCAGAAAGATTTGAAAAGCTGAAGAGGAGGTTGGGGTGGCAGTAATAATTACATCTGGCTTTAAATCTGAAATATTTTTCCCAGATTAGGAGCAGCTGCCAGCAGTAGTAGTTCCGTTTGCAGCTGGGGATTCCAAAGTTTGGTCGGCCAGAGACCTTCATCTCCCCATCCCTTCAGCTCAGCTTCACAATAAAGAAATGATGATGCTTGCTTTGTGCACTGAACAGAGTAAACAAATTTTAGTCTGCTTTCAATATGGACAAAATCTCAGCAGCATAAAGAATACTCCAAGTTGAACAAGTAAGACAATAGATTTATCTACTCAGATTTCAGTTTTGGTGTTCTGCAATGCTTTTTTTCCTTTCTGTCTGTCTATCTATCTATCGATAATTTATTTATTTTTAAGTGAGTAGAGACTAACCCCATGATTTGACCTGAACAAGTAAGCAAGGGTTACAGCAGGTGCCCATGGATGCATATTCCCAAGCACCCTTGGTAACCATACACAGCTCTGTGATACAGAGCTGAAGGGAGGTTGTAGTGAGATGGGGGTTGGCCTCTTCTCTCATGTAACTGGTTGATAGGACTAGGGGGAATGGCTTCAGTCTGCACCAGGGGAGGTTCAGGCTGGATATTAGGAAATACTACTTCTCTGAAAGAGTGATTAGGCAGTAGAATGGGCTGGACCCTGGAGGTGTTCAAGGAATGTTTGGATGTTGTGTTAAGGGACATGGTTTAGTGAGAACTATTGGTGACAGCTGGATGGTAGGACTGGGTGATCCTGTGGGTCTTTTCCAACCTTGGTGATTCTATGATTCTATGATTGTGTAACTTCTGAGGTTGCCCACTGTCTGTGCCTGGATTCTCTGTGGCAGGGCATCTCCCTCCAGTGTCATATGCCTGAGAAGAGCTGCTAGCAGAGACAAGTAACAAAGGGAATGGGCTCAGACTGCACCAACAGATGCTCTCCAAGGCATCTCTCAGGCATGATTTGGGGGACAGCATACCCTGGGAACCACTCCTGACAGTTGCACCCAGGTTTAATTGCCTCCACAGCCTATCCCTCCTTGCTTATCACCTCATAACACATTCTGGAAAGTACAACATGTTTCAAATAAAGAAAAACACTAACTCAGAAACATACAGCTCTGCCTTTATATTATTTCTGACCTGCTGAGCCTGGTAAAACCCACACAGAATAGTAATTATGTCTTAGAAAAAACAAATGGGCGTGAAGAACACATATTGGCTATGTGATTTTAGTATAAGGAACCCAATCACCCACTGTTAGGCCATAAGAGGCTGCTTCCCCCAAGAGAATCAGGGAAAATATCTTATTTTCATTCATCTGTAGGTCAGCACGGCTGTGATAAGTAGCAAAAGAATTAGTTAACACCAAAACATGACTATCCAAAGCTCCTACATGAATTTTAAGAGTCACTGGGTTTTCAGTGGATCTGGGTTTACACTTGTGGATCAGAAGGAAGGATGGCGAGCAGATATGCACCCTGACAGCCTGTGTGAGGCCCAGCTGCAGCATCATGTCACCATGCCAGCAGTGACAGTTCCACCCCAGTGAGTGCGTTTCTATGTTGTATGCCCCCTAAAACACCATAGGACCAATTAGGGTGTGAATTCACAGATGTGCATGCAGGTAGCCAGGGCCTCCTCCACTTGGATTTCAAGCAAGCCAGAAACAAAAATGTTCTGCTCTGGAGGCACAGGCCATGGTTAGCATCATGCTGGTAGAATATGATGCTAAACTGCCTTCAGCATGGCTCTGTAGCTCATGCACCTGAGTTGAACTTAGCCACATCCTTAGTACTCCAGAACACTGTTCTTCCTCAAGACTTCGTTTATTTTCAGTCACTTCTCTTTGTTTTCCAAGACAATTGCTTAATTTTTAATTAAACAAAAATAGTCAAACAACAAAACCACCCTCACGATCAAGAACAACAGCAACAACAAAAAAAACCAGCCCTGTATCTGTCCTTTGAAATTGCATCAGATATTCTCACCAAATGCTTTTTGAACCAGAGTCCTGAGGATCTGCAGTGCAAAAAAAGCGAAGGCTACCTCTGAACTGCTTTGGCACATTAGCAAGCTGCAGAAATTATGTTGCATTTCTTACAGAAACTCCTACCTGGACTCACTTTTCTCCTCACCCTTTGTGTTCCCCATCAGCCAGCCTGCACTCCCACTGCTATGCCATCTCTTGCTAGAAACACCCACCTTGCTGCTAAAGCTTTTCTGCTGTTTTTGTTTTAGCTCTGGGGAAAGAGCAGATTTAACAAATAGCACCGTGCTGCCTGACAAAATAAAAGTCTCCAAGGCCCTGTTGTGCTGAAGAGATCTCAGGAACTGAGTGGCTGCAGCATCCTCTGTGAGGACCAGCCCAGGCACAAGGGAAGGGCAGGCAAGTTCTCTCCACATCACAGCTGTATTGGATATGAGTTTACTGCAGTGTTTCTTCTGGCAATTTACTCAGCAAAATGCTGAATAACCTGCTCCAGAGAGGGATAACTTCTGACCTTAGCCTCTGCATGCATCATCTAGCATCATCATATAAAATCATTTAATATTTTCAAGGTTACCTTTGCTTAGCAAAGTTTGTGGAGCCACTTTTATTTTAAAGAATAGAGTGTACAAAATTTCGAGCCACGAGTGAGCATCAGACTCACACATAGCTGAGATGACACAGCAGCCTAGACCCCTCATCCCTCTACTCTAGGTCCCTGGTCCTCATTTCAGTTTTTAACACAACTTTAGTTGTCTCAAAACTTGAAGATTTCCCTCTCCTTGGAGAGAAATTCCATCTGCCTGGTACCTTGACAACTAGTACAGCAACAAGTGTGCCACTGCCAGTTGTCCATGCCATGTAAAAAAAGCAGATGTATATACAGACACAAATGATGGCTGAAATATATAGAAAAAGAAAACATAGGCAGAAAATGCTGTTTTTTACTTAAAACCAGATCTCTTTCTATTCTAAGCCTTTGCATACTTTATATTCAAATCAATTACAATTATGCCTCAGAATCCATAAGCGGTCAGCTGGAGGACTATAATATCTGTGTAACTGTTCCTCTATTTTACTTGGTGAAATAACGAAAGCAGTAAAAGTTAAACTGTCTGAGACTTCCAGGGGTGATGAAAGACTTCTTGCCCTTTGGAAGAATGAAGCTGCCTTTTGACATATCAGTGCTTTTATGTTGCACTTCCGGCACAAAAGCTCCAGATTCACCCCTGTCCCTGAGCGGCTGCAGGTGTCCGTCTGCCACTCCATCTCCCTCTCTGCATTTCAGCCATGCCATTTGTCACAGGTGTTTTGATGTCATGCACCCATTCGGGCCTTACGCACTTGTGGCAGAGTCTGAAAAATGACAGCTGCGAGATCGGGGTTAAATACAATTTCCTCTCTCTTCACCTGTTTTCCACTATCTGTTTGCACGGTGCTCAGGTTATTAATGGAACTGACATCCCTGCACAACTGAGTGAGCAGTAGCAGCAGCCAGATAACAAGGGAGAAGCTGACAGCAGCGATCTAACCCCAGAGATAAGAGATAAGCAAACATGCCATGGCTATTAGTTTCAACTCTGGCCAAGGGAGAAGAACATCTCCTGTGGTTACCGAGCAGAAAAGCCCAGTCCTCCAGAAAAGGTTAAATTAAATTTGGAAGGTGAGAGAGATTATTCTTTGAGTTCAAAAAATTAAAGTTTGTGATAGCAAACAAATATTTGACTTAAAAAAAAATATAAAATCACTTGTTAATCTGATGGAAAGTGAAGATTTATTTTTGTTCAGGGAATAGAATGAGGACACTTAGACTGAAGGGAAAGTGTCTTTCATTCTCTTTATTTTCCAGGTGAAAAATGTTACCCTGAATGTTTCCACACAGCTATCTGAGGGACAGTGAGATATTCTGCCATCCATATTCCAAACAAGGTTAAGTAGAGTTAGATTTTCAAACTTCTTGTGTCATTTCTGAGCTATATGGTATTTATTTGATTTCCTGCTCCATCTCAACTTTGCCCTCTTCATATGTCCCTGCTCACAGTAGGATAAAGATGGGTTACACGCAACCACAGAACTGTAGGAGTTGGAAGGGACCTCTGAAGAACATCTATCTAGTCCAGCCCCCATGAAGGTAAGCTCCTGGAAATACCTGTAGAGCCCAAGAGAGCTGAAGACACGTAGGAAAAGAGTTAGTATGTGACTGTCTTTTCTGAACTTCACGTTTCAACTGTATCAGGAGAGTTTCTCATTGCTCCCTGCAATGAAACTGCTACAGCAGAGGTAGGACCTGAAATTTTCACATCAAAGCACTTATCCAGACAGAGACTACCCTCGTTTCAGAGACATAAGTTCCACAAAGGACAAGTATAGCCAGGGCTGAACTAGCATTAAGTGTGCTTTCCCATTTAAAAATGACAGTGTTGTTGTAAGAAGATCTGAATCAAACTTGGTGGCAAAAACCAGTAAATTAGGAAGTGAGAGCTTCTGTTGGCTTTTGAATGGAAATAGAGTGTTCAAGTGTAATTAAAGGCCTTGGAAATTTTTCCCTTTTCCTCTTTCTTCTGAAGTAAGTCTGGCAGCTCTGAAGCAGTCTTACGGCTCTTTGTTAAGTCTTTGAGATTCTTGAAACAATAATATAAAATCATCTTAAAAGAACCAGTGAAAGGTGTCTCGGGATCTTCTGTTTAGGTACTCCATCCCCCTCCCTTACAAAGTGTTGTTTTTTCAGCCCTGTGCTGGCCTTCCCTCTTGAAGAAGGCTACTTGAGATGCAAGAGGCACTGGGATAAGGATGGTTCCTCTGTGATATTTTGCATTATTTTTCAAGGGATGGGTCCACAGACCTCACAAGATACAAAGGAGCATTTTTCTTCTTGCAGAACACCCACTGACCATTCTCAAGATTGGATGCTTTGTCACCTTTGTGCAAAATTAACATGGCATTAGGCCAAGATTAATTTCAGCTCCCAAAGCTGTCGTGTCTGGCCTTTTTGTCCAAGTATGCAGCAGATGTTAATGAAAAGTTGTTTTTCAGAACTGTATTCAGTGGGTGCCCTAAACAGTCTATTTGAATAAATGCAGGAGGTTCTATTCTCCCTGCATGTATTGCTGTGCCAGGGCTATACATAAACAAGCATGAGCATGAGAAAAGAACAGAGAATGATTCTCTGATTTCCCCACTATAAGAATGGAGGAGGAGCAGAGGACATTTTCCAGACAAACAAGAGGAGGTTCTCCCTCACAGAGTGCACAGTGAGGCAGTGGAACTCTGCCATGGGAAGCTGTGGATGATAACATTTGTCGTGGGTTCAGAAAGTCACCAGACAAACTCACAAGAGAAAAAAAAAAAAAAAACCAAAAAAAACCAAACAAATAAATACAAATACACCATTTCTGGCAACAGAGCAGCAGATTGTCACAGGCAGGGAGAGTATAGTGAGAATGCACCCCTTTGTGCTTGCCCTGTCCTTCTGTTCATCTCCAGACATCTGCTACTGTTTGGCCACTGTCCGAGCCAAACATCAGACCACTGGTTGGAGCAGTAGGGCCATCATGTTCTCAGTGAAATACTACAGAGAACTGGGAAAGATGGTAGGGGCTCATTTAATTGACCATAGGGCTGGGCAGAGTCAGGAAGTTCCAGATGAGAAATGAATGACTTGTATGGGGTAACACACGGACAAGTACCTCCTCTAAAGCACCTATACTTTGTTCAGACTTGCACAGATAGCTCTTGAATTACAGAGGGCTGATGGTCTAAATTGCATTGGGGGTTTGCTGCAGCTCTCTGGCGCAGCAGAACTGTAGTCTAAACTAAGGTATCTAACACTGCCTGAGAGAGACACCTATAGTAAGGCAGTGTCCTTATATTTTTGCTTCTTTTGCCTCGGTGTTCAGAGAGAGTTGCAAACAGAACATGTGTTGCATATATGACTTCCTTAGAGAGAAATAAAGCCAAGCAGAGGCAAGTTCAGTGGGCAAAAAATGATTGCACAGTGACACTGGGACTCTGCTCCATGACCTAAAGAGGTTAACAAAGTTACAGAAGAAAAAAAAAAAAAAAAAATATTACAGAAAAACAAGACTTTTTTTTTTTTTTTTTTTTTTTTTTTTTTTTTTGGCTTGTCATCCATGCTGTAAAAACAGTATTGCAAAGCAAAAACAAAAACAAAAAACCAGCCCAACTTCCTACAATGCAGGCTATTTGCAAACCTTAAGAAAACAGGATTTTGTGTAAATGTCTATTTTTTAAGCTCCCAGTTAAACCAAGAACAAGGGGCATTTCAGGCTGGGGGGGGAATGTAATTAATTAAAAAAAAAGGCTCCTTCTCAAGAAAGGGAATAACTTTACATCTCAGTGGTGATCTTCCACTGAATTATGCTCTGAAGAGCAGCAGCAGTAAATTACTGTTTCAAAGATGAAAGCCCCAGTCATACCAGTCACACCAATGGTGTTTCAGTTGTGCGCTCTCCCTTTTCCCTGTGACCTACCATTACAAGATACGGCTTCCAATGCTATTTGGCCAAGAGAGTTGCTGAAATCGTCTGCACCCTCATGGTCAGGGAGACAAAAGCCTGCCCTTCTATCCTCAGCAACCACCCATCTCGGAGGCTGCAGAGGAGGCATCTCTCTGCTTGGATGCTGCAGCATGGAGACTGCTTACATGAACACTCCAACCAGAGACACACTCAGGCCCTCACTATGTGAATAATTTTATCTTCTCCTCAAATGTGGACAAAAACACAAGATCCTTGCAACAGAGGCTAAAAGAGCAAGAACAAACATCTTTCCTTCTTTTTCTTTTTTCTTTGTTTTTTCTTTTTTCTTTTCCTTTTACAATCAGAGATATTTCCATTAAACTTTTGGAAGGTTAACAGCCATAGTTTAAGAAATTCGGGTGATAGTCAACTACACAGCAGTAAAGCAAAGCTCACAAAGCACAGAGGCAGGACAGGGCAGAAAGCGGAGCATCGCGGCGAAGTGCTCCTCTGCGGCAAGGAGCTGCTTTGGAAGCAGCGTGAGCTCCATCCAGAGAATTAGGTGAGAACTGCACGGGAATCAGATACCTCAGCTTGCCGGTACCTGTACAAGACTGGCCCTCAGATGGGCTGGTTTCAGTTTGTCTTTAGAGGAAGAAAGTGACGACAGGGGGGGAAATTAGTAGTTTTCTTAGTATATTATTCTATTACAGAAGGAAAGCCAAACCTTACCTCCAAAGTGTACAGTGACTAAAAGAATGGTTCTCAGAAATCAGACATTACAAGAAAAATGTTTCCTGTTTCACATTGATTTGATCCTTTCAATTCATTTTAGGCTCATCAAATTAGAGTGAACAGATAGTACTGGGTGTCAATCTGAGCAACTGAACATAACATACACACCAAGTCATAGGCACAAAGCACTTCAGTAGTAAAATTGAGCTAACAGGATGCCTGGAGCACAAAACAAGCATTGATTCTATCTGAAAGCCTTTTCTATGTCCTTCAGAGGCTGATGGTCCCTCTGAGTGCAAAGCAACAGACTGCCAGCAGGTGTACAGGTCCAGCATTGGCCATGTGCAAGCTGGGGATCAGTCAGCCAACAGGCAGCAGTCAAAACGTGAGACTGTGACTACCCCTGTTGTGGAGAGGATTTGCTGTTTATTTTCTTTAAAGCTCATTTAAAGTCATTTGCATGACAGTGTTGTCATCTGATGATACAATCAGCAGAAGGAACAAAAAGGACACCTGAAAGGAGCTACTCTTCCAAGGAGGCTCACTGCACATGCATCCAGATACTGCACTGATCTTATTCCTCTCTCAGGAAATGGGCAGAAAGTTTGTTAAGGCCCAAATGTTCCTGAAGTTAAAGGAAGAGCTAATGGCAAAATAATCAGTTCCCATGAAGGAGGTCTAGTAAACAAAAAACAGGATTTATCTACAGTTCTTCCTTTGACAGACACTGATGAAAATATGATAAAAGGCCAAGACATTCTTCATCTAACTAATCACTCTCTTTCTTTACTTAACAGATAACAATAGTAATGATTGGGTGCCATCTTTTGTTCTGGAAACAAAAACAAGCAGAAGACACTTGCACAAGACTTGAAATTCAGTTCAAAGTAGAATATCACATACTCATAAAAAACTTCCATGGAGGGTTTATCAACCACAAAAAACTGGAACAGTTGTTTGATGTGTTACAGGTCTCTGCCCAGCAATAATTGGCCAAAATGCTACAGTTTGTCTACACAGAAGATCAAAGCTGAATACCCTCTCTGGCCTTCTGTCTGAAAGATGGTGCCTCCAGCACCCCACTGTGCTCTGTCATAACACTGTCATAACAACTACCTTGGTAATGCTCCAAAACAAAGAGTAAAATAATGAAAACCCCCAGGATCATCTAGCTTGCTCTTCTTCAATTCAAGAAAAAGATCTTCCTAATTTTCAAAATCCTAGCACTCTCATACTGACAAATAAATATATCTTGCATAGATCTATGTAATAAAGCAATACTACTGCATTTGTTTCTTGTAAACAATCAAACAACTGTTACTCCAGCAGTCCTATTGTCTGTACTGTTCTGTTAAGGCATAAGTGTTTAAAAAATGGCTCACAGGATCTTAAGGATTAACAGATTTTGCAGGTTCTGTTTTATGATATATCACAGGTTTCTGCAGTGAATTATCTGGCTATGCAAGTAATGAATGCGTTTCTTGAATTAAAAACATGTCCATCCAAATGTTCCAGCACACATCCAATACAAATCATTAACAATAAATAGTATTTAATAAACATGTACAAAGAGCATGCCTGGAAATATACCAAAACACCTCTATATTACTGCAGTTTAGATCTAAACCATTACATTACCTTTGTGTCATACAACCCTGACCTCGTTCCTAGCACAGTAAACTATAAAATTGTTGTTCAAGTCAGTGGTAATAGATTTAAGCCATTTGATATTCAAAGTACTTTGGCACATAGTAGTTTTTTTTCATTGTGCATCCTGAATTTACTTTGGCTCACACTGCTCAGTCCAGACTCACCCCATTAACTTCAGAAACTTAACTGAGATGCCTAATTCGGGACCAAGTACTGTAAGCTTCCAACATGTGCCATTGCCACCTACAAACAATCAAACTTAACTTCTGAACACATCCTTTCCTAACCTGGAAAAGAGAGAACTTTTTACAGAGTTTATTAGTTTGTGGCAATTCTTGTATCATTTCTCTGCTAGAAGGAAGTCAGCAAATTTTTAACACAACAGTTAAGAAGATCGCTTGCTAGGAAATCAACACTTGATTCATAACAGAAAATCTTCTTGCTCGTAGTCTGTGTCAAATTCATCAAATATCTAAATTAAAGTTCATTATGTTTCTGTGGGTTTTTCTAGTAAACAAACAAGCATCACATCCAGAAAGAAATAATAACTGCAGCCCATATGCCATCAGGTTAGGAAGAAATAAACTACATCTTACTATTCTTTGCTTTCTGTAGAGTTTATTGGTCCATTTATGCAGCTGTATTTCATTTGTGCATCTGTGCAGGGCACCACTGTAAAAAATGTTAATGGGCTGTGTATGGAATTTAAACCTTTATGCTGATGAAGTGCCTGAACAGCCTTTTCAACAAAATCAACAAAAGTTCCTTGAAGTCTGTATTTGTTTTCAAAGCAAAACAGCAGAATATAAATTCCAGCACAGTGAGTAGAAAACCTGCATTTGCATGTCACTGGATATTTACTAATTCTCTGATATCCTGCTGCCTCCTGCAAAACGAGGCAGTCCTTCACATTTCCCTCTGCTCTGCTTTCTTTATGCCTCTCCTGTCTGCTGTCCTGGGGCAGAGCTCTGCATTTAGACATGTTCTGTTTCCCCCTGTCACAAACCAATAGCAAGGAAGGAGACCAGGAAGAGAGCTTTAAGTATCTCCTGCCTTCACCTTTACCTCCTGAGTTTTACTGATACACCACTCATAAGTAATCATAACAGGTAATGCCAGCCTTGACCATAGCACTTTGTAACTAGCTCTGTCAGGATGGGTGTTCAGCTGGGATGGTTGCCACAATGCTGGAAGGTGGCTTTAGTGTTAGGCCTTTCACCATGATATAGGAGAAGGTATGAGATGTGGACAGTTCTTCCTTTCTTGGCTGAAGTCTCCATTTCCACTCAAAACAACCCAGTAAGGCACAGGAAGTCTGAAACAAGCTCATAGCCTGCATCAGTCAGAGCCAGACTGGGACAGATGGAGGCAAGGCAGGAAGAATAAGGTAACAGCAGGTAAGGTCCACAACATTCTGTTCTCCCTAAAGGCCAGTCTTCACTCTGACAGGACTTTACCCACCCTCCATTTATATTTATTACCTTCTCATGAGCCTTTCTTTTTGTTTCAGAGTCCATCCAGTCATTTTCTTTCTCTAACATGTCAATAAAAGCCCAGCGAATTCCTTCAGTCAGCTCTTCCATCTGAAAAACAGTTAGTAAACCTCTCCTCATTAAACTGCCACAGCGGGATCATTATAAGAAATGTTTCAGTGCCTGATGGACTTAGTAAAACCATGAATGGTTCGAAATCAGACAGTCACCACTAACAGTTCTTGAAGGTGGATTTATTCTCTTTTTTCCAGCCCTCAGACAATTCTTCTCAAAGCAAGTTTCTTCCTCTTTTCATTACCTTCAATTGTACCACACAGGCTGCTGATCCTTTCATGTCATGACTGTGAGAAAACCTGCCTCAAAATCTTAAAAAAAAAAAAAAAAAGAAACAAAACAACAACAACAAAAAAACACTGGGAGAATTGCAGTGATTTGTGGAGATTTCCGCCTCCTTTCTGTCTCTGTGGTCCTAGATCACCAGTCCCTGCAGGAAGGAGCCAGCTGCAAAGTGTTTGCACAGATAAAGCCTTTTCTGTAGAGAGAGCATCTGTAGCCTTGCTTAGTTTATGTCACACTGAGACATTCCTTACTAATACTGCCAAAGAGCTGAATTTGGGCTGAGAGTATCATGATCCAAATACAAAGCAGCATTCAAATATTTAGCCAGTAAGCTGTGCTTACTGCAAGGAAAGAGACCGTGGCTTCTCTAATCTTGAACAGCCAGGAACTGCCTACATCTGTGCAAACCTGGGAGAACTCACAATCATTTTAGCTCTACTCCTTCTTTGTGGCTTCTGTACAAATGGTAGTTCAAAAACTATACAAAAACACAAGCATGTCACAAGCAAGTGAAATAGTAAGAGTGTTCAGTAAGCATAAAGGCCAAGGAAACTATGAAATGAAAAGAACAGAGAGTCTGACAGCTAAGGGATGCGTTGCTTTGGTCTAAAGAGCAGAAATGTACTCATGCCTGTGCATCTATTTGGCAACACAGACCAGAAAAGTGTAGGCTATAACCTGCTTCTATTTGTATCAGTGGAGGAACCTTAACACTGATAACCCTGAAAACACTGTAAGAGTGAGGTATTTTGGAGGATTCAGCCATTGACATAGGGATTCACCACAGGTCAGCCCAGAACTGAGACTGTACAAATCATGACTGACAACCACTGTATGAAGTTTTACAGGACCACAGGACCACTGTGCTATCAGTTATGTTACATTTAAAAAGAATGAAGATTTCACATACCAAAGTTTGATGTAAGTTTATTCCATAAATCTGGTAGCTTTGAAAAGTCATTAAGATAGGGGCTAGATCCCAGAAATTAATGTTATCTTCAGCTACATTGTCATCTATGTATCAGATGTGTATTTTAATTTGGAACTAACCTGTATTTGTGGTGGAGGTAGACAAAATTTAGCAATGCTCCTTTAATTATTGATTTTTTCTCCTCTTTTCAAAAAAAAAAACTCATTTATTTATTTATTTTTAGCAACAGTACAGGACAACTGGAACAGATCTAGCATTAAATATGACTAAACAGCCAACATTCACAGAAAACAGCATCCCAGGGAATAGGGTACCTTAAAGGTATTGATGACAGAGCACTGACTCAATTAACTTAGCTCACTAATGAGGTGAACTCCCTGTATTTGGAGGTTATGAGTTCAAACTCAAGCGATACAGCTGGGCCCTGGTGTATAGTTAAGCTTTATGTACCAGCTGTAGCTGCAGGGGGCAGGAGGAGAAACCTATTCCTGCTATCAAAGCTATTACTGAAACTGCTCAGGCATAGCTGTAAGAAACACTGCAGGCACTCTGGGTTAGAAACAGTGCTATATTTAGACACAAATAATGTCTTTCCTGATAAAGGAGGAAGGAAATCTCTAAAGTATGAAATATCAGTCACAAAACATGGGGGGAAAATCCATATTGTCCATAACTCAGGATTTGCTTTTGATCCAGGACAAAAAGAAGAATAAAATAATAAAACCTGTACAAATAAGAGTTCTTCTCCCAAGGGTTTTCTCGGCGCTTAAGAAAAACAGAAATGAAAACCAGTGAAATGAAAATAATAACAACAGAAATGATCATCTTGAAAAGCAGATTTCTAAAAGGACTGCAGCAAATTTCACCTGCATCTCATTTTTTCTCCATGTACAGCTTGCTATTGGTCTGAATGTTGTCTATACTATAAATGTTACATGCATATCTTGCTATGGATGTCACTGTGAATTTAAACTTGATAATTTTTCAAATTCTTGGCCTGAAAGGAATTTGCATACTAGGAAATATTTTAATTAGGTCATATTTCATCAGATAATCATTCTCTATTTCTGTCAGGTTTTCATCATTTTCCCTTGCATATACAAACACAAAATAACAGATCATCCTCAGTAAAGTGTGTATTTCTTACAGTCCGTTTACACAGAGGTCACGCTATCTAATACCCCAGAAATATTTTTGTGACTAAACTGCCAAATAGCACATTAAAAACTTGATAAAGAATCAGGAACTGAAAAGCTGGAACTCAGAGAGGAAACTCCAGCTGGAGGCAAGCAGGAAAAGAAATGCAGAGATGGAAACAATTCAAATATTAGACAAGACAAATGTTGGTCTGTCTAAAATGGAGTCCTTCCATAAGAAAACAGCCAAACTAAATAAAATCAAGCAAACTGAAGCTACTGAGCCAGGGTTCTGCAGGACAATCACAGAGCTTCTGTGCTCAATGCATGATGGTTATATGTTTCTCATACAGCTCTCATGTGCTAGAAGCTAAGTTCAAAAGCTGAATCAGTTAATTTCAAACTGATTGCTGTTGGAAAATCAATAGCTTGAAAAGCAGACACTGGGAAACTCAATGAGAAAATTATAATCTGAAAATAAGTCATAAGTGATCATTAAGGGCTGTTAATCATTTGAATATGTTATTAAGGGAGGTGATAATGTAGTTGTGTTTGAAGTTTTACAGTGATCATGAATAGCCAGCTAAAAGCTATTCTCTGTAGTCAACAATGTGAAAGAATACTTTCCTTCACTACTGAGTAAAGACTTCAGTTGAGTTTTCTCAGTTGAGTACGCTTGTAGCACTGTCAGCCTTAAAACGTTGGCCCTAAAGCAAAGCAAATGTGACCAGTCATTAACCGGTCAGTAAGAACTTTACTAAATTACCTTAAACTGAACCATGCCTCATCAATGCTCCCCCCCTCTGCTCCTGCACAGCCTGGCTCATAATTTGTCATTATGCACACAAACTGTCTACACATTTACCTGAAAGCCTCATGTGGAAGGATTGGGCAGTGCCCAGATGGACAGAAACGTGACATTTCTTTGTGTTTGTTCTGTGCTCTCCTTGTTTTTTGTTTTTTGTTTTTTGTTTTTTTTTTTCTTAATAAGTGAAGCATCTTTAAGAATTTTGTCACCAGTGGTACACTTCTTCTTTAACTTTGAGAGAATAAGGAAGCCACTAATTACAGATTTCTAAGAGGACTCACCATTTCTTTCTTGTCTTCTTGAAAATGGGCTTTCACAAACATCTTACCCACAACGTAAGGGAGTGCACTTTCAACTAAGTCCACACATTTGTCCCACTGAGGCAGTAAAGAGGTTGTTCCATGGATCACCTGTTGGAAGTGAATGCAGTAAGTCGTAACAGCATTTAAGCCTGCATCTACATTTCTTATGCTTGTCAAGTTAAATCATGCATGTCAAATAGTAACAAAAACAAAAAACAAAAACAAAAAAGAACCACAGCAGTGGGAAGGCATTCCCAATTGCTAACTTTAGGCTAATCCTGGTATTCTTGTGTTCAGTGGACAGGCACATCCCTTTACAAGATGACCTGCTCTGAGATATCTACAGAAAAAAAAAATTCTCTCTTTGCTGGTTAGGTGAGAAGTCTAAAAAGACTGCCTTTGAGAATATGAGGTCAGTCGTTATGAAACACTTTTTACTTCAAGGCATTGGAGGATTCCCCATAGAGGATTTCATCTGTGCTCCCTAAAGCTGTGTAACACCAGTAGACACACAACCATACCTTTCTGCCATACACCTTTCTACTTACTATTCCACATCCTGTGTGAAAAGAATTCCCAAACAAAACATTTCTGAGAGAAAACAGGTCCGGATCATCAAGAACACTGAATACGTTTGTTTCTCAAAATTCCCCTCTGAGTTACAGTAACAGTGTGCTGTTAGAGCAGCTTGTGTGCTTAATAATGTAATAGTGGCTAAATAGAGGCCCTGATGATCCTACTGCATCATCACCTTCAAAAGAGAAATAGTCAAGAGCTGCCAATGCACAAAAGAACAAGGTAAAATGAAGCTTAAGCATGTTGCTACTTTGCTTTCCATTTCTGAACGTTGTTACTGTTGTCATTTACCAGATATGAGTACATTTTCTGGACAAAGGAGTTCAGCAAAAACAAAGTACTCAGGCAACACGAAATGCAAAATGTGCGCACGTAAGCAAAAACCAAATGCAGCACTGATTCAAGAACTTTTTTAGTTCTTTCTTTTTTCAAGTTCAGAGAGTTCCCTTTCCACTTCAGGAATTTACTTGCCTTGTTCCACAAGATCCCAGCTTAGTAGCTGTCACCTGCTGGCTGCATAACAGTGGGGTACAGTCAACACCAAACCAGGTCAGGCAGGATAACATTTTGGCCTCTCACAGATTACACAGACCTCTAAGCACTGCCCTAGTGTTTACCAGGCCTTTCCTTTTCCTCAGTCTCCTCCAAATAAGATTTCTAGCAAAACTAAAGAGCTTGAATTTGCTTGGAAAATTCCAGACTACCTTAACTCTCAGCTATTGAAGGTCAGCTATTTTGGTAGTCGAAAGACTGATTTTCTCCATCATATTGGCTGTAATTAAGCTTAATCAATGACTCATATTTAAATACACCAGTGAATTGCATTTTCAAATGCTTTTTATTAATACAGTATGTGCTAATAGATTTTCAATGACAGAAAGAACACTTCTATAAGGAAACCACATTAGGTAAACTGATGCATAATAAGGTAATCGTTTCCTAAGCAGAGCCAAATTAGAAAATAAACTTCTTTTCCAAATCCTTCAATTTTCATATATAACACATCACTTTATTAAAAGAGGAAAAAAGGAAAAGAAAAATTCTCTCCAGTGTCCATGCAAAACCACAATGAAAGTTTCTCCTGACGCAGAGTAACAAGGGGAGTCATAGCACTAATTATCAGAGCTTGAAATTCCTTCCAAAAACTCTGTCTGCACATCAACCATGGAAAGTCAGGAGACAGAGCTGGCTTTCAGCATGTGGCATGTTATTACAACATAATAATCATTATTATTTTGAGGGAGGTTTGACTGTGAGGAGCACAAAAAGGCAGTACAGGCTCCGAGACAAATAAAACTAGAGCTGAGAGGAATAGATAATATCTCACAGCTTGTATACTGATATTTATGTTACAACCAGAGCCAACTTGAGCTCTCTCAAAATTATCCTCCAAATATTAATGTTTCACTCTACAATGCAATACTCCAGGTAGTAACAGTGACTATAAATAGCAGGTTTCAAGCCTCTCCAGGCAATTCAGAGCTCCACAAGAGAATTAATGGAGCTCTTCCCCAGGAGCCATCACACATTTGCTAGAACTCAAATAGCCAGTGGAGAGGAGCTGCTGATGGTGCTGATCTGGTAATCAAACACTTGCTGCAGAGTCAGCAGGTTTGTCTTATTTTTCAATCTGAACTTTTTCAAAGTTTCATCATTTCTTTCCTCCTTTCTTCGCAAAGTGCCATCCAGATATGTGTTTCAGTGCCAAGATTTTTGCACATAAGATGTAAAAAACACCAACAGAAAATTAGAACCCGGTGAAAAAAATGCTACTTAGGAGGGGTGAGGCTGATGACAAATGAGTGAACAAATAAAACATATCCTTTGTTTTAGAGGCCAGTTATTCTTCTCATAGTCATATAATTGTATGATTACTCAATGTTTTCTTCACTTACCAGGAGGTTAGTGAGTCCATTTTTACAATCTCAAAGGAACTGTGTATCTCAAGTCTTCCAGCCTCTGACTGGAACAATCTGCTCAGCAACAGATTTGCCTCGAACTCCATTTCTCATGTCATTTCTGCTGACCTGTGAAATCTGTTTCCCTTAGCTGTTCACCACACTTAACCACAGCTATTAACTATTACCCCTTGCTATTTACTGCATTTTACTATCTTTCTCCAGGTCCCAAAGGCAGATAATGGGAACGAGCTGCTGACTCACTGCCCTTACTGAGCTGCCCTTCAGTTTTCATAACCACTTATGTGAATCCTTGATGACAATATTTTAATGATCTTTGAAACAACTTGAATTATATTTCTCCCTAAGAGAAAAGATAGCACCTAGTTAGTGTATCTAAAAGCATAGTAACTGAAGGATATTGTTTCCTTCCAGGAATCTCCCTGGCCAGAATATAATTCAATCATACACTGCAGACTTGTTGATGGCCAGCAATCTATTTTACCTGGCTAGCAAGAAATATTCCACAAGGGGACACACTTAGAAACTTGTCATTGTGGTTCTGACAGCCAGTTTTGCACATTTTTGCATAAAGAAAATGGTATCATTAGCAATGCAGATTCAGGCGCATATGATATGGCCTTTTCCACATAGTTTCCACTGAAGAATTAGTTTATTTTTAGATATGTTATCAGCTCAGTTTCAGTTACCACCTGTGTGTCTCACCAAGGAGGACAGAGCACCCACACCTCCTGCCCCACATCACTGGCACCATTGTGGCAGCCTCCTGTTCACCGAATCATAGTCATTAAGTTTGGAAAAGACAACTAAGATCATATAGTTCAGACATCAACCCATCACCATCAAGCCCACTAACCATGTCCCTCGGTGCCACAATGTATCTTGATGTCATGTGTTGCCATGTGCTTATGAGATGATGGATGCATTCAAGGCTATGGACAGAAAACTTTGACTACTGTTCACCATACAGAAAAGATACATCATGCCTAAGAAGAATGAAGAGGGATGGAAAACATCACGGATAAGAACTGCTTCTCGAATGGTTCCTGATGGCAAGAGGACTATTTAATTACTTGCTCCATGCAGTTGTGGTGCTGCTTTTCTTAACATGGTTGTGCCTTATGCTATTATATTATATAGAGTTTATTAAGGTTTAGTTATATTAAGAGTATATATTAAGGTTATACATAGCATATTAAGGATTAGCAAATTAGATGGATAATTCAATTAGGATTCTTTAAGTATTTCCGTATTCCGAATACTATAGGCTTTGCAATAGACTATAATTGGGATTTTAGCAGTCACACTGTAAGGGGGCAAAACTTTGTTGTGCTTGGGAAGGGTGAGATGTTGTAGGCGTTAATGAGGATTCGAGCTGTGACATGATAGTACCTCCCCTGTTCAGTCCCTTACCTTGCGATGTATCTTGGGCGCGCATTTCAAACGTACACTCCAGGGGGCGTAGACAAAGTGATTAAGGTATATAAGGTGTTAATTACTCCCAATAAATGCCATTTTGCCATCTATCTTGCTGAGTCACGGTGGCTTTTTGGCCCTATCGGGGGGGGGGGCAATGCTAGAATCTAGCACAGGGGGGTGGTTGAACCATGGAAGCACATGACAACAGTCATGATATAACCCAGCAGCTTATTTTCCTTATAATTAACAAAAAAACATTACCATCCAAACATGGCATGGAAACAGCAAGAAGATACAAAAAATTTCTGTTGCAGTTTCATCTTTTGTTTGCATACAGAGCCCTTGCACTGCCCACAGTATCATCAGGTTGGTTTTCCATTCAGAAGCCACTTAATCAAATGTGTGCTTTACATAAATACTCATATTAATTAATAGATAATTAGTTCTAGTCTCATAGCTTATGGCAGCAACTAATGCATGCCTTTTGGGGTCCCTGAGCTGGAAGGTACCTGATTGGCTTTTCTGTGAAAACAGCTGATGTATATATATATATGCTAGAGATCATATAAAGCTGGCATTACAGCATAAGAATGGTTTGGAGTAACCTGAGAAAAGATGAAACCTTCAAGTTTTGTTTTGACAGAGCTGTTTTCATGCATGTGCAAAGAGTTCATTTTTCTTTTTCAAAAGCTCAGACTTTGGTCAAACATGTTTGACCTTTTGCAGGTCACAGCCCCAGCACAAAACTCAATAACTTTCCAGCTTTTGAGTTCTATCATAAAAAGCCTAAGCTTTTTGTGGTCTCAAAAATTCCCTCGCGTAATCTGAAGGATATTTCTCCTTTGTGTTGCACACAATATATATGGTTCTATTATTTTAAATGAAGACTCCTACAAAAAGCTTAATCAATAAATTTGCCCAGCATGGAAAAACCATCCTCTGCAAAGATATAAACAATAGAAAACAGCAGCTATAAGGGAAACAGATAGGGACAACACTAATTACACTGTAAAAGCTATTAAAAACTTCAACTTACCCGAGAAAATTCCAGCCACCGATACTGAAAACGTCTACTGAGGTTGAATAACCTTGAATAAACCATCCTCCACACCAGATAGTTGGCAAGAGTCCTGTTAAATCAGACATGTTTTTGTCAGCCCTCGAAATGCATATGATGTAAAGCAAAGCACTCACAGACTTGTCTAGCCAAGACTGAGCCACCTCCATGTTCAACAGTGGTTATATGAGATAAAATTGCACTGTAAATAGGCAATTCAACAAGCATCTCGAAACAAGCCTAGTACTGACCTAAGTGTTTCCTTTTCGCTATAAGATGCTATGATGGGCTATCTGAACAGCTCACTCTTCACTAAAACTCTAGCTTCTTCAACCTCTAGTTGCTGTAGAGATGGAACTGCCAGGTGCTCCTGCAGTGCCACTCCATTAGTTTCATTGATAGATGCTTCACATACCGTTCTCTCATCCAAATCAGAGAGCTTGAGTTTTGCCTCTGTGCTCCTACCTAAAACCTCCAGCTCATGAAAGATTGTTGCTACAAGCTTAAGCTCTTGGTCCCTCGGCTGGGGAGATAACAATGAGGTGAGGATGGTGAGGCTTAAGGCAGCTTAAAGCTACATATTGTCTACTAGTGACTGAGCACATCACAACCTAGTACCTCTGGCCATGTGCAGATGCTAAGTGGGACACCACACCAGGAGCAGTTCTGTGCTCATGCCACTTTACCCTTCTTCCTGATAGAAACAATAATTCCTTCTTCATTACAGAAATACATCATGCAGTGCATGTAAATCCTCACAATATTCATAAAATACATCTGAAAAAAGCTTTTTCAAACTTTCACCACAAGTAATATACCTTTATAGCATAGCATACATTACAAGAGACAAAACAATTAGCTCTAAATGGATGATTAAATCATTTTGACAAAATGCTCAGGGTCATTAAAAATGTATTTCAACCTACTCAACTATACTAGAAAGCACAGATTTTCCCATTATCACATTTTTTTTTATGATGTAGAGTTTCCTCACTTAATAGCAAGAAACACTCAAAGAATGCAGCTGTCATTTATTTTGTCTGAATTCCACCAGCCTCTTATTACCTGCCTCATGCATTTCAGCAGCACCCTTGCTCCCACAGCACCTACTCAGTTCCTCACTCTATTAAAATGCAATTCTGTCGATTTAAATCAGTACCTATGTAAGTATATGTATTAAAATTTAGTATCTGTATTGTGTATACATATATTTGAGTATATGTATTGAAAGTTTTAAAGACATAATTTCCATCCAATTTCTCCACTAAAAAAAAAAAAAAAAAAAAAAAAAAAAAAAAAAATCAGTTAAGTAGACAGCTACCATAAACCAATTATATGTTACAATTCAATACTTAATTGCTACAAAAATCAATTCCTCCTTCTGTGTACTTCTTGTTCTCATCTGGAGGTGTTTGCCCTTACATTCAAGTCAAGGATCCTCTGTCAAATTGTGAGTGAATGAAAGACTGAAATTTGTAAAGAATGAGTCTTGAAAAGGTGACTTATTCAATGACATTAATATCCATGGGGATTTAAAAACTTTTGTATTTAGTATAAGGCATAAATGATGAAGGGGAATGTCTATCTCAGGAAATAGACCACAATTAATTGAGCTTTGTTTTAATTTGAGAAAGAAAGAAAAGCTGACACATCCTAAAACCTAGCTCTCTGATGAGATGAGAACAATTCCTGATTGTAATCACACTTGAATCCACTCATGCATACAATGCATAAAACAGGAGGGTTTCACTTCAAAGCCTAAGAGAATTTAAATCTTCAGGACTGGGGGGTTATGATTGTAGGCAAAGGTTTTGTTGTTTGTGGGTTTTGATGTTTTTGTTTCTGGTGGGGGGGGGGGGGGGGGGGGACAAGCATTTCATTTTTATTAAGGTCTGCTTACTTATTTCAAGAGCAATTTTTATTTTTTCAATCAGCTATCTGAAGTTAAAATCAGTTATCTTCATTCAGGTTAAAAAATGACACTTTTTGATTAAGAAATGCCCTCAGTTCCTATTTGATTGTTATTTTCATTCAAATAACACCAGGCTCAGATATGTTAGCCACTTCACCCAGAGTAAAATCCAACACAAAAATAAAACACAGATCTTCTCTGAGCTTCCAATGAGACCAGAGCATTTGTTGTTGTAACCTTTGGGAAGATTACAGTACACAGTTCCCTATTTTAACTTCAAAACAACTGTTAAAGAAAGAAGTGTAGGCTGACCATTTCTGAGCCAATATGACCACCACTGTGATACACACTCCCAAAGGAAGTGGTAGAGAACTTGTGTGCTGGGACAGTTAAAATTATACCAGCGTTCACAGTTATCTGCTGAGGAAGGCCCAACCCTGCCTGGAAATAAAGTAGGTTGCTCAAGTAAAATTCTGAGAGTTTGTAACGTATTTTAATGAGTAGACATGGTGGCAATTAAAGAGGATAGATTTAATAAGAGATAGATAGCTGCATTAATTGACATTTTAATAAAGAAAAAAAAAAAAAAAAAAAAAAAAGAACTATTTCACAGTTTTTGAGATCTTTTTGGAAACTGTATTCATAATTGAATCAAGAATCAGATTAAAATACTGAAAATCTTGAGGCTCTTGCTAGAGGCACAAGTTTCAGTTAAATTACTGTAACTTAACTCTCCAACTAACTTTCCAGAGGAAGCACAAGACCAGAAAGGAGATCTAGTGCCCCCATCCCTCTCAAAGGAAAATTCCTCTTTATAATGCAGGAATTAAGGAGTACTGTATTAATTGTTCTACACTGCAAATATGCAGTAAGGTGGAGTAAGGTAAAGCATTGTTATTGATTCTGAGATCCAAGAGAACAGTAAATCTACTTCCTACAGCAGCTGTAAACATCTCCATTATGCAGATGCATCTCACTTATCCTATTTATTGCTTTCAACTATAGCACCTGCACTGGTAACTGGGGGGAAGGAGAGGGAGGGAAATGGGGGAAAATAACCCTTATAACTAGAAAATTGATTCAGAGAAATATTTAATAAAATGAAACCAAATTAATATTATTTGCATTATTTTAACCTTTTAAATACCATACGGAGAATGAAATACAAGATTACCCATAAGAAAATATCCTTGTTATATTTTTAGACTTTATCCCAAATGGAAATGTTATGACCTCATTGCAAATACTCTCAGGTATTTACTCTGTAGTTGCAGAATAGAGTTGTATGGAATAGAATTTGCACACAAAATGTATCTCTGTTTTCTTGGTACACACATCCACTATATCACCACTTATCTCCACTGACATCACTAAATTTATCAGATAGAAAATCTGAAAAACCAAAACAATGTAGAAAGCTCTCTTCAGCAAACTAAAATTTGTGATACACTTAACAATATTTGTCTGAATTTTGGAAAGCAAGGATGTTTGACAATCTGTAGGCAGAACAAATGACCGTGTTTATGTTCCTTATTGTTTGATCTGCTTCTTAATTTTACAAATACTGTGAATGGATGTAAGTACTGTCATTGGAAGCAAAGATCAACAACATAAAAACATTCTGAATTGTTCCTTTCTGAAATATAGCCTTAGTTGTGGCCATATTGTACAGTCAACATGGAATGATTTTTAAAGACAATAGTTTGAAAATGTTTTAAAAGGTTCAGCAACACACCTGAGCAGAGAATAAATTATTACAAAAATGGCTCATTTGTCATCTATAAAGATCCTTCCAAACAGAATATCTTCTTCACACACCCTCTTTTCTTTGCATTACCTAAAGCTGTTTTGCTTCCCTGTGCAAAACACATCTATTGCACTTGGTGTGAGCTGCCTTCATTTTCTAGAGATGTAAATGATTTCTCAAGATGTAAAACCCTATACAGTTAAGAGAGGCTGAATGGATCTGCAAAAAGCATCATTGCTGCAACAAAGGTGCTTGAAACTAAATTGTCCTGCTGTCCACAAGGGAATACATCTATCTTCTTTCAGACAAAAATGAGGAGAACTTTTGCCCTGAGATTTGGTTCCTAGAATCTGGGAAGCACCTAAAGATTCCAGGACAAACCCAGCATTTAATGTTCAGTCATAAGTTTGGGGCCTTACTTTTTCCTTTCATTTTCAAGTATCCTGAATAAATCTTTGAAGTACTGGGGAACACGGACAATCACATTTTCTGAAGGACCTATATCTTTGAGCTCAGGGTAAAGCTTGGTGTCAATCACCTTCTTTATGTATCCCAGCCAGTCAAACTGAAATAACAACAAAAAAACAAAAAAAGACTGGTTAAACACTTAATGAAGGGAGATAATTTATTGATTAAATCACACATACAAGATAGTGGATTTAAAGCTTTACTTATGAAAAATTTAAAAACTATTGCAGCTTGTCTTTCCACAGTTTCAAACCTTGTGAAGTCATAACTGAATTTAAAAGAACATACATTATAACTGAGAGCATACATTCCTAATAATACTCCTTTAACATGCCATCTCCTTACACTAAAGGCATATTTAATTATGTAGGTCAGAAATAAAAAGAATAATTTTCCCAACCAACCTGTGGAATCATGGCACTAAGCTCTGATATGTTCATTTTATTGTACATCACCTCACTTGTTCGATTTTCATATGGAATCATGATCTGGAAAAATAGAAGAAATAAGAATTAAAAAAATGATGAAAACAAGGCTCATCTTCCAACGATCTTCTCTTAAATCATCACTATTCAACATAATCCTACTGAAGAAGTATCTTACCACCCATTTTCCAGGCACTCATGACATTATCTTCCCTTTCTGAAGATGGCATTTAACTCAGAGAAATTGAATATGATTCATTGCCAGTTTAACTCATTACTGGGGAATTTGATGTGCTGCATGTCTTCTCTGAACACTTCAGACCAATTTTAGCTCTGATTATACCAAGGAAATGAATGTGGGTTCATAAAAGCTAAAAGCACACCTAGATCATTAAAATCATTCATCCTATCAGCTCCAAACTATACAGTTTGAAATGTCAAATCTGAGAGGCATGCTGGAAATGCATCTCGTCTCCTGGATTCAAATATGTGCCCTTCTCTGGCCTGGCTACACCTAGAGGAAGAGTCAGATACACATCAGTTTCTCCTCCCTTTAAACCAACTGTTTTGATTTTCATAGAAGGAAACCTGAGTACATAGGCCAGAAATAAACAGAAGCATTCATCTGTGTGACCAGAGGAGTCAGGCCTCAGGATCCTCTACAGAGTAAAAACCCAGGGATGAAGCAAAATAAATGTTAAATACAAAGCAAGCCTTTTTTATAATTGACAAGGGATGTTCAGACCCCAAGGTGTCTGGGTCATAATAAACCAACCAACTAAAAGATAAAAGCACAAATCGGATAGATATAAACAGTCTTTATGGTGCCGAATTTAAACAGGGCAGAGATTGACACAAGACTAACCAAACAGCTGGTGGATCTCCAAACAAAATTCTGCAGTAAATGTCTGCAGTTTTACTGTTGCTCAAACCATACAGACAAAAAACTATGTTCTTCTCCCTTTATGCAAATTTCATTTACATGGCAGATCTTTAAACTCTTCTTGAACTCGCTTGCTCTTTTCCTCTCTAAATTTTTCCTCTTCCTCCAGTATCTCAAATCCACTCAAAATCTTCCTTGTACACAATAAGATCTCTTGGAACATGTCACTCATCCCTAAATCAAAAATACATATCTTCCTTTTGTTCCTTCTGTCAATCTTCCCAAGCAAAGAAGTTCTCCATGATGTATGTTCACTCAAAGAGTACAGAGGAACACAGGATACAATAAAAGCCCAAGTGACAAACAAGACTATCTATCTCTTTTGAAAACACAGTATGATGTTTTATAATTAATTGTGCTTACTAGGGATCATACAACAATCCTTGTCCCTGAACATATCTGCTTTCATATAGTGGTTTGACAAAATTTCATCTCTATTTTCAGCAGAGAGATGGAACACTGCATTACTGCTGTTGTTGATGGCCCTCAGTTCTCCAACCTTAATGATTCTATGATTATGTCTGGCTAAGGGTTTTGTTAATTTATTTATTTTTTTAATTCTTTTCCTAATGCCCTTGAGAATAAATATTCAATTTAGCAGTTAACTAAAGCAAGAAGACTTATTTTTTTTCCATCAGGTTTGTTTCTTTCATTCTCCTTCCAAGAAACATTATTGCTAAGGTTGTTAATATAATGATATAATAATGACTTTCTATTTTGAAGCAGGATTGCCCTTTGTTTTTAAAGCAGTTTTCAATTACACATAAAATTACCAACCTCAGCTATTTTAACTTCCAGCTTTAGGACTGACTTCATATCAGACTCAGCTCGTGAAGCATTTGCACCCAGAAGCACTGCTGTGTCAACCATGAACTGCAAAAAGTTATCTCGGTACTGGGGGAAAAAAAAAAAAAAAAAATAGAAATTATCACTGGATTTGCACTTCAACACAACTGTACCAGTAGGACATCAATATCCAGCTGACAGCAAGGAGGTGAATACCTCGTACTTTCATACTCTTGCAACCAGAGTTATACTTTCTTTACCTCAAGTGTCCACTTCCTCTGAAGAGAAAAGGGGAAAGAATGCCATAAAATGCCATAAGATGCCATACTGTGGATGACAAACAGAGCTATCTGCTGTGGTTCACAAAGTATACACATCTCAGGAAGCACAAATGATGTTTCTGGATTTGGCTGAGCACACAGAGCTCTTGCAATGGGATTAGACAATGTGCATGTTTTTGCAACTTCATACAGTAATGAACACAGGACTGAAGAAGTACTGAAAGTCAAATGCAAGCTTAGTGGATGGGAAGATAGGGAGGTAAAGGGATATCCCTCCTCTGTTTCTGCTATAGCACACAAGTACTTAATAAAGTATTCTGTGCTATCCAGCAATCCTAAGCATGTTTTAGTCTAGTGCATATACCCAAATGTCAGCAGAATCCACTGTATGTATCAATCATTATATTGTAGTGATTTCTGTGCTATCTCTTCCCCAGCATCATCTTTCAGAAGTTTAAGAGTGATCAAACTGCTCCAATCAGCTTCTGATGGCATGTGATCTCCCATGCAAAAGCATTTCTGGGCATATTACTGTCTTTAATTTTTAAGTAGATACTGTTCTTTGGATACTGGCATCTGCTCAGATGGATGTGGCTAAAAAACTCACTAGCTTCTCAGAGAAATTAAAAGGGAAGCAATATTGTAAGACCTTAACAACAGCAATAACTCGCCCCCATGACAACCAAGTGCTTGTTTTCTATGAACTTTGGGCTGTGTGCATTGGACACTGCCCGCAGCCCTTAATCAAAGGAGGGTGAAAAAGGTGTTGGCATTATCAAACATCAATATGTGTGCTTAACATCAACATTTCATCTTTGTTTCCCACAGAAAAGCAGCAAGAAAACTTCTCGATGAGCTGTAGCAGAGTACTGAGAAATAATAAAGGGGAAGAAGAGGAAATTAATTATTGAGATCTGTTGAAGAACTCCTGTTTCTTTTATTAAATAAATTCAAGCAAATCTGATGATAGTAATCTGGCCAGGAGAGCAGTTCACTGACACAGTAGCATCTGGGCTCCACTTTCTTGAGATGTTCTTGAGCTTTTGGGTTCTTTGTCCATGGCCTAGGAAATTCTGGGACATCTCAATAACTGTGGGGGATCCCAGTGCAATCTGGGATTACCTGATTAGGTCAGGTGAAGGCTAAGGTGAGGGTAGCTGTAGCAGCTCTAACAGTTGGCTTTGAATGCAGGGTGCCCTGAGCAACTGTCTCTGTTGAACTCCTGGACCTAGATGGTCCTTCATAAGGATGCAGCTCTGCAAATCTCAAACTACAGCGAGCACCTGAAGCACATGGCATTCTAGCACTCACACCTTCAGCATACTTGCATGCTGAAAGTACAAAACCAGAGGGGTGGCTGATGGTTTCCAGAGGTCTCTTCCAAGGGTGAAGAAGAGAAGTGTTTGTAGTAGTGGTGCTTATGGTTGAGAGTTTTTTTCTAATAGGAAATATCTTGAAAAATCTAAATCCAACCAAGCCATAACCATTTCCCAGATTGTAGCTCAATAAAGCAAAATCTACAGTAACAAAAATAGATATGTTGAGTTTTAGTTAGTACTACTTACGGATTTAGCTTCTGTCGTGTTTTCTAGGTAATCCTCTCGAGATGAGAGAGAGAGGCTTGCTTGATCTAGCTGTTAAAAATAAAAAGAAAAAGCATTTAACAATTAAGGATAGCCATATTAGCAACCTTAAAAGAATTTGCATGTTTCTGTCAATAGCAACAAATGTAAATATCCAATACATAATACATTCCTGAAAAATAGTCTTATTTTCATACATACATACATACATATTTATTTATTTATTTATTTTTAAAAGCTACACTGTGCTGACAGATATTATCTTAATCATATTAATGCCATCTGGGAAGCCTCAGATGTCTCCGTCAGTACCTTGAGCCACCTGCTACAGGAAAGTATCACCAACCCGTGTTCCTTGCTCTATTAGCAAGTAGGGTAATGTAACAGGAGTGAGTCTACAGCAACAAACAATGAGTGCAGACAACTATTCATGTTACACATATTCAGGGGCACAAGAGTCAACTTTGGACAGAAAACTTAGTGTATGGTCCAAATGTCCATTAGCTGCTGGAGTATGTCAGCTGCTGTGTGCCTGGAAAGCATCATTAGCCTACTTTGACAGAAATCAAGGTTATGCATTTCAGCTTCACTCTAGGCCAGCACTGAGTGTTGTAATGAGTATTCAGCTTTTTGAACAGAGGTACAGCTGGGTTCCAGACCCAGAAATCATTGCAGGCATGGGAAATCGTTATGCTTCCAGTACATTAGCTAAAGATGTATGGCAGACACAGGCTTTAAGTATTTCTGATTCAAACTATGATCGGACTTGCTGGCCTACAGTTACCCTGATCTTAGATAAGGTCTTCAACTTAATTTCTAAAACCAGACTTGAAAGTTTAATGGGTTCACTTAGTCTTTTGAATGAAATGATGACAACATGGGAACACGTGCATAATGTTTCAAGTTCTTAATCAGCCAAAAATCATTGTGAAGCAGATTTCTTAAAATGAGTACTAGAAACAGAGATTTCACCAGACACTTCAATGTGATCAATTAAGTTAGAGTATAAAAGCCAAATCTAATAGCATAATTCAACCAACTTCCAAATTCTGAATAAGATATTGATGTGAATGGAAAAACAAAAAACAAAAAACAAAAAAAAAAAAAAAAGTTTTGATATTCTAAGGTCATATTCTAAGAAGAAATGTGATACTTATTCATACTACTTCACAAAAGCCTTTTTAATCTATATCTTACAGCATTTGTTTCATATTTTCTACATTATAAAAAATGACCCCAGCAAATGCAAATAGAATCTCAGATGAATGATGTTCTCAAGCTTCCAAGATACACCACAAATAAAGTAAAACAAATAATCTACTGAAAGCAGATGTTTGCTGAAGCTGTGATGTTCAGTGCAACTCTGATCCTTTGAAAAACAGTAACACCTTTCTTCAACATATTGAAGCAAAAAAGTCCCCACAACTCTCTATACTCTTATGCTTTGCAGATGAATGTCCTGGCAATTGTTAACTTCAGATTATTTGGTCTATTTCAGCCATATCGCTGTCGTTTTGAGTGCTCATCCAAATTTTCCCAGCTTAAGAGTCAGATTTGATAATGCATTGAAATAAAGAAAGCACAAACATCAGATACAAACAAACAAAAAAAAAAAGCTAATGAATTTCTTCAAGAAAAAGAAAATTATATTGAATGTTGAACAAAGCATTATTTGGAGCATCTCCTGTTGTTCTGAACCATTCATGCTTTTGCAGTGCTGAACAAAGAAAGAATTTTGCAATCAATCCATTTTCACAAGCAGACTGAAATACTCCCTGTTACAGCTGCACTCCTGGGAATCTGTTAAAACACTCACAAAGTAGAATAGTGGCTGATGCATTCCACTGATCAAGTTCTTAATCAAATTAACAATAAAAACAGAATCCCCTAAGGAATAATATGCTATTCAGAGGATGTGGAATTTCAGTTATTTAAATACCCAATTCACAGCGGCTGCTAAGCATATCAAATGAAGATATTATAAGGTATAATTCATTTCCAAAGAACAAGACACACAGACCTACCCAAACCCTCTCCTGGCAGATACCATGGACTCACGGCAGGAGTATGACAGGAGATAGCTAAATATTTGACAGGCTGGAAAGCTGGGCTCAGGTGAACCTAATGAGGTTCAACACGGCAAAGTGCAAGGTTTTGCACTTGGGCCGGAAGAACCCCAGGCACTTGTACAGGCTGGGAGGAGTTGTCCTTGAGAGCAGCTCGGCAGAGAAAGACCTAGGGGTCCTAATAGATGAGAAACTTAACATGAGCCAGCAGTGCGCTCTGGCAGCCCGGAAGGCAAATGGGAACCTGGGCTCCATCAGGAGAGGGGTGGTCAGCAGGGATAGGGAGGTGATTGTCCCTCTCTACTCTGCTCTTGTGAGGCCCCATCTGGAGTACTGTGTCCAGGTGTGGAGCCCTCAGTACAAAAAAGATATGGAGATTTTGGAAAGGGTCCAGAGGAGGGCCATGAGGATGATCAGGGGGCTGGAGCACCTCCCCTATGAGGACAGGCTGAGGGAGTTGGGTTTGTTCAGCCTGGAGAAGAGAAGGTTGCGGGGAGACCTCATTGCAGCCTTTCAATACCTGAAGGGAACTTACTCCCAGGAGGGGAGCAAACTCTTCGAAAGGGCTGATAATAGCAGGACTAGGGGAAATGGTTTTAAGTTAAAAGAGGGAAGATTTAGGTTGGATGTTAGGGGGAAGTTCTTTACTAGGAGAGTGGTTAGGTCCTGGAACAGGCTGCCCAGGGAGGTTGTGGATGCCCCGTCCTTGGAGGTGTTCAAGACCAGGTTGGACGGGGCTCTGGGCAACCTGATCTAGTAAAGACGTATGTTTGGTGGCCCTGTTAGGCAGGGGGGTTGGAACTACATGATTCTTGTGGTCCCTTCCAACCCGGGTCATTCTGTGATTCTGTGATTCTGTGATTCTGTGATTTCCTCTCTGATTCTACCATTTCAGTTCCTTTAAATCTTCAACCAAAGCAATCCTGACTGAACAGCATCTTAACAGAATGACATTCTTAATGCAACAAACTGTTGATCTGCAGTTGCCTTGACCATTTAGAACAACTCCTTAGAAACAAAGAAAATTTACCCTTGAATTTCATACCAGTCCTATGCTGCAGTCAAAGGGCCCTTCAAAGAACTGATTCAGAAACAACATCCAGTACCACCACAGCTAACTCTTGTTTAAGTCCCAAGCACAATGTATTCTTCTTGGATATGCCTCTACAGATAGCCAGGATACTACTAGTGTATGGACCATAGGTGCTATTTTTCTGTGAATAATGGTGGTATGCCTTTCTTCTTAGTCCCTTCTCTCTGGCCTTTATAAACTACATTCTCATAGCAGCAGAGAGCTGGTCTACTCTGGTCTACTCCTACTGTTTCCTAAAAAACAACAATGCATTTGACCCAGGCACTGGATCTTGCCATGATGACATCTCATAGTAAGTGTTGCAATTCTCTCTGGAGTTCTGTCAGACTAGCTAGGCAGTTTTAGTTTTGGTCTTTTTCTTGCTAATCTAAACAGTTGTGTAATGTCCTGCATGCACTGTTATAAACATTATGCTTTGATCCAAAACAAAAGAATATCAGTAAAAGATATATTCTGTATTTCCACTTTAGAAGACTCTGAGTTACTTTTTGCTGTTGTTGCTTGTAAGGTGCTGTATAGCACAACGTAACACATTCCCATTTCAAGAAAAATATATCAAGTTCAAAATATTTGTAACCGATGCACCATTCCTCATTTTCATAGATAAAAAGCCATATGCGGCATCCAGAATATTCAGGACAAGATAGCCACATCTCATTTCCACACACATGGACTCTGGGAACATACTTTACCTTTTTATTTGTCATTTGAAAAGATAAAATATCCTTCTCACAAATAGTTTTCAAGGCATGTGTAACCTAATGGTTACTGCATTCCCATGAATTGGCACTTACGTACATCTGCAAATCGGCAGATAATAGCAACAATAGTCAAATGTAAGCATTTGGCTTGTATGCTTGTTTCAAAAAATGAGATCACAAAATGCCATGCAAAGTAAACTAATAGATATTCTGTGCTGTACCTTCAGGATATACCGGTTGGAGACTTTGTCATCAGCAGCTACATATAAACGGATGAAGACAGAGTTGCTATATTGACCACGAAGTGTTGCCAGGGTCTGCACTAAGCTAAACCTCCTCTCTGACCACAGCCCCTCTGGTCCGATGTTGGATTCCAGCACAGGCCAGCGGAAAGGGGAATGCTTCAGGATGCTTAACAGTGGTTTCACATCAGCTTTTTCAATTTTATCTGAAATGTCCAAGAGTGACAACAGTTACATTCCAGATGATTCAAATCTAGCAACAGCCACAGGAAAAGCAAAGATTTATTGGCATTGATGGATTTCCAGGAAGGAATAAACAAATAGCTAAATCTAATGCCTCTGCTTTGCCTGTGAATGCATTGGCATGGCAGTCCTGGACAAAGCGTCATGGAGACCAGTGAAAAGCAAAAGGGCCTGCGTGTATAAACATGGATAATACACAGGTGTCCCCAAATGAGATCACTTACTCTCATTCATACAGGATGCATAAAGAATCTTGGCCTTCTGTACAGCTTCACTGTCCTGTCTTTTGCTGATTGGTTTCTCAAGCAACGCTGAAAAAAAGAATTTACATTTTTTCAATACATTTTAAAATGTGGGTACTGCCTGCTTTCCTGTCCCAGTATCTACTTCAGTCATAGTACTTAGCTAACTAGGGATAAGGTTCCATATGCATTTTCTTAGGCTACAGCACAGACACAAGATATTTTCAGTTTTTTCTACCTCCACACAGAAGCACTATGACAGTGCACTCCTTGTCCCCTCACCTGGATTGATCATTATTCCCAAGGCCTAGTGCATGCAGTAAGGCGCAAAAAGCCTTGTCCTTGGGACTGATAACAACCAAGTCTTCACCAGAGACAGTTAACAACCACCACACTGTCTCAAACTGAACGCTCAGAGAACTGATAACAGACACCTTGTTCAATAGGTCCAGTTCTATGTTGCCTGACTATGAGTCAATCATCCTACTCCATAAATTGGAAGCAGCCTAAGAATCCCAGGCAAGCAACTGGTTGCACACCAGAGTCTCCCCTTGAGTAGAAACATCTCTTGAGGTTACTTAATGCCTGCACCGATATTTATCTGAGATGTGATGACACCTTGACAACATTATTGGTATTGTTTTGATTATATAAGTATAGTTTTTAAGCTATAATAGCTTTCCTAAGCTATTATAGCTTAGAATCCCCCAACACCCTGTGTAGCAAATAGTCAAGGATATTTAGCCATTTCAAATCTTGTTGAGTCACTATCATCATTGTTCAAATTGCCATCTTACATCTACTTTGTATCAGTAAATACCTTTCTGCCTTCCTCTTACAAGTGAAGTGTGCAGTGCTTCAGCCTTGGTCTCCAACAAGGATATACATACTTTTTAAAAGATTACTATAAAGACAGATGACTGACACTGTTCACTGCTTTGCCTCACAAAGACCCACCTGTGATCAGAGGAGGGGCTGGAAGCCAACACACAGGGCAGAAACTAAGGAATTTTTCAGGTGGCACAGTCCCTGGTGCTAACATTCTGTGTCATTAGGGTCCAAAGGAGAAGGTGGAAGGATCCCAGAAGCTAGACTGCTGGGGTTCATTTTCACCAAAAATGCCCTTTTGTCCATTAGACACCCACAGTTTCAGCTTAGTGAATGACACAGTAGGCTGAGCTTGATACTGCTATCTGAGAAGCTTTGTTATATAGCTCTCTTACTATAGATGTCAAGTCCTTTTGTGCTGGAAAGCCAAACTACTTTTTCTAAGCTGTCATCTCTCTTGCTCTTCTCACATTATGCATGGAAGTGAAATATCATGCAAAGTGCATCTGAATCTTAATAGTCCATTGTCAGCTGCCTCAAGCCATTTATCCAAGCTATAAATCAGCCAAGATGTTGTTGTACACACTCGCATACTATGCCTAAACATAGAGCCAGCACATCTTCAGCAATATCTGTCAGATCAAGTACAGCACAGCAAGTGCAGTTCCATGAACAAGAGGAGGAAGTGAGGTAGCACTTCAGCATGGGTTGAAATGGGTTAGCAAACTCAGTTGGACCTGATGTGGTTTGGTAAAACCCAAATAGGTCACTCCCAACTTTACCTTACTCTTACTGGAACCACTGAAAAGAATGGCTTTGCTGGAAACATCTCAAGTGCCACCTGTTGAGTACTCAGCCAGAGCTAAGAAGCCTTAAAAACCTCAAGAGTAGCTTTCCTACATTATATTCCTCAGTGGGTATCCCTCTGGGTTTCAGTGGGGTTTATGAGCAAAGTCATAGTTCACATTGGTCTTACATGGTGCTGTGTTTGAGTTCAAAAACACTCCACAAACATAAGGTAGAACAAAGTGAGTGCAGGATTTCAAGTGGTCTGCCAAAGTCAGCAGATGACCACTGGGAATTAATAACAATAGCTACGGTAAAATCAGACCTCTTCCACACAGAGCCTATTCAAAGCCTGCCATGCTTCATCTCTCAGATAGCTTCTTACCAATGCCCATCAGAGCACCTACACTCAGGGGACCGTATATCTGACATTAAATTGTTAATTTGTCAAAGATTATTCCAGTGATCAACAAATGCCACCTGTTCTCTTCATTCAAACTCTTCTCTCCGTGGGGAGAAAAAAAAAAAAAAAAAAAAAAAAAAAAAAAAAAAAAAAAAAAAAAAAAAAAAAAAAAAGTCCGCATTTGAGAAATGTAATGATAACATTTTCCTTTTATTTATGGGTAAGATTTTCAATACTGAATCCTATCCAGCAAGTTTGTTAATAGCTTTGGTTTCAAATCTTCAAGTTCTTAGTATTTCTCAGCTTGTTAAATAGAATACCTTACCACTCATTGACACATATCTACAATGTCCACAATCCTGAGTAGAACAATCAGACCAGTTCATGTTTTAAGAATGACATTTAAAGAGAAACTATAAATGAAACCTACATAAAACTAAAGATGAAAATACACACTCCCATTAAAACCATTGTAGTAAATTCTGTTCCTTGCCAGTGAAAATTTGAAGCTAATAAAATTCAACAAGGCCCAACTAAAGCTCAGGAATGATACAGGGGATGGGATCCAATAATATAAAATCAACTCTAGGAATATATCTACATAAAATCATGTCAAAATGAGACCTGAAGTTTTCCCATCAAATCACCTTGTTATGTGGCAGAATGAACCTGGAACTCTCCCTGCACTTTTGCAAAAAAATGAGGTGGGGTAGATGATGCCATTTAGATTATATATATCACATAGATGATGTCTTGGGACCAGCGCTTTTTAACATCTTTACCAATGACATCAATTATGCAATTGACTTCACTCTCAACAAGTTTGTTGATGACACCAAGCTGAGTGGTGTGGCTGGCACAATGGAAGGAAGGGCTGCACTTGGGCCAGAGGAATCCCAGGCATATATACAGTCTGGAAGGAACAGTCCTTGAGAGCAGCCTTGCAGAGAAGGACCTGGAGTTCCTGGTGGATGAAAAACTTAACATGAGCCAGAAGTGTGCTCTTGCAGCTCAGAAAGCAAATGGTATCCTGGGCTCCATGAGCAGAGGTGTGACCAGCAGGGACAGGGAGGTGATTGTCCCTCTCTACTCTGCTCTTCTGAGGCCCCATCTGGGGTACTGCATCCAGGTCTGAGGCTTCCAAAGAAAGACAGACAGGAAGTTGTTGCAGAGAGCACCAGAATAAAAGCAATTACCATGAGGTCTTCCAAAAGGTTTGAAGAGAAAGACCACCACACACCAGCTAACTCTCAGTCTAATGGAATATCCACAGAAAAACAGAAGTCTTCAGTTCCCTACCTCCTTTGCAAGTACCTGCTTTATTCTCTTGCTGAGGGAGCATATGGATTTGTGATCATCTGTCCCTAGTCAAATATAATGTACAAATTCGAATGGGTATTCTAGCAAAGCAGCTCTTGTTCTTCAGCCATGTCTTTAGCTTCCTTCACTTCCAAATAAATTCCAAAGTTATTCTCTTAGGAATAAAAGGAGTCTTGAATAGTGCTATTAATCTAAGCACCTCATTGTCTATGTTTCTGTATGCACAGGATGCTCAAAGGCAAGATATATATCTGCCTTCATATAAAACTTAGTTATGGCAAATGTCAAAACTTATTGGCAATTCTGCTCCACAGTGCTGAAACAACATAACTCATCTCATTAAAAGACTGTTTATTTCACACACAGTCAGAAACTGGTTAAAACTGTTCCTGCTATCCCAAGGTTCACACATTGCTTCATCATTCTTTTTTGTTGTTGTTGTTGTTGTTCTACCAAGGTTCTGAGGGCAGGGATGTTTGCACTGCAAACCAAAGTTCTTTCACTTCTGACAGTCTGGGTCAGCCAGGCTTACATCATCACACTCCGCGGCCCTTTTACAAAACACAGAGATTCAGCATCGCCAACAGAAACCATCCCATGGCTGGAATGGTCCTCAGCTGTCTGAGCTGTGAATGCTCAGGCTGGCAGTCAAAGAAAATATCCAAAGCTGGGGATGGGGTGTTGGGTTTGGAAAGGAAGGAAGGAAGGTCTTTATTGAGTGTCATTCAGACAGTGCTTTTCCAGGACAAGAGCTAAAAAAGGCCAGCTTCCTGTGGTTCACAACCCTACAGTAAATAGCAATCATCTGCTTCTGAAAGTGAGAGCAAAGCACTTTACAAAGTAAGCTTTGCTATTTTGTGTGTGAGCATGTGTGTACTTAACTACATACTATTCTAAAGTGGATAAGAATAACTTTGTGGCTAAATGTTACCTTTAATCTTACTTTCTATTTCTAGCTGTTGTTGATTTTCCAGCCTACTGTCCTGTGCAGCTTTGGTTTTCAACCACCATACTTTATTTACAGAATTGAGAAATCTTCTACCTTTTTTTACCTTCTGACTTGGAGTACAGGAAACAGGAGTTGCACAGATTTGCAGTTAAAAGAAGCACGCATATCATCTATTCAGATTAGAAACAGAGATTCAGGTTATAATGATCCTGATCTGCAGACTGTATGTATAATCAGAGATTGTTCTCTTCATACAGTCTCTCTCGGAAATGCAATTAGACTATGCTATTAGCTGAATTTATTTATTGATCTACAGAGATAACATTAAGTTTTGCTGCACTTTCCAACCATAGATATGGAGGCTACATAGTGTTAGCATGCTTGTCTTTATCCTTCTACAAACATCTGCTGTACATGGAAAAGTACAGTGATATCTAAAATTGATTTGAAGTACATTCTAATGATTCTTACCTTGAAGAAAAAGAATATTCCAGTGGGAATACACTTAAACTTTACATTAAAAAATTCTACACAGAAGCCCCAATGAGACATCCCATCTCCTGGAAAGTTTTAACACTGGAAGAGTGAAAAGCTAGAAGGGGGCAAGTAATTCAGCATAAAATACCAGGGTAGTGTTGGAGAAAGCAGCTGTCCTGGATTGAAAAAACAAAGAAGTACCAAACTGGGGAGGTGATCCTACTGTTGTACACAGGCTGGAGAGAGACTGGAATGCTGCATGCCCTCTGTTGCCCATGTTTTAAAAACAATATGTTTTTCTTTGTGTGGAGTGCCTTGAGAACTGGGATAAAGTAGGAGACTTTAAGAACATGATGTATTGATTTGTGTTTTTTTCACAAAAGATGGTGGAATGTGTGGTGGAATGAGCAAGATTAGAATAAGAATTACCTTGCCATAAGAAAATGCTTGGTGCCGAAGAGATGTTCAGTCTACTAAAAAGAGGTGCAAGAAAAGCCAGTCACTGGAATATGAAGATGAATTCAGCAGTGGCAGTGATTAACCACTGGAGTCAAGCAGCCAGTGGAGACAGGGGCTTCTCAACACCTTAACATCTTCAAGACTTGTTGGGTTCTTTTTGGAAGATAAGCTTTAGCCCAGTGTGAATTCTGTTTTATTCCAGCACAAGCTAGTGAGCTGCATATGTGGATAATGTAATTGCCTGTGATACAAGGTCACAGGAGATAATCTAATGGTTGCTCCTGGCACTGCACCCTATACGTTAAGGATAAGGATCTCCAAGCACTCTTAGATATGTGACAACAAGAAGATGCAGCCATTATCCACTGTTGCAGATAAAGAAAGTGAGCCACGGAGGATTGATTCCTCCATATCTAACTCAAGTCAGAGTCTTACTGATTTAAACTCTGTTGCTTTATGAGCATAAATCATGCTGAATTTGATTCAAAGATTCAAAGAACTTAATCCTTTGGAGATACTGAAAGCTCAGCCATGCCTTTAATGTCAGTGACAGAGTTGCTCAGCATTGTCCAGATGATGCTCAGTACTGCATCTGAAAACAATTTGCAAAGCATTGTTCTCAGCACAGTTCCAGAAAGAAGTCCAAGAATAAAATCCATACCCACCCATTCACTCAACCAAAAGCAGAAGAAGCTCATCCTTCAGCAAAGGCTCTGTCAAAATCTCATGCAACAACATTCTCTTCCTTCAGTTTCAGTGGCAGCAGCTAGAAAATATATTTTCTGCATATTACATGTTTACCATTCCCAATGGAATTCAGTTTCATGGGCCAAAATGCAGGAACTCTACTTGTGGAAAAGGAGTTTCCTTGCAAATACCACATGCCAAAAAAGGTGGACTTCTCATCGGATTCTTGAACAATAAAGTCTCTGTTCTTCTCCTTAATACCCCACCACAGTCAAAATGTTCAGGTTTTTAAACTGCTGAATAATTGAAGGGGCTGTTCACCCTCCCCAGCTATCAGTCATAAGTTTTGTTTCCTAGAATCATAGGATGGTTTGGGTTGGAAGGGACCTCAAAGATCATCCAGTTCCAACCCCTACCATGGGCAGGGCTGCTCCCCACCAGCTCAACCTGCCGAGGGCCCCATCCAACCTGGCCTTGAGGCTTCCAGGGATGAGGCACCACAGCTTCTCTGGGCAGCTGTGCCAGCACCTCACCAACCTCTGAGTAAAGGATTTCTGCCTAACATCTAACCTACATCTCCTCTCCCAGTTTCTGTTCTATTTCTGTGAAGAAGCAGAATTCATGTTATCTTTTAGAAATGTGGAAGATATCCTCTGATGTTTTGCCAGCAGCAGGATGTTTTAATTATGTCATTGAGGAACTTTAGCTTAAAAGTAAGAGGAAAAAAAAAAGTTACAATTTGAAAGCAAACCTTGCCCCCAGAATCTTCTCCATTGAGGAAGCACATGGGTCATTTTGATTCACTGGGAGATGAAAAATTACTAAAAATACAGATACATGCAGCAAATGTTTGGTAAGATAAACACTGGACAATCCAACAAATCACACAGCACTTGCATGCAAAATGTTCCCCCAAAATGTTCAGGTTTATTGCAGTTCACAGAGCTATCTTTCATAGAAATAATTCGCTCACAATGCGAGAGGAAGCACAAAAAGCCTTGCTGCTGTTACGGAAATCATAGTTCGAACAATGTACAGTCCCAATTACAGTAATGTGAGCTTGCATGTTCCAAGAGGGATTATCTCAGAATGGCTTGGGGTCAGCTGACGTTCATTCAGAATATCTAGTTTCCAATTTCTTTTTTCAGAGCCATGAGTTAATGAAGGAGGGTAAGTGTTATGGATGAGGCCTACAAAGGGCATGATGCTCTAACTCAAAATAAAAGCAGTGGCCACAGCATCTAAAATTATGGACGATACTGCTGTGATCCTTTGTTCAATGGTAACTTCCCTGGCTAGCTGGATGAAAATGCTAGATCAATAGACTGCAACACAATCAATCCAGTTTACGAGCTCTTCAGAAGGGAAAATCTGATATATATCTACTATTCTCATCAGTGTGGAAGCCTGACTCCTATAGAGGTAGAGGTGACGACCCCTTGTGTCAGGTTATCCAGAGTTGTTGCTATACAAACAACAGCACTGACTATTCCAAAGCTGTATATACTTGTTGGGAACAAGTACAGTCAAACCAAGATTATATTATTCTTAGAGCTAAATTTGTTCTTTCAGACACTGGTCACACTGCCTAGCTGCCATTTCAGAGCTGCTTTGCTTCTGAAGCCTTGTGAAAAAGCTGAGCTGCCTCTAGCCTGCCCATAAAACACTACAGGAACACACCTCATGGGAGGGTATGGAAGCCCATTTGTGTCTCCCTTTTGACCATCATAACCCAGCTTCAAATACAGAGTTTCAAAGGCCTGGTTGAGTTTCTTCATGCCTTTAAAATACAAGTTCTGAGAATCTCTTCTACTGTACAACCTTAGGATACACCACAGCACATTTCCTCTTTTAACAACTGGTAGACAACAATATTTATTTTTTTGGAGCTCCCTAAACTATGTTGTGTTTTTTAACTGCTAGCTTTCCTAGTTGTTCTGTGGTGCTTCTTGCTATTTCAGGTGAACAGTCTGATATGTGGTTTGGAGTCCCCATCCCCAAGACTCTCTTTTTAAAACTGCATTGCCAATAACCGGTTTTCAAATAAAAGTTTGCTCTCAGGATTCTAAAATAAGAAAATAGACTGAAATATGTAATTTTCACTCCATCACAACTAAAAAAAATCTTACAAAAATATTTCTCACCACTCTAGTTAAATGCTCGAAAATATATATACCAGCACCCTACTGACACTAAGATTTCTCTTCCTTTTCATGTTGGTGGCTTTCAGAGGTCTGGAAGGGGAAGTGTCAGAGCCCAGTGCTGTACAAAAAAATTATCATAATACATTTTATAAGCATCTATTTTCAATTGCCACTGCATTATGATTTGGATTCCTCTACTGCTTATTACACGTATGTGGAAAAAACAAACCCAACAAACTAGTACCGAAGGCTTTCAAAAATCTTAAAATGCTTACATCTATACCTGCATTAATAAAGCTTTTTCTCTGAGCCTAAACAAAAGTAAGGGGAGATGCCTAGCTAAGGGGGAAAAAATGAACACAAATAACGGCAGCAGGTAGTGAACACTTTCCTCCACAGAATGTCTGATATTTATTTTGTTCTTGCCAACAAATAGATGCAGCCCTATGAGAATGCCTTCATTTTCATGTGTGAATGATCAAGGTCTATACGTTAATGTTACATGTAGTTAACATACAGATATGTGAAAATAATTCACTTTTCTTGGAAATATATTTCTACACATATCCACTCAATGAAACCTGGAGATCATTGTTAAAAGAGAAGCAAAAATATTAATTATGAAGTAATTAAAACCCATTTTTCAACTTGAATCAACTGAAGATGTAGGCTGAAATGCATTTAGTTACTGTTTCCATATCTTGAGATTCCCTAAATAGTGGGGTGTAGGGATTTCTGGGGTGGGTTTACTTGAGAATTGTTTTTCTTTTTATGAAATTGCATACTTGTTGGTCAGGATCTGAAGTCTTATGTGCCATCCAGGAATTGAATCCTTTAACTATTATCTGGCTATTAAAATCATTTAGAGAAACACCCAATGTCTTTGAAGTTAAAATATTTTAAATCAAATAAAGCAGTTTCAACAAGAGAGATGGAAAGAGAGCCACCATACAATCTACAGTTTCCCAATTAACAGGTTATCCTGAAAGTTAAAAGATCTGGATCCAAATTGCTCAAGACCCACTACTAAGATAATCCCCTCCGTTTCTCATACCACATGGGGATGATAGGGAAATATAGTGAAGTTATTTCTCAGATAAATCTTAAAGCTGTGAATTCTCTTAAACTTGCTTATATCATTTCAGAGAGAAGAACAATCAACCTTTCTTTCACCCTGTTTCCCCAACCAAGAAAAATACACTCTGTACTGACACAAATTAAACAGCAAATCAATACTTTTTTTCCATTCTGATGTCTATAATAAACCTTTTAAATTTCACAAAAGCACATATTTTTTCCAATGTTCTCTCCTCAATCAGCTTTCCATTAACTTCTTACCTTCTTTCTGTCACTCTCTCCATTGTAAATAATCAGGTCATCAGAATCGTCTCATTGTAAGGACTCCCAGTAATCACTCCAAACATATTTAATCAAGACAAACTCCTTGTTCACATAAGGCTCAAAAATAGCGCAGACAGAACCACACTGTCCTACCACCTGTTATATTGCATACCACTACTTCTTTGGAAGGCAGAAGCATCTAGCATGCCAATGAACAAAGGTATTGATTGCCCTTGGAAGAACTTGTGCTGGCTCACAGAGTCTCAGATAAACCTTACACACAATACCTTTTGTGTTTCTAAACCACTGAGTTATTAATTTTTAATAAAACCTTCTGGTTCTTTTTGCAGCTCCTGGAGTTCATTACTCAGAACTCCCTTTGTGGAGCTGACGACTGAATCAAGCCTGCCTTGTTTTGATAAAACTGTGTCTCCCTGCCCCCCTCACACCTCACTTTGAGTTTGTATATAAAAGAAAGAAGAATCGTGGGTTTCTTCCAGAACTCAACTAAATGTACACAAACTCTAACAGAAACAAAAGTCATCTTATGCCAATGTGAGAGCCTCTGTTCATAAACCTAATTTCAATAGCAAATCTCAATCTTTTGAGCAGTACTTCCTTCAGCTACCCACTCCAAAACACACACACACCTACACACACGGATTATAGCATAGAGGACAGCAGTTCCACAGCATAGTAACCTTAGGTGCAATAAACTACCTTTAAGATGGAAGATTGTAAGAGCCCCAGTTGTTACAGTACAGAGGAAGCTCTGTAGTAGACACCGCCATTAAGCTTTACATAATTGTATTAATATTTTTAACATGTATTAAGCAATTTTTTAAAAAATAAAAAGACTGAAAAAGCTTTTACACTGAGTGTGATAAGGCACTGGCAGAGGTTGCCCAGAGATGTGGTTGATGCCCCATCCCTGGAGACTTTCAAGGCGAGGCTGGATCAGGCTCTGAGCACCCTCATGTAGCTGTGGTGCCTCTGTTCATTGCAGGGGACTTGGACTAGATGACCTTAAAGGTCCCTTCTGACTCTAAGGATTCTATGATTCTACAAAAATCAGATGCCACAGATTTCCATTTTTTCTAAGGTACAAGTGCCTCTTTCAGCAAGATTACCGGACTCAAACACAGTCCTACAGTAACTTTGGAATTCAGCGTCTGCAGATAGGAACATATCATCCCTCTGTAAACAGCAGCTGAAAGAGAGGTTTCCCCTCCACAAAGGAGTGGCAGCAAGGTGTAAAACCTTCTCCTGCTCCTGCTCCAGCACAGGACTCATAGGGAGATGCTGTTCTGTCTCCTGACCATGCAGATGCTGTGGGAATTCTGTGGCCCTGTTGCCTTGCCGCCTTAAAACCTCACTTAGGAACCAAAATGACCTCCTTTCTCTGCTCATGGTTACCCAAAATCACTAATTGCTGATACAACTTTCATTTTGAGCAGCCACAAAGCCTGTAAAATTCCTGACTACTCCATCTCTGATTCAGGTAGTTCATTTTGCCAAAATCTGTTAACTTTTCGCTCAGAAAGATTTCTTTGACTTGGGACACCCATGTTTTTTTCTTACACTTAGATGAAAAAAAAAAAAAAAAAAAAAAAAAAAAAAAAAAAAAAAAAAAGCCCTTATAGGAAAGATCTGAACCACCAAAAAAAAATGTTCTGGACCATTGAAAAGATGAAGCCACCCATCAAAAAAGAAGGAGCACTGTTGTTCTTTGCTGCTATCTTGTTATCCAACAGCGGCCATCTAACAGCGGCTTTTGGAGAGAGTAACATAAATACCCTATCTCTCTTTTTTTTTTTCTTTTAATTACTATTGTTCTTTCTCTAATTTGCAACAAGTGCTCAACAAGCTAACTCCTAAAAAAGAAATCACAAAAGACATGAGGAGTATCAATGACAACATTACAGATCTCATGGACCACATCAGTGCCACCCCAGTGCTCCCAACCAAGTGTCTGTCACTGAGGGGAAGAAGAGAAGCTAGCCCTATGGCACAAGGCAGCAACAACTCACCAGCTTCTGGGATTGTATGAAAGGACGCACCTGTGGTCAAATAGAATAAATTTCCATTCAATAATTTTTGCCTTTCTGGATTTACTTAAGAGTAGTTATTTTCTAAAGAAAATAATTTTAGATTATTACATTAGGAGACGTTTCCTATGCTACCAGACGTTTGGCTTGCTGCCTCATAGTCTTTAAACACACACACACACACACACATAGACACACGCCATATCCTCAGTTCATTGTTTGCCACATTAGGAATTCTCTGCTATTTTTAAATTGACAGCCATTCAGAAAATAGCCATGCTGGAAAACCTTAGCACCGTAAATTAGTCTCAAGTAGGTGTCTCACTGGGCCAGGATCAGCACGGAGACTTAATCTGCAACTAGTTTCCACGCACTCAAATTAAATTGAAAAGGCCTGAAAGCCATGTTCACAAATAATTTATGTAATTTAAATCACCTCCCTCGCAGTGCTAAGATTTAGGAATATTTGCGGACTTTTTTTGGTTTTTAATTTATTGCTTCCTGCATGGTCACTTGAAAAAAAAAAAAAAAATCCAGCTGTATATCATCACTCTGCAGACTCCAGAGAAAGTGAGAGAAACTATTTGGTTCATAACCAACATTCACCATGGGTAACGGATACTGATTTACTTGCCACAGACTTCCAGTTTTGAATTATTCACTGCGTTTCAATGGTAAGACAGTCAAGTTCCCAAACTCTTAATTAAGGTCACCAATCAAGATGGAAAAATTCTGCAGCAACTCAAATAGCTGTGCAGGAAATTTTATGGTAACACATTTAGTAATTCAGAGACATTGCAAGCTTGACCTAAGGGAAAACCGAAGCCGTTACAGCTTGGATTAACTTTTCTTCATACAAAAGAGACCACAGTGAAACCACTTTTTTCTCCATTTTGAAAGACTCCAAGAAGCAATCAGTACTCAAAATGGTTGTATCTAACTTTTTAATGTGCCTGCAGTTTAAAATGAAAGGTTTCATTTAAGTGTGCAAAAGTTCTAGTGCAGAAAGGACTAGCTAACTTGGTCTATCATAGGATCATAATACAGCTCGGGTTGGAAGGGACCCCGAGGATCACCAAGTTCCAACCCCCTAATCACAGAACCATTGAATATTCAAATTGGAAAGGGCCCATGAGGGTCACTGAGTCCAACCCCTAGCTCCACACAGCACCACCCAAACCAAACCCTATGTCTGAGAGCGCTGTCCAGATGCTCCTTGAACTCCAGCACTGGGGGCCGTGCCCACAGCCCTGTGCATCCCGTTCCATGCCCACCGCCCTGTGGTGCAGCCCCTTTCCCTGCCCCCCAGCTGTCCTTCCCCTGGCACAGCTCCATGCCGTTCCCTCGGGCCCTGTCGCTGTCACACAGAGCAGAGCTCAGCGCTGCCCCTCCGCTCCCTGTCAGGAGCTGCAACTACCATCCTGCCTCCCCTCAGCTCCTCTGCTTAGCCCCTGCTGAGCAAACGCAGGGGCCTCAGCTGCTCCTCATGTGTCTTGCCTTCTGGACCTTTCACCATCTTTGTAGCCCTCATTTGTGTGCTCTAATAGCTTTATGACCTTGTTGTCTTGTGATACCCAAAACTGCACACAGTGCTTGAGGTCACGCTGCACCAATGTGGAGTAGAAGAATGGTAGCATCCTCTCCAGAACTGTTCCATAAGGAATCAAGAAATTTTAACATAAACCGCAAAACTACACTTTTAACAAATTTTTGACCATCTACAATTCTCTTCTGCATGTTCCCCCACAATGCTTGAAACCCTGATGTTTCTGATATCCAAAGGAAAAGATACTAGTGTTTTTAGTGTGATAGGATTTTACCCATTCTTCAATAGGTTACATTAAAGTTTTGGTTTGGGGAGTGCACTGAGAGCAGACAAAGAAAAACAAGCAACCCTCAAGCAAAGGATGGGAAAGTAACAGAAGGTAGAATTATTATGTAATTTATTTGGAATCCATCTGAAGACAGCTAGAGAAAGCCATGGGATCATTTTAAAAAACAAAACAACAGCAAGAAGTAACCACTACTGTACTTCTATCCATTATAAATCCAAATCTTATTAACTGTTGCATTAATATTTATGAACACAGAAGAACCCTGAAATGCACACTGCTTGTACTGTTCCTTCAATTAACCAAACGTGAGTACAAAAAGACTGTCACCCAGTAGTTCTCAGCTATTTTCTACTGACACACTCCGCCATTGCTCTCTTTGCTGTTCACCATTAAAGCATCAAAAACCTTCACCAATACACAAAATGCCCTCCCTTTTCTTGAAATTGAGATCCACAAAGTCCTATGCTCCCGTGTGTCTGCAATCTCAATGATAATTATAATAAGGAAACAACAACAGCAACAACATAACAGCTTTACTCTCAAAACTGGCAACACTTAATGACAGCTTCAGTACACTGTACAGCTACACCTACCACTTTCTGGTAAAGTAAAATTAATTCTTACTCCTGCTGCCTATTATTGGCTGCAAGATCTTCTGTGTCTATTGGCCCTGAACAAAAAATGAAAGTTCCAGCAGACTGAAGATACCCTTGGTTAATCAAGGCCTTGTGCATGTCTTTGCACAAATACTTAAACTCTCTTTCTGCCGAAAGCTTGGGAACATTCAGGAACCAGGAAACAGATTAGGTGCTTAAATAATTTATGTTAAACAGCGTCATTTTTAATATATTGTCTGAATAAATACTTCCATCTATTTCACACCATCAAAGAATATCAAATATGAAAAATCTGGATCTCTGGACAAGTCATTTTATCACTCTGAGATTAACAGATTTCCTTAATATAATAAATATTTCAAAATGCGGAACTTGCTTAATAATCATCTCCTTAAAGAGTGGGGCTTTTTTAATCTACTCAGCCAAGCAGGACCATTTCCAACTGTATGAGACTCCACTCAGATGTCTTTAGGAGAAAGAGATTATATCCACTTCCAAGATCATAGAATCATAGAGTCACAAGGTTGGAAAGGACCTACAAGATTATGTAGTCCAACCGTCCACCCATTACCGTAGCTATCACAAGAGACTAATCCATCTCTTGTAGCTCCTCGTCCATCTGGTTAGCCGTATATGTTACCCAGTGCAAACAATCATTGTCTTGGCAAAATTTAGAAAGCAAGGATGTGGTCACCCACAAATTAATAACTGGAAGTGTCAAGCTAATTTAGTGAATTAACTCAAGCTAAAGCGCAAATGTATATAGAGGCTGAAGTTATGCATTGTTACTTTGGCTAACAGTATGATATCCAACACTCTTTATTTATTTTTAATTACCAAGAGTATATTTTGGAGATTTTATTCAATAAAAAGTTAATGAGGAGATAAAAAATGTTATATTAAATTATATTAAATTATATTGATGTATATTAAATCAACTCCTCCACCAAACATTTCACTTTTTCCCCCCTGTTCTGTGCTACGGAGCAGTTCAGGCCATCTGTTAATGTAATTATCAGACACTTCATTACATCCCTTTTTTGATAAGGCGTTTCTGTTAAGTAAATACTTCTCACTTAGATGTTTCTTTCTTTGTCTTGTACTTTCATAGCTAGGGATTAGCAACTTCTAAAGGGACTGCAATAAGAAAGCCAACTAAAACGTGGCATAGCATGATGTCCTTGATTAGGCACTGTAAAAAGAGGAAATTAAGGATGAGAGTCACAGCTTGCTACTCTATATTCAATTAGATCTGTCTTATATGTGGCTAAGGTTCATGCAGGATGTGCAGTTATCTAGTACAGCCTTATCCTGGCAGCAGAACAATTAGAATGCAAAACATAACTTAAAACAGCCTCTGGCAATATTTTTTCTTTTGGTTGTGACATCTTCAGCAGACTTAAAACAGAACTCATCAGATTGTATCCCATGTTGGAATTCCAAACTCATATTCTGAAACTCAATGCAGCTTTTAAAATGCTTAATGATGTGAGAATTGAATATTGTGTGACCGAAGAAAACAAGTCGAAAATGGCTTTGATCCACACACATGTACAAAAACTAACAGAAAAAATAAATGCTATATTCAGACACCTCATTCTAAAAGTGATCCCTGTTCTGTGATGAACAAAAAGTAGACTAATAGCTCAACTAATAGGTCGATAATATGCTCAAGGTATGTGATACTCAGGCACACTGACAATTATAATGAATCTTGCATGTCTCCCTTCTTTCATGTGATGTGGTTTTAGTGGAGATTATGACATTTTGTCAGTTTTATCCTACCAACAGTAATCATCTTTTTTCTTCCAGTTTGCAGAACTTCCTGATGAGAGACATTGCTGCAGAGTATAGCACAAAGTCAGGTCATATACAGATTAAAATACTTCTCTTCCTACACTCTTCCATTCGAGGCTATTTTTTATCCAGACATATCCTTAAAAAGCCTTCTTTTTTCACTGATGGTGGGTCAGGTACTTCAACAACAAGCTGAACTGCAACTTGAAGGAAACAATCTCTACATCTGAAAGGTTTCAAATTGCCTCCTGCTGAAATCTAGTTAACTGTATTGGAAAATATCACTATTTCTGACTTATATTCTTTTCCTGCAATTATCCACTGTCAGAAACAGAGTGCTGTCATAGACCAATGCTTGTCTGTTTCTGGATCTTCAGTATGCATTTGGTACTTGTACACCAGTAGACTCCTCTACTACTCATTCAATTCCTGCTGCTTTTCCCAGGATATAAGAGGTATCCTTTTGTATCATTATTCATAAGCCATAGAGTTGACAGCAATTAGGATCATAGAACCACTAAGGTTGGAAAAGACCTCCAAGATCATCTAGTCTAAAAGTCCACCTACCACCAATATTTCCCCACTAAACCATGTCCCTTAGTATAACATCTAAACATTTATTGAACACTTTCAGGTACAGAGCTTCCACCACCACCCTGGGCAGCCCATTCCAGTGCCTGACCATTCTTTTGGAGAAATTTTCCTAATATCCAACCTGAGCCTCCCCTGGTGCAACTTGAGGACTTTTCCCCTTGTCCTATCACTAGTTATGTGAGAAAAGAGGCTGACACCCACCTTACCACAACCACCTTTCATGCAAATGTAGAGAGCAATAAGGTCTCCCCTGAGCTTCTTCTCCAGACTGAACAATCCCAGTTCCCTCAGCTGCTCTCCGTAAGACTTGTATTCACAGCTTTGTTGCAATTCACTGAATATGCTCACAGACCTTGATGTCCTTCTTTCAGTAAGGGGCCCAAAACCAAACACAGAACTAGACCTCACTAGAACTTAATACAGGGAGATGATCACCTCCCTGGTCCTTCTGGATCTGGGTATACTGCTGGCTCATGTTCATTGACCAACACTTCTAATTTCAGCACCCCAGTTGTTTTCTTCCTCCCCCAGTTCTGCCTCTGTTATAATAAATTTTCTTTCAATGTTATTTTCAAAAAAGGAAGTAGTAATATACTTAATATACTTAAAAGAGAACATGATATCATGCAATAAGCTGAAGGGAGTGTAGAATATTTATTCATTTCAACACTACCCATTTAACAAGCAACACTGAAAAGCCAGCTAAACGCTTTCAGAAATGACATATTTACCCTTCAGTTTGAGGTCCACATTATGACGCAGCCAAGGATATACACCATAGTTTGACATGTCTTCGGGAATAGGGTTGTTATATATCCAGCCATCACATGCAAATCGATAAAAGTTGTCACAAGGATCTACAGACTGATTTATCTTGCTTAAGATGGCAGCAGCTGTAAAAAAAACAAGCATACCACATAAATGTTATGGTACTTTACCTAAACTGAGAATTATATGAAACCAAAATCCAGAAATGATGATAAACCAGTTTCTCCAATGGGATGCTGTCCTCACTTGCAGCTAACTCTGGCTATTTTAGGCCTGATGAATGTCCTGATTTCTGCTTTCTCTAAAACAGCATCATTCAGCATCTAACAACATTTACCTAAGAAGTAGGAAAAGATAAAATATCTGTTCAATGAATGCACAACTGGTTTATGAACAATGACAGCCAAACCTACAGGAAAGTGACCTGCTGGGGCCAGACACCTGAATACAGACTCTCTACTGTTGCCATGATAGAATTATTTGCCTGAGGAATACAGCGGTGATACGTATCAAACAAATTAGCTTACCAAAAATCATGCAATGTTTATCTTTAGCTCAATAGCTGCAAAACACATCGAGTTCTGATTTGCTGTTCACTGGGAGAGATAAGCGTAGTATTTTCTGCTTGTTTCTGTGACTACCTCCCCAACCATTGCTATTGCAGGTGAGACTCATTAGAAAGAGATGAGTCTGACAAGCTTGATTAAAAGAAAACTTCTCTTGTGTAAACAAATGATCACACGTTATAGAGATTATTGCATAAATCTATGTGGGTAAAGTAACAGAGAATATGAAAATACTTGACATTTTCTTCCTAAATAACCATGTGTTTTGACGCTTATCTAAATTAATTAATTAAAAAGAAAAATTGATTTTCTATCAGAACACTTGATAACTTTTACAGACTTTACAGTACTGTTTCTTGCATTCAGTATTTTTACATTGAATACTTCCTATGATATTTCTATGTCCCAGCTGTAGTTCCACTTCTCATGCTAGAAACTCTCAGACTTACTGCACTGAATAATTTTTGGTCTCCTATGTATACAATCTATGTATGTAGCCCCACAGAATTTTGTCATGATTTCAAATACAAGTGTTGTTTTAATGTGGTTCAGAGTGGAAATAAATATTCTTAGAAGCTCACACAATATCCACTTTGTTTCAGATGAAATGAATCTAGGGCCAGGTTTCCAGATGTGGTAACAATTGTTTGATCTTTGCTCTCATTGCATTCAATGAAAGACTCTCATTGATTTAGAGGGAGTAAAGCTGTCAAAATGATGAGAACAAAATGAGACTTAGGTCCTACCAAACTTGATCTCTTTAGCTCACATTTCATACTACCAGATGTCCCAGCTCCATGAGGTTTACAACATGCATACCTGTGTGAGGAAGAGCCTACTGATATAGAAGTAGTTTCAGATTTTGAGCCATGGTTCCTATATTGCAGACATGCCCACCTATGTAAGATCTGGCCCTAAAACATTTCTGTGTGGAATTCACTTGAATACTTTCTAATTACTGAAAAGAAACAAGAACAAAAAAAAAGGTTGAGACAGTCAACATTCTGTTCCTCCAATAGAAAATAGAAACAAACCCAATAGGAAACTTTTGTTAACCTGGATAGAACAGGACTAGAGCAGTTAAAAACAGGAAGTTGAGTTGCAGAAAATATACCGATCTGCAGTGATTTAGACAAATATCTTTTTTTTTAAAGTTCTTATTTTTTGTCCTAAATAGTAATTAAACATCATGAGTGAAAAGAAGTATGGAAAAACAATATAAATATCTAATTAAAATACTGTGATTGTGATGTAAAGGATAGGAAACAGCTTTTTCTTACCAGCTTCAATGCACTCTGCAGTCAAACAGTATTGTTGTTTTGGATGAAACTTTATAAGACCTTGGCTAACTGCAAAATAGAAAATCATAATGAGATCGTTTGTCATGGATTTTGACCATTTGAGATGAATACTGTATGCTTGATTGTTCAAATGTCAGTGCAAGCCCTGGCCCTAATGCATATCCAGCCACAGAGATTTAGAACACTTATATCATGCATTAGGTAAATGTTGCATCTCTTAAAAATTATACAGGCTGCTCCCAAAGTAATTCCTCTTACTTACTTCCACAGAAATGACAACAGATGCATAGAGCACAATAGCACTATTTGATAAAGCAAATTCTCAGATACCAAACACTATTTTTCATCAGAGTTACCACTATTAATTATGCATTCTTGCTACTGATGAACAAGAGCCTTCATGACATGTTCATAACTCTACATGGCCCTCAGAATGTGGCTTGTCTTTCACATTGCTGCCACCACTGCTGAAACAAACAACCCACCCCTCGTTGTGTTTATATGCACTGTTTGGTCTCCAGAAATATTCAGCAAGTGTTGATGAATGTCAGTGAGTGCCAGTTTTTCCACATTAAGGAATTCAGTGACACACTTTTGCTTCATCTGCACTTCCACATCAGATGACATTGTGTCAGACTGCCCCTCTGCTGCCATCTGTCACACAGCAATAAAATTTGATGGAATATTGGTGAGAAGTTTCAACCTCTACTGCCACACCACCAGCATCCACCTCTGGCACGCAGGCCAAAATAACAAAATGAGAGGCATTACTTTTGGAGCTGCCCTCTTATTTTCCCCTCTTGTGCCTGATTCCTCGACTTAATCTATCTCTGCTCTCAGGCAATATGGAATAAGAGTACTCCATGTCACAGAGTCCATTTGCCCAGTGCCTGGACAGTGAGCACTACCACAGTACAAGCGATCCATCCCCATTGCTGGTCTCTGAACACAGAGCTACCTAGCCATCTTCTGCACAGCTTTCCCTGCTGCAGCTCTTTCTGCAGCAGTGCTGCACTACCTGGTTCAATTGGCATTTTTGGTGTTCCTTCACTAATGTTTAGAATAAGCTAAATTGGCAATGACTGCAGTAAACATCCTTTTTTATAAGCTAGAGTGCTGTGTCTGCATGAACTGGCCTCTGAAGGTATTGGGAGTTTATTCACTTCCAAAAACTTTACTGACAAGAGCTATGGAATACTCAGTTAATTTTGGTCCTCTTTCAAAACTGTGCATTTTCACAGCCACTGAAATTTAAATATGATTGCTTATTTGAGTCTCTCCTGTCAGGCAGCAAATATGCAGATAATTGATACTTGGGATGAAGATAGGAAAGAGTCCCGAGAGGAAAATGAAATAAGATTCAGTAGATGTGTTCAGTAGACACAGAGAAATATCTTGCTATCTCCTTCTTTCTTTTTTTCTTTTTTTTCTTTCTTTTTTTTTTTTTTTTTTAATAACTCAATCCATAGCAAGAACAAAAACAAAAACAGAAGCAAAAGTAAAACAGTGTGCAACTGTTTCAAGGTGTTATGATGATGGTTATGAAGTTCTCTTGTAATTCAAAAAGAACAGGAAGATGTGAGAAGGTAGTTCAGCACAGGAAATTTTTAATGTTAAAGAAAACCCTGAAGGCTAGAACTTCATAACTTAGTCATTTCTTTGTGACTACTGAAGACTGCAAAAACCAGTGAAAAACAACATCTCAAAAACTACTTCAAGTTAATCCGGCAATTAGCCAAGAAAAGCACTAGGTTTTGAAACAAAGAAAGATTGTAATCAGAATACTGAGGAACAGGAGACAACAGAGAAGAGTAGGTCTCCATAAGACAAATTTTGAGCCATGTAAACTATAAATGATGGATAATGTGCCTATTACTGAATAGTTTTCCAAAAGCATCACACTCTACCCAATTCATGGGGATTTGCTTTTTCCCTCTTAAAAGTTCAATGTTTAGAACTAAACCAGGTCTTGAAGGTTTGCTAGACTTTTTCTTAACAAAGAAGAAAAAAAAGAGGGAAATTCCCAGACACTCTTTGCTCTTGGTGAGAAATGAGGGAGAATGAAAAAGTGTGAGCAAAGATAAATAATTCAAAGCAGCCCTCACGGTTCTGATACACCCAAAGAAAAGGAGGGGACTGTTAGAGGATTTGGCCTGTCCTTTAGTGTCAATGGTACTAGCAAGTAATGCCAAAGAAAAATCTATGGATCTCCCAGATTGTTCTGGGAGATGTAGGACTTGCAAGCAGAGCCAGCAAAAGAAGAAGAAGGCAATGATCTGTGTGTCAGACTGAATAAAAATGATGGAGAATTGTTTCAGGTTCACCAGATACAATGAGTTAGGTGAATTAAATTAAAACTGAAGAAAAAAATTCATCATTTGGTGCCTGAAATGTTTCAGATGACCAGAAACAGTGGCTTCCTTTTCCATTTGACAAAGCTAAAAAGGAGTTAAACACAAACTGACAAACAAAACAGTGTCAAAATGGAGCATTTTACTGACAAAATGTTAGAACGGTTTAATAATTTTCCATTGCACTTTTGGTTGAAATCTTCTGACAATTTTCAAACAAGTTCTAAAAACACTTTGGTTGACCCAAGGCCAGCATTTATATTTTCTTAGCCATTAAGCCAATTAATATTTTGATACTAAATTTAATGCAGAAAGGTCTTAACACACTCACAAAATGGTCCATGAGAATTATTATATTTTCATGTCTGGTCCATGAGTAAAGGGCATATCTCTGATAATCCACTGTAGTAAACTTCTGTTGCTTTGTATAAGCAATATATAAACAAGCAACTTGGTTCTAAAAAAAGAACAAGGTTTCACCATTACTTCCTGGTGTTTGATATTGTATTATTTAAGGGGAAAATGTTATTTTTCATGTAAAACCAATTCTTTGCCAAGGTGAAGATCCAATCCTGATTATCTTAAAGGGTCTTATTGAATTTTATTGAATTGAGGGGGGTTCTTCACACACAAAATAGTTACTTCTGTGCAAGTGTTTGTGGAATTGATTCTATAACAGAACACTATCTGAGTGAGAGCCTGCTGCTTCCATTATTCGCTAGAAAACTCAACACCATTTTCTCTGTTGGGACTGCAAATGAGGTGCATCTTTCAAACAACATCATAAAAGATGGGAGGGAAGCAAAAAACTTTTCTTAGAAATTAAGTTTCCCCAGATCTGGGAAAACTGGGCTGAAGAAAGGAAAAGTCTGTCAGAATTATTCTAACAGAGGATCACTCTCTACAAGCTTTTACAGAATATTGCTTTCTATTTACTGTCTAGTTGTTTCTGGCTGCATTTATACCCATAGGTATCTCCTTCCAACATACTATATTCCAACAAAACCAACCTACAGATGATTTCAAATCCTAGAGATAAAATAACAATGCCTTCTCTGTTTTGTCAAGCAACAGTTAATAAATCTGAACAAAACATTTTTGTTTCTTCCCAGATGCACCTCATGATTTTTGCAAAGACGTCTTTGCGATTCATTGTAGAAAAACAGAAACATCTAAAAAATGTGCAAGCATATGCACTACTTAAGTTTTCTACAGGAATTTTAGCCAATCCATAATGAAAACCAAATGAAGGATTACCCAACAGATTCCATAAAATGTGTGCACTACAGACTGATTTTCAGGAAACAGAGAATTTTAGCCCACGTTGGTCACAAACTGCCAGTCTGTAATCGGCATTACCAGTATTCATAATCTTACCCTTTTCTTCCCGTTCTGCGAAAGAATCTCATTCTAGCTAGAATCCATTCAACTGAGTATCTGAATTAAAACTCAGCTTTCAATAGTTAGACGAGCTCACGTTTCAGCTTTTAGCTCTAACATCCCCCACAAAAAAAAATAAAATAAATCTCTTTGCTGACACACTTCAAGGTAAAAATAAAACGAGGAAAAAGAAAAGACCAGGATTGTCACCGTAACACTGTGCACGGCACAAATGTTCACATGGAGCGGGTGTGCTTGGGAGGGTTACCTTCACACCAAGCCTGGACCTTCTCACTTACCCAAGAAAAGTGTGGTTCCAAGTGCAACGGTGCCAGCCACAAACACACCGAGGGCGATCCGCGTGGCTTTGTTGGCTGCTCTCCTGCTTGCTGGTACCGTCTCCCCTTCCATCGGGATAGGCTGGGATGTGCTCGCTCTTGAAGAAGTCTGGTTTTGCTCTGCTGCCGTTATATCAGGAGCTCAACTACTCGCAAGCTGCATCCCTCAGCTCTCCTCCTTCTCTCTTCTATTTACAACTTCAGGTTTCTGTTGTGAACCATTTCCTAGACACTTCCTGCTCTCTGCCTCTCAAACCAAAACCATGCACCGTAAAATAGTGGCTGTCTTCCGTGCTTCCCTCTGACCAGGACTAGGGAAGGCAAGCAGTGACCACTCTATTTACAGCTCCTGCTGCCTGTAAAGTCTCTACGAGCCAATCACTCAGCAGTCCCCTTTATCAAGAGTTCAGAGCACAAGGATTTCACAATGTTGCTGAACAGATGTTTTAGCTACTCTAACATATAGCTGTAGAGCCTTCACAATCAAAGCAGGATTTCTGACAACTTCTACAAACACAAGACTGATGGAAGGTTTTCGTTTCCCTTTGTGCTTATTTAAAAGGCAATTTGCTGACTAAAGCTCTCTTGCCCTAAACCACTCTTGCTGAATTGTGTGGCTTCACCAGAAGTGATATTCACCCAGTGGACAAATCCCTTTTTAAAGCTTCCTAAGAGCTCTTGGAATATCGTGTAGCATTTTATTTTAGGAATTTGGTATGTGACACTCTGTGCCAAAAATCACAATCACGCAGCAAAAGCAGTAATCAGCACAACCTACAGAATAGTGCTCCTTTAAGAGCTGGATTTTTTTTTTTTTCCAGGCAAGGTATTTCAGTCTTTGCTGATATGCAATGAACTGCAGGAGAGGAACCTATACCTCTGAGTCAAGTATCACTGTGAACTTAGTGGAAAGCATCTATTTGGCACTTTCATTTAGGAACTGCTGGGGGGGAAGACTTATTTGTATGGATTTCCCAGTTTCAGGCTTAGAACTGACAATCTAGGTAGCAAGGTTTCTATAGGTTTCTTTCTGCTGTCTATAACTACCTGAAGGGAGGTTGTAGTGAGCTGAGGGTTGGCCTCTACTGTTGTGTAACTGGTGATAGGACTAGAGGGAATGGCTTCAAGCTGTGCCAGGGGAGGTTCAGGATGGACATTAGGAAATACTACTTCTTTGAAAGAGTGGTCAGGGAGTGGAATGGGCTGCCCAGGGAGGTGGTGGAGTCATCGACCCTGGAGGTGTTCAAGGAACATTTGGACGTTGTGTTGAGGGACATGGTTTAGCGAGAACTGTTGATTGGTGGATGTTTGGTCTGGGTGATCCTGTGGGTCTTTTCCAACATTGGTGATTCTGTGATTCTCTATGATTCCCCATTCAATTCATAACAAAATTTTGGAGTGAATTCCCTAATATTACTGTGGCGTTCAGTCCTGTGAAGTACTCTAAGTTTCTCCATAGCTGGACTCTCGTGTAAAACAGAAGGATGCAGGGAGAGGCAGTGACACATCCACATTCTCAAAAATTTGTGTCTGAGTTGCTTCCATGATGAGTTCTTAACTGAAAATCTCTCTGATTAAAAAATAAAAGAAGAAAACACATGAGGAGAGGACAGGCAAGGTGTATCTGATGGCAGTTAACAGCCTGGGAAAAGAACAAACAAACCAACAAAAACAGACAAAACAACAAAAACAGATTAAGTGTTGTGAGTGCTTGCACACAGTTTTACCTGGATCCCAGATGGGCATAAATGAAAAACTCATTCCATCTACAAGATCATTTGGAAGGCTCTCCAATCCTTCTACATGCTGAGGTCATGCAGGGAAAACACCCATTTCTGACCCTTGTTGCCATCCAACAACAGGATGCAGAAGGCCATTCTCATCTCTGCTCAGACCAGACTGGGAAAAATGTATTTATTTCTTTTCACCTGCCTGCTTGTCCCTTATTTATACCTTATTTATATTTATATAAATGACAGAGTCAGGGAACAAAGAGAATCATGTTCCCACCTGTAAACAGTTTGGTTTGATGTGTGAATTACTCCAAGGGCATAAGCAGATCCCTGGTTTATAAACAATCACTGGTACAATTCTGTCATCAGCACAGTTGAGAATATAATTTTAAGTGACATCGGTGCTATTGAGTCTTCATGTACAAATCACTATGAGTTTCATTGGGGCTGTTAAAAGGTCAGGGTTCTGACACACAGCATGCATGGACATGCTGTTATCTCACCATTTGATCAACTTCATCCATTATCCAAACACCAAGTAGACTTCAGTAGGAAGCCCTTGGCAATTGTTCTTGAGAGTTTCCTTCAATGTCAGAATTAATCCACTGATACTGAAAATACCAAACAGTTATCAGACCCGTGATTACTCTCCATCATCCTTATATCCTAACTGATTGACACTGAATTATAATATCCCTGCTCACTCAGATTCCCTCTTAACGACTTAAAATCTGGCATTCTAGAGAAGTAAATACTTAAAGCCTAGCATGTGCTGAATCACAGAATCATAGAATCACCAAGGTTGGAAAATACCTAAAAGATCATCCAGTCCAATCATTCACCTATTACCAATAGCTCCCACTAAACCATGTCCCTCAACACAACATCCAATCGTTCCTTGAACACCTCCAGGGTCGGTGACTCCACCACCTCCCTGGGCAGTCCATTCCAGTGCCTGACCACCCTTTCTGAGTAGTAATATTTCCTAATGTCCAGCCTGAACCTCCCCTGGCACAGCTTAAAACCATTCCCTCTGGTCCTATCACTAATGACACAAAAGAAGAGGCCAACCCCCAGCTCACTACAACCTCCCTTTAGGAAGTTATAGAGAGCTATAAGGTCTCCCCTGAGCCTCCTCTTCTCCAGGCTGAACATTCCCAGCTCCTTCAGCCTCTCCTCATACAGCCTGTGCTCCAGACCCCTCACCAGCTTTGTTGTCCTCCTTTGAACACGTTCCAGGGCCTCAATGTCTTTCTTGCAGTGAGGGGCCCAAAACCCCTGAATGAACAGCATGATTTATTAGTGTTTCACTGACAGCATTTTGTTTCAAGGTAAGATCTTTTCCTAGAGGAACACAAGACCTGAAATCAAGAATGGCTTCCAGTGGTGTGAAGCAGAAACAAGTTATTTTCCAGCTCTCCCTGGGAGACTGGGAAGCAGACAAAGGGGAGAGGATGGACAATTCAGTCCCCTTTTCCAAATAGGAGACTTAGCCAAAGCAATGTTGAAGGTAATGAGAGCATGGAGGTATCCTGACAAGAACCATCCAGCCCCAACTACAGAACGCCCCTGGATAGTCAGGCCCAGGCAGTGTATGATCCTTCTGGCAAGGAGTCACAAATCAGCTGCCAGCAGCCAAATGACTTCTCTAAGCTGGGGTTTGTGGGCTTATTTACAATGTGGCATCAGGTCAGAGTCCTTCCCTCTGGTTAGGAGAGCCTGGATGCTGTCAGTATCTTATTTTGGTTTCTCCAGAGTGTAAGGAACTACAAAATTAGAGATAAAGCACAAACAGCTGAATGGAACAGCTGCAAAGGTCCGTTTCTGGCAGCAGTTGAAAAAGGTATGGAGCACATATGAATCAGCTTCTGATACTGCCGATCAGTAACAGAAGTCTAATGTTGCATTTGAGACACTTTCCTGATGTGCTCCAGGATTTAGTTGCCCTGTTCATCATAAGCGCAGAAGCAATTTGGCGGGTACCCAGTAGGCACCATGCTTAAAGCTGCTAGAACAGCTAACGGCACTCCTGGTAATTATAGTCCAATAAGGTATTTATGAGGCTGTGCATAGGCTCTGATAAACATTCATAAAATGTTGAATGGACACAGGAAAATATCCGGTTTTTAAATGCAGCACACTCTGAATTACTATTCTTTCACTCAGAACTGCCTCTGACCAAGATCCCACTCAAACAATGGGATAGCTTTGGCACTTAAAACAGTGCTAGAACAATGTACAAACATTTCCACTCAAATCCTTACATAAAGGAGCTGGCAAACCATTTGGAACATGCTCCAGGCTGAACCACAGCAGAAGCATTCCAATGTCCACAAGTTTGTCTACATGCATAATAAGCGTGTGCACACACATGCGTATGGCTGCTCACTCACAAACAAGTATTTTCACATCACCTCACTGTTTTATGAGTAGATGCAATTCTCACATCCATGGATTATGCCAGTCATGAAGGGTGCCAATCAGAGCTGACACTGATTATACCATGGGAACTTCTCTCTGTGTACCTTGGTATAAGGTTTAACTCCCATTCCTTGAGGCTTGATTATCAGCCACCTTCAACAGATATGCAAAATACCACATTTTGCCTATGTTTCACTGAAAACAATAGAAACAAGAGTTATGTAGGCTGTCGCTGAATGCTGGAACCACAAAAGAGCCTGAGGTTGGTGCATGTTCAGCCCAAGCTTGCAGAAGGACTTGTTCAGGCTCATTGGAAACAATTTTGTCCTTCTATAAATGTATTACAACAATTTCTGTATTTTTAATGGAGATGGAAAAATCAGTTCAGATTTAAAGGTAAAAACAGGAACAAAACGCATCGAAATGTAAGACCCATAGGGGTTGGAAGGGACCTCTAGAGATCACCTAGCCCAAGCCCCTGCTAAACCAGGTTCCCTACAGCAAGTCACACAAGAAAGAATCCAGATGGGTCTTGAGTACCTCCAGAGAAGGAGATTCTATTGCCCATCTTGGCGGCCTGTTCCAGGGCTCTATTGCTCTGACAGTGAAGATATTCTTCCTTGTGTTAGTCTGGAACTTCCTGTGCTGCAGTCTGCACCCATTGCTCCTTGCTATGTTGTTGCCAATATTAGTCACACAGGGCATTTCCTCATATGCTGTCCTCATGGTACACATTCAGGTCTTGCCTCCCAGAAGGAAAAGTTGCCTCAGAGGAATAAGTTAAATCTGACAGAGGCATCTAGCAGTCAGAGCATCACAGCTCTGATGGTGCCTACCAGGCATTTTTAGCACATGGTCATACCTCACTGTTGGAGACAGAACCACCCAGGCAGATGCAGGTTCAGTGCCATCAGCAGAACAGCATACAGCAAAGCCTGTGAAGTCACAGTGTGGTCAGAGGTCTATGCTGACTTTGTAGGATGAGGGTCAAAGGACATGCTGTATTCCATTTCATTTCAGGTGTTTCATCATGGAGAGTTGAATTGTTTTTGTAACTACAGTTGTTGCAGCCAGAACTGGCTAACTAGGCTCTAAGTACATACAGTGTGCTTGACAAAAAAAAATAGCACATTGCATCTGAAGACAGCTTTACCATTTGTCCTTAGGTCTCTGAATCTTAGAAATGATAATGTGGGCTACAAAAACCCCCAAATTTCCATACTGCAGACAACAGCAGCCATGTGCCAGGACAAACTGTTGCTCGATTCATCTCAGAGAGACGTCTGGAAATATACAACTCCATTGTTTTCCACTGGTGCCATCACATCACAGAGGGCCTCAGTGCAGCTGCGAGAATGTGGGTCATTAAGACCCAGTACAGAGTCAACAGGCTCTGAACATTGCTGGTGGCAAGCTTTTCTACAAACAACATCTTCCATACAACTGCAAATGTGGAGGAAACACCCTGCAAAGCAGAAAAAAATTGTCCTGCTACAGTTCTAATTCCCCAAATCATTTTCTTATTGTTATTATTGTTATTATTATTCTATGTAAGTTAAGTTGTTCCTCTTAATCTAAGAAGAACTTGTTTCTGTTGCAGGAAACATTGCTTTCTCAGACCATAAGGTGCTTGTAGCTAGCCCAAACAGCAGCTTGCTTTGAAAACCAACATCTGGGATGATTAAAGTTAAACCACTCAAGTTTGCAAGCTTTCTGAGAGCTGCTTTTGAAAAGGCACTTTAATGAAACAATGCATATGCTCTCAACCAGAAAGGAGAACCGCTTTAGGCCTTCCTGCAATTTTTCTTCAAGAAGCAGATTAAATTATAGCTAAACAAAAAACACTTCTCCTAAAGGTCATGTTCACACCATTCTTAAGTGTTTTTATGGATACCTATCACTCCTGCATACTCTCCTCATCTGTCATCCCAAGGTACAGATTAAATATGGGGTCCATTCCCACTATACATGCTAACAGGGAATGCAGAAAGGCATGGCAGCTGGCAATTAAATATATATATATAATATTTGAGAGTATTTCAGCACACCTTCTTGCTGAGAGAAGCTGTGGTGCCCCATCGCTGGAGGTGCTCAAGGTGAGGCTGGATGGGGACCTGGGCAGCCTGAGCTGGTGTGGGGTGTCCAGTGTGTGTCCAATGGACACAGCTATAGGTGCAGTAATATAGACAAAACAGGACTGTTGTTTCTTTAAAAAAATTGCATCAGTATCACAAGAGATTTAATAACTTCCTGTGTTCAACCCAAATGTTTAGCTATAGCCTTCAATGCAAAGATGATTTATATGAGCACTACAAGTAAGTACACTTAGTTTCCAAAAGGTTTGAACCTCATGGGCAAACCTGGTGTGTTCTGAACCACATATTCACTGACAGATGCAATCAAAAGCGAAGTGTCATCAGAGCTGCATGTGGCTGCTTTCTGCATCCACCCAGGAGGTGCTCCAGCTGTGCTCTTCTGTCTCTCAGAGAAGAAAGACTACCTCTGCAGACACAGTGCCTACTCTCACACTTGGTTCTCCAAAGGTATTAGCATAGCAGCACATATTTCATTCCAGAAGAAGCATGGATGGGGCATCCGCAGCTTCTCTGCGCAGCCTGTGAGAGCCTCTGCTCACCATGCTCTGAGTAAAAAATTTCTTCCTAATATCTAACTTAAACCTCTTTTAGTTTAAAGAAATTCCCCCTATCACCATTAGACTGCATAAAAAGTCAGTCCCTTTCCTGTTTATAGGCTCCCTTTAGATACTGGAAGGATGCAATGAGGTCTCCCTGCAGCCTTCTCTTCTCCAGGCTGAACAAGCCCAGATCCCTCAACCCTTCTTCATAGGAGAAGTGCTCCTGCCCTCTGATCATCTCTGTAGCTCTCCTCTGGACCCAAAGTTCTCACATGAGGATGTCCACATGTCCCTCTGCAGAACAAATTGTCCTGTGCTGACCAAGGGCCATACACATGCTGGAGCCTTGGTAACAGAAATAACAGACTTTTCTGTCATGGCAAAAAGTTTTCAGTGCTGAGTATCTTTGAGTCTAAATCCCCTCTGTCAAATCTGCTTGAGGTGGGCTGAGAAGATCAAAGGTTCCTGAGCACAGCTGTGGGATGAGGAGCAGAGGCAGGAAAAACACACTTGCATAGGCTCTGCTCTCAGAGGAAAAGCAGATGGCAAAAAATCTACAGCTACAACCTGAAATCAGTTTTAATGCATTTTACTTTTTCCACTCTACCATATCAAAATGAAATTAACTTTGCACATAGATTAAAGCCAGAAGAATCCCATGTCAAAAATGATGCCTTAAATCCAACATTGCATGGCAATATGGTACTTCTAGAGACATTTCTAGCAACTTGCCTCTTCGCAGTCTTGGTGCTACCTTGATGACTGCATCCACATCCAGTAATGACACTCAGCAGAATCACAGAATCACCAAGGTTGAAAAAGACCTACAATATCACCCAGTCCAAACACCCACCCATCACCAATAGTTTTCACTAATCCATGTCCCTCAGCACAAAGTCCAAACGTTCCTTGAACACCTCCAGGGTCAGTGACTCCACCACCTCTTTGAACAGCCCATTCCACTGCCTGACCACTCTTTCGGACAAGTAGTATTTCCTGTCATCCAGCCTGAACCCCCCCCCCGGTGCAGCTTGAAGCCATTCCCTCTAGTGCTTTCAGCAGTTACATGCGAAAAGAGGCCGACCCCCAGCTCACTACAACCTCTCTTCAGGTAGTTATAGAGAGCAATAAGGTCTCCCCTGAGTCTCTTCTCCAGACTGAACAAACCCAGCTCCCTCAGCCGCTCCTCATACGGCCTGTGCTCCAGACTCCTCAGAAGCTTTGTTGCCCTTCTTTGAACACACTCCAGGGCCTCAACGTCTTTCTTGCAGTGAGGGACCCAAAACTGGACACAGCACTCGAGGTGTGGCCTCACCAGAGCTGAGTACATGGAGTACAATCACTTCCCTGTTCCTGTTGGCAACACTGTTTCTGATGCAAGCCAGGATGCCAGCAGGACCTCAGGAGGACCTGTGATGAAGGTCTTCTGAAAGGGGAGGCACAGTCACCTCACACTGAAATCATAAACCTAGACCCCACGGGACAGAATCATCAAGACCAAACATGTGTTTTCCTCAAGTCACAGAAATCCTCAAGAGCCAAACTGGAGCCAAATATAATTATCTTTACAATCCAAATTGCTGTGTTCCTGACAGCCCTTTCCTGAAGTTTCCGACGTCTCTATTTAAAATAAAGCTTTGTGCTTTTGTTTTGTTTGGGTTTGGTTTTTTTTGCTGTTGTTGTTTCTGTTGGCTTTTTTCTTTTTCTTTCTTTTTCTTCCCTCTATTGACACAAGGTTACGTAACACAGATTTGTTGCTGCCTTACATCTTTATGGATTTATAACTGGACCCGATTAAAAGCAAAACAGAACTTTCAGTAAAACCTGTGGACACTCACATGAATGGCTTGCCCTATTCAGGTACACTTCTCAGAGCCAGCACTTGGTATTTTCATTTCACTGGAAGAGTGTTCACTTCAGTCTTACTGCCAGGCCTGGAATCAGGACTTATCCAGGAGCAAAAGAAAGAGTGTGGTGAGTTTCCTCTTTCGTGACATTTCTGCACATACTGCAGTAGGAAAGCAGGTATTCTGGGTTCCTTTTCACATTTTGGTATCAGAGCACATCAGAACACTGCATGAGGTTTGGAAGCGGCATAAGGAAAAATGTCAAATGTTGTTTTGGAACGGAATTACTTAACACTCACACCTCTGTTTGGAAAGGGCAAAAACACAATAGAAACTTAGTGGTACAGTAAAAATAACATCAGATTTTTTTCCTTCTTAGCCTTCAGTGGCCAGAAGCACAAATGTAATAATGAAAATCTGAAGGGAAGCTCTGACAAAGAAATGTGTAAAGGCACAGCTGCTGAGAGCCTTCTCTATAGTGGGAGGTAGCAGGATGAAAATGTCAGCGGTGATTGGTTGTCACTGTCTTTCCCCAGCAGAGGAAAAACTTAACTGCAAAACTGACATTAGAATGAGGACTTCTGCTCAGTTCTTTGAAATTAGTGAAAACGTGATCAGCCTCATCCTGGGTGCAGCTGGCTGACTGAAATGGGACATTCAGTACCTAATTTTACAGCAATATGTGAGTCAACCGCTTACCAAGATGATGCTTTTAGTATAAAGCGATAGAACAAGCACCTTGCAGTACACACAGCAGTAAGATTGACCAGGGAATACTAATAGCATCTGCTTTCACTAGGAAGACATCAACAGACAGGCAATAAGTTCCAAAAATTAACTAGAAACATAATAGCCTTCACAAACAATGGGGTTTGAAGCACCGGTTAATGAGAGGAAATATGAGACTGCAGAATGGCATGGAGCTGTGCCAGGGGAGGGGGAACTGGGGGGCAGGGAAAGGGGCTGCACCACAGGGCGGTGGGCATGGAACGGGATGCACAGGGCTGTGGGCACGGCCCCCAGTGCTGGAGTTCAAGGAGCGTCTGGACAGCGCGCTCAGACATAGGGTTTGGTTTGGGTGGTGCTGTGTGGAGCCAGGGGTTGGACTCCATGATTCCTGTGGGTCCCTTCCAACTCAGGGTATTCTATGCTTCTGTGACTCCATATCCTCCACGTAGAAAGGAAGTCCTCATACTGAGACTGCCTGCGCTAGGACACATGATGGGATTTCACACCTACCTCATGAGCATTACTTGACTCTGTACATCAGCTCAACTTGCAACAGACTCGGGGTGGTCAGGGCCAGACCACTGACACAACACCTTGTTGAGAACTGCAGTGTGTTTGGGACAACAGAGAGATCAGGCATGGGCTGCACCTCAGCTCAAGTGTATGGAGAGTCATCAACTAATCTAAGGGAAAGATATCTGTTTCCTTCCAGCTTTTTTTAAAGCCTACTAGAGTCTCTTAAAGAGACTATTCTTTGTTATGGCCTTTGCCTTCAGAAAACGTGTTCTTAAGAGGAATCACATGTGTTTGTGTTTTTGGTTTCAAGTCTTAAAATCTTTTGTGGCTTGCCATCTTTTTCTTCACTGTAGCTGAGGATGAAAGCAACTGTATAAACATATTTTAAGTTACATATTATACTGAATGAAAAACACTCTGCTGTGTGAGTCTGCAGGTACTGCAAAAGACACAAAGCTATTCAACTCTATTTTGACTGGCACGACATAAAGTGTTCTTTAGCTTGTCTGAAGTTCAGATGCATTTGAGTGTCACTTGTTCACAACCGGATGCAAGGCCAGATTTCTGCCACTGGCTGGAAAAAGTAATTCACTCGCTGTCACCAGACAGCCAAGTAGGGGCTGAGCAGCCAGACCGCAAGCATCACCCATAGCCCACATTCTTTCACTCTCACAAATAACACGTATTAGGTACAGAGCTGCACTCCTGCTGGACAAAAGGAGTCAGCTCAGCGTGCTGCACAAAGGTGCTGCCTGTGCAACAGCCATTCAGCATACAGCGGTACTGCTTTTAGATACGGATCTGAAAACAATCTGCACTACTCAAAGATTTCTAGATGACCAAAGTGATTCAGTAGATCTGATTACAGAGGAAAAGAAGAAAGAAAATGAAGGAGCAACTCCCTTAGCAGTTCCTCCCGTGGACTGCTAAAGCAGGGACACACTGCGATGCTGCATTTGGGCATTTTCCTCTTGCCCTCACCACTTCCCACACCTGTACAGCACACAAATCTGTCGCGTAACTGTTTGTCTGGCAACACAATGAACCACAGGCTCATGTTCAACAGATTGCTTTCTCATCCATTCATTTCAGCATTACAGCTGCAGTGGGATCAGTTCCCCAACCCCTTTCATGGCTCTTCTGGCTTATTTTCTAACTCACGGAAGAGCTGTGAGTCTTGCAGCAGAGGAGCTTATGTAGGGTGAGAAAGAAGAGACCAGATCATAGAGAACATGGCTGGGACCATATGGCCCCGTGGCACAGCTAGCAGGAAAATGCTGATACAGCAGCCCCTGCACATGAGCCGCAGTCTTGGGAAGTGGGTTGAGGAAATTTTAGACAACACCCAATTCAGTCAATAAGTCTGAAAGATGCTTTGAGAAGTTCAGGCTAATTATATTTTCAAACATCTCTGCATATTCATGTGCATTTGTTGCACATCTAGAAGTAGAAACTCAAGAGAACAAGGACTCAGCAAACCCAGTGACGTCCATTTCACAAGCAAGTTCTTACCAGAGTTGTAGCATGACCAATGGAATATAAACACACTACATATAAAAGGAATCAGCAGCAGTTCAAGTTTTTGATTGTTGTCTTTAAAGACATCTGATTTAACAGTTTACAGATGAAACTTCCAAAAGTCTGTATCTTTTCACATCCAGGCTGAGTGGACAGCAGCTTAAAAATGGCTGGGACTCTTCAGAACTAGTGACGCTGTCTCTTCCTCTGCTTACCTTGATGGGCACCATCTCTCACCCTTACTGTTTTCCCAGCCACTTTGAAGTATCACCCTATTCATACACTGAAGACACCCCACCCACAGCTCGCACCAAAATGGCCTCCAAACCAACCCAGGTGACCAGTGCCCACTGCACCACACCACCAGTAGAGAAACTCTTGCTTGCATGATAGAGCAAGAGGCAGAGCATGCAATCAGTGCTTGTGTCCAAAAGGAGTAACTTCCCCTTCTACACATCAGTGGTTTGGGATCATACTCGATTGCCACATCTAACAGATCATCAGGGCTCTAAGCCAGCAGTGAGACACCTGTATGCTAGGACTTAATTTAGAAGCGGTAAAGATCATCAAAGAGGGTGCTGGACTGTGGTCCTGCCACCTGACATTGTGCATTACTGGACATGCAAGTGACAGCCTGGAGTTTTGACACTTGGTGTATCTCTGCTGCAGTCTTAAGCAAGCTCAGTTCCTCCTTTCACAGAGACAGAGGTGTTACCAGCCACCATGAAGGCACATAGGACTTCACTAACTAGGACAAGAACGCAGAGTAGACTCGAGGCATGTTTTAAACGTAGCTTCTTAAGACACATGACTGCCGATTGCCTCAAATCCAACTACAGATACCTTCCCTGTTCCTAGTATTTAGCTGTTATACACACGGTAAGAATGTGTTTAATTAAACAATATAGAAGCATCAGTTTCAATAATTGACGAAAAAATCAAGTCAAATAGGGAAGCTTTAGATAACATTAGCAGCTACCAAAGCCAGCAAAGGCTTCACATAGCTTTGCTTTGCTAATCTCAGCTGCTAAGACTCTTGCTTTACAATGCTACTGACACTCCTCTTTGTATACACAGATGTTGCTCGGATGTTAAGATGCTTCCATTATACATCAATATCATATTTGTATCGTTGGGTTAAAGTAAATCATACTAACAATGCTCCGCAGGCAACATGGCACTACGTGTTGTGCAGTGCTCACTGAGGTCATGAAACTTATAACTCTTTCAAATTACATACAATTAATTTGTCATGCTACTTTGAAGTCAAAAGCAAAACCCTCTAGAAATCTTAGCAGCACTTTCTGGTTTTGGTTACTGTTTTGTTTTCATGCCCTTACCATTTCAGATTCATTTTCCCAATTCCATGAGATGAAGACAACAGAGATGCCACTGCAGAGCTTCCGGCTTCAATCATTCCATGCTCACACACATGTTACACATCCCGTTAATTTTGTATTTATTTGCTTGGGTAATTTGTCTGCACTAAATACTCCCTTATTCTGAGCAGTTTCTTTTTAATCACCATTTCATTTCCAGCACTATTGTTCTCTTTCTCGCAGAGTACTTAGAACTCATATTGTCATCTTTCCTTAGTGTCCTTAGGAGTTATCTAGATCAATCAATGTCTGTGACCGTGAGCCCCTGAACCCAAAAATGGGAAGAGAAAAGGGGAAAAGGGTAGGGAGCTGGGATCAAGGAAACAAACAGAGCAGCAGCAATGATCTAAGGAAGAAAACTTCTTTTACTAACTATGATATTGGAATGCAAGATAACACAATACAATACAATCTAATTGAAATTGAGACTAATAAATCAAGTAAAATAAGAGAGTTTTCCAAAGAAGCTTACTTTGAAATTGAAGGCACGATGGCTTGGAAGCACACCCACACTGCTGCCAGGCAGTGAGAAGGAGAGCGAGCATCACTTCCATGACGTATTTCCCTGTCTGACCACGAGGTCCTCTGCATCCTTCCTCCAGTACCTAGAGCACAGGTGAGGCAGTGCAACCAGCATGCACGTGCTTCCCCCTCTCCATCATATTTGTTGTGCTGTTCTGTTGTTGGTTCATTCTCTTGGCTCATTACCCCCAAACACTTCCCATCTTAACTGTTGTTGCTCCTGCATCCTTTCTTCACTTGCCATAACCCTTTTTGCAACACAGCACAGGTGTACATCTCATTAAGCATCCAATCATAAAGCACGTTTCACACTTGTACTCCCTTTCTATCTTCTCCATTTCTACCTCTGCAGCTCAAGTTGACTCAAATCTATCAAAACCATATGAACTTCTTCACTTGGCTCCTAAAGCAAGGATTAACTGCTCACATTCCCAAAAGGCAGCCCAATGTTGTTCTGTGCTATTAATCACCCCTGCACTCTGCTCCTTTTCTGCTGCTTTTCTCCCTTGCTTCTTCGGCATTTCAAAGATTCCAAATACTCCTTTTCTCTCCGAGGGCTTTATCGACTTCTCCCTATTGCCCTCAGGCAACATCATCTGCAATCTCCTATTTCTAATTTAGACTAAGAAACAGAGCGCTCTTCTGGCTCTAGCTTGTCCCAGCACCTTATTCCTTCCAGCAAGTTGTCAACACCTCAAACCCCAAATGGTAGAAATAAAAATGCAACAGACACCTAACCATCTTCTGTGTTGTGCATGTGGGCACCTCAAAAGACTCTATTTCCTGCTATCAATGTCTGCACATAACACTTTTTCTTAAGAAGTTACAACCTTCTCCTTTCTTTTCCCTAACTATGAAGTCATTTCCTACCGCTGTACTTGAGACAAATGTACATGTGTGTCCATCTCAGCTGGCTGGAATTTATGTAAATCTCTACAGCCTTTCTCTGAAGTCACATTCTTCTTTCATTGTGTGACATTATCAATCTTTTTGAATGGCAGCCCACACTAACGACTTCAATTTGCCCATCTTGTTCAAGCTCTTCTTTCCCTTCCTAATCTTGTTCCAAATCTCGCATCGTTCCTAATGTTTCATTTCTGTACTGTCTCTGCTATGCAATGAGTCACACTACCACCCAAAGTCAACTCGCCACTTCAGCAGAAAAACTAAGAAACAGATTACAGACCTCCAAAAAAATTAATATCTACAGAATGCCCCAGAAAATTATTAGTTTTTTTTTTTTTCCTACAGAAAAATCACTGAAGCCTGAAGTGATCCCCCGCACTGCAAACACCACCATGCTGTTCCACACCACAAAGCACTTTATCCAAGCACGTATTATGTGGAAAATAATTGAACTGAATAATCTCCAAGAGACAGACAATTTTAAGATGTTAGGAAGAAATCCTTTTCTCAGAGGTTGGTGAGGCGCTGGAACATCTGCTCAGAGAAGCTGTGGTGCCCCATCCTTGGAGGGGCTCAAGGCCAGATTGAATGGGGCTCTGGGCAGCCTGAGCTGGTGGGGGGCAGCCCTGCCCATGGCAGGGGTTGGAACTGGATGATCTTTGAGGTCCCTTCCAATCCAAACCATTCTATGATTCTATGAAAAGATACTCAGTAAAAGGACCATTCTGTCACCTAACAAACAATAACCAACAAACAAGCACCATACCCATTACTTCTGCCACTTTAGCACTGAATCCACAATGCATTTAAAAATCCACACACAAGCAGTAATAGCGTACCTTTATTTTAACACGTGCACTGCACTGATGCAGTAGATACAAAGCCAGAAGTCTTCTCTTTGCACAAATTATCATCAATCAAGCTTTTAAGTATCTAAGTCACATTTCTAGGTGGAAGCAGCATTTAGTGCAAAGAATAATTCAGAAAACTCTAATGTTAACTGTATCTTGGGAACTGTTTGCATACATGGTGCAGCAATGATAGCTATTCCTAACTGGCCTTAAACATGGAAAACCAAGCAGCTGTTGCGGTTTGCTTTTGAAAATTCTAACACAAAGCAGTTTATTTTCCTTCTCTTAAAAAAATAAACAAACAAACCAAAACCAACCCTATACTACAGCAACAAATAAATAAAAACTGACAGTGTGTATATACTTGCTCAGAATCAATTCAGCAACTTAAAAATAAAAGGTAATATTCAGTGTTTGCTGAATTGCTTTACACTACTTCTACCACTTTAAAAATTCTACATAAAAAAGTTTAAAATAAAAAAAAAAAAATCCCCCAAATCTCTTTGCTGCTATCAGTTGAAAGCACTGCTGACTTAACTATAATCATTTAATTCTAGTCCCATGGTCACGACAAGGGGTTACAGAACACCCCTGCTCACCCAGCACCTCTGCGTTCAGGGAACATCTCTGCTAAACAAAGTGCTAGCCTTGGTACAGAAAGCCAGCAAGCATAGTAAGTCATCTTCCAGTTCACAAGTGTCTTTGCTAAAAACACAACCCACCCCTACTTGTTGTGACTGACTTCTAGATCTACCAAGCTCACCCTGGAAAACATGCTGTATGCCCTGTCTTAGGGAATGCCTGTGTGCTTAATACTACCTACATGGTAATCACATGAAGGATCAGTGGGAATATTCATGCTTGCCATGTTAAGGGTACGTGTTACTGCTTATAAGACATCTGCATTTGTTTGTATCTACACAATATACTGATCATGGTCCTATATCATAAATGAAGAGTTACTACTAGGTCATATAGGCAATAACAGGATGGATATAATAGAGCTAAAACATTCAGCACTTTTCTCTCTTCCAGTTCCAGAGGAGATCTGTTCTTCAGGGGTACTTCAGGATGCAAAGGTTGTAAGCCAGCTGTGACCCACATGTATCTAAGTAAGAATCAGCATTAACTAGAATCGCTTGAAACAGTAAGACTGGAGAACACTTCTTGGCTCTCTAAACTGGAAGCAGTTTAACAGTATAATTGAAATAAAGGGCAAATTTTTACAAGTTTTTCCAGTATCCCTCTGAAATTCCAGACAAATCACTCCAATTTCATCAACAGTTTATGCATATGGGATAAAGCAAAACTCTTCCTTATGTATGGTTTAAGAGTACAGATCCTAAGAGTGCAATTTTTTTTCATGAGCAGTATCATTTTGGTTATGCAGGGGGAAAAATAAATCAACTCCCTCCAACAAAACTAAGAAAATATGAACACTAGGTGTTGAAGGAAAAACATGATTATGTGTTTTGGGATAGTGTGCTTTTTATTCTATCTTGGCAACGTGCAGAAATGTACAGAATGGTTACATCCTTCCTACCTCCTCTGAAGTGGAATCTTTTTAAACACTGAAAGCAAACTTTTAGCAGGTAAGAACATTCTTATAAAAATATAACTTTTATGACAACATGACAAACAATTTAAGAAAAAAGTTTCCTCTTTAAGACCAAAACGACAATGCAACTTAACTTCCAGATTTTTAACTTGCAAGTGAATAATTCAGCAGGAGCCCCACACAGTGTGGTCAGGCTGGAGAAATACAAGCTGGACTTACCCTACTGAAGTGTATCTATTTGCTCCAAAACTTTCCAGAAATACTGGTGCACATGAATCCAGATCACACCCGCATTTCTTTTTTGTTAAGCAAGCTTTCCTTCTTCAAGAATCTAGTGTTTCCCATAAGGCTGAGGAATGTATGATCACAAGAACCTTAATACACCTAATTTCTTGCACTGTAGTGAGATATCAGCCTGGTAATTTCATGCTGGCAATGTACCCCTATAAACTACTGTTACGTCCATACCAAAATCTATATAATCAATAGGGCAGCAGCTACAGATGTCCATGAGGTGAAAGGTCAAGGACTCTTCTCCTGCAGAAGAGATGACAGCAATATGATGAATGAATGAAACTACAGGAAATAAAGTTTAAAATTAGCTTTCTAGCTTTCTTCCCTTTGTAATGAAGGATTTGGGGGGTATTCTTTCAAGAGGTCCCATTCCACACTCCCATCCCTTTTTCTTCTGCCTGTCTTCTCTAAATGGAAACACTGCAGTATTAAATTTCAACTACCGAAGTAAGAGCCCTCCCTCCATCATTGAACATCTCTACAGATTAAAAAAAATAATCTGGTCAAAAACAAACAAACAAAACAAACCAAGCTCCATGGACCACCCTCAGGGATGAAATGCTCAAGATGTCTTTTTTAATCAATAAGTTTGTGAAGATCTACAAAAACTAAAAAGGATCACATTCTAAAGGTTCAGTGCATTCAGCAGCTACACAGTTTTGCTGCTTACTCATCTTTAAGTTGACTTTCAAAAATAACACCCTAGCTCATCAAAATATACATTTTTCATTTGCTTTTAAATTAGAATAACAATTAAAAAAAAAAAGAAAAAAGGAAAAAAAAACACAACATTTAAAAGAATTCACAATCAAATAGCATGACTAAGTTTCAGGATCATCTACTGCATATAATTTAAAGGTTCCAGATGCCAATATGCACCATGTGGCAGGCCTATATGCTTCATGTAGCATGTACATTTAGAATAATCTTGATGTTCAGACTTCAGTTTGCTTCTTCCAAATAGTGTAGAACACCCACCTGGAGAAAATAAACAGTCAAGGAAAAAAACAAAACAACAAAACTACACAGTACAAACTTAAAATGAAAATAGCTCTTTTCACTTATCTTTCAATTCTGAAAACTCACCGTTCATAGAAATGGGTAGATAACAACATCAAAAATGAAATCTCTGTGGATTCTCTTTTTTGCTCAGCAGTTCAAAAGAGAACTCCAGTCCCACTGAAACTGAAATCCTCTGCAAACCCATTTTCTAATCCTTGCTGGAGATTTTCAGGCTGCATTGAAACCACTCAACAAACTACAAAAGTACATCAGGAAGAGTAACTAAAACTCCAGATCTATGATCACCAAATTGGGATCCCTCTCACTCACCTTCCTGATGAATAAAAAGGTAACACCCAGCTAACTAATTTGTGAATTCCTATTGCAGGCATGACCAGACACACAATTAATAATAAAATGCTCAGTAGCTGAACACTGAGTGTCCAAATATCTTACGGGACAAACATTTAACTGCCTACTGCATGTTGAATGCCCAACTACAAGATGCCTTCCCATCTACAAGGAGGGCCATAAGGAGGATTTGGGGAACTACAGGCCCGTCAGCCTGACCTCAGTACTGAGGAAAGTTATGGAACAAATCATCTTGGGTAAGATCACATGGCACGTACATGGTGTCCAGGGGATCAGGCCCAGCCAGCACAGGTTCATGAAAGGCAGGTCGTGTTTAACCAACCTCATTTTCTTCTATTAATAGGTGACCAGGCTGGTAGGTGAGAGAAAGGCTGTTGATGTAGTCTACCTAGACTTCAGCAAAGCCTTTGAAACAATCTCTCACAGTATTCTCCTGTGGAAACTGGCTGCCTGTGGCCTGGACAGGTATACCCTCCTTTGAGTAAGGAGCTGGCTAGAGGGCTATGCCCAGCGGGTAGTGGTTAATGGAGTTAAGTCCAGCTGGTGACCCATTACAAGTGGTGTCCCCCAGAGGTTGGTACTGGGGCTCATCTTGTTAAATACCTTCATTGATGACCTAGATGAGGGAACTGAGTGTACCCTCAGTAAGTTTGCAGATGACACCAAGTTGGGAGAGAGTGTCGATCTGTGTGAGGGTAGGGAGGCCCTTCAGAGGGATCTGGATTGGCTGGATCGCTGGGCTGAAGTGAATGGGATGAGGTTCAACAAGGCCAAGAGCCAGGTCCTGCACACTGGCCACAATAACCACAAGAGCACGAGACATGGACACCACCTTTTTTTAGAACTACAGCAACAGTAGTTGAGTAAGCCACAGACTTCTGGAATTTAAAACTTAATATAACTAAAGTAAACTAATATTAAGGTATGCTTTCTCCTATTCATACAATGAGGTCACATACCCTCCAGATGGGAGCCTGCATGTTCATTACAGGGTCACTGTACAGACTTCACGGACGCATATGCTTTCCTTAAAATAAAGTTATTTTTTATGTCAATAGCTATTTGAATTTCAGTTGAGCCCCACAGCAACACTGGTAAATAACAGAATTTCAAGCAATAATTACACACAGCTATTCTGAAAGTAGAAAAAGAAAATGCAACTATAAAATGTGACAAGCTTGCTAAGCATTTTGGCTGCATTCAGATACTCATACAACTAATTTTCAGTCAGATTATAAAAATAAGCATTTGCACTAAGTCAGAAGATTCATTCAATTCCTCAACAGGTTTCACGAATCTAAGTGAACATCACACGGTCATTTTCTGAAGAGATAAAACCTATATATTTTTTTTAATTACTGTCACAACTCTACTGCACATTTCCACATCTCAGTCATCTGTGAAACAGCATGTAGGTATAATCTTCCATTCGGACAAATGGACAAATGGCATGGAAGTTTCAAGAAAGGTGATAAAAGTACAGATAGGGGATACCAGAGGTCCAAAACCGAATCAAAAATCAGAGTTGAAAATATTTTTAATATGTGTCTTACTTTGGGCTAATCTGAAGTCATCAAGATAACTTTTTAAATATTCTTGTACCTTCACTGCTATAACATCAGGTTCTTAATTCAGTCAGAAAAACTAAACTAAAAAAACCTTCCTTATTTCTCTTTAAGTACTGTTCGCTTCCAAGCTCAGATATATATATTTAATGGCCATTTTAATAATATTTTTGTTAAAAATTTCATGTCTGTTCATTTACTAGAAATATTTAAATAAATTACACACAAGAAAAAAAGCATCTCGCATACTTTATACTTGACATTCAACAATGTATAAAATAATACATCTGACAACACTTGAAAACATGAAGAAAAACATAGCCTGATCTTGAAAGACGCTGATCATTTCACCACCAGTGAATTTATGACACCATTAAAAGTAATTCCTGTAATTATATTCAAAATAAAATGGCAGGGTTTTTTTCCACAGTAAACAATTATATTAATGTTTTTGAAGGTAGAAATGCCTTCTTGCATTCAAGTTCATTACCTCCAAGCCATCTAGGCTTGCTTGATTTCTTCATAAACATTCTCTACGCTTTCTCAGTCTTAAAGGATACAATTCCATGTAGGAGGGAACACACACGATTTCTTTTGAAAACTCCACAGGACAATAAAGCCTACTAAGCTGTTCTTCATACAGAGTCAAGGCATCAGTCAGGTTGATACAGTTTCCCTGAAGAAAAAAAAAAAAAAGAAAAACGTCCTGGTTATAATCAAGCAAAAAAGCAAAACTGCAGATGAATATATATACAAACTGACATTAGTGAAAGGCTTCCATATACTTTAAAACAAGACAGAAGCAATTCTTAACATTTAAACATTTACAAGGCAAATATTGAACAGCTTGCCTTCATTCTGCCTACAGCAAAAACAATTTGTGTATTTTCAAGAAAGAATAAGTACGAGGAAATTATCTATCTTCTCATTAGCAGAAGTAACTATTACACTATGACTCCCAGTTAGAACAGATCACCGTGTGTTATTTAGCTGTAACATTATCTCAGTAACCATTTGCTTTATGGTTGCTTGAACGTATCAGTAAATACCATTACAATATCCAGATTTTCTCTATTATTTAACATAGCCTAGGTCTTAAAACATTAAAATGCAGTATTAAAAAAATAAACATAATCTGTTCATTTTAAATCAATTCTTCCATAAAACAATACAATTAAAAAAATCACACAAGTTCCATGGCTATAGGCCGCAGTCTTAAGCTGTTGTACGTACTTCTGAAATAGAACGGATTCCTCCGATTTTTGTTTTTCTTGGTTCTATGAATAGTATATAAGAATATACTATATCTATATACTATATCTATATACTATATACATCTAAGAATAGTATATAATAGCATATTTAAGCACACGTATATATGATGCCATCTCAATTCAGAGAAGTGCTAGCTTTTTTGAAAAGAAAAGGAAAAAGACCACCTATAAAAAGTTACCATCTTAACTGACAAATTGAACTGGGCATCAATAACAAAAAGACTGAATAATCTAGATAGACTGTAACAAAGTCCACATTAACGTTATATAAATTAAAGTTAGCTTAAGATGATGTTCTCCATGTACCAATAAAATATCTAGCAAGAAAACATTTAACTCTGTCCAACTTGCACTTGCACACACTGCTTCCTATTTTTGGCCTACTGACACTCAGGTTATTTCATTTGTTATTAAAATTAAATTTGTTATTAAATTAAATTGTTATTAAATATATTTCGTTATTAAATAACTCAGGTTATTTCATTTCATATTCCCTCACGAGGAACCTCCAGCTCTACCAGCAGGCTCCAAATATGAAATCTAACTATGCAGCACACTGCACACAAATGGCCACACAAACCATGACATCTACTCATATGTGAAGACTTATGTGGGTCAGAATGAGGCATCTTCAGGAGACATGTTATCATCCCTCCCAAATGTTTGGGTTTACCAGCTTATGGTATGAACACCTGTTACCTTTACCTAGTCACAAAGTCTACTTTCTTCTTCAGATTTCTGATCAGTCAAAATAGAAGTACTAAGTAGGATTTAAATGTAAAAAAAAACCCTCAGCTTCCCACATATTTTATCACTTCTAGTGGAAGAACAGTAGTCTTCTTACTACAGAAGACAAAAAAAAAAATGCATCAAAAAACACAAACTTTCACGTTAGTGCGTACACAGTTCCTAGTAAACTAGCATACAAGACAAAGTCCGACAAAATGATGATGGGAGACCTATCGCACAGAAGACTACTGTTTATATCAGGTCATAATACCAATCTCAATGACAGAAATATGCAGGTTGCTCTGAAAGTAATGCCTCCTATAAATATTTCCATGGAAACTACACTAGATACAAAGAGCGCAAGAAAGCTACTTGACAGAGCAAATTCTTAGTCACAAAACACTTTTTCTAATACAATCACCACCATTAGCTATGCATTTTCACCAGCAATGAACAACAGCTTGCATGATCCTAACAATCTGCACCAGTTGAGTTGAACCAGTCACCACTGCCAAAACACACCACTCACTGTGCTCACATCCAGTGGTTTGATGTATCAGAAAATAATATTACAACACCTAGGTAAATGCTCAGCAAGCGTCAATGAATGTCAGTGGGTGCCATTTTTTCTGCATGAAGGAATTCAATTCCACGCTTGTGCTTCAGCTGCACTTCCATGTGAGACGCCATTTTGACTGTCTCTCTGCTGCCATTGGTTGCATGGAAACAAAATTTGATGGAATATTAGTGGGAAGGTTCATCCTCTACTGCCATACCACCACCATCTGCCTCTGTCAATCTGAGCCAACATAATAAAATGGGAGGCATTTTTTCAGAGCAGCCCTCATATATCCATTAGAAAGAAAATGATCTAATAAAAAAAAAAAAAAAAAGAAAGAAAAAAATTCCTAATACTTATGGCTTCTTACATCCAGAATGACCCTTTCTCTTCATGACTGGACAGGCCAAAAGCCTTCCAGCAAAAGTATTCTGTAAGAAAGTTCTGCTTTTGATCTTTTTTTTTCTTGCAAGTTCAGAGCATGTACAGAACAAGAAAGCCCAAGGCAAAAGACTCTACCCATAGCACAGCACTACTACTGTGAACAACCTCTGGAAATGTTTGCACTTTTTTTTTCCCCCATTACAGAACAAGATATCTTGCCACCTCCTGCCCTCAGATAACATGAGTAACTTGCATCTGCATAAGAAAATGCAGATAGTTCAACTAAGAAGGAACTATATATTTACTTAAATACTACAGTTTTCTCATAGGCATAACTAATTCAATACTTCAGGATCTCTAATTCAAAATGAAGGACAAGTTCCATTAGAACTTTGGGAACAAAGGGTTCATTCAACACTTTCAAAATCCCCGCTTTACCTGTACTTCACCTCTGCTAACACGCTGCAAAGTGTAACTCCTAGAGATCAGTTTTTATTCAAAAATTTTCGCTTCACTGTTTAACTTCTGTTTCATACTGCTCCCAGATGCTTACAAATGGCCTTAAAACAAATAAGTGCACACAAAGGTAACTGATAGTTAATCCTCACATAGAGGAACTCATATGAGTTCAAAGAATAGATGCACAGATGCTCTTACAAATGAGGCAGAGGCTGAAACAATCTGAGCTCTTATGAAAAACACTGTGCCTACAACACAGCTCCAATCAACATCATTTTTTACATAGAACATCAGACAATAAACAGAAATAAACCTTTAATGCAAAGTTAAGATATGAGTACTAACTCAGCACAACTGCACAAAGCACAACAGACTACTGTAGCACTTGTTTAGTAACCTACTATTATCCAGGGCACCGCAGCAGTTACTTGGTTCAGCTGCCCTTTCCCAAGCGTATAATTTTGTTTCAACATCAGACCGAATGCAAAAGGAAAAAACCACACACCTAAAAAACAACCTGTGTGTGTAATTTGAGTCATAAATAGAAAATACTGCTAGGTAATTTACAGAACATACCAGTACTATGGAGGAAGTTTAATAGGATACACAATGAGATCTAAGGGTCTTACAGACAGTTGCCTACCTGCTGTTTCAGTATTTATACTTCCTTTCTTTTTCAGCAATTGAAATCATTGCAAACAGCATGACAAGCAAATTACTGGAACAATGAAATGTGGCAATACACAATTTTACTTTTCAAACCCATGGCTCTGCAGTATACACAAGCAGATCTCACTGAAAGGCTATGTACTTCAACCTCTCCTTCAGGACACACACAGCAGGTTTTTATAGCAGCATGGAATTACAATTTTTTTGGTAATTATTCCGCTTTACTCAAGAAAAAGCTGAAAATTAAGCCTACAAAAAAAAAAAAAAAAAAAAAAAGCATTAAAAAAAAATCACTATTATTCACACCTTTCTTTAAGATATGAATGGCTGTATTGACTAAGACCACTCTGCTAATAACGATCCCAACTGCATTTAGATGGGCTGGCATCATTAAAATATGATGAAGGAAACTATGCCCAGAATGCAATACAGGGATCAATCAGATAACATGTAGTTTTCTGCATAATGAAAATAGTTAAATGGTAGAGCAACACACTTTGTCTTTTAAATAGCCACTAATTACTCAGCTAGTATTGACCAGAGTGTTTAATAAAGTTTAAAATTATGACTCAGCATTTTTTAAAAGGGAAATAGCAAAAGCAGCCATTTTCCCCTCACGTGGTTTAGTTAATTGTCAGTGTATACAGAAACCTCACCACATTCCTCTCCCTGAAGCCCTGATTTGATTTCAAACAACTTGACAAAGAAGAAATGGAGAAATGCTATTTTTTCATTTCTTTAGCCTTAACAAGCATCCCTTTGACATAGAAGGCTGTTTTAAACTTAGCGATTACCCAATCTCATTACCTTGCTCGTGACTGACAATGCCTGAACTGCTTCACTCTTTTTGCGTTCAGAGTCTGCTCAATGCTTGGACTCATCTTGACAGCTCATGCCCATCTCCAAACACCAATTATTCTTAGCCTTCACAAGACATAAATTCTGTAGAAGAATCATAGAATATGCCAAGTTGGAAGGGACCCATAAGGATCACTGAGTCCAGCTCCTAAAATTGCCCACCTGTTTTTCTTTTTTCTTTTTTCTTTTTTCCCCTGCCATTTTTTCCACGCAGTCCTGTGCTGAGGCAGGAACTGCACTCAATGACCTCATGAGTCCCTTCTGTCTTTCTGTCTCAAGATGGAAGTCTATGATTCTTGTGTACAATGCCAGAAACACCCCGTGAGATGCGACAGGTGCTGGATGTTAGTTTCTAGATTTTGACAAAGTATTGCGCAATGTTTTAAATAATAACTACAGTGCTGGACAAATGATAAAAAACAATTCCCTAAAATAAAGTAGTAAAAAAATACGAAGATTGTTTAAATTAGCACCGGTATTCCCAATTTACTTTACTTCACCCATAAAGCAGATGAGTTCATCAACTAGTTAGGCTAAATTTTAGCCACTATGCTTTTATAACATTATACCAGTAATTTGGAAGGAGATGGAAGGGTCCCTCTCCATACTTGCCCATTTCCTACATATCATTTTTACACAACTTACTCTACATGTCATTGCTACTGGATATCTTGCCTGTCACAATATACTAGAGAAATTAGATTTTTGCTTTTAATAGTTTTCTATTTTATTTTGTAATAACAAAGGAAGGAGTTGAGCACAGCCTGGGTTTCCTTCCTTCCTCACTTCAAAGTGACTATCAAGCAAGGAGATACACAGAGCATCAAAGTCCCAGCATCAAACCTAGTTCTGAGTCTTGGATGACATCGACAGCTACTAAGGAACCAACAGAAGCAAATCCAACTGCAGGTATCTCCAATGTCCAAATAATCAATTACTTTAAAACTAAACTCTCAGTAACTCAAGGAAATGCCTTCCCTGAAAACCTTCCAAACTGCCTAGAAATCACAGAGATGCACAGACATTCTTCCAGCCTCCTTCCATGTTGCAGACAAGGAGAACACTGCTCCCTCTTTGGAAGTGATAATTAGAAAGCCCACACAACAGCCAAAAAAAGGATTTCAACTTTGGAGCAACAGTATGATGGTCTAGACATTTAAGAGGGCATGGCCACATTGTATGAGTAAGTGGTCAGGATGGGATCGCCTGGTGAATGGCCATGTGTGTGGGAGAAATCTGATCCTCGTACCGGTGGTTACTGCTGATTACTGGAATAAAACCTGTGTGAGCGGACTGAGAATGCTTTGCCTGGGTTAGGCTAGGAAGCAGCACATTCCTGCAGGGAGGTATTTTTAAAGGTTCCACTTTTCAACAGGTTGAAATTATGGCCCGTTTGACCTCAAAGGATTAAATCAGCAAAGCAAAAGCTTAGCAAAAGGCATTTCCATGGTCCCTCATTAAGAAGAGGAAGAGAACTGGAAACAAAATAGGAACTGTGGGTTACGATTAAAAAACATATTTACTGAGACAGAAAAGGAAAAACAGAAACAAAAATGCAATGATAAAAATACTGGGTCCAAAAGTAATACCTCCTGTTCTATGTTGGCCCGTGATGACAGAGGCAGATGGTGGGGGTACTGCAGTAGAGGTTGAACCTTCCCACCAATATTCCATTACATTTTGTTGAAATGCAACAGATGGCAGCAAAAGAGCAATCTGACAAAATTGTGTCTGACATGGAAGCATGGATGAAGCAAAGGGACATCACTGAATTCCTCCATGCAGAAAAATGGTACCCACTGACATTCACTGATGTCTGATGAAAGTTTATGGAGACCAAACAGTTGATGTGAGCACAGTGAGGTGGTGGGTGGTGTGTTTCAATGGCAACAACAGCAAAGCGAAAGATAAGTCATGTTCTGGACAGTCATGTACAGCTGTCAAACCATGAAATGAAAAGCATCTCAATCAGCTCATCTGCGTGAATCAGCAGATTATGATCAGGGAAAATCAGCTTCAATGTGTTATAAATGATGGTGGCAACATTAGAATATCATAAAGTTTACTCCAGGTGGGTATAACAATGCTCACACAGGAACACAAAGAACACTGTATACAATTTTATCATGACCTGCTCAACTAATACAAGGCCAAAGGTGATGGTTTCCTGAATCGCATTAATTACCAATGATGAGATGTAGTGTCACCACTACAAACTGCTGTCAAAAAGGCAGTCTGTGGAGCGGAAACATGAATTCCCCATCAAAGAAAAAGTTCCAAGACACAGCACTTTGGGTAAAGTGATGTCTTTTACGATAGGAAAGAGGCGATCATTCTGGATTTCCTGAAACCAGAACAATCAACTATGACTGCTACAATGCAATGCAGACTAAGCTGAAGGCTCCAACTTCTGGAGTCAGGCCACAATAATGCCTGACTCCCTACCTTTTTGAAGACTATGGAGCACGTTGCCAGTCTTGGCAGGGCTGTCCTACCACATCCACCATTTTGTAGCTGAGAATTTGCTTTACCAAATAGTGTTACTGCACTCTTTGCACTGTTTTTTCTTCCAGGTAAAGAGGCATAGCTTTTGGAGTAACCTACATACATATCTGCAGTGCAATCACTTGTCAACCTCTGACCAACACACAGCAATGTCTCACCACCTGTCAAACAATACCCAGCACGCCCTGAGTAGTGGCCTTCCCTCAGACAACTCCCTACAGCCTCATTGTCTTCCCATGCCAAATTCAGGCCAGCTGTCCTGGCTCTTCCATGCCCTCTGCTGCCTCCTCATGAAGGTTGTGGCTCTTCCCCAATGTACTGCCCAGCCTGGCCCTAGGTACACTGTCGCTCTGCAACAACCAAACATCCACATGCTATTAACACTGTCCCAGCTGACTAGGACATGGGATTATGCTTGTATGCATACACAAGGCTGTGAAACCTGAAGGTAAAGATCCTCGAAACTCACTTCTCTTTGTACACTGGAAACCCAGGCCCTATGAAGGCTGAAAGACTTTCAAGATAAATGATGCAGTTAAAAAAAAAATAAAAAAAAAATCAATGACATCAATTGCAAGGCTACTATTCAAACAAGTTTTTGCTCTCAACAATTATTAAGATTGGTGGATATACAGAACAATTACAGAGGCATTTTTTTCCAACATACTTAAATACAGACTTACAGCAACAGAGAATGAGATCCGTAAATTGTCCTTTCTATCTCACCAGAGCTGAAACAACCAAAAATGTCATTCCTTCATCCTAAAATTGGGCACATCTGTTCTTGCATCCCCTAGGAATACAAATAGTCTGAAAAGCCTTTCGCAGACAGGCTCTCTAAATGTTAATGAAGTATGGCGCAATGTTAGTTAACAGTCTCCACCTTGTGGCGAAAAGATCATCTGCATAAGCATTTGGAAATAGCTTTGAGGATCACAGTGGCACCCCAAGGGAGCAATCACATTATGTGTGTTAGAACAGCACATGAAAAAAAGCCACAATTAAGGTTTTTCAGTAACCTGTCTGCATAATTTAGTTCTACTTTTCACTGCCAAAAACAAACAAACAAACAAAAAAAACAGTACATCTCAACTTCCTCAACTCCTAAATCCCATTTTGCCCCTGTACAATTAATTGATGTTAAGATCAACTTTTCCCAGTTTAAAAAAAAGAAGTCAGATCTCCCACAATCCTGAAGCTACTAGAGTGTCTCTCAGAATGTTTAGTGTCAGGGTCAGTGTCCCATTGTAAGTGCAGATAGATTTACTCAACTTTTGTTGATGTTAGTAATACATATAACATCCTAAAAATACAGTATTTGCATTAACACCTGCAAGTTTTAGTAAAAAAATCAAATCGGCTTGCCAATTTTTTTTATAGAATCAATTGTGCAGGAGCAGATAAGACTTGCATCCACCTACAGCAATGACACCATCCATTCTGTCATCCATAGGAGAAGCCATCACGTCAGTTACGCAATGCAATTATGTAAAAAAGAGATACTTCTTTGGTAAATTCAGGTTTTAAATTAATCAAAAATATAATATGTAACTAGCTGGATATTGGTACCTTTATCCTACTTAATGCATATGAACTTATCAAACATTTAAAAACTTCTCTAAGTTCAGAGCTACATCACAGTGCTACAAGAAGACACTTAATTCTCATTTATACTGCAAACAGTACATAGGACTCTGCATGGAAGTACAACTGAATGGGAACAGAAAGTTATGCCTGTTTACTTTTAGTACTGTACAGACTGCCATTACAAGCTGCATTGTTTCCACCAAACTACTAGCAATTGCTTTTATTTATAGAACATCCACAGTTTTTTTCAAATACTATTTTTCACCCAGTGTTTTTGGACTCCACAGCAATGCAGTGAGACAAAACCAGACTCTGTTGATGATGTTCCTAAGCAATACCTGATGCTTCTTCTGAGAGCATAATACACTTTCCTGTCAGAAGACAAGTCTAAGATGCTAGTACAACACAATGCCAAGACAGAGAAAGCAAGTACAGCTACTGTCCTGTAACCAACAGGATGACACTTTTGCAGCATCTTTCCTATGATGCATTCCTTCATCATAGTGAGGTTCAGGCTATAGCAATTAAATGGACATTCCCTCAGTCAGTTTTCTTGATGTTATTTAATATGTTTATGTTTTAGAGAACCAAAAAAGCACCTCAAGAAAGTTGGTATGAGAGGCCAGAGGGAACAACACACAAAGTACTGGGTTTTTTGTTTTTTTTTTTTTGTTTGTTTTCAAAAAAAAGCTTCCTTAAAAGGAATGATTCCTTCAGTAGGTAAAATATAGCCTATTACCTAAAACTTGCATCCTAGAAGTTAATAGCTGGAACAAAAATAACTTGAATAGCCAACATTAATACACAGAGCTAAAAAGTTCTGTCATTTAACAACTAATACACATCAGAGCATTCAAAATCTTGCACACCTCAGTGTGTGACTAAGATCAGTTACACAAGTCAGCTGTATTCATGTCTGAACTGCAGTCCACAGTCTACCTGTCAGGCTCAACCAAGGCTGCTATTAGCCTCAGCCTGCTCTGGTTGCAGCTCGATGTACAGCCAGCCATTTATCCACACACACTGGCTACAGTATGGCCACCAAACCAGCTTTTGGCAAATCTTCCCAGAGTCCATCTGGAAAATCTGACAGACTGCAGAGACATTTACATATCCACTATTAAAAGTCCACTAGATTCATTGCAGGTAGGAAAACTGCAACAGAAGTGCTTGATCTTTCCAAAAGACATAGCCTCCCTTTCAATACTAAAACCTGCAAGGTTTTGCCAGAAAGATTTAGCGCAGTATGACTGTGTTAGTTGTATCCTTCATTACAACCACAGGTTAATGCATTTGACTTGTTCACACAACTGCTGCATTTCAAAGAAAAGCAACACATTAAGGTTGCTTTAAAAATAAATAAATATGTAAAGTAATTCTGTGAATCTTGCATTTCTTTAAAACCTTGTCCAATTTAAGAGCAAACTCATTCCGTTGCACACCTCAGAAAGCAAGCTTTGAGTGGAATAGTGTTCAAATGCATAATTTTAGCAGAGTTATTATGGAGTTCGGTGAAGTACTTCCAAATGCTGTACTTAGACGCTACATACATCAGAAAACTAGTTGAAGTATGGGCACAACACAAATACAACTTCACAGACATTTCACTCAACCGTCTGCTTGCTCTGATCATTTTTTTTTGTACAATTGCATAGAGCTTTGTACTCTACCTACAAAGAGGAAGTATCTTCAGATGAAAGCTTTACCACAGTTGCATTATACCTGAGGTGGCTATACTGTAGCGAGCATATCAATTTTAAATTATTTTTAAATGGAATTGGATTAGAAACTCGACCCAAGAACAAAGTCTTACATGAACTGTATAAGGCATTTCATAAAATGCCAAGCATAATAACAAGTAGATTAAAATGTTGAATATCTGTTTTCCAGGAAACAAAGCCAGTAATTTCTGTTAGGAATTGATAAAAAAAAAAAAAAAAAAAAAAAAAAGCAAAAAGAGTATTTACTTCCAACTGACTCATTTTCTTGTCCCATAGTACCTATGTCAAATTCTTACATCTTCATGGATAGCACCAATTCTTGTGTCTTACACTACTGAAGATATAAGCTTAAAAACCCGTGTCTATCTCAGCAAATTACACCTGTTCTGCTTTTCCAAGAACTGCTTGCAGCTACAGTATTATGCAGCATGCCTTCCTGATTATTGAAATTATGTTTTTAAGTTCAAAGACAAACTCTACAATTTCAGCGGAAAATGAAAGAAGACAAGTCAGTTTGGAAAGCCCAAATTTCATGCAAAAATCCCAAATTACTACAAGAAAACAGCTTGTATTATATATAACCATATTTTGTTAGTTTTGTTGTTTGTTGTTTTTTTGTTTTTTTGGTTTTTTTTTAAAAGAAAAAGACGTATCTGCAAAATATAGATTACAATACTTGTAGAGCAGTACTTCCTCACATCCAGATACCATACCTGCGTGAAATACTTTCCATCTTGCTTCAGGACTTTCATTGAGAGGTCAAGAATCAACCGCAGAAATTCCCACGTAGAATCTACATACAGAGTATGAACAATAAACAAATATCACTGGCTTTATGTAGTCAAGACCTGCAACACATCTACCATCTAGAAAGCAGCTATCTTTCAGCTTAAAAGAAAGCAATAAAGAAACAACCAAGAAAAATAAATCAAAGCATCTATAGAACCCATACACAATAGCAACAAAGAAGTGAATATCTCTGGTTCTCTTAACTGGAATTTTCTGTAAGCTTTCTTTTGTTTGTTTTTAATAACACCTTCATTAATTTGGGTAGGAACAGGATATGTGGCAGCAAGGGTACAAGTGCATACACTACCAGAATGTGAACACACTAAACACTTTTCTCAGGACTTAACTGAGTTCACATTATTCTGGAGCAGATTTTCGACCAAGTTCAATGCACCTATTTTTTTCTAACGTTTAAGAAAACTTGGAAAGATGTGCTGTCATTCTCTGCCCTTCAATAAAACTTCAACTAAAAAGGGTAAGAATCAAAGTGGTTTTTATTCAAATTGCCAATTATTATGGAGTAGGGACTGAAATTGAGAAAATACTCAGAAATTTAGGAAAATAAATTAGAAGATTAACCTTCTTCTGGAGATGTGGAGATTGGAACAGCTGTCAGATCATTAATTACATAATCAAACATTCTTCCTTCTTTGGCATACCTCTTCAGTACAGGAATACAGTCTTCAATTAGAACCTAAAAGAATAAAATACTGTAATTAGTCCTCAAAATATTCTGGAACTGACCTGGAAAAAGGAACAAACATGGATTCACAGGAACTAAGTATGGAATAAAGAACAAAATTAAAGCTGGATTTAACTTCGGGTTGAATTTTCAACTTTTTATGTCATTATAAAGAAGAGTAATAGATATTGGAATAGTGAGAAGTACAAATGCACCATAGGACTCAGTTTCCTAGCTTGGACTACTAGGTAGCCACTGTCCTGCTAAATGGCAACACTTCCAGTCTCCTAACACAGTAGTAAAATAAGGTATTTGTATGAAGGGCCATTGACTCACGTAAACTAGCATGTGACTTCTTAGTTAATTTTTAATATGCATTTTTTAATTCAAACCTTCAACCTCATATTTATGAGAATATTTAAGAGCAGGAATGAAAACAGAACAAGCAGATGTCAGATCACATCAATAAAAAGATGTCGATGCAGCACAGAAGACTGTGTGCATTTATGCACTAAGAGGGTAGTGGTAAGATTTTCTCTGAAAATTTAAAAAAAATTGAAACTGTTTTTTTTAAAAAAAACACAGATATTCTCAATAGTGAAGGACAACCTAACTTAAATACACATTTCTTCTCTGATCTTTATAACAATTTAGGGAATTATATTTAACGCTGCATTCTTACCGCTATTTCTTCTACATTTGTAAGTTATGGCAACAGACAAATCTCATATTTCATGTTCCTTCCAAGTATACATAATTATTTTAAAAATAAGTTGAAAGTGAAGAGTTAAAATAATGCATGCTTTCGATACAAATCCCACTGACAGCTACCAACATTTAGGAATTTCATTAGAAAAAGGAAACAAATTCTTCCCCAAATTAAGAAAGATCCATCTCCCAGCCTTAATGTCACATTTGAAACATTACTTTAAATGAAGGCAAAACAAAAAGTACCTGATAGCATTCTCCTTTCAGATTGTCTAAGACATCTCCGCATGTTTTACGCATGTACTTTTTACACCCGTCGATCACCATTTGGTCAATGTTTGAAGACAGTTAAGGCATTCAGCATTCCAGAAATAATACAGGTTATGAGAATTTCATTTTCTTCAAGAAAAGAAAACTCTCAAAAAGGTGAAATTTACAAAGGAATAATAAGTTGTGGTTAAGTATCACAATACCTGAGCTTACATATTTGACCCCAAATTCAGATAGAGGGTCAAAAAGCACTTATTTTCGTTTCCAAACAGTATTTATGGCATATTAAATTACCATTACTGTTAAAGCTTTAGGCTCACAGGAAAGAAATTTCAATTCAAACTATCTCCTCACACAAATTAGACTCTAGTAGTTGTACTTCATGCTAAAACACGCAGACTGCACAATGTTGAAATGACCGGTCATTTGTCAAAGGATATCTCTACCATAGTAACCATCTTTGGCTTCAGTTTGACTATCTCATACAGAATACCCCCATCACCACCTCCAAGGATCAGCACTTCTTTGCCAGTGTAGTCTTCCTTTCCGCTGCCCATTATGGCTCGAGTATATGCCAGGTCGCTTTCTGCCAGATCTGAATAGAAGGAAGAGAAAGAGTTGGACAGAAACATCTTTAATTCTTTTGATTAACCCCCAGTTGATATAGTACAGATCAATATATGAGTACCTGCAGAAAGAACCTAGCTGAGACACTTCAGATACAAGGAGACTGTCGATTTACCAGAACTAATGAAATCCTCCTCTGAATTCCATACAGGACTTCTGCAGTCCTCAATGCAAATCCAAGAGTGGCTACATCAACATTACAAAGTACTGTGTGCCAAGACAAGCATATCTGCAGCGCAAAATAGCCAGTACTCAGGACTTGACATCTACACTTGATACCACTTCAGTGGGGTTTTACCTTAAATTAATGCAACAAAAGACAACTGGGAGATTTTTGGAAGCACCCTCAGAACACCAACTAAAAAGATCAACCTAGATGCACCCCTGTAGATCCCTGCACATAAGAATAAGCATGACCATTAATATCTAACTGTTGGAGGGTCCTGAAGCTTGACTTCTGATGACTTGCTCACTAGTACCTTCAAAACAAGCAATAACTTTCCTGGCTGTAATAACAAATCTAAACTACAAGAGCAAAGCAATGATGTGCACTCTACAACTTCCTGAAGGGAAGTTGTGATGAGGAAGGGCTTGGCCCCTTCTCCCAGGCAACAAAAACAGGACCTGAGGAAATCGCCACAAGTTGTATCAGATGAGGTTTAGACCGGACATAAGAAGGAACTTTTTCATTCAGACAGTGGTCAGACACTGGAATGGCCTGCCCAGGGAGGTGGTGGAGTCGCCATCCCTGGCAGTGTTCAAGAGGCGTCTGGATAGGGAGCTAGGAGTTAAGGTTTAGTGGTTTTCTGTAGGTATGGTAAAGGGAGGACAGTTGGACCAGATGATCTTGTAGGTCCTTTCCAACCTTGTGATTCTATGTTTCTATGGGCTGTTATACCAAGCACATCCTAATATTGTGCCTGCCAATCAGCGCTTAGTTTATAATTGCACAACAACAGAATGACAGACCATTGTTTTAAAATTCTGTGGAAGGTAAATAAGTAATGGCATACTTCTCCTTCTATGAGGCATGCTGTGACAACATTCAAAGAAAACCTCATTTCCATATGAAACACAAATGAAAATTTCTGGCCAGGAGTGTGAAATACTTAATTTGGCAATTCAGATACAATTCTAACAGGATTAAAGAATACACTGCAAATGAATTCAGTATTAACAACACTCACAGCTGCTATCTGCACAGAATTCTGTAAGTCCCCTTGACAGCTGGTGATAGCTACACTGAATGGTTAGAGGTATTTCTGGTGATTTCAACAGCTATATTCAAAAGTCTTAATTACTCAGCCTCAAATCAGCTGTCCTAACCCTAGACATGAACATCCCCCATTTACCTCAGTCAGTACATTTAAACATAATTACAAAGGGATTTTACAAAGCATCCTTGATGCCTAGTGTCTCCATAGCAATTAGCGTCCTTATGTGGCTTAAAAGAACGGTAACCCATCTTCTCTCAGGTTCACTTTCAAAAATACAGGGAACAGCAAGCAGAGAGTACTCCATAGACAGAACCTCTCATAAAAGCTAGGTCACCCTTCTTATTATCTTGGAAGTTCAACTTAGCATTCTGGAGAAGAAAGAGGCAAAATAAGTTCAACAACACAGCAGCTAAATGGGATACAGCTGTTCTAGCTGATCTCACTGAGGAAATAATTCCAGCATCACAAAGAATAGAGCAGCAGGATTACCACCCCACACACCAGTTTCCACTTCTGCATGCTCCTTGAGAATTCCACTGTTGCTTTGAATACCGATAAAGTACTTTGTTTTACTGTCAAAGAGAAGCCCTCAAGAGGTTGCTGTCACAACAAACAATAAAAGATTAAATGAATGAAGTGATTGAAGAGACTGTGGTAGAGAACACTAACTTCAGTTCTCCTGTGGTACTTTCCAAAGGAAGAAAAATACTTTTGAAAGAGCAGATACCTTACCCATACTTTAGCTTTTACATCTGATCACACTTTCTGATTTAAGTATTTTATACACAGAAACAGATGTGTATGTACACACATACGTATACAAGACTTAGCTTCCTGTATCAGAACCATAACCCTCAGTAATCTATTAAAACTGACAGAGTAAGAGAGAAAACACTCCCTACAGTTTCACCTGGAAGATCCTCCACTGAGACAATACTTACTAACATCGCCACTGAGAATAAGAATATTCCCAAACTGTTTTGAATGCAGAATTTTAATGTTCTGAAAAGGTGAATCTTCATCATAAACAACTTCATCGATGTCGTACTCTACCAAGCGCCCATCAGCTGTGGGCCAGTATCTATCGATGACACCTCCCCTTAAAATGGTTGGCAATCTAGAAAGAGAGAAGAGGGAAAAAAAAAATCACCAAACGTATGAGAATTATTATTTTATTTATTTCCTCTTAACAACCACTGGTTTCTACGTAATAAATATAATAAGTAAATAGTACTTACAAGAGTAAATAAGAAAATTTGCAAGATTTAATGCTGATGGGATTTAACAAATCCATGAGCCATATGTTACATATACAAAATTTGCTAAGGTACCAATGAAATATCAGTGGCCATTCTTCATGTACAACTAAGTTCTACAAAGTACATATGAATGCACCTCTAAGAGATGTGACTTATGTAACAGCGCCTCTACAGAAGAATCAGTTTGCAACCAAAAATTGGTATGGACCAAAAAACAGTATGAAAATCAGAATGCGAACAAAAAAACCCCAACAAAAACAAAAATGACAAAACCTCTTCCCATCTTTAGCTCAGCTAAGAATGCTATTTCTTCGAGATTAGTGAGTCTCACCCTTCTAAAGTTGTACTGAGAGACATTTTAAACATATATGGAAACATAAAAGTGAACTACAACTATGCTTCAAATTGAGCCAGGTCTGCAATGTTTAAGCACAATCCTTGATATCCACATACGTGACATCTCAGCTGCCAGCTTGTTTTATTTTTAAATGCACTTTCAAAGCACCTACACAAACAGGTGCTTTGTGTTTATTTTTTTTTTCCTTTTAATTCCAATATAAGTATGGTTGAAATCAGTATTAAGACCTCAAAAGACAAAATATATTTGAAATTGTAGTAAATAATTAAAATGACCAAATTCCATTTTATGCAAGTTGGGGCTGGCACAGAGTTCATCCAATTTCCCCCACACACAATGTAGATAACTAAGTCTTTTTCAGGAGAAGGTGCAGGAGAAAAATCAGACAAACAAGCTTCTAGCAAATTCACTAGAGATTCTCAGTGAACACAGCAGAAATAATTTGTACCTTCAGTAAACCACGCGATGGCAGCACATGTTGAAAAAGCAAGAGCACCTATTCACAAGACTAAAGAAAGAGGTAGAAAGAACAATTTCCAGCAGCACTAGTTCTGTTAAAGATCATGTGTGATCCAGAAGGATGCAAAAGAAACTTCAATAAATTGAGGGACATGTTACAAGACCCAGTCCAAAATCACTGCCCAAAGAAATTCATCTTCCTATACTAAGGAAACAAAACTAGCCTAGGTCACTTCAGATAGACTTTTTCCTGACCTATGTTTAACAAGTTCACATAATAGGGATTCTACAGATTCCCAGCATAGTATGTCAACATTAAAGCGTCCTCCAAGAGACAGCATTTCCCCAGCACAAACATACAGTGGTCTCCTATAACCTTCACACTCTTTTCTGCAATAGAACTGCATAGTTATTTTTCCATTTAGCAGTTTGCTCCTTGGTGTTAGAGTATCTTGCTGATTTTACATAGTTCTTTTACTTTTATTAAAATCACTTCCAGGTCTCTTAATCTATTCTTTAAGGTCCCTGCTGCATCATCCAGCCAATTCACATCTGTAGCAAGAGCTCCTCATGTTTCAAGGTGTTGGTCACTATGAAGACATGAAAGTTTGGTGCACCCTTTCCAGATCTTTGGGAAACACCGGTGCGAAACGTCTTCTGAGTGGTAGTCTAATAATAGTTAATGTCTCCACAGTTTGATATGTAACATTGTATTTAAGTAAACCAAAATGACAGAAGACTTGCAAAGGCACAACATGTTATTCTCTGCCTTCAGTAGCGTTACAAAAATTGCTACAAACATTTACATCTTCTTAAGAGGGACACAGGCAGACACAATTCCACAGCTGGCTACCCATTCTCAAACCCTGCTCCATTGGATAAAGCTGGATAATCCTGCTCCGGCTGCTGGGACCAAGCCATGAGACAGTGCTGGGAGAGGGCCTCCACCTTGGTTCTGGCTCATGCTTTTGCATGAGCTAAGCTGCAGCTGTGCCTGCCCACATCTTTTGCCATTCTTGACCCACAGCGTGGCACTATCAACCACTCACCCCAGCCCTTCTAGCCCCAATCAGGAGCTCTGGGACTGGATCTTGTAGATAACATTCATGCCCTGCCCTGGCCTGCTGCCACCGTTGGCTCCCTAGCTCTTCCAAGGCAGAGTGCTTTTGCTTTCTGTTGCATTTTCTCCCATCAATTCATGCAATTGTTGCAGAAAACAATAAAAGAAATAATTCTTGCCCAAGTAACAACACCGAAGGTCAAATTTAACATGAGAAAACTCGAGTGTCTTTAATTCTGCAATAAAACAGTTTTGAAATATTTAGACAATAACATACACAAAAATTCATACTCCAGGCTACTTATTCACAGCAGCATAGCAAAGCATAATTTATTGTCTTTAGCAACCAAGACACACATGGAAGTATATATACAAACTTACCGTTTTACCCTTTTCAGATTGCCATGAAAAAACTCTTTCATTCTTTCTTCTACTTTGTTAAGAAGCTGAAAAAACAGCAAACAAAAGAGGTAGAATTTATAGAAGTGATTACTTGGTGTACAACATCTTTTAAATTAGACAAGTTGGAAGGCAATAATAAGAAACACGAGTAGTGACAGACTTTGCAACATAACATTAGAAGCCCATGAATAATTATCTGCCCTGGCTTCATTAGTTGCAAGTGAACGCATACTGTTAACAGCTGTCACTGCATTTAACCATTTCAGTTAACAGCCAGAACACTCAGACCCAAACTAAAGAGGAAGCAAAAGAATCCTGGAACATTTCAATCTTGCCCCAGATTCTCAAGTCTGAATTTCACATCAGGGAAGAAGCAATTATTTGTCTCCATGGGAAAGAAGTTTTAGAACAAAGGCTCCCCATCTCCCACATCGGAGAAGAAAATGATACACTATACACCATGTGTTGGGTTGAACATCCCTTCTCTCTCTGCTCTGTGTACAGGAAATAAACTGAATGCTAAAATAAGACTACTATGTTTTTGAAACTTGTATAGCAAAGAATGGGAGGCCCAGTACATGCAAATGTGTGCACACTCATACGCATATGTAATTACAACAGCCACTACTACTACACATCTGTGAGTGCTATGATAGAATGAGTATAGTTATTTGAAAACAATTTACCAAGATATACTTTATAGATGTGAAGAAAAGAAGGGGTTCCCCACGCAGTATGCTAAGCATAATAAAAAAACAAACATCTGTACTACCTGATCAGTTTCCTCTCTTCCTTTTGTATGATCATTGTAGCTCTGCAGGTCCACCAACACCAATCCATGAGGGTGAATTCTCAAATTGGCAAAACTACAAAATAAAGACAATGATGATGACTTTATTAATAAAAATGAAAGGAAAGAAAGTCTGAAATTCATAGTTCAATTCATAATGGCCTGCAAGAGTAAGCTGTACGTTGGTTCCTGCACTGGGAAGGAAGAAGACAAAAAGAACAGAATGGTTACAAGGAAATTACGTGCCAGACACTTCTTAGAAAGATGACCCTCAAGTGTCTGATTTCCCTCAAAACATCATGAATAGGTCTTGCCTAAACGAAGACGTTTTTATACAGCACACAAATTTCCACTGTGATTTCCCTGCCTAACTATCTGCATCTTTGCACCAACTTAACGACCTTCTCTATATTTCACCAATTGTCCACTAGGTGTCTTCTATACAAGTATTTTAAAGTAGAGAATAAAAAATGCCAACATTACAATAACACTAAACTTGCTGAAAAGCCATTAAGTATGTACTCCCCTGACATCATCACCAGGAAATTACGCCTGTGTAAATTATCCCAGTTTGTCCTGATGAAAGGATGCACAGAAAATAGCCAAGGAATAACACATATCATCTTGCTCTTTGTGTTGTGTTTGGTTTTTTTTGTTTGTACAGTTCAACAAAACTGCATCTAACATGAAAGTGCAGATGAAACAAAGGAGCGTCACTGAATTCCTCTGTGTAGCAAAATGGCACCCACTGACATTCATCAACACTTGCTGAACTGTGGATATGAGCACAGACAGGTGGTGGGTGGTGTGAGCAGAGTGAGGTAGTGACACTGCAAAGCCACCATTCATTGAGTCCAACTGTTACTCTCGCTGGGGCAACAGGGTACTGACACCCAGTGTGGACACCACTCCCAAGGTAGACAGCAGACTGGAGTGATGTGGTGGGCCAGTAATTCATGTTCTGAGGGTCCAGCTGGTAATACCTGCTCTCAGACAGTAAATGTGTGTTAAATTGAAAAAAACCTTCAAATAAATTGCTGAGAAGGACAATGGGACTCTGGCTGATGATAAACTTAACATGATCCAGCAGAGTGTGATTGCAGCCCAGAAGGCCAATGATATCCTGGGCTCCATCAGACAAGGTACTGTAGGGCAAGTGAGGTGACTGTCTTTCCCTCTGTTCTGCCCTCATGAAGCCCCTCCTAGAGTAGTGTCCAAGCCTGGAACCTCCAATGTAGGAAAGATGTGGAGCTTTTGGAGAGCCAAAAAGATGATGCAAGGGCTAGAGCACCTCTCCTATGAAGGAACTGGGCTTGTTAAGCCTGGAAAAGAGAAGACTGTGGGGAGACCTCACTGAGGCCTTTCAATATTTAAAGGGGGTTAATAAACATGAGAGACAGGACAAGGGGAGATGGTTTCAAACAAAAGGAAGAGATGTGTACATTAGATGTCAGGAGGATGTCTTTAACTGATAGAGTGGTGAGGTGCTGGAACAGGTTGCCCAGTGGGGTGGAGGGGTACCCTATCCCTACAGGTGTTTAAGGCTAGGCTGGATGGGGTCCCAGCAGCCTGACCTAACAGCTGGCAACTCTTCCTGCAGCAGGAAGCTTGGAACCTGATGATCCTTGAGGTCCCTTCCAACTACAATCCTGCATATTCAACCTTTTTTTTTTTTTTTTTTCCTACAGATAAAAAAAAAAAAAGGATAGACAGACAGGTACCTATAGCAGCCCTCTTCACTCCATCAATGCTTCAATATGCTGAAAGACTAACTTTGAGCCCAGGCATAACAGTAAAGTATATGAAGAATACCTTGCCAAGGAAATTGCCACCTGTCAAATTACCCACAAGGGTAGAAATAAGAACTTCTTTGTAATAGGAAACCCCCAAACAATATCATCAACAACAAATATATTATCAAGACAAGGACATACAGGAGACCGATATCTCTTTTTTCAAGACATTCCTTATCTTAATTACAACCTACTTTAGAAACACAAGGAATTAAGCAACCACAGTCTTTCAATGTGTGATTGTTTCTATTCTTTTTTGTTTGTTTTACAAAAGAAGGAAACTAAAACAATGAAAGCTATCATAGTTTTGAAGTGTTACTGATTCCCAGCAGTTGTTTCCAACTGCTCTTCAGCCCATTTTCACACTCTAGGTAACTGAACGAATAAAATGCCACATTTTCATCTGGCACAGAGATGAGGAATGTCCATCCTGCTCCTGTAAAAGGTGCGGAGTGGCACAGCAGTTAGCTAAACAATATGGTCAGAAAAGAAAAGGTAAAAACACCTAACCCTCCCTTCGTGGTGTTAACATATTCATCACAGTCGTCTAAGTGACAAACAAAGCTTCAACTGATTAAACCTTGCACTGTTGTGACAATGAATTCAAATACCTTTCCCCAATAAAAAGAACTCAGAACAGAGAAGCTTAAGATGGATGAGTGAATAGGGGAAAGTCACAGCCTTTGTAAAAGAGTCCTGTAGAAACACCGGCTCACGATTACAGGTTTCAGCTCAGGATTACAGGTTTTGTGGGTTTTTAAAAGAGCTTTCAGGTGCAAAGGGACAAAAGAGGGATCAGGGAAGTGTTTGAGTAGATGATTTGGGTCAGGAAGACTAAAAGACAAGAAACACCCTTGCAGCTGTGAGTACTATTCTGAGTGCATGTACAAGTAGTGATATTATCAAAATACAGTACTGGCTCTTGAACAATCTCCTTACCCTGGCTTCATTTTATTATTATTATTATTTTATTTTTTTTTTACGTCTTAAGATGTAATGGGCCTCATTACTCTGTATGAAGTTTTATATACATTCAGCAAAATAAAGACTTCACATTCATATCTTGAAAAAAAAACTTTTCAGTCTAAACCAATACTTCAATGGAAAACACTTAAATGAAAACAAGCTACTTAGAAGGCTCCCAAAAATATGCATGAAGTTTCTAAAAGCAATGTGAAAAATATACCTCAGGAAAACAAAACTGCTGAGATCCCAAAACCTCATGGAGCTGTAGTTAGCACGTTACCATTTCGCAGTGCAGCACTTCATCAAAGGAGCTGGCCAAGAACAGAAAAGCACTCACACCACTGTAGACAATAACCTGACTGGCTAAAGAGAGCAATTTCCTGAACAACTCAAGAGTGTGAATGGGTATTTCACTCACTGTTTTGTTTGACAACCTGATTACTAAAATGCTTTCAAATGAGCTTCCCTCAATTAGTTTGATGTGAGGTTTGTTACGACCTGCCCCTCTGGCCAACAGTAAATCATAAAGCTAACTGACCAGGTAGGACCGACTTTGGCTTGCTAAACCTCAAAGGAGGAGGATCTGTTGCTTTGGTAATGCTGACAGGAAAGCATGGCATAATCCCCAAATAAACTCTAATTCATTTTGTAACACTAGCCCTTCACAGAGCTGTTCACACAGTATTTTGTCAGAGACAACCAGCAGTGCCCACATCTGAACAATCTGTAACAGGGCATGGTACAGGCTGCTGCAGTTATCAGCACGGGTGTTGGACTATAAGCACTCCTTAATGAAATATTACTATCCAAAATCAAATATACACTCTTACTGGAGTTAGTACCCAGCTTACATTAGTTGCACATTTGACTTGCTCAGTCATCTCTGGTTGATTAGAAAATGCGTGTGCATGCACACCCTCACATCACTTCCTCACATAGCAGAGTCGTGCATCTTTTGTGCTTGAGCAGTCTAGCCAAACTCCCTGCTACTTGCTAGGGAAACTTCGTACCCTGCATCCTTACAGAAGTCATACGTGAGAACTGCAACTTCAGTCATGTTACCTACCCTCCATCATGATTTTTATCCTGCTTTTCTGCTATACATACTACTTAATTTCCAGAATGCCCTCACTTCAAAGGGAAAGAAGTCTGCATTCCCAGGCTACTTTCACACTAACTGTATCAGACAGCATTTTTCCTATTTAAGTTCTTTTTGAGTAGCATTAAAAACCTGCAATAATTTTAAAGTCTCCAAAAAGCAGACAAAATTGCTAGCATTAAAATAAAGCCCATGTGGTTGCCATCAAATCCTTTCACATATAACTAGTTCTTTTTGCCATTCATTAAATATTTGCTTCTGCCGTGCTGTTTTTGACCTGTCCAGCCTCCTGTTGTTTACATCTGGATTTGTTTCAGCTAACTGAAAGCATATCACGTTATGTTAATGGAAATATGCTTTTTAAGGCTGCCTTAGAAGAACTACATACAACTTCTGGGAGGGATCTCAAATACCATATGACCCAAAGAAACAAAAATGCTGAGGCCCCAAAGCTTACAGAAAGTTCTCCTGCTGTACCCAAGTCTGTGTTTATTCAGTGTGGCTATCAAAGAACAGAAAAAATGTATTTCACACTACTACAATGAGTTGAACAGCCAAAGACAGTAATTTTAGACTGCAAAGAAAGAAAGCAATAACCATTATTTATTGATTTATAAATAGAAATGCACTAAGAATCACTTGAAGTGTGAAACCTCCTCTTAATATTTAGCTCTTCCATAGTATTGTTCTTTCTTATTCAGTTTTATTTAGGATGATCTCCTGAACTGCTCCTCTTAGAAGTGCAGCAATTTCCAGACCTGTGCCGTATTACGCTTTTTATTTGAACATTTATTTAATAATTACAGGGTTAAGCAGCTTTACTTGCCAGTGTAACTTTGAGCTGACAACATCCGTACACAATTTAGCATTAACATCACTACAGTGGCTTATATACAGATTAAGATCACAAAAGTTGGACAGTTAACCACTTTCCTGGTAGGGAACAGGGAGGTAGGGCAACTTCTACATTTACTACTAAATCCAACACACTGAATGAAGAGCAAGTCAGCATAGTGAGTTGAAAAGATTAATGCTGCTAGTCAAAGACATTTCTGGCACATTATGCTATTGAAAAAAAGAAACAATAATCAACTGGTTGCATTCAGTCTGGAAGGCTGAAGGTGATGAACTCTGAGAATAGGAAGGGCCCAACCATGCTTACCCTTAACTCCACTACTCTCCTTTTGAGTGAGGTTTCTCCTTCAGCTGATCAACTGCTTTCTCAAAGCAAGAGTAGCACTACAGGTCACCAGGGAAGTATTTTGTTATCATACAGCTGACCCCTTGTGTGCCTGACACACAAGAAGTGTAAAGTCCTGACCTGGGCTGGAATAACCTCAGGCACCAGCACATACTGGGAGCTGTCTGAGAGCTCTGCAGAGAAGGACCTAGGAGTTTTAATGGACAACCAACTTGAGTATGCTCTTGCAGTCAGAAAGGGTAACAGTATCCTTAGCTGCAGTAGGTAAAACATCATCAGCAGTTCAAGAGCTTCAGTTCAAGTTCAAGCTTCCCCTCTATTCCACTGTGACTGGTGAGGCAAAACCTGGAGTGCAGAATCCAGTTCTTGGGCTCCTCAGTAGAAGACAATTACTGGAAAGAGTTCAACAAAAGGAACAAAGATGAAGAAATTGGAGTCCCTCTTCCATGAGGAGAGGTTGAGCTGAACACCTGACTGAACACCTGCAACTGTTCAGTCAAACAAAAATGAGGCTTAGGGGGATCTCAATGTCTATAAACACCTGAAGGGAGGGTGCAATGAAATAAAGCCCTTCTCTTTCCAGTGGTGCTCAGTGCCAGGAGAGGAGGCAGTGGGCACAAACTGGAACACAGGAGGTTCCCTCTGAACACCAGGAAACACTTCTGTGTTGCCCAGCTGCCAGAGCACTAGCACAGGCTACCATGAGAGGCTGTGGAGTCTCCTACTTGAACATCAGCAGAAACCACATGGATATGGTCCTGGGTACCATACCCTGCACAAGCAGACATTGGACCAGTTCAACTGCTCTGATAACCATGTTAGAAGATGGCAAGGATAACATTCTCAACAGTATTTTGCATCATTTTAGAGTCACTTCAGGCAAAACTGGTGAAAGAAGCCTCTTTTACCTGCACCCTGTAACAAATATTTTTCTTCCTTTATTCGATGTTAAGCACAGACAAATGGAAAATAAAAAGGAAAATCCACTCACCTGCCATTTTTTTTGATGTAGGTTGCTAAATAACCATGATCTTCCCAGTTATGAACTGTTTCTGTCATTCCCTGCTCCTGAAAAACGGGCTGTAGAGCTTTAAGAACGGCATTACAATCAGCTGCAACACAGAACAGACAAGGAAATAATCATTGAGGATTTTCTAGTTAAATCAATTATTTTGTTGTTGTTGGTTTGCTTCCTTTCTTTATATAAACACTGAACAGTTTTCACTGGCAACACGATACACTACTATTCCATTGAGTTCTGTCTGAGAAACTGCTTTCAAGCTTATAGCTGATCTCACAAAAGACAGAAGAAAAACAGTACAGAACAAGCTACCTTGCATTTCCCAATCCATACAATTTTTTTTCTAGTTTACAGAGAGTTACAAAGTTTTTATCCCTTTGAAAAAAAAAAAAGTCTTAATCTACAATTGCCAGAATGAGTAGTTTTATGTCTATTATTACTGGTCAGCTCCTGTATACAAAGACAATCCAAGTCTTATTCATGTAATTAGTTTTATTACTCAAAAAGCCCAACAACAATCACAACAACCACCACAAACCACAAAGAAACAGCAGCACTGAGAAGAGGCCTGGTAGTTAACTTACCCTGGCCTAAGGCACTGAAAACTGAATAGAGTAAGCTGCCCTATCTAAATAGTGGTCATTTTCTCTTCCACTCCTTTAACCAACAGAAGTGAAGTGGGAATAAAATCTTCAATGCACCACACAGCTGACCCACAGCACACAGTATCGTTAAATAAATACTAATTCAGATTAAAATGGAAGCAAAGATACATTGACTTCCACCTTGACATGTGTAAAAACCTACAATTTCTTTCCTGGAAAGTGATTGATAAGAATTTGGAATGCATGTTAGTTTGAGAACAGTAGGATGAGAAAGATCATTGCCTTGCAATAACCAATTGAAGAAATTGGTATCGTGAGCCATTCTCACAAAGATATGACCAGGCTACTCTTGACAGATGTCTCCCCATCTCACAAGCAGATTAAGACCCCAGGGAAAAATGACATTTTTTTCTAACACCTAGGGCAATACAGACTCACACGCACAGTCTTCAAGATGCTATAAAAAAATCCACAAAAATCCACTTGGAAGTAACCAAAGATTTCTTAAAAGCAAGCTGATGCTTTATACATATAGATACTTCTTCAGTTAAAATATGATGATGTTAGAAGAAATGAGTCAGGTGCTTTTTTTTTTTTTTTTTAGTGTATAGAAATATTTTTATAACTACTTTGAGCACTCCATTCAAACAGATATCCCGAAACCAAGCTGAGATTCATCAGCTGTTTGGAGTTGACTACAGAAGTTAATCAATGATCTGGTAAAGCTACACCTATCAGAACTGAAACTAAGCTAGTGAGACTGTCACACCAGTAAGCATGTCAGGGAGAAGCCACAGACAGCTGCAGTGAGGCAAGTATAATCATTTTGCTTCGTATGCACAAAAGACTAAGCCATGATAGTCATATAAAATGCAAGTATCACATGGATCTGAAGTAACTGAGGAATAACTGGCTTTAGCTACTTGCAGACAGTTTATAACTCACTGCTTCTAGCCCTGACATTGTTCTACCCAGCCCCAATTAAAGTGCTATTCTAAGACAGTCTTATTTTATTCACAGCCCTCAACTGCATAGACATAGGATGCTCCAAAAGTAGTGCCTCCTATTTTTCCCCATAAAAAACTACAAGCGATACAAAGAGCACAATGGCACTGATCGACACATCAAATTCTTAGCTACAAAATGCTATTTCTCAACCTAGTCACCACCTTTAGCTATGCATTTTTTGCCAGTGATGAACAAGAGCCTGCATGCTATGCTCATAACAACCTGCAGCCGCAGAGGTTTACTTACTACTGGCCCTACTGCTGAAGCACAACACCTCATTGTGCTCACATTCCCTGGTTGGCCTTGAGAAACATTCAACAAGCATCACTGAATGTTAACGGGTGCCATTTCTTTCTGCACAGAGAAATTCTAAGACACACCTTTGCCTCAGTCATACCTCTGTGTGAGTCACCATTGTGTCAGACTGTCCCTCCGCTGCCACCTAGCCACAAAATTTAATGGGATATCGGTAGCAAGGTTCAACACTTACTGCCCTGCCACCAACATTCACATCGGATATCATGGGCCAACACTATACAGTGAGAGGCATTACTTTAGGAGCAGCTTTTGTACCCTGGAAACAAGTGTCACCTCTAAAATGTTCTTGATGTGTGCAGCTATACCAAATGAAATCACCTTATCTCACATAAGCAAAGAACTAGACAAATTGGAAGTCTGATTACTGTAACCTATGTATCTGCTATCTATGAAGACCACACTGTTAACTCTGTTTTTTTATCAGACAGACAAATGGAGGTAAAAGCACCTTAAATTTTCCTTCAGCATTAAGTTTAGAGCAAGACAATTCCCTAATATATTGCCAAGAATACTTATGAGAAGCAAAAAGGCTCTGCTCTTACTGTTCATACTGCCGACCTTTCATTTATATTCTGAGATATTTACCTCCCGTCTTTAATGTCTCACTCATTAACTCCCCATTAATTGTTAATTCTAATTAACAGAAAACAAGTACCATTAGAGAGTGGTGAATAATTTAACTGCTGGCACAACTGTCACACTCTGTCAGTCAGTAAGCAGACCCACTGATGATCTGTACCCTCAATGAGGGAGCATCTGCAAGGTCTGCTATCATTAAGAAGCTTTTCCTTCCCTACCCTGCTGTAAAATGCAAATGAATTGTACCATTACATTTTTGTACTTGACATTCAGCCTCAGTCAGGTAACGCCATGATGAGGGCACAACAAACAAAGTTTCTCTGTTAAATAACTGTGGCTCCAGCAATAATAGATGACACTGTCAAGCCAACATATTGTAGGGACATAACCACAAGAGAAACAGTCAAGTCCTAAACTGGTCCTAGTTTTTGCAGCTTTGCAGTGGGAAGAAGACAAAGGTTTCTCCAACCCTTGCCCTCTTCTCATTCACCATTTGTTTTGCTTTCCCTACTTCTTTATCACCTGCACAATCCATGTTCTTTAATGCTGTTCTGGTATGACACAGACAGTAACTTCAATAACACATGACATATCCTTCCAGGCCAGCAAACAAGCATGAAACCCCACACAGAACTAGTATGTAACTGACTCCTAGACCACTTCACTTCTGCAGCTCCTGTAAGACACTGAATGAGCTGCAAAAGAGATTCTCTAGAAGAACTGGTATTCATACCCATTCATCTTTCAGCAACCCCAAGGATTCCTGTTGGACATGCTTTGGCAGAGACCATAGGGTAAGTCATCACATTTTTATGCTCCATGAAGATACTAATCCCTTACAAGCTACTCATCATTCTATAGCAGATTTCTTTGCTAAGCAGCCAGGCACAACTTCTTCCTATTATGCGATTAACTTTACGAAGTTAAAATAACATGCTCTTTCATCAGGTCTCCTTTTGGTTATACCACACAAGGTATGCCTTGCAGGGCTAATTAATTAATCCACCAAAGTTGGGAGACTCCTTTTAAGGCATCAGCGGTTGCTTGAAGGCATCACAAAGCTTCAGGAATCTCAAGATCTCTCCCCCAAATCCACTTGCCCCCACCTTACTCCAAACTCAGATATGCTCTAACAAGTGTTAAATGAATAAAGTACAATGGTGATAAAACCACTAGGAAGAGACTAAATTAACATCTCGATGCTGATTCCAAGTAGGTTGCTCTTTTTTGCAAACGTGTGTTCTACAAAGGAGGCAAATCCAGGTTAACAAGTATGAAATACTCTTTTAAATATTTGATATTTGCCAGAAGGAATGAGAAGACTCAGTATTTCAGCTCTACAGAACAGAAACACTGCATAGAAGATCTGTGAGATGCATAGTTTTCAAAAGAGTTAGTGACCAATCAGTTCAAGCCAGGCAGTTTTGGCAACCCAACACACTTCAAAAGATTCTGGAAGTCACAGACGTTCCTCTGGAGTTTTATCAGACAAGAATTAATAGTCATCTGCAAACATGAGTGCAGCTCAAAGGCCCCGGGTACTATAAGTATTCACGCTGTCCTCATTTGTAACACCAGACAGTTTCAGGTACTCCAACACTGATTACTGTGATCTGCTATAGGACCAGACTAGTTAAAAAAAATATTGTTTTAAGACCTCCTCATACCAGAGGACTTGAAGTCTTTGCCAGTTACAAGAACAGATTAGATCTTTCTTAAGAATATCCACCTCATAACCCTGACTTTGAACCCTTTCCTATAGGGAACAAGAACATAACATCAGTTAAACAATGCAACATGTTAAAGCACTCTCATACACTTTTGTATTTTCCCCTTGATAGCTGAACTCTTAATAGAGAGGTGAAGAGAAACCAAATGAAATTAAGCACTTCACTAAGAATGCACTGAGAGTTTCATACTATTAGCATATCCTGCGTTTTCTACTTAAGACAGCAGCCTCAGTGAGTGACAACTTGTTACTGTTCAGAGCCATGCAAACTCATCATTTCATATATTACATTATCAGGCTGTGCAAGTCTGGAATTCACATGTGGGCACTCTACCTGAAAATTCCAGTTCTATAAGAAATGTCATTGGCAAAGCAAACAAACAGAAGCAAGGTGGAAGAGTGATGAATACAGCACTGAGAGAAGGCTGCAGCTTTTAGCCTGATCAGGTCCCAACACCAGCTGAAGAGGACAGAAGCAGCAGCAGACTGGCCAAGTGTACCACAAAGGAGCAAGGCCACTGCTGCCCACTGGAAGCCCAGGCACCAGGTTCAGGAGTTCTCATTCACATATAGGATCTGAGGAATTTTTCCAGTGTCAACATTATATTCCAATCATGTTCCTTCACTTAAAGCCTGTAGAATTAAAGGGTAACTACAGCAAACAAAACACTCAGGTTTTAAAATCCAGAACTCACAAGAAACTTCAGGCTTCAGTGCCTATATTTCAAGAGGTCATGCATTTCCCTTAGAATAAAACACAGATATAAAAACTTGTCATTGACAACCCTCCACTTATTTCTCATCCTCAGCCTCACACTACTAAGGCTCCTCCACCCTCAGCATGAGAATATAGAGCAGTATGTTACCTGCAGGCAGCTAATTCTTATTTTGTCACCATCTTTTAGTATGGTGCTTTTAACTTAAACGTTTCACACTAATGAAAACACTATCCAACACTATCCAGAGAACACAGTCTTAAGTAGAGCTCAAAACAACAACAGTTGCCTAAATCATTCCTTTATAACCTCAAAAAAAGGAGGACAAACAGTTTAACAGGCACAAATGAAAAGCAATGTGCTTTACCAACAATCATTGCTCCTAGTGCGATCTTTGTGAGACTCTTGTCAGGAACACCTGAACAGGAAAAATCCTTTGTTTCACACATGCCAGCTCTGTGAGAGCAGAGCAGGAAGCAGAAAGCTAGACTACAATCACTCTCTTCAATTTATTTGCACCTGTGGGAATCAACCACCTCATCAGAATTGATACACAGAAGTCAACAAGTCACACACAGCACTGGATGAGGTTTTATAAAGGAAATTAGATGTAAACAGCCATCTGCTATTCACACTTCTACAGAAGCTGAAACTGATCTTTCCCTATGAACTCAATTTCATTATTCTGTATTACAGTAGGTTTAGAATAGAAGGTGGCTTCTTCCTATTGATTTTTCATGGATCCTGTGCCCCACAACACAACCCTGAGGGCTTCATGCTATAAACAGTGACTACAAACAAGTCAAGCTTTACTGTGCTACAAAGCAATGCATGAACTTGCAAGTACCTCTACATAACAACCACAATTGATATCAATCAAGTGCATCCAAGTGTCCCTTTGGAAATCATTCATGAAGTCTAACAGAAACAAAGAGCTCTCAAAGGACTGAAGGCTCCTAGTAGAATTCACCCCTTACCCTTCCCCACAATATACCATTCCATCAGTTCAGGTTGCCAAGAGAAATACATGTGAAACATTCCCATGAGGTTCTAAATCTCTCTACGAGACACTAGAAGCTTCTAAGGCCATTTGTTCATTTTTCTTGGACCACATTTTTCTCCCTCTTTACTTAGCTAACATGGTGCCTCCGGTGGCGCAGCGGTAGAATTCCTGTTTGCAACACCAGGGGGCCCGGGTTCGAATCCCCCCCTGTGGAGCAGGGGGTAGAAGTGCTGCTCTGCTACACAGAGGGCTCGAATCCCAGGAGTTGGACTCGATGATCTCTAAGGTCCCTTCCAACTCGCACAATACTATGATACTATGATGATGATGATAGCCCTGCCTCCTGCCCCCTTCCCCCCCCACACCCATACTCAACTCTCCTATCCACTAGATTTCTGTAGAAGTTAAAAGCAAAACATCTCTTCCCTCGCCACACTCAACCCACAGTGACTTAACACCTTTTCCCTAAAGCATCCAATTAGTCAGAGGCTCAACTCCAGATGTTGCCCTTCTGTTGAGTAATGCCAACCTAAGACTGTGTTGTCAAACAGAGCACTCCCATTTTTTCCTCATTTCTATATTCTTGCCTGTTCCATTACACTAGTAGCATCATCTCATGATCCAGAGACATATTTTTAAAGAGGTAATGCTAATGTAAAGGAGAGCAAGCAGGTAGGGTGAATTAGTACTTCACCAGTAATGTAACCACCAACCCTTGGGGCAAGACTGTATTTCACTTGAGGTCTGACTTTCCAACCAAAAACCAAACCCACAGCTCTGCATGTAACCCTCTGGGGCACAACCAGTCCAGGTGGTTACCTGAGAACTGAAGAATCTCAATTAAATGAATCCAAAGCTCTAGGATTTGGAATCATTTAATTCAAGAACAGTAAATAATAGCAGTAATTCCAGAAAACTCTCACATCCATGTTATAGCATCTTCATGTTATTAAAATAAATCTATGCAACCTTTTAGCTTGTAACTAAGTCAGATTTAATATACCCTTACATTCTTCTGTCAACTGCTGCTTATGGAGCAACTGTTTGTACAAAACAACTTGCAAGTGACTTACCTGGCTATCAGCAAATCTAAATTGAGACAGCCAAAGGTCAGAACTCCACTAGGAACTCTTGCCAGTGCAAAAGTGATGAGAGGGAGATGAGGGAAGAGTTCTAAATACCACCACACTATCAGTTCTTCCATAATAATCTGATCACAAGAATGAAATAACACTAATGCAAAGCTAGTCACTAAACCAGTATGCTAACTGAATCCATTTTCTTGTTTGAGTAATCTAGCACCTGGATACAGAGGGTTACTAGCTCTGCAGACAAATCTCTTTAAGCACAAAGTCAGTTGCTGCAAGATGCATATTGAAACAGCGCTTTTTCTTTATTTTTTCTTAACCAGACGCTGCATATTAATTCCTACCCAGTCAGCCCAGAGGAGTATTTCCCTAAGAAACATAACTGGGACATTCAGAAGATCAGAGCCTCACTGAAGGAATTTTGCTTTTTAGAGGCAATCAGTGATAGGGAAGGATAACTCCTATCAACCAGCTGAGGATGCGGCTGTCTCAGGGATTGTTACAAATACAGCCACACACTTGAGTAGAGGCTGTTTTACTAAACCATGCATAACGGCTTAAAACTTATCACTTACACAAAGCAACTGAGCCTTGTTAAACTTGAGCCTTGCCACCCATCCCTACCCACTTGCTTACATGACGTAAATCTGCTGGAGCTGAAAGTAACACCATGTACACAGCCACTGCAATATGCTGTGATCCCGTGGCTATCTCTAGAAGAAGGTAATCATCCCCCACAAAAGCAACCCAGAAAATGCACACCCATGCAAAAAGAAAAGCACACAAGCTCAGCAGACACTAGTCTAAAGGAAAGCTTATTTATTACGGTCATCATAAATAAAATCAAGAAGGTAGAAGTAATGTTTGGCTATAACAATGGCTGACTACAGCAGAGCCAGCAAAGTCAAGGTTAAAATATTTGTAGCATGTCTGAATTCGAAACAACCTGAGGAATAAGAATGAAGACAAAGAATAACCACTTCCCAGAACCACCCTTGATCATCTTTGCATAAGCATTTGATAATCATCTCCGATGACAGAAAGGAGTTACTCAGCAAGTCAGGCGTTGCAAGCAAACTTTTCCCGGCTAATTTACTACACCAGCACAGGATTCCTGCTTGCAGATTCACCATCTAAAAAACTCACCACTGATGAATCCTGACCACAATATACTAATTAAGTTTAAAGAGAATCCATCAAAAAACACACTTACAGCTTTTCCCTCATTACATAACAGCAAAGCTGCTACTAGCCCTCATTGCTGGATACATTTTAAAGGGAGGGCTTTCAACTAGCTACTAGACTAGGGATCTCTTGGAAAGAGTCCAGCGGAGGGCCACAAAGATGGTGAAGGGCCTGGAGCATCTCCCCTATGAGGAGAGACTTAGGGAACTGGGTCTGTTTAGCCTTGAGAAAAGAAGGCTGAGAGGGGACTTGATCCAGGTTTATAAATACCTGAGGTGTGGGAGCCATAGTGGCGAGGCTGGTCTCTTTTCAGTACTGCGTGGGGACAGGACTAGGGGCAATGGGCTGAAACTTCAGCATAGGAAGTTCCACACGAATGTGCGCAAGAACTTCTTTACAGTGAGGGTGACGGAGCACTGGAACAGGCTGCCCAGGGGGGTGGTGGAGTCTCCTTCTCTGGAGATATTCAAGACCCGCCTGGACGCCTACCTGTGCGACGTGGTGTAGGGAGCCTGCTTTGGCAGGGGGGTTGGACTCGATGATCTCTAGAGGTCCCTTCCAACCCCCATAATTCTGTGATTCTGTGTGATTCTGTGAGACTACTGTTTTTCTGCTAAGCAACGTGCGAGTCCTCTAAGAACATTCCACTAGAAAGAAAATTAATCTTAAGACACCAAATTCTGATAGCCCAGACAACGCTGAACCAAGAACTTCAGCACTGCCCCTACAGAAACAGGCAAAAGAAGAAGAAAAGAACTGCTGGATCACTACATCTTTTGCAGGCACTCTGTGCCAACACACAGATTTAAAGAATGGTAACAAACACTCTCCAATTCACTTTGATATTGATAATATAAAATGGAAGAAATGTTTACAGGTCTTAAAAGCACTATGTGACACTGGGAAAGTCGCATTGCTCTTTTAATAATTAAACTAGAAAAAAACTTTATGAAATTAAATGTTACCTTCTTTCTCATTACTTCATTTTGTAATATTATGTTTTTTCACATTGTAGAAATTCACTGTCGTTCAATAGAAGAAACAATTGTGCATGAGACACAAAATAGATCACTAAGTCTCAGAATCTAGACTCCACCAAGATTTGCTGCTTGGTCATATTGAATTCTGCAGGAGAAGGCTATTTTTCATTAAACTTCCTATAACTCAGTATCCCAATAGATCACTGTTGCTGGGGTATTTGCAAACCAACATTTTTCATACCTCAAGTTCAAGTACAGAGGTGGCATGCTGAAGTATTACATGCTCCAAGACTTCCTTCATCTGACACACAGCTCAAACCTTCATGTCCACATGGGTGGTTTCAACAACTCAGCTACATTTAGCTACATTTGTCTCTGCCAGTATCATGTGAACTTAAGTCCATCAACTGGTATGCAAAATCTGTTTGCATTTTAAACAATATTATCACTTGTTGAAACATCTGTAGCCCTTCCATCTAAAAACTGAGCAAAAGCGTAATTCATGAGAGAATTTCTGCATGCTCAAGCAATACCAGCTATCCTCTTAATATTGATCACCTGGAACCCAACCATCTTCCAGAAATGCATGAAGCACGGTGACAAGAACTACTCATCCCAAGTATTTTCTACTTCCAAGAAAGGGGGGGGGGGGGGGAACCACTGCTATGCATAATGCATTTGCTATGTAAAAGTCACAGAAGCTTACCTCAAATAGAAATACCCATGTCAAAAGCAGCCCTCACTTCCTGTGTGAATTTGTTCCATGGCCTCAAACCAAGCCCTCAGGGAGAACACCTCTCATGCTGTATGCTTCACATGGGAGAGATGCTTCGTGCCCCAGCAACCAGACATTAAATTCTTTACATCACATGGGAGATTCAGATACAAGTTCCTCTCATAGAACATTTTACTCTTCAGCACTGAGAACGAACAAAAGCAGGGAATGAGTTTGCAGTAATCCACGCTGCTAAAAATAGGAAGCTTCCATTCCTATGTAAAGGCCTCCTGACAGGCAGAGCAGGCCCATCCCTGGCCCCAGCCTGTAGGAACAAGAAGCTGCAGACCTGCAGGGCACTGCTTTGAGCAGCACAACACACATAGGCTCATTCCTGACCTGCAGCTGTAAGCTGGCTGCAAACACACCTTTAGCCAAGGTTGATAAAGCAGTTGCAAGCCCCAGAAGGCATTTACTTGGGTCTTGTTTAATCTCCATCTATATGATCTTCATTCACACACACATCATCAGCAAGAAGTCAGTAAGTTAGATAACATAACACAAACCAACACAGTAAAGAGATAAGCATATCACCTGCATGTTATCACAGCAGTCAGATGTTTTGGCAATTCAGACAACCCTATTCTTGCCAGAACCAGTCAAGATGAGCCACAGGGTCAAGAGGCACCGATTTCCCCCAGTGTGCTTAAACACACTTCCTTCTAGCTAACTGCAGCCAGTCCCAGATCATAGAAGCAGGCACCTGCTTCATTAATGATGCCTGAGCATCCCTAGTATACCAAACAACAAAAAATATACATTACAAATAATACTGCAGTAACTATATACAACCAAGCACTCACAAAATATTTGCTGATGAGCTTTTCCTGTATAGTCTTAAACTGCAAGCAAACATTTAGCATTAGTTCAACCCTTCCTCCTTCATACACAAGGCTCTGAAGCACCTGTGGGGAAAAAAAAAAGAAGAAGCTCTGCAAGAGTTTCCAAGCTACCATCTCTTCTTGCTTTCTTCTGTTTCAATGCTTCTTATGGGATCAGCCATAAATCAGCACTGGAACTGTTTGGTTCAGCAGGCAAACAATCAACCAGCACCTACTCCAAGGTATCTTCCTACAGCAGACACCATGCAATTCAGCACAGGCAGAGAAGCTTGCTACTCCTGTGTGAGGGTAGGGAAGGGGGGGCGGGGGGGCTTCTTCCCCCCAAGACAATTCTTTTTTTAAATTCAAGTCAGTCCTTAGTAATTCTATGATTCTATATTCCAGCTGTAAATATACCAGAGTATATCAAACAGCTCTAAAATAAATAACAGAGGGTGTGAGGACAGTTTATATCTTCATACTCCTGAAGCATCACCTGAGAGCATTTCTTACTGGTTAAGCAGCACATCACAAGTCTGTAAGTTGTAGCACAGCCAGTAGATTTAACAGCACCTTCTTGCATTGTAAGGGATGCTTCAGCCAGGACAAGTTCATCTGTTTTGTTTAACCTGTGAAGCAGTTAGTGCCCCCACCACATCCTGTTTAAAAAACAAACCCTCAGAACTAAAACACATACACAACTCCTCTTTTTGTTTGTGTTTTATCTGCATTAGGTACAATTCCACAGCAAAACACAGATCAAAGAATACAGAGAAATTTCATAAGTCAAATCCAATACACACAGCACCAGTTAAGGTCCGTGGAAGAAAAGATCAGCAAAGAACTTACTTTCAGTACATTGGCCACATCCAATAACACTTCAGACACTAAGTGCTGCAGCAATGATTTTTATGTGCATTTCTCACTTCCTCCCCCACGTGCAATTTCAGAGTTGAGCTGCAGACCCTTTGGACAGGAACAAAGCCACTGCCAGAGGGCCTAAAAAAGGAAGCTCAGCCTGCAAGAGGTCATACTCCACTCTTTCCATCTCCATGAAAACACTTGTTCTGTTTTTCTTCACATGTACACACAGTCACTTACTCTTTTCCTTAGAAACTCAAGTGCTGTTTTACCTGCACTACAGCCCTGGAGTTCCCAGACTGAATTCACACAACAGTTTTATCAGAACTTCTTTCATTCAATGTATGAGCTCAAATAATCCCTTGCTTTCCCTCATACCAGCACACAACTATGTCCTGCACTGAATTTTGCCAGCACATCTGTGCAGCTGCAAATGGTGTAATTCCCCCAACAATCCCAAACAATACCACATTTCAAGTTATTTTTCCAATGAGCTTTTACCTCCTCAAAGCAGCTTTCTGAAGGGATAACCAAAGCCAAGTCTGAATGGAGTCTCAAAACCCCAAATTCCTTGCTTCTGATGAACTAACCAATCAATAAGATAGGAATGCCAACAGCCCAGAAGTCAGAAGCATGACTAAAACCTTCACCACCCCAATTACAGAAGGGAAAACGAACCACTCCTTCACAAATAAGGGTTTCATTAAAACACTCCTCTTATATTTTAGGATAAGGAACACCACAATGCCTGCCTGTAGAAGTTGTCCACTTATCAGCTCAAAGAACCACAGTTAGGCAAGATACTCTTGCTCTACAGTTGCTACTTCAAACACCTCATAAGGAGGCCATCACAAAGTCAGGTTGCATTACTCAAAGATTCAAACCTGCTTCTACCAAACAGCCTATTAAAAACTCATGGAGATTCATTATTAGAAATGCTTTATTAAGACAGAAAAAAAAGGCCCTTTTCTTCTGACTCTTCTATGTTAATAAATATTTGTAGTTTTCTTTCACCTTTTCAGGAAATTGGCATGCTTAAGTTCATTTGACCCAAGCAACCCCATTCCCAAGGCACTGCTCTTTCTTCTCCTGCACTTCCCCCACTCCCATCTGAAACCGACAAGATAAATACCACATTCTCCTTTTTAAGCTTCCCCACAACCATGTTTTTATTATTGGTATCACTCAAAAATCCCAAACAACTATCAATCTTACACTAAAAAAAAAACAGTGCCTACTACACTAACTATTCACTCAAGATACTTACTGAACATATACTTTTATTCTGAAGAATGAATACTGTATGTGCTACTGCCCAATATCTGGAGAAAACTTACCTGCCTGAAGATTTTGTAAAGGGTTTTAGCATATAACAAACAAAAAAGGCCAATAGAGATCACCATCAAAACCTATACCAACTTGCAGCATGAGCAGCTACTAACAGAGTAAGTGAACAGGGACACTACAGCTAGATTAGGGTGCTCAGAGTCCCATCCAGCTTCACCCTGAGTGCCTCCAGGAAAGGGGCATCCACTAGTTCTCTAAGCAACCAGTGCCTCACCATCGTAATTCTAAAAAACCTCTTCCTTATATCCAGCCTCTATCTCCCACATTTTAGTCCTCTCACCACAGATCCTGCTAAACAGTCTGTCCCCCTCCTTCTTAGAGCCCCTCTATAGATATTGAAAAGCTGCTGTTGGTTCTCCCCAGCACTTTCTCTTCTCCAGGCTGAACAATCCCAGCTCTCTCAGTTGTTCCATCCCTTGGATCATTTTTGTGGCCCTCTGGAAGTGCTCTAATAGGTCCATGTCTCTTCTGAACTGAGGACCCCATATCTGGGCACAGTATTCCAGGCGAGGCTACATCAGCACAGAGCTGAGAGGCAGCACCACCTCTCTCACCCTGCTGGCTATGCCTCCTTTGCAACCCAGGATACAGTTAGCAAGGGCACATCACTAACTCACGTCCAGCAGTATCACCAAGTCCTTTTTGTCATGGCTGTGTAAGCATTCACATGTGATAAAAGCCTACCTGAAATCCTACACAGAGCAGCGAACTGCAGATCCTCTCACTGACATCCAACCACAGACTCCCTCCTTTATTCCCTCAGGGCCCTCAAAAGACTGAGGATTAAAACAAGTTGCACACAACTGAGCAAACAAGGAAAAATTCCAGAAAAGTGCTCATACCATAGAAGGACTATCCTTTACAGTCATGTTCAAACTTGATAATGGACATTACCACAGAGGGCATTCCTTTCAGGAATAAGGGACTACTGACTAGACGTTGTGTTAAACACAAGCACTGTAAAGCAAATTCAGATAGCTTCAATCACCATATATAACAACTCCAACACGCATTGAAGAAATAAGACACCATGAGCACATACACTTGCTGCAAGATTCATTATAACACAATATGAACTTACTACTGAAGAATACTTGCATTTATAGCCCAAAGTCTTTGCGTTTCTACAGGCTAGGAAGTAAAAAGCTATAAGATCCACTGAAAGTAATCTGTCAAACCGAGGACAGGTATCATTTTGAGGTGCAAAGAGTAAGCATTTACCAAGAAGGTCATATTCTGCAATAGTTCAGCTGAAATGTAATGATAATATATAAGCCTCAGAGGTGCAGGATGTATGGGTTTTCTAAGTAATAACAGAACACTTCCAAGTTTTATCATCCACATAACTTACATAGAAAACAGCAATCAGTTGGTGATCTATGATTCAGCATTAAAGTTTAACTCCTTTAACACCACTAAGTCTACTTTCATCAGTCTTTCTTTATAGACAATTCTTTATGCTCTGGGCCACAAGCAATAGATAAGAGAGAAACATTACACGAGCACAGGACAGTTAACTTCAGAGCTGTTACAGGTGAAGTTCTTCACCTCACATTTAAGGTGTCTACTGTGCTTAAACAAGCACAAGAGGGGGGAAAAAGATTTTTCCCTCCCTTGGGCCATGCAGCAATTCTTCTGCAGTCGATCCATCTTCCGCTCCCACTCAGGTACATCCATCTTAACTGGAGAAAGACACTTCAAAGATAAATGGAAATGGAGGAGAAAGCATTGCCTGTTTTCAGACAAGTTTAAGTACGCACTGTGATAGTGGTCTTAATATTGCAGCTTTCATATCACAGAGCAGGAAAGTTCACCTCCAGCTTATTTTCCATACACCTAGTGCCACTCCTCCCCCCACCATTCCTGACTGTCATGCCAGCACTGATGCTATGCACTGAAATTCAGGAAACCAAAAAGGCAAAGAGGTCACTGAGTCAAGGGCAGGATGAAAGGGGAGCAGGAGGGTTGGCAAAAGTGGGTTTTAGAGCTACATAGCTTCTTGGTTTTGTCAAGATCAAGCAAGGGCAAGATGCAAGGACAACAGCTGGGCTATGCACTGTGTCTTTTTCAGTGTCATGTCACTATCAGTGGTGAAACTGCACTATAAAACCTCACTGTGAAACAGTCTGGAAGACTCTTGCTATGAAATACATCAGCGCATTCTAAAACTAACTGCTCTGATAACAACGCCATTAGGATCTCCCCCTTCCCTGCTCTTGGCTCTCAGTATCTCACTGAAGCACAAACGCTGCAAAGGGCACAGCACACAACAAAGCCCTTGAGATGAGGAAATCTCCCTCCTCCCTCAAGATACCGATGCATCCCTCGTGTAGATGTGGATAGCTACCCTCAATTCCTGCAGGGAGGCGGGAGCAAGAAGAAGGACCGCGTGCAGTGCGGCAGGCCCGGATCTGCACTCAGAGCTCGGGCACCCATCTCAGCTCTCCCCTACGTTTCACCCATTTTGGCCGTAGAAAAACGTGGTGGCCTCCCCCCGTTTGTCGGCTCGAACGTGCCCTCTACAGATAGCTCCGAAAAGCCCGAGAGCTCACTCAAGCCCCATTTTGGTACCAATTCCTTCCTCCACGCCTTCGCAACGGCTCCAGCGAGGCCCGCTTCGCCTTGCCACCTCCCGCCAGCGGGCCCTATGCGGAACGAGCAGGCGGCCCGGGGGCACCTGCGCCGCACGCGGCCCGACCGCAGGCCCGTGGCCCGCTGGGGCGGGAGAAGGCCGCGCTGAGCGCGACTCAGGGGCCGCTGCGAGGTAAGGCCTCGGGGTGCCTGCACAGGGCCGAGCACGGGGCCCGAGCCCCCCATGGGCGTGTGAAAGGCTAAGGCGCAAGGAAAGGCCCCCACCGTGCTGTTACCTGTGGCGCCGAGCATGAAGTCCAGGGTGCTGTGCCGCGCTGCTGCCATAGTGAGGTAGAGCCCTGTGCCATGCCTGGAGGAGGCGGCAGCGGCGCGGAGAGTGCGGCGGGCAGCCTATATGTGCGCGGGGCTGCGGCGGCGCCGCGGGGGTGGGAGAGCGCCGGGCCGGGCGGGGCCGCAATGGCGGCGGGGCGGGGCCGCGATGGCTGAGCGGCGGTTGGCGACCCCTCGGTTCAGAGGATGGGACGGGGGTTGGTTAAGGGGGAGGGGGGCGTGGGGACGGCGAGATGGCGGCCGCGGTTAGGGGACGGGGCGGGGGGAGAGTGGAAGGCGGGAGATGGCGGTAGAAGGTGCTCCCTCCGGCGGCTCCCGCCCGCACCGTGCGGCGAGGGGAAAATAAACAAGAATCAACCCCCGTTTCCTAAAGGAAAGATTCGGTCCTCTACAACGAAATTCCTGGACGGCCTCCTAGCGCCAGGGCCCTGGAGCAGCTTCCCCAGCGTTGGAGCCACGAAGCTGCTCCTTACCCCTGCCCTCACCGAGCAGAGAGAGGTTGCTGCCTTCCCATGGCTTCGCTGGCGCTGGAGAATCCTTAAAACCTTTTATTTAAAGTCTTTTTAATGAAGGATAACTAGAATTGCTTGCGGAAGCCACAGATGATAGGAGCCATATGTAGTTACAAACCCAGAAACATCCCACCCAGAAGCAGTTAGCAATAAGGATCGATGATTAATGTTGTCAGGCACTGCGAACGTTACAGCTCTTGGCTCCTTTCTTGCAGGAATCTGCAGGCATGAGATCTGATGTGAACGATAGGACGGTATCAGTGACTGCATGGCATTCCGCAGCTTAAAGAATAAGAAGTTTGACAAGAAATCAAAAGGCTTCACAAGGAATTGCTATTACATACTCTAATGTATCACAATCACTGTTTCTGTCAGCTGCAATAACGTTTTTGTTCCGTTGCGAGCTTTCGTTGCCCACGGTTTAAATGCTGCAGTTCCACAGATCGGGAGCAAAGCAAAAACATTCCCTGGAGACAAGTATCAAAAGAGGCAGAGATATCTGCAGGTTTGCAGTGGTTTCATTTCTGTCAGCTGGTGTCGATTTGGCTCTGCCAATCTATGAGTAAAACATGAATTAAAGAAAAATGAGCCCAAGTACGGAGCTCTGCAGATTCCAGTTAAATATATTTGATCCAGTCCTGCATGTTACAGGGGACTGTATAGTCCTGATTCCCCAGGTGCGTTTTTCACCAAGAATTGTGCTTTTTCTTAGTGCTATGCCGTCAGAAAACGAGCAAAAAAGCAACTCAGTGCTTCCTTGCTGCCTTCTCTGGTCTCTCTACTGATTTTATTTCAGGCACGAAGCTACCACAGGACTGCCAGTAATATTCCCGTATTTAATGATCAATGATGTTTCTCGTCTTTGTTTGCAGCAATGGCAGTCGTTTCAGTTATTTATGTACAGAAGCTTACTGTTTGGACTTCAGCGCATACAAGGAAATAACCAATGCCTTTTGTTTAGCTGAAGCAATTACATTATCTTTCCATTGTGGAATAGTCAGAAGAAAGTAATGGTGATGTTGTCACCTAAGTATACCTTTCAAGTATTTGCTCATACGTGCCAGGAGCCTAACTCGATTATGCCCTGATATACACATGAACAACTTCACTGGGTTTACAGGGGAAATAATAGAGCAGTTCTTTTCCTGGCATTAATTTTGCTATTTAAGGCCCACCGCTGAAGACAAGTACTGGAAGATGGGTGGAGCATTATCTTTTTAATTAAACTCATTACAGAACAAAAAAGAAACAGAACAAACAATCATCTCACCCTATTCTTTTTTATTTGGTTGGGAATTTTATGGATCAGCACTGGACTTCATCTGAAGATCTGGAAAGGCTGAACTAATTATTTCAGAGAACGATATCAAATCTTTCTTGGACTTCAGTGTAAATGACGGTAATTAGATATAAATGGTTTTCACGGCTGCTCATTAAGTTAAAGATGGGTGGAGATGGGAAAGCTGGCAAAACAGCACAAACAAATTCAGAAAAGGAATGTGAGTGGAAAAGAAAAGGTTCACCTTAGAAATATTGAAATAGCCACAGGAAAGCATTCAGCAAGAGGAAGAAGTCTGCAGTATTGACCTGTAGGAGTGAAAGCGGACAGTAAATTATACGTGGTCTTACAGAGCAGAAACATCAGAAAGCCCAGAGATGCCTCCAAGTGATGGATCCCATCACTGAGGAAGAAACTAACAGATTTTTCTCTTCTGTTCCTTTGGCATGACTACTCTCTTTGCCACTACTTAACTAGGTCATGCCTGGGATATTTTGGGGAATCTTCCTACTAGAAAATTACACTCAAGGGGAATTTAAAGAAGAGCAATTAAAATAATTAAAGAGATTGAGGGATTGATTTACGAGGCATGATCAAAAGAGCTGGAATATTAAAACAGGTTTCACCAATACTGTGGAGTTCGGATGACATCACAGTGTTAAGATTAGCACAGGATATATGAAAAGAGTTTATTCAGTATAGGATTACATACATATTTTGAAGCCAGTAGAGACTGCTAAAGTGGATGCAACAGGTAAAAAAAAATAAATAAAAAATTAAACACTTTTGTGCACCAGTATTTGCCCGGCTATGGAATGAAATGTAGTGACAGAGGCCCTACTCTCTATGGGCAGATTTGACAGATTAGATAAAACACGCAGGATGAAGGAAACAATCTCATACAGAGGGTGATGGCACACTGGAACAGGTTGCCCAAAGAGGTTGTGGATGCCCCATCCCTGGAGGCATTCAAGGCCAGGCTGGATGTGGCTCTGGGCAGCCTGGTCTGGTGGTTGGCAACTCTGCACGTAGCAGGGGGGTTGAAACTGCATGATCATTGTGGTCCTTTTCAACCCAAGCCATTCTGTGATTCTATGAAAGAGTCAGGATAAAGGCCTCTAATTGCATGCAACAACCTGCAGTAGAGGTGCATTTTAGTCTGCATCACCTATTTTTCCATACACATCCATAGCCAGCTGAAATACCAAACATAATTATATTTTTAATCACAGACTCACGGTTCATCTTCTCTGACTGCATCCATCTTGACTGGATGTTAATGTTAATTGATCTGTAAATATCTTACCTACGGGTGCCACAGCCTGAAATTCACTTCAGGAGATGAAGTTGAAAACAACATATTCCTCACAGACAGCAAAGAAATATCTTACAGGAAAACCTTTATCCTTGTGTTGTTTTAGATAACACAGAAGATTTGTTAGCACTCTTTTAGAACCACCTGTATATCTCACAGTGTCATCACCTGTGAATAAAGTGGTCATCTTGTAATTGTAAATGAAGCCTCGAAGTCAAACATGCTTGTTTTACATGTGCATACATACAGAATCTTTCACATCTGATTTTTCATATCAAAATACTGTTAATTTATGCTAAACAGAGGCATTTGTGCAGTACAATTAAACAAACAGCACGATGTGGTAACAGCCTATGCTGAAATGACTGTTAGATGATAGTAACAAAATGGGAAAACCAGGTGCTAGAAACAAAAGAGGCTTAGAGTTTAGTGCAAACTCCTGGAAGTTGTTTCATCACCTTCAGTACTTATGTATCATAGTGGGTCCATTTTTACCCCAGAATGTTAACAACAAAAACACAAAGAGAAACAAACCAACAAAAACCGCTACCAACAAAACTCTAATTATTTAGTGTTTGCTTGTAATTGATAGAGGTTGCAGTAAATCTGTAGGAGAGGGAAGATAGAAACTAGACAGATACTTCCTTTCAGAAAGGCATAATAGGGAAAAAAAAGGGTCTTGTAAGTTTCTGACTTAGAAAATAATTTGAGGTAAGGATGTGGTACACCATAATTTTGACCACGGATGAAGTTCACCTCTTAGCAAAACAGTGTATCTTATAAAGACACATCGATGGCTAACAAAACTAGAACTTAGTAGTCTAATTATTTTACTTCTTTAATTCTTCTGCTTCTGTGTCTGAGCACGTTGCTGTTTACTAAAACAAAATTTATCTCCCTTTTCTTGGATGCTCACAATCAAATATGTAGACTTGCTAGGGCATTGCTCTAAGCTTTAAAGGAAAAAAAAAAAGAGGCAGGAAACTGTCTCAAATTAAATTCTAGCTACTGCAGAGTCTACATCTTATTGGAAACCATTAAAAAAAATCTAACTTGAAAAACAAGTGTTTAGCAAGGAAACGCATTCAAACTGATTACAGGGATGAGTGAAGATTTAATTTTTTTTATTTTTGAGGTCTGCAAACAAGAACTCTGGAGAGCCAAATTATATCACAGGATGCAAGGCACCTCATGGAACAAGAGAACAATTTCAGGAAGTTTTAGGAAACTCAGATAAGAGATAATTGCTGAAGTAAATGCTACCATAAATTATAGCAGCTATTATACGTTGCTTTTTGAAAGCCTTCTCCTGGATATTGGCCAGAGTGCTGTATTTGAACCCTTATGATGGGATTTCCTTTGATCCAAACAGGTAAGCGATCTTCTGGAGAGAGATTGCTTACCTCCTTACTGTGAAAGTGAGACCTGAGGTCCAATGGCCCAAAATTCCTGATTGTCCTGTACACCTCCTCCTTTGGGAATACACTGCTTTTGGTAGCGCATTCACCAATTGAGTTTCAAGCCTGATATATTCACAGATTCTTCTGATAACACCAAGAAACACCCATGGAAACCACTGAGAGACCATTCCTTACCTTTACATCTTCGCCAATATCCTTGCTGGTGTGTCCTACCTTAGCCCAGGGTCGTGCCTCTCACCCACATATCCTGGTTTTGTGTTTTTAGTTGTTGGTGTTTGTTTATTTTCCTAACTCCCAAAATGTAAGGGCATTTCCATGTTTCTCTACAGATATTTGACCACGGAACAAAATTCCCCCAAATCCCAACTAATATCTCCTCCCTCCCCAAAGCAAATGCAGAAAAAAGATTAGATGAACACTGTTTTGTGAATCTCAGCATAATTTTGTCCCTGAACCCATCACATGGCAGAACAAAATGGGGTTAAGCTTTTCCTTAACATCTTGATTATTTCTCAGAACTGCTATATCCTGTAAGCTGTGCCTTTTGTTGTTTGAAAATAGCCCCCGAGAGAAACCTTTTTATAACTTCCATCAGATGATATCCCCCACTCCGAGTCCACAGTCATCATCTGATCCCATGGTCTGCTCATCAAGTGATCCCAATCCCACATCAGATGATCATTATCTGGGACAGCAAAAAAAGGGCTTTCTTGGCTTGTCCGCTTTCTTTCTCCTGCCTGTCACATAGTCTAGATACAGCTCTTCAGATATCAAGAGAGCTTGCAAGTGCTAATCCTTTATGACCTAAATCATGATATTTGATAGCTGCATCAGCCAGTTAAAATATCTTAACCTCTCCCAGCTGGTGACTTGCATACAAAGCTACAGGACAGGACATGTGGTCCAAAGGCAAAAGGAACATAACAGAAGAAATATATATATTAATTGTTCTGTTCTTCTTCTGCTCCAGTTTGTATTTCCTAATAATTACAAAATGAGTAATGCTGTTTTCCCAACCCAGCCAAGTCGCATCTTGTCTACTATCTATGATTTTTTCATTTCTCATGTTATGCAGGTGATTTCAGTGACATGCTAGCCTCTGGACAGCAAAGAACGAACCACTCTGAGTAGGTAAACTTGCTATCTTTCATCATTGACTCAGTATCCAGTAGACAGCAGTCTCCATCATTTTGATCTAGATTAACAGTTAGGGCAGAAATAAGGTAAAAGTCAAATCAGATCAATGAGGGAGGGAAGGAAGGAGGGAAGGAAGGAAGGAAGGAGGGAAGGAAGGAAGGAAGGAAGGAGGGAAGGAAGGAGGGAAGGAAGGAAGGAAGGAAGGAAGGAAGGAAGGAAGGAAGGAAGGAAGGAAGGAAGGAAGGAAGGAAGGAAGGAAGGAAGGAAGGAAGGAAGGAAGGAAGGAAGGAAGGAAGGAAGGAAGGAAGGAAGGAAGGAAGGAAGGAAGGAAGGAAGGAAGGAAGGAAGGAAGGAAGGAAGGAAGGAAGGAAGGAAGGAAGGAAGGAAGGAAGGAAGGAAGGAAAAGGAAGGAAGGAAGGAAGGAAGGAAGGAAGGAAGGAAGGAAGGAAGGAAGGAAGGAAGGAAGGAAGGAAGGAAGGAAGGAAGGAAGGAAGGAAGGAAGGAAGGAAGGAAGGAAGGAAGGAAGGAAGGAAGGAAGGAAGGAAGGAAGGAAGGAAGGAAGGAAGGAAGGAAGGAAGGAAGGAAGGAAGGAAGGAAGGATGGATCAGGGAGAACAAGGTTTTTGACAGCTTTTATTCCTTTAAAAACTGTGTAAATAAGGGGCAAACATGCATAGGTTGGTAATTTGTAACCCAAGCTTTGCATAACATGAAGGAAATACTATTCTTTCTGATCAAAATGTTTACAAGGAAGGAAGTCCTGTACGGAGAAGAATGGATGACAGATTAAAATAGGAATTATTAGTTCACCCACAGTTTGCATAAAGAGGTGGTAAAAATGCATGAAAAATAAGTAGTGTAAGAAAAACAAACAGTTGCAAGTAATACTTGGTTTACTTAATATATGTGCTGTGAAATACTGTTTCTTATAAAGTTGTTCTCTTTTCTGAGTGATGATGCCTCAATGTACAGTCTGGGAAGTGCTGGTAAATAATAATGTGGTGGTCTTTTTCGTCTTATGTGTGTTCTGTTCTGGACTCCTTATTTTAAAGGCTGTTGCCATCAAAGCCAAAGGCAGACTTACTGCTGACTTCAAAGGAGACGGAATTTTAGTCTTTGTCTGGTGCCCTACAGACAGGACTAGATTTAGTTCTGTTACTTGGCCATTTGACATTCTAGGTAGAAGTAATGTGTAACTGCATTTAAAATAAAACAGGGAGAATGCTCAAGTACATTTTGATAAACCATACTGGCTGCACTTACATCACACACACATAGTTGTAACTCTGTGAGGGATGCTAGTATATGTTCACGTGATGAAGTTTCTGTTGTTAGCAAAAACTTTACCATCTTGCCTGTCACACTTCTGGTTGCAAGTGTAGTACTAATTCCAAGTAAAAAGGATGGACTCTTCCTTAAGAGGATCTCCAGGCTAAATAAAGCTGCCAGTCTAAAAGGCTGAAGTGGTGATGCAGGGAGGCTGTTCCACATTAGACTCTCCTGTGAGCTTGGTCAATTAGTACATCATTGCAGAGATTTTCAGATGTCTACAGTGCTGTTGGATCTGGTTGCCTCAATGACCTTAGCAGTCAGCAGAGCCATTTTTAAGATGCAATTCATCTCACCCTACTGAAGATGACTAAAACAGATCAAATTGTGCTTTGTTTCTCCCCGTTGACTCTGAACAGTTCAGGTGAATGCCTATCTGGCATTCCACATCCCGTCTGTGCTCTGCACAGATTAAATTGATTTCCTTCTATACAGAGATGCTCTTGACATGAAGTCAGCATTGCCATGTGAGGGGCTACAGCAATGGTTGCTCTTCCAAAGTTTTCTCCTTAGCAGAAAGTTTTGCGCAAACTTCTTCCTTCATTTTATAAGAAACAGCTTATGCTTAGGAAAAAGAGATGACTTTTCCAAGGGAAAAACAATATGGCAAGATAACACTGATTCACTCAGCAGGCCATGATCTGTCTGTTGGCTGCTACACCATATCTGCATTTATTAACGGCATCACAGTAAGAAGCTGGAAGGACTTTGTGGTTACTCACAGGCAGGTCCTCTAAGGTGTTGCCAGGTAGCATCTAATTATGAATGGGTTTTTAAATGCAATGTAATTAAATCAAAAGATAGCATCAGCAATATGATCGAAAGTGAATGATCTGTATCTCACCCAAATAGTTTCACAATTAGAGTTACAATGAATAGACCACGTTTGGAGGAACAGAAATGTGCTTAATCTTCTAAAGCATACGTTACAAGATACTAAACCTATTGATAAAGAAAAAGATTAATGTAGAATGCCTTTTTTAGTCTGATATCAGAACTTCATCCGAACCCCATAAAGCAATAGTTTGTGCTAACCACAGAAAAATGACTTTTGGAATTAACATAAAAACATTCAGCTTTAAAGCTGCCTGTTGCCTTCAATAGCAGAAAACTTACATGGACTTGCTAACTGAAAGCTGTCAAATGCCACATAGCTGATTGCAGAGTTTGGACCCCACTGTGGCTAGCTCAGACACTGAATAAAATGTCTAAGTCGACACTTTAAGAGAATGATCCCGTCTTCTGATTAGAGCAGTACGCTGAGTCAGGAGATCAATGCTTAATTTTTCAACGGCTACAGATTATTCTACCTTGGATAAGTTAGAGTCTGTCTGAAACGTGGTAGAAACTTCTTCCATCCCCTACCAGGCTGTGAACCCATGAGGCCACAAACTGGTTCAGCTGTGAATTTTTAAAAACACAAATTCAACAGCTAAGTATAAAATTCACTTGGGATGATCGTATTCGATAGTCCACCTCAATTTTCCTTAACGCTTCTTTATTACTTGCCTTTGCATTACCTGAACAATTCCTCAGACTTCCCTTATTATATTTTCCTGTCAGCCACTAGCTTAAAAAATCTTTTCTTTTTTTTTTTTTAGCTCTTTTTCGTTACTCTGACAGTTGATTTTGAACTGATAGAACATCTGATGAGTACAGAATGGCATGTGTTGTTAAGGATTAACAAGTTTTCTTTGAGGTTTTTACTGCTACACTTATATAACGAATACCGTGCTAGGAATGTTAACCTGGAAAACAAAAAATCAGAAAATTAACCAGATTGAATACTTATCATATGCAAAGTCCACATACAACGTATTTCAGTTATTTTCTTCTCCATTACCAGATGATCTCCTTAGAATATCTGGTGTGGAAACGTCTTAATTTGACAACAGGCTGCTTTTATGACCCGAAGCATATGGCGGGTATCAGAAATAAATGAGTTTGGTGTGGCTCCTGTGCTTTCCGTGTTTTGTTGGAATCATTACTGTGCTGGGTTTCAGCTGTAAGACAAAAAGAATGTTCTTGGTTCACACCTGTGGGGTATTAGAAATTGTGGTTACTTTTCTCTTCTGATTGAAGCAGAGATACAGCGGCACTGAGTTTGCACTCAGATGAATTCAAGCAGCAAGCTGCTCTGTTCTGCATGCTCATTTTTTCCTTACTTTGTTTTCTGTCTTTCCCAGTTTTCAGGGACTACGTCTGTCACGGTCTAAAATACCGAGTCTCACTGTGCTCAGGTTGGTGTCTCGCCAAGTCCACACTGAGACAGAAGACATTAATTTAAAAACACACCTGAGAAGGCTGAAATGAAACTTCTGAGTCATATTTCCTTTTCAATTCCTTTTTTAAAGCATATGCTTTTGTGTTTCCCTCTATCGCATACTCAGACTAACACAGCCCCACACAACAATAAACTGTCTTGAACTGCCAGCCTTTAACTTTTACTGTTTGCTTAGGAAGTGTTTGAGAGCAAATCTGAAAAAGCATTATTTCTTGTTTTTCTTTTTGACCAAGTGCACGGTGAATAACAGATTTTGCAATAAAACTAGCTCAGGAAAAGACAAGATGCATCCTCTTTGTAACAGCCATCCTTGACTATGTCAAGCAAAGCCGTAAAACTTAGCTCTGGCCGAAATATTATACAGGCTTATTGTAACAAAATTATGCAGTTGCCTGACTCCATTCTTTCAGAAATCTTTTCCACAGATTTCAGCACTCTCTGACATCATTATGCCATGGCACTGAGAGCTGCTGACAGGAGGAGCCTGGGGCTTTCCTGGGTGATGTTTCCAATTGTCCATGTGTTGTGGGCAGCTCAGTGCCTCCAGACCTCCCCTGGTGCAGCCCTGCTGGAGGGCAGCAGCAGCTCACTGCAATGCCTCCCAAACTGTTGTCCAGCGTTGGCACAATTCAGCTTCATTAAAAGACCTGATCATAAGAGGGAAGAGCTTATCTGGGAATACTGGGAAAACTGGGAATGATTGGGTCAGAACTCCTTGTGCCTGTAAGATCTGCGGAGGCATTCTCTGAAGTGGTGTTGAAATAAACCTGTGGAAGCACACTGGGAGGTTAACAGCAGGGTTGCAGCAGGAACTAAGAAGGAAATACTGTCAGGCACCTTACACTTTGAGACCGAGTTTCAATGTTCTGCACCTCCAAAAATGCAGTCTGGTGAACAGTCCTACACCAGGGTTCCTCCTGCCAGTTATGAGACCATATGATTACAGTTTTGCGGGGTTAACTTATGGGACTATCTTCACTTCTTAAATGTCTTGACAGTGCTATTACTTAGCATATAGGATGGTTTAAACCACTGACCTCTTGGCAACAGAGCTGTTTTACTACTGAATGTGTTGTATCCTTCTTTCTCATTCATGGATAATGCCACACTAACATTATATTTTAAAAAGTTTATATGTGTTTTCATCAGACCAAAGTGGTACTTTTTGATGACAAAGGAACCCTCATTTTCTCTGCGTATGCAGTATTTCTACTCAAATTATACCTTGTCAGTAGCATTAGCTTTAGGCAAACTTCTGGTAGTGAACCTCCTTTCTTCCTTTGTAATACTCAGTGGAGCCTGACTTTACAGGACTAGTTTCTGGAAATAAATGTCATTGCTTGCATCGTTTGCAGACTCTTTCTATTCATACAAAACACCTAAAATATGGTATATTTCATTGCTTGGATTATATGCAGTTTGTTTTAATGGTGACCCCAATACCATTTACAATATATACTTCTATACAGTGAAACTGCTCCATGCTCTATTTACAAGTTTTCTGGGAGTTAAATGGCTTGTAAATGCTCCTGTCCATAAAAGAAACTGTTCCTTCTTCAAAGGTAATAGAGAGATGTGTGCATATATTTGCAACCAGTATCTGGGCTGTTCTATCTGTCCTGAAAACCAGCTGAATCAATGAAATTTTCTCTCTTCAGCTGGCTTGCAGTCAAGCCCACAGTCACGTTCCCTGTGTGCCTTGAATGTTTAATCAGTAAACACTGCAGGGAAATATTTAACTGCAAACACAAATCTATCATCATGAGCATGCTATAAACACACAGGGAAATTCCTATTTAATTTTCTAAAATTGCTTGCTTACAGGATTAAGTATGTGGGATTAAACTGACTTTAAAAAATGTAAACTGAGAGGCAATAAGATGCACAGATTCTGTTTTGGCCCCATGCTGCTCCTGTAGGGTTTGCAAAGATGCTATCATGCAGCATTTCAGTCATGGCAGGAATGAACTGGAAATGGCTTGAGATGAGGTGGTGGGTAGGGAAAAGGTTGCCATAAAACCTAAGGTTGTATTTCAAGATGCTTGAAATAGCATCTGCTAGAAACAAGTCACACAAGTGCGGTGCATATAGAAACTAGAGAGGTAAAAAGACAAAACAAGATGAGGTGCCTCTGCATGGAGGAAAGCAGTGGAAATCTATCTGACCTTTCTTTGACCCTTATCAATCCCCCGTAATCTTTGCCATTTCTGCTCTGAACAAGTTGTGTTCTCAGGTCCGTTCTCACTTCTTTCGTCTGCATAATCATCATTTAATGTCTTTACTGACTGGAGATCTCCTTATTTACTGCTTTGATGGTTATTTCCCTTCTGCCAGCCTGTCTTTTCATTTGCCATCCTTCTGTTTGTATCTTTGATACCTAATTCACCCTAATATCTTTCATTCATCTTAACATCTTGAACTGCTATTTAGAAATCAGTGGAGCTTTGTTGGTCTTATCATTCAAACTCTGCAGTCATTTGCTAACCTTTTCTGTTTGTTCTCAGATCTTTCTGTTTTTCTTCTTCTTTTGCCTGGCCATAACTCATGCAGTTTGATGCCAGCCATTTGCGTCCTCTCCTGCCGCTAGTCCCTTTTCATTCCAGTGATTTCTTATTTCTTTGCTGTTTGCAACCTCTTTTTCTTGCTTGCCTTTGCTCTTGCTGCCTTCTTGGCAGGGTCAGTTTCTGAAATGCAGTTTGGCTTTGGACTGTGTGACAGAGACCATATTTAAGGGCTAATGTCTCTTTTCTGGAAACTAATGTTTCCAGTGCACGCCACTCTCAAACCATCGTCATTTCAGGATCTGGAAGTCAAGCTCTCCAAACTGAGTTACAACCTCACACTGGAAGAGAGCATTTCCTCCTACTGTTCAAATAAAGGCAATAAGAGGCATTGGTAAAATATTATTGCTCCAGTTTTACAGAGTCTGAGTTGAAAGTTTAACTCAGATATTGTAAAACTTTTATTTGTTCATGGTAGAAATATTCTACTGCATGGACTGTCACCTCACTGGCTCTTCTGGAAACCAAACCAGGCCTAGATGGGTGTGGAGATTTCCTCAGCATCTGCCATAGTTATTGCGCATCAAAATTAAGGTGCTGCTGGTTTTGATGGCTTTACTGTGAAGTGCGATCAACCAGGATAATCTGGTTTAAGAATAGTAAAATAGGCTGCTGCTATTCCAGTTCTCCTGGAAGCTAATGGTAACAATATGATCAGTACACATACTGGTAACCTCCTCCAGGTTTGCTAGCCTTTTTCCTTTCAGTGAGCAGTAAATCCCAAACATTCACACTTTCTGGTGTGAAGATCGGCTCTTTTTAAAGAACTTGGTTTTATGCTGTGTTGCATTGAAAAAGTAAATCATTTCGAATAGGAATCCAGATTTAGTGGCCACTCTCTCACAAACTACTTTTCACCGTGAATCCATGCTTTACCCTAACTTCCCCAATGCCCTTGGGGAGGGCGGTAAAGCATTAAGCAAGGTATTGTATGAAGGCATATATACTGGTATATATAAGCAGCTTATAAACTCGAGCCAGAAGTGCAGCTGTTCAAATAGATGCCACAGCTGGACAACTGAATGCAAGTAGGCCTGGACTTATAGTCCTTCTCAGTCATCTCACAGTCACGTCTTTTAAAAAGACATGAAGAACAGAAAGGTTGACAAGCATTATTCCTAAAGTCAGGAGTGAAACACGCAGATGCTTTCCTCCTCCTTCCCTTCCTCCCTGACTGGTGGAAATGGGTCTCTGAGAAATTCTCACTTTTTCAATTAAAACAAAGAACTATTTTTACTGACTAAAGAAGACAGGTACAAGTGACTCCATGAAGCGGTTCAGGATTTGTTAGTGAGATGATGAAATCAAGGTAGAGATGTTGCTGGGAAAGGCAGAAGGTAAAATGTTGTAAATTCAGTGTTAAACCTGTATCAAATGTAGCAGTCATAACCTGCTCTAGCAGGGATGATGGCTTCCAACCCTCGGCTATGATCTTCGTAGAAAGATGGAGAAAAAGCTTGTGAACTGTTATTGTACACAAAAGCCTATTTACAACTATGAAAGAGATATATAGTGGGAAGTGGAAAGGCGCCACTTGATGTCACAGATATAACTGAGATCACCCATATTTAGGCATATGTATGGCTTATTTCTAAAGCTATCCTAGCTAGATTGATTTCTAAACCACGATCTTAATTATCAATATTTTCAAGCATTTATATCTACTTCTCTGTCTAATTTTATTGCAATTTTTATTTTAAAAGCATGAACAGGTTGATAATGCCAGATAGCCAGCAATTCTAAGTTGTTCATCATCCAGAGGAGGGCCACAGAAATGATCCAAGGGGTGGAGCATCTCCCCTATGAGAACAGGCTGAGAGAGTGGGGCTGTTCAGCCTGGAGAAGGGAAGGCTCCAGGGAGATCTGATAGCACCTTTCAGTACCTATAAAAGAGGGCTGTAAGAAAGGACAGACTCTTTAGCAGATTCTTTTGTGACAGGACAAGAGGAAATGGTTTCAAGCTAAAGGACGGAAGATATAGACTGAATGTAGGAGGTTTTTTAGAATTGGTGTGGCACAGGTTGCCCAGATAGGTAATGGAAGCCCTATCCCTGAATAGGGCCTGTCCTTAAGGACAGGCTGGACAGGGCTCTGAGCACTCTGATGTAGCTGTAGGAGTCCCTGTTCATTGCAGGGGAGTTGGACCAGATGGTCTTTAAAGGTCTATTCCGACTCAAACTATTCTGTGATTCTATGATTCCATGATTCCATGTTTCAGTGGTTTTAATGACACATGCATATGTAGAAAGTGCAACTTTATTACTAGACTACAGTACTTGGACTGTGTCTATAGTACACTGGGAGGGAAGCACTTCCATGTGAGCATTCCTCAGCTTGCATCTCTTTACTGGCTATAGAGGGAGGAGATGGCTATCCAAATGACTATTAAAATGTTAATATTAAAATATTAAATTATTAAACTATTAAAATATCCAAATGACTATCCAATTAACTATAGCAAGAGAAAATCATTGCTTCAATCTGTAGATTAAAGAAACTGGGAAGAAAAATCTTTCCCACTGACCTCAGTGTAGCCAGATTGTGTCTGTGGTGAGCATGTATAGATGGAGTCCTTTTTATTTTCAAATTGATAGCAACCTTACTACTCATGCATTATCTGGCTCTACATTCATGTGGAACACCACAGTAAGGGCTTACTTCACAGGTTTGTGTATTTTTAATTCAGACCTATGAGCCAGGTACATCTGTCTGACTGCAGTGTCAGACTTCAGAGCATGACATCCCAAAACCTGGGATGCGCCAGCAGAAATTCCGAGTTTCAGATGTTCGACTGCCTAGTTTTTTAGGCTGCTCTTAAGACAGATGACTTGCTTTTCAACTGGAGAACAGCAAGCTTTTATCAGCACTGAGCTTGCTACAGTTTATTATCACTGATACATCAAGGTCAGGCATTTAGAGCAGCTGAAGAGGAGAGGGCTGATCTCAAAGCTCCTTTGTCCACAAGTTTCCATATCCAAAACTGCACCCTTTCCAAGCTAGTAAGGGAGTCACGTTTTTTTAGACAGAGAGAAGGTATTTCACAAATACTGGAGAAAAGCAGAATGGCCATTCAAACATTAAAACACTTCTGCTCTTTAGAATAATAGTAACCATTTCCCCGAAGTTTAAAACTGACAATATCCCTCCCTTTACCCTTCTTCTCCAACAAGTGGTCTATACCTTTCTGTAGAGGAAGCATCCCTCCCACACTGTTGCGTAATATTAATAGCAACGGCCGTGGATAGCATGGTTAAAAAGCAAACGATAACCAAGAATCATGCAGAATTTACAACATTCCTGAAGACAGCTCTGTCCTGTAGATTATAGCGAGGCCAAGCCCACGGTTTTGAAAACATCATTATATGAACAGTCAGAACAGTGGGTCACTGCATAGACATTGGACTGTATCCAGAATGTTTGCCACCTGCTGTATCCCATTCCCACCTGTGCACAGAGCAGATGTAACCACTCTGCATTTCATGGGATGCTTTTGCACTGAACAACTCAGTTGAGCCAATAGGGAAAGAGATTCAGCAAGCCTTTAGGACCACAGCGTGTGAGGGATCTCCGTAGGCTGTTTCCTCTGGTAGGGACATCCAGAGCAGGTGCCCAGGATCATGACCATGTGGCTTTCAGGTATCTCCTATAAGGCAATCCCACAAGCTGTTCGTCACCCTCACACTAGAGACATGCTTCCCACTTCAACCCCAGGCTTTGCAGCACACCGGGAGTGTGTAGAGGCAGGGCTGAAGAGTTCTGGAGACCTGATAGCCTCATGGCAAGTAAAATCCCAGCTGTAGGGCCTGGTAAATTTCACTGTTAGTTTTTCAGCCCCTTCTGTTTGATGGCCACACAGGGAACATGTAGCACAGTGGCCAGCCCAGCTGGATGGTCTCAAATCATGGGCCCCCACATAACTGCTCAAGCACTTCTCTTCACTGCAAGCTCTTATTTATGGACCTGACAAAACCATTTCCATTTCCTTCCCTGCAGCTACAGCCCATGTATTTCACAGCCCATGTATTTCTCAGGCCACTAGCAATCATTTTTATCTAAGCTGATAATAATTCAGGCTAGCAGAAGTTAACCAAATGCTTATCAAATTACCATCTGTGTGTACACACAGATCTGTGGCAGAAGAAAAAAGATTTATTTTGCATTTCAAAGCACCCTTTTGATCTCGAAGAAGGCAGATTTTCAATCTATTTTCTTATGCATTTGTAATTAATAATAAAAGTTATCTTTTAATTATTATTATTATTATTTTTTAATCCTTATGGCCACTCATTTCCTGGATTCTTTCTGTTGTTTCACTTCACCATACAATGTTTGGTTTCCTGATTTCCTTCTCAATCAGCTGTGTTCCCGATCAGGCTTTCTCTTCCTATTCCTATGATGAGCTCAGGTCACCAAATCTGGACTCAGTCTGGCTGCATCCCTAATGTCTTCAGCTACACTGTACAGCTATAAAAGCTGTAACTTGCATTTGAATTGGTAGAGTACAGGGGAGGAACCAGAAGGATTCCATATCGGCAAACAGTAATATTTCATGTTTGGTATCACACTTAGTATCACGTTTTAAAATGATAGATTGATTTTTGATCCAGTCCATTTGCACATGCTAAAAGCAATCCCTTTTTAAGTAACCCTGTGCTTTCTTCAGAACTGCCTTTGGTGCTTTCATGTCCCAGATAAGTAATACAGAACAGTAAATAGTCTGTTGGTAAAAAACAGTGGTAAGTACTGAGGAATATGTGCTTTGCAATGTGTGCTTATAATCTAACTTTGCTGATCATGCAGTGATGATAGAGATACAGGTGGTTCGGCCTTGTTTATGCTAGTTATTCAAATAGCTGCAGGAGTGAAAATAAAGCCAAGGGGCTAAACATCGTAAAAGTGGATTAACTTTTCTTAGTAATTGCACCTGTGAGGTCAACTCAGGAAGGAATGAGAAACAGGAGAAGAGTTCCATCCTCACAGCCAGGCTACTGAAAGAGTGACCAAGTGCAATCAGTACACAGCAAGCAGGACACCAGCCCTCAGAGCTAGATACCCTGAACCACCAGGAAAATACAGGCTTTCATCATCTCTCTGGCCCTACTGCATAGCATGTAGCTGCCAGCGATGGAAATCCATCAGTGCTATCTGCAACTTGGCTCTAGAAACGCTTGATATCATGCTCCCTTTGTGAGGTACGCATGCTTTTTCTGATGTAAAAATACTGTAAATGAACAAACCACCTCTCTCTGCAACACTCTTTCCCTGATTTTATCCCATTCCTAACTGAATCTCTACTTCTTTGATCCTTCAAGGGAGAAGAAGCCATGCACAGTGCTGTGGCTGTTGACCTGGATAGTCACGCTTCCCCAGGGCAGCCTTGTCTCCACTTCGTCTCTGTCACCCTCTGTAGATCTGTGCATGTCTGCTACTCCACAATTGGAGAGATATATTATTTTCATTATAAAATAAAGTGTCCTATTTCTTGCTGTACTCATTTTTTGCTGCTTCCAGGGCTAAGGTCCAAAGCAGAACAACGTATGTCTTCTGTTCCCATAAACCTTATGAATAGCATTACTGTGCAAAACCAGAAAACCTTGGACATATTTTTATGTCAAAGAAAAGTGGCTCGGTAAGCCCCATTTTCCAATTTAATTAAGAGTCAAAAAGGAAATCCAAGGAAATGATCAGTCGGGCTTGTTTTCTTGCCCACATGTAAGCATTTGGCGTGACATGAAATGCCCTCAGGTAGCCCTCCAAGTATCCAGCTGCTGGTCCAGAATGTCTTTGATCTTCTATAGGGCCCCATCTACCAGCTCCACGCATAGGTCTTAGAAGCCCTAAGACCTAAACCAACGGAAGACAAATGGAGACAAGTGGGGGATGAGTATCAAAACTTGAACCTTGTTCAGAGTCAAATTACTAACCTAAGAACACCTTAGGATATCTCAGGCCACACTAGATGTCTGTGTGGGTAACTGCATCAAATGCAAAAGGCTCAGAGGAATTTACACTTAAAAAAATATCAGGTAATATTTTAATAGAGATCTCATAATGCTGTAAAGGGACAAAGATATGGGTATATTCCCAGTGCAACAACAAGTAAAAAGGATAATAAATGAGAAAAAATAGAGAGAGAGAGAGAGAGAGTTTCTGGTTTTCATTTAAATGATTCCTTTTGAGGGAAATGAAACAAGATGTGCAACCATGTGTTTCCAAGATAGTCAGAAGTGGCAGTTAAACACTATTGAGCCACCGTTACATTTGAAAGAGACTAAAAAAAAAGGTAGATGCCAAAAAAAAAAAATAACTAGAGACTCCAAAAATGAGATGCAGAATTGCTAAGAGCATTGAGTAGAATCACAACATTGCAGCCCTAAAAGTATCAGAGTAAACACCAGACCCACATCTGTATGAGGCTAAAGAGAGAGAAGGGAGGGAAAGAGTTAGTAGAAGCCTGAGTTGCTGTGTTGTTTATACTTCATGAATATTATTTTCTCCCAGTTTACCACTATAAAATTATAATCAAACCTTAAATTGCATGTTATTGGGTGGTTCAAGTGCTCATGAAAATCTCAGATTAGATTTCATAGAATGGCTTAGGCTGGAAGGGACCTTAAAGACCACCCAGTTTCAACCCCCCACATTTAGCACATCTAGGAATGCTTCTGCTTGTTAAAAAGGACTATATTAAGCTAGCAGTGAGATACATTGATAGAGTATCCCTTCCTAAATGTTATCCTCAAATAGTATTAGTGATTAAGGCATCATTCCTCATGATGCCATGAATCCATTGCTGACTTTATTCAAGACTACAGAACACACATAATAACATAATCAGGCAACACTTTCAAAATCGACTGAAAAAGATACAGGGCCATAGATGCTTAAATGCTGAAGAAAAAAGAAAATGAACTGTTGACCCAAAACTTTAACATCAGTAAGAAAAAAGAAAATTCCACCTCCTCATGCAAGAATTGAGAAAACTGCACACAAACCTATCTGGGAAATCCTCCCAATGTGTCCATGATCTGTGCTCTGTGCCCAGTTCTCAGAGTAATCTCTTATCTGGGAACAAAGCTGTGCTTGCTGAAACAGCTCTGCTGGTACAAAGTAACAGCCTGTCCCATAAGCAGCAAAGGATAATTTAGTTCTCAGTACAAATAACCTGGCTATCTATCTCTAGAAAGGTTTGTTCAAGACAAAGAACGATAAAGCTTCATCTCCAAATAAGGCTGAACAGTCAGGTGATGCCATGCTAGCACAGCCCCAGACTGCATCTGGATACCTAGGGGAACCTGGTGAGATTGTCCAGGATATATGCCCTGCTCTGCACTATGTACATATAAATCAAAGGTTGTGTCACATGGCATCATCTTAATGTCACTCAAAGAGCTGAGACTGAAATTCCTCACATAAGACTGGCTTTAACACTCAGAGAAGGGGTTCCACTTACCTCAACGATGGCATCCCATGTCCAATATTTCACTACAAAGCAAGCTAATGGAAGTCCACAATGCAAGAAGAGAAGAATTACATAGGAGGTAGCCAAGACTGAGGGTTGTGCTCCTAGAAGGTGGTAATTGTGTACCTTGGGCACATTACAGTAAAGTTAGCTTTGCTCAGAACAGCACGCAGGTGTCTCTCTGGATGCACTTCTATTATCACAGTAATAGCTGGGTTTATAAACTGGTAAATAAGAAAAATTGGCAGTATTATTGATTTTAGGAGATGGCTGAGTACAAAGAAGAGTAGTGGGAAGCTTCTTAGTACACAGATAGCAAATACAGATTACATAGGAGCATGAGAATGTGGGAGAGAACATAACTGCCATAAACACAGAATTAAGTCATTTTACCTTATTTTTTAAAAACAGATTTAAGCACATTAACAATCAGACAATGAATTCCTTTGCAGGATACATTTATCACACACAGAAAACAATACTTATTGTTTGGTTGATTAAACAGAGCAAGAAAAAACACAACAAAAAACACAATGCATTATTCAAAGTTCTACATACTATTCGTTAACTGACATTTTCAGAACCAAGCTTTTTTTTTTTGTTGTTTTGTTTTTCTTTTTAAAAGTGATCACGAACAATGCATAGTGGGAACAAAAGGTCTAGAAATCTAACATTCCACAGCTGTGAGTCAGCATGAGAAATAAGGCTACGCAGAGGAAAAAACATCACTGGGTTTCAAAACAATACGTATTCCATCGACAGCCTTCAGATAAGAGCATACGAAATCTAAAACCAAAGTGATGTATGGAAAAGAGGAATTAAAAACATTAACACACAACTTGAAAAGGAAGAAACCACGTTTCTCTTGTGATGGCTTAAAAATAAATAGCTTTTGAATTCTGCAACTAATGGTCAGTGAAGGTCAACTGCAGCAAAAGAAACCCTGGATGAACATCTATAGGTGAGAAATATCCAAGACCATTTTACTCAGCTGCAACTACCACATCCACTCATTCAGTGCACACTTACCAATAGAACAAAGTATACAGAAAGGGAAGAAGTTTGAGCACTGCTCATTAAAAGATTCAACAAAGGGCTACATGCTCTGAAATGTTAATTACAAGTTGTTTTGTTGTTTGTTTTTTTCCAGGTTTCATGCCAATACAAATGCAATGAATGGAATTACAGTGTTTTATCCTGCTTTTTCTTCTTACCCTTGCACACTAGGTCCACAGTTTGGTGGCAGACCCTACTACAATGCTTTCCAGATGCTTCATTAATACAGAATACATACCACAGATACCTCAGCCACATTAGGTAACAATGAATTAATCTGAATGCAAGTGTGTGGAATGCATATTTTCCAAATAAATATGTATTTCTAGAGTTAGAATTACAAGTCTTTAAAACAAATGCAGCTTAGGCCACATAAACCTTTATAGCTCTTCTTCATCTGTCAAAAATGATATCTAAATACAAATTCATATCTTTCCGATAGAAGATAAATAATTAAAACAAAACAAAACAAAACAAAGAACAAAACACCACCTAGAAACAACTACTTGCTATACAGCATCATTCTGTAAAATGCATAGGAAACTAATGGCAAACCTGGATTGGTGATACTTTGAACCAAACAAAAATATAACCTCTAGCAAGGTAATCAAGAAGCCTGGGACACTCTGATGCCATGGGAAGGTCTACACGTAAAACATTTCTTCTGTATACTCTGTACAGCCTCATTCATACCAGTTATCATTCAGAACAGCACAAACAGCAGCAGTGGGAGAGTGATAGATTCTACAGTTGACCTCTTTTAACCACCCTGGAAATCCTTGTTTACTGCACCTATATCTGAGGCTTCTCAGAAAGCAGGAAATGTGTTTTGAACATCAGCTGAATCAGACTCAAGTAGCTGTGGTTACATTATGTCCATCACATGTCTTTTAATGAGAAATCTCTACAGATAATTACAGGAGAAAAGCACAGATCCAGTTTTAAAATCCAGAAAAAGTCAGGGAATCCATAAAGAGAAAGAAAAATGTCTTCAATGCAGAATATGGAGGATAGCTCTGTTACCTCTAAATAAATAGCAATACGGACTATGGCTCTCTATATATCTACCATATGTATTTATGTATATACGCACATAGACAACAAGTTAGAATGACTACTAAAAAATGGAATTGTAGATACAGTTGGCTGTTTCATTGTAATAAAAGAATGAGTTAACACATTTTCCACTCCAGATCATTACTTTGGACCAAATAACCTACAAGTTTGTCTGCAATTTCCCTAGCAAAGTTTCTTTGATTTAACTTTAACAAGAAAGCAAGCAAGCTGGTCTTAGTTTCCAAAGCTAGCAGTGAACGTGTAACATCCTACTTTCTGAGAAGTTACCCGTTATCATTGGCACATCATGCATTATCAGACCATGCTATAGAAGTCCTTGCTGATTTTAAAAAGTCTCCTTGAAAAAAAAACAAAAAACAAAACAAAAAAAGAACAAATCAGAACAATAATTGATTACAATTATAGAATTCTGACCATTTTCAAGTAAAAACTATGTACAACACTTCCCAACGTTGACATTACTTTATCCATCTGATACAGATTTTAAAAGGATCTTATATACATAAATGGTAGCGTTCATCCAATCATTAAGAGTTTTCTGTTTTACACTTGAGAAAATAACCCCTAAAATGATGTGGATATATTCTTTAATAAAGAATAAGCTCTATTCTGTGAGGCTAGTTATGAGAAGTGAAAAAGATTTCATTTTAAAGAAAGATTGCTTTTTAATTTTTACAAAAATATAAGTAGAAGAAACATTGCAAATAACCCAGAGTAAAAAAGGCATTGCACAAAACATGACGTGCCCTTCTGTGTTCTCCCTTGCTAAACAAGCAAAGAAAACAGTAAAAACAAAACCAAAGCAACCCTCCCAATAACTGTATGTAAGTAAAAAAGGGCACTTGCTTTACAGAATGCGATCCACAAATTAGGATTATAGGATAATAAAATGGATCCACTAAACACCTTTTTCTTCAGAGAGCAGTCCACCTTAGCTATTACCTTCTTCCACAGTAAATCTAAGGTATGTGCTGGGTCACCAAAGAGATCTCAGTTTCCTTAAAACCTTAATTCAAAGTACCTGCACCTACCTAAATGAAACCCTATGCAGTAGAATGGAGAAATGGACCCATGAATTATGTCACTTACCTCTACCACTGAGGTTATCCAGAGCCTTAATGGCATTCTAGCTTGTCTCTTTTGGTAAAGCTATGACCAAAAGGTCTTCTCTACCCTCATTTTGATGGAGTCAAGCACAGATTGAAATTCTTCTTAGTGCAAGTTTGGTTTTCAGAGATCATGAAAAGTGAAAGCAATAGGACTTTTTGTTTGGTAACTCAAACTCATGCTTCGGCACATTAGATGACAATCTGCTAGCATCCATATAGTAGATGCAATGTATGTATGTATGTATTATTTAAAAACAAGTTCTCTTCCATCTCCAGGAGGAGTTACTATCCTAAAAAGATCATCCTAAGCAGCTGGAGTCAGCATGAATATATAAATTACCAAACTTGTAGTGGTTTTCACTGGATGTTTTAGAAATCACCACAGATGCATTTGTTATTCCTCTAGAAATTAAGACAGCACTGCAACTCTGATACATAAACTGCACTTTTTTTGAAAAGTTAGTATCTTATCTTATTAAATTGCACTAGAGTGCAAATACATTTTTGTGCACTATCAATTGGACAAGAAACAGAGACAGCGGAAACTGGCATGGTGCTAGAAAAAAAGAGCTCAGATTAGTAAGCAGCTACTTAGGTGAATGAACAGCCTTGTAGAGCATCACTTCAGAGCCAGCCCCTGTAAGAACCAGGCTGCTCATGTCACCGTGGCTCATGGAAAGAGGGAAGAAAGGCACATCAGAAACAGCTACTCTGAACCTTCTGCAAGTTACTGAAAGTGACAATGAGCCGGGCTTTTCTGCATGGCTCTGCATGAAGAAGCCAGCTGGCGGTTTCTAATAGTTTTGTTTTCCTTTCCTGCACTCGATGACTTCTGAAGTCCCTAGGAGGACCAACACATGCTGAATTGGCTGAAGGATTTATTTTGATGCCTAGGCTGAAACAACTGAAAACAGAGGCACGGGCCTGCCGTCCCACAGAGATGAACTCATGAGGCCCCAGCTGATGTGAAGGCTACTTTGCAAAAATACTACATCAGTAGGCAAATGTTATTATCAGAATTGTGAATCCATGAAGCAGCACCAGGAATAGGGATCAACCCTGCTGTTAAAATTAACCTTATAGCTCTAGCACCAAGATAATCTGCGTTAGCTGATCGTGAATTTAGTCTGGGGAGAAGGAGGCTGAGGGGAGACCTTATTGCTCTCTTCCAGTATCTGAAAGGTGCTTACAGTGAGAATGGGACAAGTATCTTCTCACTGGTGACAGGATGAGGGGAAATGGCCTCAAGTTGCACCAAGTGAATTTAGGTTGGACATTAGGAAACACTTCTTTACAGAAAGGGTAGTTAAACACTGGAATAGGCTCCCCAGGGAGGTGGTTGAATCCCTGGATGTTTTTAAGAGCCGTTTGGATGTGGTGCTCAGAGATATGATTTAGCAGAGGGTTGTTAGAGTTAGGGTACAATGGTTAGGCTGCAGTTGGACTTGATGATCTTGATGTCTTTTCCAACCTGAGTAATCCTATGATTCTATGAATGCTTCACAATTCCCTGCAGGCCAGCACCCATTAGCTTAGCTTTCAGTTAAGTTCATGAATGGAAAGGCCATCTCGTTAAAGGAACTCTGAGCTGCAGAAGCTCCTATTGGGAGTACTATATGGGAAAGAAGCTGCAGATTTTTCAAAACTTACATATTTCAAATATGTAGGCTTCCAAACCAGAGCAACATTATTTGAAATATCAGCCTGTATTGAGACAAGCGTCTCAATAAACCTAATTTTATATAAAATAGGAGGACACAATGGTCAGTGTTACAATCCTACTGAGATACCAAACATTACAGACTCAAAGGGCTTCAGAATACATCAGACATACTTGACTCAGCAAAACAGTTTGCTCTTCCACTGCTCATTTAAAAACAAATATATGGTCCATACTGACTTCAGAAATGTTAGAACACTTAAGATTCAGAATCATGTTCTTTCTCTAAACAATCCCGATCCCAAAGCAGCTTCAACAACACTTCAATTACAGCAAAGGAAAGCAAACCGTTGAAAGATTAAGAAATATCAGTGAGTTACCAGGCATACAACATGCACAGCAACAGAAGACAGACACTATTAAAACAACAGATTTCACTTTTAACTGTAGGCAGCATTATTTTCTGAGTAAAAGGACACAAATATTATCACTTAGCAATAACTTTGCACAGCATTCTATTGCACTGAAACACTAATTTTCAGTTATTTTCTAGCCATTGTTGACAAATATTGCCTTTACAAAATCTTCAGCTGTGCATAGTAATATGCAACCGAACACATAAGAAACACAGACATGTGAGTTTTGTTATCCTCCCACATACCTCATTCTCAACAGACACTGGAACTTCCCATCTACGTCCTGAGGACAACATGCTTCCAGTCAATTTTGGCCAGCTGTAAAGGAAAAGATACTAACCTATATGGCCTCTTTCTCACTAACACATGGCAATCATTTACCTAGTTTTACACCATCTTGAGATGAAGACTTCAGGGCTTCTAAGAGTCACAGTTGGTAGAACACCAGATTACAAAGCGAAGCAGACACTCAAGATAACGCTGACTGAGAAATGATCAGAGCCCACACATTTCTTTTTTTTTTTTTTTACATTATTCAAATTATAAAATAAGATTTAAGTGCTTTCTCTTTCCACTTTACAAATGTCTGAGGCCAAATAATTCCCTTATTCTGAGATTTAAGTCAACAAATCAGGCTGTGAAGTTTTACAATGGAAATTCTCTAAAATTAATACAGAGTATTAAAGAGTACATTAGAAGCTTCTTGCTTCTTTCTCTTATTCTTCCCAAGAGCACAGACACAACACTGTACAGATTTAAGTTACAACAGGAGCCTCTAGTGATTGCTCTTTCAGTGTCATTTCAAGGGAATTATTTCAGTCTGAGTACTGAAGAAGTTTTAAAAGGCATTGGATTCATTGTGTCCGTGTAATACAAGAACTGATGAATATCCAGTGTCCTATCGTGCTGTAACCATCCAAAGTCCCAGTGCAACATTGGCAGCCAAAAGTGTACTCCCAGCAAGCAAAATTAAAAAGCCAACAAGCTCTCTGTTTTGTTTTTCTACAATCAAGGAGCTCAGAGTTGCTTCCAGGAAAGAATTTAATATCCACTGGCCATCCAAAGCGAAGCAGGGAACAGCATTGATAACTGCCAGTGCTCCTGAGAGTGAAATTAAGTATCTGATTGAAATTAGTTAAGGTTCATTAATAAAATTCAAGAAAATGTAAAGCCAAATCTAACAAAAAACACATATTTTTAAATTCTAGTGTACAAGAAGAAACATTATGTTGCCATTCTATTTTGTGGGAATTATATAAGGACAAGGAGTTTTACACCATAACGTAATGGCTCAGAATACTGCCCTTATCAGTTCATGTGTCTTTAAGTGAAAAACAAGTGTTAGGTTTGGATGCTTTAATAATCTGTCCTTTTCACAAACAGGATAGAAGCGTGAGATGGCAGAGTCATGCTTAATACTGCCCATCTTCCTCCCTTGCCTTGTGTGGTTTTGGAGCAAGGTTATAGATCTGACGTTATGCCTGAGGTAAGAAAGTATTATAGAGCTATGATCTAAGTATGAAATAACGATTAGGAATATTTTCCAAAGCACTCCCTTACTGGAGTAAGTAAATGGCTAAAATATGATTGAAAATCTGGCCTCCCTCCTACTTAACTGTTAGCCAGAAAAGTTGAGTGAATTTCTGTGCATGCAAGTGCATGTGAGAATGAAGCAAGGGTAGATAATTTCTACAGTTGGTAAAGCTTGCTAAGGCTAAGCGTTCTTAGATTAGCTATATTCAAGCCCATTAGTCTTTATTTGTGTGTAAATACAATCTCACTCATTAATAAGCATGTTTAAATGCACTGTCACCCTGCTTTTTAAACAGGACAAGTTTTCTGCTGAAGATTAAAAAAAACAAAACAAAACACCCCCATCAACAAGAGTGAAAAAGAACAACTATACTCTATTACTTAGTTCACCATGATGGCTCACAAAAGGTTTTAATAAAGCTCTGACATAGCAAAGCTAGCAATAACATTTGTCCTGCCATAAATTCAGGATTACTTTGACTTTCCTGTCAGAACTGCTAAAAATCACTGTCAAGAGATTGTAAAGGAAAAAAAGAAAAGAAAATAGCTGACCAAGAATATCCTGCTAAGCACAAGGAAGTAAGGAAGTGGGAGATTGCATTTGGGGCTTGGCACGTGGACAATGATCAATGCAGGGATGGGATAAATATGTCAAAACTCCACAGAAATGTTTCAGGGCATCCTGTCTAAAATGATATCCAACTGAAATTTTGCTGGGTCACCAAATTCTAAACAGTTCCCTTCTTGTCTTTAAAGAGCAAACATACTTCAAAGGATACTTGCAAAATGTCTCTATCACCACCGGCAGATCGATGCTTAGAAAGTTATGTCGTGGTATGAAACTGCTGAGACTTACTGAAACGAAAATATAAAGATAGAAAAAAAAAAAAATTAAAAAAAAAAAATGAAATCAAAGCCATTCCAGAAATTTAATATTATGAATTCTAGATTACAATTTCACTGAGCAATCAAATTTAAAATGACATTTCTTCCAGAATAAATAACCAATCTAAACATGGTTTCATCTGTTTTGGTTTGGTTTTAGAAGACACAGTGCACCCATTAATTCTCTCTTCAATATACTAACATAGTAAAGTCACTCCACAAAATACATTTAGCATTATTATAGTAAAAGTAGATCTAAAACATGTATATTCAGAGACAAGAGGACATCTGTACTCATAAAGACCATATGGTGTAATTTAAGCCCTTTTCAAAAACAACAACAAAAAACGTAAAAGGAGATTAAAGTCACCAGGAATTTTCAACATATGCAGCCCACATATATACGTTCCTACTGTGGGTGCACATGTGTACTTTCTTTCAAGGCCCCCAACTATTTTTCTTGCAGAAGAGCCTCATGTTCTGCAGCTCAACTTATGTTGTGTGGAACAAACAGGGAGCACAGATCCAGAGTTGTTCTGAGAAAGCAAAGGCTGGGAAATGATGCACGGGTGCATTGCACTTCTTAAGACCAGTTAGCCAGTACAGAAACATCTCCTCTTCTGTCTTCAAATGATACCTTAAGTGATTCCAAGGTGTAACTAAGTGCACCATAAAAACCTGGGTGTAACACTCAGCATCCTTCATAAAAAGTAACTGGAAGACTGTAGGGCCAAGATCCACATCATCTTGAAACACTCTTTTGGTACTGTAACTTCTTTAATGGTGTAAATGAAGTTTCAGCTGACTGCAGGTCAAATGTATATGAGAGACTTTCTCCTCAAAGAAAACAGAAGTAGCTTGACGTCTTCCAGAGTGCACCCTGCTTGTATAAGGATGCTCCATGTGGGTTTTCTCAAAAGTAATCCTGACACAGTCTTCCAAATTAAACAGCTGTCTGTGTCTGTCAGCCTCAAGGACTGTTTGGAAGTCTCAGTTCTTTGACAGCTGAAAGAGAGACTCCTTTCCTACCATAAAGCTCCACTCCTAGAACAGTGAAGTTATCCCTAGAGCAAAAAAAGTTCAGATAAATTAAGGCAGAACTAGAAACTCATCTCAAGAATGAGCTTCCACAGTCAATGCAAGTGTTACTTTGTCCTAAATTACAACTTTGCACACAGAGTTGAGGCAAACCAGTGGCCTGAATTTTCCCTACCAATGTGGGCAAAAATTATCACCATAAGAAATACTGTCTCCACAGAGATAAGAAAGAGCTCAAAGCACAGATTTGAGTCATGTAACCAGTCACGTAACCATGCTTTCTTCTCTTAATAGTGCCCTTCTGATGCACCAGAAGGGCTAACGAGTACAACAAACAAGCACATTGTGGGATGGAGAAACCTTAATAGCAAGGGATTCCCAAAACAGAGCGGCTTTGGTGTGGCAACAAGCAAAGAACTTCCCAATACAATCACTCTCACCTGGACCAAGATGGTTGAAAAATCATGATCAGTATTACCTTAGCTGAAGAAAGACCTTTGATTAGGGGATCTGAGAGCAGGTAATTCTGTTGGACTACTTAGCGAAGAATATACACAAAAAAAATCCTGGACATCATTCAGCTCAGAAAACCAGAGGCATCCAAGTTGAGTGATATCCAAGGCAAACAATTCATTAAGCTGGTATCAGAACATCTGATCAGATCTCTTGTTCATGAGCCAAAATGCAATATATTCAAAGGTTTCAAAAGACACACACTGCAACATACTGTATTTGCAAAACCTGACCGCCTCTTGACAAACACCTAATGGTCTCACCATCTTGAAGCTGATACTGCCTAAATTCAGGATGGTTCACTGATCTCCTTCCCTCCTTGATTCAACAAACTGCTTGTTGTCTCTAAGAGCACCTAGGCATGGATCAAAACTCCAAACTTTGATGCTGAAGCTCTCTTTCCAAAGCACTAAGAAACTCTTCAGTAAGTTGCTCGAGTGAGCTCTAGACACTGTAATATGATATAAGGGATGTAGTGGATCAAATCTAATGGTAGGAAACAAATCTTTCCTTTAAGGGAAACAAAGAAAAGTTATAGAAATTACAGAAATTCTCTAGGCTTGCCTTCAAAAAGCACTGCTGGAAAGAGGAGAACAATAGCAAAGCTGGCCGAGCAAGAAGTCATTGCTTTCCTCACTTGGACTGAACAACTCTTTGACCCTGAATTAAATTTCCATTATTGGCTAATGCTAGTTGGTGTTGGCAAGTATTGAGAAGAATGTACAGAGGACATACTTTTAACTAGAAGGGTTTGGACAGTGATTGAAGGTATTAACAATGGTTGATCAAAGATTTTGTTTTTCTTTAAATCTCCTTATGGAGAAAAGAACATGCTACAGCATGAGGTATTTCTGTATGGTGACCATGCAAACAATGCACACAGCCCTTCACATTAGGGTAGAAAGCAAAGAAGAATCACCCTTGACAATAAGGGGAAACAAATGTTAAAAGACAGTGAAATCAAACTCCGCCAGACAGATTACGGCAGTTGTTGCCTCCCAAACCCTCCAAAGCTAGAAAGTCGCTTTTTTGGGAAGGCTTGGATAAAGCTGAAGTAGGTAAGTGGACCCGTTTTGGAGAAGCTGTCTTAAAGGTTAGTTCCATATTCTTTCCATGAAGGAAACCTCACAGTCTGTTGATTCCTATTCTGATGAGTGATGCAGATACAGTAACATTCCCTCAAGCAGTGCGAATTCCAAATGGGAATGCTAGCCTCCAGATTTTGCCCACACAACAAGAGACAGAAGGAAGCCAAGATTTTGCAATGCTAGAAATGACATGAAGGAATAAAACCCCACACGTTCAAAATAAAGAATATTACAAAGCTGAATGGCAGTAATGACAGGGGATCCTCCACTTCAACCTTACATATCATCATCTGTCCAACAGAAGGAGAACCTCTAGAGTATAATACGCCTGCAGTTAGAAAAGGCTGAAAGTCTTGAGTTGTATCACATGAATTAAACCCACAGTATAAATCTGAATTAGATAACGTTAGATATTTTTTACAGAGAGAATGCCAATTAAAAAGGTGAATCAATGTGTCCATCCTAATCATCTTTTTCCCCCATTTTCTGCCAAACCTCCTGCAGTACAACTTCATTTAGGAGTGACTGTTAGCAGTTCTTTTATATTAGAAACAAGAGCTATGTAAAGATGTTAATCCACATTAACAACAACAAAATTTTAATACAGTATTTTACTTTGGAGAAAGTGAAACATTTAGCTGGATAGCCTATTTCTTGTAAGTAGCTAATAAGGATATGCATTTTTATAAATACTGGATCCTGAAGCTGGCTTCAAAGGAAAGCACGAGATAATTACAGCTTCTCAATAAATCAGGACTATCGTGACAGCAATGCAAGCCCAAACAAATATCAATACACACACGCAATCTTAAAATATTTTTCAAACATAACTTTAGTGGCATTACTAGAAAAAGTAAAAGTAAAGTACAAGTTTCTGCTACTCTGATATTTGGTTGTATGTTAAATGTAGCATTATTGTAAAAAGCAATGTTTTCGGCAAGTAAGAAGATAATACTAAAAGTAAGGAATATGCATGGTAATGTCTTTCTATTTCAAAATTGTAACAGAAGAGAAAGAAAGTATTTGTCCTCTGTCACCATTAAAACAAACAAACAAACAAACAGAAACCATCGTCAAATCTAGGAAATCAAAGGAAAAGAAAACAAAAAATAGCTTGGCTCTAAGACAATATTGTGCAAAGTAAACCTGAAATATTTAGATGTTGTTTCACTGGAATGCATGTAAATCTGTGATGGTACAGTAGATGCCCAGATGCCCAGACCAGGATCCTTTAGCTGTGGTAGTTTTCCAAGTTTGAAATGAAGTCACTGTTTAGCTTTCAAACTAACACATTTGATACGTAATTCCAAGCATATAGAAAATCATTTAAAAAATTATATTTCTGTAATATATTATATGTAAATTATATTTCACTGTATCTTCTTAAAGAAGAACTGCCTCTCTAAATGAATTCAATAACACTGTTTTCTGTTTGAAAAACTAACAGGTCTGAGTGCTTAGCAGAACTTAATAGGAAACACTGACTAAAATTCCATTGCTCCAACATGTTGGAAGAGAACAATATCAATTGTCAGAGTACATATTGTTAAGCTAGAGAGTTGAGAAAGGGAGCTTAATTATCGAACACTATTCTTAGAAATTATGATTGCATATGGAATAGATGTCATCAAATACTGTGTGTTGGTGTCACACAGCTGAACAATGCTTTTCTTCCTAAGTGACAAGAGGGCAGAAATAACAAGTCAAGATCACATTTTGTGCTTACATGAGGGTATAGTGCATACAAATAGAAGTCAATTAATTTTTCAAGGAGTATCAAAATAATACCAGCACAGAAAGATAAAAACTAGCAGATTAACTAAAGATATGTTTACGCAAGAACGCTAATATGTTTACACAACCTGATTTCATCACTGTTTCTAAAGCTCTTTTGTATCACATTCTAATGCTTATTCAGAAAAGCATAATGCATCTCTAAGGAGGTACTTCAAGATGCCTGAAGCAAAACCTCTCCCTGTGGGTCTGTTTGTGAGGAATAGACAAGTTCTTTAAAGGAAAGAATAGTACTTTGAATACTTAATACTTTTTAAAGTATTTAAGTGTCTGAAACTTACATTCAACCTGCCACTCAAGCTACTAGGTGAGCACGTATATCAGTGTGTTCACTCTTCCCATTCTTGCTCCAATGGCAGAACTATGTTTTCCTTGTATACATGGCAGAAGGATACAAGCTTGTCTAAGGGAAACCCACAATCCATTTCAAAACAAGGAACTGCTATAGCTATTTAATTTAGGACACTTTAAGAAAAATATTGGGAAAAAGACATTTTGATTGCACTTGCAGCTTAGTAGTCATGGGAATCTGACACAGATACTTGAATACTGGGTGTGATTTAGGCAATCACGCTAACGTTCCAAGCAAGGTGTTGGAGCAAGATGCCCTGGAGATTTCACAATACTTCATTTTGTGAATTTAATGTGTTAGCAAAATGCAGGTGACTGGTTCCCATGACTAAACTCAATTAGATCTTCAATAGTAATAGCTTTTGCATACTTTTCTGAATAAACGGCTATCTCATATCACATATGTTTTCTATTACCTTCGTAACTCATTGCACTGTGCACATTTCATTTTAGGCCTGAGAAGTCCATGTCTCTCCACTGGCTGTAACAAGAAATGGATTCTGCATTAAACAAGTTGACTGACAAGTGCTCCAAGACCTTGTTCTAGCAGCCAGGAAAAGGAAACCATATAAGAACTCTTCTTCTTAGATCACTAAGTTACACAAACCTGTGTATTGAAGGTGCAGAGGGTGTCCTACAAACAGCATGTCCATATGGGGTGGATGTTTTACCCTGATTAGCCTCGTTTGATTCTCTAAAGAAGGAGTCACACAAAAGCTTGGAACAAAGTCCTTCTGGCAGTCTGCATTGGTTCGACAAACTTTGCTGGCCTCAATAACTTTTCTTGCTGGCAGACAGGCATACTGCAAAGGGCATATAAAACAACTGTCAAATTTTAAGGTATTTTCCAACAGTAGTATATATTTTCCTTCCTCAGTCAACACAAAGGCCTCATTGATATGTTGTCAGCTCACAAAGAGCCAGAATCTGAGTGATTATTGTTTTGGCTCTTTTTTCCTCCATATCCTACAGAACATTAACCTGTTACATATTCAACCTGTCATTCCACTTTTGGTGAAGAGGATCTACATGCATCCAAATAAAAGCTGACATGCAAAACAAAAATCAAGGCATCTGAACATAAGCAAGGGATTTCGAAAGAACAAAGCCTGCATCAGTGTACCTGTACTTACCTGTTTCAGAAGTTTCAGCATTCATTGATCTAAAACCTTATTTGGCTGAACAAAATCTTATGTTCATGAAAGCAGCAAACCACCTTACCCAAGCCATGTTGTTGCTAAGTGACCTTTTTTACTGGATGAATACAGCACCTGATGCAGTGCTATGTCTCTGGTCCTACCTATGTAATACTCATTCACTCCGCAGGCTGAAAGACCAGATCTTTCTTGTTCCCCACAGGCCAAACAGAGAACAGTAGAAAGGAACAGGAAATTGTTTTTCCCACATGTCTCTTGTAAAAGCTCCGTGGTAATTTTCCTTTTGTTCTTAAACACAAGAAAGGAAAGTTCTTCATCTATTGTTTGCCTTAGGAAAGAAAAAAGAGGATTTTCTTGCTTTTTAGCCTGACAGTTACAATGCTTTGTAGATGCATGTATGTCAGACACTCCCCATTAGCCTCAATACAAACTCTTTCTTTTCTAATTAGGAGGAAGCAGCACATTTTCAAACACTGCTCTGTAGCACTGAAAATACTATTTAAAGTTATTTTGTAAAAACTCATGGCCATCTTAAGGACATTTAAAAGTCACAGGATTCTGGATGCTTATATTTTATTGCTGTTCCCAAGTGCCAGATATGAGGTTAAGAGCATCAAAGCTCAGTAGAGCAATGATTTATCAAACACTGCTCAACTGCAGGATGTTACTAGCCACTACCATATTTCAAGTGAACTGTTGGTCCATGCTCAATTCTTAGTGGCTAAATACAACAAAAGGATACTGGAATGGGAAGTTCAGAGAACCTGTAAATATAGCAGACATAAATATTTATCCCTACAGCAACAAATACAATAACGAATTGACAGCTGTAGAAAAGTTTACACAGTTTCAACTCTGTTTTACCTTCTTGTAAAGAGAACTGTTAAAAATATTGTCACTGTCAATATGGATCATGTATTTTAAGAAATATTTCCATGCTTTGAAGACACTAAGGCAAAATACTACTGGGAAAGTTATGATGTTTCCATAAGCTAAAGAAAATCAGTGCATTAAGAAAGGAATCAAATGGAGGCCTCAATGTTGAAAAAATTAATCTCCAGGATTTTTACTTGCATGGTTTTAGTCTTAACTGGTGAACAGCACTGCCAGCTTCACACAAAATAACAGAACAGATAGTCTGGTGTTTCAATCTGCCTGTAGTGTTTGCTACCTTTAAAGACTGAAGCTCCAAAACACAGAATTTAACTCTCTTCTCAGAAGCTGTTTTTTTCCTCACCAGTGTTCTGCATCAAATGGTGAAGATAGGGAAATTATCTTTCTGCCTAAATGAATGAGGAGTAAAAGATCATTTTTTTTGTGGTTCTTCCAGACACTGCTTGACAGATCATGGGACAAATTACAGTATTTTGACTCATAAGACATACAGGGAGAAAGTAATGTACACATATACCTTTAATACAAACTTAAGTGCTTGAGCATGCTATATAAAAGTTAGTGAATATTTCTAACTTCATTTAAACGATTTCAGATTTACCTAGCAGAATAAGCATTTCAAGTAACTTACCCGATGGCTGTCCAAGTTAGTGCTGTATGAAAAGCAGATGTCTGTAAGGCTGTTGTTACTACAGCATTCAACCGTGCCATCGAGTCTTCTATAGACTAAAGAACACAGGCATAAGAGCAAAAGATCAGTATTATAGTATAGAAAGTCCTGAAAAAGAAACCAAAGTCTCCAAATAAAATAAAATAAAATAAAATAACCATTTTGTAGCCTTCAAGAATTAAAGTAAATCACAGAGTTTAGTCGCGGTTCGTTGCAAATAAAAATAAGCTTTACCACTTTAAGAATATCATGTGATTTCAATCTTTTCACATGATGACCTTTTCATCTTAATGATCACCTTGAGATCTAGTAATAGATCTAGGGGATCTGTTACTTTTATGTCCTGAGCTCTATGAATTTAAAAATACATTTTAGCTATTGCCTTCAACTTGTATTAAGGGCTGGCATAGAAATTTATGTCAACTGTTGTATAGATTTAACTCACGGACTATTGAAATAACCAAGACTCAAAATGTCTTCTTTTAAATGTATAAGTCTTTACAAGATTCATGTTCTGAAAGCTTTCCAAGCCCTGTAACCTGCAGCAGTGAAAAAAAACGATGCCTTAAAACCTGGTACAGATCTTTCTATTCCATTCTATGCCATTTAAATCATAATTCAGCCTAACTTCACAGCAACAGTTTAAAAAAAAAGAAATTCAAAAGAATAGTCACTGTAAGAACCTGTGTCACAGCAACACTGCAGTTCTTTCCTTAGGTAGGTCATGCCTGAGATGTTGGTTGCTGATTTAACACTGCATAAACAGCAGCCCATTAACATGAAGCTTTATGCCTGGGGCTTACAGGTGCTAGCATTGTACCATACAATCCTTTCTTCAAGTACCCTGAAGCAACCAGAGATATTTTTGAATAGTGATTGACCATGAAATTAGTTCCCATATAAACTAAACTGAAAACAGTTTTTTTTTTTCTTAAATTTCAAGAATGTCTCCCAGGTACTGTTTTTTTTTTGTGTGTGTGTTTTTTTTTTGTGTAGCTTCATACTCAAATAGTTTATCCTTCATTTGTTTTATTGTCAAATAGATAGGGTCCATTTGCTATATATACATTTTTATTGATACTCTGTATTTATGTTAGTTGTGAACTGTCAAAGTTTTGACAAATGATAGCTGCTAGAGAATGAAAGGAGTTCATTTAATTTCAGAGGAATATTTCTCACTGCTGGAGGCTTATGGCTCTGAAAATGCAGACAGACTGGTCTGATTAGAATGCAGCAGTGAGACAAACTGCTAACACAATACAGCAACCAAGCCTGGATGCAATATTAAGTCTCTAGTACTAAGTTCCTACTATTTCAATCCAAATAGCACTGATTCTGGTGCAAAATACTCAGTTTTATTATCCATGACTCTGAAATTACATTTCAGAAAATAGTAGAATCTCAGAATATATAGCTATGTCATCTGTAAATAGGTTCTTACTTGCCATCCCAGCCCAGCTGAAAACATTCACCAGAAAGACCCTCATTTTCAGAGTGATGATCCAAACTGTCACATATCAAAAAGCATGATCTTACCCATACTCTACTAGATTTCACTTTAAATATTCATCTTAGTTCCATCTGTAAGACTACATTCCTTACATGTTAAAAAATTCAAAACACTACTTTTTCAATCTCACATCAGAAGTATACTGCATCAAAAACTTGAATTGTCCAACCTCCTGTTTACTCCCATTATGATGAAAAAAAGGCGGTGACAGTTTTCTAGCTCTGAGTATCTTCATACAGGTTTTGCTCAGCTGCATCCCCTTACGTTTGGAATTCAGTCTCCATGGATGCATCCATAAATCAAGCACTGGAGAGCTGTAGGGCATTTCTTGAGACATTCAGCCAGTTTAGCTTGGCTGCTCATTTTTGTTCTACTTAATTTTTGTGTATTGTTCTAACTTAGTTCAGTTCACATTTTTCTTCTTTGTTGGGGTAAGCTGTTGCAGTAACAAGAACTTTAAATGTATAAATGAAAACAGAAGACTGAGACTTCAGAAAACAGAGACTGACTCCTAGAAGTAATATATGCAGTCCAGACAAATATGAGTTTATGGGAAAAGAAACTGTGAGGCTGAAGAAGCAAATGAAACATAAAACCTCTCTAGTGAGAAACATCAGACGAAATGGCCATAATAAAGCACATCATTGGGTTAAGCCACACAATTTGTAATGTCATGCTGATCAAAGCAATAAGGTGATGTAGAGAATTTACAGCTGCAAAAGATCACTGAGGTGATCCATATAACTGAACCAAAATAGAGGAAATAAGTATTATTGCTAATAACCAAGTCATACAATATCCTGAAAAGGCAACTCTCATTATTAAGATCATACAGGACATTTGTACAGAGTGACTGAAAGGCAAGATAAATTATTTTATCTACCCCCTCCCTGCTTTTATATTTCACAAAAAGAAAAGTCATATCGGTCACTGCTTAAGATGTGATAGCAGACTCAACTTATGAGATGTCTGTCTCCACTATGAAATTCTTAATATAAAGTAGTTTTTAAGACATGATAAAAGTACAACATAAAATAATGAAGAGAGTATCTAAAATCATACCTCTAGCTGGAAAGCTTAATTGCTGTAGAGTAGCTACATTTATACAGTAGCCAATCTGTGATTTCTGTGAAAATTCTTCCAGACAGGAATTCCAGTCTTCTACACCATAAATGGGGCAGTCCTGTAGACTAGTGACAATATCTCCCACAAAAAGACCTCTTGGTCCACTGGCAGGAGAATCCTAAGAAGAAACATTGAAGTCAGTCTTGTCATTATAGTTAAAACAACTAGGATCCATTTACAGTTGAGTGGATTCTGAATATCCACTAAATATTGAGTTAAAGATGTCACTTTCAGACTAACAGAAAACTTGAGGTATCACCAGAACTCTGATAATAGAGCATTACAAAAGTAATATATTCCACAAAGAAAAAAAATACTTAGTGACTTAGTGCATAAAGGAAATAGGCAAGTCTCCAAATGTTTCAAGGGCCTTCTAAAAATCTGAGCAATTATTTTAATCCAACTTAACATGCTGTGTTGTTTTTTTTTGTCATTTTAAGTTGAAGAAGCTTCAGTTAACACTCTCAATGTTCCAGCAATGCAAGTTGTTCTTATACTGTTAGAAGTATAAAGCACAATAAACATAATTCTCCCCATGAGTTATAACTGCTCATTTTTTGATCTAAGAAAGGCTGAATTCTTTCAGTTCTGCTTTTCTTCAACCATGCTGTATTTGATTGAGTCAGAAAAAAATAATCTGTTTACAGAAAATAAGCAGTCTAACTCTACTTTGCTTCCAGCTGACCAAGCAAGCACGAAAATCAAACTAATGTCCCACATTAAAAACAGCAATAAGCAGAATGATAATAGATATTTGAGTAGAATAACCTGGAACCACTACTAAAAAAGAACAAAAAAACACACAGAATTAAGCCTGAAAACTCATCTCAAACATCTAAAGAGTCTTAGAGTATGCTTAGTAGTCTTTAATTATTCAGGACATTATTTACTAATACATAAAAAATGAGACGAAGAAAAACTTCAAGAGGACAAAATGCACACTATATTAGATTCTGAAGAGCACTGCATTGGCCATATTTAATTGTGATAATAAGGGTACACCTCAGATCACAAACCATATAAGATGAAAACAGTAAGGAACTTTTCTTACCTCTGTTACTTCAGTGACAAGTGCCCCAACACCCGTGTAATAGAAAGGGAAAAGAAAGGCTGGCAGCAGAAATAAAACCATGAAACTCACAACACCAAGAACAAAATTATGCCACACTCCTAAAAAAAAGGGAAAAAATGTTTGTAAGAACACTAATAACAAAAAGGTGGATGTTAACTTCTAATTAACTTTCCTGAAATTACTAATGTAAGAATGGATGAAAAATGGATTCATGGCAGAACATTCAGAAGAAAAATACTGGCTTCTGAATCAATTTTTAAGTTACATTTTCTATCCATAGAGATATCTGTGTATCATAAATATTAAAAAAATAGTGGGAAGAAATCTATTACTTGTCACCTTCTACCACAATAAACACTTTAAGATTATTAATAAATGAGTTCATATATGAATAACAGAATCACCAAGGTTGGAAAAGACCTAAAGATCATCCAGTTCAACCATCTACCCGTCATCAATAGTTCTCACTAAACCACGTGCCTCAGCACAATGTCCAAGCGTTCCTTGAACACCTCCAGGGTCAGTGACTCCACCACCTTCCTGGGCAGCCCATTCCACGGCCTGACCACTCTTTCAGAGAAATAGTATTTTCTAGCGTCCAGCCTGAACCTCCCCTGGCGCAGCTTGAATCCATTCCCTCTAGTTCTATCACTTCTATCACCAGTTACACGAGAGAAGAGGCCGAACCCCAGCTCACTACAACCTCCCTTCAGGTAGTTACAGAAAACAATGAGGTCTCCCCAAGCCTTCTCTTCTCCAGACTGAACATTCCCATCTCCTTCAGCCGCTCCTCATAAGGCCTGTGCTCCAGACCCCTCACCAGCTTTGTTGCCCTTCTTTGAACACGCTCCAGGGCCTCAATGTCTTTCTTGCAGTGAGGGGAATGAATAAATACTAGTTGTCCTCGTCAGCAAGAAGTACAAAATTTAGTTGCAGTTCAGTATTTTTCATGGTTATTTCCACTATAACAAGAAAAATAATTACATCTATGCATACCAAACAAGGTTTGACAAAAGGCTTCTTTTACAAGACAATCTGGGTCTAAAACCACTCCATGAAATTAAGTATTCCAGTCAGCATCCTCAAACATTATTTTAGCAACGTATTTGTAACAGCACTCTTTACAGAATGCTCCATAGGATGAAACAAACCTCTGTAAGTTACATTTGCCTTTCTTCAACATCTAGCACTGTGAAAAATTTTTCCCTTCATTTATGCTCTTGGAAATACATTTTGCACGACCAACGCAGGAAAACTTCAATGCTGAAGACTCCTTACACCTTTCTTCTTCAACTTGATAACAGGGTTTGATTTAGTTCTAACATTTACAGTACAATGTTTCCAATGCTGCACAAATGGGAAACATTGAAAGTACTTGAGTATTTCAGCTGAGTTTGTTCCCATTTTCAGGAGCAGGTATTTCCTAAAGTAATTTCTATTTCTGTGAGTTTTTAATCATATCTCACTGAAAGACAATCAGATAAAGTGTTTCAGCATTCAGAGATCTTTATCAAACAGACATAGGCATATGTGCATAAACAAATGCGACAAAAGCAGTATTAAGGAAATATTTTAATTGTTTTAATCTTTTATCTTAAAACAAAAGAAAATCTTTATTTTTGTTCCAGCTTAACAAAGTCTAAACATGTAAGACAGACACAATTGCTTTGTTCCAGTGCGGTCACTGGAGCATAAACCGGAGGGAAAAAAAGAATTGATGAAACTGCTGGAGGGTGACAAGAAATTCTTTCCAACAACCAACAAAATATAGTCCTTAATTGAACAATCTACACAGTTTGCTGTGTGGAATAGGGCAGAAAAGCCTAAAATAGAAAGGCCTCAGGTTCATCCCAAGTGATCCTTAGAAAAACAAACAGCCTAAAAATGAGAATACTTGTAGAGACACACTGATGACTATACCATAAATTTAATTTTGCTAGAACAGCCTTATCCTTGGACACTTAATTCTTTATATTTTGAAAGGCAGGCTTCACACAACCTTTAACATATCTTAAATAATACTTTAAAAATCTTTAACTCTCTTTTTCTGTTAAAGACAAGACAAAATAATAAAAAAAAATACATTGATTTGTACTAACTACAAGCAAGGGATGTACAGCAGTACTTTTTAATTACTAGGCACGGAATGAAAGCTAAAAATCTAAGTCTCACAAGAATGCCCATTCACTATTCTTGAACTCATGATGCCATCTGCTGTACAAAAAATATATTCTTTGAACACCAGAGTAGAAGTGAACTACTAAAGGAATATTCTGTATAGTTCTCCACTAGTTCTTTTATTTAGCAGCCATATAAAATCCAAAATCTTTTATTGGAAAGTGCAGATCTTCAGTAAACTGAAGATTTGATAATAGGTTCATTCAACAGTTCTAAAAATGAAGAAAAACAGAGTCAAATTTACTGAATACCATATTTTAGCATCATAGAACATGCTAGTGCAGAAATATACATACCACTAATTGTAAGAAAAAACACATACTTCTTAAACCAAAGTAACAACAAGCCACTGATGCTAAGCAGCCTTGCAAGGTGTTCATTCCTACCTTGTATAGCCCTATTTCAGGTTTTCTAACAATGATTACATATGTTCACTTGTCAAGCTACGCAAGCAATTCTTTCCTACTGCAGCTTATAAACTCATTTTTCTAGATGATTTTCCAGAAATAAATGTAAACAACTCATCTTGCAAATTATTATTTCTTCTCAGTGCTGTTCACAGCTGATAATGGAAATTGATTAATTTGAGGAAAAAAAGGCCTTATAAGTTAACCTATTGTGATAAATGATTTTGGCACATTGGGGCATTTGGAATATAGATATCTTCACTTTCCTAACACTTTTAGTCATTTACCCGATCTATGAAAACTTGCAAGTATGCCTTGCTAAGTGTTTCTGTGCCAGTCTCAAATCCTCTTTATAAAGCTTTACAGTTAAAATATTCAAGAAACAGCATTAGTATGTACATAGTACAGCAGGCTGTCTGCTTTCTATTGCTCTCCGCAACAGAAAAATATCATTATCATGAACTGAAGCATAACATTAATTTTTCTATCTTTCCTTCAATTATATTACTGACTCTAGAAGTCAGTAATTCAAGTAATTGAAGTATGACACAAGCTCAGTATAACTTCCCACAACAATGGTGCTCTAATTCCCAGTATCCAGGAATTTCTCTTTAGAACAAAAGACATCAAATCAAAACCATCTGGAAGCTTATTTGTAGCAATTAGCTGTGATTCTCTTTGGATGTTTGTGGTTTAGCCTTTATTTTCTTTTGATAGCAACATCAAAACCCAGTCAACTACTTAATCATGTAACTCACACTTTATTGAAAATCACTCAAGATATTGTTGAAAATCACATTGCTCCTATTGAGGTTGTGGTCACACAACAGTGTTCACTTGTGACAGCAAATGACATTCTAGTGTCACCAATCTTTGGTCTGAGCATTTTCCAGTTCGTATGCTACAGTGTTTCACTATTTAAGCCATTCAAAATGCAAGAAGCCTTAAAAGAACTCCTGTACCTGAGCTGGTCTAAGAGCTTATGCTAGTGGGAGAGGATGATCAGAAAATATGCCTTTTCCTCAGTCACATCTACAAGCATTCTGAATCAGATATAAACATGTTTCAAGGCAGGTAAATGGTACTCATTCGAACTCCTAGGAACAGAACCATCTCCCTCAGAAAATAACATACTAAGGACAGTAGTGATTAAGAACAAAACCACGACATCACATTTTAGGTTCAGAACAGAATGAACATCTTTATGTATAAAGAAGTTTTTATGCTTCTTCATTTTAAATGCTCAGTCTTCTACCAAAGATTTACATGTGATGCCTATAAAGTAACTGTGCTAAGCAAATACTTAATGAAAGAGCAAAAAATATTACCTGCACAAAATATTCGTAACTGCTGGACTGGTGATATTAGTTGCAAGTGGGTTGTGAAGAGGTCAACAAACGCGCCAGGATAGACAATGAAGATAAAAATCCCAAATCCATTAAATCGTACTTGTTCTCTTAAAAAAGAAAAAAAAAAAAAGAAAAGAAAGAAAGAAAAAAAAGAAAAAATAATGAAGAGTTGTACATTAGGAAACAAAGAACTGTGAGATTCTTCATGGCATGTGTATTTTTGACTATGAGAATAACAAAAATATAAAGCTAACTTTATATATAAAGCTAACATGAAAGACAGAAAGATAATTAAACTAGAGGATATTTTCTGCAGTACCTGCCACTTATATGCAACAAGCATTTATGGGCCTGGCAAAAGATAAAAACCAAGTTCAACTTCTTTTCTGTTAATTAGGCAACAATCAATGCATTAAATACTTTTCTTAAAAACCTACTTTGAAGTAATGGATACTTTAACATATATGTTAACATTCAGGTTGTCTTTCAAGTAAAAAATGATAACCCTTATGACTCAATTTCAAAGTAATCTATGAAAAATTACCTTGAAAACTACAACTTCCCTTTATCAGGTACACTTTAAAGGGCACTTTTTGGTGCCCTTTGAAGCTACGTATTTCATAAGGTAAAGGTGTGGCAATCACATTCAAAGACAGTTGTTGCAAACCAGGCACAAATCAGTTGATTCTTTTTGTTCCTCTGTTTGTTTTTATAAGTAGCATTATATTTAGATCCTTTTCATGCAATACCAGTTGCAAGAATGAGGTGCATATAAAATAAAAGACATAAAATTATGAATAGAACTTATGCAAAATGACCCAGAGTGAACACATGAATTCCCTGCATTCAGCTGACACGATCTACCCTTACTACAAATAAGAAATCTGCACTCTCATAGGCATTCCATACTTCATTACTTGGGTAGAAGATGGACGGAGAAAAGACTCTTTGCATAAGATTTGACCAAGCTAAGACTCAAATATTTCGAGCTTTTGTTGTTCACAGCCAATACTATCTTGAACTTAAGTTGGTGAATGAGAGTATGTAATAGATTTCAGAGTGTCAAAGTGATTTGCCTGAAAATATTGTTATCGTGTGCAATAATTATAAATAGAATTTTCCCATAGTACAGCTATTTAGTAAAACTTGAGGATGGACTGCAACGGCATTATACACCCAGCCTGTACTAGGAGGAAGAATAACAACTTAAACAAAACAAAACAAACAAAAAAAACAAAAACAGGGAAAAAACAGCAGCAGCAACAGTTAAAAATGACTTAAGCCTTCCAGATTTTAACTGATAGCAAAGATACATTGAACAATACATTTTTTTCTCCTAAAAATAGGTGAGAATCAAATTTAAACAAAAACATAAACTGAAGCTGAACATTCAAAGCCATTGCCCCAGATCCTGTGTGAAAGTATCACACTATTCTTATACCATACCAGGTTACAAATGACAGAAACAGCTCTACAGTTACTCCAGAATTCTCTGCAGTTAACCAACAGCACCTGAGGAAAATTTTCTTAGCTCTTCCTGTTGTGTCCTCCATTGATAAAAGTATTAAATATAAGAGAAATCAAACTTGCAGAAAAATGGACTATATGATACATAGGGACCCACATCATTCCTTTGGCTGAGAATATTCAGGACCATAAAACAGGTAGTAGCAGGTTTAGATGTGTCATGTCTTCCTACGCTCAAGAAAATCAGTGAAACAATTTAGGGCTTCATGCCCACGGGACAGCTAATGCCCGTGATGCTTACGAGGACACCTGAAAATCAGTTCCAGGAAGCACCACGTAACCCTCATTTAAGAGTGTCATTTAAGAGTAATGATCAACCATGTCAAATAACTTTTTTGTGAAGCAATCATCACAGTTAAATACGAATAAAAATCTAATCTGTGATCAAAAATACACATATCACTGAGATTAACAGGGGCAAATCACACTTGACTAGTCGCTGCTTCAGCCCTTTTAGATGCTACTTCACAAGTTGTGTTTAACAAAATTAAAAAAACTGTCTTTTAAAGTACTGTTGTGCAACAGCATGCAAGTCCTCTTCAAATGCCACAGCTTCAGAAATGCAACTACTATGAGAAAAACAGGATCACTTAAGAGCAGAATTATTTTAAACCTGATGTGGAGTGGTATATTTACAAAGCAGAATTTCGTTCTCACGATCAGTAGAATACACTCTTTATGAAAACTTTGTCCTTTATTGTACATCTTTAGAAACTTAAAATCTAAGGAAGTTATGGAAAAAGAATAAACAAATTCTCAAAAAAAAAAAGCTGAAAAAAAATGCTAACAACATTCTCCTGTAATTAAATACTCTGGAATATTAGGCTTTGTTGGCACATAGTAAGAGAAAAGTAGTTTGTATTACCGAATAGCTGCCACCCCATGGCCGACTTCATGTATCACACCACTGATGAGGATTGCAGAGAAGAAATAGGTCAGCTGGCTGACAGGCAAATTTACACCAGGCACCTGTTCATGTGGGCATGACAACAAAACAAAACACACTAGGAAACCAAGAGGTACAAAGACAAATTATTCTGTCTCTATCCTTGCTGCTCTCACTCAGCTTTTTAAGCCCACCAACACAGTAAGAGCCACTCACACAGCACTGCTGGTTGGTAACTCTTCTCTCAGTTTACTCAATATATTTTAAAATACATGGTATAATTTTTTTGTTAAAGGTTGAAAAGCTCTCTAGGTGGAAAAGCCTTCGCCCTTCCTATTCAGTCCCCACAACCATGATAGAACGTGTCCTACTTTATTCTAAGCTCCAAAAGTTTATAAACACATATGCAGCCTTCAGCTTCAATGAGAGAAGCTTGCCACTGTGAACTGTGGTTTACATTGTGCTGTAGACAGTCTTGTGGCTATTGATATCCACTCTTAAACAAACAAACAAAAAAAGAAAAAAAAAGAAGAAAAAGTGTGTTGCACTTAAAATATGAGCACTAAAAGTTAAGAAAAAAAAACAAAACAAAAAAAAACCACAAAAACAGAAAAACAGCCATCAGCTGGAATTGGAAGAACAGTCTCCCTTCTCTATGTATATAAAATACGAGGTCACTCCAAATTTAAAAGATCAAAAAATGATAACTTCTCTCTATTGTTCAAGTTTTGGAAGTCTACATATGGTAAGTTAACATTTAAAACAGCACTTGGCAATGGATATATTATTTTGATAAAGGTATAACGCGCATGCCCCCCATTCCTCCTACTGCTGTGGATTCCCACCACCACACCCCAGCTCCTCTCTATACCAGCTCCTTTCAGCCAGGCTCCAAAAGAGGCACAAGTCACAGAAAGATGAACCATCTTCTCTCTCCATGGGACAGAGAGCTGCTCAGCTCTCATCTTCTCAGCTGCTGTAGCTGAAGTAGCAAGACCACATCACTTGAGCTGCTGATTGGGGGCATTCCAGTCATCCTGCCTACCCTGCTGCTCTCTCTGTTCTAAGTAAGAATCACTGGGGTACTATCAGCTGCAATATACTTGGCATTAATTGTGATTCAGTGGGAGAAAAGAGATGCTGTAGGCAAAAATTCCTCACCTGCCTCTAAGACTCTTTAAATGACCTCATTTTACACAAAAAACTGCAACTCCTGCCTGCTGTTCTGGCAGCAGATCTGACTGTATAGACCCCAGTCAACCCTACTGTTCATCCCTGCTCATTCCTCAATTACACGCATTTAACTACCATTAACTACTGCAACAACTTGATGAGACCAACTTGTTAAAAATAAAAATCCTTCAGAGCACCATACTCACTAATATTATACTAAATCATTTCACAAATTCTGTTCAGACTGTGATCATGACCAAGGTATTTATCTTAACTGGCACAACAATGCCAGTCTCACTGTATGAAAATAGCTGCTATTCACTTGTTAAGCATCCACTGCTGCTATTGAAGCATCAGTCGGTGGCACTAATGGATTATTTAAGTTGTGTTCTCAGTGGCTCTCTGCTTTGCAGGGAAGTCCTGTCCAAGGAAGGACAGAAAGCAACAGCAAAAGTCACCATCTTAGTGCTACCCTGAGGGTAGCACGTGAGAAAACAGCCCCGAATGCTTTTCAGTGCACACGTTAAAGCAACTTTAAGATACAGCTAAAAGGGAAGCTAAATATCATGAAGGATTCATGCAGTATTTTTTGAATAGGCATTGCCATCTTATATTTCATTGTTCTCCAGGAATGCCTTTGCCTTAACTGAAAGAAGATCCTTTCCTAATACCTGATTATCTTCCCTGTTTTTGTTAACAGGCCACCATGAGAGAGGGCAGCTAACCAGTTACCTACCCATGGATAGTTTAAATAAAGTACAGGACTGAAAAGAAAGAGGAAAGGTGCAAAAAAACTTAATGGAATGCAAGCAGAACTGTATTTCCCCTCCCGCAAAACTGAAGGCTAGAGGCTAAGCAGATCCATACCAAATGCTGAAACATAGTTAACAAATGTATTTATTTTTTAATGAAAGAAAGCAACTAACTCTGTCTCTTCCAAGCCAATTGATTAATTATGGAACATATGGATACTTAATTTAAATGAGGAAAAGACTTTGCTCAATTTTCTTCATTATTTGTAACTACCATATTCCACTCAAACAGAATACTGGAACTCTTTAAAAGTAGAATTATACAACTGAGTATAATTCATCTTAGAAATGAAAGAATAAGGTAGAAAAGAAAGTCAACCACAAGCCATCTTAGGAGAAGTAATCTCATATCCATACATGATATTACACTATCCCTATACATTCCATCTTTTTCAGTACTGATCTGTCCTTGGTTTGAATGCAGTGATACTGGCAATACCCAGTTACTGAGGAATCCATTCCACACTGAAATTGTTAATTTCAGTTAACAATTAATGAAGTTATACTTCAGTTTTCGTAGTTACAGATCACACCAGATTACTTCCAAAGGCTCATCTTTACTTTGCTTCCCTTTTACTTACGTCACTTATATAGAAAAGCTGAGTATTGCAAATGACCGGTTTACTCTGTTATCAAAAAAGTGGACAGATCCATTGAATCACAGAATGGCTTGGGTTGGAAGGGACCTTAAAGATCATCTAGTTCCAACCACCCACTAGATCAGGAAATGATAAAGAAAATGAAAGGAAAAGGATGTTCTTATTGTGGAATGTAATAAACATACATTCTTAGGATAGGCCCTATTTGCAAGTAAATGAGAAATCTTCAGTCTTGTGTTCAATCTGTGCTCACTTTGACACACAGCACAACACCAAGACCTCCCACTCGTTCCTGCCTGCCTCTGGAGATAATTCAGGTGCAGGCTGTGGACCGGATGACCACATTAGCAGCACCAGTACTTTTCACCCAGGCTGCCTCCTTTTTGAGCACATACTGTATTTGCTATATTCACCCTGTAGGTGTGAAACAAATCCAAACTGTACCAAATGCATTGAATGTGTAGCACATGCTAACACACTAAGTACAGTCAGTTCAGCACTTATGTGAAGGTCTATCCCGGGAGCACATGATCCCCAACTTCTGTTCACTTGACTGAATATTAAAACAGAGAAAAATGGCTGGGTATCACTGCCATATAATGGAAGGCAGAGCAACCTCTGCTTACACATTCTAGTCAGAGAGAATTCTTGGAGGAATAAGGTTAGCTAGGAATCTTTCTAAGGTTAAAACTGCTCAAAGTGCAATGTCATTTCTTCCATTACCAACTTATTATTCCATTACTAACATACTTTGAGGCAAGACATAAAAAGACAATATTTGCAATCTCTTCCATTCCATAAAATACATTCTCTTCTAAAATAACATTGTATATTATCCATCATTGACCCATGAAGCAATAAAAGAAATTGTTACTAAGCCCTTGACTAGATATTGCCAGAAACAGGACCCTCAGTTTCATACTGGAAATAAGGCAGAGGTCCTTGAACATCCAAAAATATGTCGTCTCTTCACTAATGAATCTCTGCTTCCATATCACAAAGCTTTTCAAGATCCTTTCCCTTCCCACTAATGCTTTGTATGGCAATAAACGAAAGAAAACACCTCTCTTCTTGTGGACTGTGGATTAGTATTGCAAGCTTCAAGGCCACCATTGCCTCTACTGCACAGAGAAGATAAATTCTTACTGCTGTTTTGTATTCTTAGTACTATGACTGCTGTTTTGTATTCTTAGTAGTATAATAACTTAAAGCTTTTCAAAATTACCAGCCAATTCTCACTTCTGAGAATATTTAATACAAGATCTTCAACATATTTGCCTTTATTTGTCTTTACGTTTTTTTTTAACCACTTCCACCTCATTTTTAAGACTGGTAACAAACCAGCAATTTTTTTATTTAAATGAGTATCAGCAGCTTGGTTACTCTTAAATGGGAGGATTTAAGTATCATATATGTCATTAAGAAGATGGTTAGTATCAGCTCCCAACCCTCAAACGAAGACCTGAGGAAAAAACACTTACCACAACTTGCAGCATACGATCATTCTGGGCTGTTGGCGCTTCAGTCAACATCTGTGCCAGTGTTTGCATCAGTGTCTTTCCAAGAAGAATCACAGAGCCAAACATAGCAGCTATACCAAACACCATTCCCATGCTGAACCTACAAAGACAGACAAATAATTACGAAATGCACAGGTACTAGAAGATATTTAACCACACTAGAACAACTTAGCAGACAAAATGAGTAAGGTAAAACTTACACATTGCTACTACTGTTCACACATCAACAATAAAGTACAAAAGCCTTAGCTAAAGGAAACTAACAGCACTAATGGTGTAAATTAGCAACATAAACTTGTATAATATTTTCCTTGTTTAATAAATGTTTGACACCCAAATCACATCTCAATTTATTTTCAAACAATTTTAGGCTGTTCTCATATATTCAATTCTTCATTCAGTTACCCAATATGAGTAACTTCTCATTAGCCATGAATAAAAGCATAAATTTACAGTGTATAATTTAACATGCTGCACCACACCATCACATATTTAGTGACGTGGACCAAGTGATGATCTAGCATACATACATACTTGCATCTTCCTGACCAGCAATAAAAAAGTGCTAAAGAACGTTTACATGAGACTCAAACTTCTTTAAAGAAGAAAAATTAGAAGACACAAATGCAACTCTGGGTTAAAATCAATTACTTCCAAGACATTTTTCCTCTCATCCATTTAATTTATTAAAACCATTATGTTGAAAAACCTTTCAATTTAGATCAGCCCATCTAATGGATGATTTTTATTCATCATTATTATCCTTTTACTCTACTGTACTACTTGAAGGATGTGAGAAAGTTTATTTTCTAGCTAAAGTATTTCAATTCACTAGCTGTTCTTCTTTTCACAACAGCATAATTGTTCTTTCACCACCTTTAATAAGGCTCACTGAAAATTAACAAATTCATTTTAATCAATATGTACTTCTAATCTTAATTAAATAGAGTGGTATAAACATTACATTATGCTGTAGTAAGTTATAAACGATAAAACTTGTGACTGATACAAAACTATATAAAATCAGAGTAAAATCACTCGATGCTATGGAAACCCATATAAAGCAGAGTTCTCTTTCACAGCTACCTCTTTGGGGGCAGCAATACAGGAAGTGAAAATAAATTCAAGCCCTACTCCTTATTTATTTATTCATTTTCTTTTTTCAGATAGGATACAGAGTAACAGTAGGAAAGCAATTCAGCAATAATTTCCCAAACCAGTCCAGAAGCACCCATACTAACAACTCTGCTAATTTGCCCATTACTAGCAATCTGTGCAATCTTAGCTGAGAAAAGAGTAGGCAAGAAAAAGACAGAATGAGAGCAACGTGCTTCTGACTAGGTATAGCTGCTGAATGCCTGGGAAATGATTGGCAACAGGGTCGTGATCAGAGGAAAATTAGGTATACAGTAATGGACAGATCTGGGATATGAGAAGTTACCTCCTCACACAGTAACATATGTAACAGCTCTATATTTAAGACCTATGGCTCAAACCATAGGTAGGAATACAGTTTGTGGATTTCTAGTTTTATAGCATATCCATATGTAAATAGCTATGATATTTTTAGCAGAGAAGATAGATTATGCTGGTACAACACATTTATGGCTACCATGTTTGTTCAATTTTATTGTTAGTCTACAGTAATAACTAGACTGACCCATTCCACTGCTACAGATAAAAGGCATACGTGATAGTTGCTGCCCCTGTACGCATTTGACATAAAAAAATATCTTGGATGTATACCATAAATACAGAAATCTGGGTTTCCACCTCCCCCAGTTGTAGAACTGCCGGTTGAAGAGTGCTGTTTGCCATCGCATATGAAAGGGAGAGACACTCAAGCCATAGTTCACCAACCAGTCTTCATAAGATGCCTTCAAAGAGCTGGATGACTGCAAAACAGTGGAAAGTATGGTTAACCCCAATCTTTAAGGAAGATCCTGTGCTATGTGACCAAACAGTAAATCAGATCATTCATATGTAAAGACAAACAAATAACATCAGGTACATGCCCCGCACATTATCTGTATTTTGACTCATAGGTGTGACATGTAGTACAAGAAGTTATGGCACTGCTTTGAGAAAATCACAGCAGTTCTAGGATTATGAACGTTTGGGTATTCAGTGGTATTTAGCAAATAAGATTGTTATTATCTTCATTAATGTTACATCATGTTGACTGGTTTTCAACTGTCTGGATAGAAGGCTAAAAAACGAACTTTCATTGTATTTCTTTTCTGTATAATTATATTTAAGCAATTTTTTAAACAGCTACAGTAAAGAAAAACACATTCTGTCGGCTTTCTGTTGGCATCAGCTTGTTTCCATTATTGGTGAGATGTGGATCAGTAGTAAGAGTACCCTTTAGCAAGGGTAAAAATGAGGTCTACTTTTCAAATGCAGACTACTGCTGAGGAGACTTGAAATACATAGTCATACTACCAAAAAGGCGGAAGGACTTTAAAAATTATCAACCTGATCTGCAACAGCAATTTCACTGATAATTTTACAGCCTTTCAAGACACTGTTGGTACACCTTCCTAATAGTTCCAAAGACTTCTCCTTATATTTGTCTTTGTAATGAATGCAACCTATTGACTGTACAATTAATACTTTACTGCATTAGTACCCAGTATTATAAACCAACAGAAGTAATTTTGCAACTGCTATCTTATAATATATGCTGCTGGTTTTCTCTTTAGTCCTTCCTCATCCTGCTTCCTGGAAGCTAGTATCAGAGAGCCACAGGACAGCTTTCCCTCGACTTTAAAAGAGAAATCTGTACCTGAGGAAAACCGTGTCAGAGCAGGAGCGTGTCTGACATAATCCAGACAAGTCTTTAGAGCTGTCTGAACTATAGCATTGTTCCTGAATTTCCCTATCAGGAACGTGCAGTTCACAAGAGTCTCCCTTCTGCCCCTAGACAGTTCCTGGCTGTCTTCCATGGTTCTTGAAACAAATTTAGAACTTACCAAGTTCCTTGCATTACTTCTGTCCTTCTGTGGTGGTGGGAAACAAGCAGTGTATTGTATCTTCCACAACCATATTCATAGCTTTTCTCATTTTGTTGAATTAATAACAATGTAAACTAAAATTAACTACACTAAAAAACAAACAAACAAACAAAAAACACAGTCCAATTAACAGACTCACATGTTATCCTTTCTACTTACATGTTTCTGTGTAACTTCCTTCTACAACTAATTGATTTTAGTCATATTTTTGTTCAGTCAGCTGAGAACAACCACAGAAATTTTTGTTGTAATGTATCCCTTAGTCAATAGTGGTCAGTCATTCCCTACAACACTGCTAAGTTTTACTATCCACAACCACATTGGCATTTGCTAACCTACTTTTAGTAGAAGAGATCACAAAGAATATTACACTATTACAAATAACACATAGGCCAGAGAAACAACGAAAAATACCTGCTCACATAATCTATCTGCTAATTAAGAACAAAAATCCGTATGACATAAGCACAACTGACATGAGAAAACATCTTTTGCGAATTCAGTGAACATATGTGCCCTATTCAGTTCACAGTGGATCAAAGAAAACCCAACAACCCCAAATACCCCGAAACCTAACTAGACAAAAACCAACCAACCAAAAAAAGAAACAAATAAGCTAGCACTATAATCAGAAATAGAGATCTGGCACTTCAGAAAGTATCTGTTCTCTTAACCACATACAAAAACATCAACCACATTTCCCTTAAAAATTCCACTAATGCATCCCTTCAAATTAATTCTAACCAAACCGCAGCCCTTCTCTACTAGAGAGGCATAAACAAATATGCAGCTCTTAATAAGAAATGCGGGATTCTTGAACAATACATTTGCAAAAAGGCACAATAAACAACTTGGACTTGCAAACGGTATTCATAATCACTAAATAACAGCACCCTTTGGAACAAGTAACTACATTCCTTTCAAGATGTATTAAAAAGTTCTATGCAAACTTCTGCTCCTTCTGCTCTGAGCCCCATAGGATCACAACGTTATGACATGCACCATCTTGCCCTGGTATGAGGTATGTTATTATCCTTTGTTTCATCTCAATCCTCCTCCATAGACCTGGGTTCAGATTCTTTAACTTGAACTCTAAGTGATCTCTGCTACATTAATTTTACTATAAAAATGATACCCTTTTTATTTATGCAACATTTCAAAGTAGCGACCGCCTACTAAATACTCCAGGAGCACCATAAATATCTGCCAGCAAGCAAGAGCCCTTAACATTCTTTTGTGCTGACAAAGTCCGTTCAAGAGCCCTGGACCATTTCAGCTTCCTGACCTTAAAAACTGAGGGCTAACCTCGACTGAATAGGCCTAAAGAATCTTTTATTTCTGATACCAGAAGGAGGGACAACCCTTTTCACATCCCTGGTCCTTCAGGCAGATGGGATAACTTAGCATGCTGGGGAGCAGCAGTTCAGGGGTCTGCCTAAGTGACTCCCTTTTGTAAGATCCAGCCTTCACCAGGAAGCTTTCTTATCAGTGGTTCAATGAAGAGTAGCAAGAGGAATTTTCCAAATCCCAGCCTGAATCACTGTCGATTTGCTAACACAAATGTATCCTGTAGTTCAAGCAATATTATGTGAATTTATTTGTGCAAAATGTCATTTATACAGATAGTTCTGCCTTTCATACTACAGAGTACCAAAGAGTGAGGCTGCCTAACAAAAATGCTTGAAATCTGAACAAAAATACTGACAGATCAAACTAAGCAACAGACATTGCACGTCTAAAAGGTTTACAGAATAAACATCAAGTTACAGCACATAAACTCTTACCCATTACAATATCAGCATAATGAACAGAGAAGTACTCCAGAAGTACTTTTTATTCATATTCTGTATATCATTTTCATGCACTTACACTGCAAGAGACTGGAGATCTAGGCAGTTTGCTATTGTTGCCAGCAGTTCAGAGTTACGAGTGTGGTGGGAGATTTAGAATACTAGCAATAAAACAAACATGAGTTTCCTAATCACGTAAATCTGGTTATTTAATCCATCATTTATTTTGGCTGTGGTACTCAAAACTTCCCAGATCTACCAGTAAAATCTACCCAAACCCAGCAGCTCCCACATACTTCCAGATGATTAATTACCATTGATAACTTGTAGTCAAAATGTCAAAGTTACAGTTTAACTCCTGGACTCATCTGCTTGCTAAGGCATTCCAGGCATTCCCTTTCTGTCTCAATGTAAAGTAGGTACTAAGTTGCTCCGAAACAAGGTAGATTTCTTTTTTCTCCTTTGCTGCTTCTAGGTTATCACAAAAGCATCGGCTCTTCTTACAAAAAGCAATTATTTTAAGCTCTAATTCTGAAAAAAAACCTTCCAAATCTCAGAGATACAAATGGGTCTCAGCACCATGCCACAAGAGTCTGCTCTGTGAATTCAGTGATAGCTTTACAGCCTGAGATCTTTCATCAGACACAAAGCTACAGCTGACTGACCTTCCTGATGGTTTTTAGAGTGCCTCACTTCTCCAACAGCACACTTGTCTTCAGCCAATCCTCTAACGTGTTTCCAAACAATGTTGTGCTTGTTACCACATATAGCCTTGACATATTTAACACAGACATAATATAGACTTGATGCAGTAAAATTTGAAAAGTCTTCAGATAAATTATCATTATTATTTTCCATCTGTACCATTAAAACACACAGATTAATATCTGACAACTAATGGCTCTCACCGTTGACTGAGCTGTGTTTGCTCTACAACAGCAGCAGAGAGAGCTACTTAATTTTCCACGTGTCCTCATGAGATGAAACACAGCTTTCCTTTTAGCTTTTTTCCCTGTTTCACACCAGTGACAAAATGCACATTTGTTACTTTGATACTGCTAGGCCCTACCCGTACTTGACAGAAACAGCGCAGTTCCTGGACTGTAGCATTAACTGCAAAAAGCGAGAGAATTCTAGGTGGAACCTTTTATATTTCTCTCGTATTACTTGTGTTACCGCACGTCGGGGGAGCGCTGTGGGCCCGGCAACCTGAAGTAGCCCTTCAGTCTGATTGGTGGGACAGCGCGGGTAGCCTCAGGCCTTCAGGGCCCAAGCACGGGAGCGGCGGCGGCCTCTCACCGGCGAGGTGTGGACCGTGGCCGGCCCCCGAGGAGGGAGGGGAGGCGGGGAGGCCGCTGGTTTTAAAGGCGGTGGCGGATGCCGCCGGGCCAGAGGGGTGAAGGAGTGGGAGCGTTGCCGCTGACCCGCCTATATGTGGGCTCCCGCTGGGCTCTGCGCCCACAGCCCTCACCTTGAGCAGAGTATCCGCCAGGTAGATGGCGCACCAGCCCCCCAGCACGCACACCACCACCGAGATCGGGATCATCGTGGCAGCCCAGCCGGCGATCGAGGCGGCTCTCGGCGAGGAGCCTCTCGGAACTAAAGCTACCCCGGAACCTTTCTCCACCGACTGTATTATCCGCACGGACACTTCCGGGATCCGCATAGAGATTGGGCAGGTGGTGCCTTGACGTCACGGCACTGGGGGAATGAATGGAGGCGTTCCCCTCCCAGCGACGCGCTTGCGCAGGGAGCTCTTCATCCGTGTGAAACATTTATTCTAGTTGTGGTCTTCGGAAGCAATTAAGGACGATCACACAGTTGTGAACATTAATGCTTATAGTGGTGACAGCCTCTGTGAAATCAAGCATACAGAAATGGGCACAGTGCCTCTTGGTTTAAAGATCCAGTCAATATAAAACAGCTTTTGCAACGTTATTATCTTTTTCTTCAGTGTTCACTTAGTATGCCATACAGGATAAAGAATTGAATTTTATTGACTTTGCATAGAAATTGGCGTTGCAGTTAAAAAGAAATGTGACTCAAACGCACAGTCTATGTTTTATAGCTAGAAAGTTCCCCACAAACATAGATGAGTATTTTCTGGAATGTACAAGAAGATCTGAGTGAACTAGAGCACTCTTAGCCCCACTGTTGTTACTCACATAACTTTAGTGTTAATTTGCTAGTGGCTAAAAGGCAAAATTAATCCTTGTTCTCTTAGAGTTGCACTTAGAGTTGCAGACTGTAACCGGAGAAACTGCATTTTGCCTTTATAAAATCAAGTTTTTCAGGATTAAAGATTTCTAACTTAAAATGATTTAGGAGGCAGCAGAAGCATTGATGCCTGCTTTTGGCTGCCTCTTATTTTTCTTCGTATTCACGTGTCACTAAAGTAGTGACTAAAGCAAAATGCAGTAGTTAGGTCAGTGTGCAATGTCTGTAAGTCATCACAGTGCTGTCTAACTCTCATAGTTTTAGAGGTTATAACTGAGGTGTGCGCTGATGGGAGGGTATGAGTAGACTTCTAAAGGGTGAATATATAAGAGCATTAAAAAACGATATCCATCAGTCATCATGCAATGTTATCTTAATTCCATGCAAAAACTTTAAAGGAAAAATTAATAGCGTAGCAGTAGTGATTAAATGTAATTAGTCAAGTAAATGCCAAACAGAATTTGTTAATAGTACATGAATTAAGATATTATCAAAAGCAGTTAGTGAATTAATATCATACACATCTTCTTATAGACATAACAAATATCTTTTTCTAAAAATAATTATGAACATATCTAATAATTAATCTCTTCGACTTTCAAGCATTACTGAAGTGGATAAAGAATTATTCAGATTTTGTCATGTTGGATACATGACACATAGCAAGGTAAAAATAAAATTACATTCTTAACACTGCTTTCAAAAGCTCTAATGTTAGAGGGGTTCGCTGGGCCCCAGGGAAATCACACCTTCTCACAGTTCATCACAGGTTCAGACCTAAAATCTGCTAAACGTGGATTTCGCCAGTTTGAAATCAATACAATCGGAATGTGACTTGGTTGGGAAAGTGTTTGAGCCTTGTGGACAACAAATTGGCTCTTAGGTATGTTTTGAATTGTATTCGTTACTAAGTTTCTGGGCTTTGAGATGAGCTTAACAGCGGAAAGGAAGACTGGAACAAAATGTGGCCTTGATTCTGCCTAAGTTTCTGTGCTGACTTGAAGGACTTGACTGCTTTCATGAAGTACATGAATGTCTGTGGAATTTTGAGCGCAGAGAAGGATGCGTACAAGAAGAAATAAATGGATAGAGATGAAATGAGTGATCCTTTAAGCACTTATGCAGGATTGGCTATTGCAGATGGAAGGAATGTAAAGATCAGAGAAAAGAAGAAATCTGACAAACGAGAGATGAAGAGACTGGCACCCTGGAGAAATGTGTAGAGTATTGCTTATAAGTGTTTGAACAACAAATGCTTGTTCATGCTCTTCAGTTAAGTTACTAGAATTTTATCTAAAAATCTCAGAATATGGAAAAAAATCAGTAATGAGAGTTCTGTAGTCATGTAATATGCATGGTATTTTAAACTGGAAAGAAAAAACAAGGAAAGAAAATACTTTTGACCCTCGCTGTGCCTAGTGAGCAGAATATTTTGCAATATTTTTGGTACTTTATATTCCAACTAAAGCACAAAACAGTCTTACTTTATTCAAATACAAATGTGGTCAAAGCATTCTGTTTAGTTTCAGCATTCACTTGCATTAGTCAACCTGTTCACCAAAATTACATGCTGGAAAGGTGGGACTTTGATGCTTAAAACAAATGAAATTGGTTCTTAGGTTACTGTTCATATAAATAATTTAAATAAAGGAAGAGCACAAACATTCATAGAAATGTGCCTTTACTATGTTTGTCTGTTAGAAAGAGTAGTATGTTTTTTCATCAATTGTTGATTACTAGGGCTTGATCTATAACAAAAGCTACAGGTCTTAATTGCTAACACTTCTCAGCATTTATTCATTAGGCACATCACAACTGAAACTGCTTAAAGAAAAGGTCCTTCAAAGCTGTGCTCCAAGAAGAAATGGGCATAAGACTAAAAAGTAACAACAAAATCCTGAAGGAAATACAGAATCATGAGAGCTGTGCCTCAAATGTTAATCTAGAATTAAATTCTGTATTAATAGTTTTGGGCTTCCACTGCTTGTTCTAGATGGTAGTCTTGTTTGGCTTTGCACTCTCTGCAGCTGTTAAGACCTTACATATGAGGAAAAAACATAGAATTTCTACTGCAGAGTAACTGTTCAGCATTAGTTCTTGTGCTGGGATACTTCTGTGATTTTATAAGTCCGTCCTTGAAAATAGATTTATCTGAACTGCAGGAAAAAAAAGGGCTCAGTCAGTGAAGGAGGAGGGCGTGTATGGGAGGATAACTCTAAGTATTTGTTGTGCTTTTCTGTGCTTGAAATTACTTGTGAAATCTCTAGGTACACAAATCCCTATTCTTCTGCAGTGCAATAAATCGCTTCCTTTAAATGGTTATCATTTTGTGCTCACTGTAACCAGAAATAAACACACATGATAGTATTAGACCTATCTAGTCTCAATCCCAAAAGCTGCAGGGCAGCCCTGAACTCTAGTGAAAATACTGCACTTAGCCAGTGTAAGTCAAAGTGAGATAACACTTTGAAGAAGACAAAGCCATTTTTGATTCACTGTTGAGCAGACATACTGCTTGAATTACTTGTATTAACCTCTGTGTATAAGGTATTTAGCTGTTCTAACAGGAAGGTCTTGCACAGGAGGAACGTGTGAGGTTTTTGCTGCCTTCCTTGACTGTACAGAAGGCTAAAGTAGCTCCTGAGTCACTTCAGCACAGCATAGCACTTGGCTACACCCTCACTGGTTTTGTTTTGCCTCAAGGATCAGGCTGCAAGCAGCAGCTGCTTCATGTCCACTCGGCCCCTCAGGCAGCAGATAAACTGAGTTTTGCAATTTCCCAGCACTGCAAATCCTCCCTGCCTCTTGTCGTTCTATGTGCATGGGGACTGCCTGTGACAAATCCTCACTTAAGTTATTCTATGTTAGGAACCTGAGCTAAGGACATTTCCTCTCCCTTGATAAAAATAAATCATCAGTTTGAAAGCTGGCTACAAGAAAGCTGTGAGCATCTTCCTGTAGCACTCTACTTAGAATGCAAATATTACATTCTGTCATATATTATATATGACAGTTGGTGGGCACAGGAAATACAGAGCAGCCCACAGTTCTCAGAAGTCATATTCAGGACTTTCAAGCACCACTGTTAGCTCCAGCCCTTGAGAACTGAACTGTGCTTTGAAGGACTACCACCTGTGTTGCACAGTCTGATGTGACTGAATCAAGTAGCTTAATATTTATAGCTTCTTTTTTGAGGGTCTTTGCTATCCTTGCATAGAAGATAATACCAGTCCACAACCCTACTTCATATGGGTATGAAGTAATACATGAAGATTATAGAAAGTAGTTCGGGCCCTTTCCTAACAGAAACTGTTTATACTATTTTTAACAGCTGAGATTTAATACTGTGTTGAGAAGCATCATTTAGAAGTTACCAGCTGGAGAACGTTAGTGGTCTTCCTGTGCCAACACTGATTTCTGTTGACAATTTTTCTCTGAATGTGTCCAAAGTTTGTATGGCAGGAGATTGCAAGTGACTGAAAATGTTACTGCATCAGATCTGATTCAATACAAATGAAGTTTGAAAAAGATCATGTTTGACTGCCGGATAGATAGGTATGACTAGTAGATTTATTCATATCTTTACCACGGAAAGCATTCATTCTTAATTACCTTATTTTTTAAAACTTTGGAGACATGAGAAGCTCAGGATTTTTTTATTTTTTTTCCTTATGACTCATAGGAACTAAGATAAGTGTTTTGATATTGATTCACACTTTAAAAATCTTCACACCTACAGTTTATCAATCCTCAGCTTTTATTTTCTGTTCAGCAGATACAAACCGAATATAGCAACTGATCGATCATATGTGATTCAGCAACTTGACAAAGTTGTCCTTGAATTTGGTTCTTTTTTATCTGAAGGCATTAATTTCTTTTTAATGCCCTTGCCCTTGATATTCTGCTTCCAGTGCACTGCCTTATCTTCCTCATTCTGGATCCATCCTCCTAGCCAGGCAGACTTTTCATGTCTCAACTATGCCTTTTCTTGCTGTCATGTAGATGAGGAATCTTCTCTGTTTTCTTTGTTATTCCTTTGCTGAATGGCCTACTCAAGTCTACTACATTTGCTCCAGGAGCAGGAACTTTGTGTGTGAGCTGAACAACTTCAAAGCTGAAATTTATTTACTTGCTTAAGAAACAAGTACATTGCTTTATATGGTGCTGAGCCCCTAGTTCCTTTGATATCTGTACCTAGCTCTTGTTCATCTTTGGACTAACTGGTTAGAATGAATCATAGAATTATAGAATCATAGAATCATAGACTTATCCAGGTTGGAAAAGACCTCAAAGATCAAGTCCAACTGCAGCCTAACCATAGTACCTTAACTCTAACAACCCTCTGCTAAATCATATCTCTGAGCACCACAGCCAAACGGCTCTTAAACACATCCAGGGATGGTGATTCAACCACCTCCCTGGGGAGCCTATTCCAGTACTTGACTACCCTTTCTGTAAAGAAGTGTTTTCTAACATCCAACCTAAACTTACCTTGGTGCAATGGCAAAATTCCTTTCTGTATGTCTGGTGTGATCTCTTAATTTGACTACTGAAGATGAGAGGTAATATTGTTGAGCAGATGTAATCAACTGATGGTGTAATCAACTGCATCAAAGAAGTCTTTGAATTATCAGAATCAAATCAAAGGCGTATCTGAATTATCTTCATTTGTGAAAATGATGGATAGCCTTCTGCACATAATTTCATTAATTTTTCACTTATTTCCTTTTTCTTCTTTTTCCTTTCAAAATTGTATGCCCAGAGCAAAATCTGATGCTTCAATGTCATGGTTTTTGTATCTTTTCCAAATTATGCTGAATCACTGCAACCGACAGGATGTTTACACAGTCAGCATGTCGCTTAAGATTCATATTGCCCTCAAAATCTGCCGGTACTCCTGTTCTTTATTATGGTATCAGCTTTTAGTGGCTAAGATTTCCCAGGAGAAAAGTGGAAACAAATTTGCTATTTTTTCTATCATCATCGCGTTTCAGTCACTCAAAGTATGTAAGAATTTTGCAGAATAAAATGAAACAGAGAATATAGCTTTTTGGGTAATTCAGTGGACAAAGCTGTGATGTTCTAACATTTGTATTGGGTTATACTAATAATGCAGTTTTTAGAACTTAATACAAGTTCTTAGATGATGCTAACAAAGCTATTAAAAGATGCTGGATCTCTGAAATTTAGAACAAGGTCACTGGCAGCCTCTAGAGAGACCATCTTCTAATACAAGGCTAATTATTTCTTGATGGAATAGTCTGTGATAATAATCACCATGCTTTTATATGGAAAAGAAAGAGAGCATGCAAGAGCTGAATTGATATTTAGCAGCTCAGAAACGTCACAAAAACAAAACCAGCTAATTTAGATATGTTTGTTGATTTCCTGTCCATTAGATAATAGCAAACATTTTTGCATACTTTTTATACCATTCATTATCGAAACAGACTGACATTCCTGTTGTTGGCAGAGCTGTACAAGTAGAAACTCGAACTGATGAATTTCTCAGGATACTGAGAAACATACAGATCGGAGGAAACTGGGAGAAATAAACAGTAGATGGTACTTCCTCAAATAACATTTCCTTTGACAAAGCAGTTGAGATCTGTCAGTCTTTCTGAAATATAGGGCTCACAGGATTTTTTATTTTAAGACAAAAGTAAGTAGTGGCTGTGAGAATGCCAAGTCGTTGCTAGCTCTGGTGTATATATATACATATATTGTTCTGTCTAGCTTCATATGATGATAACACAGCTTAAATTCTCTGTCTTTCATTAAGCTTCTGTGCCAAATAATTGTTGAGTACAAAACTCTCTACTTGGGGGAAAGGGCCCAAATGCACAAATAAAATCTGTGTGGGTTAGAACAGAGTGTTCTATTTTCTCCAGGATCCTCTAGGTTAGACCTCTGATAAATCAGACTGATAACAGGTTTCTTATTTTTAATCCTCAGTCATTATTGTGATTTTTTTTGAATGTCAGTATTTTCTAAACCTAGGTGTATTGAATGAGGAGAACATTTTATCTTGCACCGCAGCCTAAATCTTAATATTCTTTTCCAAACAATTCGAATAAAGATAATTAATTCACCAACTATGTAATATTCTGTTCCCACTATTTTTTGCCTGGCAATAAATTGTAAAAGAGCTAAAAATAAGATAATCAAGCAAAGCTTTATATGGACAAATATATTACAATATGCCAAACATACTAAGGTACCAATTGCTACTACCTGAAGGAAAGCTCTAGGGATGTATTTGTTAACTTCTTACTATAAAGAAGGTTTATTTCATGTGAACTGAGAGTGTGGCTACTCCTTTGTTTACTTACATTTTTATTTATATTACATTGCTTGCATCACATTACAATATTTTGAACTACAGAAGAAAAATATTCTTCTTTCAGGAGCCTCAGGGAAGTTATAACTGTGCTTGTGAGATTTCTCAAAGAACAAAACATTTAAATAAGCGCATTAAGTAGTGACAGGCTAAAGAAACAATTCAGACATTACACAGTGAAACATCCCAGTCAAGAAGAAAGATACGTACACATTTCTGTTAACCATCAACTTTGTTTTCAAAACCAATAAGCTGTTCCAGCATGTTAATTAGACAAGCTTCAAGAAATGCAACAGAAGTATATTTTGTACCATATTGGGATTTTCCTTCTTCAAATCATCCTTTTGGATCTTTGGACACAGGACAATAAGTTTACATACTGTGTGTCAGTGTACTGTTCTCTGGCACTTACCCACCATGCACTTAGTCTGTCATTTGAAATGCAAATATATCTCATGATTTACTTATTAAATCATTGGTTGCATGCATTTCACAGTTGAATCTGCAAGTCACGGGGCTGTGCATTCTAGTGGTTATTCAAAGGCAGTCATAACCCACAAAATTATTGTTAAAAAAAATCCATATTTCTTTTTTCCCCCATTGACAACTATTCAGAACTACATTTTCTTCTTTCAGTGATAAAACTTTCAGTGATAAAACTTCTATCATAACTATTTAACAATTTTTAGGTGTGATAGTTCACGAGTGTTAGGTAAGTGACATAGGTAAATTCTCTTCCTGCTTGGACATCACTGAAGTTACCTGTTATATTACTGTGTTATGAAAATGTTGCAGGAAACAGTGTTGACTTGATCTTTCTCAGACATATTTGTGAGATGATGGGTTTACAAAATGGAAGCAATGGCATGGTTTGGACTATGGAACCTTTGCTAATTTAACAGCACTTGGAGGAAAGAACTCTGTCTGCTTTTTGTATCCCAGAGCTGATTCTTACTATGATAATTGTAGTATAAATTGAAATAAATTAATTTACAAGACCACATTACAAAAATATACCACCTCTTTCACTGCCTTCTAATACTTTTATTCTAAATATGATTTTTCGCAAAGAGGTACATAAAGTCATTTATGTAGTGCAAACTTTTCTTTAACGTGGTCTCAACTGTCTGAATAGCATGACCTTAGACCCTAAAAGAACAAACTTCTGCATTCTAGGGAAAGACCTGTCTGTGAGCCCTTATGAACTCTGCCAAGTTTCAAGTGCAATACTCTTCTTAAACCTCAAGACACTTCATAACAGTTATTCCTGGCCTTTCTGGGTAGGTAGGCCAGGGGCCTCACTGGCAGGGTCTGATTGCCCTCTGTACTTCAGCTGGACTCAACCCAAACACATGTGCCTGTGGCATGCCTTCCTGTGTGTCTTTCCTGGGAATGAATAGCCTATGAATAGCCTGCAAGCTGCCAAAGCAAGTCATCAACTTTATAAGCTGCTTCCAGATGACAGCTCTTTTGGGAAGAAGGGCAGCAGAGAGTGAGTCACTGGCTTAATGAAGTGGTCTGGGATGTCATCTTCCTCTTTAAGGTAGTTGAAATGGAATGAGTGGCATGTCAAGTGAGTTAAGGTTAAGGGAAATGCTCCTCAAAATCACTATAGATACCATATTTTGGTATAATTTTGGAACTTGTTGATCATCCCTTAAAAGTTGCTATATCCTTCTCCAGCAGCAAGTGGTTGTGTGGTATCATAGACTCATAGAATAGCTTAGGTTGGAGGGGATGTTAAAGCCCACCCAGCCCCAACCCCTGACATGGGCAGGGCTGTCCCCCACCTGCTCAGGCTGTCCAGGGCCCATCCAACCTGACCTTGGGGTAAAGGATTTCCTCCTAACATCTAATCTCAATCTACTCTCTTTTAGTTTAAAGCCTTTGTTCCTTGTCCTATCACTGTTGGACTGTGAAAAGTCTCTTCTCCTCCTGTTTGTAAGCTCCTTTTGAGTACTGGAAGGCCACAGTGTGGTCTCCTTGGAGCCTTCTCTTCTTCAGACTGAACAAGCCCAGATCCCTCAACCTTTTTTTTATAGGAGAGGTGCTCCAGCTCTCTAATCATCTTTGTGAACCTCTTCTGGGCCCTGTCCAACAGCTCCACATCCATCCTCTACTGGGGGCCCCAGGTCTGGACACAGTACTCCAGATGGGTCGTCACAAGGGCAGAGTAGAGGGGGACAATCCCAGTAATGCCAGGGATAACACTGCTATTGTAGCAGTTAGTGCTGTGGGTCAGTGGAAAACAGGCATAGCAGAGCAAGAGGAAAGTTCTGTTCCCTGAAGCTGTAATGGGCAGGAGGCTGCAGTTATAGAAGTGGGAAAATGAGGCTGTGCCCCACACAACTCACTTGTCTCCATCACTTGACTTCAACACTCACAGGTAGTGTAAGCACAACTGTACAGTAGCTTTTCATGTCTTTATTAACTACATAAGTTTCCCACACACTTATTTGACTTTTCTTATCCATATGCCTTACCTTTCAACACCAGCAGCCATGGCTTCACCAGTTCAGGAGCTCTCCTTCCTGCCAACACAGAATTCATGCATGCAGAAACAGCAAACCAGGACCCTTGGGCAGCTTTGCTCCCAACCCAGCAACAATATAGCAATGCTGGTGTGACATTCACCTCCCCTAGATAGTCCCACTGAGGTGAGTTCTTCCTAATTACGTCTTTGTAATTATTTCTTTCTCTGATGTGGGAGGGAGGGAGGCATGTGCTGCCCCACACACCACAGGAGGAGATGTGTACTACCTCCCACCATCATGTGCCACAGGGAAAGGGAGGGCATGAAAAGGACCCAAAGGTGTGTTCCTTCAACACCTACTGCTTGACACTTGAGCCCTGGTTTTACGATGGTCAAGTGTCACAGGGGACCAAGTTACAGGGTGAATCAAATGCTATATTTAGGAAGAACAACTGGAAGCTATGACAGGAATTCTCTTTTACACTTTGCTTCTCAGCCGAGTTCCACTCCAGCCTGGAGCAGCCCTCGGTGCCGTCCAGGCTGAAAGCATCAGAGCTGTTTCAGACACATTTGGCGGATCACAGTCAATACTTCAGCCGGTAGAAGAAGGTACCTGTATCAGCATCGGGAGGTGTATACACTCATTCAACGGTTTGGAACTTTTCTTATATAAATAGAAAAGTAAGCTAATGTGGAAGGGATCAATTATAAAAAGACTTATGAAAACTCTTTAATAGCTGGCTGTGAAGTTACTGTAGTAGTTCTGTTTTTATGCTTGTTTTAATGTCTTGTGCACAGTATTTAGAGCAGATCATTATAGTTATTGCTTCATCGGCTGCGAGGATCTTAAAAGATTTAAAACAGTTGTTTAAATGCCTGCTGACTCATAAGAAGCACAACCGTATTAGCTTAAATGCTGTAGTACATAGGTACATGCTTATTGTTTTTTAAATGCTGCATCTAATTAAATGTAGTGGGAGGGGTTGATGGTAAGAGAGGTAGTCTTTTGCTGCTAGTTTAACAGGTAATAGTGGTGATGGGAACTGCATTACAGAAAATATTATAGCATTTCCTTACAGCATGTAGTAACACTCAGGAAGCTGCAAAGTGGGGGTTTCTTTATTTGTGTTAGCTGGGTCCATAGTGATGTGGTTCCCGTCTAAGCCTTTTAATAAGATAATACACTGCAGTTCTGTGTCCAAAATAGCCTTTGTGCTTGATGCTGTAAGTACAGCAGGGGGGAAAAGGACAGCATTCAGCTGGGGGGAGTCCCTCCTGGTGTGTGTAAGCTACTGTGCATCTCTTGTGCAGATTACAAAAGATGGCATTATGATACCTCATTGCATTTAAGGCAAATTGAATCAGTCAGCTCATTATCTTTCTGCAGCCCTGTCAGAAATTATTTTTAGCAGAGGGACAGTAGATAGGTCCTTTGTTTTTTAAAGGACCTTTTCACAACGCAGGTTTTTGTCAGCCTACAAAAAGTAGTGGTTACTTTCACTGGGAAGTGAAGAAAGCACAGGAATTTGCAGGGGCAGCCTGGCATTAAACAGCTCTGAACTGAAATCTGTTGCTGCTGCTTCCTAAGTTTGGCTCAGCATGCAGACCATAAAAGGTAAGAGGTAAGGTATGGGGCAGCCCAAAAGGCACTGGGGCGTAAAGGCTGTGTGCCTTTACTGCTTCTCTGAGCCTGCACATGGGAAATTTGGTCATGGAAGTGACTGTGGAGAGTGATTTGTCTGAGTCTGCAGATTTGAGTAGCATGCCAGAAAAAGTCAGTGCAACACTCTTAACTTTCTGAGACACCTGGAAAAAAAAATATAGAAATGTATATGAATACAGTAATGACTTCAGTAGCAGATGCATCTGTAATGTGGGGTTTATTTTCCGATGGTTGACGGTCAGTGCTGTTTTGTAGGGAAGATCAGGAGAGAGAAGGAAAGAGCTGAGGAAGATTGTCTATTTTTACTCAGTGGTGTACTGTTGTCCTGATTTCTCCAGCAGTAATGAGGACAGCATAAACTGGTAGGAAGATCACCTCCTCCATAAGCAGTCCTACACAACTGTATTATACGTCTGTCTTTAGGAGTCTGATTGCAATCATTGCAAGCTCAGAGGATCTCACTGAGAAGCATGATTGGTTTTCTTTAAAGTATAAATTCCTTGTAAATCCTTACCCATTTGTTTGAGGTAGCCATAAAAGTATGGAGCGCTGTTTCTGCAATGCAGACACACAAGACAGAAGAGTTTACCTTAGCCTGAATTATTCTGTGACTGTGTTTAGAAAGTAGACCCACAGTGTTTTAAAGTGTTTCTATTAATTTCCTGCCCTTTTGATTCCATTTTTCTATTCTGATTTGAAAGAGGAAAAGATAAGAAAAAAATAATTAAACTTTTCTGTATTATGAGCCCTGTTATCCAATAAATTGGTGGGTTGTTTTGTATTTAATTTTGGGATACAGCTCCTGATAACAGCACAATGCATCAGTATAAGCTGTGTGGCAGTTGTAAAGAAATGATTGTTTCGGTGCATAGCAAGGACTTTTAAAAAAGAAAGGGAGTGCAATAAATCCTTTAGTTGAAATTTTGGCTTACTGAAATCTTTGCAAATGTTGCAATGAACTTCAGTGACTGAGATCTCATCCTTCAAACTGAATTCTGAACTTTTCTAAACTACCTCTGATTTCAACATAGTGTCACAGTGTAAGATTCACTGGAAGCATACTGTTTGCATTTTGCATGGTTGGATTTATTTATTGTTGCTTATTTACAAATGTCAGTTCATCTATTTAAATCTGAAGCCTACATCTTCTGAGTTTGGGGTCAACTAGCACCCATACATCTGAGTGGGCAGAGAGAGACCCCTAATGGCAGGTCACCTGCACTATAAGTTCTGCTCAGAATTAGGAACAGACTTAAAGGTGATAAGAGAGTATGCAAGAACTATCTTCCATGCAGCTTCAGGGATACAACTTCAGACTGATACTCTGGTCTGAAGGCAACCTATAATGATTGGTATTTTGTTACTTGCCTCCATGGGAAAATTATGGTCTTCAAAGTCACAAAGTCTTTGGCGCACTTGTGATTTCTCACTGCATTTCCACTGTCTTCTCCTACATCATTTATTACTATTCTCAATGTTTTCTTTCCAATGTTAGGTAAAATACTGTAGTCAAAATATGCTACAATTTGGTTGTTATCAGTGAGTTCTCTGATGGATGTTCAAGTACTAACTAACCAACTTTAAATATTACTATCCTTATTTTTCCTTATAGTGACATACTGATGAAGTACTAGTCCAATAAATGGCTGAGACTATTATTCAGTTAAAGGGATAGTAAATTTCTTTTCTTTTCTTTTCTTTTCTTTTCTTTTCTTTTCTTTTCTTTTCTTTTCTTTTCTTTTCTTTTCTTTTCTTTTCTTTTCTTTTCTTTTCTTTTCTTTTCTTTTCTTTTCTTTTCTTTTCTTTTCTTTTCTTTTCTTTTCTTTTCTTTTTTCTCTCTCCTCTCCTCTCCTCTCCTCTCCTCTCCTCTCCTCTCCTCTCCTCTCCTCTCCTCTCCTCTCCTCTCCTCTCCTCTCCTCTCCTCTCCTCTCCTCTCCTCTCCTCTCCTCTCCTCTCCTCTCCTCTCCTCTCCTCTCCTCTCCTCTCCTCTCCTCTCCTCACTTCTCCTCACTTCTCCTCTCCTCTCCTCTCCTCTCCTCTCCTCTCCTCTCCTCTCCTCTCCTCTCCTCTCCTCTCCTCTCCTCTCCTCTCCTCTCCTCTCCTCTCCTCTCCTCTCCTCTCCTCTCCTCTCCTCTCCTCTCCTCTCCTCTCCTCTCCTCTCCTCTCCTCTCCTCTCCTCTCCTCTCCTCTCCTCTCCTCTCCTCTCCTCTCCTCTCCTCTCCTCTCCTCTCCTCTCCTCCTCTCTTTCTTTCAGTCTACATGTATGAAGAAATTACAGTGATGTGTGAATTAGATGATTATATCTGCATTTATCTACGCTTTGTGACAAGTTATGCTTTATTTGAAAGGAGGTTTAAACTTAGTGTTCTAATAACTCCTATGTACATACTGTGACAGTGATAATCATGCATTGTTTATCCTCAAACACTTCCTTTAGCTCATGCTCATTTTACGATGCCATTAAGGGTTTGAGAGATTGTTTATCTGTACTCATTATTGTTTTTAATGTGAAAGTGAGGACTCCATTTGTGGCTATGAAAGATTAATTGGAGAAGCTCAGGTGTTCTGTCTCCTTCTGATATTCATAAGGAATACCTAAGCAACTCTGAAACTGAAACGGAAATTGGAGATGGGCAGGTGAAATGGATGCCTGTCAAGAGGCAGCATGGGTTAAGTTCTAGTTTATCTCCCCTAGGTATCAGGATGTCACAGCCTGTAACACTTTCCCTTTTTGCTTGCAGGGATAAGACACTGTCTTAAAAATGTCAAAACAGCCAGCGTCACATGTCAAAGCCATTCAGGTAAGAGACAGTATTTATGTTTCTAATATAATAAATAATAAATCTCAACCTCTGTTGTCTGCCAGACTGCACTTTGCTCCTACAAAACTCTACAAAAGTGCTAAATGGGGATTATTCTTTCATAATTAAAAGCTTGATACTGAAAAGTTTTGACCTGATGAATATCTTATAACTTATCACTTGCTTGCTTATGTGTTCTTTTCAACATTAGCTTATGTCTGTTGGTGAACCAGCAAAGTAAAACATGGTAATATTTCTACAAAACTGATCAGCATTATGAGTAAAACTAATTATTGCAACGATTGGATATTCCACAGAATTAATGTAATTTTGGAAGAACTTTAGTCTAAAAGAATAGCAGAGCTATTAAGGCTTTTAATGTCTGTATACCCTCGAGAAAAAGAGAAAAAAAAAATGCAGTACTTGATCAAGAAAACATTTTGTTTAAAGACTAAATAGAATGTGAGAAAAGTTTGTATTTTCATTAGAAAATCCCTGTATGTCATATACTTCCTCAAATGGCTTACTGTTGTAACTGTGAAGTTGGTTGTTATCTTGTTGTAAAAGAGATACCTGGAGAATTTGCCCATCATCACCATGAAGTAGATAAACTGTACTTAATTCGTGCTATCATTGATTTTTGTAAAAAAAAAAAAAAAAAAAAAAAAAAAGAATTCCTGAGCTGCAGAATTTTGTGTTCTTGTATTTTGTAAAATGCACTTGCAACCGAATTTTTGCCACGAGCTCAGATTCCCTTTAAAATACGTAAGAATCACAAAATGGAATTTCTAATGTCTGACCTGCCCTCTGTTTCCCCAAGGTAATACTAACTTAGTGGACTGAACTATCAAGAAGATTAGTTACTCAGTGGCTAGACTGCATACTAAAGTGGAAAGACACTAAGAATGCTAATGTTGGTCATCATCAGATGTACTGGAAAAGACATGCAAGTTAATTCAGTTGAAATTATCAGAAGACATTGATTTTATGTAGTTCAGATTTTTATCCCTCATATACAGACAATGGAAATATTTATATGATTAATGAAAAAATGTAGATAATTCATAGATTAAATTACATTTTACTTTTAAAGAAAGTGCAAGTGTTTTCAAGGAATGAATTTAGTTTACTCTTTTCCTTAAAGTAAACTAGCCCTAGACTTCTTTCTAGTTTTATAATGACTTTCTAACTTCTAAATGTAAAGAAATGTTTCTAGTTTGCCCATTAAAAAATGCATTAAGTTCATGCAGTGAGTTTCATATATTATGAAACTTTAATATATATTTTTTTCTTCAATGGTAATTTGCACTAGGAAAAATACTGTTTGAATTTTAAAATAAATCCATTAAACATTATATCAAAGGTTGCTCCAGCAGGGGCACTTGCTCTTGAGTTGATGCCTTTTACACTTGGAGTACTCTGAGAACCACAACTCAAAATGTCACATTACTTTCATGCATTGTGATTCATATATTATGATCCTTAGTTACTAGATGCTATTGCAGTAAGACTGACATCCTGTACAGACTGTACATAGTGCTATAACAACAGAAGTGTAATGCCACCTCACTGACTGAATTATCTGGTGATGCTGCATGTCAGGAATAGCTTCTTTCTGACTGTACAAGATGTACATTGAAATCCTCATATCCCAAGAGCCACTAAATACGGACATGTTAAGAGTAACAGCTTGTTCCTAAGAGTCGTTTGGGATCATAGGGGACCAAAGGAGTATTAACTCCTGCTAACTTTCATTGTTGGTTTCCCCTCACTCTCCCCTTTGGAGCATAAAAGGATGTTTTTAGCTCTTGCTGGCAATTACTCTCCTCACAAATACCACTATCTGTTTCTTTCTTTTCTTTTTCTGGATTGTATTGTTTTTCTTCCCCTCCCCTTATTTTTTTTTTTTTTATTTTTATTTTTTTTTTTTCCTTCAACATAATAAAATAGGAAGCATTACTTTCAGAGCAGCCCTCATTCTCACAGGATCACAGAATCATTTAAGTTGGAAGAGACCCTTAAAGGCCACCTAGTCCAACTCCCCTGCAATGAACAGGGATACCTACAGCTACATCAGGGTGCTCAGATCTCCATCCAGACTCACCTTGGATATCTACAGTGATGGGGCGTCTTAGTAGAGTACATTAGGACAAATTTCTACTCACTGTGAGAACTGCAACAACATCCAAACTATGGTAGGCACTTCCCAGAGACAAAGAAAGATGTAAGTCCAGTAAGAATTAGTATTATTAAAAATAAGTAACACAGATACAGAGGTCTGTCTACAGCAATTATAATTTACAGCTTCAAGAGTCTGGAATGAAAAATGTTCTATTTGACATTTCACTGAATGGGGTCAGACAAGGAGGAGGTCACCGAGACTTGTGTCTCCATCCCAGCAGCCAGGTAGCAAAAGCCCTGAGGAGGATTTTTAAAAGTGTAATTATACACTTGTGTTGATTGAAACACAACATGCAGGACTCGGTCCATTGCTCATGCTTTACATAGCTGCTTATCCATGAGAATGGACCAGCCTTGGGTTAAGAGGATATTTATGGCTCAGGATTCTGGCATCTCTGGTCAGGAGCTACTAGGAAATTAGCCATACTTTCTTTTCATCCTAGAAATATTTAAATTTATCATGTGTTGTAATGTGGTGTGCTATCAAGTCCAGACATTGTTAAACTGTGTCTTAAAGGTTGCTCATTTTACTAACTATTTTGTGTCTGCATACATCTTGTCTAAACTCTGAAGTGAATGATTGCAAGAAAAATGGTTCAGACCACTGTAGTGTGACGCATATCACTCTGAAAATGCTGAAGTCAACCAAAGAATGGCTTCTTTAGTTTGATTAGCAGTCTGGCACTTACTGGTTCACTTTTGTTTCCTGAACCATTTTTAGTCACAGTTGGTCTGTCCATCACAGGAGGAAATGCAAGGATTTACAGTTTTGTGGTCAGCCTTGGGAGGCTGTAGGAGGCTGATTTCTTCTTTTATTGACTCCAAGAACAATAGATACCCAAACAAAATGAGGAGGAGAGCTGGGAATAGCTCTGGTAATTCAGTTCTGCAAACCTGTGTGGCCACACTCTCTGTAAAGTGCTATGCTGTTTCCTATTCCAAAAAAAGCATCTGACTGGAGGTACCAGAGACTGTCTGGGGAGATGCATAATATTATAAATAGCAAAGCTGTTTTTTTCCACTCCTAAATGAAATAACGAGTTAAGTACTGTGAGGCTGAAAATGCCCTGTCTCCTGGGAACTTAATGAGTGCAGACAAAAGGTTTCACAATATCTAAACTAATGCTCAGTGAAAAAGCATGTGAAATAAATCCCTATTTCTCTCTAAAATACGTGGCTCTACAGACATTTGCAAGCCCCACTGAAATGGAATCAGCAAATTGCTTAAATAGAAATGAAAAAAAAATGAAAAAAGAGAAAGCTACTTATTTCATGTCAATTGGATTCTTAATTCATCAGAAGCTGAATTATGGCCAGAACATTTGTGGGCTGTGTTCCTGTGGTTATCCAACCTGGGCGCAATCTGCAGGACCATAATTTGAGCAGAAGGATGGGATTGTTCATCCTCATTCTGTGCGAATCAGTCAGATGGTAAATGACAATAAAGCAGCTCACTGTTCGAAGGCTCTCTGCTCCAGCTCAGTGGCATTACCAATTCTCCCGCTGGTTTTCGAAGTGGGAGTCATGATATTTTGATGACATTTCCTATGAGCAGCTTCTTTTCAGAGATCATGAGACAAGAATAGGTTTAATTTGTGCATTTAGTTGATCACACCATTTGACTTTTAAAATGATCCAGTCTAGGTCACATAAGGACAGATACATTTTAGCCATTCTTCCCTAAGCTGTCCTTCCAGGAGTCTTTATTTTTAAAAATCTACTGCAAGCTGCATTATTATTATGGCTACTGGCTTATCTCACAGATGGAAAATCAGATTTCTTTAGTCATACAGGTGCCATTTGGAGGAAGGCTGTTGAAGCCAGGGGCTAAGGCTCTGTCCTGTGTTTGACCAGGATTGGGCTGATTTGAGAAGTGGACCCCACTGGGGCTCCTCCTACCCCTGTCCAGGTAGCTTTGATTTTTCACTTTCCATCTTTAGAATAGAATCATAGAATCACAGAGATGGAAGTGTTTCTCTTTCCCATGGAAGTGTTGTTATGAATGTCTGTACAAGAACGTCTGTACTCCTGTTGTACTCCTTTAGAGTTTTGCCACTAACCGTGTCTATATATCAGTCATTATTATAAACATTATAATTTCATCCTGACAGGCTAATATTAACATCCCCATGGGAGCATTTAGACCTGGTGCAGGACACCCTCATAAAAGAAAAGAAGTAACACCTGAAGAAGCGGAGGAGGTAAGAAGAAGTGGGACTTTTTGATTTTATTTGCCTTTTTTTTTTTTTTCAAGGGAGTCCCTGAAATTGATGTAAAAAAGCATTTAAATCAATCTTACAGTACTTCCTACCAATCATAGGTACCACAGTTGACATAAGCAGTGACTCATGGTAGTAACCAACCAGCTATGAAACACTTCATAACAATGCGGTTTTTGCTGCTGAGGTACCTATAGGAACTCAAAGTATTTTGAGTGTGCGTAGCACTACTACTTCAACAACAGGATGATATCTGCTGTCAGGAGTTCATGAACAGTATTTATCTAGGCTGGAGCCAGTGGAATACATCAGGTAAAGTTATAGCAAGACTTTGGGAGGGTTCATTACTACCTGCTGCCTGTGGCATTCTTTATTGTTACAGCTTAATAGTGTTGGACAGGAATTCAAACCTGACATTTGGAAAGCTTCTTGGACTATTTATCAACAAATAAAAATGGAGTGTAAAGACTAAATGTTTGCAAATTAAAACCAGAAACTGTGAACTCATTTACCTGCAGATGGAAGAATATACTCCTTGGCAGACTGAATTCTGTGTTTTGACACCTGTAATTTATAGGGAGTATTCAACACTGAATTTATAATAAGAAGTGTAATTTATACCTTAGCCAACAAGGATCACAGATGTCATATTTCAGGATGTTATTAGACCATCTTATTTACCACAAAGTTTTAAGCAACTAAAACCAACTGTGGAGAAATAGAGATGCTCCAAATAAGAAAAATACACAAGTAAGGATGGCTGTCTATTGCTCCTTAGCCAGTTGGCATAGTTAGGCTGTGTAATTGCCATCTCAGAACTGGTCCTTCTGCACCAGAGCTGCTGACGTTCCTTGGAGCCATGGACAGCAAGGCTCAGACTGACTAATGCAGCCAGGCCAGCTTGGACAGGACTCAGTGTTGCACACTGGCTGAAGCAGAGCTGCTGTGGTTGGAAGGAGCCTTGCTAATCCAACATCCTGGTTTGCTTTGGACAAATCCTTAGCTGCTTACGACTAGGTACAGGCACATACAGTGGGAAATTTTGGTTAAGGAATGCCAGATTCCTTTTTTGTCTGAATGAGACAAGTTTTCTTTTTTGAATTTCAACATACTTGATATAAATGTTGTTCTGTTTACAGAAAATTATTCTTATCAAATTCAGCACGATTTAAATCTTTTTAAGACTTAAAAGAATACAAAACAGAGAAAGTGACCTTAAGCACATACTGTTTCCTGGAAAGAAATAAAAACACATTATCTCTATGGTAATTAAACTGGTAAGGGAATTAATATTTTTTTAGCAGAAACTAATGTGATATGAGTGAATTATGGTATTATGTGAGAGATAAAATAAATGACAAGTGCTGAAAATTAGATTTGGTTGGGGAATTGCTTTGCTTTACAATTACATAAATATTATACATGAGACAGACATTATGAAGTGAAAGTTCTTGGTCCTGGCTTTATGTTTAACCAAACCAATGGGAGTAATTGAGGGAGACAATGGAAAAATCTCTTGTCATACGAATAGAATAAAAATGCTACCAATGAACTACTCCCCTGGTTAAGCTTTGTAGTCAATATAGCTCATGGGTCTTTAGAGCAGCCTTAGACAAATATATCTTTTGCAAATAGCCCTTAGTATTTTTCGCTGCATTTTAAGATCTTGGCAAAGGAGATGAGAGAAGCATGGTTTTTACTCAGAGGGTTGGTATAGTCCAAAGGAAATGCATATTTGTGAAGGTCAAAGGAAAGACCACAGTAACATGCAAAAATAAATGGGAGGTGGGAAATTCAGCAAACAACTTTTCTGCACTCTGAACATTTCTATGCATGTGTTTGTTAACTCTTGTCACACATCTCAATCATTTCACAGTGTGCGCCATTTGTACTATCAGAAAGAACAGTTTTGCAGATGACTTGAAATTGTCTTTTAAATACAATAACTGCTATGAACTAGTAAGAACTGTAGGGTTTTCAGGATGGCAGCTAGGGTTAGTTAGTAATTTTTTTTCTGATTGTTTTCAAATTAGCAAGCTGTGCAGTATAACTGTGAAAGGAAGCAAAAAGAGCTCATGACACCCTTTAACTGATACAATTTCATGCATCTCTCCAAACAATTTCTGTGTCAATTTAATTATTCTCCCACTGAGTTTTGTTCCCAGATGTTAGATCATAAGCAAGATATTAAAGAGTTTGTGTGATATCTGGGGCTGGACTACTGACTGGGATCTTAAGTGACCAAAACAAAAAATGTAAGCTTGTAATAACTAATACCATATTAGCTAAAAAATGGGAAGACTGTAGAAATCTCCTAAGCCAAGCAACATAATTTCTCCAGATTTTTTTATATGGTGATCTCTAAGTAGCTCAGATAAAAGAAACCAGAATAGAATACTGTATAAAAAGAAACTTGGTTTTCTAAAATTCTTTATTTGCTACTTTACTTTGTAAAATTCTGCTTCCTTATTGATACGTAGTCCCTTGGTCAAAAATGGATTTTACTGGCGAATAATATTTAATAGACAACTCTGAAATTTTAAAAATGAAATTAAAGGTTAGGAATTGACTGATCACATGCTAATAAATCCAGACATTGAATTAACTCCAAACTTCAAAACTTGCCAATCCCAAGAGGACATTTACAGAATAATTTAAAAAAGAAAAAATAATTTATTTGTGAAATTATTTGCAGTTAAGTATTTATTCACCTTTGGTTCTACCTGATTCCCTCTATATGTCTGGTCTACAAAATATAGAACAGGCTGGATAAACCTTAAACTCAGTACTGGAAAGCTACACCTTCAAAAAATTGCTCAGCGTAGAATAGAAGTTGTCTAAAATACAAGGCCTACCTCACTGAGTAACAATATTACAGTGGAGGAAGTACTGAGGGTTAAAATGCTATGGTGCATCAGGAGGTTAGCTGAAATGTTTGCTATTGTGTTAGTGCGGGCATTTAGTCTGTATTTTTGCAGTGTCAGCTAAATAGCCATTAGGCATAAACCCATTTCAAACATAAAGTGGCAAAAATCTCTTAAGTTAAGAAACAATAAACATCAACTCAATCTGACTGCAGACAGATCTTTTGGGGGTAGCTTACTATCATAGTTGATTTCCAAATCTGGAGAAATGCATGATGTTTTTCCTATTCACGTGGCCAGCAACTATGAGACTGTATGACAATGGATGATAAAAATGATTACTTAGCCTTTTTTTTCCCCACCAGAAAATGAAAGATCTGCAGTTGCTTGTAATACTCTTTTGTTTTTATGCTAACAAGCTGACAGTGTAAATTCTTGTCCATTTACAGGAAGATCTGCATTTCCCTGCACTGACCATCTTCTATTTTTTTTTTTTTTTTTTTTTTTCAAAATATATTTGGACAATTCAAGACAACAACCAGCAGAATAATCCACCTCTTCCCACCCTCTTCCCCTGCTAGTGTTTTCATTGTGATTGCATTTAGTATCATTTAGTATATCATCCTTTACTGTTTCTCAAATAACTGACCTGTGCTTATGCTCAAGAGCTTTCTATTACAGCAGCAAGGTGACTGATATCCTTTTATGCAGAGTGTTCCTGCTACAGAAGAGGAGAAAGACAAGAAGCATCTCCCCGGAGCTAGGAAACTTCCAGGTCCTGCTGTCAACTTATCAGAGATTCAGAACATAAAGAGTGAGCTGAAATTTGTCCCCAAAGCTGAGCAGTAGTTGGAAAAAGCAGGTGAGTAAGAGAGGTTCTTTCCATGGCTCTTGGAAAAGCAGGGTGATCTAGAAATATTTTTATCCCAAAAGATGGCTTTCCAATTATTTCAAAGATCCTGGAATCACACCCCATATTTCAAAGTTAAAATATAATTTGTAGAAGAAGAGGTCAAACAATCCTTGGAATTCTGCTTTATTTCAAACATGCAGCATACAGGAGACTGTATCTGATGATACGTGACGTACTTCAACCTGCCTAACAAAAAGTGTGCTTTGCTATTAGGAATATTTTGAAGCCAGTCAAGGAATACCATCTTGTTACACAAGCACAAGTTCTAATTTTATGGAGTACAAATAAATGTATTATAATGCAAATAAATAAGTTAAAATGGTGGAGAAGTAAGTCAGTATTTTTAAAAAGCTCCTTTAGAAAACTAGAGATTGGATATAATTTTATTTCTGTAATTCAAAGCTAATGTACTAGTGCCTCCAGTCATTTCATCACACAAAGGCACCCAGTGCCACTTATGGCTCCCAAGGACATGCAGCGTATCTGTGTGGTTCTCAGAAATGTGATGTGGGACCTCAAGAAGATCTTTCTGCTCCACTGAAGTGATAGCTGGAGACCAAAGAGGGACTCTCAGTTACTGCAGACAGCACCAGACACCTACAGATTGAGGTGCTAATCTGTGGTCAGCACCACAGCTCATAATTCATCTTAGTTATTAAAAAAGGTTATATTCATCACTTTAAAATCACAGAATATAATTGCAGTAGCGTAGTTTGGTTTGGAAAAGACCTGAAAATCATCCAACCCCTCTGCCATGAACAGGGACACTTTTCACTACTCCAGATTGCCCAAAGCCCTGTCTAACCTGGTCTCGAATACTTCCAAGGATGGGGAATCCACAGCTTCTCTGGGCAACTTTTTCTGAGGCATTACAACCCTCTGAGTTAATAAGTTTCTCTTAGCATTTAATCTAAATCAACACTCTTTCAGTTTAAAGCCATCACCCCTTGTCCTGTCACTATACTCCTCAATGAAGAGTCCCTCCCCATCTTTTCCTGTAGGCCTTCTTGAAGTACTGGAAACTACCAAAAGGTGTACCTGGGCTTTCTCTACTGTAGGCTGAATAACCCTAACCCTCTCAGCATGCCTTCATAGAAGAGGTGTTCCAGTCCTCTGATCATATCTCTGGATGTACTCCCCAGGGCTGAACATAGTACTGCAGGTGGAGTCTCATGAAAGTGGAGTAGAGGAGAATCACCTTCTTTGCCCTGCTAGCTGTACTTCTATTGATGTTGTTTGCTTTCTTGGCTTCATGAATACATTTCCAGTTCATGTTGAACATTTTGTCCACCTGTACACCCATGTCCTTCTCTGCAGTGTTACTCTTTCACTTGTTGCCCAGCCTGTATTCATGTTTGGGATTACCTTTAACACAGATTTCACAATTATTTGCACCTGATTTCAAACAAAGCCAATAAATCTCTATTTTACATTATGAGCCATAATAATAATAATAATAATAATAATTAAAAAAAACAGAAACAAAAAACAAACAAAAAAAAAAAAAACAAAAACAATTGTTTCCACCCATGAAATTATCATCTGATTTTCTTTGACAAGCCGTAGTCAATAAAGATATATCAGGCAGTTATAATGAATGTTCAGCTGTACATAGTTTCAATCAAAAATAACTGATGACATTAAGATACTTGTGTCAGATAGCAGTCATCTGAATTGACAACTGTGCCTGTTGACACAAGTCCTTTTCATCACAAGGAGAAACAGAAGAGCTAAGCTGAGGAAAAGAACATCATCTGGAGTTTACTGCACAGAAACATTAAGGAGAAAATAAATAAATAAATAAATAAAAAGCAATGCAAAAAGATGTTGCAAACACAGAAGTGCTATGGTCCAGCAATCTTAAAGGAAATGGCATTATCTGAGTGAATTGTCTCAACACGCTCTGCAGCATTACTATATTTTTTTAATGTACAGCATAAATATGCCATTTAGAAGGAAAATGTGTTTAGCTTTCTTTTGCTTTTCCCCTGCTGTGTCATAATGTGCCTGTTATTTTAAAAGAAATAACAGCCTTTCTCTTTGGGAAACTTGGGGAAAGGAAAATTAACATTTTGTAAAATGTAACATAGTAGTCATCGCACTAAAGGAGTGCCCAGAGAAATATGAATTTTTAATGTTGGGCTTTAAAGATTTTTTTTTCTCTGTAAGAGAGATTTAGATAGAAATTTAACTCCATGTTTTGTCTCAGACCATTTTCTGTTTTCAGTATTTAAAATTGCTATATTATTATTAGCTTATGGTGCATTTGAAAGAAACAATTAGAGCATGCACAAACATTCCTTATAAGGAAAAGATTTCTACAGGAAGGTCACTAAAGTAAAAGACATGCTGAAAGCTATGAGGTCATTATGAAGTCATTTCTTTCTCTGTGCTAATTTTGATGTTGCATTGGTTACCAGGTTCTGATGGTGACACAGGTGGGATGGCAGATCATGTCATTTGTGAGGAGGGCTGAAAGGAGCAAAGGGTGAAGGGAGGCCTAAAGTACAGGAGGATTGTAATGGCTGTGTGAAATGACATAGTCCTGCTGGGAGCAGGAGGTGATCAGAAGTTACACATGTTCAGCCATTAACTAATTACCCTTGAGAGGGGAAGCAATTGTTTAGAGGTATCTCTCCCAGGAGTTAAATGGCTGGTTGTTTCTGATTCCAGATACTACTGCAGTGATGCTAAATATGATCGCCTTTTATGTATTTATCTGGCTACTGTGAGAAGTACCACTTTCTTGAGTTTGGATAGTAAAGTCACAAATCATTTCTAAAATGATAACTTCTAGAAGACTTTCAGGTTCAGTGCTCACTGGAGATTGGGAGTTTGGTTTTGATTGAAGTGCTAAACTAAGTATATACATAAATTCTACATAATACTGAAATGCAAATCAACTGTATGCCATATCCAGTGGCCTGGAAAGGTACTAAATCTAAGGATAATCCCCATGTAAAATATTTATATGTTCAGTTATTTTACTCATGTCCTATAACCTCATATAAAGTGTGAGATAGTCACTGAATTGTCTTATGTCTGACCATTCCAAGCTAGTGAAGATTATTTGTGAGAAGTTCACGTTCACATCTGCTTGATATTTTGCTTCACGACCAAAAAGAGGTTATTGACCATCATTAGGATGTGATGCTTTCTAAAGAATGGTACATTGATTGGTCAGTAGAATATGTCAGTTCAGAGTGCATAGTGATAAATGGGTACACTGTTTGGCTTTCATAGTTTGGAAATGAATTATCTCTCACATTAGTACAATCAACTCTTCAGATATTCACGGTTGAGGGATTTCCCTTTGTTAGCTCTTTTATGTTTCTCATGGTACTCTGTAGATAACCACTGAAGCTGGTGCAGTAACTCCAAATTCTCTGGGTAATTTCCATTACGCTGTAATTCTATAATGCAGTATCATAAAAGTATCAGAAAACACAGAAATGTATCAAAAATACCAGGGGTTTTATAGCTACAACAATTATTTCTACCACTTCCTTTCAATATTGTCATTTTCCAAGGCATAGTTTCAGTAAATGGCAAATCAATATTGTCAATTTTGTTTAAATTTGGATCCATGTTGTCCTGCTCAGTTTTATACTGCAAACTCATTAACAGAAATAATAAACTGAAGAACAGTAGGTTGGTCCATTATTTACAAATTCAATCCTGCATAATTTGTACTTTAAAGTAACTTCAGTTAAATATCTTTGGTTTTACTCTTTCACCAGACTAGGAATTATGGAGAGACTACAATCATAGCTGTGAGTCTTAACAGTTTGTGGGAGGGATATAATTAGTAAGATGTCATAAAGCTGGATCCAGTGAAGGTCACAGAGTGCTTATCAGTGAAGATATTCCTGTAGTCATCTCTTGCTGCTAATCCATCACCTATAAATAGCCAATTAGCACACACTGCTTTGTTATAATGATTTTTTTTTCTTCACAGAACTGTAGATGATGTTTGATGCAACTAGTTTTATTATACAAATATGATTCGTTTTCCTTTTCTCACCTGCAACATTTTTTTTTGCTGCTCCCTTTCCACATACCCATTTTTACAAGCACAAGAGTGAAACATACACAGAATAAAATAGCAACATAATAGCACACACTAATCAGCTAAGTATATGTCTTATCAAGTAAGCCATGCTATGAAGCATTTAATTTGTAATCAATGGAGCGTGCTATGGCTGTGATTTGTTACTGATTGTGGAGATAGGAGATATAAGGTAACAAGCATGGTGATTGCAAATGAAAATATGACATCACAAATGTCTCCTAAATATAGTGTATATTAATTGAAGACATATAGAATATAGAATATTTGGGTTCTTTCTACATTCTGTACCCCTCTGTGTTTTGTGTCCTGAAAAGTAGATGTTTATGTAACAAGCACTTATAAGAGTATCTTGAAGCACCATGAAGTCTGAACACTGGGCTGTGGTTTCAAAGGGCCTAAGCCACCAGCTAACGTGGTCCAGTCTTTTCTTTTGAAGTAGACTTTCATACAGCTACTGAAGAAAATTCTCAAAAGGCAAAAAGTGAAATTCACTGCCTTGACATTACCAAAAAATAAAATAAAAAAAAAATAAAAAAAATTTCCTTGTTGTGGACATACAGGCAGCACTGCTGGCATTGCTTTCTGGACACGTTTGGGGAGAGCTCTCATTGCAATCCCAGTCACATACCTACTCAGAGTTTGGTCAGACAAGGTTGCTAAGCCATGTCCAGGGCTGTTTCTAACAGGGTGCCTGTCTTGTTTAAGGTGTGAGAAGCACACCGCTGTTACTTGTAGATTATCCCCTGTCTGGAACTCTTCTGGGCAGAGTGGCTTAACTGCCAAATGAGAGCTAGTTCTGTTGTCAGGTACAGAAGCAAGTGAGTTCTCAGGGAACAAACAGCTAGAAAGAGCTTCCCAGGGCAGCTTAGACTTTGCATTTCTTGCAACATTACCTCTTCTGTAACGTATCAGGATAGTTTGCTTCACAAAAAAAAAAAAAAAAAAAAAGAGGACTCTTGTCAGCAGGGCAGCTATGGAGACTGGCATCAATTGGAGAAGAAAGAGAGAGGAAGGGAAAAAAACAGAAGTCCCTTAGAGGATAGAGCTCTTATATCCATACTTAAAAGACTTTCCTTGGTGTTGCTATTAATTATTTACAAAAAAGTCAATTACTCTGAGCTAAAAATACACATTATAATTTTTCCCACTGAGTACTATGGATGTTAATTACAGTTTCATGCTATATTCTGCTTTTAAGACGCATATCAGCCAAACAGAAATTATATACTTCTCTTTACGTCACTGTTACAATACACTTTTCAGTGACTGTGTCTTATTTCTATGCTCAGGTAGACCAAAAGAATATGGTTAAACTACTACATGTCTACTTGTGTAATCCTTTCAAACTTTACAATAGAAGAGTTGGAATTTTATTTTAGGAGAGAGAACTGGGATCCACAGGAAACAATTTAATTTCAGAGGAGCCATATAGAAAGAAAGAAAGAAAGAAAGAAAGAAAGAAAGAAAGAAAGAAAGAAAGAAAGAAAGAAAGAAAGAAAAGAAAGAAAGAAAGAAAGAAAGAAAGAAAGAAAGAAAGAAAGAAAGAAAGAAAGAAAGAAAGAAAGAAAGAAAGAAAGAAAGAAAGAAAGAAAGAAAGAAAGAAAGAAAGAAAGAAAGAAAGGAAAGAAAGAAAGAAAGAAAGGAAAGAAAGAAAGAAAGAAAGAAAGAAAGAAAGAAAGAAAGAAAGAAAGAAAGAAAGAAAGAAAGAAAGAAAGAAAGAAAGAAAGAAAGAAAGAAAGAAAGAAAGAAAGAAAGAAAGAAAGAAAGAAAGAAAGAAAGAAAGAAAGAAAGAAAGAAAGAAAGAAAGAAAGAAAGAAAGAAAGAAAGAAAGAAAGAAAGAAAGAAAGAAAGAAAGAAAGAAAGAAAGAAAGAAAGAAAGAAAGAAAGAAAGAAAGAAAGAAAGAAAGAAAGAAAGAAAGAAAGAAAGAAAGAAAGAAAGAAAATTACTACTGTTTTGTTTCCTAATGTTTCTGGGTTTTAAAGTAAAAACTGAGTTCATCCCTTCTCTACCGCTGCTGAAATATCCCATGCCTCAGCATGATATTCCTAAAGGCCTTTGCAAATCAAGGAGAGGTTGCCTTCACATTCACTTGTTAAATGGTAGAAGCAAGCAGGAAAACTGGCTGGAGAGAGTCTGCTTTCTAAACATCTAGGAAAGCTTAAAGGTCTGCCTTTGTAGACTAATTTAACCGAGTAAAGAACAGGATATGTTCTAAAGATATGTTCTAAGGATATGTTCTAAACAAATGCGTCCATATGAAGTTGTTACACAGAAAATTATTGTGTTTTGTGGTTTTGAAAACTAACAGCTTCAAAGCAAACACTGCAAAATCAGAAAACAAAGGGAGCTACAAGAATGGATACTTGTATTTTTTTTCAAAGCATAAAATATGCAAAACATTTCTGTGCCAAACTGTCTCTTCAAGCAGAGTATTACTGGAAGAGACAAGCACAAAGAAGCAACTCAAAGAGCTCTCATTTTTCCCTTGGGTCTGAGAGTGGCAGGAAGTCTCTATTAATTTTTATACTGTGACCATATTATTTACTATTCTGCCATTCCTGTGTTCAGGGCTCCCTCTGAGAGTCTGCAAACATGCGGAGGTCAACAGACCTCAGCTAATATGCGGAAGAAATTTCTTCATTGAGTCTCTCACATTGACCCATTAATGACTTTGAAGTAAGAAAGTACTTCTCACACTAGCAGGGTGGTCATGAAAATCTCTGTTCCTTTCACAGATGAGAGCCTTCAGTCTTCAGAATGACAGAAAGGCACCAGAGGGCTGCTCCGAAAGTAATGCCTTCTATTTTGTTATGCTGTCCCACTATGCCAGGGGGCAATGTTGGTGGTATGACAGCAGAGGCTGAACCTTCCCACCAATATCCCATCACATTTTGTTGCTGTGCAACAGATGGCAGTAGAGGGACAGTCTGGCAAAATGGAGTCTGACATGGAAGTGCATTTGAAGGTGTGTCACTGAATTCCTCCATACAGAAAAATGGCACCCACTGACATTCATCGGCACTTGCTGAACGTTTCTGGAGACCAACCAGTGGATGTGAGCACAGTGAGGCAGTGGGTGGTGTGTTTCAACAGTGGCGACAGCAATGTGAAAGAAAGGCAAACCATGTTCCAGATGGCCACATGAAGCTGACACACTACAAAATGAAGAGCTTCTCAAACAGCAGATCCATATGAATTGGATGCAGGTGGTGACTATGTTGAAAAATCATGTTTTGTAGCTGTGAATTTGATCTTCCAAATAGTGTTATTGTGCTCTTTGGATCTGTTGTAGTTTCCATGGAAATAAATAGGAGGCATTACTTTCAGAGTGACCAATGTATCTGCTTAACAAATTGAACCTATTTTTGAAAAATGAGCGTATTATTAGTACCTGCCTTCCTGTAATTACTCTGTTAATTAGTTAGCCCTGTACTTTCATTGCCAGACTCTTTAATAGAGAATCCTCTGTGCTTCCAGTAGTGCTGCTCTTGACAGATTTTGTAAGAACTAAACTTCTAGCTGAATTCCTCAGTTGGACACTACTCTTGGGTCCATGCTTCTCAAATGAAGCTTCTAAAGGCAAGAAGATTATTGGGGATGACAAATATGAAGGAATTCATAAAGTGTGAAGGTGGGATACAGTCAGTCGGCTTTTTCTTGTTTATGGTGGCTATATGTAGTAAGAGGTACTATGAATGAATTGCAGAATTTAAAAGAAGTACCATTGGAGTGCATTCCTTCTGGAAATCTCAGACAGGATGTCAGAAATCCCTAAAACTGCCTGTGACTCAAATGGTATCTACTCTGAGACATGCATGCAGGAGAACATGCAGAGCCAGTTGGGAGCTATGGGCATTAGAAAACATTTGGACAGCAGGAAAGAGATGGTACCAACCACTATGAAAGAGTTACAAGTGAGATGAAGGAAATACTATTTCTCTGTAACTGGAAACTCCTGTCAGCTTTTGGTATGTGTCGAGTCCTCAGACACTGTGATGACAGGCATCGTCAGGAACCCAAAATAACAAATAATTCCAGTCACTAGCCTAACACAGATCACCATGTGCTCAACACAAGGGTTTTCAAGTTCCTCTGTCAGAGCAAAAAGGCTAACTGCTTTCAAATACATGAAGCACAACTTCCTACATTATTAACAGCTCAGCTGGTTTTTTATCAAACCTACATTAATTGTAACCAATTAAGCTGACAGTATGATCTGAAATATCATGGCTCTGATGTGATAATCAAATGAATTTTCTTCTAAATTTAGTGCTTCATCATTTTGTTTTATAATTTTTATTCATTTCATTTGATAAGAGACTACCTAATTATGTTTTCACCGCCTTGTGCTCAAGAGCCACATAAATTACTACATCAATGTGCTTTGGAATTTTTGTCATCTCATTCAGGATTTTGGCTCAATATTGTGTGAGCCTTGTAATCTATGTCTGGGAGCAGACCAATCACGAGTGTAATGGGCTATTCTCTATACTTAGTTTGGACTTGCTTCAGCCACTGAATTACTCCTTATGTGCCTTGTTCTGAAAATGACATTTTTAGTGGCGAAGCTACCTCTATTCCACATTTGGTTGCAAATTCTTTCTTTGAAAAAATAACAGTGGCAGCTATAGGTAGAGCTCACCACGACAGCAATTCCAACTTCTGTTGGCCATTGGGCAGCACTATTGAGGAAATATTCTGTAGACATCTCTTGTGATTTTGTTATTATTATTTTTTTTTAGACACTATCTTCCTCAGTTTTAAACTCCTAATTCCCATTTGATCTGCAGCAGCAGTCTCAAATACAACATATTTCCATGCACTAGAAGAACAAACTATGCAGCACAATTAAGCATTTCCTATGAGCCATACTTATTTCTCACATTTGAACTGCTGCAGCTTGTAGCTATGTGAAAGCCTGTAGCTTTACTTAAACTTAGGAATGAGTGTTAACTCTGGTTTTCTTGTCACTCTGTTTTGTGGTTTAATTATTGCATCTGTATTCTGTTTCTGACCACAAGTGGCTGAACTCCATATACAGATGTGTTCAATAGAAGCAAAATAAAGTCCTCTGACTTGGCGCTCAGACCTCACACCCCCACTTTGGCAAAATTGCCATTGCGCTGCAATCTAATTTAATAATACCGTTATTCAATTGATTAAAAAATAATTTGAGTTCTTCAGCTTTTCATTCTCTCGGGTCTCTGTTCCTGTTTGCTGCCTTGGTGTGAACCTTGTCTAGAAATTGCTGTTACCTCTGTGTAGCCTTCCAGTGCCTTTCACGGCACATTGATGTAATCACAGAGTGGACAATAGCTACAATTGGGAATGCGCTTATAGAAAAAGTGGGCAATAGCCACCCTTGCCCAGTTTGTTTGCAGATGAGCCCAGGGAAAAGCAGGCTAAATGGCCTGTGTCAGCTGTTGTATGAGTTCATTTTGACAGCAGCACTGCAGCCATAGTGGTGTACTCAGGCAGAGAGCAGGTAGGCAATACTGATTTTGCTGAGGAAACATCAGAGCATCATAGCCAAACCAGACGTTCAGAGGGAAGAACATGACGACAGTAGCTAGATGGTGTTTTTTCAAGGCTTTGAAAGATGCAGCTTTTATGGATAAGATGAAATTGACACAAAATGCATACTGAAATGGAATAAAATACAAATATGAAGACTTGAAACAAAATTTTTGAGCTTAAATAAGCAGAATGGAAGGAAAAGCAAGACTCCTTTTGTTACTGTGTTTGCAAATCACACTGTTCTTAAGTGCAGCAGCCTTCTAAATGCTGTCAAAGACCAGGACAGAGAATAACCTCTTCTGTACACAGCATTTAACTAAGGATCTTATACATTTGAATTTCTAAATCTTGTTTTGTCTGAAAATAGTTAAATTGATCTCTTCAGGGTTTGAATGAAAGCTTTTATGTTTGGGGAAAGAAATCTTTCTCTCTGCTTTTCCTAAGAAAGTCTCTCTCTGTGAAGACAAGAGGCATATTCTTTTTTTCTTTTTTTCTTTTTTCAGCCCAATTTGCTGACATTAAAGTTAATTCAGATGAACATATCTGACATGGACTCCTTTTTTTTTTTTTTTTTTTTTTTTTTTTAAAAAAGTTTAAGCCCATGGCACAAAAAGTATCAAATTAGAGAGTTTCAGTTCCTTCTACTCTGCATATGCGCTTCTTATTTCTCTTCTATGCTTAAGTGCATGTCTTGGATTTGCTATTAGATGTCTGAAAACTTCTGGAGCAAATCATTTGCCTGTCAACTTAGTTAAACATGCTAGTAGTCAACACCTGAGTCACTGATGAGTGTGTGCATGTTTCACAGTCTTTGACAAACCAGTAGAAACCTCTGTGAAGATGTGCATGTTTTGCTTTTCTTTCGAAGTGAATAAGAGGCTGATCCTGGCAAAATACAACAACTCAGCTGCTTGTTTGCTTGCTGAGCCACAGGATAACATGAACAAGTGTCCAGATGTGAAGTTACTTTCAGTTTGGTTGAAATTAAAGAAATTTATTTCCCTCTGGCAGGATGAGAAGTAGACCAAATAGCTCCAATTTATTAAATGCCTTGCCTTAATGCACACTATGACGGAGGCTAGAGAATGGGGTGCAGAGCGTCTTGATCTAACCTGAGCCTAAAAGTCTCATCCTTGAGCTGAAACTTCATTGTCCTACAGCAATGGAAAGTCCATTGTCAAAGTCAGCAGTGCAAGTTTTGTCATCTAAACTATTGTATGAAAGCAAGCTTCTGGTATGGAAATCATGAGCAGTGGCATTGGAGTGTCATGAGCCCATGCACCTTTCCTTGATGTCCCTCACCAGCACTTAGGATTTTCCTAATAACACAGATATTGGACACAGGTTGGGCAGGATGATGTAGACAGCTGTTTCTGGAAGCCATGAAGGATGGCAGAGCTACGCACCTTGTCCACCTTGGACTCATTTGCCATTGTGGTGTTCAGAAGTCCTTTGTCATGGTCAAGCAGATAACCCAGGGCTGTTTAGATCCAGATATGAGAAAAATAATTGAAGATAATAATATAGCCTTCTTCTGTAGGGCTTCAGCAATATCTTGAGTGCAGCCAGGAACCTCACACTAGATGTACAATGTAAGCCATCAACTCCAGGTTTTTAATTGACTACGTTCTTTATAATACACAGAAGAGCCATTTGAAAGTACACCAAGAGAAGGAACATTGTGGTGGCCCCTCCCGCATTAGCTCAATGAATATCATACACTTCCAGGATGTATAAATAAAGCTTTTCAATCCCTTCCTTTCCTCAGAAGGATTAAAGCCCACATTTCTTGCCTCCTTGGAGACTAAAGACTACCTTGGCAGGGGAACCATTTCTAGACTTTGAGTTTAAGCAAGACTGTTTGCAGAAATGAATTAATCTATAGACAGTGAGCCCAAGTGCAGCTTAATAAGGTAATGTTTAGCTGGCAATGGAGAAACCTATTCTCTGCACCTTGGCCTGAGGACCTCTGTGTACCTTGTCTCAAGGTTATTTCATGTAGCAATAGTTTCCTCAAACTCTACTTTAAAAGAAACCAGGATGGCTGCTGCTGCATTTTGTACAAATCCTGATGCAATTAGGTAGCTGCTGAAGAGGAAAGGCTCAGTGGAAACCTAGCAAGTTTCTGTGTGTTGCTCAATGTTACATATCTTGAAAGTACACAGCAGGTTTATCTAAACTCAGGCATTTGTAGATGGGTTTGATCACAGCTTGAGGTTTTGAGGATCATAGTTTCAGAGGTGAACACCTAAGCAGTTTTTGTACTCTGGACATCCAAATCATTGGGGTTCCAGCCCTCAGTATTGGGGAGCAAAATCCCATTGCCAATCAGTAGGAACTCCACTCCTAGTTCATAGGATCATTGAACCACTTAGGTTGGAAAAGACATCTAAGATCATCAAGTCCTACCATTAACCTAGCACTTGGAAGTTTACCACTAAATGATATTCCTAAGCACCAGTGAGTCTCAAAACAACTCTCCAAATCTGTATGTGTAAATTGCATATTGTTCATTGTTAAGAATGAATGAGCCTCTGTGCCTTTCTGCAATCAGATCCAGGATACTAACTGATACAGCTGTGTGAGCACTCTGAAAGGAAATGTTTTATTTAAACCCCAAGAAAAGCCTGTAGAGCTAAATGAGCAAAATAAGTCTTTTCCACAAAAGCTGTAGATCATGTATGTAGAAATTCAAAACAAACAAACAAACAAAAAAGTGATCCTGGAGGCACGTCTTTCTGTTTATCAGTGGAAAGCATTTTCATTTATTTAGTTATTTATTTCTAAGTAAAAAATCAATTTTGTATTATGGAACACAAATAGAAAAGTTTGGTTTTCCAATGTAACTGCCAATAAATCCTAATATCACATTTCTTAATGTTCGCCTGTCAGAGACTGCAAAATCAATATGTGTACTGACAGTACAGGCATGTATAGGCAATGTAAAATAATAGAATATCATTTGAGTTGGAAGGGACCCTTAAAGTTCCTCTAGTCCAACTCCCCTGCAATGAACAGAGACACTTACAGCTAGATAATGGTGCTCAGAGCCTGGTCCAGCCTGACCTCAAATATCTCTGGGGGCAATGTATCCTCCAATTCCCTGGTTAACTAGTGAAGACTAAAGCAAGAACATTCAGCCTTCTTGTTCATTGTTACTAGCCTGCCTGTATTCCCCACTGAGGGGATAAATGCCCTCCTGGACTTTCCATTTCTGGCTGTTGTACCTATAGAAGCCTTTCTTTTTTCTTCTTTGCACACCTTGCCAAGCCAAATTCCAGTTGGGCCTCATCCCACCAGTTTTTGGTGATGGCAGGTTTCACAGTTGCACAGTGGCTTCCAGCTTCTTCTGTTCTCAAGCTGCATCCGTTGGTGTAAAGGCACTTCAGCTGGGCAGCTAGTCTTGTCAACTTATTGGAGGATAACTCCTTAATTCCTTTGAAGTATTTATCTTTAGTCTCCCTGCTGCCTTCTTTAGCATGAAATGAAGCAGATTGAGGGTGCCCATTAGAACATTATCCCTCTAACTTGGCTATACTATCCCCCACCATGTCTTGGGCAGGCTTATCACCCCTTTCCTCCTTCAAACCTAGTTTAAGGCTTTGTCAATGAGCTCTCCCCACACAGCTCCTGAGACAGAATTCTTTTCCTCCTTTGACCCAGGCAGACCCTATCAGCAGCCAACAGGCCAGGCACCAAGTAAACTGTCCTATGGTTAAAGAAGCACAGATTCCTATAGTGGCACCTGCCTCTTAGCCATGGTGCAATGTTTTCATTCACATTTTGAAGAAATGGATTAATTCCAAGAAAAAATTGACTTCTTCTGGAAGCTGTAATATAGGACAAAAAATCTATAAACACAACATATGTATACAGTGTACTGTCACGAAAGAGCTTAATGTGTAGTCAGCTGTACATATAGAATATTGTCTCAACAGTATTAACAGAGAAGAGACAATTATCACATGACCTACAGTAGCTTTAAAGAAACAGGATAATGCAAGGAATTAAACATATCCTGCACGGACCAGATGTCTGAACACACAGTTTTGTAATTCAGTCAATTTTATGTCAGGTTAAATCAGCGGTGTGAGTATGATGTTTTGCCTTTGTGCTCATTCATCTCTAAAGAGGCCCAAGGTAGCTGTCAAAGTAAAGACCTGTTAAGATCTCTTTGTTCTTCATGGCAAAGAAGCCATGAAATCCAGAACAAGAGTGTAATGTATTCAGAAGTAGCTGCAGAGAATGTGGGTTAGGGAAAGACTATATGCTGGTTTTGATGGCTAATAGTCACTTTCTTACCACACACCCTTATCCTCCTGTTTGTCCTACTTCCAAGTTGTGTTTTTCTTCATATTAATCACTAAGAATTTCAATAAAAAAAAAGTACTTGCAAAGTGTACAGAGACTTCCCAGACCAGATTTGAGTATTTTGAAAATATTATATAGCCAACTTCCACCTCTTCTGTAACTATATTTGCAAGAATGTGACTGTTGTCTCAGGCCCCCATTTTTATTGCACATATTGAAATAAAACAAGTGGATGAATAGTACCAGGATTAGTCACAGTTCAGTCGTGCTGTGATATTATCTGTAGGCATATCAGATGTGCACTGTATTTATATGGAACAACACTCACTCACACATAATGAATACTGTTGAGCAGAAGCCATATGACCAGAAGAAAGTAGCATTTTTAGAAACTGTTAGTAGATGATAGTCAAATGTGGGCTATTTGCATTTGGGTAAGGTGGCAGAAGAGGCAGAATTCATTATGAATAAATTAGATGTTGCTGCCCAGAGATAGAGAAGGCTGAGTTTTACATTTCCTTTATTGGAGAGGAGACACTGAGAAGGAGCATGAGCGTGCTCTTCACACATTAATAGCAACAAAACCAAGCTGAGAGAGCTTCATGATGGATATTGCTTCAGGAGTGACAGTGCTTGCCCTGCCTCAGACCCATCACCCCACATTCCCCATCCTCATTCCCCAGCACAGATGTATGATGCGAGCAAAGGTATGGCCCAGCAACACCCTCCTGGTTGAGGAGAAGTGCCTTGCCCTGACACTTCAAGAAGAAACCCTGGAAGAGCTTTAGCTGACCCTGTGCATGCAGGGCACATGTCCTTCTTTAGCTGATGAGCAGCATGGTGCAGTGAGTTGTGTCTTGTGGGGTTTTAAATTGTCCAAGAGCTAGCTAAGTCCCTAACAAATCCATAAAGAGCCAAAACTACAGCAGAGCCATGTACTATAGCTGAGCCTTTAAAATAAAACTGGATCTTGGCAGAGTGCCTGCTAACTTGGTCTGTGTCTGACGCAAAGCAACTCAGCAGCAAAGGCTGCCCCTCTGTACCTGTCACAGAATGACAGAATTATAGAATCATTAAGGTTGGAGAAGACCACTATGATCACCCAGTCCAACTGCCAACCCAGCACACCATGCCCACCAACCATAGTCCTCAGTGTCTTAAACACCTCCAGGGACAGTGACTCCACCTGGGCAGTCTGTGTGACTGCCTCACCATTCTTTCGGAGAAGAAAGATTTTTCTAATACTCAACCTGAAAAAAAGTGCTAAAATTTGATAGGCTCTTTTCTGAAAGTCATTTTTCTGCCAGCCATTTTTCTGCTTGTGCTTAGTAGGTTTGTCTTTAATAAAGACTATTTTTCAAAGCACTCATTTTTAATTGAAATTTTGGTTTTAACAGTGCTTCTTAAGTTATGATTCTAGTGTAGAACATTATCTGAAGTGTTAATGCTGAATCTTGGCACTTTACACAGTGATAATATATTTTATTTCATTATTATTTCATTTCATTTCTTTATCTAGTTTTCTTTATTTTACCTTATTCTGGTTTATTTTTCTTATTCTGTATAATAAGAATATATATATATATATTAATTTATTTTATTTAAGAGAGGGAAAGTATCGTTGCTGAGAGACTGATCGCAGTCCAAATAGTTATGTAAATAATGCCTTGTGACTTGTAACTCCTACAGGCAACTAGAGGGCAGACTTCTAAAACAGTTCAAGCTCTGTAAGATGCAGATGGGTATTTTATGAGCTTCCCAAAAATATTAATTACGTGACTCATAAAGATTTTGCATCTTTAACTGGCTAAATACTTTCAAAATACTGTACTGATATGGCTCAGCCTATTACATAAAAATAATATTCCTCGCTGTTTGTCGGCAGCCAAGCAGTTGGTATTCTAAGACTGTTAATTATTACACCCAATATAACTGAGTTCCCACTTCCTTATCCTTCCCTTTGTCTCAGAGTGGTTGTGTTCATTAATTGTGTTTTATTGTATACAGTGAATCACTCTAGACTGGAGAAGGCATTTTTATTTCCTGTGTGAGCATTGTTTAGCATCTGAATAGGGATTTGCTTCTGACTTGTTCACTGCAGGATGTTTATAGGGACCATTGCAATGGCAGAGAAAAATGAAGAGAAGCAAACCCTCACAGCCAAATCACCACGAGGCAAATGAAATGCTGAGGAAACCTCTCTCAATATGTATTTTTAACTTCTCATGATCTGGTTTCACAGTCTGATGGAGGTGGGACATACCACGTAATTATTAGAGTCTGGAACTGTCAGAATGAACCTCGAAGGGCAGTATTTATATGTTTGGCATCAAACACCTGAATGGAAGCTGGAGATCAATAGAGCAAGAGACTGAGATGAAGTGGGGGCTGTGGGGCCAGTGTGGAAATGCCAGTTTTATTTTATTCTGCAAAGCTGGGCCTTGCCTTCAGCTGGACTACAAGAGTACAAGAAGAGCTGGGGTTAAACCATACAACAGAGTTTAAAAAGAAAACACTTCTCCCCTGATTAGCAAGACTGTCTCCTGCAAACTCTTGATGGTGGGAGTGCTGAGCAGGAATTAAGGTTGGGAGTTTTACAGGCCTGAAAACGTTGGTCCTTAGAAGCTCACTGCAAAAAGCTGCACCATCATCCAGGCAGGCTGCCGGGTAGCCAGTGCGGGGGCTGATAAGAAACTGTCCAGATCAGTCATGCTCAATGTTCCGTACTGCACCAGGAGAATTGCTGGAAGCAAGATGTTTCCATAAAAAGTTACACTTCCAAAGCATAAACCTTCCCCAGTGGAGGAATGTTCCACTAGAAAATATTGGACCAGTTTGATGCTTGGCATAATCTAAAGTATTAAAGCTCATTGCATTTTAAATAAACTTTTGCAGCTTCAGCCCATGCCAACGCTCAAAGAACAAACCAAGCAAACTCCACTTTTTCTCCCATAATTATCCAACCTAATAATTCTCTTGTCATCTTCCCCTTTCGCTTCACTGAAAGAAGAAAGTTTGTGCTTGCAGTAAACAAAGATGCTGTTTGCTTCTAGTTTCATTGCCTGCAATTTGAAATTCACAAATAGTCGTGATATAAATACATCTAGCTTTAATCCCAAATTACGTGTGTACAAATGGCACTAAAATCCAATTACCTTCAGGACACACATGATCAGACTTCATTTTGCAAAAACTTATTTTTTCTTTTAAAGTACTCCTTTCTAAAAGCAGCATGAAATGCATATTCTCTCCAGTGACAAATGAAAGACAAAGGTTCAAACACATGCCCTTTGAAAGTCTAACGAGTTAACTTCTAATGCTTAGACCTTTTCCCTCAAACATTAAAGTTCCATGAGAGGTGGAAAGTATTTGTGATGAAATATGAATGGCAGAGCACTGGAGGATATGTGAATTCTGAAGAACAGTGAAATAAAAATGTTCAGACAAGGTGCAAGTGTGGTAGGAACTGAAAAGTCAGGAAGTATGGAAGCTGTGGGTGAGTGTTTATGGGTTCACCGGTGCAGATGAATTAACATCCTGACTGTACACTTGAAGTACAGCTGAAAGAAAATTTGATACCTATGTCTTAAGTTTTGGATGCAAAAAAACACCTTTAGGCTATGTGTTCAGTCTTAACTGATTAACTGATACTCACAAGAGTCATTTATCAACATAATACTGTTTTAATATGCAGTTTTTATTGTCTAGTCCCTCAATCATTTTCTGAAAAATCAGCTCCACAGACGTAATCAGGCATCAAAGACCAGTGGCACTTCAGACGTGTCATTAATGAGGACATCTGCTTGTGGGCTTGACAGGCATCTCCCCTGCAACTCTTCTACTCCCGCAAAACAAAAAATTTACCATCTCTTGCTTAGAAATTTTTATTCTAAAAATAGAAGCAAGTTGTTGCTTTTGGATTAATGAGAAAGATTTGTACATAAGTTAAACTAAACCTTTAAGATTTGGAGAGTTAACACCAAATGAATCACAGGTGTAAAGGAAGTCTGAGGCAAGTGCCTTCATCTAGAAATTCTGTAGCATATTAATACAACTTATTCAAAAGTCATTTTTCATCATTTAATTACATAGCACAATTATGCATCTCAGTGTTTAGAGTGTTCATGAAACAGCATGATCTTGAAGCTAGTAGCTCATCCCCACAAATACTTTCATTGCAGTGTTTGATGATGTTAACTGCTGAAACGATTTAGCTGGAAGAATCATTACTATATCATAAAAGTAAAAATAAAGTTACCTTTCTTCAAATTTCGGTCTCCCCCAAATCAACCATTTTTTTTTTCTAAAAAAACAAAACAAAACAAAAAATGCTAGGGGAAATGATTTTAAGTTAAAAGAGGGAAGATTTAGGTTGGATGTTAGGGGGAAGTTCTTTACTAGGAGAGTGGTTAGGTCCTGGAACAGGCTGCCCAGGGAGGTTGTGGATGCCCCGTCCTTGGGGGTGTTCAAGACCAGGTTGGACAGGGCTCTGGGCAACCTGATCTAGTAAAGACGTATGTTTGGTGACCCTGCTAGGCAGGGGGGTTGGAACTACATGATCCTTGAGGTCCCTTCCAACCCGGGTCATTCTGTGATTCTGTGATTCTGTGACCCACAGCATATTCTACCTATCGTGACTTCAGAGTTTTTTTTTTCTTGGACCTACAGTGCTTGTGGTGGGATATTTCATGACCTTCCTGGAATCCTAGGATTTCTGCTTTTTTTTGCTTTATATTTTCCCATGCTAAACCAAGGCTACAGAGAGCAATACCAGGCATCATGTTCTTGCCTCTTGTACTTCACCCTCAGACACCTGTGAGACATTTACCCCCCATTATCTCTGTGGTTGGTGACCAAGAGCTGACTGTAGGGAGTCTTTTGCAGTGAGAGCACTCACCACCATATACATTTTCTCCTAGCTGGAAAGTTTGCTTTCAGAGGCTTATCCTGGTTGGCAAACTCCAGTAATGCAATTAACTCTCAGTAGGTGCATTTCATATTACAACAGCGAGTGCCTCCTTACAGAGCCTTCATCATTTTCAGCACACACACAAAAAAAGTCCCGTTGTTTCAGATAGCACTGCTTTTCTTTTAACTTTTTTCTTAGGAAAGTTGTCAAGTTGTCTCTTATTACTGCTTTCTTTATCTTACCAACCATTATTTTTTTCTTCTAATAATGCTTAGCCTGTCTCCTTCTGTACATATTTCCATCCTGTAAACATCATGATTACCAGCCTAATTATTTTTTTTTCTCACTGGGACATAGTAACATCTCTTTTATTTTCACAGTGCACCACCACCCCAGGTACATTTCTACTGTCTAATTTTCACCCTATGCCTGAAAGCTGATAAGTGGTTTTGTCTATCATGGGGGAAATCGATAGGATTTGTAGCATCTCAGAGGAGGTAAAAAGTACTTTGCAGGATCGTCTCTTAGGTCTTTACTTCCTTACTGATGAATTTTCTGTAAAACAGTTCCTAAACTTTCATTGTCTCTGTGAGGCTTTATCTTGAGAATCTAAGTTACTATTATGTGGAATAAAAGTAAATTAAAACTGGGCTGCCCTGGAAATCCCTTTCTAATCTCAGTGCCATAATTTTTACTGTTAAGGGCATGTAGGTCATGTGGTTTCATTAACATGTGGGCATACTTGGGCATACTTCCTAATACAGTAAGGATGATACCTTAAAAAGGAGACCAAGTCCTTGAGCAATCCCACAAGGAGAATTCAAATGGTTTTTAAAAAGAAGGATGATAAGAGCTTAATATGAACTCAGAAAAGATTTTCCTCCCTATATTGATTAGTAATTACAAAGGATAATAATCATAGACACACACCCACATAAGCATAAAAGGATTCAGTAAAATACCCCAGAGGAAAAACTGTATTTTCCCTTTAGAAGGTAATAATTGCAAAGGTAGTAAGTATCATGGCATAGTCCTCATTAACAGATAGAAAGAGCTATTGCAGCTTCTCATCAGTAGTCTTAAACACAGTGTTTATTATATACAGCTTGATCTTTGCTTCCCATTAAAAATCATAATGACCTCAATCGACTCCCAAAGCAATTGAAGATGAGTCTGCAAAATGTTTTTATAGGGATGACACTATAAGAAGTTGGAGGGTAAGCATTAATGAACAGCAGAAAATTAAAATGGAGACCTGAATTTAATGTGAGTTAAACATATGCTACCACCAGTGTGTTTCCAGACATGTGGGGCAAGCATGAATGGTAACGTGAATGATAACTTTGAAGGAAGTCACAGAAGCAGTAGTAAGATAACAGAAAGTGTATCAGAACTTGTATGTTTTCTTTGTACTACCACTTTGGAAACAATCCATACTCAGTTTCTATGAGCTACTTGGTTATGAGACACTGCAAGATATGCTTTCTCAATTTTAAGAAACTGTTAATTTTCATCCCTAAGACCAGCATACTTGTAGCAGTATATTCATTGTGTCAAATCAATGAGCTAAAAAATTCTGCTTCTTCATCTAAATGGTAATAACTAACAGGCCATCATGTATTCAGTGAGTTTCTGACCTGAACCAAGAGATCAAACAGATCTTAACTGTTTCCTAATACATTTCCATGGTCCATGGAGTATAATGTTTGTAACTGATTACGAATCTGAAACTTTCTGAAGTGGGATTAACCAGGAAGAAGGGGCGTTTGTTATTAGGAAGATGTTCTTTCTTTTTCACTGGAAATGCTGAAATCTGATTTGTTTGTTTGTTTGCTTCACTTCTGAAAGTGATACTAGTTGCAACACATTGGTCTGTTAGGAGCTGTATTTAATACCATTTGCATCATCTGTGTCTTGTTTCTGATTAGTGAGAGAAACAGAAGAACAATATAACTCATGTCAAGAATCATGGCTTTATGGGCATCAGGTCTTTTCAGAGACCTAACATTTTGAATTATTATACTTTAAGGAAAAAAGCAGAAATATTTCAGTTTTCTACTTTTCCCCAAGGACACAATCAACATTTGTTCTTGGGATGTCCCGTGGAAATGTCGTGGGAGGTGAGAGCAAACTGGTGATTTTGCAGGTGTGGGGTGGGTTGGCTACCCCAAAGATTCTCAGCCTGGACATGGAACCAAGGAGCTCTGAGGGCTCTATTTACAGACTGCAGAGCTGCTTGACTCCACACTGCAAATCTGTAGCAGAGAGCTTGGAGATACCAGATACCTGGATAAGCCCAGGATATCTCAGTGCTTGTAAGAGCACTGAAGGCCTTAGACAGAGTTCCTAAGTGTGGGACCCTGCCCTGCAAAACTTGGCTCTTCCTCTAAGAGCTGCCACCTCTTTCTCTCCAGTTCCTCGCAGGGAGGAAGGCTTGAGGAAAAGTTAACTTGAGGAAAACTTCAAGATATTTTACTCTGAGCAGCAACTTTACATTCTACATAACAGGTATTTTTTAAATGTCTGAAGCAAATGTTCGGGTACTTAGTAAGCACAGAAGTCTATGAAGTCTATTGGTCCCTGGAAGACAAATTTGCCATTAGTTGTCAGTTAACTTGCGATAGAAACTAAATAATCAGTGCAGGAAGTAGATGATCTTTAAGGCTTCTTCCAATACAAGCCATTCCATGACTCTATAATGATGCAAAAACAGTAAAATTCATATTATTATTATTATTATTTTTAAACCTACAATCTCTCATGTTATCTTATTCATACACATGGAAAGATTGACTCATCTCTAAGAACAGATGTTATTCAAAAGGCAAAAAGAAATCATAATACATTTTTCAGGTGTGAGATCTGTTCCCCGCTTACCCAGCTGCAGGCACCTTCCCATCTTGAAAAGACAACAGTGCAGCTGGTTACCTTGAAGCTGCTTCAACTGGCTTCAGCCAGGAGTCCATGCACAAACCTCATGATGTATAAATACATCTATGAATGTTCACATCTTCGCTTTTTCATGCATATTAACTCGCCACAAACCACTTGCTTAATTCAGCTGCTGTGCCCAAGTAGTTACGATTTCCAAATAACTAAGAGGACAGCCTAGCAACCATGCACAGATTAATACAACTACACAGAGCCAAAAATCTTCCAAAGAGCTTCCAACACATGCTGTTATCTAATCTTTCTTACCACTCAAACTATTACAGCAGTCATTAGGTCAGTGCAATGCCATTCTTCTTAATTATGTAATGTCAGCTGAGTGCCCAATTTATACATTTCAAAATTGTCACAGTTATGTTCTATATTTGGCAGGAGGTAAACTTGCTGCCATAACGCATTGATCTGAAAGATCTCCGTTTGATAGCTGTCATCTCAGAGCCACCACACTGAATCGTCTCTCCTTTGCAAGTTTCTTTGCTGACTAAGCTTTGTGTTAGTGTAGGGAGCAAGATGTTATACAGTACTGCAGCATATAGGGAGTAAATTGGGTCAGAACTGTCCTTAGTTCCCCACATCATTCTGCCTAAAGATAGGTATAAGTTAGTTTGAAGAACAGCATATACATGATGAAGCACACATATGTCTTTCAGTAAATGCCATGATAAAGATAAGAAAAAGTTGTCATAAAAAAGATGATTTTTGTATTTCAGCACTTGTTTCTGACATTATTTGTAAGATAAACATAAAAAAAAATCAGATTTTTTTTCTACTGAAACTCTGTATTTGTGTGAATCTCTGTTTTTCAGCTGCATTTCTGTGCATTTCAGTTTACTGTAAGGAGCCAAATATATATATATATATATATATATATATGAGATATATATATATATATATATGAGAAGGAGCCAAAAAAATAGGAGAAACTATTTAAATTTTTCAGTATTTCACAGAATCAAAGGCTCACAGGATGGCTGCTGTTAGAAGAGACCTCTGATTCCATCTACTCCAACCCCTGCTCAAGCAGGGACACCCAAAGCAGGGTGAGCAGGGCCATGTACATGAATGATATGGGAGAGGAAATGTTTTTGAGAAGTTTTATGAGATGTGCTCAAGTATGTGAGAGCTGCCACTTTTATCCTGACCAGAAACATAAGAAATATGCTATAACAATTAAAAACGAACAAACAAAAAGAAAACCATACAAGAAGTAAAACATGGTTTAGTCTAAAGTAGATCTTTTAATTGAGCTATCACTGGGGGGAATTCAAAGGATGAAGCTCTCTTGACTAACCGAACTGTCTTTCTTATCCTCACCACAGTTCTAGTATGTTCACTTTGAGCACATTTAACTTCCTGCTGCTTCTTCCTCTGCTTGTGCAGACAGTAATTCCAGATATGATATCAATGTTAGAGCAGTGGCACAGGAGAAGATGATCTCAGCAAGTGGTGCCCACTAACGGGAAGTGAGAGCAGTTAAATTAAATCAGATCCCTTGAAACTTCAGACTACTATCTCAGGAAGGACAAAGCTTTTACCAGTAGGGAAATAGGCAGTCAAAGGAGACAGTCCACTTTTATTTCACATTCCACATACCTTTTTGCAGAAGCTTTTCCTTCTGAAGATCAGTGTGTTGGAATTCTAGGTTAAGTCTGCTCCAGACTAAGAAAAGTTCATGACCTCTGTCCCCTTCTTCCCTTACTGAAATTGATACCCTTTTCATTCCCAGAGTGCTTATTCACTGGGAATGCCCAGATGTCATTTAAAAGTTGTGGGAACAAAAGTCTTTCCTGGGTCTCCTAACTCCGTAGGAAGTCATTTTGCACTTGAAGAGACACTTTTTACCTTTTTAATCAAAGTTTTCCTATGCAAAATTTTCTCAAGCATCCATGCCTGTTGTCAATCGCTGTAGAGCCAGGGTATGTAATTAATGTTTTCTGATCATTATAGACTTTAAAGTTTGCATGTTTTAAATCGTGTTTCACTGCTTGGTGAAACACTATTCTAAAGAAAAGACGCAGTTCTCCCACTGTAACCACCCCGTCCTCTCCCAAATGGAGGACTTTTGCTGCCTTCTTAAACGTTGCATGTACGACTGTGACAGTGGTGAGTAAGAGATCTATAAATGGGATCTGGTGAGGAGTAAACATCATGTGGTCGTTCACTTTGGAAGCTTGCTGAGTGGGAGGCATTCACTGAACCTTTGTGCACTTGCTATAATCACTGATTTTCTATGAAGTGCTAATGGTATACGTCTGTTTTCTCCTTTGTGAGGGCACTTATTACAAAACCAGCTTCCTTATCAGAATTTTAGGGTTAAGTATATAGGTCTATAAGCTGTTTGGATAAAGAGAAATTTTACTTAGCCATCTGGTGATTCATGTACAGTCTTTAATTATATAATATTAGCACTGAACATGGTGATTTGGTTGCATGTGTGGAGGTAGAGCCAACATCTAGATCCGTTTCTTATTTCTTCTACATTCAACTAACACGTTGTAGAAGAACAGAAAAAGGGAGATTTTGAAACTCTTTCATCTATTTAGATTTATTTTAAAAGTTTCATTTATGTTGAACAAACACATAAACTAAATAATCTCTTACATTAAAATAACCATTGCTTTTTTTCCTTTGTTTAAAAAACTCAGGAACTTAGTCTTTTTGTCTTGCTATAGAAGCTAATAGCGACATCTCATGGACTGTAATCAGAGCCCTGCAGATTCTCAAAATGGGAAAGAAGAAAGGCTTGAGGGCTGGAGAAAAAGCTAATTCTGTGATTCAAGAAAGCTTCTAAGCTTGTGCTTAAGCCTGTCCTTAATCATGACAACATTCAAGCTTGTGTTTTCTGTCAAGTACATACCTTTCTGTTTTCCTTAAAATGCAGTGTTGTTCAACAGAATAAGGTTGATTGAAGTGGCAAAAGAGGCACTGGTAGATAAGCTGCAGTAGCTGAAAGAATAACCAGAGAACATAACTGTAAAGATTATTAATGTAGCATAAGCAACCTATTTTTGAGTTTACAGACTCCCATTGATCTCTGGAGGAGTTTGAGCTCTAAAAATAACATGCCTTTGGGAGCTGGGAGAGAGAACTATGGCTGGCCAGAAGGAGGTCTGAGTGGATTGAAGCATCACAGGGAGATAATAGAGGGTCCACTGACTGCAATTATAAGGAACCAGAGAGCGGGAAGTACACTTGAGAGAAAGATAATATTATTAGTAGGTGTTAAAATAGCACTACTTGCAAGTGGTGTGCTTTATACAAAATTCAAGAACAAGAATTGGGCTTTATTTTCCTCTGTATCTGAGCTCTGAGGTAAGGCTTACCATAACACTTTGGTTGGTCCTACGTTTGGATCACAAGTGGCAGGGTCCTGGTGGCTGTATTAATTTTTTGCTCCTCTTGTTAATTAATGAGTCTTCATAGAATCATAGAATGGCTTAGGTTACAGGGCTGTCACCCACCAGATCAGGCTGTGCAGGGCCCCATCCAACCTAGTCTTGAATGCCTCCAGGCATGGCTCCTCCTGGTATATGGCCTCCTGGATGACTGATTTTCTTTGGATTAAGTCCACTATATCTCAGTTGTGACTGGGAGGACTGAGATAGCAGACCTTCTGGTGGATGTTCTGTCTAATGAGAGTCCTGTGCCACTGGGGAAAAAAATAAATGTGTGTTCATTTCTATGGGATATGATGCCAGCTGGGACACTTAAGCCTTAAGGTCATCAAGGTAGTAAGTGACATTAACAAGAGATAGGTATCAAATGTCTTGGAGCAATGAGGGGAAAAAATGATTGAAAACTGGGGAAGGACAAGGGAGTACTTGAAGAAATGGAGCACGTAGCTGAAAATAACCCAAACAGTTGATTACTTGGAGTTTTAGTCACGCAACAATATGGCAAATTACTCTTTGTTTTAATTTGTAAATGCACTGAGAGACCCACAGAGAAGCAGGGACAAATAAGGATCTTCCACCTTATCCACAAAACCCCCCTGACCTCACAACAGACAAGCTCTCATGGAACCAGCATAAGCCATGCCCAAACTCACAGGCTGGACTGAAGCTGGAGGGCACCCCTAGAGATCAGCTGTCCTGACCCCTGTTTGGAGCAGGGGCAGCCCCTGCAGGTCTCTGAGGGCTGGGTGCACTGAAGGTGGACACCAGGCCTGTCCACTCTGAAGGTGAAGGCTACATAGCCTCTACGGGCAACCTGCTCTGCTGTTTGATCACTCTTGCATTAAAAAGGTTTGATTTCCTGTCTACATGAAATTCCATGTATTCCCATTTCTGTCGGTTACTTCCTATCCTATCACTGGGCACTACTGATGAAAGTCTGGCTCTATTTTTTTCCATACCTGTATCAAGATCCCTGAAGGCTTGGTGTCTTGGTGTGCACAGCACAGAACAGTTTCTATAAAGGGTTCTGGAAACAAGGAAAGACTAAACTACTTGGTGACTAAGGTAGGGAAAGATGAGCACGGAGCTCCTACACAGGGCAGATGTCTCCTACAGGATGGCACTTGAAGGAAGTACAACCTTAACCATGAATCTGCTAGAAAGGTATATTAAAGAAGGCACACAACCTATAAAAGAGGATACTAAGTTACAGCTGTCACTCACTCTGTCAACCTGCCCACAATATATTTAGAAACAGCCTGACATTGTCCTCTTTCAGTGGAAGGATCCGAAAACATTTGTGCCACCAAGTGCAGAATTATATTTCTATGTATGTGCCCACTGCGCTGAGCACACTGGTGCGCTAATAGATACCCTCTATTCTGAGCCCAGGCATGAGCACTTGTAGTTAATCATAGCTAGTAATGTTTTATCCACCCACTACTGCAAAACAGTCACCTTGTGATATTCAGGAACAGGCACAGAACAGTTTGAAAGAGAATACTCAATTGAAACATAAGAGTGCATGTGTAGGCAGGCAGTAATTATACAGGGCAGGATTACACGTGCATGCATATCCTGGGGAGCCATCAAATACAGCTTCAAGGTTTGATGTTGTTTTTGAGATCAGAAGTACATAAAATTACCTGATTGTGGGCAAGTTTTAGCCAAAGCAGAGTAGTACACTGCATCACTGAGTTGATTAAGTTACTAATGGCCAAAGATCATGCTAGTAGCAATGTTTTGTTGATTTTTTTTTATCTCTTTCCTTTGGAGAATAACCCCTTCTCCATTTTTTAACTCCAGTTATTTTTCTTTAGACTTCTTTATTCAGAAGTTACCAACACTTCCAAAGAGTTCATATAAGGGTTTTCTGAACAGCACCTCTTTTCTGCACCAGTCTCTTCTCAAAGCTAAGTAGTTTGAGTCTTTTCAGTGTCCCTCCAATATTTGTTCAAATGTGTACAGCCCCAACGCGAAGTGTAGCGTGATACTCCTTAACTTCAAAGGGAACAGGAATAGACCCTATGCTGTTTCAAATTAGCTGTGACAATGAGGGAAATAATCACTGCAGATGGGTCAGTGGAAATTATTCATCATTCCACAGGCAGCAGCTAACACCGTTTAACATAATAAATAAATTAACACTGATGGGATATATGCAGCAGATACAACTGTGCTTCTGCATCATCTGTGTACTGTATCAACAGTTCTATCCCTGGAATGGAACACCTCTCCTGTGAGGAAAGGCTGAGAGAGCTGGGGCTGTTCAGCCTGGAGAAGAGAGGCTGCAAGGTGACCTGATAGCAGCCTTTCAGTATATAAAAGACCTACAGGAAAGAAGGGGACAGACTCTTTTTTCAGGGTCTGCAGTGTTAGAACAAAGGGAAGTGGCTTCAAGTTCAGAGGGTAGATTTAGGTTGTATATAAGGAAAAAAATCTTATACAGTGACGGCGGTGAGGCACTGGAACAGGTTGCCTAGTGATGTGGTTGATGCCCTGTCCCTTGAGACTTTCAAGGCAAGACTGGGTAAGGCCTCGATCTAGCTGTTGTGTCTCTGTTCATTGCAGGGGAGTTGGACTAGACGGCCTTCAAAAGTCCCTTCCAACTCTAAGGATCCTACTGTGTTCAGTACTGGTTGATCCTGAAAATTAAAGCAGAAACAGTATCTGTGACACAGCCCTGCAGACTTGCAGTCTGTGCCTGCTGGAGCAGCACTGGGACTTCCCTGGAACAAGTTGTAGTGCTGGGGAAGGGCTGGGGCATCGGAGAGGGACAGGGGTGGCAGATACCCCTTACTGAGGGCAAAGCTCAACACATCAAGAGTTCACAAGCTTTTGAGAGAGTCATGAAGTTTCATCAGATGGGGTCTTGGATAGTAGGAGAAAAAAGGTAGTGGATCAAGAAGACTTGTTTCACACCCACTCTCTATTCCCTGAGCTCAGGTGTAAACAAATACACTGCGTGCTGGGAATATACTCCCACTCACAACTTGCAGGTACTTCTTTGCATCCTCTTGAAACGTCTGTTAGATCACTGATAAATAATTAATTTCTGGTCTTGTATTTGTTACACAGGTCTGACAAGAAACCAAATGGATTCCGTGAATGGATATCATCTGAAGTATTTTATATATTTGTATGAAGACTGAACTTCCTAATTTGGCAACACCTCGTGGGAAGCAACTTCTTTGTACATTTATAACAACAATTTCTTCTTGTCCATGTTGCTTAACACAGAAAAGTACTGATGAAATAAAAGAGAGCACAGAAAATAATGAGAAATATGTATATATTCAGGAATGATTTAATCTGAGATCAGAGAATAGTGTATTTAGAAGTATGAGGAAAAGTGGAATAAATGCTTCATTAAAGAAAAAGTGATCATTTGCAATTAATTTGGTTTCTTTTTAAAAAAAATAACGAATACAGACAAAAATTTAAAGACTTCACCAAATTCAGAATGAATGAGGAATGCAATATCTAATTTCCTGCTATGTATTCCTGGTTATGGAACAGGAATGGTGGATTACGTGTCATAAAGGAAGAGACAATATTAAAAGGTGATCTTTATGGTGAGTTTAGGTGAATTATTTTGCTGCAGAGCCAAAGTATTTCTTTTTCTTGTGAATCTAAACATAGACCAGTGCTCTGCTGTTTATGTTTTACCCTATCCTTGTCAGGGTGTGAGGTGACTGACAGAAATCCTGCAATCTTTATACATAAATTGTTCTGAAAGTAATACCTCCCTTTTATTTCCATGGAAACTACAATAGATACAAAGAGCACAATAACACTATTTGATATAACAAATTCTTAGCTACAAAACACTGCTTTTTAACAGACTCACCACCACTTGCTATGCATTTTCATCAGAGATGAACAAGAGTCTGCATGCTGTGCTTGTAAAAACCTGCACCAGCAGAGGTGATCTATTGTCACATTTGCCACTGCTGAAAGGCACCACCCACTGACTCACTGCGCTCACAGCCACTGGCTGGTCTCCAGAAACATTCACAAGCACTGACAAATGTCAGTGGGTACCATTTTATTTCCTCATGGTGGAACTCAATGACACGCCTTTTCTTCATCTGTACTTCCATATCAAACTATTCCTCTGATGCCTTCTGTCACATGGCAACAACATGTAATAGGATACTGGTGGGAAGGTTCAACCTCTGCTGTCACACCACCAACATCAGCCGCTGTCATTGTGAACCAACATAATAAAATAGGAGGCATTACTTTCAGAGCATCCCTCTTACAAATAAACAGGTCAATCAGCCTTGTAAGAACATGCTCCTGAAATGCAGGCTGAAGGATCACTGTCTTCAAAAGTGCAAATAAAGGAGAGACATAGAAATATTGATGCTGAGCAAAAATGATGTATGAACACACCAACATATAATGATTAATCCCTGACACTTGTTTTATACAGACTGTACATATATGAAGACTGTTCAATGAAGATTCTATTTTTGGAAATTATATTTTATTGTTAGAGGAATTTAATACACTGCATGGCCTCAGTCTTTGTGTCATTTACTATGAAGGGATAAGAGGAGCTGTTTTGTACTAATATTCATCTACCATTGATAGAAATTCTTCTACATCATCTGAAATTCTGCCTGGCTTTTGTTTATTCAGTTGAAATAAAGATGATTTTTCTGGTTAGAAATCAAGCTTCAAGTTGAATGTTACTAACAATGACATCCATTTAATTCTAGTTTGCTACGTGACACAATACAAAACCTAAATGGCAATATTTTTATATTTCAAGTTATTACAAGCACATACTTGAGTGACTATGTACAGTAGATTCAAAAGGAACCTTACTCGCTACAATTTAGTTCTTGTATTTTTCACTTTCAGTACATAATACCAACACTGTTTAGTATCTTGTTCCACCCTTATATCTTTCCAGCTGATTTCTTTTAATGCAATCCTTGGAGGTGAACGTCCCCAAAAGACAGGCTGAAATGGAAGTCTCAAGAGGCAGAATGCCTCAGGAGCACCTTTCATTTACATTCCGATGAGATTAACATGTCTATTCAATCGAAAAAGAGTAATTTTCCTACACACCGCATTACCAGTCACTGATATTGGAGTGCATTATTTCTGCCAATATACAAATGATTAAAAGAGGAGAAAATAAAATCCTTTGAACCAAAAGCATGGCTAAAGGCAAGGTGAGTCAGGGACTCGGCTTTTATTATTCCTTACTCACTTTAAAAATACTTCAGAGAATTGCAGAAAACTAAGGCCATGGGGAGAGTTGGGAGCAATGGGAAAGCCTCTTCCAATGGAAAACTGAGGAACTGTTTAGTCCTACTGACTCAGGCTGCTCTGAATTTTCTTTCCCATGCAAAAGGCCTTGTATATAATTTTTCCTGTTCTGTCCTTTAGTTGGCAAATACGTATTCCTTCTATCTGTAAGAAGTGCAGTACACAAGCATGCGAGAAAGATGTCCCATTAGCTTGGCACGGTTTAAAGGCTGGGTTCACATCACGCTTGGTTGGAGACCATAGCAAGGGAAATCCCATCCCACTCAGGAATGGACCAAGCCTGTTTCTTTTTTCTACAGTTGCTTTGGTGGAGGATGGTCTTTCAACCTACACAACCTACAGAGCTCTTAAGATTCAGAGAATTCTGTTTAACAGTCATCACATTTGAATAAGTAAGCAAAAGAAAGAACAAAAAACAAAAACTACATATCTTTGATACAGAAAATGTGTTTTTTTCATCATATTTCAACTCCTTCCTCAGAAGTGAATGGGTACCACCACTGACCACTGAAACATAATGGCAGGGAAAGTGTAGGCAGTGGCAAAGACAATTTTTATTTAGCTATATTTTTATTTTCCATGATTTTTTTAATACATAATTTTACACCATGTCTTGAGGCTGACAACTATGGGGCATAAAGGATCAGCAAGTTGCCCACACTAAGACCCCTCATGTCTTAGCACTACAACGAATCTCTATTAAAGCATAGGCTTTAATAAAAAAAATAAAATAAAATAAAATAAAAAAAAAAAAAAAAGAGAGAGAGAGAGATTGTGAAGGATCTCTCTGTCTCAGCTACCAAATTGATAATAACTTGTCTGAACTGGCATGTCTTATTCCTAACTACTTTTCATCTAAATATTACGTAACTGGTGCATGGACAGACCAGTGAAAGATGCCCCATTAACTTTGCAGTCTATTACTTCTGGCATGGAAAATTTTACACCCCAAATATTACATGTTTGAACAGATTTAAGAAAAAGTTGAGGCATTACAATGAAATACATGACAACAGATCATGCTAAACTTATACCTATTTCATCTAGTTACATGCCAGCCTTTGTGGTTATGAACCAAACTCATTAACAGCTATTTACTGACATTTCACTAATGAGATGATAAATGACTGTCTCTAGGCAGTGAAGCTAAAGGAATGGTTCCAGCAAATTAGATATTTATCATAAACAAGCCACAGAGACATAAACTCCACTCCAGCCCCATATCCCTAAATTGCTTAATGAGGGATCTATGAAATGCAGCAAAATAACTGGATTTCAATACCATTTCTCTATACCGTTCTCTGCATAGTGCTGGTGTGACAGTACATCAAAGGCACTGTATTGCTGTGGTGTCACTAACCTCCCCTTCCAGCAAAGGATTTAGTCTTATGAGACACCACTACACCAGCATATTGTGTGGGAGGATTTTAACTGTGGTTCACTGGGCAAAAACATGATCTAATGATTTTTCTGATCATCTGTACAGAAAAAAAACGCAACCCAAACATTTAATTTAGAGGTAGAGAAAAAGTAATAAGTACCGTTACTTGAAAAATTTGATATATTTGAATATAATTCAAGTAACAACTCTGGTTTAATGATTTCCAATTAAAAGTTTATAACGCTTCTGAATTTCTAATACAATCAGTACTGCTTGCTTTAACACTCAGGAGGCTCTGCTTTATGTATTCCTGAATTATAGAATGTTTTTTTATTTCTCTTGTGGCATAAGCTTTTATATTTAGTAGCAAAAGGAAGGCCCCACTGCACTAATCCACTTGTAAGCACATGACAGGGGGCTGACTCCCAGGCAGAAGCACCAACTGATGAAGGATAGAAGGCCACACCTGGACAAAATACAGCATTGGAGAGGCCAGTCTAAATGCTCAGAAGAAAGTCTCATAAGGTGACCTTCCAGTAAAACATCTGTAGTTAAAGTCAATTGTGCTTATGGAAGTGAATTCCCAAAATCAAAGCCTTGAGGCACAGTTCACTGAATTCAGTGGCATCTTACCAGGGCTGTGTTCAGTGTGATCACATCAGAGATAAAGATAGCTCTTTTATTTCTCTTGTTCCATGTTATCAGTTAATTATTTATGGGAATATGTAATAAAAATCCTACACTTTGGTCATTTTGTATTATAAAAAATTGATGGTGTTGAGAGAAGAGAACCAGAGAGGGCTGTCTGAGGAAGGTAGTTGTATTTTTCTTGGTAATAGCTCTAGGGCCAAAACATTGAAAATAATTCCTTTTGCCCATTTGTCTAAACCTTGGTGTCCCTGATGTGTGCTCATGTAATTTGAATAAGTTTTGTTTTTTTAAGTGAAGCAGATTAAGGTAGGGAATTTTTGGGGCCAAAACCATATTTCAGTATATGAGCTACCACATGTATCTGGAGCCTGCAAGACCTGATTTGAGCAGAAACGCATAACTCAGCATATAGCTGAACTGGGTATTATAATAATGCAGAACGCCACATTTTTTGTCTTGAGGGCATAGGTTTTGACCATGTGGGGTGAGTTTGGACACAAGGGGCAGGATTCACGTGCTTGTTGGACATGAGGACCCACCATATGAACAGGCGCACTCATCAGGTACAGAGAGGTAACTCATAGAAGGATGGGCTCCAAGAGATTGAGATGGAAAAGGCAGAGGATGAGAGGCCAAATAGGGCATAGGTGTGGTTTTCTGCTTTGAGAAGCAGGGCAAGGAGCAAAAGTGATTTCAGGGCTACCAAGATCTCTGTGGCCACACCATTTATTTGCTGCTGTTCCAATTTCCTAACTGGAAGCTCAGCAGGAACACCAGTCTGACGAAAGGTATGCTCTGGGCTGACACATGACATGAATAATTAGAGGAAGGCCATGGATTTGAGAAGACATCTCACTACCCTTTGGATCCTTATTAATACTGAACTCAGGAAAACTGCCTGGTTCCTTGCCCCCCACCAAGTGTGTGGTCTGAGGTGGGATGTTGATTTGGATGTACAAGGGTGAGCAATGGAAGGAACTGAGGGGACTGAATAATTGACTTCTTGTTGGCCTCACAGTTGTTCCCAAGGTTGATCTTGGACTGGTGGCAATATTTAGAATTACAAAGGTCAGAAGGACATCCAAATTTATGGTTTTCTACAAAAATCAGCAAAGGAGAACTTTTTAAAAAATTATTATTATTTTTTTAAACTTCTACTGCACAGTCAAGTAGCAAACACACAAGAAGAGGTTTGAAATAAAACACTCTCCCTTGAGAAACAAATCGTGTCCTCCTCCTCTCTCTTTCCATGACAGCCATGTGTCACTGGAGCTGGGGTTTGGCTTACCAGCCTTCTGGCTTTCACAATGTTCTCAGCGCTTCTCACATGCTTCCTGCATGCACATCCGTGCACTCATCCTCCTTTTTTATTGCTGAAGGTTAGTGAGGATAAATGAAAGCTTCCAATGCCACCTTCTATGGTCAGTTTAGATCTCTTAGATAATCTCCCGTGAGGTCATCCACCTCTTCTAAATGTCACGCACGCATGAGATCTGAAAGGCTTCACAGGCTGTTCTGGTGCCTGAATGACATCCCAGTGACTCAGGCGCTAATGTCTCTGCACGAGGCTGTGTCTTAATTCCCTGCTTTGACTCTTTCTCCTATAAAATGCTGCTGACTCTTCTATCTCTGAGAGCTGTCAAGTGGGGTAGTGTTAGGGGGGAGAACTTCATGGAGGTCAGGGAAATGACAATGGACAGTACTACACAGTTGAGAAAATTCAGATAGCCTGAATTTATATAGTTGTGACACAAATGGGACATTCATGCTCTTCTCTAGCTCTTGAGAAACAAGGAAAGTGCTATGCCTACATCGCTTGTCCAGCAAAGCAAGCAAAAAAACATGCTAACATCATGATGACTAAAACCAAGGGCCAGATCTCATGCCAATGTAGCATGGTGGCACACCACTCATACTGTGGTAGCCACAGCAGTTTGCACCAGCAGATGCTTCCGCATGCAGATGTTGAGAATTCAGAGCAAAAGAAATGCTCAGAAGAGAATATTCTGTAAACAATATCTTTAGGAAGAGAAAACAACAAACAGCATCTTAAAGTCCTCTCTCTAGCTTGATGTTTCATATATAAACCACATAGCTCACCCAGCTCATTGCCTGGGTTCTGGAGGAGCTCCGGGAAGATCATAATTCAGAAAGGCATCAGGTGGAACTTCAGACACTATCCCATCAGGGTGGAAGCACAGAAGGGTGCCCAAGCCTCACTGGGTACGGTTGCATAGCCTCCCATAAAGGGCTGAGATGCTATGTGATGCATGCCTGAGCTCTAATCAAGCAACACCAAAAAACATGAGTCCCTTAGGCCAGCACCAACCTCTGCCAGACATGGCAGCTCAGCTCTGGGTCAAGATGCAGCCAAAACTAATAGTGATTCTTTGGATCAGCAGAGCCTTTGTCTCGGCCCACATGGACAAACAGTGCACCCTTGAGATCAGCTGAGGCTTCCTTCTCTTTAGCGGTATTCTCATGCTTGAATCTGCTGTCCCATAGGAACAAGGCTCTGCCACCATGACCCCGTGGTATCCTGGCATCCCGAAGGAGAACGTTGTGCCCATAGAAAAGTTTCTTCCTTCAGCTTTCCACTCCAAGGTCATTCTGGCCTGCCTGAGAAACAAGAAAACTGACACACTGGTGTTTGATTTTGCATTCCAGGATGGCTTTGTTATTTCAGGAAACACACTTGCGTATCAGTGTGAAGGCATTATTCCTCAAGGATTTGGCTTGTTCTGTATTAATTTCATCCTAGAATGCATGCTGGTGTTGCACTGTGCAGAAAATCTCTACCAAGAGCAAACTTCAGCCGAGTTTCTCCCCTGAACCTGTATCTATTGGGATGGGATGAGTCAGAGATCATGGCCATCGTCAGAGTCTTGTTTGGTTGTTTGGTTTTTTTTTGGCTTGCTGATATTTTACCTATTGTAGTCCTTCCCTTTTCCGGGAAAAACAATGGAAAGAAAGTGACGCACAGAAATGTATTTTCCAGTCATGCAGAACAAGAACTTGAATTTTTTAGAATAAGATCTTATTTTCTGTTCGTAGTGTAGGAAAAAACCCAACAGTTTCCATCTACAGCCATGGTGGAGCTCTGACTCCAGTCAGCTCTCAGAAACACACCCTTTTCAGATTGGTCTATTTCAGTAAAAGTGCTGAAGATGTGACATCCCCACAAATTAGCTTTTTAAGTAGCAGTGATGTTGGGCAGAAACCTTGCAGTAGATCTTTCTGGGAAGAGAGGTGGTGCTTTCAGATACCCTTTGTCCTGTACAATTTTTAATTTATTGACATGCTCAGTAAATTTTCCAACTAGAGCAATTACAGCGTCTCTAAAACATCACACATCAGCATGATCCTAAACTTTTTCCAGTTTAAGGCTTTTATTTTTAAGAAAAGCATCTTTATTTAGAAAAAAAATCACTTGTGTGAATCACTTATTAATACACACTCCTCATGATCCATAGGACTTCATGATTTAAGGCCTAACATGAGCAGAAAATCTTAAGACTAAAGCCCCCAGGAGAACCCAAAAGACTATCTAATCCATCTCCTTGCCTCTAAGCACAAGCAACTATACTTGCCTAATTCCAGATATATTCTTTACAGCGTATTGCAAGTAACTCTTTACAATGGCAATCCTACAGCCTCCCTAGACACCCAGTCCTAGCATTTTATTATGCATACCATTAGAAAGCGTATCCTAATTTAAAGCTGATATTATTGGTCTTTATAAATGTAACATGTTTGCGTAATGTTAAAATTGATACCTGTGCAGGAAGTTTGCAAAAAAAGAGTAGAGCAAACAAATAAGAAAATTACGTCAATCCTATAAATTTTCATGCTGGCAGTGGCTTATACTCCCTGAGGCATACTTGCTTAACTTGCATGCTGGCAGTTCTTAAACAAAGACGGTCTCTTGTGATTCTTCTAGGTCAGATGACAAAAATAATAGCTCTTAAAAGAAGATGAGCTGTTGTTGATGAATCCAAGCAAGAACTAAATGATCCTGGTCAGGAGAAATGGCGTAAGCAGTCATATAACCCTCAGTCATGTGAAGCTTCACCTTGTGACACTTCTACAAACCAAAACCAACCAAGACAGAAAAAGAAGAGGAGAAATGACTAAAAGTTTAAGTCAAATTCCAAATCATCCTCAGCACCAGGCTGACTTAGCTCTCCAGTTCATTTATCGCCTTCACAGGCAAGCAGTTGAGTTGACCATGTGGGTGGCTGGTGTTGTTAGAAATTTTACACAGTTCAAATGAACAGCATGTGAAGAGTCAGGACCTAGAATTTATTAACAACTTCCTTCCTTGGTGATTCCCTCAGTTGTGATTTTTCATAACAATGAAATGAAAACTCAGTAAAAGAAATAACTGTTGGAACATTTTCTTGTCTTTCTAATAATCTTAGGGAGTGAAGATGAAGCCAGAAGCCAAGATGAGAAGGTTTTCTACAAGCAGATTTTCTATAAGCTCTATAAGCTACTACATATAGTTGTAGCTTATAGTTGTAGCTTATAGATATAGCATATAGCATAGAATTTTTTGGAAAACCTGGCTCATTTTTAATCTTTGTAATGCAAAATTTCCCACTAATAGCAATGTGATAAAAGTTCTTTTCTCACCTATATGAGAAAGTAACTCTTAACTTCCCAGCAGATCATTTGCATGAAACACATCCACCCCATGTAAAGGGTACGCAAAAGGAAGGTGTTTTTTTTTTTCATTCACTGAGCACATGAGCTTTTAAAAATAACGTGCTGACATGGGTCAGGAGAACAGAGAACTTTGTTCCTCTGTCCTACAAGAGTCCCACAGTGATGCCCAGGCTTACACAGGAAGCCAATGTGAAATAGTTTAATGTTGAACAGTTTGTCTTCTCTTAGAGCTAGACTCTGTGACCTTTAGAAGACCGTGTGAACCAGGAGCTGTAAATATTTGTTTCTAGGAGAAACCAAAACAATTAAGAGCAACTGTATTTCTTTACAGCAGTGATTTACAATAGTGGGTTCACGAGAGGGCAGTTGCCAGCATTTTCTGAATGCTTCTAAAGCATCTATCATTCATAGCACTGTCCTGAACCAAGGCAGACACTGTGGTGTCACCTTGATAACAGAATCACGGTATTTCAGTAACTAGAAAGGACACTGTCATGAATGGGAATGGCCATAAAGACTATTTAACTGCCTAAAGGAATCCTGAGTCCTCTGAGTGCTCTTTCTGCTTCCCTAAACACTTTTGTTCTTTAATGGCTTAGTGATGCCTTTCTATTCATCTTTGTAGTTTTAATGTATGGGGAAATCACAGCTTATAGAAACATTAGTACCCAGTAGTATTTGTTTTCTGGAGATTGTGGTAACATTCAGTAATTCAGACTGCGTAAATGCTGTATTTTCCTCCAGTAACTTCTCTGAAAATATGGACAAGAGCAGGAGAAGCTCCTATCTGCCTAACAGGAAAAAAAACCAAAACTTAGCTTTTTATCAAAAGCAGTGAGAAGCAAACCTGCAAGACTGTCTGCTTCTACAGTAATGGAAGTGTTATCAGTAGCAGGGACAGCAAGCACACACACAACGCTGGCCCATGTTGAGGACTGCTCCCCAGAGATTCAGTGCAGGCTTCAGCTTGGGAATGTCTGACTGGGAATTATTCCTCTGCTCTACCCCTGCTTCACAGTGCACTCACTAGGGCAGTCTACCCTTGCAGGCAGCTGATGCGCTGTCTACATATTAAGAGTTAACATAAGCAAAATCACATGCTCCATGGAGAAACACATCAGCAACTCTTTTATAGCAGATGACGGGCTTAGTTGTAAAGGGCTTCATCATTAACGCAGTCTTTATTTCAGTAGGACCATTGGGAGATAACATGTCCTCATATCAGGTGAGAAAGTGGGCATACAAGGCTGAAAAGCTAAGGTGGGACAGATACCTCTCTGTGACAAGAGCATTATATTTCTGCCTGTACCAGAGTTCATGGCAAAATTCCTATTGGTTTCAAGGGAATCAAAACCAACCTCTACATCCCTACAACTGGAAAATAGTTATTAGATGACAAATCTCGCTATTAGAAAATTGCAAACATAACACCCTGCATAAAATCTGTCAGAATTCTAACATGTTCTTTAATCAAAGGTAAATAAAGCCACCTGAAAAAAAAAAAAAAAAAAAGAAAAAAAAAGGACAGGAGACTTCAATGATTATCACTTTAATTTTATTATTCCACTTATAGTCTCTTAGTCATAGCCACAAGTAGTAAAAGTACCATACAGTTCGTTTGTGTAGCTTGCTTATTAAAAGCACAGGATATCACAACTGATTGGGTACAGCCATGTTATCTTCTGAACTTGAGTGTTCTCTTCTCAAAGGAATGCAACCACCCAACCCCAATGATAATTTTAGGATTCCTTTTTCTGATGGTGAGAAGTATGAGAGAAAATACTTAAGGCAACCTTTCATTTGAAAAGCTTTGGCTCAGTTAGTGTAATAAAGCTGCATAGCAGCAATGCAAAGCAGCTCTCTGCACAGTGATGTCTTGGAAGCCTGCCTCATGCCCAGTTTCTGAAACTACAATATTAATTTTGACTCTTTTTTTTTTTTTTTTTTTTTTTTTTTTTTTTTTTTTTTTTTTTTTTTTTTGTGCCAGGGCCGCAGGCACATATATTACCATGAGCTAAATTAAAGTGTAAATACTGAGATTATTTACTCCTCTGCATACGTAAACCCACTTATGTTGCATAAATCAGGTCTTCTCCGATCAGATTTGTCATTTCCACAGTGCAAATTAAGGAAACTTTCTCTACAGTAACTCGCTTGTTAGCTCATATAGAGAAGAAGCTAGAAAAGTCAGAAAAGTCATGTACTTACCCTGCCAGTATGGTCATTGTTGGTGTAAACAACCATACTGCTGTCAAAGTATCAAAAGTATCAGTAATGTGTTGACCTGCAAGGCTAAAGAAACTGAAGCAGGTATGATATTAAATTTGTGCGGTAGTATGGTATTTCCATTTGACTGTCTTTCCCACATAACTTCAACTTTCATCTGCACCCTCCCCCTTGACACAACCACTATCAGAATAAGGGGTTTTAGGCATCAGCACTGCCTCTGGGTATGGGAAAGGAAAAGGATGAAGCTGGACTGGTTTTGTGTGTATGAAGACTCTGAATTCTCTTGAAGGAACGGATGCCTCCTGGAGAATATCCTTTAACTACCGTCCCCAAAGAGAAATGTTTCTTCACTCCAAGAGCAATTTTACCAGTCCAAATAAGAAGGAATCACGGACCAATCCACACTATGCAAGACAGAAAATACTTATCCTGCATGCTTGGTACTTGAGAAAGGTTGGGGTAGCTCATCCAAGGGATGCTGGCTTCTAAAGTTAGGCACTTCCCATGCTTCTGTTCAGAGACACTATGTCCTTATTAAGTGGGCCACTTATGAGACCAAATGACAACAAATTTTTTTGCAGAGTTGAAAAGGCGGTTTTGCTCAGAAGTTTTTGAGCTTCAAATTCCCCTCTCAGTGACTTTCATAGGTCCATCTTCCCTAAGCTTTCTTCTTTAACAGTCAAATGTCACCAAGACAAAAAAGCTCTCTATAGACTTTGTTGGTTTGCCATTCATTGTCCATCCTACAAGATATGTAGGACGCTTCATCCAGTGCAAGGACTTAGGTGGTCTCACCTCTCTCAAGTGGGTAAGAAACAAACACGGGTGTTTATGAGGATTAGTAGGTGCAGCTGCAGTCCGTTCTGTCCCAGTGGTAAAGAAGGTGTTGTAGAGGCAGCTGAATCTGGAGACACCAGCTAAGATACTGTTGATGCTAATGATAACAATGAAGTAGAATACACATTCTAGGAACACTTTAGTGATCAGTTGAGCGTGGACATCAGGCTCTCATTATCTCCTAAACCAACAATGTTAACAGAAGGTGATTACACTGTGACCTTTACTTTGCTAAGCAACAAAAAGCAGTTGCTTGAATGTGAATTAGGGAATGGAAGAAGGTGGAAGAGCTGAATCCCAACCCACTTGTCTCAAAAGCAGTGTGAAACCCAACCCAGTTCCATGGGATCCACACTTGTCCTCACTGAGCAGTGGCCATCACAGTCTTTGAGAAGATGCAGAGCAGGGGAACTCTTAGGAAAGGAACTTCGGGTCCTCTCATCCAGCTGCAATACAGGCACTGCTGCCTGCTCAAAGGGAACAGCAAGGGCTGGATGCAAAACATCAAGCAAACATTCCAGGCAGCAGGTAAAAACTGCCCTCAATCATGAAACACTGCACAGGCTATTAGTACAGCTGCTCTGAAGTGAGCTGGTTGAAAAACACGATCGCATTCATTATTCTGCAGCTGCGTTGTCTGACTCATCCCACTGCAGATGCTCTGAGGCAACAGCCCAGGTTAAAAACTTTTCTCAATTTTTTTTTTTTTTTTTTTTTTTTTTTTTAATTCCCCAAGGAAACTTACCTCTAATACAGCAGGAGAGCAATAGGAGACATAACTGCCTCTGCCTTTGTTGGGGGCAACTGAAAGGGAACCTGCAAAAAGAAAAGAAACAAATGAGATACAGGTAATCTAAAGGCTTTTATTTCATATTGTTTTTTACCATTTGTTGCACTTTGACTTTCTCATATCAATGTTGTTACTGCTAGCCCAGCAGCTTTGGAGTTTGCATCCCTGAATTCAAAGGTGCCAACAGCATTTTTGCCTTTTCCCCTCTTCCACAAAAATCCACAGAAAACTGCCACACAGCCATGGCTTAGCAGGCATCTTCATGCAGTGGGTTTTTGCTGGAATCCCTGTTCTGACTCTTTACCCCATGCCCAAGATGTCAGACTTTCTTCTATGCTTTCATATACAGACAGTGTCTCACCATACATTGCTTTTAGCTGCAAGGAAATTTCTCCTTCGTGTCCCTCACTATTTTGTTTCTACAGGATGCTTTCCCAGTCCAAACATCCTTGCATTTAAATAGATGGGTTGACCCAAATACTATTGTGTATGATTATTCGAGGATGAAATACAAACTCCAGCCCAGTGATTTTTACAGGACAACTTAAATCAATATAATCTTTCTTAGCAGTAGTTTCTGGAAAGCCTATATTCTACAGCATCATATGCCATTAGTCATTTGGCTCACTTGTGCTGTACGTGTTGATGCAGTACACTGTTAAACAGCTGAACCTTTTACTGTGCTGTACTCTGGATTGCACTGATTTCCTTCTGGTATGAAATATAGCTTGGAAATCCTCCACTGTAGATTTCTGTAATGAATATTTTGCAGCAAGCCACTTGTTACTAATGATACTAATTTTACTTGTACAACTCTTTTTATAACCTTTACTCAAAAAATAATTGGGAACATTTACAATGGTAATTGAAGTGTTTACTAACCGATGGCCTACTTGTAAGTTTAAATGGAATACAGTGCAGCAATTCAGAACATTTTCCAGCCTTTTATAGGAAGAAAAGGAAGCCAACAGTTTTTGCATTGCACCCCCAGAATATTCTTTATTGCAGACTATCTACTGCACAATAGCAATGATTTAAACAGAGAATATATTCAAAATCTGAAGTCTAAACCTAACTTAAAGCCAACTTAAAAAAACTTAAAGCTAACTTAAAAAATTCTCCAAAGGTGCTGGAGATCTGAGCAGCTGCCTGCATATAATTTGTCTGTTGATTAAAGGAGGGCTCCCAAGTTAGACTAAGCGAACTGCCAAAAAGCAAAGCAGGGAGAAACCTCATTTTGTCACTGATAATCTTTTTTTGTCATTCCAGAGCAAGGGATTGGAAAGGGTTTCACTTTGTTTCAGTTATAACTGAAAAGAAACAACAATAAATTTCCAAGCAAATAAACAGCTTTATATGGATCATGATTCTTACTATTTCCATTAGCCAGCTTGCCATGAAGATGGAGGAGGTATGAGAGCGAACTGCATAACCAATCTTCATACAATTACAGGAGCTGCTTATCTGGCATGGGTGTTAAATCAGGCCCTGTTAACCCCATGCTGGCTCTGCTGGCAGTGCCCTACCAGCAGCTGGCACCCGAACACCTTTGTGCAGGATTTGCATTCCACCAGTGATGCAAAGCCAGTTTGGTCAGCTCTGTGTCGCACCGGGTGCACGACTGCTAAAGGGGTAGCACAGGTGCCCAGCCTCTGCTGCATGCAAGATAGGTAAAGCTGCAAAATGAAGCTTGGTCTCAGCTACGTAGCTTTGGTCATAGCATCTGAAAGGATTCAGAGTGATGCTGACATGTATGCAGGCAGACCCATTGAGAAAGAGAGAAAGCGTCCCTTTCCTACATTGTATCTAGTGTCCACACATGTTATTCTGCTACCAAGGAGGTTGATTTTATTAACACGATCCTGATTAATGGTCTCTAATGCCATGATGGGAAGTGGGTTCAAGCAGGAGATAAATGTACGGAAGTATGCAGCAATGAAGAATGACATTTTCAGAATCCTCCCCCACATACAGAGCAGAGCATGCACAGGTATCAGCCTGTTTACCAAGACAGCTTGTGTTCCCTAGAGGAGCAGAGTGGCATACGTGGTCTGTGCTGGGATTCAGTTAGATTCCAAACACCCCTTGATTACATCCCTTGATAAACTTCACTAAAACACATAAATATTTTTAAAAGCGTGGCAAAAAAGCTTTACCTTTGGCTTCAGCAGTAGATGAGATTTATCAGTCCTGTGTGATCCTCCTCTACCTCAGGCCTGCTGGCAGCAAAATACTGGCATTCACCTACCCTGCCACTTTGCAAATCCTGAGGGCTTTCGACCTGGAAAGAGAAGTGTCAAAGGGAGATTCCTGCACATTGCTACCAGAGATACAAACAAACAAACAGAAAATGAAAGGAAAGCTGTAAGAAATCAGCATGTATAGCCTGCCCAGAGCTACTATTCCTGGTAGAAATTAGATCCTGGAAGGCTCAGGTGAAAATCAGAGAGAATCCCTGTATGTGTTTTTAATTGGGACAAGCTGAAAACGAGAAAGCCCTTGCATGGGCTCTGCTTCCAGCTGGTATCCAGCCCTCCGGCCACTCTGGCAGAAGCAGGGCTCTATTTTGACTCCAGCATGCAGATGCATTGCTCTTGTGCTTCCCTTCTGGGTGCCCCAGGCCGGCTGTTGGGCTGTGGGCCTGCTGAGGGCTGCAACCCGCCCCAGGCCTGGCCCATGGCAGTTGGATTCTGGCCGGGGGGGTGGGGGGGCTGGGGGCTGGGCACCCACAGCTATTCTGGTAGCTGTGAGCCCTGCCTGAATCATGTGAGCTGCGGGGCTCAGATATGCACTGGGCTGGATTGGCCCAGTGACCAACTGAGATATTTTGGTTGTCTCAGCGCCTCCCAGGCAGAGATTTATTGTCTTAGGAAACCTTCACAAAATAATCCCCGGGTGCTGACCTGATCTTCAGCTGAGAGAGCGTGAAAAGAGGACAGAAAGGGGCTGCTGTCCCAGGTGTGGTGTGGTCTGACTTACCGGAGTCTGAAACATACACAAGAGAGGATAAAACATCTGATTCTGCCCCAAGCCATGCACTGGCAGGCAGAGAGGATCTATTACTTGAGCTGCCTGAGGAGCAAAGAGGACCGAGGGCGACGGCTAAGCAGACACAAAGTGCCACTTGTTGGGATTGTCATCTAGCTCCCTCATCTGTCACCTGATGGCCAGCCAAACAAGTTCTCAGCACAGCCGTGGACCATTCATTCATCCCTACACAAGCAGCGGAGGTGAGAAAAGTTATTACAGCTGTTATGACATTCAGCAGTTTTTTCTATAAAGGAATGCACTGAATTCTCTACAAATCTACTAACTCTCTGCCAGGCGAGAGACTGTGGGTTTTTTTTTTTTTTTGGTTGGGCTTTTCTCTAGCAGCTGGAGGTCTGGTGGGCATTCATACAATGGCTGTTGATTAAGGCATCTGTTTCATAGTCTAATTCCATTTTTACTTCAGTAACTTAGTCAAGCAGAAAGCACTGCATTACCTACAATGAGCTACTTCCTGTCCTACTGCAAAGCGCACTGCACCACCGTGCTCTCTCAGTATCAGACCCTGAGATCAGAGGGCTTTCTGTGCGATATTTTGCTGAAAGTGAAGGAAAATGAGTTTCCTGCACACAAGTCTTTGTTGGCATGCTCTAGTGACTATTTCCGAGCCATGTTCAAAAGTTACACACAGGAGTCTAAAGCCAGTGTGATTCAGCTGCAAGTTGTCTCACCCACTGGTCTCCAGCATGTCCTGGATTTCATTTACACTTCCTTGCTGCCTCTTTCCTTTGAAAGTCTGGAGGAGACTTTGGAAGCTGCGAGTTACTTGCAAGTGACTGATGCCATTGGCTTGTGCAATCAGTACTTGGTTAACAACCTCTCCTTGGAGAACTGCTGCTTCTCTGCCAATGTTGCCAGGAGGTTCTACCTGCCGGATGCCCTAGCTGCAGCAGAAAAATACATTGTCAACAACCTCTGGAAGCTGCTGGACTTGGATTTGGCAGGGCTGCTTGAGCTGAATTTCAGAACTTTGCTAGCGGTGGTAGAATCACCAGATCTCCCTATGGTGAAGGAAACTAGGCTATTGGATCTTCTGCTGCTGTGGCTGAAGCAGGATAAATCCAGGTTGGTTCATGGAAGCAGCCTTTTGGAACACATAAGATATGGTCTCATCCCGGTGGAAGACCTGAGGAAAATTTACACACAGTCAGAAGTGCCCCTCACTTCAAGTATCAAATGCCTGATCATTAAAGCAATAAACTACCATACATCGGTTTTCAGACAGCCAATCCTGCAGGACAAGTCCACCACACTGAGGAACCAGAAAACTCGGATTATCCTGCTTGGGGGAGGGACCGTAAGTGAGGGTCTTATCACTGAAGTGGTAGCTTTCGATGTTTACAACCACAAATGGAAAGCTCTCACACAGGTGTGTGATGGGGTACAGAACCACAGTGTGTGTGTAGTGGGGAACTTCCTCTACGTCTTGGGGGGAGAAGTAGAGGGTGAAGCTTCAGGCAACTCGAACAGTGACAAGATCTTATCAGTTACGAACAAGGTCCATCGCTACGATCCAAGGTTTAACACATGGACCCAAATCACGGGCATGTTGGAAAAGAGATGCCAACTTTCTTGTTGTGTCTTAAGCAACAATATTTTTGCCATTGGTGGACGGGGTGAGAATGGGTGTCTGCATTCATCTGTGGAAGTCTACAACATCAGCCGGGACAGATGGACGAAGGCCAGGGAATTGCCATGCAAGATCCATGGTCATGCCAGTGCCACTTGCAAGAGTACTATATACATTTCAGGTGGCAAATATGCAGAACCAGCCAGCACGAGCAAGGACTTATATTCTCTGAGTTCACTTGAAGGGCAATGGATGAAACAAGCGCCCATGAGCATTGCTCGGTTTGGGCATCAAATGGCGACAATCAGAGAAGCCATATTCACATTTTTAGGTTTATATGAACCATTCTCTGAAATAGAAAGATATGACCCTGATCAAAACCAATGGACACGTTTGAGGCCACTGATCTATGACCGATTTTGCTATGGTCTGGTGGTTGTAGAGGAAACAGCTCTTCTCATTGGGGGAAAGAAATGGCAAGACTCGCGGGAAGTCCCCACACAAGATGTGGTTGGCTATGACATTGACAACGATTGCTGGGAGGAGATCTGCAAAGCCCCCCTGCCCTGGTGTGGGCTGCAGTGTGCGGTGCTGCAGCTGTCAGAGATGGCTGAGGAACAGGGCAGTGACACCCTGCAAAAGAAGCTGCCAAACTGCTGAGCCAAGGCAACATGGAATGGGGAAGAAGAAAACTGTAATGGCACTGGATGTGACAGAGTTGAAGTTCTGCAGTGATAAGCAAGACAATGGGTAGAAACAGGCAAGGAAAACTGACTGAAACCTGGGAAAAGGTGCAGCAATTTGTAGATCTGAAAGCCATCCTCGCTGGGGAAAGATGTAGCAAGTAGCACATGTGGAGGAGAGAAGCTCGTATTTTTTGAAGAGTATTAACTAGATAGCAATTAAGAGTTGTTGCAAGTCAGATTTATTCTAAGGTTAAAAAATATAATCCATCTTTTCTGTTTTCTTAATCAGGGGTAATTTTCCCAGTTGGTAAGTGCTATTGAATTGCTATGATATGGCTAAACCAAGTGAAAGTGAGATGTATAAAGATGAAAAAATTGATGCCTGTAAGAGCTAATCACAAGCAGTGCCAAGGAAAGGTATTATTTCATATGCTACATACTAGGCAGGAGTACTTTAGCTAAACAGCATGAAATTACTGGACAGAAAGCGTGGATTTTTAAAATGTAGCCTCAGTTATGGCCATATGCTAAAACAGTACTTGTTTCATAGAAGCCATTTCTCTCTGAGTAGCCTTTGTTGTAGCATGCCTTTCAGATGATTATTTTGTATTGTTTTGAAGAAACACTACTGGTACAGTACATTTCTCATGTGTCCGAGTCTTGTGTTAGTTTAGATGGCCTTAGGTGAATTGATGTATGTACTGCAAGACCATGTGACACATGTTTCAGGAGTTGCTGTACCTGATGCCCCAATACTTACCTCAACAGCACACACTGCTTTATCATACCTGATCATAACGGTAAAATTGTTCATTACTGAACCTGAGAGAACTGAGCAAACAGGTTTACTTTCACCAAGGAGTGCAAAGGGGAAGGAACACAACAGAAGGCTTTCATTCTGAGTCTACCTACAGCCTACAAACCAATGGGCAACAGTCCTACTTCTTTTTGGCCACGCTGGCTGAGTTTGCAGACACTGCCCAATTGCCAAGGAACTTGAAGGCACACTGATCTGCAAAATGGGGGTAATGTGGTCAGATGTCACTGTTTTTGTATGCATTAAACTGAAACTTGAATCAGAGATGTTCATTTAAAAGCTAAATTTATTGTACTTCATTTTACAGTGTTCCCTTCCTAGGTTGAGAGTTAATACAATAAAAATATATATAGAAGAACATTTAATAGTCTTAAAAGAAGGCAGCACAATGGATAGGACACATGTTCTTTGTCACTAGACTAGCTTAAAAAACTGCAATGTTTAATTTTCACCTTTAAAGCAATCAAGCTGACTTTACTAATGTAAAGTGCAGGCAGAATAGCTGTTGCATAGCAACAGATCTAAGTCCTCAGAGCTGCCTTGGTTTTGACAAGGAATCAACTACACAATGTGCATATACATCCATCAGATATAAAGAGGTTTTATATGAATATATTTACTTTTGGTCCGGTAAAACAGTAGCAAGAGAATCTAAATGCTTGGAACAACAGCACAACCCATTTCAAGTCAAGCATTTTTTAAGAGAAATGTACAAAAACCTCACAAATTTAATATACAAGTCAGTACATGCAGTAAATAAATGTTCAGTTTGTACAAACAATATTCTTCTAAATGGTACAAATTTTACACTTGATCTAGAATTCCATACAAATGTCGTTAATATATGATCCCTACTGACTTGAATATATGGGATTACTGAAAATGGGCTATGGAAAGGCCACTCTTCTGTACAATTGTGCAAAATCTGCAAAACATTTGCAATCTGAATGCAATAGGATAAGAAGGAGGAAAGAGAAAGATAAAGGAATGAATGCAAATAAAGTAACAAGAAAGAAAGAAAGAGAGAGAGAGCAAATAAATAAATCTGACTGTTCTTTCCTTCATCTCATCATGGATATAACTGCCAGAAAGTACCAGAGCTCATGAAGTTTGGAGTACATTCACTGAGCTGTATAGGCAATAGTCAAAAGTTGGCTAAACCTACAACTCGCTGTAGAAAGAATAAAGGAGGCTGTGCCCTCTTGCATGAGCATTATCAAGCTATGTCTCAAGTCCTAACTTATGCAGCAAAACTCTGAAAAACAGCACAAATGCTTTGTCATGCTCTGATTGCATTTTGAAAACAAGACCACAAAGAGTAAATAGATGGTGTTTTACCTCTCACTTCCCTATTCCAGAGGTGTGCCTTAATCTAAGGAGATATTTCTGCTTATATTCACTGTGTACTCTGCAGCAAATCTCAACTCTCAGTGAAGTTTAAAACCCTTCTGTTGGCTTGTGAACTCAGCAGGATCCAGAGACATTCAGAGGCAGAGCAGAGACTTTCCGAGCTCTCAGTTGTTTTCAGGTTCTGTGCTTAACTCTGTTCCTATCATACTTTTCCCCCCGAGTACAATATGGCCAAATTTCACAGCTCAAAAAACACAGAGGAGAGTACTTGAAAAATTGTATTCATTCCTTTTCTATTGTGGGAATTTTCAAAGCCTCTCAGGTTGGGGGCATTTTGTTGGAAACCTTTTCCACTGCTGCTTTTCTGGGCAATAGAAATGCAGTTATCAAGGATGTTCGAAGTCTACTTTATCTCTTTTGCAAAATCATATCCGTTTAGTCAAAAGCAGCATAAATGACAGTACCATGGCTAATTTTTGTTTCAAAAATTAACCAAATATGATTAAAAGGCAAGCAACACCTAATTTTGTCTTAATTAGAATACAGACCAGCATCCCTTTGCATTGATGGTAAACCTTAGCATCAGAAATTTTAAAAGTACAAGGAAATAAAACCTAAATGTTTAATACTTAAATTTATATTAGTCATTATTGTGGGCTGATTTTCACCCTCTTGTATTCAACAAAATGGAAACACAGTCACTGCATTACACTTTTTCCCTGTTATGTAAGAAAACTCCTAGAGTTTCTCATTAAATATAATTTTTCTTTTATTCCCCTGCCACCAAGATAGTACCTGCACTCCAAAAACGCAATACAATACTGGAATTATGTAATAAAAAATATCATTGTAAAAGCAACCTTCGATAACAAAACCTTTAGCCTGCAGAACTTCCTCTGTGAAGGCCACAGTCTTCCAAAAAATGTTTTTAAATACTTCTATCTAATAGTTGAAGATCATATTCATTATTTCACAGAAGGTAAACACAAGTGGAGCATTGGTAGTGTATAAAACACACAAATACTCATTAAAGACATGGTATCATAGACCATTAAAGGTGTACTTCACACAGTTGAGCGACATTAAAAGATAATTTACTAGAAGTCCCGCATATTGATATAAAACCTAATTTATGCACTTATGTAAAGGCTCAGCGTGTAGCAAATGGAGGGTCCCTTATACATGTGTTTCAATGTAGGAGTGTGTGTGCGCTAAGGAAGCTAGAAGTGCGTCGACCTCAGATGAGCCATTAACAGAGCCCCTCGGGGTGCTGTTGTGACAGATGTCCAAAAAGATGTCAAAGTATATTTGTTTCCATTCTTGAAAGTCTCTAGACGTCAAATCTGGATTATCCAGAACCTTGTCTATAATGGCTACTTCTCCTTCTCTGGCCTGTGGGAGAAGAAAGACAAGTAGAGTCAGTGTGGGCAATGAGCAAACAGCATGGGTAGGGTGGGAGCGAGGATGCCACAGAGGTCTGGGAAACAGGGCTGCTGTGATACCACTCACACATGGCAGCCTCTTCCCATGATGTCACTCATCACCCTGCAGGACTGGGCACTCCTCAGCTTGTCCCACACCCTCAGCAATGGCCCCTACTCCCCTCTCACCCCTTGTTCAGCTCCTGCAAAAAAAAAAAAAAAAAAAAAAAAAAAAGCCCTGAGCTGTTTACTACTAGCTGCTTTAATTTTCAGGATCAGTTTCATGCTGCCAAGCGCCATCTGTTTGCTCTTCTTGATCAGCATGAGAAATACCATGTTTGTGCGTGGGTTGCAGACAGATGGCCACTCGCCCGCCAGCAGAGCTAAGCCTTTTTTACAGGGCCTGTCATGGGGACACCTGAGCAAATGCCTGTGCTAGGAATCTTCAGCTTGGTAATGTCCTCACCAGCAGTTCATGCTGTGAGGTGGCTGGCTGCTACCTCCTCCTACCACAGTGGTGGCAAGCAGAATGCAGGAATGGGTAAAATCTAACACAGCTGTTGGCACCTCCCCACTTGTCATGGAGGCAGGGGATGTGGCTGTATCCCAATCACTGACTGGTGATTAGCTTATTGAGAGGTGACAAGCAGCAAGCATGGGTCAGAGCAAGCTGCAGATACACACACAGCTGCTCACTGTTTTTATTAGCGGTGGAAGATGGATGCACCAGCCTTGAGCCTGAAAGAACAAGTAACAGGCAAGATCCAGCACTTCTCTGTGTAGGCATGGTCTGGTCACCAGGAACTTCTCCTCTATCCTCCAGGCCAGATGGGTTTCACAGACCTTACTTCTAACTGACATTTGCCATGTTTATTCTGCAAATGTGATAAACTTCTCTAGAGAGCATGCTAAGGGGAGTATTCAGCAATGTCAGCTCATGTTGGTGGAAAAGTTATCAGAAGGGTCAGAGATGTCACTAACAAGTAGTATGTTTAAAGGTATTTTTCATGCTTTGCAATCAGTAGCTAATTAATACTATATGCTAGAATACTCAATTTCAGGAACAGTCATACAGCTGTGGCTAACCAGAGGAAGAGAACCTTTGGAATTTCTCAGTTAACATATATTTGCATGAACTACCATAACGTGCTTCTTGCAGATTGTCACCTGTAGACACAACCCAGCACTGCCAGTCAGGTGGCTCATACTTGCTGAAGAGAATGGTTTTGTGGCTATGTCAGGACAAAGAAAGCAGAAAGGTCTTTCCATTGCTGATGGAACAGAAAGCTGGAACCAACTTGGAACCAACTTAGAGGGCTGTACAGATTACTAATCATTTTAATGAATTAAGGGAAAGTTCAGAACACCAAATCCAATGGGGAAGTGCAAGTGAACGTATTCAGGAAGGAGAACTCAATGGCATTGATTAAAAGGGGGGACAATTTATTAGCTAACAGCAGTAGCTCCTGATAAATACTACTACCAGTAAAATAGGAGAGGTGAGTTAGGATGGAGCTAGAAACAATTAATGAGTTACCGTGATGCCTCTGTAAAACAGGCGCACGCCACATTGCACTGTTGCCATATGCAAGAAACAGCAATAATCTGTCTTTGATACTTGTTGGCATTGCACTGTCAATTATTTATGTCATTCTGGTCCAAACAAGATTGGTGACTAGTTCAGAAAATATGTGTCATGGAAAGAGAATAAACAAATTATGTTTGCTTAGTCTAAAAGAAAGAAGATACAGAGAAGCATGAAAACAGGCATCTGCTGGGTTAAAGGGATGAGCTGCTTTTGGAAGACCCTGGAGAGAAAACAATTCCATTTGTAGAAAACCATTGGCATAATGTAACTCAGGTATCAGTAAATGCTAACAAGAAAGGCAATTAAGCATGCTGATAAGCTGCTGATATGGAACAGCAGCAAGGCTGTGTAATTCCTGCAAGTATCAAGAAATGTGTTATTTTTTATATTTCAGATCAACAACTCTAACATACTGTTGGCATGAGTGATTCCACCAAGGTGCAAGAGCGGAGATTCTGTGTGAAACTCCTGCCTGCTCTGCATATCTGAGATGGCTATGATTTTGCTTCAGTTTCTCCTGTAAAAATTACATGGAAAGCCTGGGCACCTTGTCTTTTTTCTATCAGTCTACAATCTAGCAAAGACTCACATACCCTGGTTCATTCAGTTGCCTTCAATGAGATGATGCAGTGCAAAAAGTTAAACATAGGAAAGACATTCTTCAGGGCGGGAGTCTCACAGCATGAAAATAATATTGCTTAAATGCTTCTCTAGGTGATGGAAAACCAAATTAATTAATGCTGGTAAAACTCTCTTTGATAAAAGCTGTTACAAAATCCACTGTACAATTATCTAGTGACTTAAAATGTAGTAATTTAATACAGTTAACAGAGACCCTGGGGAAATCCAGCATATTGTTTGCTGAAATCTCTAACAGTATAGATTTGAAACTGCTGTAACAAATAAAGAAGCTGACAGGGAGGTCAAATTAGCTGCACTGCACTTACAATAATGATAAAAATCTTCAAATCCATCATTACCACTATCTATTTATTTAATCAATCCTACTGATTAAACACAATGATCCCACCGGTCTATGCAAAAACCGAGCACACAGTTCATTCCCAGACAAACTCAGTAATGAGAAAATAAGAAAATGTTTTAAAAGGTACCGCATCATTCCAAAAGGCTGACCGTGCTTCACTTTAGACTTCGGCAATTCTGGAGTAAATGCATTTTTATAAATGGAAGTTTTCAGAGACAAAACAGGTGGTTAAGGTCTCCTCTGTTAATCTGGTGTCAAATGATGTCATAGTAGCTAGAGGAAGAGGTGAAATTTTACCTGGGCACAAATTAAAACATTCTCCTCTCTTTGACTCCTCTCCCAAAGCACATTTTCCTCTGCTTCATGAACCGTGGTTACACATACATCCTTGCATGTTTCACAGATCATATTCAATCTGAGCTCCAGCCACACACAGTTAATCTCTGAATACAATACTGGCAGATCCAACCTTAAGGTAGGATTTTCCTCCCTTTTATCTCACCTTTAAAGTGCTTTTCAGAATTCGCAGCTGGTGCAGTTTTTCATTAACTACTGGATCGCTACATCTCTTTATAAAAGATTTCCTATACTCCAGCTTAGTGGAGATCCGGTGGTCTCCTAAAGGAGAAAGGCTGGCCTGCTCCAGGGCTCTGTACAAGTCTTGCAAGGAATCTGCTGCTATTTCTTCTGTAGTTTCAACTGTAATGAGAAAAAGAGGGGGAAAAAAAAAAAAAAAAGGAAAAAAACAGAGAAAAGAACAGTGGATCAATAACAGTTATATGACAGTCTACCCAAACCCTTTGCAAAATGTTTCTTTGATGATGATCAAGATTGATGATGACCAGATCATAAGGAAAACATTTCAAACCTGCTTAGGTTCTTGAAAAAACTGCTGCTTCTCCTTCACTAACTATTACCTTCAAGAGGAAGTCAGTTAAGAATGTAAAGTCTTGACCTGCACAGAAAGAAGCAACAGTGCAAGGTGCAATAATCTTGCAGTGCCATACTGTCAAAAATCTCATCTCTAGTATTGCATTTAAATATGCTGGTAATTTAGTAGTAACAAGAAAAGAAAGCACTGGAAGTATCTAGTGAAGAAGGTGATCAGGGACCAGATCTTGGCCTGAGATCATGATGTTGGTGGTGCCCTTGAATGATGCTGATGACAGTGCTCTTGGGATCAGATGTAGTTTTCCTTCCTATAAAAGTCCTTTTTGGCATGTGCTTTTGATACTTAAGAGTGTTTTTCATTAGTCAACAATGCTGTTGCTTGTGATATTTCTCTCCTGTATTAAAACATAGAGGCTTTAACAGAAGATTATAGACTGGATATCTGAGCATGGTGCCCAGCACTACAGCAAGCTGCATTATAGTCTTCGTAATGCTTGTTCTAACTAGTGCTGAGAGCATTTTAAAGGAAAATATAATTGAAAATAAATAAATACATTTCTTCTTTAGAAACAAACTCGAATAAAAGTTGGGATGAAATGTTAGTCTAAGCATTTGAAATACTTAATCTGCAAAGCATCAAAACATATCAATTTCACATACACCATTTCCTCCCAAAGACACTAATGACTATGTAGAAACTTGCAAAGTGCCAGTGAAGTGCCATGATGAGCAGAGCGATGACCGTGGGAAGCCATGGCAGCCCTGGGGGAGCAGCCAGCTCTGATCCTGCCGCCACTCACCAACATCCCATATATACAACAGCCATCCACTGCTGCAGACACACATGCCTATCAGTGGTGACTTGAAACAACGACCCTTTCAAGCCCGTTGCATGCAGCACTTCAACTACTCACCTCTCAGACTCAAGCAAGAACTCTAGAAACCAAGATCACCACATCCCATCACAAAAGGTATTTGCAGTCATATAGATCTTTACAGAGCCAAAACATTTTGTAGCCAGCAATTAATCTCGATATATCCCCTATCTGTTTATTCATTTGCCTTTTTCATGGTGTGGGGGGGTGTTCTTTTCTTTTCTTTTTAAAGATGCATAGACACGAAGAAGAGTTAGAGGCCTTTTACTGACAAAGGTGTTGGGTTCCCTCAGTTGATATATATATTGGAGTTTGTTTATCACTGCATGTCCAAGAAGAACTTACAGAAAAACAGAAATGGGATGCAGCTCTGTCTAGTTGATTTCTTTCTTGTTAACACATCTATTGTGTTAACAAGTAAAGCATTCAACAGATTGGTTAAAATTCTCCACAGTTTTCATTTTTATGCTTTCTTAAAAACTCCCTGTAGCAATGAGAGAATTGATGTTTGGGATATTTCTGTCAGGTGGCTCCGAACTTTGAAGTCTGCCAGTGTGAAGTTGGTAGAGTCAGAAAGGGAGGGATTTTCTAAAAGGAAAGAAAACAAACCCAAAAAAAGAAAACATCTAGATTTGACAAGGGACTGTTTTACGTCTGCTCCTTTCTTTCTCTTATCACTTTTTATGAAAAGCAAAGGAGATCTTGTCTCTTCCCCAGCAGCATAACCATGTTGTATCCTCTGAAGATTAGTGCAGGAAAACCTGCTGAAGGAGAAAGCCAGTGCTTTGTTTCCATGTAATTTTAATTTGATTTGCTAAGGTTATGTGGAGTCTGGACCAGAAACTGGCCACCGTGTCCAGACTTGTCACTGAAAACACCTGGCTATCTAAAACATGAAAGGTCCCCACCACAGACAAGGACAAAGCTTGAGTTGAAACCCAAGGTTGCATCTGGTCTGACAAGCAACTTCAATGAACCTAACATGGCTTCTGTAGATGCAAATGCCAGGCTGCAGGGCCTGGAATGGCCTCCATCCCTGTGCCACCCACCAGCCTGGAGGTCTGCCCTGCCTGGTGCTCCTTGTGGCTCCCCTCCTCAGGCCTGCTAAGCAGAGGGGCTGCAAATGGGTGAGGGGAACAGCTCTGAGATCTCATGGGAGCACACTACGGGGCACTACAGGGGAATAATGTGGGCAGGATTAAGCAGCAGCCTTGCTGCCCTCTCATAGCACTTACTGGAGGGTCTCCAAAATGCATCCATGCTTCTGTGCCCGCTGGTGCTGCCTTCTATCAGATTCTGTCACCACCATGCTGTAGTTACAGGCAGTGTGGAAAAGAAGGAATGGGATTTGCTATGAAGACAAGAGCAGGGGAGACAGAAAGCAGGCCCCTGCTTTTAAGTGCCTCTCTGCTGCTGATGCTTGGGAAGCTGAAGCAGGGCAAGAGACTGCCTCAGTCCACCCACGGCTGGGATGAGGGCAGTGGGCGTCACAGTAACACATGCCAAGTGTTTAATTTTTCCAAAGGAACACTGAAAGCAATGGTGCTGCTGCTCTCGGTGGCTGGAGTAGGCCCTCAGTAGGCGGGAATGAGATTAGAGACAAATCTCCCCTCCTTCACCCTTCTTCTAAAGGCTTTGATTGATTTCCTGTGGGTGTTGGTGAAACCCCTTGTGCCAGAAAGGAATTGAAATACTTGATTAGACATACAGCTGCGATTTAAAAGTATGCTTTTTCTTTTTTTTCTTTTATTTTTTCCTTAATTTGGTTTATATTTATGCAAGTGATACGCTATTACAGCAGGGCTTTCCTCATAAGGGGAAATAAGGCCTCAGAGAATGCTGCTTTTAAGCAGGAAACATGACCTGATGTGATCTGCAGATGACCTCAGAAGAGCAGCCAGTGCAGCAGGTAGTTATTCACTCTGACATGGCTGCTGAGCTACAGGCTGCATCTCTCCAGCCACCTCACTTCTCTGAATATAAAGGAACATGGCTGTTCCACACACTGCTAAAAGGAGGGTCTCTTTCTATAACAGTCCTTTTGCACGCTGCTTGACCTAAGCCTTGAACAACTCTGTAACCTTGAGGCAGAAAAGAAGTTGCATAAACTCTGCAGCACACAGGATCAAAATTCAGAACCACGTCTTCCAATTGCAATAATACACAGGTACTATGTTTTGAAAAAACAAAACTTATGCTCTGTCTTCAAAAGAAGGCAAAACCTTTTGCATTAAATTCAGGAGCTGAAAAACATTACATTCAAGTAAATGCTGTGTTGGTATGTTTTGTTTTCTTTTTACTGCTTTCCGCTTCTTAAAATGCCATGAATGTTTTTATCTACTTTTACATTTTCTCAGGGGAGGAAACTAGAGGTTGCGGCTGAGTGGGTGAAACTCTAGGAGGTCAGGAATGGTTTGGGTTATTGACATTCAGGAAAGACTGGTGGGATTTTTAGCACTGTGCTCTTTGTTTTTAGAATTACTTTGCCCTGAAACCTATGAGGATATCTGTGTAACCACCTCCTTGCTCCACTGGGCTGTTCATCTTTCCATTACTTCCCTCTAAAAAAAAACAGTAAGTGCAATAAATAGGAACATCAGGTACCTGAATGAGAAAGTGATCAGAGAGAAACCATAAATGCTGGTGTTTATGTGGAACAAAAGGTGATGGTTCTGTGTGAGCTAATGATTCACGAAGATGATCCTGAACTAGCGACATGTAGAAAGTCCTGGCTGCAACCCATCTGGCTAATGCATCTGGACACAGGTAATCTCTGGGCTTATATTTCTCACAAATCTGCTTTAAATGGAGTAATCTTGACATTGTCAGTGGAGGTTCCGGCACTTCTGTGCCTCGCTTTCTCTGTAAAATCTCAAGCCACTGAAAGCTTGTGTGGTGTCTCTCTTTCAGTGAGGTACCATCAGACACAATGATTGTACCTGGTGTTATGGGTTCACACAGCTGCCCAGGCAAGGATCCTACAACACAGTCCATCACAAGCTTTGTCACCTGCTGTGCTGTCAAAGGCAGATTCTTCAAGGACTGCTGCTCTCCTTTGTATGCCTCTCTGTTCTTTGCCTGTGCATTCCAACTCCATCCAGACTCTGCCCATCATCTTCAGGCTCCTCATCCCAACTGAGGGACACAGTTCCTGCTCTAATGGTTTTCTCCTTTATTTATTTATTTATTTTGCTATCCTCTTTGCTGTTTGCTCCTTTCACATCTTAGCGACATGCTTTTCTCTGTGCAGCTCCTTGTATGCACGCCCACCCACTGTTCTACTTGCAGTTAGCTCTGCATTTGAACAAAATCACCGCCCTCTGCAAATCCTGAGAAAGCAAAGCTGCTGCAAATCTGTGACAGAGAGCAAACAACGTGCAAACAGGCTGAAATCCCCCAGCTCCACTGAAACCCACGCTCCCATTTTCATTCCTTTTGGTGAACTCATTGGCTCTGGCAAGGGAAACAGCTCAGCTTGGCTCCCCCAGGATCTTAAGGAGGTAAGTTTGTTAGAAGACAGGATTAATCATAATATAAACCATATGCTAATTTCCTCCTAAAAATCTCACAGGATTTGCTTCAGTTTAATGTTACGCCTTCTCACTTCACCTCTCACACCTGCTTGAAGACTCCTGAGACTCTTTAGTGCTGCCAGTAAGCAATCCAACAAAACTAAGATTATTCCTGGTCTCTGGGACATGGACCCAGGTCCTGTTACTATCTCACACAGAAGCACAAATTCCTGTTTTTTGTGTTTATTTGTTTTTCAGGGAAAGGTAGAAGGGATGTCCCTGTGTTTAAGGCAAGAAACAAAAGGATAGAAAGAATGTATGTGAGTGTTAGCTCTATTGGAGTGGAGATGAGAGAGCCTCCAAAGAAATTGGTTCTTGTTTCTCGGTACCTGGCCAAAACAAATCTTTGCTGCTGTTCAGGTTAATCACTAGATTCCAAACTGCACAAGAGGAGACATATCCAAATGCCTATGATGCAAAGAAACAGGAATTACAGTCATTTATTACCCTATTTGGGTTGATGGCAGGCAGACAAAGCTAGGTATTTGCCTTCTCCCTCTCTTCGTCATCAAAGGAAGACAATGGTGAAACCACTGGCAGATGGAGTTTTACAAGGAGACTGCATGAGGTGTACCAAGTTTGCCCTGATCATGAGTGTGGGGAGCATGGTGACAAGGCAGATCAGCTCCTGCTAGGAGAGCATCAGCAGGCACATTGCCGTGTTTGAGCACAGCACAGAGTAGGTGGCAGGAGGCAGCAGGAGATGCAAGTCAGGTCTGTATGGAGGCCAGCTGCGAGTCATCTGCTCTGAGTCAGGAGGAGCAGATTTCCCTGCTAGAGCACAGAGAAATCTGTGTCTTCTCTAACTCCACATTGTGGCAAAATCAAGACCTGAATGGGCATGTGAGTGAATGTACAGATAGAAGTGCATATACATATAAATCTATGTATGTTAATCTATTAATGAGAGTTCTCCACAAGTGAAGAAAAGAGTAAGCAAGCTGAAGAAATACTTAAGAAAAGCTATGGGCTTTTCTTAAGCACCTGGCCTTTGCAGCCTTTCTGTTATCCTTTCCCCTTGCCTGCCCTTTTCTAATTTATGCAATCCTCCATTAAAATACTGACCCATGTACCAGAAAGCACAAGATTTTCCCCAAAACCTTTGTTCAAGAAGGGGAGAAGCAGTGTTTAAACTCAAGCCTTGATACTTGTGTTTAGTGATGCAGAGGATCAGAAAACTAGTATTAAATTTACATTTTATGCAATCTTTTCCTTGAAAGAGGCAGTACTTTTTGGTTATCAGATAGCTGTAAATAGATTCTGTCCTCTCCCATTAGGTAAACCTGCAGGCAAAGAGGTTCCTGGAGAGCATCCTTGCTGAGGGCACCAGCCTAATCCAGCTCTACTCTGCGCTGGTGTTCCCCACTGGAGCAGTGAGTCTGTCTTTCACCTCTGCGAGCACACTGTTTTCCTGAAATAAAGTGAACAGCGCAGGCAAGTGGAAAGCCCATCTCCCATGGGACAGATTTTAGAAGGTATTTCAGGCCATTTCCACACAGCCAAGCTCAATCAGAAGTGGTTAGACACCATAGGCACTTTTAAAGGATCTGACACTAGCTTTTGTAAGGCCTGTGAGATACTTGACCAAATACTGCAGCATCAAAGGTCTAGTTCTTTTTTGTGACACATTTATGGCACTATTCTTTTTGGATCTGTAGATCCCTGTGAATCTCTCTTCTCTTAGATCACCTCTCTGGTGAATGAATGAATGAATGAAAGGCTGTCTGCTCCTTGTCACGGCCTTGCCCTCATGAGCCCCCATTGGCTACAGACTGTGTTCTATGGGCTGAAGCACAATACCTGGGCTGGCCTTGCTGCAAGCCCACACCAGACACTGCTCTTCAGTTCTTCGTGCAAATAGAATTGGTTATTAAAAATGGTTGATGCCAAAATCAGCTTGAAAAAAACTTCAACATTTTAGAAGTATCATGAGCCACCAGGTACCTTCCTGGAGACCTGCAGTGTCGTGCTGATGCCAACCTGCTGACGCCAACCTGCAGGCACTTTCAGCATCCACTTAGCAATAAAGGACAGGTGCTAGCAAATGGGTTAATATGTTAGTGGGAAGGGAAAACACAGACAGAGGGAATAATTAACTCACTCTGTTCGTGCAGCCACTTGACAGCTCTTACACATCTCAAATGAGCAATGGGAGAAACTCCTCGTGTGCTCTCTGCCCTGCTGTTTCATGTGGTTATATTGGTAGGCTGTGACTTCAGAAAGGGCATAAGAATGAGGCTGAGATAATTCAGTGTAACAGAGAACTCTGATCAGTGGCAGAACTTTGTGGCAGCAGTGCATCCTTTGGTATTTGTCAGAGTGCTCTACTCATTAAGTTGCCTACAAAGAAATCATTTTAACCGTCATCCACTGAACAGATTTTACTGACTGTGAGAGAATTTTAACACAGTGAAAGAGGGTATCTTGACATTTTCCTTTGTCACAGATTGGTATAAGCACTGTTCAACTTTATCACAAGCTACCAATATTGAGGTGAAATAAACAAAGCAAATGTGTTTTGGTAGTATGCTTCCCCTTAGTCTGCTCAGTTCAGAAACAATGAAAAACTTCTTGTATTTACAAGGTAAGCCAGTTCTGAAGCAGAGTGGATAAACTGCTACACTTCTGGGGATGCTGTGACTCTTAAACAGGATGAGGCTGTCCCTATGGAAGCAATATATGAAAGCAATTACTCCTTCAGGAGGGTTTGTTTGTTTGTTTGTTTGTTTGTCTTTTTCCCCACAAACCTAAGCTGTTACAGCATATAAAGTTGTGAAAGATTAAGTGACAAGTGATATGGACCCGGCAACATTACTCACCGCTCAAAATCAAGCGACAGTCATGCTTGCTTAGCGGTAATACCTGCCACAGCTGATGGCCTTGGTACCTGAAAGCAAGCCTGAACAGAAGGGGTAGTGTTCCTCATGAGCAATATCCACTGAGAAAATGAACTCTACTTCAGGCTGCATCCCATGTTTGCTTATTTGGATGAAAATCTAATACTGAGTGAAATTTTCAAAAGCATCTGCATCACCCAGGGGTATCAATCCCAATTTCAAGATGAAAGAAATGTGGTAAATCAGTGTGGGCAGAAACTAGTGTCTTTTAACTGCCAGCTTGGTTACCTCTGTGTTGCATGGCAGCTGGCTGTGGAAGCAGCTCCTGAGGCATTTGTGAAGGGGGCCCGAAATACTCTGGAATATGCTATCCCAGAAGATGTCTTAATTATTCAGATATTCAGATTTATTATGGGATTTATAATTACACAGGTTGTGATAGCTGCACTGAGTAGATCCCAGACTAATGAATCTGCACCCCAATTTACACATTTATTTAGGGTACAACACTGCCAGATCTTAAGCACCCCCACCAGCTGCTGAATGCCCATCACATCGCCACTGCTTGTAAACACTGAACAGAGTTCATTCCCTGCCTGGTGCCTTTGAGAACAAGTGCTGTATGTTTAGTAATGGCAAGAGAAATGCAATGCCATGTGGCCACTCATGTCATCATGTGTCATAATGCCCAATGAACCTGTGAACATGCAGGCACCTTAACATAAACTTTGTCTCAAAACTGGCCTTAACAGCCATCACAGAAGAAAGGTCTGTTCCCCATCCATTAGGAAGAGCGCGCACACAAAAGAAATGAAAAAGAAAGAAGTGACCATCAGCCCTTACAGACAATGGCAAAGATGAGAAGTTACTGGCTTATTTCCTTTATTAAGCCCAAAATAACACTTTCAAAAATCCTGACTTCATGAATAAATCAAATACCTTCATTAAAGAAACATTACTGCCATTTTCTATACTTTATTTTAAGGCATACAGAAAAAAAATATTTAACAAATGGGTATGCAATTAAATGCCAGGGACTGCTAATTACAGCCCTCTGAATGCCTCTGCAAAACAATGATACTCAATACAATATGTTAGAAAGGGTGGGGAAAAGAAAGAGGAAGCTGAAGACGATCTAATTCATGTTAGTGCATATATATGCTTGCCTGTGGCTGCAGGCTGCAAACAAGCCATCAGCATAATCCAGAATGGCAGCCAAAGGATACTTTAGATTCACATCTTTGCTTCTGCTTCTCTAATTCATTTCCAAAACATTTCATCTCTAACTAATTATGGAGTTTAATGACAGAACGTGAAGGACTGGCTCAGGTTTCAGGCCATTCCAGCAGAGTTTTAATGATACATTACATCCTTCAGGTTGCAGAACCTTTATGTGCTTAGCCGTGATTTATCAGCCCTGGCAGAGGCAGATACTTCAAAGGCAATCTTATATAAAAAATAAATTCTGCCTTTGCCAAGCATCGGAAAAAGCACTGAATTAAATTTAAAAATCAATTCCTACAGACAAGAGAGTCATAAAAACTCAGTGGGCTTGTCTATTTGGCCAACAGGCACAAAATCATGAAAGTACAATTTTGTAATCAATAATAGCAATACAGCGTATGTTTCTCGATTGGAAAAAATTAAAGATGCCAAAACAACATTGATAAATACTTAGGCTGATTTGTGACAGTCCCATTAAGCAGAAACACAACATGCATTTTGATGAATTTTCAACTAGTTTATGTCATACTATAGTTTTTATTTTTCAAAAAAAGAATATTAAAACTATTATAAGCTTTGTCACCTGCTGTAAGGCAGAATGATGTATTTTATTCACTGCACATTTCATTTGAGAGGCAAAAAAGCATAATTTACTTCTTTATAAAAGGGAAATATATATAACTATATATATATATAATTTTATTGGTATTAACATAATGCAATACCATACATTGAGCAAACAGAAAGAAAACATTTCAAAATACATTTTTAAAAGTATCTCCCCGTAAGATAGTATGAAATATCAAGTAATTAGCATTAACATTATTACAATACACCCTTAGCCAAATATATTAAGGAAAATCCACATTCTAACCACAGAGATAGAGGCAAACATCAACCCATAGGGGACTCAGAACATAATGATAAATACAATATCTGCATCTACTTTGAGTGACATCCAGATGAATACTGGCCCCCAAACAGCCCTCTGGAGTCGGGGTGTTATACAGAGAATACTTTGTGCCTGCTTCTCCAGGCAGCATCACTCACATGTTTAACTCCTAGAAGATAAAGAGGAACTGAAGAGTTTATCTGCAGAGTATAAGAAATCTCAGCATGAGGTATCTTCTCCGTCATCATCCAAACCAGTGTCAGTGTACCCTCTGGTAATGCGTTACAAATCATTAGAGAAATAGAAGTCTCTGAAAGGTCTGTGCACACCTCCACTTGACAGAATACACTTAGTTTAGCATGATACAGTAAGGTAGCATCCTTCACATTAGCGAAGGATGCTTAAATGGCACAATCTGTCTGGTTGGCCTGAATGGATTCACTGCAGTTCAGTAAAAGCAACAGGATTTTAGCGTTACCACAGCCGAATCCCTGTTTAATTCCTCGAGGTCTGCAGAACAAAACTGAGTGACATCAAAGCCCTTCCCCTGTCAAGACCCTCTTCCCCTTCCGTTCTCCCATGCAGGGCAGTATTTTCTGCAAATGTGCTCCGTGTAGACTGGATCTGACCTTGTGCCTAGTCCCATTGTGGAAAGGGTGCATTCTTCAAAAGAGTGGCCATGCCCTTGACACCTTCCTGGAGGCCTCATATCCAGGCATATGGTTGTCTACGCTTTAACAGGTCTAGTCTCTTTTTATAAACACCAGTGTTATTCAAGAAGAATTGACTTTCTGAACGGAGGCCATTAGGCGTCTTGCAAGAGGCTGAAGTTGAGTCTCCGTCGTGCCAATTCGCTAATGATAAGTTTATCAACCTTTGAGTCCAATCGGTTCAGTGCCAAGAGAAGTGGATCCGATTTGACATGGAGGGGTGCTATCAACTCTCGCAGTGTATTAGCCTAATATGATAAAGCAGTGATACAATATGTTGAGAGAACGGTGATGTGCCATTATTTCCATATCATATTAGTATATTTGAATTACTATCATGCAAACAAGAGCAAATAGCAAATCTGGCATACAGTTGCAGCACTACAGAGCTTTTCTAATCTTCATGCAGGTATGCTTGTGAGAACAGATACGTGGCACTGTTTTGGTATGACAACTTGCTCCATCCAAAGAGGTATTTAGGGCAGAAAGTTACATATATGCTTTTTGTAGATATGTTTGGAGGGAAAAAAGTCAACGACAACAAAAACCCACAAGGCAACCAAACAAAACAACAAAGACTAACTAAAAATAAATTAAGCAAGAGAACAATGCACATCCTAACCAGATTGGGTTGGTTTCCTTTGTATTTAAAGACATGAACTCATTTGGAAACACTGGAAAAGGGTCACATGAATGAGACAAAAGAAAGCAAAGTATGTGCCCAAAATCCACCAAACATGCCATGAGCATGGAAAGATACCCTGACAGCAGCTTATGTATGGAACAGAAAAAGAGGTGGCACAAGGCAATCTGTTTCTTTTTGTTATTTTAGCTGACAGTTTAGTACTGTGACACTTTGGATGAAGGGTAAGATTGAGTAGGAAATCATGTGACTTTTAAATCATGCTGACATCCAAAAGCTAGGACTTGAGAACTCACAAATCTTTGTGGACTCATGTTAGCAAAGAAAAGAGAGAGGTGGAATAAGCAGCATGTTGCTAAGTTGTTTACTAAAGAGTTTTTGGTGTATTTGTGCAGTCTTTGCACACAGGGCAGTTTCAAAAGCCCAGCTGGTTTCAGCACTTCCCCTATTTTGCTGTGAATTATTCTTATTTGTAAAAAAGTATGAAACTTTCCATGATTCTCAAAATCCACTCTGCTTTCAGATCACGGATAGGAAAAGCTGTGGAATATTTTGTTGATAAAAGAAACAAAAAACAAGCCTCACTTCGGGAAAGAGTTCAACTAGGCCAATGTAATGGCCTAGTTGAATAAAATTACATCCAATTTAATTGTTGAGATTTGTTTATTCCATGTTAAGGAATTTACTTTTTCAAAAGACAGGATGCAGAAGGAAGGAAAATACCAAGCTCTGTCATTCTTACTCTTGAGGATATCTGGAAAGGTCTAGGAGAGCGAAAAACAATGTTGTTTCAGTGAAAGAAGGCACGAGGTGGAAAGAATTCCAGGTAAAAACACGTGCCATTTAATCTGCCCACGGCAGCAATTGGAAAATGGGTTTCCAAAGAGGCACGCTGTGAGCAATGCTGCAGAGCTCAAATGAAGTTCAGGCTCTTCTGAACTTCCTAGGTTTCCTGGGAATTCTGTGTGTTAAGAGGGAGAAGAGGAAGAACAAGGGAGGGGAAAATAGTTTATATAACTATGTCCTAAGAATAGCAAAGAGACGATTTTATGTAACTTATGATTTTAAATAGGGAACATTTGATTATACAACTGAAATGAACACAAACAAGCAAACAAATAAACACAAAAGAAAAATAAACCCAAACCAACTCCAAACCAAACCCCTGAGAAACAAAAGCCCAAGCCAGCACACTGCAAGACTGATGGAGTTGTGAAGAAAGGAGGCTCAGCGGACTGCAAAGGGAAATGCTTTTCACATTTTATCCTATTTTATAACACTGACAGTCACAGCGTTTAAAGTAATAGTCTTGGATTTGCTTGGAAAAGGGCACTAAGTGGATCCTGCAGCCTCATAGATGTTGCTTCTGCAGCTTCAGGAGATCCAGGTGTCTCATGGTTGCTGTTCCTAAAACTTCATCTCTAAAATATCAGGAAGTTTGATTTCCTGTAAGAAGACAGATTTGGACAAAAGAAACTCCTCTTTTCATTTAAAAAAAAAAAAAAAAAAAAAAAAAAAAAAGGTAGCTACGAAAGAAACAAGGGGCATTTTCATTAGGATGTTACCAAGCAGATATCTCAACTCTGCTCTTCCACATGTCCTGATGAACCTAGTTGAAGGATGTATGAAAGAATTAAGCTACCTTCACTGGCTGGCAGGACAGGATAGTTTTATGTATCTAAAATCCAACTACATTTTGCATTAGCAGATGACTGCTTATGAAAGAAATCCTATTTAAAAGCCTATTTATCTGAAAGTGAATATAATTAACAGGCACACTTGGGGTTTTCTAAATAGAGTTTCTTATTATTTTTACTCTTACAGAATGCAACTGCACAATAATTCTATTAAGGTGGATGCACTTAAGAGTTTAGAAATTCTGCTTTTTTTGTAGAAACATTATATTTCCTTATCATTGTAAAATACACATTAGCAAAATGATTTCAGTAAAATCCAGCACATGGTTCCCCTTCCAGCCTAGAGTTTTTTCTAAGTTTGTTTTAAAGGAGAGCAAATACAAATAACAAAGAACAAGTAATGTGATTTTGGATGGATCTTATCAACACTACGATTTATGAAACTCACAAGATTTGCAAACACTTTGAAAAACAAACCAACTCTCATTCACATACAAAAATGAATTCAACCCTGTGAAAAAAATAAGTGCATGTATTAATTAATTTATTCTTGTATTATGAGAAGAGCTGTATGGCAAATGACGTTCTCAGAGGGATTGCAGAGAAAAAAATCTGCCTTCTGTAAATTGTCAAATACATCTTCAGCAAATATCATAAGATGTGAAGACTCTTATGTCTGAGCAAGCCTGTTACAATGGGGGCCCTTTACCCATCGAAAGTTGTGTGAGAGAATAGTTCAAGGCTGGGATCAACCCAAGAAAAAACTAAAGGGCGCACTGCAGGCCTCTCTAGTCATGCCAGCATGTCTAAATACTCAAGAGAAATGTAAGCATAGGAGAAGAGAAAGTTCTCACTTGAGGGAAATATTTGAGTCATGATCAGTAGGTCTTAAGATAGCTCCCACACAAGAAGTCCTACATAAGGAAAGGGACATGGAAGGTGGACCAGCTGTTTATTTCCCTTTGTTTGAGACCTGTTTATAAATAATGAAGGCACATCAGCAATCACTAATCAGATATAATTTAAGTTAGGGTTTTTACTTCATTTTTACTATTAGTTTTTAAGGAAAGTGTATACTATTTTACTGCTGCCACTTGAAAGTACACTTCTTTATAGAATCGCAGAATGGCTTGGGTTGGAAGAGACCTCAAAAATCAACTAGATCCAACCTCCCTGCCATTGGCAGGATTGCCAGCCACCAGATCAAGCACTAGACCAGGCTGTACAGGAGCCCCCCCATCTTCCCTCAAACACTTCCAGGGATGGGGCATCCACAGTGTCTCTGGGTAGCCTGTGCCAGTGCTTCACCATACTCTCTATGAACATTGTTATGAATTAACATTCTTATTAATGTTCACATTATTTATTTTGTCTAAAGTGAATACAAGATGGTAGTTATAGCATGGTTGATGGTAAATTTGGTTTTCAGAGAAGGGTTTTGTTAAATGATAACAGGTTAGCAAACTTTTGAAGTAAGCACTGTAGTTCTAGGAAAAAAAAAAAACAAAAAAAAAACCTCCTACTTCCTATCTACAGAGCAAATCAGTTAAACTGTAACTGTGTTTGTAATCTCTTTGCTTTCCTTCACCTGTATCCAATTTTGTGTACAGATTTCTACATTTGCCTATACATGCATAAGAGATGCAGAAGAACTTTGACAAGAATCTCTTAACTAGCGTCTATCTAGTCCAGCAATGAAGCATGTCTGGTACTATGTTCCCTTGAAGACAAATGCTACACTTGAACTACCAGGCTCTGAACAGGGGGTGAACGTAAATGCAAGGGGGGAAAAATCATTCCCCATTTACCATAGACCGCTACTTGGCTGCTTATGTTATAAGTCCAGTGGCAGCTACTGGGATACTATGAGGTCTGGAAATGTGGCCAGATGTTGTTCATCTTCCCTGGAGGAATGCTGGCAAATTTACAAACCATTCCTTGCACAGCAGAGAAAAGCAACCAGAGCCTTCAGGACTGCCTGTGTCACAGAGAGAGTGCCATGCAGAGGGTTGGGATGGCACATCAGTGCAGCCCCCTGGCACTATAGTCCAAAACAACATAACTGCCATTTGTCACATGAGAAGTCAAGTTAGATGTGGGAGGCAGTAATGTAAGTCACTCAGTACTCAGATGGATGTTTGAGTTACTGCAGCAAAGGGAAATATTTGAAGCATGGCTAACAGAGAAATAAGCTATCTACAAGTAGCAAGTTTCATTTTCCCAATGCTGCTGTATAGCCTTTAGTGTCCCTTGTGTCCCCACTGATCTACACGTGACAACGAAAGAAAACCAGGAGCACAAATACTGTACAAGAAAGCACCACAATGAGAAAGCAGGACTTGGGAGCAGGAGGACAGGTGGCATGCCAAAGCACATAAAGCCTCCAGCAGTGAGCAGTTCCTGCCTGAGCACTGCTCTCAGCCTGGCAAGCAGAAGGCAGCACAGGAAATGACAGGGTTCTCATCTGCAGGGTATTTTTTTTTTTCCCTTTCAACACGCTATTTCTAAAGGTGCAAATGCACCCTTGCTCTCCCAGTATGCATTTCATAGACTCCATTTATAGCAAAATAACCCTCTACCCACTCAGTACTAATGACCTAAAAAAAAAAAAAACAGCCAACAATTCAACACAAAACAAGCAAAAACCCACCAGTGTTAAAATGAAGAGCAGTCAGAGAACTGAAAATTCATGGCTAAGGTTGCCTTACACATTACAGCACCACACCAGTGACGTACTTACTAATAGAATAATATTATTCTCTATATGATCTTGTCTGAATCTTTACACGTGTACACTGAGTCCTACCTAGTTCATCCCACTCGCAAGAAAGATCTATGAGCCCTCTATATTCACTTTTTCCAAACACCTGTAAGCCTTGCAATCAGGGACAGCACTATATGCAGCCATCACACTGGCAGTGCTTCATTCAAAGCATTCTCAGTACTCTGTGAAGGTCTGAAACAAGAAGCCAAGGACCAGTATGCTTGTGGACACATCTCTCTAACATTTCTAAACCATCTTTCTTCACCACTTTCTGCCAAAGTAATAATTAACACAGGTATGTCAAAGTAGTTTACTAATGAACATGCATTTGTTTACCTGTGCTGTTTCTGTAAGTGACAGGAAGGGTTTTATTTTAATGATATCGCTAGTGTCCATGTATTATTTACTGTTGCTTTATGGAGGTCTTATTAAGTGATGAACTTCCAGCTTACTTGACAAATAAGGATGACACCAGTGTTGGTAGCTAAATATCTAATGAAGTAGTGCCACTGACTCATAGGGGCCCCATTTTTGGCTCACCTTCTGGTATGTGTGTTGGTTGTTCTTTCAAATGTAATGAGCTGGATCATCAAATTATTGATTCATACTATATTATATTCCTACAAATTCTGCCCATGTTATGCCCTTCCCTAGTAGATACATTTCATAGTTATTCTTGTGCTGTACAGGTTTCTTTCTAATCCTGTAAAACTCATTTGGTTTGTTACTGGGGTCTTACTAGAGAGACCACAACTCCAATGCTGAGCAGTCTGAGCTCTGGTTTTGTCAGAAGTCACCAATTATTTTTGCAGAATACTTTCTGTTATTACTGTTATAAACCAACATAAACCACAGCTCCCAGACAAAGGACATCCTCTAATTTGGGACAAAAACAAGTGAGATTATAGAAAATTTTAAAATAAATCCATTGTCATGGGAATAAAAAGAAAAACATGCTTCATTCTTTTAGAAGGGGGAAAAAGGCATGTGGTTGAAAAATCTTAATCAGGTGATAAAAGAGCAGCTAAGTTTCTTACAAAATACAGTAACATATATTATTTTATATATGGTTGGAGGATAGAAGATATAATTTGGAGTTAAGTGTCCCAACACACAGTTCAGGAATTCTGTGAATGTTATTCAAATTTCTGTATATTGATACTTTAATTGCTGCATTACACTTTGGACTCATAACACATGCAGCTTTAGGTATACGCCTAAAGGCAAGATTCCTTTCAACCCAATTCTTCATACTATCATAAGTTAAGATTAGTCAGGCTATGGTTGCAATGGCATGTAAAGCTGAATTTAATCTACTAAACCACCTACACAGTTTATGCTGGGAACAGTTTGGAAAGACACATCTTTATTTCCTTGTCACGAAGCAGGAACTGTAGATCCAATTTGTTGTCCAGTGAAACAGTTACTATACATTAGAAAAAAAACATGCATTTTGCGTCCTAACTAATGCTTTGGATTTCAATACTGGAAAAAAACAAAAAACAAACAAACAAACAAACAAAACCAAGTAATGTACTACCTTTTTGGTTTTTTAATAATCCATTTTTTCAATATGAAATACTCAAAAAGAACTGATCTCGTGGGTGGCAACCCTGCCCATGGCAAGGGAGTTGGACCTAGATGATCTTTAAGGTCCATTCCACCCAAGCCACTCTATGATTCTATGAACTGGTTCCATTATCATAACAGACTATTCTCCGTATCACTGTTAGAAGAAGCTTATTTCTTGGAAATTTTATACGTGTGCATGCTCAGGGCTTTCAAGTGAAACAGAAATGCCTAGAATTAATTATAACATGTCAAATTTAAGCTTTTAACTCTGAGCAGCAGAGACCACTATAGATAAAGGACATGCATGCAGCATTGTAACTGCTCTCTCCAACTGTACTTCCCATACTGACAACAAAAATAGTGGCATGCAAACAAAATCCCTTGCATGACTAGATAACACCAGGACAGACTGCTATGTCCTCATTGTCTGCTGACATCCACAGGGGACCACAATGCTGCTTTTCACCACGGCCTACGATATCTTATCAGAGTGGGTCAATAACAGGGACAGATCAGATAAGTTTTACATTATTGATATCACTGGGTTGTTAAGGTACAATAAGCAGACTCAGCAAAAAGTAGCATCTTCTCCTCCTGCCCATGTTCTGCTGAGGTTCTTGAGAAGCTTCTGCCACAGGTCCCAACATGAATGCTGCTGAGGCCTACCCAGCTAGCAGAAGCTATGGAGCAGACTGTGACCATCAGTCTCCCACTGAAATATTTTAATCAAGTTTGGAACTCACTGTAAAAGCACACACACAAAACAGTCTACATGGTTACTCATTTAATATGGCCATCAAATCAAATTCTGACAAGTTCTCATTCCCGTCTGGTTGTGCTACACTTAACGGGCTCACTTAACATTCTCTCTCCTCATGTATTAATATGTATTTGATAGTGAACTTGACTAGCCTGCCTGTTGCCAAGCAAGTCACAGTTCTGCTCCAACTGTTTTTGATTCAGTCAGGTCTCGTCCAGTCTCAAGAACAGTATTGAGAAAAAAAACAAAAAGAAAAAAAAAGAAAAAAACAAACCACATCATCAGACCTAAACCCCTCACTCTGACAAATGCTGCACAAAATCAACATATATAAATAAATTCCTGTTAGAAACCTTGCCTCTAATTCATTTGGTTTCTGTAAAGACATGCCAGAAATCTCTCCTGTTTTAAAAGAATGAATCAGCTGCTTTCTCAGGGGTTACAGTTCCCTGAAAGCCCATTGGATCAATGCAGCAGTTAGCTGCTTGCTTTGCAGCAGTGAATTCACTACCTACTTGGGAACATAAAATGAAGAATTAATGACAACATTTTTCACATCTTGTGGGTACTAGAAAAATGAATTTTCATCTAGCGATTTATTTATTTTAATGAGAATAATTATAACTAACTAAAAAGCTTACACATACAGGTCTTATGTAAGGTATCCTTATGGTAAACCAAACATTGCTATATTTTTTGCTTATAATTGCTCATATATTTTTAACATGCAAGAGCCATTTTCAGAGGTGGTCTATTTTCTTTCTTAAGTATATCCTAAGACTACTATCTTCCACAAATGCACTCACCAGTGTAATTAGAGGAAATCATAGTTGAACAGGGATTTCAATGGACTAAAGGCTCCTCTTATAGGAGTCAAATGCTGAAAACATCTCAAGTCACCCAGTGTATTTCTACATTATAGGTAGCAACAAACAACACATTTTAAATCATTTTAAATCCCTGAACATGCTACAGTGAATATTACTTCTTTAATAGGATAGCAATGCTTCACACTTGCTAAGTGATTCTGTGCAGAAAACAGCTCCTTGTTCATCACAAAGCACAAGGCAGCCATTCATAGCAAAGTGGAGGTGGGTGAAAGTAGACAGCAGAGAACAGTGAAGAAGGGCAGAGTCCTTCTCCTGTCTCCCACCCTGCCCATTGGGGCCTGGGGGTTCCCTGCCATCCTCCTGGAGTGATGGAACACAGGGCTCACTGGCACAGCCATATTGGAACCCACGTTCCAGTTTCCCTTTTCCTGCAAAACCTCTTCTAAAAGCTTTGGAGATGTCAAAAAAATGTTCCTTTTCAAGAGCACAATAATAATATCCCAATGACTTTTAACTGAAAATTAGAGGGCTGTTTCAGTAATTGCATCACTGCACTGTTTCCTGGTGTCCAATCAGAGAATTCATGTTATAAGGAGGGAAAATATCCCTGTAAAGGGAACCAACTTATAAAAAAACTTCCTATTAACTCCTATGGACTGCAAAGCCACAACTGTAGAATATTTTTTAATGATTTCAAAGCAACTTCCTCAGAAACAGAGAACTTGAGATATTTGGCTTTTTATTCTGAGTAAATACAGGAAGATAAGGCATAAACATTAAAATACTACATTATAACGTGTCACATACTGAAGGGTTTATACTGTTCTAGCCTTCTCGTCTAAGAAAGCAGTGAACAGGTAGAGATATGAGCAGCTAGGATTGTTGGTGGTATGCAAGGCTTTTCCTGCAAGGTGCAACTGAACAGTGTAAAACTGTTTAAAACTTGATCCCTATAGACAAGAGATATAAGAAATCTATACAATTAGGAGCACACACATGCAGTAAGTAAACAGAGAAAAAGGTTGATCATTGCCTCTTGCATTACTGGGAACATCTGAAAGTTTGGTTGGAAGATTCAAAACTAACCAAAAGACAAGCTTTTCTCTCCAACCTGTAAGTCAGGCAGCTCATTTTCACCATGTGATGTAGCTAAAAGTACACCTAATTTCAAGACCAATAAAACCACCTGTTGGACGAACATCCCATGTAGACCTACAAGTAAGATGCTTTTAACTCTTCCTGAGAAAAATGCTAATAGGCCCTATTCAAGGCAGGTTGTTGAAACTTGGAAATGAAACTTAAGGCTCAAAACTCTACAGCCACTCTTCAGAAGCAACCACTTCCAGGGTTTTTGTTTATTTTTTTTTTTTTTACTGCAAATAGCTAAGAGTCTGAAGTCTGGTACAGAACTTCACGAATCGACGTTTGGTCTATTTTTTATGAGCCCACATCTGCTGTGCAGAATGGAAAAGTTAGTCCTCAAGACAAAATAGCAAACAACACAAGCTTAGTGAATTCTTAATTTTGCAATTCTGCAAGGATTACATTTTCTTTTTTCTTTTCTTTTTTTTGGAAGTAAAAATGTGAAGAAATTGACCTTGCTTCTATCTGATATATTAAAGTTTTTACTGCTGTTACTGAGGTAACAAAGTTCAGTGTGTACTATATGATGCATTTATTTTAAAACTCTGTGAAAAAGAACATTCTACATTTAATTTTCTTATGAGAAAGTACACAAGAAGGTAGGAATGGACAAATGGTTTTTTTCTTTTTTTTAATCTGTTTACATTAATGTTGTGAGGGGCTCCATATCAGCACAACTACTGGTAATGAAATAAAAGTTGATGGCTACAATTTACATAATGTGACTCAGAAAATGTTCTCCATGAACTCTGAAATACTGCAAAGCACATGGCCAGCTATATACTTTTGACCATTTATAATAGAGCTAGCTACAGCAACTGCTGCATATGAACAACTACAGGCTGAAGAAATAATACTAATAAAAAGGACAAAATAAGAAACAAGCTTATGACTTCATCTTTTAAAATACCTACTCCATTTCAGTGTGGCACAAATGAGTAAATCACCTGAAGAAAATGTCTCACCAGGCGCCTCTACTCATGGTTTCCAAAGACATGAGTTAAGGAAGCACTGTGAGAAGGTTTATGACCTCATCATGAAGTTATGCTGGATTCTCCCCCTTGGAGGATAACTTGGGCTGAGGAAATAGTTTGATGACATGGCACAGCTCACTGGAACACAGTCCCAACATAAAGAACATTCATGTGAATCACCTGCACAGCATGCTAAGCTGTGAACCAAAGGCAAACACAGCATGATTACATTTACAGTAGATTTTCTTGTAAGAGAAAAGTGTTACTATCAAGCCAAAATGTTCTTAAGATAGTTTTTCTAATCAGGGAAAAGATTCATAACACCATTTTCTAGTCCTGAGCCTCTTGCCTCCATCTCACCCAGTACTGCATTTTACCTGCTCTTCCTCAGGCACCCTGATAATTCCTGTCTGTTCTCAACAAACAGACCATGGCATGTGGAAAGTAGTTGTTACCTATGTAGGTAAGCTAATTCTCCACCATTCTGAAGGGGACTGCTTTTCTTTGATCATCTGGCTACTCTCAGCAACTCCTCCTCACCCTCGGCATCCTGGGGAATAGCAATGCTCGTTCAGGAACACGCATGGTATCCAGGCAGTGGTGGTTAGAAGCACCAGATCTGAGTGAAACGTTAAATCTCTCCTTCTGCTCCTGTTCTCCTTTAAGTAGGTGCCCAAAGACTATAGGCGTCCCCTGGCTCTGAGGGACAGTGCTGGCTGCTCATGGCCTTCTGTCTGTGGCCTCAGCCACTTATAGGAAGCCTCCTCTAAAGATCAGAAATAATACCATCAATAAAGAAATAAAACTGAACAATTGCTATTTTCCCAAGTGACTTAAAACCTGCCTTGTCTTTCAAGAGACTTTAGTACTCTCGATATAAATCCCATAATCTTGTTTAGCCACAACATGTACAAGCATAGAAAACCAGCCTTTCAGGATGGAGAAAAGCAAGAGGGTGGCTGATATTTTTGATTTTCCTTGACTTCCAAATTGCAGGTCTCCCTTTATCGCTTTATGAGAACCTGAAGCTTCCTTCCACTTTCTAAAAATGATTCAAAAATGAGGTGAACCAAAAATTTCAGCATTCCTTTAAACAAGAGTTCCTAACAAGACTAACGCACATCATCACATCTCTTACGATATAGGTATTTTACACATACTTTAAAGATTGTGCAAACTGTTCACACAATCAAATGTCTTGATTGACTAGAGCTTGCCAAGATGCAAAGATAGCCTGTGTATAATATGAAATTCATAATGTCTGCTATGAGGCGGCCACACATGTGGAACTTATTAAGTAGATTACATAGTATTAGAAAGCAAAATGAGCAGAGAACTCAGAAACCTTTTAGTTGTTGTTAATGTATAATGAACTACATTCAGAAATGCATTTTCTGTTTGCTTTACATTTTATTCTTCATGATTTCTTAAAGCATTGTCAAAATTCTGAGATTTAAATTTTCTATGAGTTGATACAAAAATCAGGAAAACGCGGAGGCTGCTTTAGGAAGCATTACACTAAATGCCAACATCATACTGTAGCATTGGGCAGGGTATGCAAACAGTGAATATACCAATGTTATAATTAAGAAATATACAGAAGTGTTAGGCTAAGGAAGAATGGATGGTGCTTACCCTTATCTTTTGTTCACTAAAAGTCTCCACAAGGAGCAATCTCCAAAAGAGACCCCTCCCCACTTGTGGTCAGCTCTTAAATGAGGTCTAGGAGAGGTGGAGCTGGGCTCCACCCTTTCTGGTAGCACAGGAGAATTGCCTTCACCTGTGCTCCCAGGGCTGACTTATTGCTTGCCTTATGTGGTTAATCAGAGGTTCAGGCTGTGATTCAGCAGTTCCTATACACAAAGCAAACAGAGTCCCTAGTGACACAAAATATAAACAAAATGCCCTTGGAAAGCTTTAGAGGGAAAGTAAAATATAAAGGTGATTTTTCTGAGGCTCTTTACAAAGCCAGAACCAAATAAAAACATGTCCTTCCACCTTCTGAAAAGACAGACGCTAGCTATTCTAGGTGTCCCTGAAACCATTAAATTAGATTTTATACTGTACAAGTCTGCAAATGCGCTTACTTTGATTGAAAACTAAAAATCTCTTGAAAATAAAATTTATTTTACTCATTAAAAGTTGAAAGCAAATGGCAAATTACATTGTGTTAGGGAGGAAAGAAGCAGAAGAGTTTCCAAAATAACCAGCTTAAAGCTTTTTATACATTAAGTATGATTTTCATATTAGATTTCAAGTGTTGACATTAGTACAGTAAAAAAGATCACTTTCACACCAAATGTACATGCTATTAAATACTGTTATATGAAATCTAAAACAGATTTTGCTATTTTTACCAGAGGAAAATAATTCTTTACGTCTCATTTTCCCCAGTTCTCATGTTCTCTATAGTGACTACTTTGCATACACTGGAAACACTGTGCTAGTTGAAAGCAGCCCACTGCAGTGAGCCCCTTGTAGTCTGAGCCACGTCTGCCACAGCTGCATGCAAGCAAATTGCAAAGGCCCCCTCAAGTCAGATGACTGCACCCCAAATTTGAGTTTCATTTCATCTAGAACTGAATTTGCAATGATCCCCAATGAGTTTTATTATTTATTTAGTTTTGATGAGTAAAGAGATCAAAGTAAACTTCTTCCCTATCCAAGCATTCCCAGGGGTTCTCCACAGCAGAAGTTTTTCCCCTCTGCCTTGCAGGCTCCACTCCCCACTATGGGAAATAGAATCACAGAATCACAGGCTGGAAAAGCCTACGTAGATCATCGAGACCAACCTCAACTCATCCCCACCATGCCCTAACTATGTCCCTCAGTGCCACATCTGCAGTTTTTGAATGCCTCCAGGGGACAGTGACTCCACCACCTCCCTGGGCAACCTTTTCCAATGCCTCATCATTCTTTTTGAGATTAATTTTTTTCTAGTATCTAACCTGAACACTCCCCAAACCAGTGCAAGCCATTCCTTCTAGTCATATTACTGTTATATGGAAGAAAAAGCTGGCTGCCACTTTGCTACAACCTCCTTTCAAGGCAGTTGTAGAATTTCTCCTCACACAGCCTAAAGGCAAGCACTGCCTATCTGCTGCAAGTGCCAGCACAAAAGGACTGAACCTAAGGTGGCCCCCAAAGCTCCTCAGGTACTCAGAGGAAAAACCATCACACTCATTGACTAATGTTTGTGCTTTATTTTGAATGCCAGTTTTTCCCCTATGATGGGAACCCAGGCTCAGATCAGCTTTGGACAAAAATCATACCATGTGGACAAGTCTTAGCAAACTACTGTCTGATCTCTGCCCACCCCGGAATTTAAAACCACGAAAAATCTCCCACGTGAGGTTGTTTAATCTCAGCTCCTCAATTCCTGTAAATCTTTACTGGATTAAATCAATATGTCAAAAACAGGCAGAAATATGTTTTTAAATCAAAGATCTTTGGCAGCATTTCTCCTCATTTTCTCATGATAATTCAAATACATTTAGACAAATCAATGGTGATATTTAGTATTTTGAAAGGCCAGATTTTATGCTTCAATAATCCAAAAGAGAAGAAATAATAAGCTGTTATTATTTGGTGTTTGAAATACTCAACTTGTGGAGGCAGAAAATAACCATCCTATTTAACATGCAGCCATTTTCTTTTGTAAATACTGCAAAATCCTGCAGAGAACTTTTTTCACACTTTGCATATGACATCACACTACTTGATGCTGTGATATGGGAGTCTTAAATGATCAACAAGATCCAAACTCACAAAGTGGGGCCAAAAAAGAGACAAACCATCTTCCAGCTTTTTAATAACAATTTCACAAAACAAAACTAGGAACCTATTATTTTTTATTTTTTTTTAATATTTAATGAGAACTGAGATCTTTGCAAAATTGTCTGATTGCAAGGCTTTTCTTTTTTTTCTTTCCTTTTTTTTCCCCAAAAAAAGTACTGTCTTATCGTGACATTTATTTCACAAGAACTGCTTCTGCTTGATACTGAAAAACAATAGGAAAGCTTGCAAATAAACCCTGTATGATTAGTGTAAACTCTGAGCATTAAGCTCTCTAGAGACTGAAGAAATTCCCATCTGACAAAAGGATGAGTCTTCACTTCCCACTCATCTCCAGATAACACCTCCCTTTGCTATTCAGATGCAGAATGGGTATAAAACGCAGCTCCATCTTGTTTCCAGAAGTTCAGCTCCCAGAATTGAGCAGCAGGAGCCACCCTAGGTAGCCAGGGTGTCCCCACCAATGGCAAGAGTGAAGCCCAAGCAGAAGGGGTATTTGAGTCCTACTGCTAGCAAAGAAGGCTGTATTTTGTGGGGTTTTCTCAATGGCATCCTGCTGCCCAGATTTTACTAATGAAATGGATGGTGGAATAGAGCAAACCTATTACAGTACACAAACACAGAAGTGGGAGGAAACATTTACACTGGATATAAGTAAAAAGTTTTTTACAGTAAGCATAGTGAGGCACTGGCACAGGTTGCCTAGAGTGGTGGTGGGTGTCCCATCCCAGGGCAGGCTGTATGGGGCTCTGAGCACCCCAGTGTAGCTGTAGGTGTCCCTGTTCATTGCAGTGGAGTTGGACCAGATGGCCTTTAAGGGTCTTTTTCAACTCAAATGACTAGTTGACAGAAGGACAGTCATAGAAGTGGGAATGACTTGGAGGGATGAAATCCCCTTGTTAAGTTTCATATAACAATATGGTAAACGATATGCTAACAGGCACAAAACTTGGCAAGCACCAGGTTAGTTTGCAAGGCATTTACTTTCTCTAGTCAGGCTGTTATTTTTACAAGCTGTCATGTTTGTTTGTTGATTAGTTTTAGCTCAATTAGATATTTTAAATCACCTGAGGTGTTTATCCACTTGAGCTACTTAGTGTGGATTTGTGAGAAGCACAGGAATATGAGGCTTCATTAAGGTATGAAAAATAGCAGTCAAGCAGAAAAGCTTATCTAGCACACTGCACAACACAAAGTGAAATGTGAAGTACCATACAGCTGGAAAGTGCAGTGTCTAATACACGCAGTTTGGAGCAATCTTCCTGGTGTCAGCCAGGTGCACTACATCCGGATTGAGCCCTGCCCATAGAGTCTGTGGAGTCTCCTTCTCTGGAGATATTCAAAACCTGCCTGAGCATTTTCCTGTGTTACCTGCTGTAGGGAACCTGCTTCAGCAGGGGGCTGGGCTGGGTGTTCTCCAGAGGTCCCTTCCAGCACCTATGATTCTGTGGTTTGGATGGTGCCTTTCCAGATGAGGTAGGGCAGCTGGGAAAATCAGTTATATTCAGCAAGAATGGCCAGAAGCCTACCAAACAGTAAGTGGGTGAAAAGTGAGATCAGTCTTCACAACAACTTTCAGCTTAAATAACAGCTGCTGTGATGGAGCAGTTTTGTTTTCCATGCAATAGTGACAGGAAAAAGCTATGGTTAAATTGCAAAGGGAACAATTTAATCTCTATTAAGAGAAGAAATAAATTCCTTTTCAATACAGAAAAGAGGAAAAGTGCTATCTGAAGGGGATGAAAAAGACCCACTGCTTGAGGATGCTTGAGGGTGCCCCCAGTGGCGCAGTGGTTTAAGCTGCTGCCTGCGGCACTGGAGGGCCCGGGTTCGAATCCCCCCCCTGTGGCGCAGGGGTAGAAGTGCCACTTCGCTACACAGGGGGCTCGAAACCTGGGAGTTGGACTCGATGATCTCTAAGGTCCCTTCCAACTCGCACGATACTATGATACTATGATGGATGCAGTAGGCATAATGGCTCCAGATCTAGAGTAGAGATAACCCCTCAAAATCACTTCCAGCTCACTGGCTCTGAAGCTTGCACAGAATACTTAACAGTTCCACTGGAGCCTTCAGAGGGACCAAGATTTTAGCCTATGTATGCTACTTTCTTGTGGTGGAAAGGGCTAGGAAACAAGTCTTGAGTAGAGATTAAGATGCTAAAACACAAGCATTTATTGCAGTTTTAGCTGTCTAACAAGGACAGCCAAGGAAGCTGCATAAGGTTAGCAAACAGGACACGACATCTTTAGATGTCACCCTCTGCAGCAGCAGCAGCTAGAGGATAAAAGGAGGAGCTTCAGCCAAATACTAGCCTAAGACCCTAAAACTGAAAAAATTACACCGCAACGTTTATTTTGTAGGCTTCCATGATGACCTTCATCTTAATTCCAAGAACCCAAACGACTTTTTTCATAAAAAATTGATTTAAACAAAATTGCTCTGTAACAATTTGCTTATGCCAGTGTCTCTTTTTCAAGATTCTAGCAAGATGCTGACTGCTCACACTGAGAACCCCATCCCTGCATGTTCTAATATCTCATCTTGCTTCCCACAACCTACAGTATTTAAATGAGAAAGCATATTTACACGGCGACACTACAGAAGTTCAGCATGTTAATAGACTCATAAAACTACATCCTTCCTATATTCTCCCAGGCAGTAATGACTCAGGTTCTCCCCTGCATATGTTTAACAGTTGCCTTGAAAGAACCCGAGAGCCACAGCCAGCAGATGGTAACACCTGGAGATGTAATAAATATAATCTGAAAAGGCCGTAGTTCTCCCAGACCTACTGATGGGACTGTCATATGCTTCTGACTTGATTATAGAAAGAGTTTCAGCTTTTTTTTCAGTTTAGAGAAAAGTGTTTTAAGATTATATCTTTCAAAAGAACATTCTCCCTGTGCACAGTCACTGGCTAACTTGTTTCACTGCAGGTTTATGCTTGCTTTGCATCTCAAAACTTCTAGATAGGGCCAATTGTGTCCTGAATTTCTAAGAGAAACCATCACAGTTCAGCAAAAATCCCATTGATAAAACCAGTTTCCTCCCGTTTCCTGCAGTGGTCAAATCTCTGTACATCTCCAAATCTGTTTCCAAAGAGCTTGCAGTAAGATGTATATAAATAGTTAAAATTAGTTTTTCATGTTTGAAATGAATTAAGGTGTTGGCTAAATGGATAGGAATCCTCTCCTCTTGGTGGGAAATGACGTGGTAATTGAAAAAAAAAGAGTCTGTTCTTCATTTTGTACACAGAATAATTTCTAAAAACTTACACAGCCTCGTTTAAAAAATGTATGCTATGTTTTAAGATGTAAGCTCATTTGGAATTGGAGGGAGAAACCTGCAAGCACCAAAAAAAGGTTCATTTTTTTTCTGAGTTACTATTGAATAATCAATCACATATCGTCTAGTATGGCAAGCAGTGGGAACTGGGGTATTTGGACTGTCTTCCTTGCATGGCACATCAAGTGGTCAACCAAGTACAAGTCATCTTTTCTAGCCTCAGACAGGGCAGAGGCAGAGACAGAGCTTCTTTACCTCAGGAAACCAAAAAATTAAAGGCAAACCACAGGCTGACTACAGGACACTTTGAAAGAGAACTGATGCGTAAAATGGGGGAAAAAAGAAAAGCTGGAGTATATTATCATGCACATAGATTCCTTGCTCTTCAACCCAAAATGACAGTGCCTCTGTTAGCATGTTTCTGTTGACAGCTGCCAGCTTGGTAACACAGCTGAGGATTCTTTGATAGAAAAGTACGCTGTAAGAACGGCCACACAAGAAATTCTCATTTATATTTCTTTTGCTTGGAAAAATCCATATATTTCAAGAAAAATCAGATGATCTCTGTTGGCAATGATGCCCAAGGCTATTAATATAAAAGGAAGAGCTGGAAAATAACAATATTTCTGTTTCTGAACTCCACCTCTCCTTTGCATTTTTAGTAGCATGAGCAATGGAAATCAATTAAAATTAAAGAGTGGCAACAGGACATTCGTGGGTAGAATGCATTCACATTTATAAAGTCTAATGGGCATAAAACTAAACTGCTTTTACTTTTGTTGACAGGCCATATCGCTTTCTGAATTACTACCCAATAAATGATTCAATCACAGAATCACAGAATTGTAGGGGTTGGAAGGGACCGCCAGAGATCATCGAGTCCAACCCCCCTGCCAAAGCAGGTTCCCTACACCAGGTCACACAGATAGGTGTCCAGGCGGGTCTTGAATATCTCCAGCGAAGGAGATTCCACAACCCCCCTGGGCAGCCTGTTCCAGTGCTCCATCACCCTCACCGTAAAGAAGTTCTTGCGCACATTCATGTGGAACTTCCTATGCTACAGTTTCTGGCCATTTCCCCTTGTCCTGTCTCCACACACTGCTGAAATATTTGGCTTTCGAACACTGCAGATGGTTTTTTTTTTCCCTTCCTACTGAAACTTAAAATCTGAATGTAGAGTTTTTGTATCTGGTTGTTTTTATTTAAAATACAAAACCATTTGTGTAGTAGAATTTCTTTTGCTCATGAGAACCAAAAAAGCCTTTTTTTTTTTTTTTTTTTTTTCCCTGTTTTTTAATTATTTTAATAAAGTTTACACTTTAAAGAAGCTGGTGAGGGGTCTGGAGCACAGGCCTTATGAGGAGCGGCTGAGGGAACTGGGATTGTTCAGCCTGGAGAAGAGGAGGCTCAGGGGAGACCTTATAGCTCTCTATAACTTCCTGAAGGGAGGTTGTGGTGAGCTGGGGGTTGGCCTTTTCTCTCGTGTAGACAGTGATAGAACTAGAGGGAATGGTTTCAAGCTGCGACAGGGGAGGTTCAGGCTGAACATTAGGAAGTATTTCTTCTCAGAAAGGGTAGTCAGGCATTGGAATGCACTGCCCAGGGAGGTGGTAGAGTCACCAACCATGGGAGTGTTCAAGAAACGTTTGGATGTTGCATTGAGGAATACGGTTTAGCTGGGAAGTATTGGTAATGGTTGGACTAGATGATCTTCTAGGTCTTTTCCAACCTGAAAAATTCTGTGATTCTGTGAAAGAAGATGCATAGGAAACCTAGTCCTGGTACTTGTCTATCCAAGTTGGTTTGTGTATCAGTATACTTTTCAATATAATAAGAAGTATAATACATATGTACATACAACTGAACATGCACAGACAGTGGCTCGAAGATAATTGAGCAGCTCTCATTTAGGGTCAGTTTTTTCCCAGATATATACTTGCTTCTGGAAGCTTACAGAAATTTCTATTCAGATAAACATGGAATTTTAAACTTAACAAAGATAAAAACATTTAGCCTGACATATAGGCTAGATTATCAATGATGCTGTCTCCCCACTGATTAATTTTTGAATATAACAGCTCTTGTGTCCCACTGGATCCTATGATGAATGAAGCACTAAACGTTCTAGATAAAAATAAGAAAAACAGTTTTGCACAGAAGATACAAGCTGCTCCACTGAACATTTTCTGTGTTAACACATAAGCTCTGAAAAGAGGGTTGGATAATAACCCAATGTCAGCAACTGACTTGTCTGCTTTACCACTTTCCTTCCTGCCTGAAACAGCAAACTACTGATGAAAATTTTCCTCTGGAGATATCAACTACCCATACCAATGCCCCACTGGCTAGCCATTTACAGTATGAACTAAGAGACATAAGACTAAAAGTTTTAATACAACTCCATGGCATTTTACCCAGGCTCATTCTGAGTGCCCAGCAGCTCTACCAGCTGGGTGCTGGCATTGGGTGGCTCAGTGGGGCAGAGCATGGGCACACAGATTGGTGCCAGGGGGACGGCTCATGCTGGAATCATGAATGAAAAGCCAGGTGGCAATCACACAGCTTAGAAAAAGCGTCCTTTTTCTTCACTTCATTTCAGTGTCTGAGTACACATGCTGAGCTGCCCAAAAGAACATTGAGAAGAAAACCCAGCAACCCAGCCCTGGCAAATGCTCTGGTTTGTACATGACTGATGGTGAATGTATTAAGTTAGAATAACGTCCTCCTTACTGTCCCAGAGGGTGCCGCACTTTGTGCAATTTGCCAGCCTCAAAAGGAATATTTCTAATGTGAAACATGACCTGTCATCTCTCATAGCCCTGCTTACTTAAGATGCTAGCAGGCATGCACACCTTTACTAACCTGAGAAATTCCAAAGGGGAATATATAGTATCTTAATGGCCTCTCCCTTGCCTATTGGTGCAGATAAAACTAACTAGGTGGGGTCAGATGACAGGGCACCACTAATGGTATCCTGCCTAATGGAAAGGGGCTGTCAGAAAAGCAAGCTGTCCTATTAATTGCAGACACACATCAGCAACAGCTCCAGTGTGTACAATCCAGTCTTTATGCATTACTTATCCTAACTCCCACATTTGCCTGCCAAAGTAAAAAAGATATCCTATCCAAAAGGCAGAGAAGTAAAAGCAAGAAGTGTTACAAGTGTTACTACACAATGTAGTATTTTGGCTGAGAGATCTGGGGCTGTTCAGCCTGGAGAAGAGAAGGCTTCAGAGAGACCCGATAGTGGCCTTTCAGTATCTAAAGGGGGGGCTGTAAGAAGGAAGTGGATGGACTCTTTAGCAGGATCTGTGGTGACAGAACAAGGGCAAGAGGTTTCAAACTAAAATAGAGGAGATTTAGACTGGGTATAAGAAATATTTTTTTTTTACGATAAGTCTCCTACTGATGCTATTGCTCTTCCTGCACTGTTTCAGAGGTAGCACAGAAAGTGAAGGCTTCTCTACAGAGAGGTCAGTGGTTCCACACCAGTTACACACTTTGGAGCGAGCAGTTGCTTCTACTCAGTACTGAACACTGAGATGTTCCTGTTCCTTCACTACAGACCAAAGAAGCCTAAGAAATGAAAGAGATTCCAGCAACAGTATTTCCAAATAACAATAATCTGCCAAGAAGACCTTAGGTGCTCTTTAGCATTAAGTCATGAAACATGAAACAAACACAGAGAGTGAGGACCTGGGGCCTGGGGAAGGGGTGGCAATGATGTGATGCACAGCTCTTTCATTCTTCTCACTGCAGCTAGCAGAAAGCAAAATGGAAGGGCACACATCCTTCACAACCGCACCATGGAAATGCAGTGCAGAGGGCCAGGCCTCTCACATGCTTTTTTGTGTGCAGCTGCTTCACAGCATCACAGCACGAGGGCACGTATGGTGCTGTTTGCCACTTTCACAGCCTTGGGAACAACCACATAGACAAACACAAATACCCCACAGAAGAATCCTCTTAAATTACAAAGCAAGAGACCTTACAGGACAGCATGTGTACCAAACAACTAAATGACTGAGACAAAAGTCAGTTAGGGAAATAGAATAACCAAAGATTAGCCTTGAAGCATTAATGTGATATAATGAGACAAAAAGAAGCAACTGAACAACACACAAAAGTTAGGTCCCAATGGATAAGCACAGGAAAGGACAACACATTTTTAGTTTACAATGATATATCCAGGTATTACAGCAGGGCTGGTACGCAGCACTATTTGCAGTGTCAGGACATTCTTGCAGTATTTATTTCGCGCACATAGCATTGATTAGCAGAGAGCAGATTCTCAGCTGCTGCACATCAGTATAGGTTTTGTAGAGAGTCAACAGAACCATGCAAATTATAGCAGCCAAAGACAGCATCTGACAGAAAGCACGGAGCTCCTAATGTGTGTGGTGGCTGTTTGAAAACATCTTTGGGATAGAAGTTAGAAAACACAGGACCACATTTCACTACTTGGTTGAAACTCGGGAGGCTTTAAAAGTGGGAAAGGAATAAAAGAAGCTGAGAAAACAAAGTTTTGGCAATGACATTTGACTCATACAGCAGCAAGCACAAAGGCGCTGTATTCCTTGTCCCACACAAACAGCAAGAGGAATGGTTAAGCTCTGAAACGCAGACACGTATACACAGGAACACATACAGTCATCCAAGAGTTTAGAGCTATGTCAAGATCACAAACGTGCAAGGCAAATAAATACATTTTAAAGGTTTGTTTGATACCACATCAGGAAGCCAGAAAGAGAGGCTAAAACCTCTCCCAATAGGGAGGATTCCCCTCCCCACCAGCTGCAAGTTCTTGTGCTCCCAGACCAGCAGAGGTGTCAGGCCAATCCTGTCAGCACGCTCAACAGTCACAAGCAAATCTTGTTCCTCTCAGCCCAGAAATTGAGATTTTGCACCACAGAGCACCATTTGCATGCAATCCCTCCTGCCTTTTTTACTGGTAACCATGCTGGAAAAAGCCAGTGTTGCAAACAGAACAGAGTAGCCATAGCAACAAGCAATTTGGCACCTAAACTTTTCAACAGACTAAACAGAATTTTCTCTCTGTTTTTACAATTTCATGGTCAGTAACTCACCATGCACACTTTACTTGTCTAGCTGGTCATTAATGTCTCAGAACCAATCTCCCATTAATGCTTCAACCATGAAAACCTTCTCACTTAAAGAAAAATAAAAGTATGTGTACACAGTGAAACTGCTTGCCAATTAATTTTTTTTTTTTCTCCCTTTTTGGAAATTTTTAGAGAAATGTGGAGAAGAGCCCAAGTTCTGGCCTGCTAATCCAAACACAAGTCCTTTATTAGTATTGCACACTATAAAACCTGTTACACTCGGGACTCTAAAGGATTCAAAATTGATGTCTAAAACACTTGACATCTTAAGCTCTGCAACAGGATCCTTGAACAATGTCCAGCAGAACAGGCACTGCTGGGAAGTCTCCTTGCTCTTTTCCAGTCCCAGTGCCTGCAAGAAATATTTATATATATATATATGTATATATATATAAAATCTTCTTACTGCTACCAGTAAAAACCCATCTGAAAATCAAAACTGAAAGCTAAAAATAGGACAACACTTTCTAGCCATCTGATGAAGTCTAGAATCTACTGACCAAAAATGGAAAATGGAAAACTGCTGATTTCTCCCATGTAGACTAAATAATGAACTTTAATGCTCAAAAAGGTGCTAACTTGAATGAATTAACTTAGGCAGGCAGGTAGTTATCCAGAGCTCTCACTACCCTTTCCTATCTCTTTACCATTTTTATCCTTCCTTACAGTGAAAAATCTGAAGGAATGAGATCACCACACCTCTGAGAGCTTCAGAGGTCATCCTTGCCACTTTCCTTGCCATTGCAGAAACTTCATCACAGCACAACCCCAGAGCACATGAATGCAGGCTTTGCTGACAGACCCGACAACTTGGGTGCAAACTGAACTTTGCTAGCAACGCACGCTGAGAAGCTCCATAAATGACAGTGAAGACAGAGCATGAAACAGACACAGAAATGTGTTTACGGGTTCAGGAGGAGCAGGGACCTTCATTCTGTTTAATTGGAATATTTCTGACAAGTAGCACAAATATCTATGGAGTTAACATGCCATGTAAGAGGCAGTTACTCAGTATTAGGATGCTTTGTTTTTAAACCCCACTGGTTACGTAGATATTTTATTTTAATTTTTGTTCTGAAATATTTGTTTTCTGAACTTCTGTAATTAAAAATGACAAGGTGAGGAATTGGGGAACGTACACTGTTTTTCAAATTCCTGCGGGTTCTGGGCTGTCCTATAACCTGTTCCCCTGGACACCACAGACTCACAGCCTGACTCTGCAAAACCAGGGTTTACTGAGTGCTTTTTACAACCTGGAGAGAGGCTGGCTGGAAAACTGGACTCGGCATGTCCTGCCTGACACATACGTGTGTCAGTGGGGGAGAATACTGGGCAAGTGGGAAGAAAGCACAGAAGCAACATCCATTTATGACAGAGAAACACTAGTAGGGCACAGCTGCTGACCAGCCAATGGGGAAGCATCTGGGGCTCATGACAGATCATGCAGCACTCTGTCAGACTGTTAAGCCTCATACATATGGTTGATTAAATAGGTACAAAACAAAGTAAACCTGGTAAAATATGGGAGATGGGGGAAGTTTTTTTTTTTTTTTTTTTTTTTTTTTTTTAAATAGTTAAAGGGAAAAACAACCACTACATAACACAAACAGGGCTGCTGAAAAGCCACAGAAATATCCCATACTTACTTTTATCTTCCTGGTTTTCTTCTGCTGCTTTGACTTCCTCCTCTTCCTCCTCCTCTTCCTCTTCCACCTCCTTTTGCTGCACTTCCTCGTGGTGATCGGTGGCTCCCACCGAAAGGCTCTGGCAGCAGTGGTTGAAGCCGCTGTCCCGTGGCAGCGTGAAGCTGCGGGGCTTGCCTCCATTCCCGTTCAGCACTTGCATCCGCTCCCCTTCCACAAGTGGGAAGGGGCCGTAGTGATCTTGCAGGTGGCATTTCTGGGTGGGCAAAGTGGACTGCCGACGGTGCTCAGGGGACACCACGGCCGTCTCAGAGAACACCGAGTCCTCCAGCGGCAGCGTCTGCAAGTAGTGAAGTCCTGAGCTCGTCAGTGGCGTCTCAATGAGGTCCTGCCAGGAGCGCCGCTGGCTCGCTGTCTTGCGCACTGGTGAGTCGGTGACACTCCCCGCCGCCTCTGGGCGGAACTCCTCATGTGATGACTGCGACTGGGAGGTCTCTGTGGAAGAGAGGCGGCTGTGCTTTGGCTCCACGTAGGGACTGGTGCAACTCATCTGCAATGGAGCAAACTTCAGATCAGTGGAGACTGCGGCTTACCCCTAACGGCAATCACATACTGTTTGTTGTTACCGATGGCCCCCATTTTGGTAATGACCTTGCACACACACTGATACACACTCCTATAGAATGTCTCTTAATCAGTAGAAGAGGGTCACTCAATTATTTTTCAGAAAACTTTGTAGAATATGGCTTCGTGGAAGACACAGGAGATATGGAATACCTTCCCTATGAGGATAGTCTGAGAGATACTGTTCAGTGTGGAGAAGAGAAGGCTCCAGGGAGGCCTTTCAGTATCTCTCTTTTATAGATAAACCTACTTTTTAACAAGCAACAGAATTGCTGTTGGCCATACAAAACAACATTTTTAGGTTGGCATTTCTCTGGAAAATCAAATGTAGTTTGTTACTGTAATGCTTCTCAGCACCACTGTAGTATCTTAGAGAAGAAACTCTGTTACCTGGGTATTGCATCTTGTCAAAGAAGATGATAAGAGAGATGTGAGCAATTACATGGATGAGCAGGGGTCTATCATGATTAAGAAGAGAAAGAATTCTGTAACTTAATTCATGTCTGTACAATGAGTAGGATTATACATGTGTTTTCTACACACCAGTGGAAATGGCAAGGATGGTTCTGGAAAACTAGCAATGCATTATACTAAAGAAACAGCTTAAGCCCAGTACTGACTTAAAAAATATACTGGAGTGCAATGTTTGCAAGCACGTGGTTCTGATCAGAAGAGTTGGTGAAAGTGACACTTTGTGCAGCCATTCCTGATTAGGCAGTTGCAAGTGACTTACCGAAGGAGGACGTGGGTATGTATCATATGGGGGTGGTGGGCTGTCTTGTTTGGGTGTTGATGGAGTGTCAGCCTCCTCCTTATCACTCTCACTCCAGTAATCTACAAGTTACATACACATCAGGTCAAAAGCTACCAACATGTTTTGATAAGTTTCTATATCAGAAAACTTGTTTTCACAAATACAACTAGAAATTCCTTTGTAGATATTACTGAGAGTTAAATATTACTGTTGACTCTATGTGCTAGCTGCTGTCATTTGGAAATGTTTTAAAATAAGGAGTGAAAAATTCAAAACATGACTGGGTGTATTAAGTCTAATTTCCCATCACAGAGAAATTAACCAACAACCTGCAAAAGTCCCACTGATATAACTCTTGTACACACCTTATAAATACATGCATACAGAATACACCTGGTGCAATAAGATTTTCAAAGATTTGCTAAATCATCAAAATAATTATGATTGTACATATATTGGCTGGAAATTACTGAGAGTATTTTTTGAGCGGAAAAGAAGGAAGTAATTTTCAAAAGACTTATTGACTGCAAATAACATTAACAAATTTAATCAATATCAACTAGCAAATCAAGCAAGTAGAGGTTATTGCTTGCATGAATAATCAATGTTATTTTTCTTGTCATTTTCCACACTACGAGTTACCCAAGGTTTTCAATTAAATTTCTGATAAAAAGAAAGAAGATGCATTTACCATAAGGCAGAAAAACTTCATGTTATATCTTCACTATAAAATAGCTGCTATCCTATTACCCAACCAAGAACCTAAAGGTGGTTTGCTAAGGAAGAATGTGACAATTATATTTAAGAATAGAATTCTAAAAGATGGATGAAAGAAAGTACAAAGGACACATAGATTTTGAGCTAAATCTAATGGGATATGAGATTTCATTTTCTAATGATATCAAGTCTTAGCCAAGTCTATTTCATAGCGAACGCTAGAGTAGATGACCTTTAACAGTCTCTTCCAACTCAAATGATTCTATGATTCCATGATATTTTTGGTAGCTTACTGAAGGAGAAAAACACATGTAAGTTTGTACAGCATGATAATTCCTATTTATTCTGTGGCAATTACTTTTGAAGCAGAATAGGATCTAATTAAATAGACAACAGATCTTAATATTCCATAGAAAAGAAAACTAGCTGCTGATTCAGATCCAGATGGATAGCTTTTATGTTTCTATACATCTTAAGACTGATGCTAACATTTGTGTTGTCACTTTGTTTCTGGCTGTATTACCCTCTAGTATTTGGGTAAGCCACTATACCACAGGACAAGTTTAGTTTATACTGTTCAGTTAGTTTCCACTCTGCGTGTTCAAGGAACTGTGTAATTCACTGTACCTAATCTTATTCAAGATTTAAAGTAAAAAATAAAATAAAATAAAATAAATAAAATAAAATAAAATAAAATAAAAATAATTATATTAAGATGAAAGCATTGTGAAAAAGTTGTCTCTAAGATTCATTATCTTTTCAGACTATGGTACTCAAGGAGTGTTCAGCCATATTGATTTATTCTTTAGAAGCAGTTACATCTCTTTTGTGACTCTGGGTTTTTTGAATTGCCTCATGCAAGCTTATAGCTGAGAGGTTTTCTTCAAATAGTGTAAGAAATAAATAGTACAAATAATTTTTATCATGACAATGAAATAAAGAGAAAAAAAAAAAAAAAAAACAAACAAACAAAAAAAAAAACAACCAAAAACCTAATTCCAAATGTTCCTGCCTGCAGACATCTCCTAATAATTCATCATTAGCTGAGAAAAAGACTACACCGGAGCAAATGGTGAAGTCATTTTCTGTTTTCTTGTATCCAGCAACTCAGAAAACCTCAGAGTATTGGCATACAAGTATGGTTGTTCCCATTATAGCAAAGCTTAGTGGAGCTACTTCTTGTGTGAGGCCTGTCAGAACTCTCACTCATTGTGATTTCTGCAGCTTTGGAGCTTGTCTATTTATTTTGGAAGTGCAATCTAGCATTCTCAGTGCAGGTTTCATTTTTGGCTAAAAGTACAAAAAAGTTCTTCTAGTCTAAACCATAAAATATTGTATGATCGTGCTTTTGGGCACCTTACCTCAAATAGGAAATCATGTTGGCAACTTACTGTATTTGCCTAGAAAAAAAATCTGCAGTTATAGGGGCCGATTTTCAGGTGAAACGAATGAAATTAACCTCCATCAGTTTTTAAAAATGTTCTGGTTTTGGCAAGTGAGACATTGCAGTCTACCTAAAATGTGTGTCATGGCATCAAATGGTTGCCATATTTCTCTTTGCACACTTTGTCCAATTTAGCAACAGACATGTTCAAAGCATTAGCCATATCTTCAAAGCTTTCTGAATAAGCAAGAGTCTGTATGTCTTATAAGTAAGACAAAATTGACCTGCCATTTTCTAGTTAAAACGTTTCTATTTAGATAAGCAAGCCCTTTTGTTTCTCTAACTTTCTAAGACTGGAGAGCATGTAACTTCTCCATCCAAGAAAGTCCCTTGCCATATTGCTAGCGTTCATTGTATTTAATATGGAAAGCTGATGGTATTTTTATAAAACTGTTCTGTACAGAATGTGACATTTTCTCCAGCAATACACCCACAGTTTTGTGATTCGTGCATCTGTACAGCACTTGAAATATATTTATACACTTTAGATTCAGAACTGTTCAACTCTTAATTGAAACAAGTTTGACAACTACTGTTGAATTGTTTCAGAAGCATTCTAAAGCTTTCCTGCAAGGGGCTGAACTGATAAAAGACCTTTTGTGAAATTAAATATGTAGATGACAATTGGAACAGTCACTTAATATAGAAAAATCCAGCTTCACAGTTTCTATAATTTCAAAAATGCTTGAAGTGATAGAGAGGCTTTACATTGTTAACTTGATGCCTCCGCTAATTAGGGGCACAGCTCAGCTGTTTAACAGCCCTTGTTCTGGGAGCCAAGGATAAGCACCAGAGGCATAAAAGCTTCACGCTGCAGCGAAAGGGGAATGCGATGCTGATTCCCTCCATAAACACAAATATGGAGAATAAAGCAGATATAGCATTCTCTACCTCCATACGATGAATCAATTTGAGTAAATGGCATTAGTGTGGAAATAAAGAGCTCCCTCAGTGCCTGGGATATAATTTCAGTGGTAAGTGGAGTCTCACTGATGATCTTCAGCAGGGAGCCATTTTAATAATAGGCAACACGAGGCTATTCAGATACATGTGATCTCATGTCTAAGAACAGGATCATCTGCTATTATTCAGCAATTGTTTGGTAGGAAAAAAAAAATCTTCACAACCATCTGGATCTGTAAAGGTGCACTATTTCTGCAGTTGTGCACTTGGGCAGTGTTAGAATAACCATTCTTACACTCTTTCCTTTTTCATCCCACGTGCTATTGTAATACTATTGCCAGCCTCCTTTCTATAAAAGCTTTGGTTTGCCTTTGGAAGCTAACATGGAGGATTTCCCTGAATACTCCAAAATTCAGAGTTTGTTTGTGGCCTCTTCAAGCAGCAATGGATGGTATGCAGGTTCTTCCAAAATGGTTATTGCTATGTGGCATGGGAAATACAGGTTCCAAGCAGATTTTGGTTTGGTGAGGCACTGAGAAAATGACTAGAGCAGCAGTGATTGCAGCATGTCTCCTGGGCTATGTGAATGCAGAGGACCTGGTACAATGAGTGATGTGGTGTGCACAGACAATAACAGGCCACACCAGGAGATGGGCAGCACTCCCACACTAAGCAGCTGCATTTGCTGGAAGGTATAATTAGAAACAAGACAGCAGCAGGTACAACCTAGTTATCTGAGGGAAAGGCAGAACACCCACAAAACTTCCCTCCCACACTGCTACCATCAAAATACATCTCAATACTGTAAGCCACTGTTCTCCAAGAGCAGGCTGATCCCTCTAGGGTGCTCTGTAGTAAGACAGTCAGGGTATGAATTAAGGCACATACCATTTCCTGATGCCTGTTCATCTTCTGCCATTACAGAATATCTTACTCTGTTGATGTTTTCACCTGCCTGCTAAAGTCATCCTTGCTTCTCAATGGAGAATGAAGTCTTTTGCATGTCTCCCAGGAGGGAGACATAGCTAATGTCAGAAGGACATGGCTAAGGCTGCTGTTACGTAGGCTGGCATAGATCCAGGTTTCTGGGTGGTGAGGGGAACACCACATGCCTAATTGTGAAGCCTAGAGACTATCTTTTGAATACAAACTTTCCCTGAAAAACAACTAGAAATTGAGTTTTTGTAAAGAAAATGCTGCATTAAATTAAATTGCTGCTGCAGCACTAGATACAGGCTTTTCAGAACAAAAGTTAGAGCTTCACTGATGAAGGCTGAGAAGCCATAGAATTAGAATGTGGTATTCTGACTTTGGAGGCAGCAGGTAGACAGGCACCCAGATAAGTTCTAGTTCATTCAGAACGCTGTCATTGTCTGTTGCTTGCAGCCAGATACACATGTAAAAAAAGTAAGGACTGAGATGCCAAATGCTTTCCAGACCAGCCTATTGGATAGAAATACTTCTGTGAATCTTTGCCTCTGGCAATTTGAGAAAATAACCTGCCCAATGCAATGGATCCTGTTGGCCAACAGGATTTCTACTGCAGCAAAGTAAAACAAACGGACTCACTGTTTTATATATGCTATTTTTATAAAGCTATGAAATACTAGACAAAAAAATATATAAAATGATGTAAGCCTACAACTCCAAATGAAGAGCTTCACTGAAAAGGCAACAGGGCTCTAGCATGCACCTCAATATAGTAAAATCAGAAGTAATCACCAAAATTTTTAATGGCTTTAAAATTAAGTCTTTAAGGGAAATCCAATTTTGTCAGCAGGCTTTAGAGGGATGTTTTTGTTCCAGAGACCAATTTCACACATTCCTACTCCTGCACATTCAAATACCAAATGGTAATGATTTCAATTTTTTTTTTTTTTTCAGTCTACAGATTCTTAAGTTTGTTCTGTTGGGGAACACATACCTAGGTACCACATACCTGAGAATACTGGCAGAAAATATTCTGCTTTTATCTACTTCTGCAGCTTTCATAGAAATAGTACAAGGGTACTTTGATCAGAATCTGAAGAAGCTAATAAAAACCCCCAAGAGAAAAAATTATCTATCACAACAACAGTGAAACTCATTTCAGAATTGCTCTCAGATGATGAGAATGAGGCCTGATACACAGCAGGGAAAAAAAAAAGAGCAGATGAACTTGTTACAAGAGCTGACAGAAGAAACCAAAATAATAACACATTACCTTGCTCTTGTTTGATCCTCTCCCTTTCTGCGTAGCCAGCAGCAAGCATGTTAATTCTGTTTAGCCATCTGAAATAATATTAAAAGAGCAGTGATACTGATCCAGAATGTTAATTTATGGTGCACTTGTACAAAAAACAAAAGCATGAGCATCTGAAGGAGATTCAGAATAATGTTGGTTTTTTGGTTTTTTTTTGTTTGTTTGTTTGTTTTGTTTTTTTTTTTCAGATTAAACATCTGTTTTCTTTGATACTTTTACTGAGGTAGCCTCCAAAGATCTATAATTTTGCTCTTCAAAAAACTGTTTTTTACAGCGTAGATCTTGCTTCAAATGGAAAACCATGTATGATGTCAAATATCTGTAAATACAGGATTTGGAGATGGCCAAAGAGCTATTAAGTCTGCTGCTCACAGATATGCCATCATGTCAATACTCCCGCTGTTCTGATTTCTTAAGAATAAACACCACTTTTCAGAGATTAAGCAATACTTTAAGGCTGAATAGGCAACGCAGCAGAGGAACAGAGCAGAAACCCGCTGTCAAAAGAACAGGCTCCATCCTAAACAGACAGTGAAGTTTAATTATACCATTATGTGTTTTGGGGCTTACCCACAGTGCCAAGCACAAAGAGAAGGAGGCATACCAGAATTCACTTTTGTGTTTGTGTCAGAGAAGCAGAGGGAGAAACGGCAGTTGCCTCAATGCAATTCACATTAAGGCTTTCACCTCAACTTAGACTTGAAAAAAGACTTCTATGAGCTGCACAAATTTATAACAAACTGCTGCAGTTCTCTTCTAGGAGAGCAGTCATTGCGAGGTGTATATTCAGCTGCCTGTACCAATGCTTTGCTTCAGCCTGCCCTCTTCCCCCATGTGACTCTCAGTGTATTCATCATCTGAACACTTCCACTAAATTAGTTCCTCCATCGATGAGGTTTTAAACACACAAGACAACCTCCTATGATTGTCCATTCCACATTAAACCTGGAATTGCATACTCCAACCATCCCACAGTCAGGATGATAGACCTTTGCCAAGCTAGCGAGCAGCTTGCAATTTTACTGCTAGTGTTGGCAGAGAGATAACTGAAGTCAGTTTTGTGTCTTCTTCAGAAATGTGTTTCATAAAACTGTGTCTTAGGGGTGTTACTTGCACACTGCACATGTGGAAACACCATGTATTATTTTCTCAGCAAGAGAGATCTTTCTGAGACCTTTTTAACCACTTCCGCATCCCGACCTTTGAGAAACTTTGGTTCAGGGTAAGTAGGCATAAGATCATAAAATACAGTTGCCCCCCTTGGAATAAATTTCTCCAACTGTCCCTCCCAAAACAGTGACCAGCAAAAAGTGATATATTATCTGTAAATTACATTAAAAGTACAGAAGTCATTATACACTGGGAAGGATGCTAGAGATCTGCTCCTGAAGTGATTACAGCACACTTCATATTACCTTACAATCAATATTTCTGTCAGAATGATAGAGAAACTGAAGATGAGACAAAATTTTAGTTGCATTTGTTAGAAAGTGCCAAGCATTTATAAAAGTCACAGGCACATGGAAGCAGAGACCCAACAAATGGTGCTGTAGACAATTATTGCACATCTTCATAGTATAAAAAGTGATCCTTTTCCAAAACTGTCCTCATTTGAGAAGGCTTTCTTTGGGGAACACAAAGCTCAAAGCTTACCACCACCCAAGGCAGCCAACATGAAACAACCACCTACTGAACCTCTTGGAATAGACCTGCTGACCACAACATAATAGGCAAGATAACTATGGGAATTATCCAGTTGGGAAATTTCATTTCATCTGAAACATAAGATAGAATTTTGTGTGCATGATATTGAGTGAGGCAATCAACTAAATTAACGAAGAGTTAATTGACAATCAGTTGATAATTCCATAAAAATGTTATTTCTGAGAAGTATAATCTAATGATAACACAGGAGCTGTATACCAGTCTAAAAGGGAGACAGCTGACTGACTTCACATTTAATCATTTTCTGTTGTTCATGATTTGCGTCATCTGCAATGCCTGTGGCAAGTGACAAGGTTGTGATATGGTTGTAAAGATTTAATAACAGTGGCTTTTGAGTGGTCTGCTAGTTCAGAGCTGAAGAGAATGGCATTGACTTCTGCAGATTTTCTAATATATGGCCGCTAAAGATTCATTAGATACAGTTAGAATGTGTACAGTTAGAAAATCATTATTTTGATTAAACATGTCTAGTTTGCTTCTAGGTAGAATCATATGAGAAATCTATCACATTGGGCTTATATCACATATATCACAGGAATTTGTCAAGATCTCTGGAAGAACAAAAGAAGAGTAAAACATACCTGCTTTACACAACATAGGGTACAAAAGTATCAAGTGTACAGTTATACAAGAACTCCTTAATATAAATATTAAAACATACAATAAAAAACTCCTTGAAAGTAATTTGCAAAACCCTTGGTCAAGGGAAGACTTTAAACTCCCTTCCCTACATTGTGCTCTGTATTAATAACCACTGTAGTTTTCTCAAGGGCAAGAAGCCAAAAAAATATTCCCTCCTTACTGCAAGTACAGCTTCAGCTTTCTTGTGAGAAGTTTGTTATTGTTAGCTATGACAATAAAAGTTAAAATAGTTACAGTAAGTAACATTGGTACTTGCAGCAATCATCTAGGTTTTCTTTTTTCTTTTCCTTTTTAAATCTTTTTAAGAATAGGACATGTACATTTCTCCTCAGTATTTAATTAAAACAATTTCATGACTCACACTAGAACTAGATAAAAATATTTCTATAGATCTGTAACTTTTGTAAGGAAAAACGCACTGTACTGGCATTCTCAGAGAACAGTAGGAAACAATTTATTATCTCAAACTCCAGGTACATGCAATGCTTATAGTCAAATTTAATTTAGTGTGTCCAATTCTCCTTAATGATAAAGTTCAAGGATTAGGATGAACTAGCTATATGGCAGTATGGGCACCATACAGTGTCTAGAAGCAATCAACTGCATTTTAACCAGAATGAAGACATCTGTAGGTGATGCTGGAAAAAATTTAGAGGTCACCTTCATACACCGCGAAACATTCTCATGTGATAATACTACAAGGTGACTAGTCGTCTTTGGTCTTGATCATCTAGTTACATTGAGGAAGAAATTTCTTACCAATTTCAATACCCTGCCCTCCAACAAAAAGACAAAGAATACAGTTTGGTTACCATAGGTTCAAGGAAATTCTCATCAACCATTCCACATGAAGTTACTGACTGTATTTCCCTGCCTAGCTGAAAACTTAAAGAGGCAGGCATAGTTACCTTGGAAAATCAAATTAAATTTATGTACAGTGTCATTAGGAAGAGACATATGGAATGCCTTCTATAGTAGAATATTTTCTTGGAATAAAAATAATTTCCAAGGAAGGAATTTTAGTGTATATACACTTACACGAGAAAAACTGTGCTTTGCATCAGTAAAGAGTATTCTATCCTTCTTTCACCCAAACTCTGCGTGGGTATCATAGTATCATCATAGTATCATAGTATTGTGCGAGTTGGAAGGGACCTTAGAGATCATCGAGTCCAACTCCCGGGATTCGAGCCCTCTGTGTAGCAGAGCGGCACTTCTACCCCCTGCTCCACAGCGGGGGATTCGAACCCGGGCCCCCTGGTGTTGCAGACGGGAATTCTACCGCTGCGCCACCGGGGCACACACCGGGTAGAAAGAACACATTTCCTGGTACAGCCATGCAAAGGGAAAGGACTTCACAAAAATAAAGTTCAGTGATCACAGCTCCCCAAGTTTCTTATAAACATAGCAATGAGGATTAAAAGTAGTAAAAAAAAAAATAAAAAAATTGAATAGTGATACATAATTAAAACGTATCCCAGAAACTGAAAAATAACAGAAATTGCTCAAAATAGTCTTGTTTTACCTTGTAATATACCAATTCTGTATTTGACTCTGGCTAGATTAGAATATGCTTTTAGTTAGGAAGCAATGTATTTCATTGCCTCTGCATTTGAAAGACCTTTTCCTAATGCATTTTTTCAGTCCATTGAGTTAATTTGTGTACTGAGTTTATGAAGGCGAACCACTCTTTATTACATACAAGTCAAAGAAGATTAAAAAAATATGATGAAACAGTGATGTCAATTCAGACATAAGAATTCCAAGTAATTCCATAGAGCTTGATGGGCTTACTTGAAATTTACATGTGTGTAACATGGAACAAAATTTAGTCTAGCTGATTCTAAATAAGATAGTAAGCACCACTAATAAGAAAGAATAAAATATAGCTCATGCTGGGAAGTTGAAAACCTACTAGCTCTTAAGTTATAACTGTGCAATATGTTTTTAATGTACTGATGCACTTGTCCTGCTGCTTTCTGATTATTGAAGAGCTATACACATTCTTATTTTCAGAAACAAGTCACCTTGTCACACAGACTGAGGACCTACTGACAGAAGTGATTTATCTGCTGCTGTAGTTCAGAATATGCTGAATAGATTACGTCATTATTCTGTTTGCTGTGCAGCAAGCCACACTTTGAGTGACTGGCTTGACAGAGTTATCTAGTACAGGCAAGTTTAAAATTTTACAAACAAAAAGGTTTAAAGTTTTCTAACTGGGGAGAGATTTTTGAAGTGAGTTTTAGTCATGCATGAACTTTTGAAAACATTAACAGGCAGCTACTTCTAAATAAAAGCAAGCACAGTACTGGCATCTTTTTTTTCAGTCATATATTATCAGTAAAGAACTGGCCGTACACTGAAGCTGCTTGGCCAGGTAGCTGAATCCAGAACAGCAGAAAAGATTAAACTGTGATCTACTAATGAGTTTTATGGATTGGGATTTATCACATTTTTGTCTAGTTTCAAATGCATCTCAGCTAGGATGCCTATAAACATTATCTAATACAGAACAATTATCAGGCTGCAACCATTGACCTTTTTTGTGCCCTATCATATGATGAAAACTCCATATTATGAGTTAATTTCAGTGTATGTTGTGAAAATAAATGAAATGAATTCTCAGATATTTGAATAGACATGAAATCTATGTTTTTAATTTGCCATTTAAATGAAGTAATAGAAAATGTGTTTATTTTGTGCTGAAGTCTCCGTCATTCTGAAAAAACAGACCTAAAATACTTACAGGTAAGCTCAACATGCAAAGAAGCAAGACTTAAATCCTTTCTTTTTTAATTTTTTTTTTTTTTTTTTTTTTTTTTTTAAGTTGAGATTTTCCATGCTAACTTCAATAAAACTAAAATCTCACTTCAACGTTTAAGTTACATTCATGTTGGTAAAGGCAGTCTGCACAACTGCTTTGCTATCTCTAGATCCTATTTCCTGAACACCAAAAATCAGTGGCTGCTTTAAGTCCTTCTCCAACTTCTTTCTCCCCCAAATGCCGGAGAATAGAAGCATCCTCAGAGCAAGCATCATGCATCTGTGAAGATAGGCTGTGGTGCCAAGTTGGAGATATTCCACCTTTGCAGATGTTACACAGCTAAGAACAGCTTTACAGAAACAAAGAATTCTTCAATTGTGCTTTTGAGTTCTTCTGAAAACTGCAAAGTTTTTTGCTTCTTTTTAGAGAGACAAAACCTTGTTTGCAAAAATCCTCAAATCTTTCTTTCAAAAAAGATACTTCTTGCATGAACTGAATGTTTAGCATATGCAGACACTCAGAAATAATGCCACTCTGCACATATTTTTTTTAACTACAACCTTCTTTGCTACACAATTTATTATCACATTCTAATTTGTTATCACTGGCTTCAAGGAAATGCCTTGTGTAATGAATGGTTCCTTGAATTTTGCTTCACTTCCTTACCTGTTCATATCATCTAGATGTTCAGCAGCAAAATAAAAACTTTTGATCTTAGGATGGCAGGCTTTGAATGCGCTGTAGAGGAAAAACATAATTATACAAATGTAATGGTACAACTTTTTTTTTTTTCTTTTTCTTTTTTTTTTCCAATGTAAAGTAGTGTGGTCACAAAGCAATGAGATGAGTCCAGATTTCCTGAGCTGTCAGAAGCCCCCACACATGACACAAAAATACAACATCCTTGAGTCCTGTGTGTCCCTCTCAACTCAGGATATTCTATAACTCTATGATATTAGCGTTTACGATAATGGCAGACTTCACTGACTGAAATCTTCTGCGACTACACCTTCTTTCATGTGTATAAATAGAGACTGTACACTTACAGTGATGGTTTTATGCATTTTGCAATTTCACTGATATATGCTGAAAGAGTCCATTTTTACCTCAACTAAAAATTGACCGAAGAATTTCCTCAACAGAACTGAAAATCTCACGGTCCTGGTAATTTATGACATCCCAATGACCTTGATGTTTACCTTTAGCTCTGATGACCGAGTTTCAAACAGAAAAATGTGATGTGATTTACTTTTGAAAAGCCCTTATAAATCAACAATGTGTTCTTGAGGTCATTCTAAGCAATGGGCAATTACATCTCATCTCTTCTTTCCACCACGGTAATCAACATGACTAGGCTGAGTGAATTACTTGAAAGAATTTTGTAACTATGTTGCATAAAGATTTATGGTGAAGGTCTTAAAGATCTAGAAAATGTATCTGACAGTAATTAATAATTCACAACACAGAAGAATCATTTTTGAGAATGGCCTGAAGGTCTTTCCAAAATAAGAAAAAAAAAAAAAAAAAAAAAAAAAAAAAAAAAAAAAAAAGCATAATACTCCTCAAGAAAATAAGAAATACTCTAAGCATGATATATGAAAAACATCAGTAACGTTTTTTCTGAGAGACAATGGATTTTACATACATACATACATATATATTTATATATATACATATATAACAACTCTCTCTAATCTTTCGTTTTTTAGAAAAATGGTAATGATGCTCTTGCTGTGTATCATGCTTGCAGATTGTAATGTGTTTGTATGTAAATATATACACACATGTGTACTTATATATACATATATATGTATATATAAATATATATATTTTTTGAGAAACTAGACAGATGAAATTGAAGTCCAGGAAAGGTACTGCTATTGAAAGTAGTGTGCAAAAATGAGACAAACAGCACTCCTACATATTAGAGCACAACACAATGTTATGCAAGTGAAAGCAGATGTACAGTGACGTCTGCTCGATTTAAGAAGACATCATCAAGTTACTGAGACCCAAAACCTGACTTCCTAAAATTGTTACAGGATCTGCCATCTGGCTTCTTATTTTTTTTTTTTTTTTACTTTATCTGTCATCCAAGCAAGGAAATTTAACAGCCACATTTTACATTCTG